>NC_092082.1:48885916-50253416 GCF_043229965.1 Drosophila suzukii | reverse complement strand
AGGTATTTTGACAGATCACATATTAATGTGACTGCATATTAATTTCCTTGATCTGATTTCGGCAGTGTTATTTGTTTGTTATGAGGGTCACCGGGTTTAGTAGCGCTTAATGATTTTAAAATTTTGTTCCCCTTTTTTTTTTAAATTTATCTATTGAAATATTTCCAAATATATCATCCCATGGTGCCACTTTGAGTTTGGTAATTTTTTGTTTCAGAAACTGAAGGTTCTTCTATTTGGTCTTTAATTAATTTGTCTACTTGTTTTTCTATTTTGTCTTTTTGACTGTGGGGAATTCTATAATTCTTTATGTACACTGGTTCATCATCTTTCATTCTTGTTTTTTGTATGTAAAAATTATTAGTTGATAGCTGTTCCGAAAACATCTGTGTATTTCGTGCATAATTCGTTAATATTTCCTTGAACTGAGGTGGAAAATTTTTGTTCAGTTTGTCTAAAATTTCTTCTTTGTTTACATTTTTATTAGATTTAATTATGTCGTAATCATCCAATGGTTCAACTTTCAATGTATTTAATTGAATGATTGCAGTTTTATCAGTTGTATTCAAAAATCTGCAATGGAATTTCCAATGAATACACCATTTTGGATTTCTTTGTTTTGGTATTAATATATACCTGGTTGCTGAAATTATAGCAATTTTTTGGACTACTTCGGATCTTGCTGATAGAATTGTCAAATTATTTTCTAGTGTATGGTTTATTGGAATGTGAATCGGATTATAGAGGTTATCTGGTCTCAGTATGAGCCAATCGTTTTCTGGTTTTAAATCTATTTGACAATTGTATTTTTTCATAAAGTCTATGCCTATAATTCCATCACATGGAATAAGAAAATTTGATGTTACTATATGACAATTATGCGGTATAGCATAGTTGCTTGAAAGAAGGTCTATTGATATTAATCCCTTTGAGTTGGTTATTCCTTCACCAACACCTGGTATTTGGGTAATATTTTTATAATCAACATTGGTAAAGGAGTCCAAAGTTTCATTTATTAAAGAGATGTCCGCACCTGTATCAACTAATAATGTATATAATTTATTTCTGTGTTCATTTTTAAGAGAGACAAAAAGATTGAAATTAAGATTGATAGTATGAACCGTATTCTTTACTGTGTTTTTTATCTTAAGGGTCTTTGTTGGTTTTCCGACGTGGTTTGTACCTGCCGGAGATTATTATTGTTCTGTCTTTTGGTATTCGCATTTGTATTGTTGTTATTATATCTGTTGTTATTGGTGTTTCCACCACGGTTGTTTCCTCTATAATAACCTCGACCTCTGTAATTTTTGTTGGTATGATTATTATAGTATCGGTTATAACCGTTACTTTGGTTATAGCCATTATATTGGAAATATCCATTATGCTGATAATTACCTCGGTTATTGCCCCTACCGCGGTTATTGTTTCTGAAGTTGTTACCGCGATAGTTGTTTTCTCTTTGGGTGTACAGTATTGAATTAGCATTGCCTGTCATTTCGGTACTGCATTGTATGTACTTAGTGACGGCTTCATTCATAGTTGTGAAGTTGCCTGCCTCTAAAATTGTTTTTAGTCGGCCATGCTCACAATTTTTAACCATTGTGGTAATGGCTTCTTTTGTGCTGAATTTGTCAGCGTGTTCGGCTGGTAGGCCTACGTCAATGTACGAAGCTTCAAGAAGCATTCATAAGCTGTCTATTTCTGATGTAAATTTCTCGGCTGTTTTGCATTTCTGGCTTGTTTTCGCCATTTTCGATTTGACTGCGTCGGATGTTTCACCGACTATAGTGTCTTGCAATTTCTTTATTATTGAATTTATTGTTGTTTCATTCTGTACTTTGTATAGTGTAGATCCTATAATTTTGGATTTAATGACTTCTACAGCCTAAGCTTCGAATGTACCTTTAGTCAAGTTAACCAACTTCAAGGGTGTTATGAATTTTTGAAGATGTATCTTTTGCCCGTTAAATTCCGTGATGGCATTCGAGATATCTTTTATATATGCCGTTTGGGCTGCTGGATCTGCCATTATGTTTTCTCTTAAGCCTGGCACGCTTATATCTGATTCTATATCTTCTTCTTCTCCTGCTTCTGTTACTGTTATAACTGCAGGAATTGTTAGATCATGTAGATCTTTTTCTTTTATTTCGATTCCTTCGCTCGAATCGGAATCTTCATTTTTCGTTAGGTCTATTTCTTTATCTATTGTCGAAGGAGTATTTAAAATTGTCGGTATTGATATATTTAAATTATACCTATCTTTGACATTATTAGATTTGTACGTAACTTGATCAATAATTTATATAATTTTGACCAATTCGTTTTATTTATTGCTTTCCTATTTTCATGTACTAAAGTTCTTGCAGTATTGAAAGAATTTACAAGAAGCTTTGCCGGTTTATTAATAGTGTCTTTATTGGCCAATTTTGGCTTATACATTTGTAAGACTTGTCAAATGTGTCCTTTAATTCTCGTATGTGGAGAGTTAATTGCTCCCATTCCATACTAAGAATTTATTATTTTTTTTGTTGTATTAATTTTTAGCACATTTATATGTCCTAGCACTGGGTGTATGTCTACTTCCGAGAATACTTTACAGTTTCTTACTGTAGACAGTACTGTTGCTTTTGGCGTACCGCTGCAATGAATAAGCGGGGGAAAAGCTAGGTCGTACCTATTCATATATTCGTCTTAAAAATCTGAAATTGATAGAGGCTCTGCTCTGTTTCAAAGTATGTCTAATACCCTATTCTCAAAATTTGGTTGATTGGCTATAGTAATTTTGATGCAATCTGTGGTATTCATTTTAATTTGTTAATAATTTTTATTTCCTTTCAAAATTTTAATTCTCTTATTTTTTAGAATGTCACTGCATACATATACAAATTTCGTATTTTATTTTTATTTTAAAACATATTTTTAAAATAATTGTTTGTGCTTTACTAATTTAAATCTTATCCAGATCGTTGGCCTGGCTTCTGCTTATAGCTCCTTTTGATGCACACTTATTGTGGTACATATAGGCTTTATACAAAATGTATGCACTCATAATAAAAACAATTATTGATAATAATATGTTTGTTAAATCGGTATCAACAGTTTTTGATTCGATTTTATTAATTACATTGGCAGTGGAGTCCACTGTTTTAGTATCAATTAAATCTATTTTGGGTATTATTTCTGTAACGTATTCAAAATCTGTTTTAGATATTGCGTTACTTTTCATTAAAAAATGTTCATTTATGTTATTTTATTTTCTTTATTTTCATATCTTTAATTTTTCTTATGACACGTATACGTATATATACAAGCAGTATTTTCGAAAGGCCCTTAACAATCTGCAGGGCACTTTGAGTAGGTAGTTAATACGGGAGCTGGCTCACTAGGTAATAAATCATGTCAAAAAAGGAGGTGGGGGTGACCCTAATTAGTCACGCATGGTTGCACACTGACCCTAATTAGTCACGCATGGTTGCACACAGGTGTTCTAATGACCTACTTAGCATAATTAATTCAAAAAGGGGGGTGTTGCTGACCCTAGTTAGATGAGCATGGTTGCACACAGGTCACTTAATGAGGTTAGAAAGTGGTGTGTAGGAGTGTGAGATAGTGGTGTTTTGATATGTCTTGTTTTGTCTTGTCTTTTTCTCAAGCTAAAGGTGCGTGTGTGATAGGGGTGTTTTGTCATGCGTGGAATTTTGTGGAGTGCAATGGTTGCACACAGGTCACTATGTTGCTTCTAACTTGTGTTAGAACGCGTTATGCGTGGGCGTTTTGTTGAGTCAATTAGGGTTGTAGGTGACACCTGGCTTGCGTGTGTGATAGGGGTGTTTTGTCATGCGTGGGATTTTGTGGAGTGCAATGGTTGCACACAGATCACTATGTTGCTTCTAACTTGGGTTAGAAGGCGTTATGCGTGGGCGTTTTGTTGAGTCAATTAGGGTTGTAGGTGACACCTGGCTACGGTCTTGTGGTCAAAAGGTGTTGGTTTGAGGGATATTAGACCGCATACTTTTGTGGTGTGAAACAAGCGTGAGTTCGGTAACCTCCCCCTCTTTAGCGAGCATTAGATGGGAAAGTGAGCGTGGGAGTGCAACAAAAACGTTGTTTTGTTATGCGTGGGCGTTTTGTTGATTCAATTAGGGTTGTAGGTGACACCTGTTAGTGTAACCTGCCTACGGTCTTGTGGTCAAAATGGTGACTGTGGTGGTGGTGGTTCCTAACAGAACAAAACCAAATGAGATCGTTTGTTTAGTCAAATACGTTTTTCTTTAATCATATTTGAAAATTTTTTCTCATGCGCTTACATGAGAGAGAAAACGGTTACCTTCTAAATTTTCAAAAAATGTATGTGTTAAGGAGAAATGTGGAAAGTAGTTCAGTTTTAGAAAACTATTCGTTTTACAAGGGGTGTTTTGTCATGCGTATGAATTTGTAAAACTATATTTAGGCGGAGGAGGAGGAGGAAGGGAAGTTGTTTTTCTATGCGTGGGCGTTTTGTTGATTCAATTAGGGTTGTAGGTGACACCTGTTAGTGTAACCTGGCTACGGTCTTGTGGTCAAAAGGTGTTGGTTTGAGGGATATTAGACCGCATACTTTTGTGGTGTGAAACAAGCGTGAGTTCGGTAACCTCTCC
The DNA here is from genome assembly GCF_043229965.1 of Drosophila suzukii. Taxonomy (NCBI): domain Eukaryota; kingdom Metazoa; phylum Arthropoda; class Insecta; order Diptera; family Drosophilidae; genus Drosophila; species Drosophila suzukii. The sequence goes on along the minus strand of NC_092082.1, from coordinate 50,248,779 downwards.
CCTCTTTAGCGAGCTTTAGATGGGAAAGTGAGCGTAGGAGTGTAAGAGGGATGGTGGTGGTGGCGGTGCTTGTGGTGGTGGTTCCTAACAGAATAAACACATTTATACACAAAAACAAATGAGATCGTTTGTTTAGTCAAATACGTTTTTATTTCTATATATTCGTCTTAAATTAGTTTACATTGAGTCTTTTAAATAAATGAATGTATCTTTCCATCAATTTTAAGGCGTCTTCTTCTCTCTTTTCAACATGCATACACCTGCAAGTGTCAGGTCCAACTTTACAATCATCATATGCCCATGCACAGGATGATAGGTGTTCTCCATACTTTGAATGAATTAGTGGGGTGGCTTCTACATCTTTAAAAAATGTATGAAATGATTTCAATTTCGTAGCATGTTCCTTGAAGATCTCACTTCCATGCTCCCTTAAGAACTCTTCAATTTTTGAGGAAATCAGTTTGGTAGAGATAACTCGTTGTATTATACTTAGAAAACAGATGTTAAAAAATGCAACAGCTGATGATAGACCCACCCTCGAAAACAAATTCAAAACAATAGAAAATTTTTTTTTTTGGTTTTCTCTTTATTTAAAAATTTCAATATATGATGAAATTAATTTTCTAACTCTATATTGTTGAATTACAAAATGAAAACAAGCACAAGTTTCTATATTATCATTAGAAAATGTACATAAATTTAAATGTTCTCCAAATGTTGTTTTTATAAACTCCTTTACGTCAGTACCCATGAACATGTTCCTTGTCCCCAGTAGTAATTTCAAGTCCTCTTTTGAAATCATATTTCCAAATGTATTAATAAAAAAATTAATTTTATTTATTAAAGATGAATAAGTCGGTATATTAAGATTGTTATTAGAATCAGTCATTTCGTAAACTTATTTTCCCGACTCTCAAAATGTGAATGAATTGTCTAAAAGGTGTTTAGGAGTTTTCGTTTGTGTAAAAGTTTAAGATTTTATGAGCATTGTTCAGAGAGCAGACACCATCCCGAGCATGTAATGAACAATATGGAAAGTGCTTTCCATCCATTATTTTTAGAGAGGGACAACCAATTTCATCAATGTTAATTACATTATCAATTTTTAAAAATTTTTGTAGGAATAACCTTTTTTGATATCCCTTACAAATTATTTCCTGTTTTCTTATTATTTCTCTTAGATACATTTGTGTTTCTTTGAAAAAGTATACTCCATCATTCCAATAAATTTTGTGATGTTTTTTTGTTAGCCAAGTAGCTGTTTTTCTACATTTCTTATTCAATTCAATAAAATCATGTGGAGAGTGTATGATAAAATTAGAATTCAAGATTGTCTCGTTTTTGAATACGACTCCAATTTCCTTTAGAATAAATTTATTGTTGTTCCCAAGAAATCCTTGAACATCAATTGCAACAATATCTTCACTCATGATTGACTGATTAATTGTTAGACAATCCGCTGAACTAGACCATTCAACGGGTTATATTCAACTAAACGATCATGTATGAGCACGCAATATACTTGAACATTTTCGATAGCGGGCTTGGTAAGTTCAATTGAAATCCTAACATCAATGGGCCCCGATTTAACCATTTCATTTTGATATGATAAGTCAATTACGATAATAGGAGCTTTAGTTTTAAAGTCTGTAGGTGATAGTAAAGGAGATTCACTTCGGTTATAGTAGCTAGATTGAAACTTGCAGTACATATCATATAGGTGAGCAAATCGATCTTTATCAAAGTCCAAGTTTAAGTCATCGTAGGGATAAGTTTCAGAGTTTAAATAGACCTTTAGATTTCTTAAATTGTTTGTAATCAGATAGTGGTTATCTTTAAATCCAATTAAAGCAAATCGTGGACGTTCTCGGTTAGCAGCTAATTTAACATTCCAAACATGATTTGTTCCATTACTTAGTTTAGGATTAATGTATGTATCCCAACTACGGAATGCAATCGGTAGATTGGTTCCACTTTTTATAATATCATACATTTTAATTTTCGTTGAATCGCTGGGTGTTATATGAGGAATTTTCCATGTAATATTAGTCATATTGAGATGATATTTTCCGACTAATTGTGCATTCTCAAATTTATCTTGTTCAAGTACATCATTAAAATTGTCATGTTGAATGTTCATGTTTACAATTTAATAATACTTTTTTGAAATCTTCAGCAAATCCAAGTAGGTTTTTAAGGGGTATTGAAAAGTTGAAGTGGGGGCTTAAATTGAAAACGGGTCCTCCACTCCATCCAGAATTGTAAAGTCTCTTGCTTTCAAATTGATTTAAAGAAACAAAGTTTTTTATTGTAGAAGTAATACCACTAAATCTTGTTCTATCTATTTCAACACCATTGATTTCATAGCGTATTTCATCTAAAAAGTATGCCATACAATTATTTCTCATTTTCGCAATAACATTTTGAGTTTCTACCACTCCCCCTTCCTTAATTAGGGTAATATCTCCTTGAAAATTTAGAAGACTCTCATGGGGGAGTACATATAAATCTTGATTTTGGATTTAAATGATTGTTGATAGGGTTGATAGCTGTGATATTCCTTCTTTGATATACTTTCATCAGAGAAAGGTTTTTCCCGTACTGCCAATATTTCATTCAACCCCATGACTTTAGTTAAACTCGCACTTTGAAGCCCAATGATTTAAGAATTAACTTATTTTTTAATGTAAGTGTGTGACTTTTTGGTTTCGATCCTCTTCCTATAACTTTATGTTTTAAAGTGTGCTGATGATGGTAGGTATCACCTCTTTTATTGTATATAATCATTGTATTAATCTTAAGTGTAAACGAATTGTATAGTTTTCACCGCGTAAATTTATTAATTCACCGTTCTGATCAGTTATGTGAATAGAGAGTGTACTTATTTCTCTAGTGTTGACTGGTAAGTAAAAAAGATTGTGTGGTGTGATATTCATTTTATAGCCTGGTGGAACATTAATTCCAAATTCGTATAATGAATGATCTTGTCTACTATCAATATATGACCCGCTTATAATATTACATACTAAGCGTATTGTGTTTATTTTTAAAATGTTGACAGGTTGATCAGATATATATGTTCTTTTCAAGTCGGGATAAATTATTTTTTTATTGAAACCAAGCAATTGTCCAATGGAGTTGTTTCTATTAAAATAAATAGGTTCCTTGGTAGTTGTAATATGAACTTGAAGTGTGTTATTATTACTCTCCATTTGAAATGTTTTCTCAAGATCATAATCTTTTAGTTTATTTTTTAGAAAATCATAAATATCATTGAGTTCATATGACCCGATTGGAAGTTTAATTACTTTATCACCAATATGAAATAGATTATTATTTATATCAACATTGGGTATAGAGTTGTACATATGAAAGTCAATGAGTGCACACTCATATTCACCATTTGTCAGTTCAATGGGTGGGATATAAGAAATGTTTGTAATGGGTTCATTACCATTTAATGTAAGAGTGAATGATCTACTCATTTTGGGGTCTAATAATGTACTGTGAAAATATAGCTTACAGAATGAAACTTATATTCTCAAATAATTATAAATTCATTAAAACCCTTCCTGTATCTTCCCTTTTCCATATCGTTATCTTTACTTATTATGAGGAATCCGTATTTATCACTCCAACACTTTTGACAAATTTTCATAAATGAATCATAGGACATATCAGTATTTACATGATCACGATATATATGACGCATATTTAAATCATCTTGTTTAAACATTATAATCATATTCGCGTTATCACGTATTAGAACTATGTCGTGGAACTGAATTTGTTAATGAATGATCACCACCCTCGATATTTCTAACACAGATTTCTTGTTTTTGACGTATTAAACGCATATTCACGTGTGTAATGTACTTCATTCGATGAGAAATGCTCCTTGATTAAACATTATATAAAATGGGTAAAAGTTTTTATAATTGTTGCAGTCAGAGTTCAAACTTGAAACGAGGTAGTGGTATTATCAACAAAATAATTAACACACTTCCATTTGAAGTACATATTCCTGGTTATAATTTTTGTGGACCTGGAACAAAGCTAAAACAAAGGTTGGAGCGCGGTGATCGTGGGATAAATCAATTGGATGAAGCTTGTAGAGTACATGATATTGCATATTCACAATATAAGGATCTAGCTGATCGACATAGGGCTGACGCAGTACTAATAAATAAAGCGTGGGAACGTGTTGGTTCAAAAGATAGTAGTATTGCAGAGAAAACAGCAGCATACTTGATTACAAATATTATGAAAACAAAAAAGAAATTCGGAATGGGTGTGAAAAAGGGAACAAGGAGAAAGTGTAAGAAAAGGAAATCAAAGGTAAAGAGTTTTTCAAATGTTATCCAAACAGGAATGCGGGCATTGAAAACTCAGAAGCCACTAGATCTAATGAGTGCGATTAAGGTTGCACGTAAAGCAGTCAATAAATCAATTGGCAGAAATAAAAAAAAAATTAAGATTCCTCGTATTATTAATGTACCGAAAATTGGTGGTTTTTTACCTATTGTACCCATTTTGACTGCACTAAGTGCATTAGGTAGTCTCGCCTCTGGTAGTGCAGCTATTGCTAAAACTATTAATAATGCAAATATGGGGAAAAAACAATTAGAAGAGAGTAAGCAACATAATAAGAAAATGGAAAGTATTAAGGTGGGTGAAGGTATGTTTCTTAAACCTTATAGAAAAGGTTATGGATTATATCTTAATCCATTTAGAGGAAATCCAAAAAACTAATTACTAAGCTACCTAAAAAACCTCTTTCAAATTTCGAAATTTTGAATTTTGCTCAAAAGTACATTCCACATTTCCGAGGTGTGTTTATGAGAGACTCACTCCCCAAATCTCCTTGGAGAGAAGAGTCAGGAATTATAAACCTAGATGATAGTTCATCAAATGGTACACATTGGGTAGCTTATAACAAAAATAAAAAAAGTATACATTACTTTGATAGTTTTGGAAATTTACAACCCCCAAAAGAAATTGTGAAATACTTGGGGAATAACATTAACTATAACTATGAGAGAAAACAAGACTTTAATAGTACCAACTGTGGACACCTGTCCCTCCAATTCTTACTCTCTCTATCCCACCCTAACTTTTACACTATGATCAAGTAATTTCTCTATGATTCTTGAAACCCACCCTATTTACATGCTATTCACTGCTATGATTGGTCGATGCTAAATCAAGAATGAGAGAGAACAGGGAGGGTTAGTTTACCTCAAGGTATAAAAACTCGATCAAAAGTTATTCTAACACACATTTAAAAACCACCTGCAAACAGTCTCAACCTAAAAGTTTCAAGCTAAAACGTTCTCAGCCTAAAGTTTCAACCTAAAAAATCTTGCAATCATCAAAATCAACAACAATAAGAACAACATAAAAAACAGTTAAAACAGTAAGACAACAACAACAATTAAAACAGATACAACTGCTAAAAACAGCTGAAAACAACAACAAAACAGCTACATCCGCTAAAAAACAACTAAAATTAACAACAAAACAGCTACAACTGCTAAAAACAACTAAAATTAACAACAAAAACAGCTACAACTGCTAAAAACAGGTAAATTAAACAACAAAAAACAGCTACAACTGCTAAAATAACAACTAAAATCAACAACAAAAACAGGTAAAAGCAAAAAAAACAACGAAAACAACTACAAGAAGAAACAACTGCAAATGGTCAATCCGGGAATGATGAAAGTACTCAAGGAGTTTAATGGTAACGCACCAAAACCTCTCTTAACAAAGGCGAAGATGGAATCGGAGGTGTGCTACCCTATTCGACGTGCTCAACGTAAGAAAACCAGCTTTGGGATGACCCTCACTCTTGAACTTGAAGAGTATATGCTGTACTTGCCGGAACGATACTCAACTTTAGAGGATTCAACAATTGATTATATAAAAGATAATCTTTTTTGTATTATTAAAAAGAAGGATAACAATCTCTATTTAGAATTAAATAAAGCTTAAAATGTTTTCATTTTTAATATTATTAATGTATCTATTTTGATAAATAAAAATAAAAATAAAAATAAAGTTTTATAAAACTCAAACTCAAACTCTTTGTTATAAATATTTAAATTATAGTACATTTTTCCCAGTAGCACATGAGTATCAGAGAAAACGACAACAATGAAGCGTAAACTTTTAGAACAGTTGACGAAAAGTAGAAATTCATTAAAAAGAAAATTTAATGAATTGAAACAAATAAAAAATGAGAACGTATCAAATTTGGAGGAAACTTTTAAACCTATTACAGAACCTTTACATGAATTACTCACTGAAAATAAAAAATTGAATAAAAAGGAATATATTAATGATACACATGATATTAAGACTAAGTTCAAGAAAGAGAATATAAGAGTACCTAAAAGTAAAAAAGAAAAAAGGGAACACGAGAGAGTAATCGAAAGTGATAGTGAGAGTGATGCTTATGTTGATGCTTTTTCACGACAGTCTCTTATAGATGAATCTGATGTTTCACAACAGTCTCTTATAGATGAATCCGATGTTTCACAACAACCTCACACAGATGATTTAAATGAAAGTGTATATGAAGAAACCGGGGTGAAGTACAATCTCAACATTAATCAGTTAAAGCAAGAAAAGATTTTAGACAATAGTTATGGACCAAGAGAAGAAAATAATATTTTAATGTTGGGTAATACAACACTTAAAATTAAAAAAAATTTGATGGAATTAGGAAGTGGAAATTTATGGACTCTATCACCAGGTCTATACTCTTTAATTTTTCATAATAGTCCTAAGGATTATACTAAGAACGATTTAGAATCATATAAAAACATTTTAATTGAAACAAGTGCTCACAAAAGAAACTATCAACCAGATGGTCAAGTAAAGGGGAATCGTTCTAAAAAATATTCTTCAATTATTAAACCATTAATATCATCTTCAGTAAATGAAGAACATACTGGTTCTGGGTATATGAGACTACAAAAAATACCACCAAACTATGTATATTGGGATAATGTTAATGAACTTGTTGAAAGATTGCAACTCTTAATGGCATCGAGAGCGGCTGGTAATAATAACCATACTAATGAAATTCTTTCAATAATAGAAGAATTGCGGGAAGCAAAAATAATATATTAATAAAATAGAAAACATTTTCTCATTTTGTTTAATAGTAAAATGTCTATTGACAAGTTTGGTCACTTTTCAAATGATAGAGATTTTTCCTTGCTTTTCAAAAGGGAAGTTGAGAGTCTTACAGGTATATATATAGACACTGATGGTCACATAAATGTTCAGAAAAAAAGAATTAAAAACTCTTCAAAACCAATAAACGGAAATGATTTGGCTATTAAATTGTATGTTGATGATAAAATTAATGAAGCGAAATCACATCAAATGGAAACTATAACTAAATCATTTCAACTACGAAATAAAAGAGTATCAGAGCTGGAAAGTAAAGTAATAAAAATGATAACTCAAATGGAGTATATACATAATTCAATAAAAGAGTTTGTTGATAAATTGGAAAATTTTAACAAATTCATAAACCAACATTTAAAAAAACCTCCACCAATCATTCGTTCTGATCAGACACAAATAGATGGAATAATACTTCGGAAAAGTCCATTTGCACATTGTGTAAACGAAGAAGAAGTTTTAACAATTAATGTGGATCATACATAAATATACCAATCTTTCATTATTTATTTTATAATTAAAATGTCAGTTGATAAGTTTGGTTGTTTTTTAAATGAGAAAGAGTACTCAAGAGATATAACAAAAGGTCTAGAAAAATTTCAAAGTATACTTAATGATTATGATGGACATTTAAATGTTCAGAGGAAACGATTTAAAAATTCCCTACCCCCCATTCATGAAAATGATATTGCAACAAAGATTTATATTGATGATGAAATAAGTAAAGTAGTACAGAATACATCTAATGAAATTTCTAAGCAACCGCAGAAACAACAAATCTTTAGATTAAGACCTCGAATCAATAATATTGAGGGAAAAGTGAGTGAAATTTCTAAAAAATTGGAATTTCTCATGAAAACTTTTAATAAGGTAGTGGAGGATATAAATGAAATAGAAAGTAACATTTTCAATTATATAATTGCACCAACCTCAGTTTTAAAAGGTGAAACTGAATCTTTAGAGAAGAAACCATTTATACCAGATAAAATAAAGCTATGAGTAAACGAGATATTGTAAATGAGTTACATCGCCCATCATTCAAGAATTTCCCAAGACGTAGAGTTATAGTAAAGGGTATTAATGATTTATGGCAGGCTGATTTGGTTGAAATGGGGGCATATGCATCATCAAATAAGGGGTATAGGTATTTGTTAACAGTAATAGATACATTTTCTAAATATGGATGGGGTGAAGCAATAAAATCAAAAAATGCAGATGAAGTTACAAAAGCAATGGAAAAAATAATGAAATCTGGTCGTGGAGTACCAAAGAATTTACAAACAGATAATGGAAATGAATTCTATAATAAACAATTTAGAGAATTGATGAAAAGATATGAAATTAATCATTACTCAACATTTAGTACTCTTAAAGCATCTATTGTGGAACGTTTTAATAGAACAATAAAAGAACTTATGTGGCGTGAGTTTAGTTTTAATGGAAAATATACTTGGCTTCAAATATACAAAGAGTTGATTAATAATTATAATAACAGGAAGCATAGAACGATTAAAATGAAGCCTATTGACGTCAATGCTAAAAATGAAAAACAGATTTTGATGAGATCATACAATCATCTAAAAATATTTACAATTGGGGACTTTAAAGAGGGGGATCATGTACGAATAAGTAAATATAAACATGTCTTTGAAAAAGGCTATACCCCAAACTGGACAACGGAAATTTTTCGAATTCGGAAAGTACAAAATACATCCCCCACCACATATTTACTTGAGGACTTGAAGGGTGATCCAGTACAAGGCGGTTTCTATAAACAAGAAATTAAAAAAACAAAATTCCCTAATACTTATCTTGTTGAAAAGATTGTGAAACAAAAAGGTGATTATGTGCTTGTGCGTTGGCTAGGCTTTTCAAAATCAGAAGATAGTTGGATTCATAAAAACGAAATTCTATAAAGAACAAGTGGAAGCATAGAACAATTAAAATGTAGGCATTGACGTCAATGCGTGAAAATAAATTATGTTTCCTCTTCACAAGCACGCAATTCCTATTTATAAACGGAACGGAACTTGATTATGAGCTTGTGCGTTGGCTAGACTAAAAGAGTATATACAGATAAGAATTTTGGGTGGAACTTGATTATGTGCTTGTGCGTTGGGTAGGCCTTTCAAAATCAGAAGATAGTTGGATTCATAAAAACGAAATTCTATAAACAACAATAAAAATGTAGACATTGACGTCAATGCGTGAAATAAATTATGTTTCTTCACAATCACGCAATTCCTATTTATAAAGTGTGAAGAAAAGCATGTACAGATAAGAATTTAAACAAAACGTTACATATTTATATATACAAATCTGGAGGGTATAAAGGCAGAAGAATTTCAAAAAGTGTTCAGTTTCCATCTATTCGTTCACGCAACTCAATTTCGGATCGTTTGCTTATTCATTCGATAGTTCGTTTGTTCGATTGTCAAAAAAACAAAATCAAAATTAAAATGACGGTTTTTATAATATTTTTTGTGATACTTTCCCTCTTTAATCCGATGGTGAAAATGGTACCACTCCCCAATGAAATGACTTTAATTGAAAACCCATCGACTTCCAATAATTCGATTGGGTTATTTATCAATGTTCCAAAACTAAAAAAAATCATTAAAATTGACTTAAAATTTGAGATCCTAGAGGACAGTCATATTTTTATGGATCTCATAAACAAGACAAGTGATGAAAAGGAGATACCAAACTTAAAAAGTGAACTCGATACTAAAATATTTAATGCTATTAATGGTAGCATTAATGAAAAAGACTTAACAACAAGTACAAGTGCAAGTACAGTTGAAGAAGAAACTACTAAATCAACATCTACTACAACTACATCTACCTCAACTACAACAAGTGCAACTACACCTACAATGAGAAGGGGAATTCTGGAGGAGGAGGAGAAGGAAGAAACAACAACTACAACAGCAGCAACTACATTAAAAAAAGAACTTCTGGAAGAAGATACAACAAAAACAGCTACATCAACAACTACAACCCCAACCAATCTTTTTGATTTTAATAGCGAAAATGAAAGTGTTGATCACATAGAAAATAAGAACATAGGAGAAGAAAAATCAGAAAAAATTGATATGGGTATAATTGATAGTGAGAGAGAATTTGAAAACGTAAGTCGAGCACCAACATTTAGTAATACGTCACAAGAATTAGTGTTGGGGATCAGTGATAGTGATACAGAATTTGAAAGTGTAAGTCGGGTTCCAATAAAAAGGAACACTACTCATAAATTAAAAAGCACTGAAAACATACACAACTCTCAAATCGAATTCACAAAGAGAGCTATAATTGAGAATTTTAAGCAAAAATTAGTTGAAAATGAAAGGAGAATAGGAGGGCATATGGATTTGGGAAGAAGGGGTCTAAACAGATTCTTTACCATCCAATACAAAACTGCTACAGTAGGAGTTAAATGTCATTACAATAATATATATAGAAGAACACATTCTAGACGAAGTCTAAGTAAATCTAAGCGTATGAATTTAAAATATTTATCTAATCGCCAACGCCATCAAAAATCTAAACGCAATACTAATACCCCCTTAGCAACTTTAAGAATAAATTGTTTTGAATTGGCAGAAGTTTTATCCCAAACAGTAATTAATGCAGAGAGACGAAAAGACAGGATTGTCTATGAAAAAATATCAAAGGATGCTGATCTTCTCTCCAAACAAGAGAGTAAAAGAGAAGAGATAGAAGAAGAAGAAACAGGTTATCTTAGTGATGCTCCACAAATCCAAGAAATTGAAATAGAGGAAGCAGAAAGAATTAATGGGATATATTTAAGAAAGAGAAATTTAGCAGCTCAAATGATGCTTGAATATTTAAATAAAAAAGAAAGTCAGATTAGTACAGATAAAATATCAATTAACGATATTAACGATTTCAAAATAACTAATAGTGATATTATAACATAATCTGATTTAGTAGGGAAATATGTTTATTTTTACAGAATATAAAAATAGAAGATGAAAATAATAATTCGAGTAAATTAAAAAAAGGTGAGTTTAATATATATATATATATATATATAATTTTATATACTAATATATATATATATATATATTTTCAGAACTCCAAAACATAAATAAAAAAGTTGAAAATAATATTTCGGATGGAGCTCAAAAAGGTTGGTTAAATACATATAAAATAATATTTGTATATATATATAGTAAAATATTTATATTTTCAGATCTCCAAAACATTAATATAAAAGAGGATGGTAAATTTTCTCATAATTTGTATGGTGATGACGATGATGATGATGATGATGACCATGATACAATCCTTTATGATGATGAAAATCCGGATGATTTATGATGATGTATTCCAAGATCATCTAGTGAGGATGAAACTATTCTTGTTGAGGGTGGTATAGATAACTATGTTCAAACTATACCGTTTAATTTAGATGAAGATAATGATAAATACATTAAATCAATTCCTTTAAGTAATGATGACAATAAAGTATATAGATTACAGGGTGGTATAGATAACTATAAACAAACTATACCACTAAATATAGAAGAAAGTAAACAAATTGAATGTAATTCAAAGAAAATATTGTAATTCTTCTGTTAAATTCAAATTTTCATGTTCTGTTAATTCTCATAAATTTTAACATTACCCTGTAAGTAAAAGCGATGTTTGTTCTGTTAAATAAAAATTTTATAATAATAATAATATTGTGAATTGTAATATTTAGTTTATACATTACCTTACATTTTACCCTTTAAATAAAAAAGCGTTGTTTGTTCTGTCTTATTTACAATTATAGAGTACATTTATTCATTTTTTTTACAATCTAATAAATTTAATTCTAGTTCTGTATAAAACATTTCAAATTCACATTCATATATATTTTTCCATAATTTTTCTATTTCATTCTCTTGATAATTATTTCTATTAGAACAATTCTCTATTTCTTTTATTCTTTGTTCATAAACATAAATATTTGAATCCATTTCATTAAGTTTATTTTCTAATCTTTTTTCATCTATTTTATAATGGCCATATTGTAGTGTATTAATTTTATTGTCTTGTATAAGAACCTTTGTGTCTTTATGACTGAGAACTACTTTTTTACATTTAATTGTTGATAAAAGATGATTTTTAGATCTAATCATTGACATAGAGCCTACCACTTCCTCTTCCGAAAACAAACATTTTTTAAAACTATTAAAAGTTAGTTGATCTATTGCACTTCTTTTAACACCCTTTGATTTTTTCACTGTTTTTTCAGAGCTGTCATTACTATTAGATGTTTTAAAGGCATACATTTTTGATCTCAAACCAACAAATTCAGTCATAGGTCTTCCATTGAGTTCATCTTTAAAAAAACCCAACCTTTTTTTATTAGCTTTAGGAAAATTATAGAGATTAAGTAATTCATCAGAATAATCTGATGTATCAAACTTCATCTCAACATCATTCTGAATATCTTTATAAAAATCTTCAGTGTTAATGGTATATATAAAAGAATCTGTATCCATATAATTTAATTGAACATTTTCATTGTATTTAGGTTTGATATAATTATAATGAAAATCATACATTTTCCATTTCGATAAATCTAATACAGCAAAACCTAAATATAAAGGTTTGTTGTACAACACATTTAATCTTTTCATTTGAAAGGCAAAGAAGTTTTCTGAAAACTGTTTGACACTATGGAAGTTTGACTTTGAAATAAGAGATCTACCGCAATGCCTTTTTGGACCAGAAGAATCGGATGGTGAAGCACTTTCCCATTCAGTAATTAATTTAATATTAACGCGCTTATCTACATTTTCCATCGTTTTACCGTAGACAGCATTATTTAAAAGTTTAAAAAAATCTTTTTCAAATGTATTTTTTGCATTAGTTCTATGGAATGTATTCAAATCAATATATGTTTTTAGCCAAGGTTTCTGAAAGAAGCGAAGACCTCTATGAATTTTTGTTAGAATTAATCCATTTTCTATACACTGTTGAAGATTTTTATAATGAATTATATATTTTTCTTTATCCCTTAAATCAGCAATTAATTTTTTTATTTTGTCTGACTTTGTTGGTAACTGATTATTACAACAAAATGGAAGGTCATTATGTTTATCGTGCAATTTTAAAGGATATTTTAAATCTACCTCAAAAATGTATCCATATTCACTATCATCTGCAATCTCAGCAATGTTAATACTATCAAGTTCCCCCCTTGAAATCCATTCAAAACCTCCATATGGTAAAGATTGTGACATAGCCCAACCATATAAATTATTTGCATCCAAATAAATCAAATATGATGATTTTTGAGTACTATCAAAATTCTCAACATATTTATTATTTGCTTTAGCATATCTACATGTACATTGAACTAAGCCACCACGAATACCACTTTGAATAAATTTATACTGATCTATATCAGTTAATAAATCTAATTCAATTTTAGTACATTTTAACATAGCTTCCCATGATAATCCTGGTGTAGTGAAAAAATGTGCTGGATCAAGTGAATAAATTTTACTACAAAGTCTTCGAAAGTTTTCAAAGACATCAGACATTAATAAAACATCTGTTTTTAAATATAATTCTAAATAATCTTTAAGATTATTACAAGAAAACTCATTCCATACCTTTTGTGCGTGAGTATAATTTTCAACTGAACATTCATTTTCGGTTAAGGAACTATAGAAAGCTTCTCTAGGATGTAATTTACTTTCTTTTAATTTCTCAACTGAATCTAAATATTCATATGGAAATACACCCTTTCGTCGCATTAAGTTGAAATGATTTTCATTAGGGAAAAATGATCTTGTTATACACATTTGTTCACTATCTAGATTTGAAGCTAATGTATCTAAAGCAGAAGGCATAAATCGAAACGAGTCTAGAAAACGGATTTCAAAGTTATCACCATTACTTAAAGTTATAATTTTTGAAATTGATATATATTGTTCCTTATTTAATGGAATTACCTTTATTTCACCAGGTATGACTGCCAAATCTTTAATAAATAGATGGCAATCATACCTGGTGAAATTGTGGAAGAAAACAGGAATAAATTTTGGAACTGTATATTTTAAATTACACTCATTATGTGCTGCCCCCCTAAATTTTCCTGTGAAGTGACAGTGATCCCTAACTCTGTCTAATAAAAGAGGAGTGTTGCATATATGACAATTATTAGATTTTTGGAAATCATCTTCTTCAACATCTGACATTATTAAAGAAACAGATTTTGAAATATAGTTTTCATATATAAAACTTAAATTTTCTATTAGTGATAACAGGAAATTCATTCCCGAGTTAAATACAGTTTCTAAGACAAACTTATCTAAACTGTTATCATGTGCACACTTTATATAGTATGCATATGAAACAGGTCTATGTATATTTATAATACTTAAATTTAATGTTTCGTTTTTATTAATTGGTTGAAGGATGGATTCAAAGTCAGCGTAAACTGTGAATGGGACCATCACTTCCTTTTGAACATTTGTATACCGTAAAGTGGCATCCTTCATGTTGGGTAAACGCGAGACTTTTTTCCCACAGACTTCTGAATGCCGGTTGGCAGCATCTTCACTCAATGAGTAATTTAAGCAAATTTGACAGAACCATTTTTTTGATTTGTCTCTCGAAACTTGAGAGGAAACCAAACTAAAAAAAAGATAAACACAAGAAAAAAAAATTTTTTTTTTAAGTATGAAAGCAAATAAATATTATGAAATTTAAAAACAAAAACAGGTAAAAGATATAATAATGATAAAATGATAAAACAACTTACTTTGAGAGATTTTTTATCCAAGTATAGTGTGCTTTACATCCTTCCTCCAGTATCAACATATTTATATGATTTCTCCTCACTTCAGGAGAGTAAAATATGGGCCCGAATATAACTCCATCGTCGAATCCAAAAAGTGTAATATTTATGTCCTTATTTATTTCCATAAATTTCGATATATCCGCAGGCTTTAGTGGAAATTGCAATCCAGTGAAATTTAGTGTGATCCCATTGACTTGAATTACTTCATCATTTATATTCACTTTATAGCTTGTGCATCTGTTCGCATTCTTATTTAGTTTACTTAATGCTGCGATTAAGCTCCATTTAAAACAATATTCATCATCTGTGTTTTTTACATTTATAATTGCTTTTTTTCCTTCTAAACAAGAGGGTAGTTTTATATAAGATGATCCTCTTAAGGGTGAATATTGATTAATATTCATCTCCAATCGAGTGAGATGAAGCAAAGTCCATCCACTATCCCTTTCTTGGAATTCTTCCATCCTCGCCAAAATTTTTTCCATGTGCTCCTTATATTCATTTTCAATGTTCGAATAGGCACTAATTATTGTCATCTTACTTTGAAATGACTTTATTTCAATACATTCCTTTTCTTCCTTCAAAAGTCCGTACTCTCCAAAAAGTTCAAAATTTATTTTCACCGATGCATAACTTTCCAACAATGGATACAAGTGAGGTAGAAAAGCTTCTCCTGCTTGCTCCATAAATTGTGTTGGATAAATTACATCATTGTTGGTGTTTTCATATAAGTAGTGAACAATCCTTCCTTGAAATCCAGAACTGATTTTTTTTATCCTTGAATCCACTGGTTCAACAACATTCTTCTTGTGTTGCTCCGTTCGCAGATGATGAGCCCACGAAATGTTACCCGATAGGGTAATGTTGCACTTTCCACAATACTTATTCATTTTTTTTTGTTTTTATTTTTTCCTTTTTTTTTGGAAGTATTGTATTGTTACTTGTACTTTTCACTTTGTTATACTTTACTTTTACTGTAAAGTATTTTATGTTTTATCAATTTGATAAGTTTACACAACACAAATCTGGATAGTTCACAGTTCACACAACTTTACTTTACACTTGGTAAAGTATTTTAATTTTTATCAATTTGATAATCTCGCACAAAACGAATTCGGATGGAACGTAAGTTAACACAACTTTACTTTAGCTTTGAATTACCGGAGGGTTCACACGACGATTCTAGATGGTTCGCTCAACTCAAATAGTTTTCTAAAACTGAACTACTTTCCACATTTCTCCTTAACAAATACATTTTTTGAAAACTTAGAAGGTAACCGTTTTCTCTTTCTATAAGCGCATGAGAAAAAATTTTCAAATATGATTAAAGAAAAACGTATTTGACTAAACAAACGATCTCATTTGTTTTTGTGTATAAATGTGTATATTCTGTTAGGAACCACCACCACAAGCACCGCCACCACCACCATCCCTCTTACACTCCTACGCTCACTTTCCCATCTAATGCTCGCTAAAGAGGGGAGAGGTTACCGAACTCACGCTTGTTTCACACCACAAAAGTATGCGGTCTAATATCCCTCAAACCAACACCTTTTGACCACAAGACCGTAGCCAGGTTACACTAACAGGTGTCACCTACAACCCTAATTGAATCAACAAAACGCCCACGCATAGAAAAACAACTTCCCTTCCTCCTCCTCCTCCGCCTAAATATAGTTTTACAAATTCATACGCATGACAAAACACCCCTTGTAAAACGAATAGTTTTCTAAAACTGAACTACTTTCCACATTTCTCCTTAACACATACATTTTTTTGAAAACTTAGAAGGTAACCGTTTTCTCTCTCATGTAAGCGCATGAGAAAAAATTTTCAAATATGATTAAAGAAAAACGTATTTGACTAAACAAACGATCTCATTTGGTTTTGTTCTGTTAGGAACCACCACCACCACAGTCACCATTTTGACCACAAGACCGTAGGCAGGTTACACTAACAGGTGTCACCTACAACCCTAATTGAATCAACAAAACGCCCACGCATAACAAAACAACGTTTTTGTTGCACTCCCACGCTCACTTTCCCATCTAATGCTCGCTAAAGAGGGGGAGGTTACCGAACTCACGCTTGTTTCACACCACAAAAGTATGCGGTCTAATATCCCTCAAACCAACACCTTTTGACCACAAGACCGTAGCCAGGTGTCACCTACAACCCTAATTGACTCAACAAAACGCCCACGCATAACGCCTTCTAACCCAAGTTAGAAGCAACATAGTGATCTGTGTGCAACCATTGCACTCCACAAAATCCCACGCATGACAAAACACCCCTATCACACACGCAAGCCAGGTGTCACCTACAACCCTAATTGACTCAACAAAACGCCCACGCATAACGCGTTCTAACACAAGTTAGAAGCAACATAGTGACCTGTGTGCAACCATTGCACTCCACAAAATTCCACGCATGACAAAACACCCCTATCACACACGCACCTTTAGCTTGAGAAAAAGACAAGACAAAACAAGACATATCAAAACACCACTATTTCACACTCCTACACACCACTTTCTAACCTCATTAAGTGATCTGTGTGCAACCATGCTCATCTAACTAGGGTCAGCTACACCCCCCTTTTTGAATTAATTATGCTAAGTAGGTCATTAGAACACCTGTGTGCAACCATGCGTGACTAATTAGGGTCAGTGTGCAACCATGCGTGACTAATTAGGGTCACCCCCACCTCCTTTTTTGACATGATTTATTACCTAGTGAGCCAGCTCCCGTATTAACTACCTACTACTTTGGTTTTTTTGCTTCTTTCATATTTGTTTTATTTATGTAAGCATCTAATTCCCTATACGTGTTCTCTAATTCTTTCTTAATTTCTACGTTTTCATACCAGGGTACTGGAGTAGTTTTATCAGCATATAGCTGCCTATTTAATTCTATTATTTTTATACCCGTTACTCGTAGAGTAAAAGGGTATACCAGATTCGTCGGAAAGTATGTAACAGGCAGAAGGAAGCGTTTCCGACCCCATAAAGTATATATATTCTTGATCAGGATCACTAGCCGAGTCGATCTAGCCATGTCCGTCTGTCCGTCTGTCCGTCCGTCCGTCTGTCCGTCGGTCCGTGTGAACGCTGAGATCTCGGAAACTATACAAGCTACAATACTGGGATTAGGCATGCAGATTCCTGAGATTCCTGCGCAGTGCAAGTTTCTTTCAGCAGAGTGCCCCGCCCACTCTAACGCCCACAAACCGCCCAAGCCTGTGGCGCCTACAATTTTCATGCTAGATTAAAAATGTTAACTGAAACTTTAACTTTGGTCCCATTAGCTGAGTAACGGGTATCTGACAGTCGAAGTACTCGACTATAGCGTTCTTCCGCGGGTGGAGCAGAGGCGATGGCGACTTTGAAGGGCCGTCAACTATGCCAACGGCCGCATCCCGACTGGCGCGGCGGAGGTCGAGCGGGCCAGCAAGGAGCCGCCCCAGGACCAGCAGGATCCTGGTAGCCATGCCGAGTCCGTGGCAGCGGCTACAATGGAGTACCGCCGGAGTCGCCGAGGTGGCATGCCCAACTGCAGACGGCCGAGGAGGAAGAGCAGCAGCTGTGGGAGAACCCGGGTGAGCCCTCTGGACTCCAAGACCGGCGGCAGACCGGAGCACGAGGAGGACGGGGAGCACGAGTGTCCCGAAAGGATCGCGGAGGCACCGGCGGTGAGAGAGGCCCGCATCCTGGGTGGCAGGTGCAGCGAACGCGTAAGGAGAGATGGGCGAGCGTTACGAGTCAGGTTGGAGCTCGCGAGCACGAGTGTTTGAGGAGCAAACAAAGTAATGTTTAAAAAAAAGAAACAAAAAACGAAACAAAGTTTGAAACCGGTATAGGGCGGGGAACGCGACTGGAAACAGGGGCGAGAAAAGAGGGGCTTAATGCAGGAAGCAAAAAAACAAACACCACCGTACTTACCTGCTGTCGCAGTTGCGAAGCAAATGCGAAATCCTCTCCCCACCCGCTTTCAAGTGTTGCCAGCGTGGAGCCAGGTTCATCAGGCTTAGGACGAGTGAAGGGCGAGATAGAATAAGAGGAGAGCGAAAGGATGAGAGAGAAAGGAGTGAAGAAATGCGGAAACTTACCCATGAAAGTTGCAAAATCACCTTGAGCCAGGGAAGGGGGCGCCTCGATAGGCGGATTGGCACTGGACGATAGTGCGATCGATGGGCACACGCAAAAAATTGCAGTGAGCAAGTGGCAATGCCACCCCAGCGATATCGGTTGCGAATGGGTATCGGTGCCCAGTGGGAAGAGATGGAGGATCGGTGCGGTAAACTTGAAGTTGCTGCGAGGTGGATGACCAGCGCTGTAGAAACTCAATGGAGTTAGGAACGAGCTTTTAAATGTTTCCTGTAGTAAGGGGCGAATGTGAGGAGTTGAATAACTCCCTACAAATCCAAGCAGCAGCAACAACAGATGGCCGGCCGCTTACCAGATAAAGGCCTGGCGAGCAACAGTGGGCGAATAAAGGAGTTTTATGAGAGTATGGAGACCAAGGATGGAGAATGAGAGAGTTTGGAGACCAAGGTGCGGAAAATGAGAGAGTGGAGACTTGGCGGGCAGAGCGAGAGTGCCGTGTGCACAAGGGAATAACGGAACTCCACCCGACTTTAAACCCGGAGGGGAGAGATTCAGCGGGCCATGCGCAAAAGAGAAATAACGGTTCCCGGACGCCCTATATAAAGCCGCAGGGCGCTGGCAGCAGATCAGTCGATCACGAGGAGTCAAACCAACAAGATCAGTCAAGATACCAAAGGGATCAGTCAGTCAACCAAGTAAATTACAAGGGAGCCACAACAAGTCTTGTCGTCGGAAAACAGCGCCGTGGGAGCCTACAACGAGCAAGATCGCTACGTCGAGACGTTCGGGATTGGGATGCCAGGAATCTCCAAATTGAGACGCTGGTAGCTGAAGTCCAGAGGGCATCACACGGCTAAGTTAAGGCGATCTGTTTATCCCTGTCAACTAAGTTCCGGCATTACGCCTGGAGAATTCCGAGTGTAACAAGACAGAAGGGAGAGCGGTCGATCGGTACGGTCTCGGGAAGAGTTGTCCCGGATCGGCGTATGCCCGAAACCCTCAGTAGCAAAAGCCACTCTACGTCCAGCCGCGCAGCCAGCACAGCCAGGAGCAGTGCGCAGGACATTGTCAGACAATAAGCGAAAGGGTGAGGCTAGGGTGGAAGTTTCGTTTACACTAGGCGTAGAAGCGAAATGAAGCGCGAGGCAGCTTTCTGGCGTTTAGCCTTGACTGTCCGCGCGGGCTGAGCAGAAACCCCTGTGGGACCATCCGGGACAGAGCAAGGAACAGGCGGCGGTGTGTCGAAAGGAGTGATCCTGGAGAGCGCATCATCTGTTCACCCTTAGTCTGAGAACGGTGACGCTTTTCTAAGCCCGCACGGCTGACCCCCCTCGCGAGTCCGAGTCAACGCGTCACAGACGAGCAGCGAGCGAGCATCTTCAGGGAGCTTCGAGGATCTTCAGGAAGCTACAGGACTGGAGAACCGATTCAACGAGGCGAGAGGTTATAGTGTGCGCAAATTACATAAACTGATACCGATTTAATAAATAAATATAAACTTTTATTTAAACTTAACTTCCACAATTATTTTTCGACAGTGATATCTTAAGATAATTTCCGACTGCCCAAGCATCAGTTCGTTCTCTTCCCTTGTTACCTCGGGATCGAAGCTTTTGAAAGCTTGTCCTTGTAATTTTTCGAAGTCTTGATATCGAAGTTAATAACCGAGTAGGATTTCTGTGATCAGCATGGAAAATTTGGAAGGGTCATAATTTTAGCGGAAGCTTAGTCTTGAGTTTGTCTCGACGTTGCTGGCTAGCTAGGGGGATTTGTTTACATCTGTCTCAAGCTTGGCGCGCTGCTTGTATATTAGATGCGTGTGTGAGAATGTTCCTGTGATAGGAACTTGTGAGAACTCAGTAGCAAGCTTTGCCAAAATAAATTGTTTGCAATATTAATAGTTAATTAAAGTTATAGTTCATTTGCACGAGCAGGTGATATATATAAAACTAACAGGAGTCGATAGCCGTACACAAATTAATTTGTTTAGAGGTCCGAAAAAATAACAACTTCTGACGTGAGGGTAGAGTCCACGACAAGTAAGATTACACTTCTTCGCCTTGATGGTATGCAAAGAAAGACTATCAGAATCCAATTAAGTTCGATTACTACGCAACCCTCTGGTATTCTGATAAGAACGAGTTAAGCTAGTTTTTAGTTAAGTAGGTTCATGGATTAAAAAAGAGGGTATACTTAATGTAGGATGTTAACAATTTAAATTTTGTTATGATTATAGACTTATTTCTAAATAAAATTTAAAAAAATTTTAATTTGAGATTACTTTTACGAATATTTGAGGGTTTGGAATCTGACAAGTTCAGTCATTCTTGCCTAAGAGAGCAGAGTCCTTTTTTTTAATTTATTAAACTCTTTAACAACTGTGCTCATGTTGTTTTCCTGATTCATGTTGATGAATTGGTTCGTTCTTATCTAGTTGTTTACAAGCTGCTTAAAAGCTCGTATTAGTTACTTTAAAGCTGTTTGGAAGATGGTATTAGATGGTATAAAGCTGGTATTTGTTGGTGTAATGCTGGTATTAGTTGGTTGGTGGTTGCCCTTTTTTTGCTCGACATTTCTGGCTGCTGGCTGATAACAACTATTGTCCTCTAGTCGACTTTCGATGTGAAGTAAAAACTAAGACTGTGATTTTCATTGCGTGTGGGTCCACTTTTTCTATCATACAGAACGCACCGATTTGTATTCTACTATTCACAATATTTTCTATTCAACCGATCTTCTCGGATGCTAAAACGGACTGCCTGGCCAAGGGCCGATTATCTGATAAACAAGAATTATCCCATTATGTGATAAGAGAATTGGGGAACTCATTAAGAGTTCGACAAGGGTTGGACTCAAGAGAGTCGGGAAATCGGATGATCAAATTCTCTGCTCGATTGCTACACGGATTACGCTGCAGTTTTTGTGGCTCGCCGGGTGTTGACCGGATGCTTGTGTTTACATTAGCTGGACCCAGCTTAGTTTATGTTAGGAGGACTGCGGCGCAATTGATTCTTAATAATGAACTTCGATTGAAGTGGGGAGCTAATTGGGATTCTGTGGGAACGCTGAGTAAGGGGATCCCAGCTAAGAATTATTTATAAGAAATTGTTTACGACTTCGGTAAGGCGGCTGGGCGCTCGAGCTGGAAGGCGTTCTCAGCTAAGAATTGTATATGAAGAGTTTGTTTATAAATTGGGTAAAGAGGCTGGGATCATGAGCTGGATAACTTGCAATGATTTTTAACCGCCAAATGTAAATTAACTATCTAAAAGTACCAGTTATAACTCCACTTCATCCTTAAAAGAAAGTTCGAATAAAAACAAACGTTTCCAACTATTAGGTACAGACAGCTTCTTTCGGTGGCTGTAGATTTCCAAAACTATCGAAATAATGAATATTATTTTTACTCTTATTATACGCGACCTTATATGTACCACTTGATTGAGCATTATGCAGGCTTAACATACCACATTCCCCACTTTTTAGATGATTCTGGAAGTAGGTCTCATATAAATACTTCTCGAAAATGTGGTCTAAATTTTCTACCGAAATTTAAATTGTCGGTGTTTGGTCGGTGTAGGTCTGTTGGGTAGCAGATAAATAAGTTACTATGGGACTTAAGATAGAATCCATAACTCTTTCTGTAAGGCTTGAGATATAATCCTTCTCTCACAGCAACACTTTAAATTTTCCTTTTGTGGCGTTTCATCTCATTCGTATCTTTGGCATTACATTAATTGCACGAGGTATTTTAACATTTTTCTTAGGAACCATTGTTTGCGGAATTGATTTACGTGCAACTTTAATTGCACTCATAGTGTGTGATGATTTCTGTTTTTTTATGTCTTAGTAGCAAAATTAATAACGGTCGAAGGGTTTCTCTTCTTCATTTGGTTCTTCGTTATCTTATTTCTCCTCTTTCTTTTCTGATTTCATCAATCCCATCCCAATTTTTTTCTTGGCTTTCTAATGACATATAAAAATATAATTATTTGCTTTTTACCGATCCAATATCGTGTTATTTGCAAACTTCATCCAATTTATTCCTTGATCACGGCATTCCAAGCGTTCTTTAAACTTTGTACCCGGTCCACAAAATGTTTATCCCGGAATATGGGCCTAAAACGGTAATGTATTTATTAGCTTATCGACAGGACCACCAACACGGTGGTGGTACAATTAAAAATACGACTGAAGCGATTATAAAAACGTTATTGAACGAGGTACATTAGATTATAATATTCGTTTAATAATACAAAAACTAAAAATTGTAATTCGAAATATTAAGAGTGAAAAACTATTACCGAATACAACAATGGCTCTAATTGTTGCGTCTTTAAGTTGTGGTAAAATAAATGTAATGCTTAGTTTAATCGAGAGTCCAAACGGAACGACTTCTTCTTCATCGCAGGACAACTTGAAAGACGTTTTGTATGCTTTGGCGAATACTTTGAATATTGCTAAAAAAAGATTTTGCTTGTTCACATGGATTTAATAACACAGGAACAGAAAATTTAGCTTCGGGAAATTTCCACTAACCATTTCTAGTTTTCCACGATATTTGGGTGCTCCTGAACAAAAATATAAAATATAAACTTTTTTCATCACCTACAAGTTCGGCGGTACAGCTAAAAATACTAAAAACAGATGCTTGCAAAGAATTTTAATTATGTGGCCCACATAATTGGACTTATCTAAAATATTTTCCCTGAAACTTAGTACCAATACATGGCCAGGCCAAAAAAAAGTCCCTATCTTGAACAAAGTCCTTGGAATTTGAAGTCAAAATTGAAGTTCCCAACATTTTCAAAAGTTCTTTGACGGAAACCCGCCTTTAAAAGCTAAATCTTAAATAGAAGTAATTTTTATTGTTCTTGGAATCTATTGTCCACTGTATGCTTTAATTTCGATTTGAAGCGATTTCAAAAGGCTATTATGTTGAATTTGTTAAAGCAATAAAACCATATTTGTCGTTTTATTATCTACTCTTATATGATGTCAAATTTAAAATACGTCAATGCAAAATGTCGATAGACATCTGTTTTAGGTATTGTTGGCTATACCGCGGAATCTGTAGGTGCTGAAAAACAAGATAGTATGGATCTTCTACTCAGGAAGGTGCAATTATCTGTGTACCTGCGTAGTTATACCCCATAGCCGTAGAGTAAAAGGGTGTACTAAATTCGTCGGAAAGTTAATAACAGGTAGAAAGAAGAATTTCCGACCCCGTGTATATAAAGAGGTTGAGTAACAGAGATGTTTGCGAAAATCAATGTTTTCGATGATTTTAGTGAAAAACATCGATGTTTTTTTATCGATGTTTCAAATAAATATTTTTTTTGTAATCACAGTTACCTTTTTATTTCCAATGTTTTTTTTTGTAAAAAAAAAACAATTTGTCGACGAGAGTCGAGGAAACTCTTGTGCGACGGTCGGAAATGAGCTGTCCAGCTTTGCTACATACGCGTTCCGACTCACCGATGAAGCGAGAGTACAAGAAAACATCTTTGAAATCTTTTTGAAAGCTTCATCGGTGTAAGTTTCCCGCTTTTTTCGGAGCGCGCTCATCTACATTGTAATCTGAATTTGGTGTGTTTAAAAAGTAAAATTTTCTTTCAAATAGCAACTAAACTTTCAAATGAACATATGCACACACATACATGCTATGCGTTTATGTGGAAGCAGGCATACTCGTACGTACATATGAATGCAAAGTGTCGCCAGCTTTCATTTTTATATTAAAGCAATAAATCTCTCCAATTTGTCAATAAATATACATAAGAAATTTATAAAAATAATTTTATACAAATTTACTTACAATTTACACGGTCTCCTTCGATGCGCAACAAGAGACGGTGAGCATCGATGTTGGCTTGCCCGACTTAATCAGTCAAAAAATGACTTCCCAGTTGCGTTGCGAATCTTTAAAATGCCTTAGAAAGAGAAGAGAGCTTGATGCTAACTTCGGTCAGGATTCTTCGGCTGAATCCACGTTTCAAACTATTCGGATGTGAGGACTCGGACCCTTCTGGACAAAAATATTTAGGTTATAGAAACGGCAAATTTTCCAAAGTTTTAATAAAATTTCTGGTACTGCTACTTTTTTGACTAATGCACCCAAATCTGACCCCCGTCCTCCCGCTTTTGTGATAAAGGGTGTTACTAATGTCAAACAACTTATGAGTCTCAACAGTTATCCGATGGTGACACATAAAAAATAGTTCAACATATCTTGTGGAGCTAAACTCTTGGCAATTGAAAAGTGATCGATCTTTCAGGATCGTAGTCAAAACTGATTTAGGCTGGTCATGTTGTGAGAAATGTTTACGGTAAGAAGAATGGTTACAGACCCAATATTTGCATTGTTTAGCTAGAGTCGTCACCAAATAATGTTGAAGTCTTTGACATTAAGTCGTTGGCATATCAGTCAATTACTATAGTCACTCCTGAACGCCGAGATGAAGTTGTTAGGTGTTATAATTGCCAGGATATTGGACACACAAAAACATACTTTTTCTTGCCTTCCAAATGCGCTGATAGTGCGCGAACCCTGTTTGCCCCGCTACGTCTCAGGGTCAGTTCAAGTGCATTTTTGCTGTTCCAACCAAAGTGCAGGCAACCGCAAATAATCAGTTTTTCTAGAAACAATTGTTCGTCGCAAATCTGGAACAACCAACAATTAAATTGATACCTGCCCCTCTTCCTGTTAAGAGTGCTTGGACCCCAGCTAAACCCTTTCCGTCTTTTGGTTCTAGAACTTCCAATTTAATGCAACGCTTACCTGAGGCTCCTCCATTTAGTGCTGGGTTTGAACTTCTAATCTCCCGTATTGACCAGATGATGTCAATGATGATGAAAATGATGGACCTTCCTATGAACCAGTTTACGTACAGTTCGCCTTCATAGGTATCTAAGATCGGGAGACACGTCCAATTTAGGCATAATAAGAAAGTTTCAAAGGCTGGGGTCGACACAGTCTAGCCAGGATCACTTTACACATATTTGTATAGTAACTGGGACATAGCTTAGATGATCGGCGAGCTGACAGTAGGTGTTAGTTGTCAGTCGCCGGGTTAAATATTTAAGATTAGGAAAAAAAAGGTCAAGGATACAATGGAGGTACCAAGATTGGGGTATCTACTAGTAGCCCCACTTTATTTGCGAAGAGGACTGTCGTGCGTCTAGATTATCTCTCCTTACGTGCTTCTTGTGGATGGTCGATTCCTTCTCACAATAGTCGAGAGGCTTCGCCGCCACTGCTGTTTGCTGTTTTTTTACTTTTGGGTTTTTGTCAGCTCTTGCACTTAGTTAGCTTTTCCTCCATATGAACTCGCGATCATCTATTTCTCTCGCTCACTGCTAAAGTTTGCCCTAGCGCGTGCTAATAATAATCTAACGTAAATTAAATGTTTTGGTCGGAATTCACTGGTTGGCTCTCTGCTAAACAATTAACAACGTAATTCTAGTTATTTGTGAGGAACTCAGGTTCCTTACATTCCTTTCCTAATTCAGGAAACGTTTCGAGATGTTGATCTCGCCGGTAGTATGGAAACGCGGATTCTGGGACAATTAGCATAATCCAATAAATTAACTGATTTTAAAGGTCTTTGAAGTCTTAAAAATGTCACGATCATGTCTATAAAGAGTAAAATTAATTGCCCCCATCGCCCCCACATCCTCATGTGACAATATTGATCATGTATCCTTCCCCTCATTATGTGCAATTAATAGTCAGGTGAGAAAGGTGCACGTGAGAAAGGTCGCACACCCATAGTATCCAAAGGTTGATATCTCAGAGGAGATTGCCCCCATCGCCCCCACATCCCCATGTGACAATATCCTTCCCCTCATTATGTGCACTTTATAGTCAGGTGGGATAGGTGCACATGAGAAAGGCCGCACACCCAAAGTAATCAAAGATGGTTATCTTAGAGGAACATGTCTGATCATGTTGGGGAATAATGTTTCCTATGATTAACTAATTTAGAAATCAAAAGAACCCAAAAAAAATAAATTTCACAAGTTGATGATTCCCAGATGTGGAATATTTTCAAGTACACATTTTTGTTTCCGCCCCAGAACGTTTGACTGGTAAATTGTCTAAGATTCTCTCCTTTCCATAAACATGTCATAAAAGGGATTCAAGCAAGAGCTACCCGAACATGCGCACCTGTCAATTACAAGGGACACATGCACAACCCAGAAGGCGCACGCTCATTGACAAGATCATGGGCCTCACGCCAACGACCTCACGGCTGACTGCTAGCTCTAATACGTTTCCATAATAGGGGTTGAAATCACGACCGCGCAACAACTCGCAAGTAGCCGGCATATCTCTGTCAAGGACAAATTTTCCATTCTCCGTACCTGTAATTTTAACTCGAAATAAAAAGTCAGAAGTTTATTTTGCAACATAATAATACATTTATTCATTTATTTTGGTATTGCGAATTGTTTAGGAGCTACTTTTAAAAAATGTCAAAATAATGTATGCATTGTTAAGAGCACAAACCCCACCCTTAAGGTGCGTTTCACAATAGGGAAACCGGTTTCCTTTAAACCTGTTTAATGACGGACAGCCCATTTCCTCGATATTAATGAGCTGACGACTCCCAAAAAACTTCTCTAGAAATCGTTTCTTTTCCACACCTTCACAAATAATTTGCTTTCCGCTTGTAATTGTCCTTAGATAGTTTCGAGCTTGTGGAAGATGTGTATTGGTTAACCAAATTGCATTCTTTCGAGATTTTGTGTTTAGCAAAGTAAAATCATATGCTGGTTCTAGTAAAAAACTATTATTCAAGCTTGGATCTTTTTCGTATACAATTCCAATTTCCTTTACAATAAAATTATTATTATTATCAAAGAAACCTTGAACATCAATCGAAACAGTATCTTTCAACATTATTCTAATGTTAAACAACTCGTTTTACTTCAGTTCTATTGAAGTTCTTACATCAATAGGGCCAGTTTTCACTGATTCATTTTGATATGAAAGATCAACCACAATAATAGGGGCCTTCAATTTAAATTCATTTGGGGTCAAAAATGGTTGTGATTCACGATTATAGAAACTAGATTGAAATCTTGTATACATTTCGTATAGGTGAGCATACTGATTCTTACTAAATTTAACATATAGATTATCATATGGATATGACTCAGAATTCAAGCGAACTTTCAAGTTTGATCAGTTATTTGTGATAAGTTCTCCATTTATTGCAAATCTTGGGTTTTCGCGGTTAGCGGACAATTTCACATTCCAGCTGTGTTGACTCACATACCCCAATTTGGGGTTAACATATGAATCCCAACTCCGGAATTCGATTGGTGGGTTTACACCACTTTTAATAATATCGTACATCTTAATTTTTGCAAAATCGCTCGGAGTTACATGTGGAATTTTGCAGGTCATATTCATCATTTCACACTTAAAAGTTTGTTCATTTCTGGTTCCTTCAAACACCTCACCAAGATTCTTAGTAAGCATCAACACTAGTTCGTGTTTACAATTTAACAAAACTTGTTTATAATCCTCAGCAAATCCCAATAAATTTTTTAATGGTACAGAAAAGTTAAAGGCCCGTAGAAATTTCGTCCCCACTGCTCCATCCGGAAATGAATAGATTTTGACTTTGAAGATTATCCAGAGATATATAATTTTTTAGGGTTGTAGTCATACCGACAAATCGTGTTTTATCAATCTCACATTCATTTATTTCGTACTTTATTTCATCCAAGCAGAAAGCCATACAATTATTTTTAAAAAAAGTGGTAACATTATCAGTTGTGGGTCCACCCGGTGAATCTTTTATAATAATTCCTTGAAAATTAAGGTAACTTTCGTGAGGAAGCACGTACAAGTCTTGATTTTGAATAGTAATTCGAAATTCATCGTTTGGTTTAAATGTTTGATTATACGATGAATAAGTATGAAACTCTTTCTTCGAAATACTCTCATCTGAGTAAACCTTTTCTCGAACATTTAAGATTTCGTTCATTGTTTTCCTTTCCACCTTTTATATTATACTCGAAGCTTCAAGCCTAACGACTATAAAAATAGTTTATTTTTCAAAGTAAGTGAGCTTCTTTTTACTGTCGATCCTCTTTCTATAGCTTTACAATTAGTAATGCTTGGCTGAGGACTTAAGCTACGTCTTTTATTATAAATAATCATTCTATTAACCGAATGTGCATGCGAATAGAAACGTTTTCACCACGTAAATTAACCAAATCACCGTTTTGATCAACTATGCGTATAGATAGTGTGCTTATTTCGTCACAGTTGATTGGTAAATAAATTAGGTTATGTGGTGTCACTGTCATTTTATACCCAGGCGGAACATTAATACCAAACTCATGTAATGTATGATTCGGTGTATTATCTACATATGAACCGCTGATTATATTACATTCCAAACGAATTGTATTAATTTTTAATATGTTCACGGTCTGATCTGATCGATAGGTTTTTGTAGGATGCGGCTCTAGTACTTTTTGATGGAAACCAAACAGTTGTCCAACCGATCTTTCCTTATTAAAGTAAACTGACTCTCGCATGGTAGTTATTTCAACTTGAAGTGTATTATTATTACTTTGAATTTTAAATGTATTTTCCAGGTTATAGTCTTTTAGTTTATTGTAAATAAAATCGGTGATATCATTCAATTCATATGATACAGTTGGAATTGTAATAACCTTGTCACCGAAGTGGAAGAGGTTATTTTTTTCATCAATATTTGGAATCGAATTATACATATTAAAATCGCTAAGAGCGCAATCATATCGACCATTCAATTCGATAGGTGGAAAAAAGTTTGTATTTATAATGGAACTATTTCCATTCAAGGATAATGGAAGTGATCTAGACATATTGAAATCTCTTGATAAACTGTGGGATTGTAAGTATCTAACCAAGCTATATATTGAAATTACTCCTTAAATCATAATAAATTGATAAAATCCTTTTCTGTATCTTCCATTATCCATATCGTTATCCTTGCTTATTAATAGGAATCCGTGCTTGTCCTCCCAACATTTTTGACAAATTTTCACAAATGTTTCATAATTCATATCAGTGTTAATATATCAGTGTAAATCATCTTGCTTAAACATTATAATAAAGTTGGCATTGTCACGAATCAGATGTTTAGGTATATGACTATACGTTTGACATAAATAAAAAGAGTCGACCCATACAAAAATAAGATCTTATGTTATCTTGTTTTTCACAAGCTACGTCATCGAATATCATAATGGAATTGTATTTGGCTTCACTGGGGTCTAGTACACCCTCATTATGGGAGAATGTATGATATCCCATTCCTTTGATCGGTTTGATTAATTTCTCCAAGTACTCTTATTTAGGTTGATATAAACTTTTTGAAAATATATAAACATTTTCGAATTTTAATCCATTAGGACTCTCTATTAGACTTAACATAATATTAGTTTTACCACAATTCGAAGGCCCAACAATTAGAGCCCTTATTGTGTTCGTTAAGAGAGCACTATGTCGTGGCGGTAGATTTTTCTCGTTTTCATCGTTAATATTTCTAACTAAAATTTTTTGTTTCTGACTTATTAAACGCATCTTTTAACCTAATGTACCTCATTCAATGAGAAATCTTTGATGATTAAACATCAATAAAATGGGGAATCGTTTTTATAATCGCATCAGTCGTATTTTGAATTGTAAACACGGTGGTGGTCTTGTCGATAAGCTAATTAATACATTACCGTTTGAAGCCCATATTCCGTGATATAATTTTTGTGGACCGGGTACAAAGTTACAGAAACGGTTGGAACGTGGTGATCAAGGAATAAACCCATTGGATGAAGCTTGCAAAGAGCACGATATTGCATATTCTCAAAACAAGGTATTGAGTGAACGACATAGGGCAGACTCCATATTAATTGACAAAGCCTGGTCGCGTGTCAAGGCACCAGATAGCAGTCTTGGTGAAAGAGCAGCAGCAGCATACTTTGTTACAAATATAATGAAAGCCAAGAAAAAATTTGGTATGGGATTGAATAAAACGGAAAAGAAAGGAAGGAAAAAGATATTGAAGAATAAAATGAAGAAGACAAACCTTTCGACTGT
This sequence comes from Drosophila suzukii, assembly GCF_043229965.1. NCBI lineage: Eukaryota > Metazoa > Arthropoda > Insecta > Diptera > Drosophilidae > Drosophila > Drosophila suzukii. Next base: position 50,217,548 of record NC_092082.1, on the reverse strand, counting down.
TATTAATGTTGCTACTAAGACATTAAAAAAACAAAAACCATTAGACATTATGAGTGCAATTAAAGTTGCACGTAAATCAATTCATCAATCAATGGGTTCTAAGAAAAATGTTAAAGTACCTCGTGTAATTAATGTACCCAAAACTGGAGGTTTTCTACCAATCGTGCCGATCTTGACAGACCTCAGCGCTCTTGGTAGTTTAGCAAGTGGTAGTGCAGCAATTGCAAAAACAATTAACAATGCGAGAATGGCTAAGGAAGATATGGAGGAGAAAAAACGTCACAATAGGAAAACTGAAAGTGTTGCTGTAGGAGAAGGATTATATCTCAAGCCCTATAGAAAGGGTTATGGTTTCTTTCTTAAGCCCTATAGTAAGGGGAAAGGAATTAAGAAGCGAAAAAACTAATTTCTCTGCTACCCAATAGAACACTATCAAATATCGACATTATACATTTTGCTAAGAAATATATCCCACATTTTAGAGGGGTGTTTATGAGAGATCTACTCCCAGAAGCACCAAAAAGTAGGGAGTGTGGTATAGTAAACTTAGATAATTCACGATCAAGTGGTACACATTGGGTTGCATATAATAAAAATAAAAATAATATACATTATTTCGACAGTTTTGGAAATCTTCAGCCACCTAGAGAAGTTGTGAAATACTTGGGACATAGAATACAATACAACTACGATAGAGTTCAAGACTTTGATACATACAACTGTGTACACCTGTGCCTCGCTTTTCTACTTTCTTTCGTAGAAAATGTGAAGTCAAAACCGGTATATTTAAATGGTTAATTACGTGTTTGTGGGAACCCTGTATGGTATAAAAAGTAGACCTGCACGCGTTCAAATTCACAGTCTAAGTTTCTACTTCACATCGAACGTCATCTAGAGGACAAGAATTTTTGATCATTCTTAACAAAAAAACCTATAACTGCTCATAACAGCTCAAAACAGCTGGTGACCAGCTTATAACAACTAGAAAACAACTAGTTAACAGCTACTAAACAGATAATAACCATATAATAACAGCTATTAACCAGCTAAAACAAGTAGTAAGCACCTACGAAACAAGTTCTGAACAACTGCTAAACAGGTAGTAAACATCAAAATACAGCTAAAAGCAACGTGGAACAACTGTACCAAGTCCAAAAAACTCAACAACCATCATGAATCAGGAAAACCAGATGAACATTGTAGTTAAAGAGTTCAATAAATTTAATAAAAAGACACTGCTATCGAAGACAAGGATGCCCGAAAATGTAAGATTCCCGATCCTCAAGGCGGAGCGCAAAACAACAAAGGTTGGAGAATCTATTGCTCTCGAGTTGGAGGAGCACATTCTGTACATGCCGGAAAGGTACACCTCTCTTCAAGATGATATCATCAATGAAATGGTTGAGAAATAAGTCAGTAATCATTAAAAAGATTGAGATTTTAAGAATATAACAATAATTACACTTTTTAAAATATAATGAAGAAAATGTATCGAATCTTTTTTTATTCGGAAATGGTATATAAATATTACAGATCTTGGCGTTCCCTAAAGAGTATTTGTTTAGTAACTGAGGAGTGACTACATGAATTTCGGAAATTCTACATCTTTCACCTATAAAGTTTGAACAATATACTACAATGAATATTTGGTCACAGTTAACCAAAGCTAGATTCGCTTTGAAGCGAAAATTCGATGATCTCAAACAAGTCAAAAATCATACGAATTTACAATTGGAGGAAACTTTTAAACCTATTACTGAACCCTTACATGAACTTGTTAAGGAAAATAAAAAACAAAAGATTTCTAATGTAAAAGATAGTATAAAAGTAAAGCGTGAAATGAAGCAAATTAAGAAACACGATGATGATGAGAGAGAGCTTGACGATTTCTACTTTACAACTAATGAGAAAGATCCGCAGTCTAATCGAAACATAACTCCACCAAGGTCTTTCGATGATAATGATTCCTATAATCAATTCTTTTCACAAACGAATATAGAGGAAGATTTAGAAGAAGAAAAAAAGGAGACGGAAAAGAGTGAAGAAGAAGGGACAACACCTTTACCAATGTATACAGGAGAGGCCGATATGGGTGTGGATGCAGAGCTAGAAGATAATAACACTAGTTATAATTATGATTTTAATATCAGTAATTTGACCAGAGGAAATGTGTTGGATAAGGGTTATGGACCTAAAAAAAGCGCAAACAGTTCATTAACTTTGGGAGATAAAGAATTAAAAATTAAAGATAATAAAATAACATTTTCTAGTGGAATGAGTTGTGATCTGACTCCTGGTCTGTACTCTCTAATTTTTCTTAGTAAACCTGAAAACTATGATGATCAAGACTTGAAAATGTATAAAAAAATTATTTTAGAAACGAATATACATAGAGTAGGCTTTGAACCTAATAACAGAATCAAGGGTACACGAGCATACAAATATAGCCATATTATTAAGAAGTTGATAGACAAAGATTTCAGTCCTACAACGTCTACTCCACTTCGCACAAAAACAGGCTTTGGTTACATGACTCTTCAGAAATCAAATCCAAACTATGTATATTGGAATGATGTAAATGAGTTAGTCGAACGATTGGAAATTTTAGTAGCATCAAAAGGAGCGGGTAACACCAGCCACAATAACGAAATTTTTTCAATATTAGAGGAATTGCGTGAAGAAAGAATTATATATTAATGAGTATAAATAGGAAGGACAAATATGTTTTACATTTATAAACATCATGTCTGTCGACAAGTTTGGACATTTTTCTGTTGATAAGGAACGATCAGAAAATTTGAAAAGACGTGTTTATTCTACTGACGGATTATTCATCGATGAGGACGGTAATCTAAATGCTCAAAATAAACGTATCAAAAACGGATCTAAGCCTTTAGACAACAATGATCTAGCAACGAAACAATATACTGATGAGATCCTCGGAAAGTTGGGAGAAGATTTAAGAAAAAATTATAACTCAAATGTTAATCGTCGACTCACAAAAATTTCAAGCTTAGAAAATAAAATTGAATTGAATAATAAGAGGGCAGACAGCGCTGATCAAATTTTTGCCAAAATTGTGGAAAAGATTAAAACCATTGAGGACTATATATTTAAATATGTAACAAAACCGATATCATTACCGAAAAAACCCACAATTGAGTTAGAAGGTGTCGCTTTTCAGCCTAATAGAAGAATATGATTAAGCGAGAAATCGTAAATGAGTTGCACGGACTATCTCGAAAAAACTTTCAACGAAGACGAGTGATTACAGGGGGTATTAACGATCTGTGGCAAGCAGATTTGGTTGAAATGGGAGCCTTTTCAAAATCTAATGATGGGTACCGATACTTGTTGACTGCTATAGACACATTTTCAAAATATGCTTGGGGTGAGGCATTAAAATCAAGAAATGCAAATGATGTTTCCCAAGCCATGGAGAGAATATTCAAATCGGGTCATGGAACACCAAAAAACCTGCAAACTGATAATGGCACGGAATTCTTTAATTCTATATTTAAGGTATTAATACAAAGTTATAGGATAAATCGTTAATCAACCTTCAGTACTCTAAAAGCAACAATAGTTGAACGTTTCCATAGAACTCTTAAAGAATTAATGTGGCGTAAGTTTAGTTTAGTTTTAATATAATAATTGAGTGCATAAAACGATAAAAATGAGTCCAAGTAATTTCAATTCGTCCAATGAAAAACAAATATTACAAACATCGTATAATCCCCTGAAAATATTTGTTGCAAGTAAATTCCGTAAGGGGGACCACGTTCCTATTAGTAAATATAAACATGTCTTTGAGAAAGGGTATACACCAAACTATACAACTGACATCTTTAAAATTAGAAAGGTGTAGAACACATTCCCTAAAACATACTTACTTGAAGTCTTAGATGGTAGCCCGATTCATGGCGGATTCTATAAAGAAGAACTGAAAAAAACACGATTTCCCCAAACATACCTAGGTGAAAAAGTTTGTAAGGCGAAAAAGAAATCAAGTTTTGGTTAAGTGGTTCGGATTTTCAAAGACTAGCTGGATAAATAAGGAAGACATTTTGTAGTACAATAAATGATTTATTTAATTCATTTTTATTTATATATTTATTTTATCTTATAATAAGTTTAGTATTAATAATTTTACACAATGTTTTAAACTAAAATTAAATATAATAAAAATACTTTTAGCAAACTCAAAATCATTTTCATTTATATTTTCCAAAGTCTCGATCATAATAAAACATTTATAAAATAGTTCTTTTTCAATATGTTCCTTTTGAAATTTAAGGCTATCTAATGATTCTCCATCGATCACATAATTATTTTGCATCATCACACATAAGCAAAATGAATTTGATTTTAGCCATTCAACATTTTCTAAAATTTATTTTTCGATTAATCTCTGCTGTTTTATTGATGGCGTACCATGTTCTTCATTACTTAACTCTACAAATTGTGTTTCATTAACATTAACAACAAAGAATTTTTTATTCACTTTAACTGTAGTTATTTTGTGTGCTTTTGATCTAAACATTGTTCTTTTACCATATTTAGGCCCCAGATAATAAAACGATTTTATAGTGTTCAATTGTAAGATTTCGTGAACTCACTCCCTTTGCTTTATTATGTGAAGATTCAACTTGATCTATTCTATAACAATAAACCTTTGAGCACAGACCTTCAAATTCTATCACGAGTTTACCGTTAAGCTCATCTTTAAAAAACCCTAAACTTTTTCTGTTAACTCTTTTGAAATTATACAGATTAATTCTTTCATCTGAATAGTCCGATGTAGCAAATTTTCTTCAAGATCATTACGAATATCTTTATAAAAATCCTCAGTTTTTATTGTATTTGTTTGTGGGGAAGACAACAAATATGCCACCCTTATATTTATAATTAATAACGCACGAATAGGTTATATTAAAATGTATAGCGTTTATTCGGCGCGGCAGACGGACTGCGTAAAAGCTCGGCTGTAAGAACTTCATATAGACATTTGCAGGCTTACAAAGTAGTTGCTGAATAGATAAGCGACAGCTTTAGTGGCTTTTTTTTCCACAGCTTTTCTGTGGAAACGGTTTGCCCTGGCTAAGAGATCCATACTCCTTCGCCAAGTTAACCTGTTGAATGCTCCTCAATAGAAGTACAGTTCCAGAGTTGATCTCCTCCACCGAAAGACGACCTTTTAACGGCGCAGATTTGGCTCTGCAATTTGAAATGAACCGATAAATGTATGCAAATACGCGCTGCAACTTATCGAAAGAGTTGAGGAATTTGCAGTTTGATGAACTGTCTATGCAAACGGACCCAATTAGAGCCACAGAACGGCGCTCTGGAAGATCCTTTACTGAGTTTAGCAGAGACGGCCAATTTGACGAGCTTTGCAGAAGGAATGGAGGCCCGTTAGCCCAAAGGGAATGTTCCAACAATTCTCTTGGGGTACATCCTCGCGATACGACGTCTGCCGGATTCAAGTTTGTAGGAACGTGATGCCAAGTCATGTCTTTCGTCATCTCCTGAATTTTCGCGATTCTGTTTGATACGAAAACGTTAAACTCCCTCGGAGGTTGCCGAATCCACGCCAACACAATAGACGAGTCCGACCAGCAATGAAAGGTGAAATAGAAATCTTTGGCTTCCTTGGCGTTTACGATTAGCTCAGCCAATAAAAGCGCTGCGGAAAGTTCTAATCTTGGAATTGTTGAGGCCTTCAATGGAGCTACCCTTGACTTGGCACAGAGCAGATGGACTTTCGATTCTCCATTGGTCTCCGATCGCAAGTATAGACACGCTCCATAAGGTGACATGCTAGCATCGCAGAAGACATGCAACTCAATGGAAGCCCCTGGTTGCAGTTCGAATCGTGGAAATTTTAAGTTCTGTACGACCGATAACTGTGAGGTCAACTTCCCCATGACGAAAGAATGGGCTCTGGCAGTGCGTCATCCCAATCCACGTTCGCACTCCATAGAGATTGCAGAAAAATCTTAGATTTTGTGATAACTGGAGTTATTAAACCGAGTGGATCATAGAATTTGGCAATCGTTGACAATGCAACCCGCTTAGTGTGTGGTTGATTGGTTGGCAGTTGAGAAAAATTAAATAGGAGTTAATCAGAAGATGGATCCCAGACTAGTCTTAATGCCTTGGCGACATCCGATCCGTCGTGAAATTTGATTAGCTGCTCCTTGTCGCATTCAGACTCTCCTTCCAGGGCTGCTGACTCATTCGAACACCATTTGCGAATTGGAAAGTGGCCTCGCGACAGTAGTTCCTTCACCTGACGACGAATTTCTCTCACCTCCTCAACTGAGTCCCCACCAGATATAAATCTCTATGAACAATTTTTGCTCCAATACAAAATGATTCCTCCTCATCATAAGAGAGTGCATGGCCCTTAAAGCCAAGAGGGCAGCTGGCTTGGTTCCATAAGTCACCGTGTTCAATTTAAAAACACTCAACTCTTCCGTGAAACTCATCCGGGTACGAAACACGCACGCAACGGTGCATCTTGCATATGTCTCCACGAAGGGCAACTTTAAAAAATCGAAAGCGAAGCAGTATATTGAAGATTTTTTGTTGAATTGTTGATCCTGCCAGAAGTAAGTCGTTCAGAGAGCTACCAGAAGTCCCTCAAAAATGCTGAGTACTGAGCTTTCAGGGCTGGGTTTCTATCTAGTTTAGCTTCCAAACTCTTGAAACGACGACGAGCCAGGCAATAAGAATCACCTAGAGATTCGAATCCGGAAGTGGACAAGAGACGAACAGAGTATGGGCCGTTTCCAAGTCTAGTGCAATTTTCAGTGAAAAGTTGGTCACATCGCAAGTCTTCCGGCAACAAAGATGGCTTAGACGAAGTGAAGTCCTCAATTTCCCAAAATCGCTTTACTATGGCGGCAAGTGTGTCATCGGAATGATTAGCTGGGTCCTTGATGCTGGCTTGTAAAACCGATTTATGAGTTGGCATGTTCGATGATAACCCTCCAGAGACTATCCAACCAAGTTTAGTGTTCTGAAGAGTTGACAAAGCCCTATCCAAATGAATTTGTCCCATAGAAATTATTTCGAAAAACAACCCAGTTGTGATTGATTGAAATTAGGGTCAGCGAGTAAAATGTTTTGCGGTATCCTCCATGATGTTGCATTTATATTGAAATGGGGTTGATAATCAGTAATACTGTGAGTCACAACCGCTGTGAATGCCGCTCGATAGCTTGCATCCCGTGATTGCACAAGAATATCGACAGTCTTATCAGAGATCATGGAAGATTCTCCAATCCCAGAAATCGAGGTTTGCGATCTTCTATGATTCAAGTTTAGTTGGCTAGCTAAGTAAGAGGTTATAAAGTTTTGCTGGGAGGCCGAATCTAAAATTGCTCGGCAAGGCTTAAATTCTGTTTATAACATAGATAATAGCAGTTGGAATCAACACGTAGTCGATCGGCAAAATATTTAAGGTTTTGGGTGGAGGGCTTAGTAAATGATGATCAGTATGCGATGATGTATGCGAACATGATACTAATGCTGATGAAGTAGATGGTAATGGCTGACAGCTCGAGGATGGATCGCATGATGGAGATGAAAATGAGGTGGATGTTGCGGATGGGTCATTTTTCATGTGTAGTAATGAATGGTGCTTCATGCGACAATATTTGCAGTGAGTCGACTTGCATTGACGCAACCTATGCCCCTTGCGCAAACAGTTGAAGCAAAGGTGCAAGTTCTTTGCTTCTCTATATCGAAGATTCGGACTCAAATTTAAAAATCGAGAACACTTCGACAAATAATGATCCCTTGCGTCACAAAATAAACATATCAAATGATTTAAGTTAATAGCAGAAGCAGTAAGTGTGTTTTGGTTATATTTGTGCAAGTTTTTTTTTTGGTGTTTGAGTTACCAAGGCTTGATCCAAGTTTTCGATCATCCTGCACCTCTTTTCCAGAAACGACACCATAGCATCCCAGGTAAACAGCTCAGTGATTGACAAATCCTCTTCCCATTTTTCCCGCGTCCTCTGATCCAGTTTCCGAGTGACGATGTGAATTAAAAGTCCATCCAAAATTTGTTGCGTATTGGCCAGGGTTCGAATTGCTCGCAGATGCAAATTCATGCAATCACTCAGCTCCCGAAGACCCTTCGAAGATCCCTTCTGGACACCCTTTATACCGAATACTGCCTGAACGTGTGCATGAAAGTGTAAAACCTTATTATCAAATCGATTAACCAGCAAATTCATAGCCTTTTTGTAATTAGCATTCGAGGGTTCGAGCGAGCGCATGGTTTCCAGAGCCACGCCACCCAAACTCGAACGCAAATATTGTACTTTTTCAATGTCGCTTAGCTCATCATCGTTTCCGATGACCGTAGTGAAGGTCACAAGGAAATCCGGCCACTCAGAGTAGGATCCATGAAAACGAGCAATTTCCAAATTTAAAAACCGAGGCTTCCTAGTTCGAAAAGAAAGATCCGCATTATTAGTGATGTCGCTGAGATGCAACGGAACCTTTAACTTGGTTGTTGTTGCTCTTGCCGATATATTTCCTGCCTAGCATCAGCGGATATATGTAATTGGCAAACGAATGTATGTATGGCTATATGTACATATATATATATATATGTAACATGCGCTGTTAATTATTATTAATTAATTATTTGCACAGCACAGTTTTGGTGTTTTTTCACAGCGCAAAATGTACAAAAAATCAAACGGCCGGCTGTGCACTTTTATATGCACATATGTATGTTGTTTTTTTTTTCTAGTATTCCTTTTTTTACTTTATTACTACAACTAATAAACATACATTTAGAAAATAAATGGGCGTAAACTGCAGATGTTGTGCGGTACGGCCGCAAAGCAATGCTTCGCACAACCGCGGCAGCTTACGTGTCCAGGCCTCTCCTCTCTCTCTTTCAGCTATCCTTAGTTTTCGCATTACAGACGCGGCGAATTTGGTCGTCGCGTCCCAATCCATTTGGCCCCTAAGCATGGTTGGCACTACCGTGCTGGAACTAGTGCTGACACCGGTCGCTATTTCCAGGGCGGTCCTGTCCTCTACGAACCGCACGCATTCGAATAGGACGTGGCGTACGTTCTCCTCGATTCCAGAGCCGCAGGATGGGCTCCGTCACTCGTGTCGTGTCCGTACTTCTTCAGGTACGACTGGAAGCATCCGTGACCACTCAGGATCTGGGTCAGGTAGAAGTCCACCTGCCCGTGCCTCCTTTCCAGCCAAGGACTTAAGACGGGAATGAGATCGTGGGTCCAGCGTCCAGAGGTTGCGGAATCCCACCTCTCCTGCCAACGAGAGATGGATCTCTCTCTCGCGGGCCGTCTTGCCTCATGTTTGTAGTTTGGTCGTCCGTGGTCGTGACCGTTTCCTCCACTTCTACTGCCTCTCTTACTAGTTCTTGCACCGGAGCTAGACCAGCTATGACCAGCGCCGCTTCCTCGGAGATTGTCCGGAAGGCACAGGATATCCTTGTGGCACATAGTCTGTGCGTGGGAGCCACGCCACTCATGTACGAGGGCGTCGTGGCGGCTTTAGCCCATACCGGGGCGGCATAAAGTACTTGGGACGTGACGACGCTCGCTATGAGTTTCCTCCGTTCCTGCTTGGGCCCCTTAGCGGTCGCTGCAGCCTTTTAGTTGGCGTACTCTAGGTGCTCTTTGTAGGACAGCCTGGTGTCTATCATGACGCCTAGGTATTTTATGGCATTTTGAGAGACTATGACAACCCCTCCGACCGTCAGCTCATATGTATGTATGTTCGTGTGTTTGTGACCGAATGCACGATAACGACAGCGAAACAAAGCGTTTTTTTAAATTATATTAAACAATCACGAGACCAAGATGCAGACTCCGATAAAAACTATATCACGTCGGGGTCACCAAATGTTTGTGGGGAAGACAACAAATATGCCACCCTTATATTTATAATTAATACGGACAACCTTTTCATTTGAATTGCATAGAAATCATAATTAATTTTAGTTGCACTATGAAAATTGGATTTTGAAATTAAAGTTTTGGCACAATGTGCTTTTCGTCCAGAGTTCGTGCTATCCGGAGCTTCCCATGTACTAATAAGCTTAATATCGACCCTGCGCCCGGGATCCTCCATTATTTTTCCGTATACAGAATTATTCATTAATTTAAAAAAATCTTTTTCAAATTTATATTTTGCATTTTGCCTATGTAAAGTATTTAGATCAATGTAATTATTTAACCAAGGTTTTTGTAAGAACTGAACTCCTCTATGGATCTTTTTCAGTACTAACCCATTCTGTATACATTGTTGAAAATTCCGATAATGTATTCCATACTTTTTCCTATTTCCCAGGTCAGCAATTAATTTTTTTACCTTACCACCTTTTGAGGCCAGACAATTTGACGGACAAACTGGAAGATCATTATGAAGATCATGTAAACGGTACTGATATATTGTCCACTTCCAAAAAATAACCGTATTTGCTATCAAATGGAATATTATGAATATCAAAATTGTCTATGTCTGCAGTAGACATCCATTTAAAGTCTTTATATGGTAAAGATTGTGACATTGCCCAACCATACAAGTTATTTGCATCATACAAGTTATTCGGAATCATAGTCTGACAAGTATTTGTTATTTGCTTTTGTATATCTATGACAATATTGAACTAAACCACCTCGAATGCTACTTTGAATAAATCTATACATATCTATATCTGTCAGCAATTGAAGTTGAATATTTGTAGTTTTCAACATTGCCTCCCAAGATAGACCTGGTGTCGTAAAATACTGAGCTGGCTCAAGTGAATAAATTTGCATACAAATTTATCGGAAGCTTTCAAAAATGTCAGTTAAAAGGAATACATCAGTTTTCAAATATAATTCTAAATAATCTTTAAGAGTGGAACTTGAGAAATGGGACCAAACCTTAGGAGCGTGATCATAATCTTCCTGAGAGCATTCCCTTTCCGTTAAATTACTATAGAATGCTTCCCTTGGTGGGAGAGAAGTTTCCTCGAGTCTACTAGCGGAATCTAATTATTTATAAGCATTAGTTGAAATTCAATATCATTACTACAAAATGACTTTACAGTATTCATTTGATCATCAACCAAATTAGAAGCTAGGGTATCTAAACTTGATGGCCTAAATCTTTATGTATCGAGAAAACGAATTTCAAATCTATTTCCACTTAAACACTTCATTTTTTTTGAGACAGAAATATAGTTTTCCTTATTTATTGGTATTACGGAAATTTCAACGGGAATCTTTCCCAACTCTTGAATACAGTCGTATTTCGAAAAATTATGACAAAATACTGGTATGAATTTGTTATCTTTATAATCCAAGTTACATTTAGAGTGGGTTGCACCTCTGAAGCGATCTGTGAAATGACAATGATCTCTTACCCTATCAGTCCCTAAAACTTTCTGACAAATAGAACAATTCAATGAATTATCAAATATTTGCTGGTCATTCAAAGTCACTTTCATAGCAACTATATTTAGTTAAATTTGTTATAAAGGAATTTACAAAACTTATTCTAAATTTATCTAGATTAGAATCAAAAGCACACTTTATATAATACGATTATGATATTGGAATATGTTCATTAATATTAAATAGTTTGGGGCTCACTTCAAAATTTTATGGTTCCAGAATGCATTTAAAACCCGCGTGGACAACAAATGGAACTTGAAGCTGTTGTTGAACTTAGGTAAATTCCAGTGTGTTATTCTGTGGGTGCGGCGTCTTCGAAACCTTCCTACTGCAGAGCGTCTTGTGTTTTAATGCAGCTTCCTGGGTTCCGGAAAAATTCGAACACACATTGCAGAAAAATTTCGCTTCTCTGATTTCCTCTTTGATGAGTCATTAGTCTTTGAAACAGAAATATATACAAATTATTTAATTGCTTAAAAGAGATATAAATGAATAAAAGAATTTACCTTGAAATATTTTTAATGTACATGTAATGTCCATTTCCACCTTCTTCCAAAAACATCATATTGACATGAAGAGGCTATTCCACTTCCGATTGAAAAAGTGGTCCAATTATTTCCCTCGTCTCTTCATTATATCCGAATACGTTTTAACTCATATGAGTATTCTTTTTTTAAAAAATTTTTATTCATTTTATTTCAAGGGGGAAAGTTAACCCTGTGAACTCTAATATTATTTCATCACTTATACGAATTATCTCCAGCGATACATCAATATTATATGCCGAACATCTTTGCGGCCTGTTAACAATTTTTAAAGCAGAAATCAACGCCCATTTAAAACAACATTGATCATTTTCGTTACAAACATTAACTATTGCTTTTTTGTCAAAAGAACACGAGGTAGTGGTATGCAGGACGAACCAGCCATCGGTGTATAATGATTCAAATTCGTTTCCAAGCGAATCAATTTTTTAAGAGAACATCCACTGTCTCTTTATTGAAATTCTTGGGTTTTATGTTCATGAATGATACATTCTAAATCAGAATCTTCATTCATGATCGTCATTTTACTTTGAAAACTCTTCACATTCATCTTTAAAAAGTATATACTCTGCAAACAGCTCAAAGTTTACTTTTGCTGAATAGAATGCTGAGATGAGGTAGCAGGGAGAATCCAGCTTCACTCAAGAAACTCTCAAGTAAGATCAAGTCCGATCCATTGTTTACATACATGTAATGCATATTCTTCCCTTGAATCCCTCAGAAATTTTTTTGACTCGTCCGTCAAGGGGTTGAATTGCATTTCGCTTATCCAGCTCCGAACGGACATGGTTTGCCCACTTATTCTTTTGCAAGAAACACTTGCAGGATTGACAATATTGATTTTGGTTAATCATTTTATTTTATTCTTTTAGCTTAAAATTTTTTTTCACGATCACTTTTTCACTTTTACTTAAGTTGTGTTTGACGTAGCAGAGTATCCCACTTCAAGACTATTTTTGGAAGACTAACTATTGTCCTCGATCATTTATAGTGTTGAAAGTGGGGGGACGATAATATTGAAGATGAGAGGTACATACTTAAGATTTTTTTAAATTCAAAAACTTAGGTATTTCTAGTAGGTTACATCGACTGTTCATTGTTTAGAAGAGATGAGAAGTATTGATTTTGAAAAATATTTGATACATGTGTAACCAATAGGACACCATCAAATCGATAAAGGAGACACAGAATCATAGAATTAAGGAGAGTGTTGGTTAGAAGAGGTCGCACATACTTTTCTGCAGGTGGGAAAGGAAAGGGCATTTTTTATACACACCATCATACTCAGGTAGCCAATAGGGGACAGTTTGGCAAAAATCATTTCGAGTTTGGGAAAAAACAAAGATTTTTATTTGTTGAATTTCGAGAATGTACATCTTTGGGTAAAAGAAGAGGAAAAATAAAAGATTTTGATTTGTTGAATTTCGAGAATGCACATCTTTGGGTAAAAGACGAAGAAGAAAACCTATATAAAATTTCCTTATAAATTGTGTAACCATATTTAAAAGTGTAAGACGAGATTGTTGACTTAGATGGACAACATGCATTCAGTTAAAATAAATAATTTTCCGAACGCATTTGACGGAATTCTGTTCAATGCGCACTGTGTACGGCTCCAGATCATACAATCAAAACTAATTGAATGTGATGGAGGTAATATGAAAATATATATTCATGGAAATCATATGAACACCTGCGTGTGGAGCAATGATGCAGCCACCGAGGGAGTTGATACTTGTGTATGCCATCGAATTTCGGATTACAAAAAGGAAGCACTCAACATTATGAATATATACTATAATCTAGAAAAAAGAATGAAAATGATTAAATAACATAATAAAACATGTTCGCAATACCAAAATAAATGAATAAATGTATTATTATACTACAAAATAAACATCTGACTTTTTATTTCGAGTTAAAATTACAGGTACGGAGAATGGAAAATATTTCCTTGACTGAGATATGTCGGCTACTTGCGAGTTGTTGCGCGGTCGTGATTTCAACCCCTATTATGGGAACGTCGTATGAGGTCGTATGAGGTCGTTGGCGTGAGGCCCATGATCTTGTCAATGAGCGTGCGTTCTGGGTTGTGCATGTGTCCCTTTTATTGCGGTCACGTAATTGACAGGTGCGCATGTTCGGGTAGCTCTTGCTTGAATCCCTTTTATGACATGTTTATGACCGATTTGTGGAAAGGAGAGAATCTTAGACAATTTACCAGTTAAACATTCTGGGGCGAAACAAAAATGTTGAAAAAATTTGAAAATATTCCACATCTGAGAATCATTAACTTGTGAGATTTATTTTATTGGGGTTCCTTTGATTTCTAAATTAGTTTTACAATCATAGGAAACATTATTCCCCAACATGATCGGACATGTTCCTCTAAGATAACCATCTTTGAATACTTTGGGTGTGCGACCTTTCACACGTGCACAGCAACACCTGTGATAATGAGTCAAAAGAGTATGTGATCATCGGATATGTTCCTCTAAGATAACAAGCTTTGGATACTATGGTTGTGCCACCTTTCTCACGTGCACCTTTCTCACCTGACTATTAATTGCACATAATGAGGGTGTGAGGATGCGTGAAACACACCCTCCACATTTCGCCATTTCTATTTCCGCCACGAAGGCATACAATTGGAGATTACGCCACGAAGGCCATTAATTTATAAGTTGTAATATATAATATAATTATAATATAAATCGTTACGCCACGAAGGCAATTTATATAAGTTCAAACTAGAAGCTAAGCTTATCCGATTTAAATATTGCGCGCACCAGGGCTGGAAAACCACCCAGTGTTGGTCGACCGAGGGCCAACAGCTGATAGTGCCGATAGCGATAGGCGGGAGGTTCGATAAGAAACTGTGTTGGGAAACGAAGAAACCCGGCAAGCCGGTCTTACATGCGGCCGCAAGGGCGGAAGCTCGCTCTCATTCTCGAATGGCAGCCAAGGCGATCAGACCTAGGAGCGGACTACAACCCGGAGTGGTACAGCGGCACGAGCGTCGGCACGCCGGATCCAAGGAGTAAGTGGGACGGACAATAGCGATCAGACTGAGTGCGAGTAGGTGTAGTAGTAGTAGTAGTACTAGCGCATAATAAAGACAAGCGAGAATGAAGAAATATGTGTCCGAGTGAATTTGTGCATTTTTCGGGAACCCACGTGCAGTGATTTGTGCCGGTCGGGAATCGTGTTGCGCCAGAGCTGCTTACTCAGTGCAAACGACCCCCCGATCGCCCACAAGGAGCATAGGAAAGGATCGCCTCTGGCCACCCTCTCCTGGGAGCCCCGCCCCAATTACGGTTTAGGTAGGCGCGAGCCACGTGCAGTGATTTGTGCCGGTCGGGAATCGTGTTGCGCCAGAGCTGCTTACTCAGTGCAAACGACCACCCGATCGCCCACAAGGAGCATAGGAAAGGATCGCCTCTGGCCACCCTCTCCTGGGAGCCCCGCCCCAATTACGGTTTAGGTAGGCGCGAGCCACGTGCAGTGATTTGTGCCGGTCGGGAATCGTGTTGCGCCAGAGCTGCTTACTCAGTGCAAACGACCACCCGATCGCCCACAAGGAGCATAGGAGAGGATCGCATCTGGCCACCCTCTTCTGGGAACCCCGCCCCAAATACGGTTTAGGTAGTCGCGAGCCACGTGCAGTGATCTGTGCCGGTCGGGAATCGGGTTGCGCCAGAGAAGCTTACTCAGTGCAAACGACCACTCGATCGACCACAGGGAGCACAGGGAAGGGTCGCCTCCGGCCATCCTCCCCTCGGATCCCTACCCCCCTACCCCAGTAGCTTGTGAGTCGCACATCCAGGGGGAACGGCCACGCCGTCCAGTTTTGTTGGTATTTTCTCAGGGATCGGCTACGCCGCTCGTTTCGTTAGTATTTTCGCCGGGAGCAGCCGCGCCCTCCACTATACCTTTCGGGTGCCGTGTTGCGCTAGAGCTGCTTACTCGGTGCAACGCGGACACTCTGGCCTCCTTTCCCCACAAATCCCCGCGGCAACTCCCCGTCCAGTTTCGTCCCAACACTTTTCTACAAATTTAACTGTAGAGGACCCTGGCCGGACTGAGTTTTATCCCAGCCCATGAAAAAGGTCCTTACAAGGGGAAGGATACATGATAAATATTGTCACATGGGGATGTGGGGGCGATGGGGGCAATTAATTTTACTCTTTATAGACATGATCGTAACATTTTTATGACTTCAAAGCCCATTAAAATTAGTTAATTTATTGGATTATGCTAATTGTCCCAAAAAAATATGGCAATTGTCTCAGAATCTGCGTTTCCATACTACTCTCGCCCTGCTTGTTGATATGGATAAGTCCACAGTCTAGGCCCAGAACAGGAATCAGCGGTCCGTTCGCTGGCCGTTGTTTTCCTGGAAGGCGAGATTACCCAACAGAGATCCAACCGAAAATCCTTGGTTGTGTTACGTACGCCCTCAACATAGAAAGATTCACATAGAGAAACAACGACGAATCTTTAGCCAGGGGGAGGGGTGCATGTGACTAACCAGATTCATACTGGTAAAGGCAGAAGAAAAAGCAATTCGGCAATTCTCGGGTGTCGCGTGGCCAGAACAACGGCCACTATCGACCTATTGGTAACCATACTCCGGTAGCTGGCAAAGGGCAACAGCCGGCCGTTGACTCCCAAGATAGCAGATATCAAGAAAGGAGGTGGGAACACCTAGTTTATCCGATCCATACCCGCAGCCAAGTAAAAGCTCTAGTCTGGTATAAAAGACCTTAGACAAATAGAGAAAGAGAGAGAATCCATTTGGGTGTCTTGCTGACGGAAGCCGGCAGCTTCGAGGGAAGGCGACTTTCCCTGGGGCAGTCGTCCATGGAGTCTTCTGCCACCAGGACCAGCCACCATATCCAACAGTCCTTGAGGAGAACACAATTGCAGCTCGAAATAATCTTGTGTCGAACCAGCGCCGCTACTGTCATCAAAGAACGTGGACAAGATCAACAATAAGGACGACATCCGACATACTGCGATGTTTGTGGACGCAGTATCCGTGATCTCCATGCTCCTGTAGGAACCATCCGTTCAGAGCGTAGCGACCAATAGCATACGTCGGAGAAAGTAGTGATGCAATATAAATGTGTTAATCGAGCCAACCAAAGCTAAAGTGAACTCATGCATAACCAAGGACCAATATCCTCAAATAATACAATTGGATAACAAGTGAAAATCAAGCATTCAAACATGCATTGAAATATATTTAAACCAACCAAATCAATAGACAAAGTGCGAGTCATGATAAACAATTAGAGAGGACGAATCTCTCCACCAGCCGTTGAAGAAGTCGCATGCCTCTGGCATAATATATCTATATTTTGTGTTTAAGTGAATTGGTATACTTTAGAACAGCCGAATTTTGGTGCACGTATATTTATATATATATATACCCAATATAATATTTTCCCAAAGCCGAGGATCCGGATCGTCGAGATCTCATCGCCCAGGATTTAAAGAGGGGGTAAGTTTGTCGGGACACGGTACCTTTCTTATAAACATACATATATAAATATTCGTGCAGTATCCTACAGTTTTATAGACTACTACAAACTTTTTCAGCGGCGAGTATAAGCCTTGTATTTATATGATAATTGCAAGAGCCCTCTGAGCGACGTTTGTAGTCGTGAATATTCAGTATTTTGCTGATGTGTGCACCTTCATAGGTGATAAATTCGATACTCTCCGCTAACAGAATAATTGTCAATTAAATTAGATTAATCAACAGACGCAGATATATATTATTTAATAAATTTATAATGTGAAGAAGAATTCGAAACCATGGTGTGCTAGAACTCTAACAACGGGGGTGTACTGACGCGAAGAGTGGAGTAGGTCAAGAACAATGACATAACTTTCGACGGACAACCTTGACAATAGGGGATCTTATTGCTCGGATAACAGAATAATTGTCAATTAAATTAGATTAATCAACAGACGCAGATATATATTATTTAATAAATTTATAATGTGAAAAAGAATTCGAAACCATGGTGTGCTAAAACTCTAACAACGGGGGTGTGCTGACGCGAAGAGTGGAGTAGGTCAAGAACAATGACATTACTTTCGACGGACAACCTTGACAATAGGGGATCTTATTGCGCGGCCCGCGACGATCCATTGGCACACGAATGTGTAGAGGGGAGGGAATATGGCCAAAACACAGCCCGATCGTGTTGCGATCAAGCGACAGCTAAGCTTGTTGGGCAGTGTGGACTGATGACTGACGAACGTGATGACTAATATTATTTTCCAGGCACTTTCAATATTTATTCTCGTTATGTTGGAGAGGAGAGGGGCTTACCAAGATCCCACGACCCGAATACGACGTAGCTTATGCCGGCAAATGGTGCCTGAACATCGGACGCCTCTCCCTCGGCTAATATGCCCACGTAACAGTTGTATCCTGGACTAGCTTCGTCATCCGGTGCAGCCTGTTGCTTTGGGGTGGGGTTTCCTTGACCATCTGTAGTGTCGCTATTAGCTTCCGGAAAAGGGCGTCGGCGACTTTTGAATCCCCCGTCGATACTGTATATCAAACATTGCCGCGCAACACGGCCAGTGGGGTTATCGATTGATAACCGCGCGAAGTGGTCGATTATTACCTCGTTTCCAGTAGCTAAGTAGTTCTCCTCAGCGGCTAAAAGACGCCTGCTAGTGAATGCGATGACTCGCTCCTCGTCTTGAATTCTTTGCGTTAAAACTACCCAAAACCTATATCACTGGCATCCGTCTGTAATACAAATCCCTTATTGAAACCTTGGCATGCAAGGACAGGTGCTTCCGTGAGCCTTCTTTTAAGTTCCTCGAATGCGTCCTGCTTACATTTCCACATTTGTACTTTCTAGAGAAGGAAAGACCTTGGTTTCTAGAGAAGGAAAGACCTTGGTTAAACTATGCTCGCAAAGTTGAACACGAAACGCCGGTAACAAGATGCAATTATTAACTTGGTCATCGAAATATGCGATCCCATGGGGTTTCATATCTGGCCCCGATTACGCTATCTAGCGCTCGCTCTGATTGATCTCGGGTCCTTTAGCTTCTTGGCTCCGTCGGAAAGGGTTATTTCTTACAGCTGCTGCATCAGTAGGTCAAAGGATTTTGGTTGAAATCGCTGTGGCTTGAGTCCAGCTCTCGGGGTTGCTGACTCGTGACTCGGGTTCCTGTGCTTATGTGAAGGATGTCGACTTTGTGGTGGCTCCACCTCATCTTTGGTGGTGGCTCCAAGGAGAGAACTCAGCCGAAAGAATACGTGACCACATTGCAGTGTGGCGGACACGCCGCACAGAAAATTCACTCAGAGAAGAACGTCTTCCATAATAAAGGATAACACAAATAACTGGAACCTCACCGACCGCTGGCTTAGTTGGACCTTCGCAAGTAGTGACTTATTAATCTCTTTTCTCGAGCCCCCAGCAAGGCTGTCCTGCGACGACAACAACTCATGGTGCGGATTCCTAGGTGTCTGCAAATTCAACAGGGAATGACCCTGGGATTGTAACAGTCGCGCGAGAAATGACCTTGCTGGACACAAGGTCTAAAAGTCTGTCGAAAATTTGGAACTGTTTGCCGATTCTCCAAAGGATTCCCAATTTTAGTATCTGGGATAAATGCAGATAACACCGGTTCTTGTTCTCGCATTTCCATTGAGTTAGAGTGGCCTGGGCTCAATGTACTTGAGCGTGGTTGTAAAGGCGTGATCGGCTCGCATTGTCCCGGATGATGTTGAGCCTCAGTCAGCATCCTGGAATGGTTCTTAGTATTCGGATCCCGCGTAACCTCTTAGTTGACGGCCAGTTGGGTTAACTTCTCTAGAGTCTTCAACTCGAGTCTCCTAGTAAACAGCTGGTACTCCGGTTGTAGGTTGTCATAGATCCGACCTAGTTCCTGGGTGGGATTGTATCCAGCTCGGTGCATGATCAGTCGAAGGTTAACAGATATTGTTTGAATGATTCCCCGGGCCACTGGTATATGGCTGGTATTTCGTCTTCAAGCCGCTGAAAATACTTGGGTGGCAAGAAAAAGTCAAGAGGAGCTTGCTTAAACTTAGCCCAAGATGCTCCGGGTAGCTGGCTGGTTCTGTTCCAGGCCTGGAATTGCTTGTGGCATTTTTTCCACTTTGACTCCGTAGGCTTTGGCTCGCTGCTCAAGGTGTTGATTTAACGTAATGGGGTCGGCGGTTCCGTCAAATGTAAATTTCCAGATCCTTAGTTTCTCTGTCAATGTAGCGGCGGACATTTCGGCCCTCCAGGGATCCTGGGCTGGGGGATCGGTTCCTACTTCTTTCCAGCACGGTAAGGATCTCGGCTTACAATTCCTGACATCGCTCCATAACTTTAGACGTATTTTTATTATTCTTTTAGGTGCAAATTACAATGGAGGTTCGAAGATTGGGGTTCCTACTAGTAGACCCCCGAGAACAGGGTTTATTTGCTTTTCCCCACTTAATTTGCGAAGAGGACTGTCGTGCATCTAGATTGTCTCTTCTTACATGCTTTTTGTGGCTGGTCGATTAATTCTGACTATCGTCGAACGGTTCGCCGCCCCTGCTTCCCTGTAGTTACTTTCGAACGAGCCGTCGACAACCGTTAGCGGGCGTTCGCAAGAGTCTTTTTTTCTGGTTTGGTTTTGGCGCATACATCGGTGGCGATCTAACCACATCCTAAGCTGACACTGCGTCAAGATCAGGGAGAAATTTTACAAGCACGTGTTCGTGGCCACGAACCGCTGGCTTGGGGATTTATGCGTCGCTTCTCGGCGCTTTCTCCTGCCCCTGTTCTAAGATCTTTTAGGCCACCTGCAAGAATCCTGTCCTGCTGCTCCTTGCTTCCTTTCCGGCTCCGCTCGCTGTTCGAGATCCTTTTGATCCTTTTACTGGTGTTTGTTCGTCTCTGCTGCTGTCTCTTTGCGGCGCCAAATGGTCACACTGATTTTCCTGACTTAATTAGTGACAATCGGCCGCTGCTCAAGGACTGACTTTTGTGTCTCGGTCAGCTCTTGCGTTTAGTCAGCTTTTCCTCCATATGAACTCGCAATCATCTATTTCTCTCGATCACTCCTATAGTTTGCGTTATCACGTGCAAAGTTGTAGGGGTGAGTTTCGTCTGTTTGCGAGTGTGCATGTGGTGAGTTGGTAGTTGCGCTTGCTGCTCGCTTATCGAGTAAATACTAAGACTAATATCGTATGGGTTTTTCTTATAGCTAGTATTTAATGTATCGTAAATTAAATGTTTTGGGCATAATTCACTGCTTGGCTCTCTGCTTAACAATTAAAAACATTATTCTAGATATTTGTGAGCATTCGTTTCTCATTTTGTAACACCAATAGTCTCACTGGCAAAAGTCTCGAGTTAAAGCACTATGTTCCGATAAGTCAATTGATGTGTGACTGTTAAACGAAACCCATTTCAACAGCCGCTCCATATCAGAATTTTTATACCCGTTACTCGTAGAGTAAAAGGGTATACTACATTCGTCGGAAAGTATGTACCAGGCAGAAGGAAGCGTATCCGACCCCATAAAGTATATATATTCTTGATCAGGATCACTAGCCGAGTGGATCTAGCCATGTCCGTCTGTCCGTCCGGATGTACGCTGAGATCTCGGAAACTATAAGACCTACGCTATTGAGATTTGGCATGCAGATTGCTGAGCTTCTTCCGCAGCGCAAGTTTTTTTCAGCAAACTGCTCAAAACTGTGGCTCCTACAGTTTTGATGCTGAACTGAAATGAGTTGTTCTCATCAATACCTATCACTTGACCCAAAAAAAGTTTTCCACGCCAACTTTAACGCCCACAAACCGCCCACAAACTTCAACAAATCGTAAATATGAACGCGGATATCTCGGAAAATGTCAAAGATAGAGAATTGGGATTTCAGATTAAGATTCCGCAGCCTTGAGCGCAGCGCAAATTAGTTACGCGAATATGCCACGCCCACTCTAAAGCCCCCAAGCCGCCCAAACCTGTGGCGTCTCCAATTTTCATGCTAGAAAAAAATGTTAACTGAAATGTATTAGTTTCGTCAATACCTATCGATTGACCCAAAAAAAGTTTGCCACTGTAACGCCCATAACGCATAAATCTGTCTACCGCCCACATAACCATATATTGAGATCACGGGTGGGTGGCGCATTTCAATCTCGCTTTACTGCTTGCATATCTCCATTTCCCTTTGGTCTCTTTAGCTGAGTAACGGGTATCGGGTATAGTCGAGGTACTCGACTATAGCGTTCTTCCTTGTTTTAACTAGAGTTTGGTTTGGATATTTTTGGATCATAATAAAATATATAATTATTTGGTTTTGGTATTGCAAACATGTTTCCGTGTATAAGGAAATTAATTGGAAACTGTAAGAGCATGATGTTGGGACTTGGCATGCAAATTCTTGAGCTTCCTGCGCAGCGCAAGTAAAAAAGTGTATATTATATTCCTCGGAAAATATGCAACAGGTAGAAGGAAGCGTTTCTGTAAATATGCCGGCCGGGTTCGACGGAGTCTTCCTTCTTTTGTTTATTACATTATTACATGCCCTTTTTCACACTGCCTGCGCGGTTAAATTCGTATACTTATATTTACCAGTAGTTGGGTGCAAGAAATAAAATGATCATCTCGCTAATGTTGACTTTGTCTGGCGAGCACACAATTGCACGGAAACTAAAACACTTGGTGTGTAATTTTCCATTCCTAATTTCACTACCTGCAGCATTCTTGCGAGCTAGATGATGCTCGGTGCTCTCTCCTATACTCCTATACTATATGGGAATTACGTGAGACGTCTTTACTAAGATTTCTGAAAACAACGTATATTTTCATTTAAAATTGTCACCCACAAGCTTAATATAAGAAACTTAAATTTAACCACATTTGAAAAAACTCGCAAGTTTGGCGGGAAAACAGTCACAAAACATTTCGAACCGTGTGAAAGGGGCTTTGAAATACTATGTAAGCCTTTCGAACCCGATACGACTAAATATCATCGTTTAAAAATTATGGACAATTTTAAGGAAGTGTATTTATTTGGTCGAATGTATAATTATTTTTCGTTTCAAAATTTGAGATCAGTAGCTTTTTATGTTGAAGGTGTTATCGTCACGACCCGTTACCGCGTTGAAAGATGTGTTTGGTTCATATATTCACACAGCAAAACGGCTGCTTACGAAAATTTAGTAGTGCCACATAGGTTTTACGCAAATTGGCGTGTTAGTTTAAGCTCGTAAACAGCCGATGGGAATGAACGACAGATGGCGCTCTTTTGTTAGCTGATATATAATAGTCTGATATAATGGAATTCGTGTTGAAAAGATATTTAATAGTTATTTTATAATTCGCCTTAGCACATCTAGTCTTGACTTCAAACTGAATTGTAAAAAATAAATTATTTGACATCGAGATACTTTTAAAAAAATGTAAAATGATATCCGCCTTGTTTACGCCACAAACACCGCCCTTAAGATGTGATCCACAATATAAAAACCGGATTCCCTTGATCCTGTTAAATGAGGGACTACCCGTTATCTCAATATTGATCAGCTGTCGATTTCCAAAAGACGTTTCTAGGAAGCGTTTCTTTTTGACACCATTACAAATAGTTTTTTCCCGATTGTTATTGTCCTTAAATACTTTCGTGTTCGCATAATACTGTTTTCTCCATCATTTCAAAAAAATTTGATGATAAGAAAACTAATTCTTGCTAAAATCGGCATTCAGATTATCATATGGAAATTACTCGGAGTCAGCTTTAATGTATCATAGATTATTTGCAATAAGCTATCCGCTTAGTGCAAGTCCAATTATAGCGATTCTTGGTTTCTCTCGATTTGCTGAGAGCTTTACGTTCCAGCTGTGTTGGGTTCCGTACCCCAAATTCGAGTTAACATTTGAATCCCTTTTAATAACAACACATATTTTAATTTTTGCAAAATCACTTGGAGTTACATGGGAAATTTTCAAAGTTATAAAAAATATTTTTAGTTCAAAGTTTTATCATTTCGCTTTTGTTTAAAAACAGTACCCAAATTTTTAGTTAGTATCAACACCATTTCATGCTTATAATAACAACAATACATATGCAACAAATGTTTCAATGGCACAGAAAAGTTGAAATAGGCTCCTTTTGAAATGTTATCTCCGCCGCTCCATTCAGAATTTTAAAGATTTTGACCTCTAAGATTATCCAGAGAGATATCTTTTTTAATATTTCCTTGAACATTAAAGTGTTTTTCGTGATGAAGCACGTACAAGCCTTGGGTTTGGATAGTGATTTGAATTTCATCGTTTGGCTTAAATGTTTGATTATACGATAAATAAGTATGAAACTCTTTCTACGAAGTACTCTCATCCGAGTAAAGCTTTTCTGGACCATTTAAAATGGCGTTTGTTGTTTTCCTTTCATCTAGTTGTGTTATAGTATACTCAACGCTGGAGTCGTAACGATTTTGAAAATATTTTATTTTTTAAAGGAAGTGAGTTTTTTTTTAATGTTGACCCTCTTCTTACAGCTTTACAATTGGTTATGCTCGGTCTAAGCTAGGTCTTTTATTATAAAAAATCATTCTTTCAATCGAATGTGCATGCGAATCGAAACGAATTCACCATGGAAATTCACCAAATTTCCGTTTTGATTAACTATGAGAATTAATTGGTACTCAATTAGGCTATGCGTCAGTCATTTTATAGCCGGGTGGGACATCAATAAAAAATTAATGTAAAGTATGATTCGGTGTATTGTCGACATATGAACCGCTGATTGTATTAAACTCCAAGCGAATTATATTAATTTTTTATATATTCACAGTCTGCTTTGACTTATAGGTTTTTGTAGGATGTGGTTGTAGTACCCTTTAATGGGATCCTAATAATTGTCAAACCGATCTTTCCTTAATAAAGGAAACTGACTTTCGCATGGTTATACCCGTTACTCGTAGAGTAAAAGGGTATACTAGATTCGTCGGAAAGTATGTAACAGGCAGAAGGAAGCGTTTCCGACCCCATAAAGTATATATATTCTTGATCAGGATCACTAGCCGAGTCGATCTAGCCATGTCCGTCTGTCCGTCTGTCCGACTGTCCGTCTGTCCGTCTGTCTGTCCGGATGAACGCTGAGATCTCGGAAACTATGAGAGCTAGGCTATTGAGATTTGGCGTACAGATTCCTGAGCTTCTTACGCAGAGCAACTTTGTTTCAGTAAACTGCCACGCCCACTCTAACGCCCACAAACCGCCCAAAACTGTAACTCCTACAGTTTTGATGCTAGATAGAAAATTTTAACTGAAATGTATTGTTCTCATCAATACATATCGATTGACCTAAAAAAAAGTTTGCCACGCCCACTTAAACGCCCACAAACCGCGAAAACCTGTGAAGCCCACAATTTGCATGCTAGATAAAAAAATTTAACTGAAATGTATTGGTGTCGTCAATACCTATCGATTGATCCAAAAACTAATTTGCCACGCCCACTCTAACGCCCATAACGCTTAAATCTGTCTACCGCCGGTAGGTGGCGCATTTTAATTTCGCTTTGCTACTTGCATATCTCTATTTAGCTAAGTAACGGGTATCTAATAGTCGAGGTACTCGACTATAGCGTTCTTCCTTGTTTTTATTTCAACTTAGAGTGAATTATTTATTTTTACTTTTACAATTTTAAATGTTTTTTCCATGGTCTTCTAGTATAATATAAATGAAATCGCAAATACCATTCAACTCGTAAGATCCATGGGGAATTGTGATAGCAATGTTACCGATATAAAAGAGATTTTTTTGCCTATATTTGGAATTGTGTTACACATACTAATATTGTTAAGTGCACAGTCATATTTACCATTCAATTCGATTAATGGAAAAAAGTTTGTTTTTATAATGAAACTATTTTTATTCAAATATAATACAAGTAATCTAGATATATTGAAATCTGTTGTTAAACTGTGGAAATGCCACTATTAAATCCAGCATTATATTGATCTCATTCTTTAAATCATAGTAAATTGATCAAATCCTTTCCTGTACCTATCCATATCATTGTCCTTGCTAATCAAGAGGAATCCTTGTTTATCCTCCCAACATTTCTGACAAATTTTCACAAATGTTTCATAATTAACTGATATATATGCCGCACACTTAAATCTTCTCGATTAAACAATATAATAAAATTGGATTTGTCGCGAGTCAAATGTTTCGATATATGTACATATGCCATAAATAAAAAAAGTTCTTATACACCATCATTATGGGAGAATGTTTGATATCATGTACCTGTTTATAACGTACCTCGTTCGGTAAGCAATTTTTGATGATTATAAAAAGGGGAAACGTTTTAATAATCGCCTTGTAGTATTTTTAATTGTAAACACATTGTTCGTCATGCCAATAAGCTAATAAATTCCGAAACGTATTTTTTCTAAGCCGTGTACAAATTTAAAACAAGAAAGGAAGTAAACTTCGGCAAAGGCCGAAGTTTGTATACCCTTGCAGTTTTAATTATTAAATTTAAAAATATAAAAAATGATATTTCCAATAATATAAGATAATATGTCAAAAAACACCGAAGCTATAATTTGTTTCATATTATTTTCCAATTTTCCGATCGTTCCTATGGCAGCTTTATGATATAGTCATCCGATTTTAATAAAATTAAATTCGAAATTCAGAACTAACTAAAAAATGTTATTTTCAAGTGTAGGAGGTTATATGTTAAAAAAAACACCGAAGCTATAATTTGTTTCATATTATTTTTCCACCAATTTTTCGATCGTTCCTTTGCCAGCTATATAGACGTCCGCTTTTGATAAAATTAAAATTTAAAATTCAGAACTAAATAAAAAATGTTATTAATTTATTTATAATTAAAAAAATTTTTTTTTTCGATTATTCCTAAGGGAGCTTTAAGATATAGTTGTCCGATCCGGCTGGTTCCGACTTATATACTACCTGCAAAAGATATACGATTTTCGGGAAAGTTTCAGCTTGATAGCTTTAAGACTGAGAGACTAGTTGGCGTAGAAACGGACGGACAGACGGACATGGCTAGATCGACTCGTCTAGTCATGCTGATCCAGAATATATATTCTTTATGGGTCGGAAACGTCTCCTTCACTGCGCTGCAAACTTCTGACTGAAATCAATATACCCTCTGCAAGGGTATGAAAACACCTGGAACGTGGTGATCAAGGGACATTTTGTTGCAAATATTATATGTTAAAAGCAAAGAAAAAGTTTGGGATGGGATAGATGGACACAGAAAAGAAAGGGAGGAAAAAGATATCGAAGAACAAAATGAAGAAGACAAACCTTTCGACCGATATTAATGTTGCTATTAAAACACAATAAAAGCAAAAAAGACATTATGAGTGCAGTTAATGTTGCAAGTATATAAGTTCAGCAAACAATGGGTTCTAAGAAAAATGTAAAATTACCTGGTGTAATAAATGTACCTAAAATTGGAGGATTTCTACCAATCGTGCCGATCTTGACAGCACTCAGTGCTCTTGGCAGTTTTTCTTGTGGTAGTGCATCTGTTGCAAAAACGAAAAAACAGTGCGAGAATTTCCGAAGAAGATATGAGTGAGAAGCAAGACCACAAGGGTCATGTCTCAAGCTCTACAGAAAGAGTTATGGATTCAATCTTAAGTTCCATAGTAAGGATAATGAATTTAAGCAGCGTCCAATAGACCACTATAAACACCGACATTATAAATTTCGGTAGAAAATAAATACTAAATTTTCGAGAAGTATTTATGTGAGACCCATCCCCAGAATAACAAAAAGTCGAAAATGTGGTATACATTGGGTCGCATATAATAAGAGTAAAAATAATTTTAGTTTTGATGATAGTTTTGGAAATCAACAGCCACCGAGAGAAGTTGTGAAATACTTGGTTCAAGACAGAATACAATACAATTACAGCAGAGTAAATCGTTTTGACACGTACAACTGTGAACACCTCTTATTCCTACTTTCTATTGTGGATGACGTAGAGTCATACCCGGTATGTTTTGGTGGTTCATTTATATTTGGGGGATTGAAAATCAATGTATATGAGAGTGTGATTTCTCTATGGAATAGATAGTGGATCAACACGCATTGAAATTCACAGGGTAAGTTTTTACTTCACATCGAGAGTCGAATAAAGGACAAGAGTTGTTATCAGCCAGCAACCATAAAGGTAGAGCAAAAAACAGCTACCAAACATCAAATACCAGTGAAAACCATCAAGGATCATCGAAACACAGCTTGGAACCATTAGGGATCAGTAAAAGCCAGCTAGCAACAAGGACCAGCTTCATACCAACAAACACCAGCTTTAAGCCCACTTATACCAGCTTTAAATCAACTAATACCAACAAAAACCAGCTTTGTCATCAACATGAATAATAAAGGAATTTAATAAATCGAGTAAAAAGACTCTGATATTTAAGGCAAGAATGCCTGAAAATGTCAGCTTAAAATAAGGAAGAAAGCTATAGTCGAGTGCCTCGACTATCAGGTACCCGTTACTCAGCTAATGGGACCAAAGGGAAATGGAGATATGCAAGCAGCAAAGCGAGATTGAAATGCGCCACATACCCGTGATCTCAATATGTGGTTATGTGGGCGGTAGACAGATTTTAACGTTATGCGCGTAAAAGTGGGCGTGGCAAACTTTTTTTTGATTCAATTGATAGGTATTGACGAGACCAATATTTTTCAGTTAAAATTTTGTATCTAGCTTGAAAGTTGTGGGCGCCACAGGCTTGGGCGGTTTGTGGGCGTATTTGCGTAAAAAACTTGCGCTGCGTACAAGGCTACGGAATCTAAATCTGAGATCCCATTTCTCTATCTTCGACAGTTTCCGAGATATCCGCGTTTATATTTACGATTTTTTGAAGTTTGTGGGCGGTTTGTGGGCGTGGCAAACTTTATTTTTGGGTCAATCGATAGGTATTGATGGGAACAATACATTCCAGTTACAATTTTTATTCTAGTATCAAAACTGTAGGAGCCACAGTTTTGGGCCTTTTGTGGGCGTCAGAGTGGGCGTGGTACGCTGCTGAAACAAACTTGCGCTGCGTAAGAAGCTCAGGAATCTTCACGCCAAATCCCAATAGCCTAGCTCTATAGTATCCGAGATCTCGTCGTTCATCCGGACGGACAGACAGACGGACAGACGGAACGTCGGACAGACGGACAGACGGACATGGCTAGATCGACTCGGCTAGTGATCCTGATCAAGAATATATATACTTAATGGGGTCGGAAAGGCTTCCTTCTGCGTGTTACATACTTTCCGATGAATCTAGTATACCCTTTTACTCTACGAGTAACGAGTATAACTACAAAGGTTGGAGAATCTATTGCTCCCGAGTAGGAGGAGCACATTCTATACATCCCGGAAAGGTTCACATCCCTTCAGGATGATATTATCAAAGAAATAATTGACGGAAAAGTAGTAGTAGTAGTAACCGAAGTAGACACTTCTGGGTCACGCCGCAGGACAAGGGGGTAGTGAGCACTTGTCGCTGGAACGGGGACGCTTTAATGGAACTGGTGGTTACTGCGATGCCGGACCACAGGCGATGCGGGAACTGCGCTGAGGTCGAGCTAACGTAGGTTAGCTGCTAGATTAGATAGTGTATTACGTACCCTGTTTCCAGAGGTTGGAAGTAAAGCCGCGAAGTTATGAGTTGCGTTGAAAGCTGATTTATTTTTAATTTGATTCATGCATGTATACTACATGAAACTCGGAATTTGGCTAGACTGACACTGCAAAATGTTCTGACCGCATTAGCGGGTCAATGTGCCCTTGAGTCGGTGAGACGTTGAGGTAGTAAGACATAATACGCTGATCAGCAATTTTCGTCTGCAGCGGGTGCGGCTTAGCGCCTGATACTGTTCCCAACTTGGGTACTGCTTGATTTGTTTGGTGCTGGTCGTACACTTGGGGTCCCCCCCCCCCATTGAGGGGTACCCTCAATTAAGGCGTGATGTCGGTCTACTCTAGGTCGAATTCTATAGAAAGCATCTGACAAATAATTGACCGTGGAGGATCTTTCCTTCAGCTGCGGAGGTTGATGCGACATTGCCGTGGAAACTGAAATTGTGCCCTCGTAGAAATAGATCATTTGGCACGTCTATGGTATGTGGACCTTTTGCAATTAGTTAAATTTAGAAATGTTGTACAAAATTCAGAATTCTTGTAGTTTTTTAGTTGGTTGTTGGTTGGCGAAGTCGGTTCTTTATTATTTGTTTTAATTGTTTTAATGGTTCCATTATATGTAGCGGTTGATTCTCGTTCGGAAGAGTCAGTGTCGCTAGTTCTTGATTGGCTACCTATATCCTCAGGCTCCATTATTTTATGATCCATCAATACTAAGTTCCTTATATGAATCCCTTCTTCATCAACAGAAATCTCATTCTGCCGTTTGCCATCTTCTATTTAAAATTGGTTATCATTCACCGGTGTTGGGGCAGGGTGGCTTGATCGCTGAAATATATGAAGCCCCAAGATCGAATGGTACGCAAAAAACACGGGGGTACTTTGGGGTTTCTTGCGCGACGTGCATAGGTGTTTATTAGTATACTTTGAAATAAGAACTAGTTAAGCCTAACTTAACTTAAGCGCTCCAGAGCGGAGCTGAGACTTAGGGGAGAGATGGAGAGCGGACGGCAGTGCGAGTGCGCGAGATGTAGACATCTGGATAAAACTGCCGCTCGACACTGCCTACTGAAATTAAACGCCCTTTTGACGTAAACATGGATCTTTTGGCAGAATCGGCATTGGTAGGATTTGATACCTCGAGTATGTCTGCTATCCAAGGCGGGATATGGAACCCAATATTCGGATGGAGTATTCTTAGGAGGGACTTTTTGTACGGAAACTTGCGCTGAATAGGAAGAAATGGTGTGCGGAACTGAGGCGGATAATGGCCTTGGAGGGTCGGATCATTTGTAGGAAGCGTGGACATATACGCACGGAGTGGTTCTTCTTCCAACACAGATCGCAGCCTTTGGGTATCGGAACTGGCCTTGTGTTGAAGGAATTTATTTTTGAAAGTTCTGTCACTCGATTTGTGTGTTTGTTTCAAGTACTCTTGGTACAGTAGATATTCGATATAAGTGCATACTACACCAAGATAGGGTCCCAATTCTCAATATTAACAGCGGAAAATTTTAAAAAAGTTAAGCAACCTTGAAAAGAGCGTTGAAGTTCCTTCAAGGCTGCTCCCGACTCCTGTTCTATAGATTGTACATTGAAAAGTGTTGTCAGGTGACACCTGCAATCGCTTATTTTCGAAACGCTCAGTTAGGTTATTCCAGGCTGAGCGAAAGCCATCATTGGTGAGTGGGGATCCTGAAACTATGGAATGAGCTTCGCCACTTGTTTTTGAATTTAAGTGAAATAATTTTTCAACGAGCGTTAGACTCGGATTTTCTATGTATATTGCCGTGAAAAGGTCCCGGAAGTCGGCCAGCGAAGGTAATCGCCAGAGAAAACCTCTGTGCCGATAGGAGGGAGCCGACAGTCATAAGACGTGTAAATTTGGCACGGAGTTACTGGAGCTTGAGATATTTGGGTGGAGCCTTTTAGGATTTGTTCCATCAGCTGCGCGGCAAATATTTCATAAGTGGAGTACGTTTGGTAATACTTGGACTTTAGTATGGATTTCGTGTCTGCGGCTCTCTCGCCTGCAGCTATAATGCAGTCGGAGCATATGCGGTATGCTGCCTTTATTGTTTTCCACAAGGAATTAAAGTGATCTCGTCGGATTTTACAGGCGGATAACGTTGCGGTAGGAGCACCTGGAGCATTCACAGTTGCCTCAATGTGGATCAGATAGTCAGCTGTGGCCATAAATCGGGTTAAAGCGGGTTTTACTGATGTTGCCATGACGTAAAATAACTTAGAATTTTAATTCAGAAGTAAGGAAACGGGCTTAAATCCAATGATGTGGTCCTAGGTGACAAATCGTACAGCTCTCTTTGTTTTAAACTGACTGATGGCGGAGCGTTGTTGTAGGTTGTGCGCTTATCGTCTCCAGCATGCAAGCGCGCCGCTCAACAAACGTCAGTACACTCCTTAACGTTGGAATTTTCGCCTGTGCATCCGCTGAATTTTTCAGTACAGCTAGAGCTAGCTGGATCCCAGGATTTGGTGCTGATATCGAGGTTTTTAAGGGAACTTAAAGTGCTTCGCACTGTACCATGTAGTGCTCAAAGCTGTTGTGCAGACCCGTCACGTGGCATACAATTTTGCCGTTTTGGTACCTGGCTTTAAGTCGCTGCCAGGTGTCGTTGTATCCGCCTTGTGAGAAGGCGGTGTCTGTAAAAATTCCTCTGCCCCAGGCGTATTAACGAGATCATCATGGGCCTGTCTCAATAATTCCCATTGAACCTTCAGGTGTCGTTGTAGGGCTGTGGTGATTGTGGGCGCATTGGACGCCAGAATTAGAGATAATTCTAATTTATTGCATCGTCTCTGTAGTTGCCGAATATCCGAGTCGATTGATGAGTCAGTCTTAATTTCCTGACTTACGGGTCCTTTGATTTGTTCTGTATTCGCCGAGGTGCTTTTTGAGGGCCGCTCGCAACCTCTCAATCCTATTGATCTGGACACTTCCTAAGGGATTCCAATTGAAGGAAGCATATTCAACCCTAGAACGGACAAAGGCAGACTATACAGACAATCTGGAATACGGATCTTTGAATAATAAAGTATTTCGCTTAACAAAGCCAAACATTGCATAAGCCTTTGGTAATATAAAATTCAGGTGCTCATTAAACAGAAATTTGTCAACAAATAATACCCCCAAATCAACTATTTCGTTCAAAACAGAGAAAGGCAGTTATTGATATGATAAGTGGATGGAATGGTTACAGAACGTTTCGCATAACGAACGATGTGGCATTTGCTAAGGTTTAAAGGCAAACTATTCTTGGAACACCAGCCACCGATACTATCTAGCTCAGATTGAAGCAATATCGAATAATTTACGTTACTAACAGTCAGGCACAAATGTCATTTATAAAAATAATGAAAAGTAAAGGGCCAAGGGAGCTACCCTGAGGAAGTCCCGATGTCGCTTTATAAGGGCAGGATAATGCACCACCTACTTCAACATGATAGCGTCGGTTATCCAAATACGATGCTATCAAGTTAAGAAAAGAGGAGTGAAAGCCAAGTTTGGAAAGTTTAGCCTTTAGGGCAGAGTGACAAACCTTGTCAAAAGCTTTGGCAAAATCTGTGCAAATCGTGTCCATCTGCATATGATCCTCAAATGCATTTATACAGTGATTGGTAAAGACAGCCAAGTTGGTCGTCGTAGATCGACCGGGCATGAAGCCATGTTGACAAGGTTCGATGTAACCCTTATTATGATAGATACATTTTTTTAAATTATTATTTCGAACAATTTAGCTATGTTGTTGATCTTAGCAATTGGCGTATAGTTAGAAATATCAAATTTACTTCCTCCTTTATGGACCGGAGAGAGAGAGAGAGCAGATGCTCTATCGAGAGAACCTGAAAACGGGGGTTGAATAGAAGTTGCCTGCGAGCAGCGAGTCAGTTCGAGCCGAGAGTTCGAATAAAAAAGACGTGAAACTCCAAACCGATTAGGAACTTAATCCTGATACAATCCAAGTTGCGCTTGGAAATCGAGAAGGCCCAGAAACGCCAAAAGCAACGATTCGCAGAATTTTACGCATTCGGACGGCGGCGCAAGCAAGTGTTTGGAGAATTCTAAAAACGCACACGAACGAGATGGCAAGGCAAGCAACGTTTCGGAGAATTTCGAGAACGGGCAAGATCGAGTTGGCATGGCAACAAATAGTTCGGAGAATTCCGAAAACGGGCAAGAACGAGATGGGATGGAACCAATAGTTCGGAGAATTCCGAGAACATGCGAGAGCGAGTTGGCGAGCGAAGCAGCGGTTCTACGAACATGGTGCAAGGAAATTCCGAGAACTTACAACAACTTGGCGGCCCAGATTACGGTGGCAACAGTGGCGGAGTTGGGCATCGAACTTCTCACAAAATCGGAACACAGCGCACCATCGGAAGGGCTGAGTTTTCGTCAGCTGGACATAATATAGCCAAGGAAATTTTGATTGAATTTGCCGAGAAGATTCCTGTACGCTCCTGGATCTCCCAATGGGCCAATATATCCACGTTGTATGACCTATCGAAGAGTGTTGCTGATCAGCAAATTAAAAGGCAGTGGAGTGGATGTAGGTTATCCAACCCGTGAAACGGTTCCACTTATGAAATTTATTAACAAATTGTTGAATTCAATCTCAGCTATGTTGCCCTTACCTTCAGCGACATTGCCTTTGCCTATGTTTAAGATTCTGCCTTTGCCTTTTCCATTAACTTCGAGGGACGCACTTGACCGTCCTGTTAAGATAAATAAACCAATCGTTAAGTAAACACAAGCTTCCGTTCAAAGCCCAAACTTTTTCGCTCGAAGCCCACAGTATTGCGTTCTAAGTTCAGATCATAATGCATCGGTCAGCATAATTTCCTTTCACAACGATTTGCGACAAAATTAAAGTTCTGGAAGCTTAAGAAAGAAAAGCTTCTGGCCGATGTTCGTTGGACAAATTTGTAGAATTAAGCAGGCATTCCTATTTTTTCCGAGACCGCGGTCGGTTCACAAGTTTTAAAAGTGTCTTGTCTAACAAAACAACAACAAAATAAAACCCAACTCGCTGAACCAAGAAAAATTGAAGAAGGAAGGAAGGGCATTCTATCGCCATTAATCTTTACTGATTCCAGGAAGGATAATCTACCCACAACCTCACAGAAGGAAGACCCCATCGGGACAGTCTCGTGAGAAATTAATTTACAATAATAAAAAATTAAAGATTCTAATATAAGATCAGGGAATTTGGAAAAAATAAAATAAGATTTAAACATTGATAAAAAGTAAGATAGCTTATCGATTTTATAAATAACATCAAGAAACAATCTAGAAGATTTGATAAATAGCTTTGGCGAAATAAATTTAAGAATGGCAACCGGAGGTTCAGCACCAAACATTTCTACTTAAAAGTGGAATTAATAAATAGATTGATAAATGTTCAATTAAATGAAGTGAGCAGGAAATTAGAAGGCTTAGAAGGAAGGTTAGCCACAAATGCAAACACTGCAAAAGATTATAAAATACAAACAATCGACCCAACTACAAAATGCGATACAACACTTGAAGTGGTGGAATCTTTACCAAAATTCACCGGGGAACCAACACAATATGTAGGTTGGAGGGAAGCCGCAGAAACTGTAATGAGTCTTTATAAAATTCAAAGTGAACAATATTTTATCGCCTTAACAATTTTACAAAATAAAATAATGGGAGCTGCCCATGCAGCTCTTACCAATCACGGCACCGTTTAAACTATCGAGCAATCTTATCTAGATTGGACTTAAATATATACCGATAAACAACCAATACATATTCTCGAGTCGGAACTAAGTATCCTCAGGCAGGGACAAATGACAGTTACTGAATACTATAATGAAGTCAATAAAAAAATGACTCTACTAATAAACAAAACTATAATGACATACGGAAAGGACAGCGTAAACAAACAAGACAATGAGGAGCAATGCTCTACGAATATTTATATCCGGGCTTAATGGATCTACCTCAGAAACTCTTTTCTCATGAAATCCACCAGATTTGCCAAATGCTTTGGCAAAGGTCCAAGATTTAGAATCAAACAATTTCCGTGCTCAATTTGCAAACAGGTTTAATGGATTAAAAAATGAAAACGAATATCAGGAAAACAACTTACGATTTGATCCAAAACAACAGAATAATAATACTAATAAAATGGGAAATAACTGGAGTAATAACCAGAATTATAATTGGCCACAAAAGGCAAAGTTTAGGCAAAATAATAATCAAAATAACAATCAAAAGCAGCAAGAAGTCGAGCCAATGGATGTTGATCCATCGATTCAACTCCAGAATAAACCTAGTTACAATCGACACCCGAATAATAATTGGCAGGCAAATAATAATCGAGGTAGATACAATAATAAATATTATCAAAATAATAATCGATAAAATAACTATCGCGCTAATCAAAATAAAGAGCAAACTCAAGCTCAGAAAAGGGAACCAGAAGGAACAGTAAATCAGCCAGCTAATAAAGTAACCAGATTAAACAATATCAACGAAGATCATTTTTTAGACCAGACCCCTACAGGGGAATGCCTTATTTAAATAGGACAGACCGAAAAACCAAGAAGCAGTTAAAGATTTTAATAGATACAGGAGCCACTGCTTGTTATATAAAAAAGGGAATTTTCGAAAACAAAAATGAGTTATCAATATACAAAAAGGTAACTACAGTTCATGGGTATTCAATTATTAGGTATTACCATATTATAAATATATTTGAAACAAGACAATTATTTTATGAAATCGAAGGATTAGAATCCGATCTGCTAATTGGATTTAATTTATTAAGAAAAATTGGAGCTATAATAAATATAGAAAAGGGAGTCTTGGAATATAAAGGGAAAACAGAAAAGTTAAAATATTATGATAATGAGGAAAAAAATGAAAAAAGTTTAATTGAAGAAAATAATATTCTTCCGTTAAAAGAATTTATTATAAAAAAATATTTTGATGAAAAAAATAGCGAAAACACAGATTCATTATTTGTGGAAAATAGTGAAAAAAGCATGGGAATTCAAAATCCTGAGAGTGCCGACGAAGTAAATACCGTCAATAAAAATACATATATATAAAATATGTAAAAAAATACAAGAGAAAATGTTTGAAACACATAACGAAAACAGAAAAGAAAAAGTATATCATGTAGGACAGGTAGTTTATGAAAAGAAACACGGGCAAAGAAATAAACTTAGATCTAGATAGAAAAAACAAGTAGCTAAAGAAAATTTACCTAACAAAATAATAATCAACAATAGAATTAGAATTATTTACAAAGATAATATAAAATTCTAAATATTTATATGTTACTTTTTCTTACCTTTTCCAGAAAATGTTTTATCAGGGTCTCATACTACACCTTATTTTATTAACAAAATCAAAAATAATTGACTATACAAGTCACGAGTAAATTTTATTTAAAGACAATAAAGACGTATTGACGTACGATTCATACGCAGAATTATTCCGCGTAACTAACTTAAGTTTTTATAAAGAAATAATACAATTGGAATCAGAAAATATAAAAAGGGATAATAATAAAAGCCACAAGGGGAAATTAAATATGACATAGAAGTAATCGAATTAATTTGATCACAATTAATATCAACTAGATCAAAAAGGGGGATAAATGAGATTGGCACTGTGTGGAAATGGTTAGCTGGAACTCCGGATCATGATGATTTTATTTAAACTCAGAATAAAACCAATAAATTAATTGAAAATAACAAAAGCAATTAATAATCAGTTCCAAATTGTTGAAAGAAATAGAATCTTTCTGATGATTTCAAAAATGTTTTTATTGATCAAGATTTACCACTGCAAAAACATCGCCTACGATTATGAACATTTGATCTGCAAAATTTAATTGACACAATCACACCACCAAAAATTGACGTTTTTAATATCAAAAAATATTTAACAATGATGACATCATGAAAATATTATAACATAAATAAAAACCAGTAATTATCGCCGACTTAATGGACATCTCTGTTTTTAAAATCGCACTGCATAAAGAACTTGTAAAAGTTTATATAAAATACACAATAATAAAAAACAGATGCGAAATATATTACGCTAGAGCGATTTCCCAAATCGATGGGAAACTAGTATTAAGCAATCAAGTCGCATAATGTGCAAATATGTTTTATGAAATGTCTAACTTTAAGAACGAACTTTTTAATAATTATTGCACTTTAATAAAGGAAAAAACTTGTTTTACCCGCTTACTAAATGGTAAGAAATCCACTTGTAAAAAAATTAGAGAAAAAAATAAAAAAATTGACATCATACAAGATGGTGCCATTCTTATAAATGGTAACAATATTTGCTAACTACTCCCATTTAAACGGTTCATTTTTGATAACATATAATGGTACAACCGAAATTAGTAATATTTCATATACCAATTTGGAAGACAAGATTCTTAACTACATAACTACGAACCACTTCAAAAATTATGAAATATCCGATTACATATTATCAAATAACTCGGAACTTTCTTTAGATAATTGAGAAGGGTAGCTTTTGAGTGGTGTAGGTTTAATTTATGATAGTTGCGTTGGATATATTATTACATATAGAAATTGTAACTATAAGTGTTCTGCATACGTTCTGCTCTGGAGTCTATCTCTGTCTCGACTACTTTACATTTGTAGAGTCTGGTAACATTATTAAAAAGGGACTTATTCCACACTAATATTCAAGGTTTGGTATATACTGCATTAGGCGCTGTTCACAGTCGGCCTCTCCTGACAAATCTCTGCGTTCTCGCAGGATTCGTGGGGTGAATCATCTTCCAAATCGTCATCTTCGTCTAGCTCCTCCGGTGGCAGCTCACACCAGCGTTTCATCTTGTCGGACGAATACACCGACTTGTAGTGTCTCTGCTTTCGTTGTGCGTGAGGAATATCTTCTACAAGATATCTGTCGTTCGGCAGGACCTTGTTGATTATAAAAGGTCCTTTGTAGCGCGGCTCCAATTTGCGTGATGTGCCCGTGCTGAATGGCTCATTCTCGACCAGCACAATGTCTCCAAGGCTGTAAACAGTTGGCTTCGCATGTTTGGCATCGTAGCGTTTCTTGGCAGCTCGGTGATCGTTGACAGTTGTCGCAGCATCTGCTCTAAGTTGATCTAATTCCGCATCGGTTAGCATCTTTTGGTCTTGGCTTTGAATGATGTTGGTTATCGCGTTCTTCAGGATATCTCGCGGTTCATACCCGTACAGGAGCTTTAGTAGTACTATTTACCATGGTATTAATGCTCCACTGGATTGATCGGACATTGTCATCCCAACGCTTATCGATGTCATTGGAAGGCAACAACATTGACAAAATGATGCGATTTGTGCGCTCTGCGTGACCATTGGCTCTGGGTGTTCTTACAGCATTTAAAATGTGCTTTACATTGTTTGACTTGCAGTATTTTTCAAAATCTTTTAATGTAAATGCTGTACCACGATCTATTACAATTCGATCTGGCATTCCCGGGTAGCTGGTTACATCTTGCAGGACATCCAGGACGTGTTTAGTTGCCGTATTTTTCACCGCTCGTACAATGGTGAATTTGGTGAATGCATCGACTATTACCAGAATATGCTCGTTTCTCTTGGAACTTTTTGGAAATGGACCCATAACAAATTGTTGCCATGTTTTCGTAACAAGCGATCTTGCTCGATCACATACTCGTCGCTCTCAGATTTCTTTTTCAATTTCATGTCTGCGACAATTTGCTGAATTTTTCCGTCCTGCAGCTGTATAGAATATAGCCAGTCCTCTTCGTCGATTATCGTTTTTGCTATTTTCAGACTTGCGGTATCCATCTCTCGAGCATCTTCGAACGGAGCTCGACTGAGTGCGTCTACATGGTTCATCTGTGTTCCTGCTCGATGAACGATGTCTATGTCGAATTCTTGAATACGTAACCACCATCTTGCAATCCGGGGTATCAGTTCTCGTTTCTCCATCGACGTCTTTAGGGCGTTGCAGTCGGTAACAACCTTTATCTTCTTGCCATAAATGTAGTATTTGAATCGCTCCAACGATTCCACAACGGCTAGAGCCTCAAGTTCGTAGCTGTGGTAATTTTTCTCCCGCTTAGAAGTAGCTCGGCTATAATAAGCTATTGGTTTCAGCTGATCCTCCTCACGTTGAAGCAAAACTCCTGCTAAACCAACGGCGCTGGCATCGGTATGTAGTTCGTGCTCTGCCTCTAGACGAAAGCTGGTGACAACTGGATTTGATACTAGGCATTTTTTTAATTCGTCAAAGGCTTCTTCTTGTGGCGCTTTCCAAGAAAACGGCTGATCCTTGCGCAATAGGATTCTCAATGGCGCTGAATTGATGGCATATCCAGGAACGAATTTTCGGAAATAACCAGTGAGACCCAAAAACTTTCTCACATCGGTAACATTGGCTAGTTTCGGGAACATTCTGATGGCGTTCGTCTTAATTTCTTCAGGACTGATTCCGTCTGCGTGTATCTGGTGACCAAGGAATGTTTAACGTTAATCCGCACTCCTTTAAAACTTTCAGGATCCTCTCAAGCTTGTCGTACATCTCATCAAATGTTTGACTGCCAATAAGGATGTCGTCCATGTAGTGTATCATGTCGCCTTTCTGCACTCTCTTTTGTAACTCTGCCATGAGTCGATTGAAAGCCGCAGGTGCATTCTTCAATCCGAACGGAAGTCGCTTAAATTCGTATAGTCCATCTGTGGTGATGAATGCAGTAAACTTTCGGCTCTCTGGGGCTATCTCTATCTGATAGTATCCACTGTTGAGGTCGAGGGATGAGAAGTACTTAAACCTTTTCGCCTGCTGCAGACGTTCTTCGATGTTCGGCACTGGAAAATTCTCCTTCTTGATCAGCTTGTTTAGGCGGCGGTAATCGACGCACATTCGATCGCTACCATTCGACTTCTTGATGAGCACCACTGGGCTGAAGTACTCTGATGTTGACGACGTGATGATGGCTCGGAAACTCGGTATGGGGCTTGTGCTACTACCTGATTGCTTTCCACGGTGATGTCTGCTTTGACCACGCTTGTCTTTCCTATGCCTTCCAATCCTGTCGAGAAAACATCGGCGAAGTTCTCCAGTAAGCTGCGCATCTGCTTACTTTCTTTGTCGCTCTCAAAATTTTCTAGCAGCTTCGCGATATTTGTGCTTACAGGGGTGGTCGGCTGATGGACTGCTCGTTTGATTTTAGAATCGCCTGACTCAAAGTTGAGCTCGAGATGAGCGGAGATGATGACGTCCTGTCCTAACAGAAAGTCCTCCTGCAATAGATCGTTGTCTGCTATATACACTTTCGCTGTAATCGTCTTCCCATCGATATCCATATCCACAGTCATCGCTTCTGTGAGGATACATGAACCTCCGCAAATGCCTCTAATCTTCATAGAGCACTTGTGGCGCTTGGCGTTAATTTGCTCGGCAACCGATTGTCGGATGAGACTGGCTTGACTACCTGTGTCGATGAAGGCGCTGTAATCGTGCGAGTGTACGCAGATTTTCCTCGTGAAAAGTTTGTCCTGAGTTGCGGCTCCTAAACGCATGACATTGGTGGCTTGGCAACTTCAATTTGGCTCGTGGAACTTGTTGCATTTGGTACAGCGTCACTTTTTCTTCTCCTTCGGACACGAATTAGCAAAGTGTCCCCTTTCTCCGCAGTTGTAGCATATAACGGATTCCTTTGTCCTTGGTGGTTTAACATCGCTGTCTGGTTTCTGCTCGAAGTTGCTGGCTTTCGGTGAATACTCTTTCTTGCTCGTATTTGGCCGACATCGATTAACGAAATACGATTCGGCTGCATCACGAAGCTGTTTCATTGTGGCGAAATGAATTGCTGCAATACTGTTTTGCAATTCACGATGCTGTAGACCTGCGCGGACATATCTGATGATCGCTGCCTCGCTGAGCTTGTAACGCACCCCAAGGGCTGACATCCTGAAACAGTACTCCTTTACCGTCTCCTTTGGTCGCCTGGTTGCATTGGCTATGTTGATTTGCGCCGAACTCTTCCTTTATAGGTTCGGCGAAGTTTTTCCACGTAGTGTGTAGAATGGGTGATGAATCTAGCCACATCTTGGCTGGACCTTTGAGCATTGTATAAATGGCGAGTAACAGGAACTTCTCGTCCCACTGGTAGGCATCAACCACTTTGTTGACACGATCGATGAACTGATTGACTGAAATGGCGTTGTCGTCTTTGGGATCAAATTCTTTCAAGGTGTTGGCAATTTCCTTGACTGAAGCTTGCCTCACGTTGTTAGTAGCCTGTACCGGAATGCTCTCGTTGTTGATCTCGTTGATATCCAAATCGATTATTTGGTGCTGTTGCTGAGTTCCTGCATGTGCTGGTGCTGTGTTTTCCATTTGAACGGTAACTAATTGAGCTAACATGTCCTTTAGTTCCTTCATCTCGTTTTGCAATTGTGAAATTGCCGCTGACTGCGCTGACATCGTTTCTTCTTGCTGCATGTTGATACCCACTGCTGCTGGCAGTTCTACGTCCTCCGATTGTTCAAAGTCTATTAGTCTTTGAACCAATTCGGCTCTGGTGCCCGAAACTGACACGTTTCTAGATCTCAGCAGGAATCTTAACACGTCTCCTTTAAGCTCTGCTATCTTCGGCATTTTAATGTTGTTTTAGCGACTAGGTTGGCAGTTCTCTTTGCGAGCGAGACAACTATATGTACCTCACAAGGTTCTGCATCTGCTTTCTCACTTGACCAATACACACAAACTCCTTGTATGCATCTTTGTGATCCGGCTTCTAAAGAATTCTGACTTGCATCGACTTGTAAAATTCACCAATACTCACAACCGCTTTGTGTGTATGTGCTTTGGCTTCTCTTGAGACTTCTGCTGCTCTTGAGACTTCTGCGGCCACAGGCTCACTAAGAATCCTGATCTAACTGATATGCTTTTCTCCACGGGTTCACTAAGATTCCCGATCTGCTTTGCTTGAATCCGTCTGCCACGTAGAACTGGAACACATCCGTAATTTGCCATTTTAGCTGTCACATAGACCTGGGAACACATCCCATTGCAAACTTTGCACGCCGACGATTCTTGCTGCTTTTCTTAGAGTTCTTGGCACAACTCCTCCGCTTCACACATATCCAACCACACTGATCCCACTTCTGAACTGAGAAGGGTAGCTAATGAGTGGTGTAGGTTTTCTTTAGGATAGTTGCGTTGGATATATTATTACATATAGAAATTATAACTATAAGTGTTTTGCACACGTTCTGCTCTGGAGTCTATCTCTGTCTCGACTACTTTACATTTTTAGAGTCTGGTAACATTATTAAAAAAGGACTTATTCCACACTAATATTCAAGGTTTGGTATATACTGCATTAGGCGCTGTTCACATAATAGAAACATTTTAAATCCTTTCATTACTTGTGACTA
Source organism: Drosophila suzukii (assembly GCF_043229965.1). Classification (NCBI taxonomy): domain Eukaryota; kingdom Metazoa; phylum Arthropoda; class Insecta; order Diptera; family Drosophilidae; genus Drosophila; species Drosophila suzukii. The sequence goes on along the minus strand of NC_092082.1, from coordinate 50,174,432 downwards.
GCGCCTTAATTTATAAGTATGCTACATGCTTGTAGCGCTGGGATAAAAGCAATGAAATAAAATAAAATAAAATTAAAATTAATAATTCTAAAATATCACTTACCTTTATATCATTAATTTTAATCATTATATATTTGATTTTTTTACTTATTATAAAATACAAAAATGCTGTGTTGGCTTGATCGCTGAAAATAGATGAAGTCCCAAGAACAAATGGTACGCAAAAAACACGGGGAATAAGTAAAGATCGGTCGTCCGTATGTAGGAGAGTGTGGTGGCGCTTTCCACACTTGTGGCAGTGATGACCGCTTCGGCAGGAGTCCTTGGAATGATTGTGAGCCAAGCAATTGGAGCAGTACTTCTGGATATGTACTTCCTGGAGCCGGTGCTGGGGGCTTAGCCGTAGAAAGTGGTGGCACTTCCGTAGAGGATGGATCTTTTGGCAGACTCGGCATTGGTAGGATTTAATACCTCGAGTACGTCTGCCATCAAGGCGGGATATGGAACCCAATATTCGGATGGAGTATTCTTAGGAGGGACTTTTTGTACGGAAGCTTGCGCTGAATAGGAATAAATGGTGTGTGGAACTGAGACGGATAATGGCCTTGGAGGGTCGTATGGAATCTACGCTGTGTCGATGTAGCAATGTGTGATGCCGATCTTGGCAAGTAACGCAGTTGTGAGCGCTAGTGCAATCCCGGAATTGATGGCTGCTTGCAAAGCAATTGGAGCACAACTGCTTCCTTTGAGTATAGGCTACGCGATCGTATACCGTCATTTTTAGGGAAGCGTGGACATATACGCACGGGGTCGTTCTTCTTCGAACACAGATCGCAGCATTTGGGTATCGGAACTAGCCATGTGTTGAGTTCTGCCACTCGATTTGTGTCTTTGGACTGGACGTGGTGGAGATTGGCAGATCAGGAGCTATCAACGGCCTCAAGAGTTCGATGGCGCTCCGTCGAATAGGAATCAAGCTCAAGCCAGGTAGGAATTTAGGCTTTATTTTGGATGGATTGCTCCCATGATGAGAGAGTGAGCTTTGGTAGTTTTGTCGAGCACATATAAACCAGGATAAAGTCAAAATTCTCAATATTAGCGCCGGTAAATTTTAAGAAAGTTAAGCAACCTTGAAAAGAGCGTTAAAGTTCCTTTAAGGCTGCTCCCGACTCCTGTGCTATGGATTGCACATTGAAAAGTATTTTCAGGTGACTGTTCACCTTTGCTGCTGCCGTTACCGTTTGCCACAAGGAATTAAAGTGATCTCGTCGGATTTTACAGGCGGATAACGTTGGGGTAGGAGCACCTGGAGCGTTTACAGTGGCCTCAAAGTGGATCAGACAGTCAGCTGTGGCCATAAATCGGGTTAAAGCGGATTTTACTGATGTTGCCATGGCGTAAAATAATTTAGAATTTTAATTCAGATATAAGGAAACTTGTTAGAATCCAGTTGGAATTTAGGAACCAATCAAGATTGTATATATATATACGGTAACACAGTCGGATAGGTAGAGTCAATAAATATTTATTGCATCGGATGGTCGGACTTATGTAAAGAATTACCGACTTTAATTTTGTTTGTTTGGAAGGAACATTTATTGTGAGCTCTTGACCCACTGTGCTCTGGCAAAAATAGCGGTATACGTATGTATGTACACTGTACATTAGTACATATGTGGGGTGCGAATAGCGGAATAACGTTGCGGGAATTGTAAAGGCTTCGCTTATGTTTGTTTGCCGGTGCGTTTGTTTGTCACCTGCGCAACTAAATTGCAAACGATTTTCTGGAGTGAATTTGTGGATATTGTAATTTTCTTTTTAGTTTTATAAATAATTTAGCCATGTTTGTAGGTTGAGAAAAGTAATTGGAGCGGACTATATAGAATATTTATGTTAATATACACACGCAGCTGGAACACAGTAAAAAATAAAGAGTGCAAATTTTAAGGAAAAATTTTATGATTATTTTATGATATATTTGGGAAATATTTTAGTTGAATAGTAGCACTGAAATATCTACTGGAATTGTTTAAAGTGTACACTTGTGGGCAAAGGAAACTGTAATATTGTAGGGCACAAGTAACGGAATTGAAATACAAATATTCAATGCCGTTGCGTCGGATTTACCACTTTTGGATTTATACAATATATCATACAGAAAGTTATTTGAAATAGGGTTCGAAAAACTGGCTGTATGACCGGAAAATACTAATACGTGGCACTTATCTGGAGCGCTTCAAGCCTACTGAGGAAAATCAAAGGAAACTTCAGGAGAGAAAAATCCAAAGATTTTGAAACCCGGCTTCGTCTGGACCAAAATGTTGGGGCGGGGTGGCTTGATTGCTGAAAAAAGATCGAATGGTACGCAAAAAACACGGGGGTACTTCGGGGTTTTTTGCACGACGTGCATAGGAGTTTATTAGTACACATTGAAGTAAGAACTGCTTAAGCCTAACTTAACTTAAGCGCTCCAGAGCGGAGCTGAGACTTAGGGGAGAGATGGAAATGGAGATCGGACGGCAGTGCGAGAGCGCGAGATGTAGACATCTGGTTAAAACTGCCGCTCGACACTGCATCCTAAAATTAAACGCCCTTTGACGTAAGCATGCTATATTATTTGTAACCAAAAACAACGGCCAGAACCAAAAAAATCTATTTAAATAATTTTTTAACAGAATTAAGAGATCAATTAAATGAATTTCATATTGAATCGGGTCGACCCATTTTAGAAGGGGGAGAGATATCCAACCCGTTAAACGGTTCCACTTATAAAATTTATAAACAAATTTTTGAATTCAATCTCAGCTATGTTGCCCTTGTCTTCAGCGACATTGCCTTTGCCTTTGTCTAAGATTCTGCCTTTGCCTTTTCCATTAACTTCAAGGGCCGCGCTTGAGCGTCCTGCTAAGATATATAATCTAATCGTAAAGTAAACACAAGCTTCCGTTCGAAGCCCAAACTCTTTCGTTCGAAGCCCACAGTATTCAGTTCTAAGTCAATATCATATTGCGTTCCGATTTTCAATCAAATTGCATCGGTCAGCATAAATTCATTTCACAACGAGATGCGACAGTTTCAGCATAAGCTTTTTTTTGAAACAAAAATTAAAGTTTTGGAAGCTTAAGAAAGAAAAGCTTCTGGCCGAGGTTCGTTGGATACATTTTTAGAATTAAGCAGGCAGTCAAAGTTTTAAGTTAAGTATTAAGAATAAAAAAATACATTTTTTTAAATCATCTACAAACGACGAATTTAATTTGCATGCTGATTCCTCTCGATTTGTTAAGCCATCGAGGGAGTTTCTGCAGCAATTACAACTGGATTTTGGTGGTAACGAGTCCAAGGCAGACATGATTTGTAAATTTGAAGCTCGTCTGTGGCAACCGAATGAAAAATTCGCGATGTATTTTAAAGAGAAGAGCAGGTGGCCCGAGATGTCAACATGGAGAAGGACGAGCTACTGGATGAATGTTTTGAGAATCCTGGAAGGATGCTTAGAGCTTTCGCTGACATGCTGCCAACAAGGGCTGGGAGCAATAAGGTGCAGTTTTCGAAAACCGATCCGGCGAGCAAGCAGACGCGTTGCTTTAACTGCAATGGAAAGGGGCATTGGCCTAGAGAGTGCGCCAAACCGAACAGAGCACCAGAGCACTTTTATCAACGGATGTCCTCAATGCAAGAAGCAGGATGTTAATAATTATGTAAGATTGTTTAAAATTTTTTTGTGTTGAAAACCAATTATTACAGAATGCCCAATAGATTCAAGCTTAGTATCACTAACAAAAATTCGGTTGTGTCGAGAAATTAGAATAACAAAATGAGACTTTCTTTGGATTAAACGAAAGCTTATTATGAAAAAATAAATAAAAAAATGTTTGTAATTTAATTGTTGTGGCTGACGGATCTATGGGTTGTAATGTTGTGCTGGGTAGAGATTTTTTGAAAGCTTGCGGCTTGGAAATTAATTTAAAAACTTTAAAAATAATATCTGTAGAGAGTACTGAGACCCAAGATTATAGAAAAATTGGTTCAATTTTTAAGGTGCCTTGGAATTTAAGAAAAGAATTAAGTGTGAAGGAAATGAAAAGTTAGGAAATGAGATGTTCGAGCATAAAATTTTAGGTACTGAAGTATTGGAAATGAAAAGTTAGGGAATGAGATGTTAGAGGATGAAATGTTAGGTAGTAAAATATTAGGAAATGAGAAGTTAGGAAATGAGATATTAGAGGATGAAATGTTTGGTAGTGAAAAAATTTGGAAGTGAAATATTAGAAGAAGCTTTAGAAAGTAAAACTTTAAAAGTAGAAAAGAAATCAAGTTGAAGAAATCAGATGATGGAAATAAATAGCTTAGTAGATTCGAAAAAGGAAAGTGCCATAATATTGGTGAACAAGTTAGTTATAAGGATCAAAAGAACTTAATTGAATTAGCGAAAACACATTATGTCCACGTAAATGCACCTGAAAATCTGAATATTAAATGTGAAATAAATATCGTGTTGGAAAATTCTAAGCCATTTAGTTGTGTACCTAGAAGACTTTCGTACAGTGAAAAGGAAGCGTTGCTGAAATGTTAGATGAATATATTAAGGATGGCATTATTTAGGCTAGCAGATCGGAGATCTGATTGTATTAGGAAAAAAGAAATCGGGAGATCTCAGACTGTGCATAGATTTTAAACGCTTAAATAAGATCATGGCCAAGATAATTATCCGATTCCCTTAATTGATGACCAGTTGATAAATTAGTGGGAAAATCAGTATTTACGAAATTAGATCTTAAAAATAAGTACTTTCATGTGTTTGTTAACAAAGAGTCGGTAAAATACGCATCGTTTACTACGCCTTTGGGGCAATATGAGTTTTTACGTAGGCCGATGGGACTTAAGACTTCTCCACAAGTATTTCAAAGATTCGGCAATAATATATTTTCGGATATGATAAGACAGGACATGGATGTTGTGTATATGGACGACATTTTGGTCGGCAGTAGGAATATAGAAGAACACTTCGAAATATTAGCAGAAGTATTCAAAATGTTAGTGGAAAATAAGTTGGAATTGAGGATGGACAAATTCAAATTTTTACAAGACAAGGTCAAATATTTGGTGTTTTTGATTTCATGCGATGGAACCAAAGCTGATGATAGGGGTTGAGAAGCAATACAAAATTTTCAAATTCCGTCTACAGTACAAGCATTCCAAAGTTGTTTGGGCTCCGCTTTTATTTCCGCCGATTTATTAAGGACTTTTCAATAATATCGAAACCCTTATACGATTTAGTGAAAAAAAAATAGAGTGCTTAAGTTTGAGGAATTGGATAGAGTGAAGCATTTTCGAATTAGTCGTTGCTACTCTCCAAAGTTTTTAGATTCAAGTATCACAAAGGAACTTCACATATTCGTCGATGCAAGTGAGCAGGCATTTGTTGCAGTGACCTATTAGCCAGAATCATTTATAGCGACAACATTGAAACTTCCTTTGTAGCAGGAAAAACAAAATGTGCTCCCCTGAAGTTGTTGTCGGTGCCCGAAAGATCTGTGTTCTGGTCAGATTCAAGGACAGTGCTTCCCTGGATTTGTCTTGACCACAGGTAATACAAACAGTTTGTGACATACCAGATAGCAGAAATTCTGGACACAACGAAGGAAAATTAATGGCGTTGGGTTCCAACTCTCTTAAACCCAGCTGATAAAGCGAAACGAACCACCAAGTATCAAGAGTATGATCCGCGAACTGTATGGACTCTAGGCCCATTATTTCTGAAAGAACATGAATATGTCTGGCCCACAACCGATAGAACGATCCCTTTACCAGATGACTCTAACGAAAAGCGCAAGATTGTCCTGACAATGGCAATAGAACCATCAATAGACATTGGTCGTTTTTCAAACTTAATGCACCTGAAGCGAACAATGGGATGGATGCTGAGATTCATAGGAAACATTCAAAATAACGGGACGAAAGTTAAAGGAGAAATTTCCTTCAAAGAATTGGTCAATGTTGAGAAAGCACTATGTTAGCTAGCACAGCCACACACATATATTTAGAAGAAATTAGCGCTCTTTGGCAAAATGACTTGAATTCCAAATTTAGCCCAATACATTTATTGTCACCTGGTCTAAATGAAGTTGGCTTGTTGGTCGAGCAGGACAGGCTAAACAATGCATCTTTACTGGCTGCAAGTACTCGGAAGCCAATAATACTTCCAAAGGAGACCCACTTACCGACATAATTATATTGTATATCATAAAATATATCACCATCAAAATGACGAACTAATAGTAAACCAAATACGTCGTAAGTTCTGGGTGATCAGTATACGTACAGTAGTCTAACGCGCCAAATCGTCCTGTCAGTACTGCAAAAACAAAAACGTAAAGCCAATGCCCACGCCTCTGGGACAATTGCCTAAAGATAGGGTAACGCCGTTCAATCGACCGTTTACTTACACTGGGATAGACTATTTTGGCCTCTTATTTGTGACAATATGGCGTCGTCATGAAAAGCGTTGGGTCGCCTTGTTTACATGTTTAACGGTCAGAGTTTTCATCTAAAACTTGCCGAGGACTTATCTTCTGATGCATGCATTGTAGTCATCACAAATTTTTTAAATAGACAAGGCATTACTAACACTATTCGCTCTGATATGAATACAAACTTTGTTGGTGTCGACAATATTTCGAAGAAAACTAACGACCTCTTCGATTGGGAGTATATAAAGGCATCGCTGGCGACCAAGGACATCAATTAGTTTTGAAGGATTTTGGGAATGATTGGATTAATCAACAAAACGTGTCCTAGCAGTAACTCTAAGGGAGCAATCACCAAGAGTAGAAACGCTTCGTTGTCTACTGATAGAGGCCGAAAATATTATCAACAGCAAACCTCTAACACATGTACCTGTTACTATAGACGATCCTGAACCACTCACCCCAAGTCACTTTCTACTAGGAACCGTAAACTCTACACAAACTCCTGGAGAAATTGATAATTAGTGGCATCGAAAACAGTACCGTATTGCTCAGCAGTTAAAGAATTTATTTTGGAGACGTTTGATAAGAGAGTACCTTCCTACTTTTACGAAGCGCACCAAATGGTTTGCACCAACCAAGCCAATTCAAATCGGAGATCTAGTATTGATCTGTGATGAAAATAATCCCCGAGGATGCTGGAAGAAGGGCCTTGTTTCACAAAGATTTAAGGAAAAGGATGGTCAAATTTGAATTGCGGTGGTGCAGACATCAACTGGGCACTTAAACGCCCCATCTCTAAGCTAGCGCTTCTTAATGTTTTGGGTAAAACGACTTAAGCGTTATGCGGTGAGGGTAATGTTGCTGGAGAGAATAAATTTTGAACTTAACACTTGAGTCACCCAGTTCGCCAATTTGAGCTTATTTTTCTGTTGCCCAACACCTTTTTCTATTATTTCGCCATTGTCGCTAATTCGTTGATGTGAGCAGAAATACAATTTAATAAACGTAACGCATCGCAACGCAGCCTGTGAAGAACAATTTCTAATAAATATATATATAGTCGCCGATCGCAAGCCGAAACGTTTTATTAAAGTATTCAAAGTTTCGTGGCTGGCACGTAACACAAATTTATAAATTTATCAACGAGTCCATACCACTTGAAATTGATAACTCTGCTCGTTGGTTGGAGACTCCACTGTAGTTAAACACTCTTCAACAGCACAACTAAGTCTGGGTCCGTACGGGGCACGCCCTGCCAACAGAATCACGTTTAAAGACGGTGCCCGGACTTCCTTGCCAAGTATTGTGTCGCTCGAAAGTTTATAGTTCAACTCTCTAGGGCTTGCATAAATTGACCTACATCTTCTCACTCTGTTAAAACTGCTTGCAATGTTGGCTAATCACATTGTTACATTTTTCGAATGCTCAGCAAAGTACTTTTTTGAGTCCTGTAATTAAGCGATAGCTTGGTCCAGACAAACTCACAAGTAATCTCGCCATCGACGCAATTTTGAAGCGCAGTTGCCTCACATATAAACTCAACCGCCCAACTTGCTACTCTCTTTACTTTTATAGCTGCTACCTACAAATGCTCGAGAAAATCGCCCTGCCATAGTTTCAGATAGACATTCATGCCTGGGCCCTGGATTGGTCCTCTTCCCGAACAAATGGGGACAAAGGAACAAGCTATACTTTAATGAGTCGCCGCACTTGACCTAGTGCTGCTAAGCCCTAGAACGAAGTCGACACTCTCTAGAGCTGGCACCAGTTGCATCATTGACCTCACTTTTGTAAGCACTGGACTGGGCTCCATTTGGTTAGTGACACCTACAAAAAACAATAAAAGAGACCAGTGCAGGTGCTTCAATAAAGGTTCAGCCAAAGAACGCGCAAATTGCAGACGACACCAAGGTAGTTATGCATCTAGGCAGAGAAAGGAAAATAACCTTCCACTCGCAGGCCTGCCTACTGGTCGAACCAAACTGTACCGGAAGCCAGGAAACTGTCACAGGGAGAGACGCTCATACCAACGCTCAAGAGGAAAACCTAAATTTGAGTCACTCCAAATGTGATTCAGTGAAAAAGGAGAGACCAAAAAAACACAATAAAAGAGACCAGCGCAGGTGCTTGCAACAAAGGTGCTGCTCGGATTGTTCTCCGATCTGCTTAATCTGCGAGTTAGATGATAAAGACGCAGAACACGTTGTAACGAACTGATTTTTTGTGTCTGCTCGCTACGAGATTCGGGCGGCGAGCTCAGAAGATTGTGTGTCCGTCCCACCAAATTTATATGACGTGTTTGCCCGTAGATCAGTGAGAAAACAAAGGGTTCACATGGTAACAGTGGGCTTTGTTCTCGTGGTATTAGTACAGCGGGTGTGTGGCTGGGCTGGCTTCGGTATCTCCTGGCTCTGCTTCCGCCGGCTGCTGGCGCTCCTCTTTCTGGCTCATCGACGCGTTGACTCGGCTCCCACTGGATGCTGGGTTTCGGGACGGTCGTAGTGGCCGCCTCTGCTTGCTTGCCGACGCTCTGCCTCGGGGTCGCTTGTTGCGCCCTAGACCCGCAGAGAGTTCGGCCTTGTGGGCTTAGGGAAGCGTCACCGTTCTCAGACTAGGGTGAACAAGCCTTGCTTCCAGGCCGACACCTTTCGAGGCAATACCTGTCCCTTGCTCTGTCCCGGACGGTCCCGCTAGGTTCTTGCTCAGATCGCGCTGACAGTCAAGGTTGCCGCCAGGAAGCTGCCTAGCAGTTCACTTTGCTTTACGCCTAGCGCAGACGAACGTTCCACCCGGCTTCATCCTAATGCATGACGTCCGCGACGCTCCTGCGCTCCCCAATGAGCTCCGCGCGGCGATGGTAACGTGGCTGCCGGAAATGTCTGCTGGCGTCGCTGTCGATGTCCTCTGCGCTGTCTTCTGACCAGTATCTCGTCGTTCTGGCACTCGGGGAGTTGGGCGGTTGCTGTTCGGGAACTTCGCCGGTAATCGCAGGGCTCTCCAGGCGGCCGCCTCTTGAAACCGCAAATCGATCTACCGCTCGTCCGTCACGCCAGGTCCTGCTTGGTCGGGCAAGGTACGCTGGGTCGCAGGCAACTTTCCTCCCCAAGCTGACGGTTCTTCGTCTTAGGACTCTTTTGCTTGTCTCTGACAGACCCGCCGGGCGACTCGCCAGGGTGTGGTCGTGACAAAGTTGGAAATCAAACGCCTTGACTTAGCCGCGTGATGCCTTCCAGAACTCAGCCACTTGTGTCGGAGATTCCTGATGTCCCAGTCCCGAACGTCTCGACGTGGCGATCTTGCTCCTTGTGTGCTCCCCAAGGCGCTGCTTAAGACGACTCGCTTGGCTGTGGCTTGACTGACTGTTCACTTGGTACTTTAACTGATCTTGAAGTTTTGACTCCTCGTGATCGGCCTTATATGCGGCCTTTTATAGGGCCTCCGGGAACCGTTATTTCCCTTTTGCGCACGGCCCGCTGGATCTCTCCACTCTGGGGCCAAAGTCGGTGCCTCCTGGTTGACCCACTTGTCCTTCACGTACCGCTTCCAATCGATGCTCCGCCCACTGCTGCAGTCCCGCTGATTCCCGTGATGCTTGTGTCACGCCTGTGTGCCGCTCCACTGCCGAGATGTAGCACTTCCTCTCCCGGTCCAAAGTTCACGGGAGAGTCCAAAGTCCGGTGGAGTCCCGTTATCCGCTTTTGCACACGGCTCTCTTACCTTGCCCGCGAAGTCTCCATTCTCTCTCGATCTCCATCCTTGGTCTCCAAATTCTGTCGCTCACCATCCTTGGTCTCCAAACTCTCTCGATCTCCATCCTTGGTCTCCAAACTCTCTCGCTCTCCATCCTTGGCCTCCAAACTCTCTCGTTCTCCATCCAAGTCTCCAATCTATCCTCGCCGCGCCGTTACTACGCGAATTCGCCGCGTATCTGGTAAGCGGCCGGCCATCTGCTGCTGCTTCTATTTGTGGGGAGTAATTCAACTCCTCACATTCCCCCCTTACTTCGGGAAACATTTAAAACTTGTTTCTACTCTCCGGCGTTTCCTTGCATGTCCTAGCCTTCGAGTCCTTGTGACGACTCTTAACTCCCTTGAGTTTCTACAGCGCTGGTCATCCTCCTCGTAGCACTTTTAAATCTCCCGCGCCGATATTTCCCGTGTTTCCACTGGGACATCGATACTCATGGGCTATCGATCCCCAGCTCGCTGCTCAATGCTGCGTCTCACTCCTTTCCATGTTTCCTCCGCCTGGTCATACCATTCGTGCGTGATCGATGTCTATTCGCATATCGATACCGACGGTGCGGCGTTGCCACCTGCTCGTTGCGATATTTCCACCTTGGCCTATATTTCCATTTTCGTGTGCCCATCGATCGCACTATCGTCCAGTGCCAATCAATCGCCTATCGAGGCGCCCCCTTCCCTGGCTCGCGGTGATTTTGCAACTTTCATAGGTAAGTTTCTTTTGCATTTCTTTCACTCCTTTCTTTCACTCCTTTCGTCCTCTCTCGCCCTTCACTCGCCCTCTGTTGGCAGCAGCTGACTCCATATTGGCAGCTTTCGAGAGCGGGTGCGGAGAGGACTTCGCATTCACTTTGCAACCAGGACAGCAGGTAAGTATTATGATGTCCGTTTCTGCTTCCTGCATTAAGCCCCCTTTGAATTTCAGGTTGCTGGTGTGGCCAATGCATGCCCCGTTCTTTTTCTTGTTTTTAGTTAACTGTTGGTGCGGTGCGTGATTCTGTCTTTTGTGACCAGCTGGCTACGGTGTAGATCTGATTCTGCACCGTCCTCCCCTTTTCCTCGGGTAACAACTAGACGAGCTCGTCCGGCGCATTCCGTATAGAATCTCCGGATGCTGCGGTGTATATCTGGACTGCGCGACTTGTGTTGCTTGTCTCCCTCCGCGCATACTCTCTTCTACGTGGCGTAATCGGTTGACTCTGGCTCGCGCCCGACGCTGAAACCTGTGGCCTTGCGGTTGGATCCCTACACGTTACCCGTATCCTTGTGCCGTTTTGTAAGTGTCCCTTCCGCTTGGCGTAATCGCGGATGACTCTGGCAACTGCCCGACGCTGAATCCTGTTGCCTTGCGGTCGGGATCACCATCCATCCTTATCCACGTCCTTGTGCCCTACCCTTATGGCATGTGGATGACTCTCGCTTAGGCCTGACGCATAATCCTGTGGCCTCGCAGTCTGGATCAACGTAAGATCCTTATCCATGTCCTTGTTCTATCCTGACTGTCCTTTCCGTGTGGCGTATGGATGACTCTCGCTTCGGCCTGACGCCTAATCCTGTCGCCTCGTACCTGTCGTTAGACAATCGTTTCTGCTGTTTGCTCGATATGTTGTTGCTTGAGCTCGCCAACGTGAACTGTCCTTTCTTTCTTTGACTGTGTGTGGCGAATTTTGCAGATCACTGGAGAGGCGAAATCTATGACCTGGTAAGGGCCATCGTACCTCGGGGCTAGTTTTGCAGCGAATCCTTCAGCCGCTTTGGACAGGTGATGTTCCTTGGCCCACACTATGTCGCCCACCGGTGGTGACCATTGCCTCCCTCTCAGATTGTAGTGTCTGGCTTGGTCCTGGGACGCCTTTTCCATATTTCGCCGCACGATCTCGAATACCTCTCTCAGTTTGTTGGCATTTTCCTCAGGGGTCTCCGTAGCTCGTCCATAGCCTAGGGTTTCCTTATAATATAGGCTGCTGGGTAGACGTGGTTCCCTGCCCTGGGTAAGAAACGCCGGTGTATGGCCGGTGGATTCCGATGTGCTCGTGTTGACTGCTAGCATAATCTCCGGCCACTTCTCGTCCCAGTTTCTCTGGTTTCTCTGGAATAGCACAATCATGGTCTTGACCGTTCTGTTTGCTCGTTCGGTCGGATTCTCTTGTGGTGTGTATGGTGCGGTGAATTGTTGCCTGATACCCATCTCAGCCAGGAAACCTTTAAAGATGCGGCTTGCAAACTGTACTCCATTGTCCGTTATGACCACCTTCGGGACCCCGTACCTTGCGATTATGTGCTCCCTAAACGCCTTCTTGAGCGACTCTGCTGTCGCACTGCGTAGGGGCACCAGTTCCGTCCATTTCGAAAACCTGTCTATCATGACCAGCAGCATTTGGTTCCCGTGCTTAGATCTTGGTAGGGGTCCAACGAAGTCTGCTTATACAGTGGCCCATGGTTCCTCCGGCACTTGGGTCAACATCTTCCCGGCCGCCTGCATCTGATTGGGCTTAAAGCGCAAATCTCGCATTTTCGTACGTGGGCTCGGGCGTCTCTATGCATGCCTGGCCAGTAGTATCGGGCTGCCAACCGTGCAATTGTCCTTCGGCTTCCGACGTGTCCCGCAGACGGTGCGTCGTGGTTTTCTCTCAACACTGTTTCTCGTAGCGACTTAGTGACGCACATCTTCCATGACGCGACGTCTTCACTGCCTGCTCGGTGAGGTATGATTCTGAACAGTGTCTCACCATCCATAACATAGTCCGGGTACTTCTGCGGTTGGGTCCTTATCTTTTCGCCCATGTCCTTGATCCAGCTGCACCCTCCTGAAGTAATTGTTGCCGATGCCTCTTTTAATCCTCGTAGCGTCTCTGGTAGTGGTTGTCTTTATAATGCGTCGGCCACCACGTTTAGCTGACCCTTTCTGTACGCTATCTCAAAGTCGTACTGTTGTAGCTCCAGGGCCCATCTGGCGATCCTTTCTGAAGGGCTTTCGATGCTGTTGAGCCACTTCAGAGCCATGTGGTTGGTTACTACCTTAAAGTGGTAACCTTCCAGATATGGCCTGAGCTTCCGGATCGCCCAGACGATCGCCAAGCACTCCTTCTCTGTTGTTGAATAGTTCATCTCCGCGCCGTTCAATGTTCGGCTCGAATAGGAGATTACTCTTTCGCCCTTTTCGGTGTCCTGGGTCAATATTGCTCCGATGCCGTAGGCGCTGGCGTCTGTTTGCAGGATGAAAGTTCTACTGAAGTCCGGGCATGCTAGCACCGGATCTGCCACGACTCTTGCCTTTACTTCCTCAAACGCCATCTGGTGATCTGGTGTCCACTCCCACTTACTGCCTTTGCGCAGCAGGTCATTCAGGGGTTTGACGATTCTGGAAAAATCTGGTACAAATCGGCGGTACCACGACGCTACTCCTAGGTATTGCCGGAGTTCTTTGACGGTCGATGGAGGCAACTTTCTGGATCTGTTCCTATTCCCTCGCTTGTCACTCGATGTCCCAGGTATAGCAGTTCCTTTTTAAAGCATTGGCATTTTTCTGGATTCAGCCTCAGGTTTGCCTCCTTTAGACGCCGGAACACTTCTCTCAGGTTTCTTTTGTGTTCTTCCAGAGTGCGACCGATCACTATTATGTCATCCTGGTAAGCGAATGCGTGAGGTGACATCTCGGGGCCAATTACTTGGTCCAAAACTCACTGAAACGTTGCCGACGCCGAGTGAAGTCCGAACGGCATTATCCTCCACTGAAACAGACCTTTGCCTGGTACCGTGGACCGTATATTGCCTCCTACTCTCTTCCAGTGGGATTTGCCAGTATCCATCCTTCAGGTCCAAACTGCTGATGTACCGCGCTTCCCTTAGTTGGTCCAGTATGCATTGGGCATTGGGTAGGCATCCTTCACTGACTTCTCGTTGATCTGCCTGAAGTCGACACACAGTCTCCACTTGCCTGTCTTCTTTTTCACCATCACGATGGGGGAGCTGTATGGGCTCTTTGAATGCTCTATGAACCCCATTTGGAGAAGCTCGTCCACCTTTGCGTTGATTTCCCCTAGAATTTTCGGGTTCTTGGGGTAGTATCTCTGCTTGATTGGCTTGTCATCCTTCATTTTGATCTGGTGTTCTGCCATATTCGATGTTCCCGTCATTGTGGTGAACTCGTTTACTTGTTGCACGACTGCTACCGATAGCTTCTCCTCGAGCCACCCATTGTGTCGATTCGTAACTGGTATTATTATCTCGTGTCCGCCGCACCTTCCATCTGCCAACCTAACTTGCCGTCTCGTCTTTGTAATCCTTCCTAGAGCAGCAATATTGTCCGCCAATTCTTCGCTTACGAAGCTTGCCGTTGCTCCGGTGTCGATTGTGGCTTTGTAGCTGTTCCCACCAATCATCACAGCTGCGGACAATTGCTGCTCCTCCTCGATTAGCTTGCCCGTTAGTTTGGAGAGGTGGCATTGTGCGATCCCCGCTCGCCTCTCTGCGGCTGAGATCGTTGGCAGCAATCGACGCTCCTGACACCCACCTTGCCGCATCCCAGACACTACAATCTGAGAGGGAGGCCCACCAGTGGGCGACATAGTGTGGGCCAAGGAACATCACATGTCCAAAGCGGCTGAAGGATTCGCTGCAAAACTAGCCGTGAGGTACGATGGCCCTTACCAGGTCATAGATTTCGCCTCTCCAGTGATCTCCAAAATTCGCCACACACAGTCAAAGAAAGAAAGGACAGTTCACGTTGGCGAGCTCAAGCAACAACATATCGAGCAAACAGCAGAAACGATTGTCTAACGACAGGTACGAGGCGACAGGATTAGGCGTCAGGCCGAAGCGAGAGTCATCCATACGCCACACGGAAAGGACAGTCAGGATAGAACAAGGACATGGATAAGGATCTTACGTTGATCCAGACTACGAGGCCACAGGATTATGCGTCAGGCCTAAGCGAGAGTCATCCACATGCCATAAGGGTAGGGCACAAGGACGTGGATAAGGATGGATGGTGATCCCGACCGCAAGGCAACAGGATTCAGCGTCGGGCAGTTGCCAGAGTCATCCGCGATTACGCCAAGCGGAAGGGACACTTACAAAACGGCACAAGGATACGGGTAACGTGTAGGGATCCAACCGCAAGGCCACAGGTTTCAGCGTCGGGCGCGAGCCAGAGTCAACCGATTACGCCACGTAGAAGAGAGTATGCGCGGAGGGAGACAAGCAACACAAGTCGCGCAGTCCAGATATACACCGCAGCATCCGGAGATTCTATACGGAATGCGCCGGACGAGCTCGTCTAGTTGTTACCCGAGGAAAAGGGGAGGACGGTGCAGAATCAGATCTACACCGTAGCCAGCTGGTCACAAAAGACAGAATCACGCACCGCACCAACAGTTAACTAAAAACAAGAAAAAGAACGGGGCATGCATGGGCCACACCAGCAACCTGAAATTCAAAGGGGGCTTAATGCAGGAAGCAGAAACGGACATCATAATACTTACCTGCTGTCCTGGTTGCAAAGTGAATGCGAAGTCCTCTCCGCACCCGCTCTCGAAAGCTGCCAATATGGAGTCAGCTGCTGCCAACAGAGGGCGAGTGAAGGGCGAGAGAGGACGAAAGGATGAGATGGAAAGGAGTGAAAGAAATGCAAAAGAAACTTACCTATGAAAGTTGCAAAATCACCGCGAGCCAGGGAAGGGGGCGCCTCGATAGGCGATTGATTGGCACTGGACGATAGTGCGATCGATGGGCACACGAAAATGGAAATATCGGCCAAGGTGGAAATATCGCAACGAGCAGGTGGCAACGCCGCACCGTCGGTATCGATATGCGAATAGACATCGATCACGCACGAATGGTATGACCAGGCGGAGGAAACATGGAAAGGAGTCAGACGCAGCATTGAGCAGCGAGCTGGGGATCGATAGCCCATGAGTATCGATGTCCCAGTGGAAACACGGGAAATATCGGCGCGGGAGATTTAAAAGTGCTACGAGGAGGATGACCAGCGCTGTAGAAACTCAAGGGAGTTAAGAGTCGTCACAAGGAGAGCGAGAGAGTTTGGAGATCAAGGATGGAGATCGAGAGAGTTTGGAGACCAAGGATGGTGAGCGAGAGAATTTGGAGACCAAGGATGGAGATCGAGAGAGAATGGAGACTTCGCGGGCAAGGTAAGAGTGCCGTGTGCAAAAGCGGATAACGGGACTCCACCGGACTTTGGACTCTCCCGTGAACTTTGGACCGGGAGAGGAAGTGCTACATCTCGGCAGTGGAGCGGCACACAGGCGTGACACAAGCATCACGGGAATCAGCGGGACTGCAGCAGTGGGCGGAGCATCGATTGGAAGCGGTACGTGAAGGACAAGTGGGTCAACCAGGAGGCACCGACTTTGGCCCCAGAGTGGAGAGATCCAGCGGGCCGTGCGCAAAAGGGAAATAACGGTTCCCGGAGGCCCTATAAAAGGCCGCATATAAGGCCGATCACGAGGAGTCAAAACTTCAAGATCAGTTAAAGTACCAAGTGAACAGTCAGTCAAGCCACAGCCAAGCGAGTCGTCTTAAGCAGCGCCTTGGGGAGCACACAAGGAGCAAGATCGCCACGTCGAGACGTTCGGGACTGGGACATCAGGAATCTCCGACACAAGTGGCTGAGTTCTGGAAGGCATCACGCGGCTAAGTCAAGGCGTTTGTTTTCCAACTTTGTCACGACCACACCCTGGCGAGTCGCCCGGCGGGTCTGTCAGAGACAAGCAAAAGAGTCCTAAGACGAAGAACCGTCAGCTTGGGGAGGAAAGTTGCCTGCGACCCAGCGTACCTTGCCCGACCAAGCAGGACCTGGCGTGACGGACGAGCGGTAGATCGATTTGCGGTTTCAAGAGGCGGCCGCCTGGAGAGCCCTGCGATTACCGGCGAAGTTCCCGAACAGCAACCGCCCAACTCCCCGAGTGCCAGAACGACGAGATACTGGTCAGAAGACAGCGCAGAGGACATCGACAGCGACGCCAGCAGACATTTCCGGCAGCCACGTTACCATCGCCGCGCGGAGCTCATTGGGGAGCGCAGGAGCGTCGCGGACGTCATGCATTAGGATGAAGCCGGGTGGAACGTTCGTCTGCGCTAGGCGTAAAGCAAAGTGAACTGCTAGGCAGCTTCCTGGCGGCAACCTTGACTGTCAGCGCGATCTGAGCAAGAACCTAGCGGGACCGTCCGGGACAGAGCAAGGGACAGGTATTGCCTCGAAAGGTGTCGGCCTGGAAGCAAGGCTTGTTCACCCTAGTCTGAGAACGGTGACGCTTCCCTAAGCCCACAAGGCCGAACTCTCTGCGGGTCTAGGGCGCAACAAGCGACCCCGAGGCAGAGCGTCGGCAAGCAAGCAGAGGCGGCCACTACGACCGTCCCGAAACCCAGGATCCAGTGGGAGCCGAGTCAACGCGTCGATGAGCCAGAAAGAGGAGCGCCAGCAGCCGGCGGAAGCAGAGCCAGGAGATACCGAAGCCAGCCCAGCCACACACCCGCTGTACTAATACCACGAGAACAAAGCCCACTGTTACCATGTGAACCCTTTGTTTTCTCACTGATCTACGGGCAAACACGTCATATAAATTTGGTGGGACGGACACACAATCTTCTGAGCTCGCCGCCCGAATCTCGTAGCGAGCAGACACAAAAAATCAGTTCGTTACAACGTGTTCTGCGTCTTTATCATCTAACTCGCAGATTAAGCAGATCGGAGAACAATCCGAGCAGCACCTTTGTTGCAAGCACCTGCGCTGGTCTCTTTTATTGTGTTTTTTAGGTCTCTCCTTTTTCACTGAATCACATTTGGAGTGACTCAAATTTAGGTTTTCCTCTTGAGCGTTGGTATGAGCGTCTCTCCCTGTGACAGTTTCCTGGCTTCCGGTACAGTTTGGTTCGACCAGTAGGCAGGCCTGCGAGTGGAAGGTTATTTTCCTTTCTCTGCCTAGATGCATAACTACCTTGGTGTCGTCTGCAATTTGCGCGTTCTTTGGCTGAACCTTTATTGAAGCACCTGCACTGGTCTCTTTTATTGTTTTTTGTAGGTGTCACTAACCAAATGGAGCCCAGTCCAGTGCTTACAAAAGTGAGGTCAATGATGCAACTGGTGCCAGCTCTAGAGAGTGTCGACTTCGTTCTAGGGCTTAGCAGCACTAGGTCAAGTGCGGCGACTCATTAAAGTACAGCTTGTTCCTTTGTCCCCATTTGTTCGGGAAGAGGACCAATCCAGGGCCCAGGCATGAATGTCTATCTGAAACTATGGCAGGGCGATTTTCTCGAGCATTTGTAGGTAGCAGCTATAAAAGTAAAGAGAGTAGCAAGTTGGGCGGTTGAGTTTATATGTGAGGCAACTGCGCTTCAAAATTGCGTCGATGGCGAGATTACTTGTGAGTTTGTCTGGACCAAGCTATCGCTTAATTACAGGACTCAAAAAAGTACTTTGCTGAGCATTCGAAAAATGTAACAATGTGATTAGCCAACATTGCAAGCAGTTTTAACAGAGTGAGAAGATGTAGGTCAATTTATGCAAGCCCTAGAGAGTTGAACTATAAACTTTCGAGCGACACAATACTTGGCAAGGAAGTCCGGGCACCGTCTTTAAACGTGATTCTGTTGGCAGGGCGTGCCCCGTACGGACCCAGACTTAGTTGTGCTGTTGAAGAGTGTTTAACTACAGTGGAGTCTCCAACCAACGAGCAGAGTTATCAATTTCAAGTGGTATGGACTCGTTGATAAATTTATAAATTTGTGTTACGTGCCAGCCACGAAACTTTGAATACTTTAATAAAACGTTTCGGCTTGCGATCGGCGACTATATATATATTTATTAGAAATTGTTCTTTACAGGCTGCGTTGCGATGCGTTACGTTTATTAAATTGTATTTCTGCTCACATCAACGAATTAGCGACAATGGCGAAATAATAGAAAAAGGTGTTGGGCAACAGAAAAATAAGCTCAAATTGGCGAACTGGGTGACTCAAGTGTTAAGTTCAAAATTTATTCTCTCCAGCAACATTACCCTCACCGCATAACGCTTAAGTCGTTTTACCCAAAACATTAAGAAGCGCTAGCTTAGAGATGGGGCGTTTAAGTGCCCAGTTGATGTCTGCACCACCGCAATTCAAATTTGACCATCCTTTTCCTTAAATCTTTGTGAAACAAGGCCCTTCTTCCAGCATCCTCGGGGATTATTTTCATCACAGATCAATACTAGATCTCCGATTTGAATTGGCTTGGTTGGTGCAAACCATTTGGTGCGCTTCGTAAAAGTAGGAAGGTACTCTCTTATCAAACGTCTCCAAAATACATTCTTTAACTGCTGAGCAATACGGTACTGTTTTCGATGCCACTAATTATCAATTTCTCCAGGAGTTTGTGTAGAGTTTACGGTTCCTAGTAGAAAGTGACTTGGGGTGAGTGGTTCAGGATCGTCTATAGTAACAGGTACATGTGTTAGAGGTTTGCTGTTGATAATATTTTCGGCCTCTATCAGTAGACAACGAAGCGTTTCTACTCTTGGTGATTGCTCCCTTAGAGTTACTGCTAGGACACGTTTTGTTGATTAATCCAATCATTCCCAAAATCCTTCTAAACTAATTGATGTCCTTGGTCGCCAGCGATGCCTTTATATACTCCCAATCGAAGAGGTCGTTAGTTTTCTTCGAAATATTGTCGACACCAACAAAGTTTGTATTCATATCAGAGCGAATAGTGTTAGGAATGCCTTGTCTATTTAAAAAATTTGTGATGACTACAATGCATGCATCAGAAGATAAGTCCTCGGCAAGTTTTAGATGAAAACTCTGACCGTTAAACATGTAAACAAGGCGACCCAACGCTTTTCATGACGACGCCATATTGTCACAAATAAGAGGCCAAAATAGTCTATCCCAGTGTAAGTAAACGGTCGATTGAACGGCGTTACCCTATCTTTAGGCAATTGTCCCAGAGGCGTGGGCATTGGCTTTACGTTTTTGTTTTTGCAGTACTGACAGGACGATTTGGCGCGTTAGACTACTGTACGTATACTGATCACCCAGAACTTACGACGTATTTGGTTTACTATTAGTTCGTCATTTTGATGGTGATATATTTTATGATATACAATATAATTATGTCGGTAAGTGGGTCTCCTTTGGAAGTATTATTGGCTTCCGAGTACTTGCAGCCAGTAAAGATGCATTGTTTAGCCTGTCCTGCTCGACCAACAAGCCAACTTCATTTAGACCAGGTGACAATAAATGTATTGGGCTAAATTTGGAATTCAAGTCATTTTGCCAAAGAGCGCTAATTTCTTCGAAATATGTGTGTGGCTGTGCTAGCTAACATAGTGCTTTCTCAACATTGACCAATTCTTTGAAGGAAATTTCTCCTTTAACTTTCGTCCCGTTATTTTGAATGTTTCCTATGAATCTCAGCATCCATCCCATTGTTCGCTTCAGGTGCATTAAGTTTGAAAAACGACCAATGTCTATTGATGGTTCTATTGCCATTGTCAGGACAATCTTGCGCTTTTCGTTAGAGTCATCTGGTAAAGGGATCGTTCTATCGGTTGTTGGCCAGACATATTCATGTTCTTTCAGGAATAATGGGCCTAGAGTCCATACAGTTCGCGGATCATACTCTTGATACTTGGTGGTTCGTTTCGCTTTATCAGCTGGGTTTAAGAGAGTTGGAACCCAACGCCATTAATTTTCCTTCGTTGTGTCCAGAATTTCTGCTATCTGGTATGTCACAAGCTGTTTGTATTGCCTGTGGTCAAGACAAATCCAGGGAAGCACTGTCCTTGAATCTGACCAGAACACAGATCTTTCGGGCACCGACAACAACTTCAGGGGAGCACATTTTGTTTTTCCTGCTACAAAGGAAGTTTCAATGTTGTCGCCATAAATGATTCTGGCTAATAGGTCACTGCAACAAATGCCTGCTCACTTGCATCGACGAATATGTGAAGTTCCCTTGTGATACTTGAATCTAAAAACTTTGGAGAGTAGCAACGACTAATTCGAAAATGCTTCACTCTATCCAATTGACCGATCCATTCTTTGAAGCGCTTATATATATTATCCGCGATTAAGTCATTTCAGGTAATTCCTGTGCGCCAGATATCCTGCATTAAAACTTTGCCAATTATCATATTATCAGTCGATTTAGCGTCGCTTGTGAACGGTTGTGTTTACTCTTGTGCTCTGAATTTTTGTCTATTCTGTGATTTTTTGCGAGTGTTTTGTGTTTGTTTATTAACAAAGCTTAGTCTAACCGCTGGGTTAGTGTGTTTAGTGTTTTTAACTAGATCTCCCAGTGATTATAGTTATTTTAACATTTATATTAGATTTGTTTAATCTCCTAGCTTTGTTTGTGTAATTCTTATACTCACTAAACTTGCTAAAACTCTTTGATTCTCACTCTCTCTCCCGCTCTATATTACAACTGTAACTTAAACTCTCTCTGAACCTGCCAAATTTCTGGTAGACTTTTGGTGTGCTATTCTCTTGTCTCTTACTCTCTCTCTCTCTTGCTTGCTTTACATTGTAACTGTTCTTGCGTAAAGTTGTCAGTGTCCCACAAGCAACGCTCAATCGATAGAAGATTTTTTCTCTTGTGCTCTCTTACATTTAAATTAGTACGCGATCTCGCGCTCTTATTTTTTTTCGTGTTTTGTGCCTTTGTTGTTTTGGAATTTGATCCCAGTGCCAAATTTACTCGAGGTATTTTTCATATATTATTTTATTTTATTTAATTTCCTTAAAATGGCTCTGGTCTGCTCTAAGAAAAATTGTACTCTTTCGTCTTCAACTAAAGACCCTTTTATTTTCTGCTGGCTCTGCAAGTCGATAATGCACGTTAAATGCGCAGGATTTACTGGTAGAGTCAAAGACTTTATTGATCAGAATTCTGGACTCATGTGGTCATGTGGATCCTGCAAGGAAATGGTTGTTGAGATGAGCGGCTTTATGAAGCAGACTCGAGACAGCCTTTTGAATCTCTCTGGTGCTTTTAAACAGCTCAATGAGGGGTTCAATTCCGTTTGTGCCCAATTTAATAATAAAAAATTACTAACTGAGTCGCCTAAACGTAAAAAAACCAGCTTAGCGGCAGTTAATACGGTCACGGTATCCACCCCAAATCCGAACTTGGTGGCTGCAGCAGTCTCTGTTGACACTGTGGTAAGTGAACCCACTGCGCCTATGGATACAGCTGTTTTAGGTGAAGTCACTGCTTCTCGAAGTCGGGTGGTAAAAAAACCTTCAGTGCCGGCTACGGTGCCGACCGTACCTATAGGTACAGAAGTTATCGTTTCTGGCTCTCAGCTTAGTGAGGTGCAATCTGCTACTGGGGGACGTAAGAAATTATCAGTTGTTCCACATAGAAAACAATTATTTGTTTCGAGATTCACCCCAGATACCACATCTGAGGATGTTTTGGAATTTATTCGAGAAAAATTCCCATCCGAGAATAAAACTAAAAAGTATTTTTGGCTTATCAAAATGTGAGGGGACTAAATATGAAGCTACCCAAGCTTTATGCTGACTCCTCTGCATTTACTGCTGATATTTTGGCTTTTACGGAAACTTGGCTGAAACCAGAGATATCTGACAATGAAGTTCTGTCAAACAATTTTAATGACTATAGGATCGATAGCTCATCACGTAGGGGAGGCGGTGTGCTGATTGCCGTTAGCACTAGCCTAACATCCGAGAGAATTCACTCTGATACTCCTAATGAAATTGAATTTGTTAGTGTGAAAGTTTCCTTGCAATCATTCTCAATATTTGTTACATGTTCCTATATTCCACCTGGCTCTGATTTAATAATTTATGAGCACCACCTGTCTGCGATAAAATCTGTTCTACCCCTTCTTTTTAACAGTGACCTTTTGATTGTTTTGGGTGACTTTAATCTCCCCGATACTTCTTGGTCTCCTCCTACTGACTCACTAGTCGCTATACCTCTATCCGCCCATGATTTTGTAGATGGTCTTCTAGAATTATCGTTACAGCAAGTAAGCTTTATACGGAATTCATTAAATAGACAACTAGATCTTGTGTTTGTTTCAGACCCTTCTGAAGTCACGGTATCTAGAATTGACGCTCTTGTTGTACCTGAAGACCGATATCATCCAACAATGGAATTGACAATCTGCCTCCCATGCGTTGATACCCTCTCTCCTTTAGTTTCTCAAACTAAAGTGAGATGTTTCCGAAAATGTAACTATAAAAAACTTAACGACATGATTTCTCAATATAATTGGACAGAATTGTACAATTGTATGGATATTGAAAGTGCCACTGAACACTTCTATATAGTGTTAAATACCTTTTTTAATGAAGGCGTTCCTGATAGGTTTTCTTCAAGGACAAACAGGCCACCTTGGTTTACCAATGCGCTTCAAAGACTTAAAAACCTTAAGACAAACACTTATAAAAAGTATAAGAAATCGGGTAAGCCATCTGATTTTTCGAAATATGTGGTGGCTCGATCGGATTTTAATGTTCTCAATAGTCATTGCTATTCTATGTATTTAAGTCGATGTAAATTTGAATTTTCAAATGATCCGAAGCAGTTTTATAACTTTGTCAATGCCAAGCGTAAGTCGTCAGCATTGCCTTCACCGGTACGTTTTAACTCAATGGAGGCATCGACGGATTCTGAAATTGCTGATTTATTTGTCGAGTTTTTCCAAACTACTTATAGTTCGGCTGCTTGGTCAAATTCTAACTACCCTAATCCCTTAAATAAGGGAAATTGTATCTTTACCCCTGAAAATACGGAAATTTCTCTCGTAAAAGACTTAGAAAAAACAACGCCAACTTATTCTCCCGGTCCTGATGGACTCCCCGGGTGTGTGCTTAAGTTTTGTGCGTCAACCATATGTAAACCGATTCTTAAACTTTTTAATTTGTCTATTTTATCGTCAGTTTTTCTTACTATCTGGAAGGACTCTTTTATCATTCCACTTCACAAAAAGGGTGCGAAGGCGGATGCCCAGAATTACAGAGGTATTTCTAAATTGTCGGCAATTCCTAAAGCATTTGAACGTAGTATTACTTCTCATTTGCAACATTTATTATCCTCGCTAATATCACCGTGTCAGCATGGTTTTGTTAAGCGAGGATCGACCACCACCAACCTTCTGGAATTGTCATCTATTGTAATAAATAGATTTAAGAATAAAATGCAGACTGACGTTATATACACAGATTTTAGTAAGGCCTTTGACTCTGTCAACCACTCTCTTCTCTTATTCAAATTAAAACAGCTTGTGTTTCCATGTAATCTATTAACTTGGATTTCAAGTTATTTGAATGGTAGGACTCAGAGGGTTATATTCAAGAACGATGCCTCAAAACTGATCTATGTGACATCTGGAGTGCCTCAGGGAAGTCATTTGGGCCCTTTGCTGTTTACTTTGTTTATTAACGATCTTCCCTCTATCATAACACACTTTCGTGTACTAATGTATGCTGATGATGTTATATTAATGGCCCCCGCCCCCTTACTAATTAGCATATTAATAACCCCCGCCTCTCACTAATTAACATATTAATGGCCCCCGCCTCTTCATTAATGTATGCGGGTTCTGGGACAATTAGCATAATCCATAAATTATCTGATTTTAAGGGGTTTAGATGTCATAAAAATGTCACGATCATATCCATAAAGAGTATACTAAATTGCCCCCCAACCCCACACCACCATGTGACAATACTGATCACGTGACCTTTTGGCCTCATTATCAGCAATTAATATTCAGCAGGTGTTGCTGTACACGGAAGGAAGGTCGCACACTTTCCCCACATCCCCATGTGACAATATTGATCATGTATCCTTTTCCTCATTATCAGCAATTAATATTCAGCAGGTGTTGCTGTGCACGTGAGAAAGGTCGCAAACCCAAAACACCTAAAGCTGGTTGCCTTAGAGGGACATGTCCAATCATGTTGGGGAATAACGTTTCCTATGATTGTAAAACTAATTTAGAAATCAAAAGAACCCCAATAAAATAAATCCCACAAGTTAATGATTCTCAGATGTCGAATATTTTCAAACAGACTTTTTTTTTCGCCCCAGAATGTTTAACTGGTAAATTTTTTCAAGATCTCTCCTTTCTACAAACGGGTCATAAACATATCATAAAAGGGATTCAAGCAGGAGCTACCCGAACATGCGCACCTGTCTATTACCTGACCGTAATAAAAGGGACACATGCAAGTTATATGACACATTATTTAGGGTCTCTTACCCAATTTATAAACAACTTTGAGCCGAGAGCTAATTTCCAAAGAACTCTGACAGACCCGAGATAAATCCGTGGTCAGCTATTTCTGCCAATCAGGCCTCCAAATCATTCCCACCCAGATCAATTTCACGCAGTCCGAATCAAACGGATGCTGTAAACATCCAAACCAATATTGTAAACAATCGGAGACCCAAGCGAGCCCTGAGTCCGCTAACGTAAACAAAAGATCCCCAAAGCGAGTCCCGAGTCCGCTAACGTAAACAAAAAGATCCCCAAAGCGGTCCCTAAACTCCGCTAATGTAAACACCAATTTCCGGCCAAGATTGGACTTCGAATTTAATTGGCAAATTGCATCATCCTATTTTCCGACTCTCTTGAGTCATTCTCTTTATCAATTTTTGGGGATAAAATCTCTTAAGCCGAGGTTTGATTGTTGATCATTGAACTAGAGAGCAGGCAGTCCGTTTTTGAGATCCGAATCGAGCAGAACAAATATTCGAGAATAAATACAAGAGCAGTGAATTAAATAAGTTCGACCTATTGTAAAATTGTAATAGTGAATAAGTGATTGTTAAAAATAAAAATAAATTTTTTAATCAATTCACTAGTGAGAAACTTAATTGGCGCCCAACTAGGGGCCGTGTGATTAAAAAAATTCTAAAGCAAAGCTTTTAAATAAACCCCAAAAAAAGTTTAAAAGTGAAAAAGGAATTTTGCGCGGCCAACAACCCGATACAACCGACGAAAATATAAAGCCTGTGTTGAAAAAAATAAGGTGGAAATTAATAAATGCAATAATCCCCTTAAACTCTATACAACCGGAAAAAAATTAAAAAGTTTGTGTTGATCAAAAAATAATAAGGTGGAAAATAATTAATGGAATAATCCCCTTAAAATCTCACATTACAAAATAGTGTTCGTAACATAAATTCACTGCTCGGACAAAATAAAAAAATTTAAAGTGACAACAAAATTCATCGAAATAAATAACCATTGTGAAAAACAATTTAATTAAAAAAAATATCTAAAAACAAAAATCTACAAACAAATCTTCGAAAAGACATTTAAAGACAAAAAGGCTGAAGGGCAATCCCTCGCCAAGAAATAAACACTGAAGAAAGAAGGAAGACATCAATTTAAAAACCCGAAGAAAGAAGGAAGACCCCAAGATACAAAAAAAGGGAAGGAGGACCCCAAGCAGGATCATCTAAGAAAAACAACAACCCCAAAAACAACGACAAGAAAAATAAGGAGGACGATTCGTGAGCGATATAATCCTTTTTTTTTATTATTATTATTATTTAAAAAGAAATTTGTAAAAAAAATATAATTATACAAAGTGGAAGAATTAATTTCTGATTTCGAAAATATTCTCAAAATGTCAGAACCTTCAACAAGCCAGAACGGAGCAAATAAAAGACTCCACATAAGTTCGCCTCAAGAACATCATCAGGCGATAACAAACAATACCATGTTAAATGTAGGAGATTTAATTAAACAAATTGTAAATTTTGAATTGAATCCATTAAAGGAAGAGATCGTTAACTTAAGATCGCAGCTTTCTCATAAAATTAAAACGGTTGAAGATTATCAGATAGAGATTATAGATCCAAATATAAAGTGCGACACATCTTATGAG
The DNA here is from genome assembly GCF_043229965.1 of Drosophila suzukii. Taxonomy (NCBI): domain Eukaryota; kingdom Metazoa; phylum Arthropoda; class Insecta; order Diptera; family Drosophilidae; genus Drosophila; species Drosophila suzukii. The sequence continues at coordinate 50,147,341 of NC_092082.1, read as the reverse complement.
ATCATCAAATCTGTTAGGGAATATAAAGGAGAAGAAGATAAATATGTAAGCTGGAGAGAATCGGCTGAAATAGCCATGGGTCAATATACCAGAGGGAGTGAAAGATTTTATTCCGCCCTATCAATATTAAGAAACAAAATAACGGGAATGGCAAACAATGCCTTAACCCATAACGGTACGGTATTAAATTTCGATGCCATAATGGCCAGACTTGACTTTGTCTTTAGCGACAAACGTCCTATTCATATTATTGAACAGGAACTAAGTGTTTTGAGTCAGGGAAAATTATCAATTATGGATTATTATGGTACAGTTAATAGAAAGTTAACTCTACTTATTAATAAAACAATTATGACCTACGGGAGAAACAAACCGATAACAGCAGAAATGAATGAAAAACATAGGAAGACTGCTCTTAGAGTTTTCATTACCGGCCTAAACGGCCAAATTTCAGACATAATTTTCTCAATGAATCCACCTGACCTACCGAATGCAATGGTCATACTTCAGGAATTGGAAAGCAACAACATGAGGGCGCATTTCACAAATAGTTTCTCAACCACTCAGAGAAAAAATAGTGAGCCAAACTCTGGTGGAAATGGACAAACACATTTCAACCAAAAGCAAAGACAACAAAACAACAATTACAATAACCAGCGAAATAGTAATAATTTAAGGTTTAATCATGACAACAACCAGAACAAAAATAATTATGGTTATTATAATCAGAACAAAAATAATTCCTGGAACCAGGGTAGATTTAATAATAACCAACAAAATCAGTGGAACACCTATAGGCAGCCACAAAATAAGCCAGAACCAATGGAGGTAGACGAATCTATCCAGGTTCAGAATAGGGCTAACAACGGCTATAATCAAACCTATAATAAATATCAAAATAACAATTATAGCCAGAACAAGTGGGATCAAACAAAAAAGTTTGAGACCCAGAATACTCAGCAAGGACAAGCCCAAAATAAAAGGGTACCAACTGGAACTGTTAACCAACCGGCTAACAAGACAATGAGACTAAACAACATTGAGGAGAACCATTTTTTAGACAAAAGTCAGGAGTAGGCTTACCCTACTTATTTAGAAATGACCCGAAAATAAATAAAAAATTAAAAATATTAATTGATACTGGGGCAACCTCGTGTTATATTAGAACTGGAGTTTACAAAAATAAGAATGAGCTTCCAATATACAAAAGAGTATCCACAGTGAATGGATATTCAATAATTAAATATTATCATATAATAACTATTTTGGATACACGGTATACTTTTTATGAAATAGAAGGGCTAGACTCAGATCTACTGATCGGCTATAACCTATTGAAAAAAATTGGAGCGGTGATTGATACAGCTAAGGGAGTTATTAAATATAACGGAATAGAAAAGAAATTAAATTATGACAACGGAAACAATTTAAACCAACATTCTTTAACAGAAGAAAACACCATTCTTCCATTAAAAGAATATATATTAAAAAAATACTTTGATGAAAAGGCTCAAATCAGAATCTGAAATGGGTAATCAAAGCGAATTTAGTTTGGGAAATACAAATCCTGAACACGCCGTCGTTGAAATATCCGACAAAAATAAAAGTTTGGAATTTAAAAATTCCGAACACGCCGTCGTTGAAATATCCGACAAAAATAAAAGTTTGGAATTTAAAAATCCTGAACACGCCGTCGTTGAAATATCCGACAAAAATAAAAGTTTGGAATTTAAAAATTCCGAACACGCCGTCGTTGAAATATCCGACAAAAATAAAAGTTTGGAATTGAAAAATTCTGAACACGCCGTCGTTGAACTATCCGACAATCAAAAAATAAACAACATAAAAATATCATCTGCAGATCAAAGAAAAGATCTGGAGAATGAAATATTAAATATTATAAATGAAGAGCATTCAAAAATAAATATGCAGATTCCTTTTAGGACAGATATACGCGGTGAAATAAACACCGTAAATGATAGGGCCATTTACAGCAAACAATACCCTTATGCTTTATCAGCTTCTGATTTTGTAAATTCTGAAATAAGTCGAATGCTAAAAGAAGAAATTATAAGGCCAAGTAAAAGTCCTTATAATTCCCCAGTACTAGTGGTACCAAAAAAGGGTTTCAATGAAGATGGAACTCCAAAACTAAGACTCGTAATTGACTATAAAAAACTAAATGAAAATACTATACCTGATAGGTATCCAATGCAGGACCCTTCAGTGATTTTATCAAATCTCGGAAAAGCCAAATACTTTTCAACAATTGACTTGGAATCTGGATTTCATCAGATTCTCATGAACGAACCTGACATACAAAAAACCTCATTTTCCATAAATAATGGGAAATACGAATTCCTAAGAATGCCTTTCGGTTTGACAAACGCTCCTAGAATATTCCAACGAGCGATGGACGATATTTTGAGAGAACAAGTGGGTAAAACATGTCATGTTTATATGGATGACATAATCATATTTTCAAAAACAATTGAGCAACATTACAAAGACCTAATTGTCATTATTAAAATTTTGCTGAACGCAAACATGAAAATTTCGATTGAAAAATCAAAGTTCTTTAAATTAGAAACAAACTTTCTCGGTTACGTTGTTTCTCACAATGTGATCAAAACCGATCCCGAAAAAATTTCAACAATTGTAAAATATCCGATCCCTAAAAATATTCGAGAGCTTAGAAGCTTCCTAGGCCTTACAGGATATTACAGGAAATTTGTGCAAAATTACGCAAAGATAGCTTAACCATTAACAAAATATTTAGAAGGCCAAAACGGCAAAGTATCTAAAAAAGCATCACGTAACACTTTAATACAGTTTGATGATTCAGCTGTAAGAGCTTTTAACGAACTCAAAGAAAATTTAATTGCACAAGTAGAACTAGTACAACCGGACTATAATAAAAAATTTACCCTAACAACTGACACGTCTGACTTAGCAATTGGTGCGGTTCTTTCTCAGGAAGGAAAACCAATCACATTTATTTCAAAAACTCTAACCAAAACTGAACAATTATACGCGACAAATAAAAAGGAACTTTTAGCCATAGTATGGGCTTTTAAAAACCTTCGTAATTACTTATATGGGGTTAACAACATTGAGATCTATACCGATCACCAACCTCTTTCATTTTCCATTTCTCAAAAAAATCCAAATATCGAAATGAAAAGATGGTATTCTTTAATTGAAAGCTATTCACCCAAAATAATTTATAAGCCAGGAGCAACAAATGTTGTTGCGGACGCTTTATCAAGGATACAAATTAATAACTTAACGGAAAGTAATGAATCGGTCTCAGATCAAAATACTCAGCATTCAGCAGAGAGTAGTTTTGAGAATGTTATACAAGAAACCCGAAAACCCTTTAACCAATTTAAGCAACAATTGCTAATAGCAACGGGGAGGTATACAATACATGAGTCGATTAATGTATTCGGAAATACTAGACATATAATAGAGTATGACACTCCAGAAAATTTAATATCAATATTAAGAGAATATATTCCACCCAATATAACAATAGGAGTTCACTGTACTCTAGAAGATTTTTATAGAATTCAAAAACCACTTAAAGACAATTTTATAAATACATTTTTATACACTAAGACATTTGTCCAGGATGTCGAAGACGCTGAAGACAGATCCGTGATTATCACAGAAACTCATTGTAGAGCTCATAGAGGGCTTGATGAAAATTATAAGCAAATAACTAGACTCTATTATTGGCCTAATTTATACAAAAAGCTTAAGGAATTTATAAAGAATTGCACAATCTGCAATCAAAACAAATACAACAGACACCCAGTACAGATTCCTATCGTTCAAGCGCCTATCCCAGAAAGAGAAGGTGAAAATTTGCATCTTGACATATATTACGCCCAAAATCTTATATTCATTACTTGTATAGATTCCTATTCGAAATATTTGGTCGTAAAAGAAATCCCTAACAAACTAAATATAGAAAATAAAGTTTCAGAAATTTTACAACAATTTCCATTAGCCAAATCGTTGATGATAGATAACGAACCAAGTTTCTCTTCATCCCAATTCAAATCCTTTGCTCAAAGAAATGGGATATCTCTATTCTTTGCAGATCCTCGACATAGTACGTCCAACGGACAAATAGAAAGGGCACACTCTACTTTAACAGAAATTGCTCGCTGCATTAAAGAGGAGCTTAATTTAGTTGATTATTCCGAAATTATTATTAAAGCAGCACAAAAATATAATCTAACAATTCACTCAATAACCAACCAACGACCTTTTGACATACTATTTAATAAAATCAAACACGAAGATATGCCCAAATTATTGCAACAAGCTCAAGAGAAAATGTTGCATTTCCACAATAAAGATAGACAAAATAAGAATTATCACGTAGGAGAGGTAATTTACGAAAAGAAACATGGGGAAAGAAACAAGCTAAATTCTAGATACAAAAAACAAGTAGTTAAGGAAAATCTCCCTAATAAAGTTATTATAAATAACAGAAACCGTACGATTCATAAAGATAATATAAAATAATTTGTTTCAAATTACAGATAATGATTTCAATAATGTACTTATTACTGCTGGTAGCTACAACCAAATCCGAAATTATGGATTACACGAACCATGATTTCCTTCTTTACAAGGATACCAAAGATGTTCTTATTTATGAATCATACGCAGATTTATTTCATATAACTAATATAAGTCTTTTTAGAGATATAATTAATCTTGAAACAGAATTTCTGAAGAGTCACGACAGCAACAATTTTCTTTGGGAAATATCCCACGATTTAAAAATTATCCAAATACTTATCTCCCAAATTATACCCAGTAGATCGAAAAGAGGCATTAATGAAATAGGCACTATTTGGAAATGGATAGCGGGAACACCAGATCATGATGATTTCATAACTGTTCAAAATAAAATCGATGATTTAATACAAAATAATAACGATCAATACGTTATTAATTCTAAAATATTTAAAGAGATAAAATCTTTATCTGAAGAAAACAGCCCTTAAAGATCAAGAAATTCCGCTTAGAAAATATCGTCTGCGTTTGCTTACTTACGATCTTATGAATTTAATGGACACAATTACACTCGCCAAAATCGATGTATTTAATACTAAAATTCTAAACAACGACGATATACAAGAAATTTATAAACACGAAAATAGACCTGTAGTTATAACAGACCTTTTAGATATATCTGAATTTAAAATCGCTTTGCATCAAGATCTTATTATAGTTTACATAAAATACCCTATTATTACCGATCGCTGTGACGTTTACAATTCAAGATCCATTTCACATGATGATGGAAAATTATTAATTGATAATCACGTCGCAAAATGTAGAAATAAGTACTATGTAATGTCTAATTTTAAGACAGAAATATTTAACAATTATTGCACACTTAACCCAGAAGGTTCTTGTTTCACCAGATTACTAAATGGAGAAAAATCCTTTTGTAACAAAATCAGAGAAAAAAATAATAATAATAAATAATAATCTATAATTAATAATATTTCCTACACCAATGTAGACAATAAGATATTGGAATACATCACAGCTCGAAAATATACAGATTTTTTAATATCCGAATATATTATATCTAATGATTCGGAACTCTCATTTGATAATATTAACGTACTAAATCCATTTATTCAAATGAAACAAACTCAAATACCAGTTACGTTAATATTAATCATATTAGCATTAATATATTTAATTATTATGATTATAATCAAACTCAGAAAATTTTTAATATTCAAACCATGGCAAATTCGTATAGAAATCGAACCAGAAAGCAATATTTCCGATATTGAGATAAATAATACACCCGACAATGAAAATACCCTAGAAGAAAATATCATTGTCGAATTAACCAATCAATTACATTCAATATACCCAACAGTTCCAATGAATCGGGACGATTCAATTTAGAATGGGGGGAGTTATATGACACATTATTTAGGGTCTCTTACCCAATTTATAAACAACTTTGAGCCGAGAGCTAATTTCCAAAGAACTCTGACAGACCCGAGATAAATCCGTGGTCAGCTATTTCTGCCAAGCAGGCCTCCAAATCATTCCCACCCAGATCAATTTCACGCAGTCCGAATCAAACGGATGCTGTAAACATCCAAACCGATATTGTAAACAATCGGAGACCCAAGCGAGCCCTGAGTCCGCTAACGTAAACAAAAGATCCCCAAAGCGAGTCCCGAGTCCGCTAACGTAAACAAAAAGATCTCCAAAGCGGTCCCTAAACTCCGCTAATGTAAACACCAATTTCCGGCCAAGATTGGACTTCGAATTTAATTGGCAAATTGCATCATCCTATTTTCCGACTCTCTTGAGTCATTCTCTTTATCAATTTTTGGGGATAAAATCTCTTAAGCCGAGGTTTGATTATTGATCATTGAACTAGAGAGCAGGCAGTCCGTTTTTGAGATCCGAATCGAGCAGAACAAATATTCGAGAATAAATACAAGAGCAGTGAATTAAATAAGTTCGACCTATTGTAAAATTGTAATAGTGAATAAGTGATTGTTAAAAATAAAAATAAATTTTTTTAATCAATTCACTAGTGAGAAACTTAATTTGCACAAGTCTGAAGGCGCACGCCCATTGACAAAATCATGAGCCTCACGCCAACGACCTCACGGCTGAGTTCGAGCTCTAATACGTTCCCATAATAGGGGTTGAAATCACGACCGCGCAACAGCTCGCAAGTAGCCGACACATCTCAGTCAAGGAAATATTTTCCATTCTCCGTACCTGTAATTTTAACTCGAAATAAAATGTCAGAAGTTTATTTTGTACCATAATAATACATTTATTCATTTACATTTATTTATTTTGGTATTGCGAACATTTTTTTTATATATATAGAAATTAATTTTCTGCTATGATTCCGGCGATTTGCATAGAAGAAGCAGGTGCACGTTTCCGACGTCATTTCTGGATTACAAAATGTAAAGTGTTCACCATAATTCGTAGTTTTGAGATCATGTCCACCTCGATTCATGAACATAGTTTTTTGTGTTTAGAAGGTATTGAAAATGCTGACCAATTATCTCTCCTTTAAATTGTTCAATAAATTGGTCAATTTCCTCATGAAACTTAATTTGGTTAATTTTATTTTCTTGTAGGTCTTTACACGTCTAGTCTCAACTTTAAAATTATGTATAACAATTATTTTATTGTTTTGGAGCTACTTTTAAAAAATGTCAAAATAATGTATGCATTGTTTAGAGCACAAACCCCGCCCTTAAGGTGTGTTTCACAATAGGGAAACCGGTTTCCTTTAAACCTGTTTAATGACGGACAGCCTATTTCCTCGACATTAATGAGCCGACGACTCCCAAAAAACGTCTGTAGAAATCGTTTCTTTTCCACACCTTTACAAATAATTTGTTTTCCGCTTGTAATTGTCCTTAGATACTTTCGAGTTTGTGGAAAACTTTTTTCTCCATCGTTCCAAAAAATTTTGTGATGTGTATTGGTTAACCAAATTGCAGTCTTTCGAGATTTTGTATTTAGCAAAGTAAAATCATATGGTGGTTCTATTAAAAAACAAGGAAGAACGCTATAGTCGAGTACCTCGACTATCAGATACCCGTTACTCAGCTATATGGAGATATGCAAGCAGCAAAGCGAGATTAAAATGCGCCACCTACCGGCGGTATACAGATTTAAGCGTTATGGGCGTTAGAGTGGGCGTGGCAAATTTTTTTTTGGATCAATCGATAGGTATCGACGAGACCAATACATTTCAGTTAAAATTTTTTATCTAGCATGAAAATTGTGGGCGTCACAGGTTTTCGCGGTTTGTGGGCGTTAAAGTGGGCGTGGCAAACTTTTTTTTGGGTCAATCGATAGGTATTGATGAGAACAATACATTTCAGTTAAAATTTTTATTCTAGCATCAAAACTGTAGGAGCCACAGTTTTGGGCGGTTTGTGGGCGTTAGAGTGGGCGTGGCACTGTGCCGAAACAAACTTGCGCTGCGTAAGAAGCTCAGGAATCTGCACGCCAAATCTCAATAGCCTAGCTCCCATAGTTTCCGAGACCTCAGCGTTCATCCGGACGGACAGACAGACGGACAGACGGACAGACGGACAGACGGACAGTCGGACAGACGGACAGACGGACAGACGGACAGACGGACAGACGGACAGACGGACATGGCTAGATCGACTCGGCTAGTGATCCTGATCAAGAATATATATACTTTGTGGGGTCGGAAACGCTTCCTTCTGCCTGTTACATACTTTCCGACGAATCTAGTATACCCTTTTACTCTACGAGTAACGGGTATAACTATTATTCAAGTTTGGATCTTTTTCGAATACAATTCCAATTTCCTTTAGAATAAAATTATTATAATTATCAAAGAAACCTTGAACATCAATCGAAACAGTATCCTTCAACATTTTTCTAATGTTAAACAACTCGTTGTACTAGTCCGTTTAGTGGATTATATTCAACTAAACGGTCTTGTATGAGGAGACAGTAAGCTTGGGTATTTTCATAACTTGGTGTCTTAAGTTCTATTGAAATTCTCACATCAATAGGACCAATTTTTACTGATTCATTTTGATATGAAAGATCAACCACAATAATAGGGGTCTTCAATTTAAATTCATTTGGGGTCAAAAATGGTTGTGATTCACGATTATAGTAACTAGATTGAAATCTTGTATACATTTCATATAGGTGAGCATACTAATTCTTACTAAAATCAACATTCAGATTATCATATGGATATGACTCGGAATTCAAGTGAACTTTCAAGTTTGATAAGTTATTTGTGATAAGTTCTCCATTTAGTGTAAATCCAATTATGGCAAATCTTGGTTTTTCGCGGTTAGCCGACAATTTCACATTCCAGCTGTGTTGACTTCCATACCCCAATTTGGGGTTAACATATGAATCCCAACTCCGGAAAGCGATTGGTAGGTTTACACCACTCTTAATAATATCGTACATCTTAATTTTTGCAAAATCGCTCAGAGTTACATGGGGAATTTTCCAGATTTTATTCGTAATTTCCAACTTAAAAGTTTGTTCATTTCTGGTTTGTTCAAACACATCACCAAGATTCTTAGTTAGCATCAACACTAGTTCATGCTTACAATTTAACAAAACTTTTTTATAATCCTCAGCCAATCCCAACAAATTTTTTAATGGTACAGAAAAATTTTAAGTGGGGATCCCGTAGAAATTTCGTCTCCACTGCTCCATCCAGAATTTAATAGGTATTGACTTTGAAGATTATCCAGAGATATACAATTTTTTAGGGTAGTAGCCATACCGACATAGACTTGACACGTTGGACTCGTTGAATTTAGTTGTTACCTAGCAGTATTTTGATGGTTACTTTCTTTTTAGTCTTGCTTTTGGATGGTTACTTTTTGTATAGTACCTGTACAGTACTTGATTTTGGATGGTTACTATCTGTATAGTATCTGTAAAGTACTTGGTTTTAGATGGTAACTAAATGTTAACAAGTATTATGAGTCGCTATAGTCTCTTATTAAGAACTATCAAAGTACACAAGTTAAAGTTTCTAAGATGTGTTAGCCAAACACACTTGCAGTGAACTATCATTACCTGACCGTCATCAAAGTCACATGCCCAAGACCCAAGGACATTGAATAAAATACTTCCCCTTCATTTGTACCTGGAGTTTTAATTACAGTCAGATACAAAATTTGTAGGATCATTCAATATTTCTTTATATATTTTATTATTGTAAACATATTTCATTAAATTCATAATTAATTATATTTTATGTATGTTTGTATATAATTAATTTTCTTACTCCATCCCTCTGTAAGAAACATGTCGCTTATTAATCATCGTTCCAAGCGCAGAACAGGAATAGATAGATGTAAAATAGTTCTCACAATGTAATCTTTCTCAGATGTTGAATTATTTTTAAAGCATTCATTTGTTCCATCCCATAATAATATTGTAACATATTTCGAAAGCATCACTAGCTAGCATAGGAGCGCCTATCAATTTAATTTCTGATTCAAGTTTATGATAGAGGTGTTGGGACCTGGTAATATCGGTTTTTGTTGTCAACTATTTTTCTAATTCTCGTTTTCTAATTCTATTCTATTTGTATACTATTTGTATGAGAAAGGCATCATTGTCTAAGATTCTGAATAAGTTTAATAAACTCCTTAATTACAATACTGATTAGCTGGTTACTATCTATTTAGTAGATGTATACAAGTTGTTTAGTATCTGGTTTCTATATTTTTAATAGATGTATACAAGTTGTTTACTAGATGTATACGAGTTGTTTACTAGCTGTTTAGTATCTGGTTACTATATATTTAGTAGATGTATACAAGTTGCTTAGTATCTGTTTTCTATATGTTTAGTAGATGTATACAAGTTATTTACTAGATGTATACAATTTGTTTACTAACTGTTTAGTATCTAGTTTCTATATGTTTAGTAGATGTATACAAGTTGTTTACTAGCTGTTTAGTATATGGTTTATATATGTTTAGTATCTGTTTACTTGATGTTTACTAATTATTATTAGCTGGTTACTAGTTGTTATTAACGTCTACGAGCTTTTACAGTCTTTTGTTAAGAATGATCAAAAATTCTTGATCACTAGACAACTTTCGATGTGATGTAAGAACTTACACTCTGATTTTCAACGTGTTTGCTATGTACGTAAGAAAGAATGCAAAGCCAAAATAGCTCAAGATTGATATATAAATCTTAGAGGAACATGTCCGATTATGTTGGGGGAAGATGTATCCTGTGATTGTAAAACTAATTAAGATATAAATTGTTCACAAGTTGTTTAAAAGCTGTGTAGAAGCTGCTTTGATAAACAATTTTGATTCATAATTACAGATATTAAGAATATATAATAATATCATCCACTTTAACTAGTATATTGTTAAAATAAAACATTTCCATTTTTCATATTCTTTCATCTTATGTAGGTATAATAAATGTAATCTTAACTACGATAGCTAGCCTTACATCCCATAACTATAGTTATTAGCTACAATAAAATGTCTAGAAAGAAGAAAATATATGAATGTCAAAAAACGATTTAAAACTAACTATAATTGGGAAAGTAACTGAAATCGTTCCGGCGTAATACGGTAAAAAACAAAACACACTGTGATTATCCCATTTTCTATCACCATAACAAATGTGTATACCCACACCTAAATGACCAATTGTATCCTTTGTCCAAAAATGTCTGTGACTTTCACTTATAAATTTGTCACCGATAATTTAAATCCCATTAAGCAAACCACCCATTGCTAACCGTACCATAACCCCAGAGTCAAGTTGGTTACCTACAATAAACATAGGTGGTGGTGTAAAGGATTGCTAAAATGCCTCGACGCAGGCGCAAATGTCATAAAAAATGATCATTAAAATATAATTAGGAAAGTATTTTTTACTTGCGAACCATTTATAACTGTTACCAACAACACAAAAAGTTATGTTACAAAGGATTTGATTCAATGCCTCGACGCAGGCGCAAAGGTCAAGGTATAGGAAAAAAATTTATGGAATATTATCCCTTCATAAAAGAGGTCATAAAATATATAATTAGGAAAGTATTTTTTATTTGCGAACAATTTATAAATGTTACCAACAACACAAGTAGTTGTTACAAAGGATTGCTAAAATACCTTGATGCAGGCGCAAAGGTCAAGGTAATGGAGAAATTCATGGAATGTTATCCCTTGACCAAAAACGAAAATTTCTACTATTTGGATAATAAAAAAATATATATTAATTCAATACTTTGATTTTTCCATCAAAATGCTTGATAAATCTAGTTGTTTGATATTCTCTAACTAATTGAGTAATACGTTTTCAAGTGCCTATTTAATTTACTAAAAACAGTATTATTCTTCTCTCATAAAACTGATCTTTTGGATCCCTCTAATTCCCCACCGGTGAAATATATGTTCCTCATATTTAATAATGATGGTTTGTCATAGATAGGTACTTGTAATTCATATTTAAGATACTTACATCCTTCTCTAACTAATATCCTTTTATCCATCATGTAAACAGGTTTAGAATTGTATTGCGTGCTTCAACCCCTAGCCACACCCACCACTGTAACAGATTTCACTTTTCCAATGGCTGCCCCAGCTACCTAAACTGTACATTTCTTTTGATTTTCTCTTTTCCTTTCAATGTACACAATTTTTAAACTGGTTCTGACCTCCCGCTTTAATGGCATCCTCTACTTTGTTTTCGTTATATTTCTGATCTTTTCCTAACAGTATGTTGTTAAATTTGTATCATTTTATGGGATTATTGAGCACCCGAAATCCCTGATATTAAGTCATAACATGTAACTAGCAGAATATAGTAAAAGACATCAGACTCTAAAAAGACTAGATTTACCTACAATTCAATTTACCATCTACAATCCCTGGAGAAGAGCTTAGTATTTGCAGTTTAATTTTCAAATTTATTGATTTCACAGATTCCCGCTGGTAAATACCAATTTTTAACAAATGGCTGCCAACTCCATACCATTTAGACACTGGTTTACAACCTCATAGAACTGACTCTCAAGGTATCTGTAATGCACAATATATTTCTGTCTCTTTTCTTCTAATCAATATTAAAAAATTTCATAAACTGGTTTTGGAGTTCATTTTATTCTTAGAATTAAATTATTAAAAATTATTAAGCTAACAGAGATAATAATGTTTTTGTGATAGTATCCCGTTAATAATACATAATTCTTATTTGTAAATTTTCAAAATTATTTATTTTAGAAAATTATTCATTAATCACATTCAAATAATATTCATAATATATCTTACAATTTTTTAAATTTATCAATAAAGTTTCCCAATTATTAATATTAAATGATATTGCATCATATCTATTTTTAGGATTAAATATTAAGATGGGGTCGTCCTCGCGAGACATAGCGCTGACCAACTCACATTGGTCTGCCTTACCATTAAATTTAAGACATTCTAAGTCTGATATTGAATCCCTTATACGAAAAATCATCTCCTTAACTTCCAGTAGCAGTCGTGACAGCGGATTATTTTCGATTTCCGCATCGTGATGATCAATTTGCTGTTGAAACTTCGCATTCAAACAATATTCATAATATATCTTACAATTTTTAGATTTATCAATAGAGTTTCCCAATTATTAATATTAAATGATATTGCATCATATCTAATTTTAAGATGAAATATTAAGAATAAAAATTCTGTTTCACTCCTCCTACTTAATGATGACCATTATAAAATTATAATTATCAACAACTCTTATATTAAATACAATTAAATGTATACATATATAACAACATACTCATATAACAACAGTTCCCAATATCGATATATGATGGCCTACAATCTTACTTTGCCTTTGATTTCCGGTTTCTTATGTATTCTTCTTCTCACTTTGACACAGTGTGGAATGGTTTTACTTAAGCCAATCGCATGGGATGGTGGTTTGATTCTTGTGGAGGGGGTTTGATCCTTGGATATAAAATAAAACAGTACAAAATTTGAATCGAAAGACAAAAGATGACTGAAATCAACAAGCAAATCAACCACTGTGACTTTAAAATAAATGAAGATTTGTTGGTTGAGATAGGAATCTTCAAGGAAATTTTAAAGGTTTCCAAAGAGACGCGGCGAGAATTCGGTACTATCTATTATGATACTATAGAAGAGTTGGACATCCTGAAATGGCGCTTGGTGGATTTGCAGAGCGAAAACAATATCGATTCCCATCTCTTTGATATTGAGAACGTGGAAAATCGAATCAACGAGCTGATGATGGAGACAACCAAGTTTCAACAGCAAATTGATCTTCACGATGCGGAAATCGAAAATAATCCGCTGTCACGACTGCTCCTGGAAGTTAAGGAGATGATTTTTCGTATAAGGGATTCAATATCAGACTTAGAAAGTCTTAAATTTAATGGTGAGGCAGATCAGTGTGAGTTGGTCAGCGCTATGTCTCGCGAGGACGACCCCATCTTAATATTTCATCTTTTATTGATTAGAAGAAAAGAGACAGAAATATATTGTGCATTACAGATACCTTGAGAGTCAGTTCTATGAGGTTGTAAACCAGTGTCTGAATGGTATGGAGTTGGCAGCCATTTGTTAAAAATTGGTATTCACCAGCGAAAATCTGTGAAATCAATAAATTTGAAAATTAAACTGCAAATACTAAACTCTTCTCCAGGGATTGTAGATGGTAAATTGAATTGTAGGTAAATCTTGTCTTTTTAGAGTCTGATATCTTTAACTATATTCTGCTAGTTACATGTTATGAGTTAATATCTGGGATTTCGGGTGCTCAATAATCCCATAAAATGATACAAATTTAACAACCTACTGTTAGGAAAAGATCAGAAATATAACGAAAATAAAGTAGAGGATGCCATTAAAGCGGGAGGTCAGAACCAGTTTAAAAATTGTGTACATTGCTTAGAAAGGAAAAGAGAAAATCAAAAGAAATGTACAGTTTAGGTAGCTGGGGCAGCCATTGGAAAAGTGAAATCTGTTACAGTGGTGGGTGTGGCTAGGGGTTGAAGCACGCAATACAATTCTAAACCTGTTTACATGATGGATAAAAGGATATTAGTTAGAGAAGGATGTAAGTATCTTAAATATGAATTACAAGTACCTATCTATGACAAACCATCATTATTAAATATGAGGAACATATATTTCACCGGTGGGGAATTAGAGGGATCCAAAAGATCAGTTTTATGAGAGAAGAATAATACTGTTTTTAGTAAATTAAATAGGCACTTGAAAACGTATTACTCAATTAGTTAGAGAATATCAAACAACTAGATTTATCAAGCATTTTGATGGAAAAATCAAAGTATTGAATTAATATATATTTTTTTATTATCCAAATAGTAGAAATTTTCGTTTTTGGTCAAGGGATAACATTCCATGAATTTCTCCATTACCTTGACCTTTGCGCCTGCATCAAGGTATTTTAGCAATCCTTTGTAACAACTACTTGTGTTGTTGGTAACATTTATAAATTGTTCGCAAATAAAAAATACTTTCCTAATTATATATTTTATGACCTCTTTTATGAAGGGATAATATTCCATGAATTTTTTTCCTATACCTTGACCTTTGCGCCTGCGTCGAGGCATTGAATCAAATCCTTTGTAACATAACTTTTTGTGTTGTTGGTAACAGTTATAAATGGTTCGCAAGTAAAAAATACTTTCCTAATTATATTTTAATGATCATTTTTTATGACATTTGCGCCTGCGTCGAGGCATTTTAGCAATCCTTTACACCACCACCTATGTTTATTGTAGGTAACCAACTTGACTCTGGGGTTATGGTACGGTTAGCAATGGGTGGTTTGCTTAATGGGATTTAAATTATCGGTGACAAATTTATAAGTGAAAGTCACAGACATTTTTGGACAAAGGATACAATTGGTCATTTAGGTGTGGGTATACACATTTGTTATGGTGATAGAAAATGGGATAATCACAGTGTGTTTTGTTTTTTACCGTATTACGCTGGAACGATTTCAGTTACTTTCCCAATTATAGTTAGTTTTAAATCGTTTTTTGACATTCATATATTTTCTTCTTTCTAGACATTTTATTGTAGCTAATAACTACAGTTATGGGATGTAAGGCTAGCTATCGTAGTTAAGATTACATTTATTATACCTACATAAGATGAAAGAATATGAAAAATGGAAATGTTTTATTTTAACAATATACTAGTTAAAGTGGATGATATTATTATATATTCTTAATATCTGTAATTATGAATCAAAATTGTTTATCAAAGCTGCTTCTACACAGCTTTTAAACAACTTGTGAACAACTTATATCTTAATTAGTTTTACAATCACAGGATACATCTTCTTCCAACATAATCGGACATGTTCCTCTAAGATTTATATATCAATCTTGAGCTATTTTGGCTTTGCATTCTTTCTTACGTACATAGCAAGCACGTTGAAAATCAGAGTGTAAGTTCTTACACCACATCGAAAGTTGTCTAGTGATCAAGAATTTTTGATCATTCTTAACAAAAGACTGTAAAAGCTCGTAGACGTTAATAACAACTAGTAACCAGCTAATAATAATTAGTAAACATCAAGTAAACAGATACTAAACATATATAAACCAGATACTAAACAGCTAGTAAACAACTTGTATACATCTCTATACAACTTGTATACATCTACTAAACATATAGAAACCAGATACTAAACAGCTAGTAAACAACTTGTATACATCTAGTAAACAACTTGTATACATCTACTAAACATATAGAAAACAGATACTAAGCAACTTGTATACATCTACTAAATATATAGTAACCAGATACTAAACAGCTAGTAAACAACTTGTATACATCTAGTAAACAACTTGTATACATCTATTAAACATATAGAAACCAGATACTAAACAACTTGTATACATCTACTAAATAGATAGTAACCAGCTAATCAGTATTGTAATTAAGGAGTTTATTAAACTTATTCAGAATCTTAGACAATGATGCCTTTCTCATACAAATAGTATACAAATAGAATAGAATTAGAAAACTAGAACTAGAAAAATAGTTGACAACAAAAACCGATATTACCAGGTCCCAACACCTCTATCATAAACTTGAATCAGAAATTAAATTGATAGGCGCTCCTATGCTAGCTAATGATACTTTCGAAATATGTTACAATATTATTATGGGATGGAACAAATGAATGCTTTAAAAATAATTCAACATCTGAGAAAGATTACATTGTGAGAACTATTTTACATCTATCTATGGGAACCAAGCGAAAATCTGCGCTTGGAACGAAAATTAATAAGCGACATGTTTCTTACAGAGGGATGGAGTAAGAAAATTAATTATATACAAATATACATAAAATATAATTAATTATGAATTTAATGAAATATGTTTACAATAATAAACAAGGAAGAACGCTATAGTCGAGTACCTCGACTATCAGATACCCGTTACTCAGCTAAATAGGGATATGCAAGTAGCAAAGCGAGATTAAAATGCGCCACCTACCGGCGGTATACAGATTTAAGCGTTATGGGCGTTAGAGTGGGCGTGGCAAATTTTTTTTTGGACCAATCGATAGGTATTGACAAGACCAATACATTTCAGTTAAATTTGTTTATCTAGCATGAAAATTGTGGGCGTCACAGCTTTTCGCGGTTTGTGGGCGGTAAAGTGGGCCTGGAAAACTTTTTTTTGGACCAATCGATAGGTATTGATGAGAACAATACATTTCAGTTAAAATTTTTTATCTAGCATGAAAATTGTGGGCGACACAGGTTTTCGCGGTTTGTGGGCGTTAAAGTGGGCGTGGCAAACTTTTTTTTGGGTCAATCGATAGGTATTGATGAGAACAATACATTTCAGTTAAAATTTTCTATCTAGCATCAAAACTGTATGAGCCACAGTTTTGGGCGGTTTGTGGGCGTTAGAGTGGGCGTGGCACTCTACTGAAACAAACTTGCGCTGCGCAGGAATCTCAGGAATCTGCGTGCCTAATCCCAGTATTGTAACTCTCATAGTTTCCGAGATCTCAGCGTTCATACGGACAGACGGACAGACGGACAGACGGACATGGCTAGATCGACTCGGCTAGTGATCCTGATCAAGAATATATATACTTTATGGGGTCGGAAACGCTTCCTTCTGCCTGTTACATACTTTCCGACGAATGTAGTATACCCTTTTACTCTACGAGTAACGGGTATAAATATATAAAGAAATATTGAATGATCCTACAAATTTTGTATCTGACTGTAATTAAAACTCCAGGTACAAATGAAGGGGAAGTATTTTATTCAATGTCCTTGGGTCTTGGGCATGTGACTTTGATGACGGTCAGGTAATGATAGTTCACTGCAAGTGTGTTTGGCTAACATATTTTAGAAACTTTAACTTGTGTACATTGATAGTTCTTAATAAGAGACTATAGCGACTCATAATACTTGTTAACATTTAGTTACCCTCTAAAACCAAGTACTTTACAGATACTATACAGATAGTAACCATCCATAATCAAGTACTGTACAGGTACTATACAAAAAGTAACCATCCAAAAGCAAGACTAAAAAGAATGTAACCATCAAAATACTGCTAGGTAACAACTAAATACAACGAGTCCAACGTGTCAAGTCTATGTCGGTATGGCTACTACCCTAAAAAATTGTATATCTCTGGATAATCCTCAAAGTCAATACCTATTAAATTCTGGATGGAGCAGTGGAGACGAAATTTCTACGGGATCCCCACTTAAAATTTGTCTGTGCCATTAAAAAATTTGTTGGGATTGGCTGAGGATTATAAAAAAGTTTTGTTAAATTGTAAGCATGAACTAGTGTTGATGCTAACTAAGAATCTTGGTGATGTGTTTGAACAAACCAGAAATGAACAAACTTTTAAGTTGGAAATTACGAATAAAATCTGGAAAATTCCCCATGTAACTCTGAGCGATTTTGCAAAAATTAAGATGTACGATATTATTAAGAGTGGTGTAAACCTACCAATCGCATTCCGGTGTTGGGATTCATATGTTGACCCCAAATTGGGGTATGGAAGTCAACACAGCTGGAATGTGAAATTGTCGGCTAACCGCGAAAAACCAAGATTTGCCATAATTGGATTTACACTAAATGGAGAACTTATCACAAATAACTTATCAAACTTGAAAGTTCACTTGAATTCTGAGTCATATCCATATGATAATCTGAATGTTGATTTTAGTAAGAATTAGTATGCTCACCTATATGAAATGCATACAAGATTTCAATCTAGTTACTATAATCGTGAATCACAACCATTTTTGACCCCAAATGAATTTAAATTGAAGACCCCTATTATTGTAGTTGATCTTTCATATCAAAATGAATCAGTAAAATTGGTCCTATTGATGTGAGAATTTCAAAAGAAATAAAGACACCAAGTCATGAAAATACCCAAGCTTACTGTCTCCTCATACAAGACCGTTTAGTTGAATATAACCCACTAAACGGACTAGTACAACGAGTTATTTAACATTAGAAAAATGTTGAAAGATACTGTTTCGATTGATGTTCAAGGTTTCTTTGATAATAATAATAATTTTATTCTAAAGGAAATTGTATTCGAAAAAGATCCAAACTTGAATAATAGTTTTTTAATAGAACCACCATATGATTTTACTTTGCTAAATACAAAATCTCGAAAGACTGCAATTTGGTTAACCAATACACATCACAAAATTTTTCGGAACGATGGAGAAAAAAGTTTTCCACAAACTCGAAAGTATCTAAGGACAATTACAAGCGGAAAACAAATTATTTGTAAAAGTGTGGAAAAGAAACGATTTCTAAAGACGTTTTTTGGGAGTCGTCAGCTCATTAATGTCGAGGAAAAAGGCTGTCCGTCATTAAACAGGTTTAAAGGAAACCGGTTTCCCTATTGTGAAACACACCTTAAGGGCGGGGTTTGTGCTCTAAACAATGCATACATTATTTTGACATTTTTTAAAAGTAGCTCCAAAACAATAAAATAATTGTTATACATAATTTTAAAGTTGAGACTAGACGTGTAAAGACCTACAAGAAAATAAAATTAACCAAATTAAGTTTCATGAGGAAATTGACCAATTTATTGAACAATTTAAAGGAGAGATAATTGGTCAGCATTTTCAATACCTTCTAAACACAAATAACTATGTTCATGAATCGAGGTGGACATGATCTCAAAACTACGAATTATGGTGAACACTTTACATTTTGTAATCCAGAAATGACGTCGGAAACGTGCACCTGCTTCTTCTATGCAAATCGCCGGAATCATAGCAGAAAATTAATTTCTATATATATAAAAAAAATGTTCGCAATACCAAAATAAATAAATGTAAATGAATAAATGTATTATTATGGTACAAAATAAACTTCTGACATTTTATTTCGAGTTAAAATTACAGGTACGGAGAATGGAAAATATTTCCTTGACTGAGATGTGTCGGCTACTTGCGAGCTGTTGCGCGGTCGTGATTTCAACCCCTATTATGGGAACGTATTAGAGCTCGAACTCAGCCGTGAAGTCGTTGGCGTGAGGCTCATGATTTTGTCAATGGGCGTGTGCCTTCAGACTTGTGCATGTGTCCCTTTTATTCCGATCAGGTAATAGACAGGTGCGCATGTTCGGGTAGCTCTTGCTTGAATCCCTTTTATGATATGTTTATGACCCGTTTGTAGAAAGGAGAGATCTTGAAAAAATTTACCAGTTAAACATTCTGGGGCGAAAAAAAAAGTCTGTTTGAAAATATTCGACATCTGAGAATCATTAACTTGTGGGATTTATTTTATTGGGGTTCTTTTTATTTTTAAATTAGTTTTACAA
The DNA here is from genome assembly GCF_043229965.1 of Drosophila suzukii. Lineage (NCBI taxonomy): Eukaryota > Metazoa > Arthropoda > Insecta > Diptera > Drosophilidae > Drosophila > Drosophila suzukii. The sequence continues at coordinate 50,126,918 of NC_092082.1, read as the reverse complement.
TCATAGGAAACGTTATTCCCCAACATGATCGGACATGTCCCTCTAAGGCAACCAGCTTTAGATGTTTTGGGTTTGCGACCTTTCTCACGTGCACAGCAACACCTGCTGAATATTAATTGCTGATAATGAGGAAAAGGATACATGATCAATATTGTCACATGGGGATGTGGGGAAAGTGTGCGACCTTTCTCCCGTGTACAGCAACACCTGCTGAATATTAATTGCTGATAATGAGGCAAAAAGGTCACGTGATCAGTATTGTCACATGGTGGTGTGGGGTTGGGGGGCAATTTAGTATACTCTTCATGGATATGATCGTGACATTTTTATGACATCTAAACCCCTTAAAATCAGATAATTTATGGATTATGCTAATTGTCCCAGAACCCGCATAAATTAATGAAGAGGCGGGGCCATTGATATGTTAATTAGTGAGAGGTGGGGGTCATTAATATGCTAATTATTAAGGGGGCGGGGGCCATTAATATGCTAATTGTACCAGAATCCGCGTTTCCCTACTACTGATGTTAAGCTTTGTTTATCACATAATGATATAGCGTCGGGTTTCAACTTACAGTCAGATATTGATTGTTTTCAGGAATGGTGTGAGTATAACCTTTTAAATTTGAACTGCCTTAAATGCAACGTTATGACAACGTTCATAGGGGTACTCCTACTTTTGTTAGTTACTCTCTTCAAAATACGCCACTCGATCGTATATATTCAGTTAATGACTTAGGCGTTCTTCTGGACCCAAAACTTAAATTTGACTGCCACATAATGTCCACTGTCAGCAAGGCCATGAGTGTTCTTGGGTTTATAAAGCGTTGGTCAAAAGAATTTGATGACCCTTATACAACCAAATTATTATTTACCTCCCTTGTCCGTCCTATTTTGGAATATTGTTCTTCGGTTTGGAGTCCACAATATCAAGTGCATATTGACCGTATTGAGTCGGTACAAAAAAAATTTCTTCTTTTTGCCCTTCGTAGTTTGAACTGGGATCAAAACATAAGACTACCTTCCTATCAGAGTTGATTACTATTGCTTAATTTACCTACCCTTGCAAATCGTAGAACAATACTTGGTACTATTTTTATGCAAAATCTTATAAGAGGTGATATTGATTCTGTAGAACTTGTAAACCGCCTAACTTTCAATGTTCCTGTTAAACTAACACGAAATTATTATCCCCTAAATTTGCCACGATGTACATCTAATTTTTGTCTGCACGAGCCCTTTCGCGTTCTATGTAATAAATTTAACAACCTTTATCATTTAATTTGCACTTCAACTTCTATCCCGGTATTAAAAACTAATAGTTTAACTCATTTGCTTCATTCTTATATGCTTCTTTTATTTTCATTTGTGTCCCGTCTCTATTTGTTTTTTGTATCTTCCTCGCGAACTCGTATTTTTTGCCCAAATTGATAAAAGGGCCCCGCGCGTAACAAGCACGTGCTTGGTGTCGTTGGGCCACTTGTTTGTACTGCTCGTAGTGCATCAACGTCCATCATATATATCATAAGATCAGCCAGCATACCAAACGGGTCGTACATTGACATTATAATACTGAGAAGTTGTCTCTTATATGCAACTTTAATTCCTTGCCTTATTTCGTTATCAACTCTGTTCATTTTAATATCGAACAAGAATGCATCCTTTCGACTATCCCAAAACATTTTTATGATTTTATCGACGGAACTGGAGTCGAGATTTACTGATAAAGGAATTGTAATGTCTGAAGAGCTGTCTGAACCATTTAGCATATTTTGAATATTCGATGAGTTTGATATGAAACATCTTAAATCGAAATTGGCTAATTTGTGGACGTTTTTACTTCATTGCTTATCTCGTATGAATTCTTTTCATTGTCAAAGCTTGCTACAAAATCATCTACATAATGATTTTCTTGTTAGGCCTTAATAACAGCTTCTTTCCTGTTCGTGGAATTTAAAGTATATTGATTTTGATACTGCGCACAGCGAGGTGAACATGTAGCTCCGAATATTAGTACTTGTATCTTATATACCTCAATATTGCCATCGGAATCCCTCCATAGGAACCTGAAGGAGTCATGATCTAATTCTTTGACCTGTACTTGCAAGAACATTTCTCTGTTGTCGGCGCATACAGCTATTATGCCTCGTCTGGTCCCTTTAACAATTGGCTGTTTAAAGAAATTCCATTGACTTTGGCTGCCGCGATCTCAATATATGGTCTCAATATATGGTTGTCCGGTAGACAAATTTAGGCGTTATGGGCGTTAGAGTGGGCGTGGCAAACTTTTTTTGGATCAATCGATAGGTATTGACGAGACTAATACATTTCAGTAAACATTTTTTTCTAGCACGAAAATTGTGGGTGCACAGGCTTAGGCGGTTTGTGGGCCTTAAAATGGTCGTGGAAAACTTTTTTTTGGATCAATCGATAGGTATTGATGAGAGTTATACCTTTCAGTTAACATTTTTATCTAGCACAAAAATTGTGGGCTCCACAGATTTGGGCGGTTTGTGGGCGTTAGAGTGGGCGTGGCATATTCGCGTAACAAACTTGCGCTGCGTACAAGGCTACGGAATCTAAATCTGAGAATTCAATTCTCTAACTATTTATAGTATCCAAGATATCCACGTTCATATTTACGATTTCTTGAAGTTTGTGGGCGTTGAAGTGGGCGTGGCAAATTTTTATTCTAGCATCAAGACTGCAGGCGTTAGGGTGGGCGTGGCACATTGCTGAAACAAACATGCGCTGCGTAAGAAGCTCAGGAATCTGCATGCCAAATCGCAATATCGTTCATCCGGACAGACAGACGGACAGACGGACATGGCTAGATCGACTCGGCTAGTGATCCTGATCAAGAATATATATACTTTATGGGGTCGGAAACGCTTCCTTCCGCCTGTTAAATACTTTCCGTCGAATCTAGTATACCCTATTACTCTACGAGTAACGGGTATAATCAGCAATACACCAAATATAACAGATCTACCATTAAAAATGTTTTTCTAAGGCAATGCTTTTTGGCCATGGACCCGAAAATGACGCAGGGTAGAGACGGGCAAAGTAGACGATTTTAACCTAACCTAATATTATTCTTTGAAAAAAATGTTCCCCAAACGACATTTATGCTCGAGTCAGATGGGAATTCCGCCTTCACTGTGAACTTATTGCTCCTATAATGAGAGGGTGAGCTCTGGTAGTTTTTATGAGCATATATAAACTAGTATTAAACTAGTATTAGGTCGCAATTCTCAATATATATGCCAGACACTTTTAAGGCCACTAAGTAATATTAAGGCACGGTGACTGTGTCCTGCACTCGCTCAGTTAGTTTTTTCCGAGCTGAGCGGAAGCGAGTGAAGAATTCGAAACTATACGGTACAGTGTTTTAACTGGCGTATGACATAGATTGCCAATGTGTATCGCCTTAAGAAGATACAAAAAAATCAGCCAGCGAAGATTATCGCCCGAGAAAACCACTTTGTCAATAGGAGACTGTTGTTCGAGCTTAAGAAATTTGGGAGGATCCTTGTGCACCGTTTCAAGTAACTCAAAACTATTCATATCACTACACTCAGGGAAAAACACCGTGCTAAGAACAAGAGCAAATAGCCTTGATTTAAGAACAATTACACGCCTAACATTGAAGAACGTTCGTTCTCAAAAAATTCTCATATTAAGCACTTTTTGGAATTTTAATGTCTGCCAACTCTATTAATTCCCAACTGTTTATTCTGAAAGTACTCGGTATATAAGGCGAATAAATTAGACAGTGTTAATGCCCGTGAGCGGCAAGTCGTAAGTAAACTTAAAATATTAATATTATTTATATACATCTCGATTATTTCGTTTCAGTTTCCAATACTTATTTCTCTTACTAGCATAAAATAAAAACTCATTTTAATTTCATAATATTTATATATTGATTTAAGAATTATTCGTCCTTAAACCATGCCTGCAACTTTCTTACTTTATTATTAAATCGTTCTGCTTTTTAGTCCAAATATGACTTGATTTAAGAATTATTCATACTTGATTGAAGACTGAAAGGTTCTTAAATCTAGTATTTTCGGTGTTGAAAATTCGTGCTCGAAAGTAGTATTTTGTTCTCGCGTTCTGAATTTTCCATGCTTGGCGAAGTTTTGACACCGAAAATACTAGGTTCAAGCACGTAATACTTGATTTTTTTCTGAGTGCAATTACTTTTGCATTTTACGAAGCTGTACAATCTACAATGTACATGGCATACACTTAGAGAAAAAACCAAGCACATTGGGCTTGCTTCAAAACCAAATGGTCTTGAAAGTTCGACAGGTACAAATTGAGCTAATTTGTTTATTTCAAGAACGTTTTATTTTTAAACCGGCATTCCTTATTTAAGAACATTTTCGGACTAAATTAAGAATGTATTTTACTTGATTTAAGTAAGAAATCCTCTTTATTTAATTATAAATACTACTTTATTTAAGTATGAATTTTACTTCAATTAAGAAGGCATTGGGCTTGCAGAAATATAAAACTGGTTTTATTTCATTGTTTTAATGTATCGCATCATTAAGTTTGTTGATTCGTATTGTAGTATAATACTGGAAGTGTAAAAGGAAAATAATACATACATAAGTTTTGTAACTTGCGTTAAATGTTTTACTTACTTCAGCCTTATATAAGACTTAGAATTATTTAAAGTATAGACATGAATTAGAAGGGATATGAAATGGAAGGGATGAAAATGTTTTGTAATGAAATGTTTTGAAATGTTGTAGTCATAGAAATTGAAGATTTTTATATTTGAACTTCGCCCATTTTTAAAAACAAAATCGAGCTTCTCCTCGGTTTTATTATTTCAATTTCAATCTATAAGTAAAAAATAAAATGGTTTTATATTCATATAATACATTTTAGCCCGTTTTGAAATAAACTTACCAAGTCAGTTGCCTGGGCGTGGGCGAATTTTGGCCAGGCTGCGAAAAACTTTTGGTTGTCAAGTTGTTTGACCTCTTGTTGGCTAAGATGGAAGGTCTTCTTCCATTTCTTGCACACTAAGTCCCAATTGTCACCATCTCTATTAACAGAAAACTTCAGCGAAAGTGCGATACGATCCGATTCTGAGTCTTCGGTGGCTTGGTTTTTTAAATCTATACTTTTCAAGGAACTCATTTTGTGCAAGTTTTAGCTTGATCCTTAATATTCGATTTTTGCATTTGCAGTGCAGTTTGCCCGATGGATTTTTTTACCGTCTCGGGAAATGAAGTAATAATCCTATAAAATTGATTAAATATATCACTAAAAATCAATATTAAAAGCTCTTCAATTAAATTTTACCTTGCATTTCTCTTCTCCAGTTAAGTGACAGCATTTTTTTCTTCCAGGAACAGACTAAAATCGGAATAATTGATATTTATGCCTGTTGAGAAGATCTCCTCAAGGATAATGCTTGTAAGATTGTTCTTCATATCCTGGCTTAGACATCTGTTTTTTCCTTGATCCAAAATAACTCTCCCTCTATTGGTCTCCGCCAATAAAGTGCCCAAGCTTTTGCCTAGCACCTGCTTTGCCTTCCAATACAATTTAGGCGGCGTCTCCTGCAGTTTGATTATGCTTGTGGGAAGCAACTGCGATTCACCATCTGGTCCAAGCTGCATTCAAAAATATTTAATACTTGTTTAAACTGCAGAAATTACTTACTATTGATTTTCTCTATTGACATAAGCTTCTCTCGAAATCTTAACCGAGGACCCAAAGGTGGAACGGCTTCCTTCAAAGCTTTCTCAGTTAAAATTTTTAAATCATCATATATTTAATCTATTATATTTCGGTCCTAAATATATACATGCATACAGTGTATAACATTAACATTCGTTTTTTTTGTTTGTGCATGTTTCTCCTTTAAATTTAAAAAAAGGATTGACTTTCATTGACGTTTGAAGTTGAAAAAAAACCGAATATTAATGGCAAAGCACATGGTCAGGCTTGCAAAAACCATTGCGATCAAAAATGATAATTCTGTAAAAATCTTTACGTGGACAGAAAATTAAAAAATTCGAAATGCTTTTAAAAATATAGTATAATATGCACGTTAAATAATAACTGGCCAAGCTTTATTACTCGGTCGCAACTATTAATGTAAGCCTTAACATCCCAGTCGTAAGTTGCGGAACGTGTTTTAAAAAAACATAGTTCTGGGTCGTACCTTTTTTACGCAAAACAGCACGCATGCAAATTTTCCAAGGCAAATGTGCGTGCTGGGTGCATTCTATTGCGGTGCCTTCTAGAAGTGTTTCAGAATAATGCATCCAGAAGCATGCACAAACACCCGTTTCGGGAACGTATTCCGAAAGAAATAGTTCTGGGTAGTATCTTTTTTACGCAAAGAAACCCGCGTGCAAATTTAACTAGCAACTGTGCGTGCTGGGGGCAGTCTTTTGGGTGCCATCTGGGTGTATTTCAATATAGTGCATCCAGGTGCATTTTAGTGGGAATGTAAAAAAACCAAACTCAAACCCGAAGGTTGCCGATGCCCATTTTTTTACAATCGTCTTTTTTCGGAACTGTTCTCTTGACAACCCAGTCGTAAATGACAGCATTCCATCATGCGTTCTTTCATTATGAAATGGCATCAAAAAGGTGTTCCGGAAGTGATGAGTCTGTCCATTCTTTTTACACGGGTGCGGGACAAAAAAGAATGCACCCGTTGCATGCTTCTGGAAGCATATGCAGGGTCCTCTTTTAGAAAAGATGACGCTGACTTAAATAGTGTGTTGATATGCTTTATTCACATTCGACTTTTTAACTTAGGTTTTACAAAATATACGTGTGCTATTAAACTGTACTCTTCGAGATTCTGGCAGCGAGTGAGTATGGCGGTGCGTTGCCACTTTGCACTCACGTTGCACCTGGGTATCGAATACAACTTCGGAATATCGAGTGTTACTTAGGAATATCGAGTACAGAAAGGGAAAGATATTAGATCAGTAGGCGAGACCGCTTCTAGTGGTCCTTGTCTCTCCAGTACCGCATCCCACAATCGGCCCTCCTGACGCAGGATTCGTCCCGAATGCCTTCATGTACTCTGCGACGGTTGATGTCTTATAAGACCCATCCCCTTCTCCTACCCTTTCAACTTCGTATCTTCCATGGTTTGCTACTTTAACTACTTTATACGGCCCTAGGTACTTTCCTTTCAATTTCAAACCAGTACCATACTGGGTGCGTTTAATGGCTACCAAATCGTTTAACTGGAATTTCTTCTCGACCTTTCTTTTTGCATCAAAAGCTTTCTTGTTTTTCGCTTGGATACTCTGAATGTTCTCCCTTGCTTCCTTCCTTAGTTTGTCTCGTTCATCATCTAACTCTGCAATCAAACAATCCTGTATCAACGACTTGAGCTGGACATCTCCTGAGATACGCATATCTAATCCTGTTAACAGTTTGAACGGTGAAACTTTGGTACTCCTTGGCTCAGTGTTGTTTATGATCTGCTGTACCTTACCTACATGCTTATACCAGCACCCTGGGCTTTCAAGGCTTAGTTTGGAGAGCATCGGAACAACTATTTTATGCATGCGTTCTACTTGTCCGTTTCCCCTTGGTACGCCTGTTGCTATCAGCAAATGTTGGATCTTCTCCCTATCGCAGTACTCTTTGAACAGGTGGGATGTGAATGCAGCTCCACGATCTGACACTATCCTATACGGATTTCCAAAACAAACAGCCTGGTGCTCCAAACAAGTCACTACTTCTTCAACCCCTGTGCTTCGTGTAGGATACAACCATACGTACTTGGAAAAAGCATCTACAATCACGAAAATGTGATTATATCGTTTTTTGGTTAACTCCATCGAACCAACATGATCTACATGGTATGTGACGAGCGGCTTGTCTCCTTTGTCTATCGGTGTAAGGAACCCTTCTTGCCTACCAGCCTTCGCATTCACAAGGATGCACTCTACGCAGCTATCGACCACTCGCGCTACTTTATCTTTCAGCTTCGGAATGTAATACGACTTCTCAATCAAATCCTGAGTTTTCTTGGATGAGAAATGTCCCTGCTTGTGACTGTTTTGGATGATTTCGGTTTCCATGAGTGAAGGAACTACTAGCAACTCTTTGTTAGGATCCTTGAACAGAACTTCGTTCACTATGTAGAAGTCTTCATAGCCTTTGGTCTCAACGACACTTTTGAGCACCTTCGTCCACTCATCTAACGGCTGTGCTTCCCGCAAACGATGAAACAAACTGTCAGTCAACGTATAACATGACACCCTACTCAACGCATCGACATGTCTCATCTTCGAACCTGACCTGTGTTCTATTTCGTAGTCAAAATCTTGAAGGTACATCGCCCATCTAGACACTCTGAGCGGAATCTCTTTCTTCTTCATGGTCATGGTAAAGGCGTTACAGTCCGTAATAATTTTAAACTTCTTCCCTAGAACAAGTCATACTGACCACTCTGAGTTACGAACGATGTATACTTTTGGGATTCTGGCGAAACAGGAACGTGAAAGAAACCATTAGTCAAATCTAGAGTTGTAAAAACTTGTCCACCTTGTAGCTTTTCTATCACACAGTCCATTTGAGCTGTTGGGAAGTTATCTCAGACAATCTTTTCATTTAACTTTCGGTAATCGCAACACAAGCGCTTCTTCCCGTTCTTCTTATCTACAAGCACCACTGGCGAAGCAAACTCGGATGTACTAGGCTTGATTATCACTTCCTCTAGCCATTCTTGAACCTGGTCATCGACAATTTTCTGATCGCAATAAGCTAATCGTCTCGGATGTTGGAAAACAGGCAACTCGTCTGTCAATAAGATCTTCATCTCGACTGGTGAAGTGAGATTTCTTTTTGGCTTGTAACTTTCGATCAATGACTCCACTTCAGAAGCTACTTCCTGACTCAAGTGCTCTAAATCTACCGCTGAGACTGTCTTAGAGTCTTTCGTGCTGATCATGCACAGACTTTCGAATTCACTAATTAGCTGCATACAAGTACTTTGCCCTGCCTGGTTATCGTCTGATCCTGTCGTTGGTCTTTGCTGAACACTTTGAACTCTTGGCGAAAATATAGTGCCAGACTTGGTTACCATCATGTCTATGCTGTTTAAGATTGTTGTGCCTAAGATTGCGTCAAACTTCATATCGTCATCTGGTATGACATGAAACTCGACCGACATGTCGATTCCATCGATAACGACCTTTGTAACGAAGCTTCCGAATGTTAGCACCTGACTTTCACCGATACCTGTCAAAACTCTCTGACGACCCATCAGACTGCCTACTCCAACGCCTAGCTTCAAGAACACACGCCTACGCATCAAACACAATTCCGCACCTGTGTCCACAAGTCCCTTGAATTCTGAATTCCTGCAAATCACAGATTTCAATTCCAAGCTCGACGAAAAGGACTCAAGCGATGGTTGTGAAACGACTTTATCGTCCTGAACGACATTGGTTGCTCTCTCTGTCTTGACCTGTACTTCCGCTTTACATTGCGCTGCTCGGTGTCCTGGCTGATCACATCTGAAACATTTCTCCTTCACAGGACAGTCTTTCTTCATGTGCGGCGAATCTCCGCACCGAAAACATTTCCTAACTGATCCACCTACCGCATCTTGTTTTGTGTCGTGCACAGCCTTGCTACCCTGTAAACCATACTTGTTAACTGGTTTGGATGATCCACGGGATTTTTGATACGCGTCGATTTGTAACTTAAGATCCTTAAGGTTTCTGGCCTGGTATAGCATTGCCTTATTTGATCTAGCATCTGGGATACCCTCAACGAAATACTCGATCAAACTTTCTTCCTCCAAACAAATGGGCTTTGCAATTTCCATAAGTGCATAAAGGAACTCGTGCAAGGATTCACCCTTATGCTGCTGTTGTTTTCCCAACCTGCGATGAACTTCTGCTGAGGATAACTTGATTCCAAACTCCTCCAACAAAGCTGATTTCAAACTTGCCCAGTCTTTGATATTCCTCTGGCTACGCACAAACATCTTTGCTGCTCCACTAAGCAACTGTTTTGCGTACGAAAACAACTGTAAAGGGTTCCACTCAACTGTAGCTGCACAATCCTCCAACTCTCCTATCCATTGGTTTATATCTGGGGAACTCGACCCAGAAAACTGCGAAACACTGCCCTCTACATCTTTCAACGTGAACCATGATCTACCCTGCCTTTCATTTCCTAGTCCTTGATGCCAACCTGCTGCGTTTGGCCGATTTATAGTGGTTTCTGCGGACGTTACTGATAGACCATCTTCACCATTATCCTCCGTTTCCGACTCACCGTCATTGTTTAGACCGTAGTAGGTCAACAACCTCTCTTGCAATTCCGCTTTTAATCCAGTTGTACCCAATTGCAACTCCGACAACTTCCGACGCAACTCTTCAACTCGCAGTGCCAAGATCTCGTTTTTCTCCATTTTACAACTTGGTCCTGTAGATTATTAAGATTAAACAATGTTTTCTTAAATTTAGTATCAAAAGCAAATTGTAAATAGATTAACCACCCTGTCTCTGGAACTGCTTGATTTCAATGTTACCCCACTACTTTACAAACGACTTGAAATAAACTTTCCGGCAACACTCCTCCAAAAGTTCAGCCACTCGCTCAATGATGTCGCTTTTGGTCGTCGTCGTATTTCTTTGCCACGCTTCCCGCTTTTGTAGCGTCACACATACAATGAAGACTTCCAAACTCAACTGGAACTTTCTGGATGCTTTCGTCTGCTGCCAAGATCTGTGCACCAGCCTTTCGCTTGCACAATCCTGCACGCACGCTCCGATGACCACACCAGATCCAATGTCTTGCTCGTTGTATCTCCACTGCTTCCAGCCCGTGTCTGCTGCTTCCTAGATCTCCAGCCACGATCGGCTACCTCCTAATCCTTTCAGCACTTCGTCCGCTAGTTCTCGAAGTTCTTGCCTTTGCAAAAGCCACCAACTGTGTCCGCTTTCTGCGCCAGCCTTCTTTGTCACACTCCAGCCAAATTGCTTATGACGATTTGAAGATATCTAGCCGATTTGCTCAATTTCACCAGCTCTCTGCATACGCACTCCACGTGTTTTTGGCAAGGTGAAAGTTCTGTCGAATGGTAGGCTATATCTCGGTTGAGCCCCCAAAAGTTGCAGGGTCCTCTTTTAGAAAAGATGACGCTGACTTAAATAGTGTGTTGATATGCTTTATTCACATTCGACTTGTTAACTTAGGTTTTACAAAATATACGTGTGCTATTAAACTGTACTCTTCGAGATTCTGGCAGCGAGTGAGTATGGCGGTGCGTTGCCACTTTGCACTCACGTTGCACCTGGGTATCGAATACAACTTCGGAATATCGAGTGTTACTTAGGAATATCGAGTACAGAAAGGGAAAGATATTAGATCAGTAGGCGAGACCGCTTCTAGTGGTCCTTGTCTCTCCAGTACCGCATCCCACACATATATCTGGAATGCACCTGGAAGTAACAAACTAAACACGTTCTGCGTGTACTCTTTTTTAATGCACCTGGAAGCAAAATACTAAACAGCTTCTGGGTGTATTCTTTTTTAATGCACCTGGAAGCAACATACTAAACACATTCTGGGTGTATTCTTTTTTAATGCACCTGTAACATGTACCCAGGAATGCACCTAGAAGCATTCAAAAACCAAATATCTGGAAGTTTTCCCCAGGAATACATAAAACTGGATTTCAATTTCATATTTATTTTCATTTCAATATTCAAGAACGCAACTAATTTTTGATCGGAGTAACTCCCCTTCTGTACGGTGCTTTGGTGCTTCCTTCTTGTTTATGTACTTTTGTCATTTACGCAGTTCAGTCCTTGGTGTGCCCATTCATTTTTTGCGATTCTGAAAAATATAAAGCAAATTGAATATTATATATTTTTAAATATGTGTATATACATTACAAATATACAATTAGGGTATTCAATTGCGTTGCAATCGTTTGAAAAGTGTAAGCAGTTCCAACAACAATTTCCATACAAAATAGTTTTCAAGGCCTACAACACCCCAGCCTATGTATACAAATCTGTTGTACTTGTGTAGAAATAGGGGGTTAATAATGGGTAGGAATTTTATCTAAAATACTAAAAATATACTGAAAAGTTGGGTTTTAATGACAGAAAATATCATAGCCTTCTTTTCACAAAAATTTAAAAGTTTGCGTTATTTTGTACGTCAATTTCCTGCAACGATGTTTTAAAATAGAGGGCGTTCAAAATTCTCGTCTGGCAAACTTACATAGTTTACACTTTTGCAACGCAATTGAATACCCTAAATATGTTTATTTTGTATGTACAATTTACATAAAAATAGTTATTATTTTATTTGTTTAATATATTTTTAGTTTGAATGTTCAGTGTACATGTACTGTGTTATTTTATTGTGTTCATATTGAACTAAATTATCTACACTTTACTTACCTGTGAAAATATTGATGTAAAATTGGTGGCAGAAAGCAACAAACTTTTTCAAAACACGTGGCACGAACTTCACTTTTCAGAACTAAAAATGCAACTGACGAGAAATGCAAGAGGCAAGAAAAACCGCTCGCTTCCTTGCATGTTCCCTTTTGTCTTTATTATTTGTTTGTCAAGAGAACAGTTCCGAAAAAAGACGATTGTAAAAAAATGGGCATCGGCAACCTTCGGGTTTGAGTTTGGTTTTTTTACATTCCCACTAAAATGCAACTGGATGCACTATATTGAAATACACCCAGATGGCACCTAAAAGACTGCCCCCAGCACGCACATTTTGCTGGGTAAATTTGCATACGTGCTGTTTTGCGTAAAAAAGATACGACCCAGAACTATTTCTTTCGGAACACGTTCCCGAAACGGGTGTTTGGGCATGCTTCTGGATGCATTATTCTGAAAAACTTCTAGAAGGCACCGCAATAGAATGCACCCAGCACGCACATTTGCCTTGGAAAATTTGCATGCGTGCTGTTTTGCGTAAAAACAGTACGACCCAAAACAATGTTTTTTTAAAACACGTTCCGCAACTTACGACTGGGAAGCGGTTTTTTCCTAACAAAATTCCACAAATACGCGTGGTTGATGAATGGTGTACATATCTACATGTGCATTGTACATATAAGATTTAAGAAAGCGAGCACTCGAACTTCCCTCATATCACTTTAAAATGTACACACACACATATGTAAGTCCATAAATATGTATATGCAGTAAAAAAAACCACGTGCTGTGCTTTTCGCAGGAATACCAAGTGCATAATTATTACTTCACTTCAATTCACATTTATAACACATTGTATATCGCATTATTATTACTTTCTTTCGAGGTACCCGCAAACATCTTCCAGTTCATATTCTCTTAAAAACTCTTCGAGCTTCGCGTCACTTTTTGCACCCTTTTTCACATAACTTTGACACTACGCGATCAGATCAAAATTGAATGTTTTATAACATTTTTTAATGTTTGCGATCGAAATGGAAAATATTTTTATTATATTTTGGTATACTTTATTTTTAAATATAGCAACATTTGTTCTTTTTTAGCAAACATAAAAGGTGCGTTCTATTTTTTGACTTAAGCACAAGCTGTAAACTTTTTATTTCTGAATTTTTTTACTACTAATGAGAATAATTTATTCTTATTTTAAGGATACATAAACCTGATTTTTCTGAAAATATGTACTTTTAGTAATCAATTTAAGAATGCTCGTGCTTATCAAGAAACATTTTTTCACCATGTATTTTAATTGCGTTTAGGACAAATTGTACTTGATTTGTGGTGCTAATTGAATAATGTTCTTGAATCAAGAATATTTTCGGATAGATTGGGTTTTAAGAATGATTTATTCTGGATTCAAGAACGCGCAGCATATTCATTAGCAAACATAAGAAGTGCGTTCTGTTATTGATTTAAGCCTAGTACTCACATCGACGAAAACCACGAGCTAACCATAGGAGTGAGCGAGAGGCAAACAGGAGGCTGGGTCTGTTTTTTAGCGCGGTACTCAGAAAAGCTAAGGAAATACCAGAAAAAATACCAGATTTCGCGAATGAATTTTCGATGAACGCCGTTAGCCGCGGCCCAAAGAATAAGAAATTTAATCTTTGGCGGCGTTCGTGCAGAAGCGGTAGGGAATGTAAAAATTAAAAATGGAATAAAAACCCCAAAAACGGCTTATGGAGGTTAGTACAGATTAAAAAGGACGTATAATTCAAGCTGTTGCCCATTGTGGTGGGACTTAACCGACAGGAAGCAACACTACAACGGGCCAAATGTGCAGAACAGTCGAAGCGCTGGAGGAGATCCACGATAGAATGCCAGTGGGAAGGAACATCGTTCGATCTCCGACGAGCTCTCCATTGAGGACTCCACCTCCACCAGCTACTTGACAGCTAAAGCGGAGAGGGAGGAGCCTGTTGGGATCCGGAGCTGGACTGCAGATGGCGCGGGAAAGATAGCGAAGCATCCGTGGGACGAGAAGGAAGCCTTAAACTTCTAATTTACATAAATATAAACATTCGTTGAACATTTCATTTATTTTTATTTTAATTTCTTTATGCACCAGCAGACTCTTCTTTTTTAAATTGCTCCACTTGATTTGTTTTCCGTTTGGCAACAAGCACAGCTGCTTGTAAGACCATGCCACACGCATTGCGGGTGAACTTTGAAAACTTCGGTCACACTACAAAGAATAAGATTTTTCGACTAGTGAAACTCTTAGCCGATCTGAGTACTAGGCTTTAAGCACAAACTGTACTTGTTGATATACCATTTATTCTTGAAGTTTTTTGGTACTAGTGAGAATAATTACTAATTACTATTTTGATAATACTAAAGCCTAATATTCTAAAATTAAGTACTTTTAGTGATCACATTACCAAGAAACATTTTTTTGTCAGAATATATTATACATTGGTTAAGCAGAAATCGTATTTGTTTGGTCCTGTTTATTGAATATTAAACAAAGCACTTTTTCGTATAATTTGTGTTTTAAAAACGATTTATTCTTAATTCGCGCAACATACTCATTCTTAAAACAAGCCCAATGAATACTATCCGAAATCAGTATAAATCGCGCTCAAATTTATGATGCGCTATTTTTTTAAATGTATGCTTATATATATGTTTATTTCCTGTAAAATTTATTATACGAGTTTATAATAAAAAAGTTAAAGGAACAAATGTTTTCATCCAAACCTTACCGCTTTCGCACTCTATGAATGACACGACATAATCTGCCAAATTTTCGCAATCGACAGACTCAAACTTAATTTTCTAAGGCCTAGGCTTAGTGAAATGAATATTCTCGTAAGTTAATATAACATCCCCAAGTTCCCTATTGGATGTTGCACTATTTAAAAATGCATTGTTGACTTTGCTCCCAATTTTTCCTTTAAAGCATTTTTTTGCTGAGTTAGCAACGTAGTCGAGTGCAGACAGCCAAAAAATTGTGCTACTAGGCTGAATCCCCTCATCGCCAGCTACATCTAACCCGTATTGATTGAAAAACAGATCCTGCAATGCACCTTTTTTCCCACCTGTATTCAAACCTAGTGCGAATTACTTTGCCCTTAGTAGAGGTACTGTCATATCGAGGATAGCTCTAACGTCCATGGTAATGCGTTTAAGCTGTTTACAAACGGTAGTTGACTTGTATAAAAATCTTAGTACTAAAATGTAATATTATTATTGACGTAAACAAATTGTGTGATCCCAAAAACACATAAAAAAATTAGTATGTGAAATTGTCGCTCAGCACACCCTATTGGATTTTGCTGTCACCCACAAGTGCTTGACGACTGATTTTTGCCAATTCCTCTTCACTTTTCTATACTCTTTTACGATGCCGTCATCGCGCACTGTTCGTCTTCGTTGACAACTTCTAGCAAAATGCACCCTTTGCCAATAGTTTCAGCTTTTTTTTGGCACATGGAAACTTTTGTTGTCTCAAAGATCTCTTATGGCTTCAGTAGTCGTCTTTCTTTTCTCTCGTCAAAAACACCCACGCCATTTTCGCAAGGATCTCCTCCTCGTGTTGTCAAAATTCGATCACAGGTACTGGGTACTCATCTACTGCGTAGATTTTTTCATT
Source organism: Drosophila suzukii (assembly GCF_043229965.1). Classification (NCBI taxonomy): domain Eukaryota; kingdom Metazoa; phylum Arthropoda; class Insecta; order Diptera; family Drosophilidae; genus Drosophila; species Drosophila suzukii. The sequence continues at coordinate 50,110,838 of NC_092082.1, read as the reverse complement.
GCAAGCCTTAGCGCGTTAATTTCAGTGTTACAAAATTTTACGCTTCTAACTTACATCGATGGTTGCTGAAAATTAATATTCGTTTGAAATCCCCATTTTCAATTGTGTTCACCAAAAAGTTCTCCTATTCAAGGATTCTGAGAAAAAATCATGTGGAAGAAAAGCGTTTTTATGCTACACCTAAACTGCAATTTCAGACGAATGGATTCTTGGTTTTTTAGTTCATCAAACCATTTGAAAAGTACCACACATTATTTTTAAAACATCATACTTAAAATAATTTTAGGATTTTTTCAAGGGATTTATAATTGAACGAATATTTATGTTTATAGTCATAGACATATAGCTCCAGTCAACATAATAGTAGCGACAACGTCCGTATGTAAGTCTGTACGTCTGTTTCAATACCGCTTGCGAGCTCAGTTTAAGAGCCATCGGGTTAAAGCATTCGCCATCGTCATTAAATATGTGCACGTACATATATCAAGTTTTAAGCCCGACCCAATCGGTCGACTACATTCAATAGCTCCCATAGGATCGTTTGGGTATAAATTGCCAAAATTGAAGATATTTCGCGCAGTGTAAAAGCCTTTTACATAAATACTTTTTTAAGCATACCTTGATCAGGATAAAAGCGTCCTTAAGCGGACTTACTTTATTTAGCATTATTCTGCAGTATTGAGTATTTTTATTAATTTCTATTAAAATGTTATACTACATTCTATTTTAAGGATCATCAGTATATAAGTTCAAGTTATTCTCGAGGATCATCCAAGTCTAAGTGTACTGTAAGCGATACTTTTCGGCACCAGCTGCAGTCCTTAATAGATGTCCTTCAAAATACGAAGCCGTGGTAAGTTCGTACTCGCATTCACTCATGTAATAATCATTAAGGTGTCCTAATATTTTGCTGGAAATAACAAAGCTACGTGTGCAGTTCTTAAACCCGTTACTCGTAAAGTAAAATGGTATACAAAATTCGTCGGGAAGTATGTAAGATATAGATGAAAGCGTTCCCGACGCCATAAAGTTTATATTCTTGATAAGGATCACTAGCCGATTTTATCTAATTATGTTCGTCTGTCTGTCTGTCCGTCCGTATGAACGCTGAGAACTCGGAAAAGCTATTTCAGCAGTGTCCCACGTAATCTCTAACGCCTATAGCGCTAGCGCCCATAATCAATGGATCCTCCTGAGTAAAATTCCTTTACAAACTTGTGTTCCATTACCTAGAATCTATTGTCCACTGTATGCTTTAATTTCGGTTAAGAGCGATTCCATGACGATATTTTTTTGGATTTGTTATAGCAATATAATCGATTTTTAGTTTTTATATATTTTCCTATATGTTGCCAAATGTAAAAAGTGTCATGACAACCTATAGAATGCGAGCGCAGTCATGTATTGGGAGTGTGTTTCAGCGAAAATATTTTAGATAAGTCGAACTATGTTGGCCACATAATTCAATTATAAGCAAACATGGTATTTTTGTGTTTTTATCTATACCGCGGAACCTGTTGGTGATGGAAAATAAGTATGTTTGGGACTTTTACTCATGAGCTCCCAATTATCATAGAAATCTTGAAATCGTTCGTGGAAACTTCACAAAAAAAACATGTACATAAAAATTTATTAAGTCGGACAGTTCATTAATAAGTTATTAGCAATTAAAATGTGTTATTTTGCTGCATGCTTATCTCCATCGCCTTAGCACTACCTTTAGCTGTGTAATGGATATCTAATAGTCGAGACCGTCGACTTTAGATTTCTTTCTTGTTTATTCTAGCATGCAAATAAGGTTTTTCACTAGTGAATTGATTAAAAAAAATTTATTTTTATTTTTAACAATCACTCACTCACTATTACAATTTTTCAATAGGTCGAACTTATTTAATTCACTGCTTTTGTACTTTTTTCGAATTGTTCTACTGCTCGATTTGGATCTTAAAAACGGACTGCCTGCTCTCTAGTTCAATGATCAATAATCAAACCTCGGCTTAAGAGATCTTATCCCAAAAAATTGATGAAGAGAATGACTCAAGAGAGTCGGAAAATAGGATGATGCAATTTGCCAATTAAATTCGAAGTCCAATCTTGGCCGGAAATTGGTGTTTACATTAGCGGAGTTTAGGGACCGCTTTGGGAATCTTTTTGTTTACGCTAGCGGACTCGGGGCTCGCTTTGGGGATCTTTTGTTTACGTTAGCGGACTCAGGGCTCGCTTGGGACTCCGACTGTTTACAATATCGGTTTGGATGTTTACAGCATTCGTTTGATTCGGACTGCGTGAAATTGATCTGGGTGGGAATGATTTGGAAGCCTGCTTGACAGAAATAGCTGACCACGGATTTGTTTCGGGTCTGTCAGAGTTATTTGGAAATTAGCTCTCGGCTCAAAGTTGTTTATAAATTGGGTAAGAGCCCCTAAATAATGTGTCATAAACTTGCACCCTGCGGTCGCCAAAGTTTTGGAAGGTTAGTGGGCGTTAGAGTGCGTGGCACTTTGCTGAAATAAACATGCGCTACGCAAGAACCTTTAGAACATAAATGCTTAATCCAAACATTGTATATTTTTTTGTAGGTTTTGAGATATCAGCTTTCATATGGACGGATATATGGATTTTGGGCGGTTGATACTTTATAGGTATTGACAAGAGCAATACTTCTCCCCCGAATGCAATACACTCCTTTTCACTGCGAGCTACGGGTATAACAAATAGAAACGCTAAATTTGAGTGCCTCGACTATCATAGTCTGGCTCAAATTGTATTTAAAATAAAAGTCCAATGCAGTTTTATTGACGCGGCATAAACTACCGATGCCAGCGCAGAAGCGACATTTGACCAATACAAATAAATGAATAATTTAAAACGCAAGTAATGGGTTACACTAGTTTACGTAATCAACATTTATGGAGTTAAGCCTTAAAGACTTAATTGAATTATTATGGCTCTCAGCACACGCTGGTGTCATTAAATAAATATTCTAAAGGATGGTTCTGGAGATATTCGTGAAAAACAAAATCCAGTTACCCAACGGTTTCCTAGAACATCTAAGTTTTGGTGATCGGACTTCAAATAATGTAGTTATGTCTATTGTCTATTAAATTGTCTAATATTTTTGCAATATCTTGTTGAACCCGCCCAAAAACCGCCAAAAGCTGTTCTATGAGTTAAATAAGAGATTATTGCACTATTTCAGCAAATTGCCATGCCCACTTCAACACCGACAAGCCGCTCAAAATGTGGCGCTCACAGCTTGGATGCTATAAATGGATGCTAATGGGTCAATTGATAGGTATTCACGAGAGCAATACATTTCAGTTAAATTTTTTTTCTAAAATTGAAACTTTAGAAGCCATAGTTCCGGGCGGTTTGTGGCAGATCGACTAGTGATTTGATACACTCTTAGGGTTAGTTAGGGCAAGTTCATCTCGAAATAATTTTAATAAAAATTTTTATTGTATTCGTCTCATTTGTAAATATATTTATTATACCCGTTACTCGTAGAGTAAAAGGGTATACTAGATTCGTCGGAAAGTATGTAACAGGCAGAAGGAAGCGTTTCCGACCCCATAAAGTATATATATTCTTGATCAGGATCACTAGCCGAGTCGATCTAGCCATGTCCGTCTGTCCGTCTGTCCGGATGAACGCTGAGATCTCGGATACTATGAGAGCTAGGCTATTGAGATTTGACGTACAGATTCCTGAGCTTCTTACGCAGCGCAAGTTTGTTTCAGTAGACTGCCACGCCCACTCTAACGCCCACAAACCGCCCAAAACTGTGGCTCCTACAGTTTTGATGCTAGATAGACAATTTTAACTGAAATGTAATGTTCTCATCAATACCTATCGATTGACCCAAAAAAAGTTTGCCACGCCCACTTTAACGCCCACAAACCGCAAAACACTGTGACGCCCACAATTTTCATGCTAGATAAAAAATTTTAACTGAAATGTATTGGTCTCGTCAATACCTATCGATTGATCCAAAAAAAATTTGCCACGCCCACTCTAACGCCCATAACGCTTAAATCTGTATACCGCCGGTAGGTGGCGCATTTTAATCTCGCTTTGCTGCTTGCATATCTCCATTTAGCTGAGTAACGGGTATCTGATAGTCGAGGTACTCGACTATAGCGTTCTCCCTTGTTTATATACTTCATTCATTCAATATAGGCTGGTTGCGTTCCCAAATTAGTCAAGTAAATGACAATAAGGCTAACGATGTTAACAACGTTGTGGTAGTTTACTGCCCCATGATTGATTGTATGCATTTGTGGAGTATCATATTGACAGATGCTGGTCTAATTTTATATAAACTTTTAATTTTAGATTTTATATTTAAATACGTTTAATATTTAGAAGGTGTTTATTGTGACATTGGAAAATTTAACTGCCTAAACCTTACACAGCTCCAGAAATAAAACGCTCTTTTTTCGTGACACAAAATTCGTCAAAATGCGCTATTCTGTCTAGTACACAACCACCAAGGGAATAAATGGTGTTGTGAGGGCTTACACGAAAAATGGTCAGCTAAGCTATGTGGAGGGCTTTTAATTGCAGGCACAACTTAACGACAAGTTCTTAAGACTAGAGGAAGATCAATTATAAATAATGTGAAATGAATCGGATTAAGGCGACTTCCTTGTTGAATGTAAGTCTATCTGTGCTTGCGTTGGCTGCAAAAAAAGAAGATACACGCCTTGAAGACCGCTGGTCGCGGTTTCTATTGTTAGTTTTTAATCTAAGTTAAATGTGTGTAATTCAATACAACTGATGTAAGTTTTAAATTGACCCTGACTTTTAAATTCAAAGCGTACAAAAAACTGCCGCAGACGATTTCTGCTCAACTTTGACGATATGGTACGGGACGTTAAAACATTTTGGTGGCCCATGAGGGGAAAATTCACTCACAGCTTTAACAGTTTCGTAAAGTTTTTAACTTATTTACTTTGCAAATCGACTGTAAATTGTATTTCTATAATTTCATCGCCATAACGGTATCTCGAAGATCGAAGAAATTAAGGAATCAATGAATCGAATCAATGCTACCTCCCTATACACACTAGTCTTGTGTTGTTGTTGTCCTCTCCACCCTTAAATTGTTGTCACTGTCACTCACTGTCAATTTTAGTCACTTTTTGCGTGGTATTTTAAAGTAGAGTGCGGCGAGTTAAATTATTATGGGTATTCATGTAAATGAAGGTAATGATTTCGCGCAACTTAGGTACCGTTGGTTGTGGTCAAGCCTTTTGCAGAAATTTATGCCTTGCGTATGGACATATGTTCCAGATGGACCCAATTAATTAAAAATGATAGATGGAACGTTCAAAAAAAGAAAACTTAATCCTATTACGAATTTCAAGGCAGGAAACTCAACGAGCTTTCAAATAATTTTTACATAAATCATCGAGCCATCTTTTTGCAGCAATTTCCACGTTCGCATTAATATTTGGCGAATGCTGTTTAAAACAACTTTGAGCAAGCATGTAATCACATTAATTGTACATTCGCTGATGTTTACGTATCAAACTTTCCACTCCCAGTACAATGTTCAGGGGATCACTCTATTAATTATTCCTTTTTCCCTGCTTTCCTTTTTCTGCTGCCCGAATTTCCGGTTCCGCGCTTTTATTTATTTATTTCGCCAACAGTTGGTACCTTAACTGGCTACTTGTCTATTACTAAACTAAATACTAAGGGACGAAAGGTAATTGTAAAGGGTTTTCTTAATTAATTCCCTAGGGGAGCATGGGTCCAGCCGCATGTGAGATGGAAGTTTGTTCCAGTAGAACAAGGCTCTACACAGAGGCTCATTAAAAGCATAGTTAGCTGTATATGCCGGAATAAAAAAAGGTTCAAATGACCTTAAAGACCTACCAGGTACGGAAAAGCCTATGCTACTCAGCAATGCAGGGCAGTCTATTTTGGAGGACAGCAGGTCACAAATAAAAACTAGTGCGCTATTTGTTCTACGATCTTGTAGGAAAGAAAAATGCACAAGACGACATTTCGCAGAGTAAGAGGGAACCGGGTCATTAAAGTTTAGAGAAAGAAGGGCAAAAGATAGGAATTTTTTTTGAACACGCTCAATACGATTGATGTGTGTAGTTCCAGTCGGACTCCAGACAAACGAAGCATATTCTAATCTGGACCTAATGAACGAAGAAAATAGGCTTAGTTTCGTGTACGGATCTTTAAATTGCGTGGAATTTCGTTTTACAAAACCATACATAGCGTATGCCTTTGGAATTATGTAGTTTATGTGATCCATGAAAGTAAATTTTGTATCAAACATAACTCCTAGGTCCAGTGATTCATTTCTTAAGGAAAGAACATGGGAACTAATGGAATAAGAGCTAAGGACATTCATTAATCGTATGCTGTACCTAACGTAGAAACATTTTGACACGTTCAGAGGCAACTTATTACGAGAACACCAATTTCCCACTTTTACTAGGTCATTTTGAAGAAATTCACTATCGGAGATTGAATTCACAGACCTAAATATTTTAAGATCGTCCGCAAACAACAGGAATTCAGAATTTGTTATGCAATAGCTTAAATCATTAATGAAGATGATGAATAGAAACGGATCCAATGCACTTCCCTGAGGAAGGCCAGAAGTAGCCACATACGGGTTTGAGAAAACACCATTGCACTCTACTCTATAAATCCGCCCATCTAAATAAGATTTAAACCAATTTAATATTGATGAATGAAATCCCAATTTCTACAATTTTGCCAATAAAGCATTTTGGGAGACTTTGTCAAATGCTTTGGCGAAGTCGGTGTAGACTACATCAACTTGATGATGAGTGGATGAGTGGATGCAAAAAAGATTAAACGTAGCTAAGTTAGTGGTAGTTGACCTTCCAGGCATAAAACCATGTTGGTTAGGACTGATGATCCGACCAGCAAGAAAAGTTAGCTGCTTAGCTACAATTCGTTCAAACATTTTTGAGACATTACTTAGCTTTGCAATTGGCCTATAATTTGAAACAATATTTTTGTAACCAGACTTGAATATAGGAGAAACTGGCAAGTTTCCATCTATTCGCAAATACCCCAGTGGAAAGAGACTTGTTGAAGATCATTTTTAGGGGCTCACAAAGAACACCTATACAGTATTTCAAAATAAATGGAGAAAGGCCATCGCAGTCTAATTTTCCTGAGTCGTTAAAACTCTCAGCCGCCATATGACAGTCCAAATCAGTAACATCTAAGCACCCAATATTTAGCATCGTGGCAATGGCACCGAGTGAATCATCGTCATTCCACAGCGAGCTCGGTTCAAAGTTAGATACAAAGTACTTAGCAAATATATTAGCGACCCCAATATCAGAAGAAGCTGAAAGACTTTCATATGACATATGGGAAGGAAAGTAGGAGGTTGTACGTTTAGAATTGACAAAGTGCCAGAATGACTTAGGATTGGTAATTAGTTTACACTCTATATCATCAATATATTGGCTGTATAAGAATTTATTGAGGAACTCAAACTCACGCTTATGTTGTTTGTACCGATCAAAGTCGGCAGCTTCACCGCTTTCTATGTAGCGCTTATAGAATTTATTTCGGAGATTTTTGTATTTTTTTAGTCCTTGTGTGTACCATGGTAGTCTATAAGAACTTTGAACTCTAGTTTTAGCATATCTGCCTATAATAGTAGAGAGAAAAGATATAAAAACTTCATAGGTTGTATTCACATCCGCATGCGAGAGGACTTCCGCCCATCTGATATTAGAAATATCACTACGGATAGAATCTAAACTGCGAGAATTATTTGGTGAGAAAATATAACAAGTAATTAAGATTAATAGGGGCTTGTGATGAGCATCACACGCGGCTAGAGGATTATCGCTGCAGCATAGAGTAAGGCATAAATCAGGGTGTACAAAAATTAGATCTAGAAGCTTATTTAAGTTATTAAAAACATGGTTAATCTGGACTAATCCCATACTAAGAAGCTCATCGATGACTAAGATTTCGTGGGGAAGATGCAGATTACTGGGAACCATTGCTGAAGACTCAAGATCATGAGCCCACACGAGCGAAGATAGGTTGAAGTTGCCCAAAACACATATATATTGGCCATCTTCCAGCTCCTGGTATAGGTGGGCAATGTTGTCAACATGCGCTTTATATAAATCAAAACTGCTGCTTGGGGGTATGTATGATACTGTCAGGAAAATTGTTTCCGTAGGACCAGCGAGAGATACACAGAGTTGGTCGAGCAGAGAATCCTCGTTCTGGAGACAAATAGCAATGCAACGCAGCTCACGCCGCACAGCAATTAAAACTCCGCCACCTCTGGAGCATCGTGTTTTAACGGAATCTCGATCCTTACGGAACACATGGTAAAGATTTGTATCAAATAATTCATTATCGAAGAAATCCATGTTGAGCCAGGTTTCAACAAAAATGATGACGTCATGATCACCATAAGACGTTGCCTGGAAAAGGGATTGAGCTTTCGTACGCATACCACCGATATTTTGAAAATAAATATCATATAAATAAATATATCATCCATGGTCATGCTATCAATAACTGGTCCAGCATCATGGCCCGAATCCGTAAGAGGCCTCGCTGGGATTTTATCATAATTAATAAAATTATTTGTAAGAACCTTCAGTAAAGTAGTGGTACGGATACGAATAGGCTGGTGACCGGCGCTCCAAATATTAGGTGGGCGGTCAATATTAGCATTCAAGATATAACTGCACGCAGGTGAATCCACTCCTGGTAATAATGAGCGAGAACGTACTACAGCAGCCGCAGTCCATTGTTGTTGTTGATGGCGAAAGCATCTCCAAAGAGCACCTTCAGAGAGAGCACTCTGAGAGGCTCGCCATCCAGCCAAATGTGTCGATAAAAGTTGTTGTAGAAAGTCGAACGTCAGAAAGGTAGAGACGGAGAGCGCATAACTATTAGGCGATGAAGAGTGAGAATCCACCCGATTTTCTAGGTACTTCCGGAGAGAGACGCAAGATGATGAGAGCGCAACTCCGAGGAGCGCGCCGATATTAGAGCCAGGCGGACGGCGAATGTCGCGCACAGCGGACAACAAAAGCTCCAGCTGATGTTGTTGACGGTGCAACGGGAGAGAGGCGCAAGATGATGAGAGCGCAACTCCGAGGAGCGCGCCGATATTAGAACCAGGTGGACTGCGAACGTCTCGCAAAGCAAACAACAAAAGCTCCGGCTGATGTTGTTGATGAAGCATCAGGAGAGCCACGGAAAATTATGTGAGCGCAACTCCGAGGAGCGTGCCGATATTCAAGCCAGGCGGACGGCGAATGTCGCACAAAGTGGACAACAAAAGCTCCGGCTGATGTTGTCGATGGTGCGTTAGGAGAGAGTCAGAAGATGAAGAGAGCGCAGTGGGAAACGCAAGCAGCTGCCGATTTTGTTGCGAAAACGACTCCGAGAAATAAGGAAAGGCTTGCAGACGATGTCCCGCAAAAGTATCGACGCCAGTGGCGTCGAACACTAGGGGTTTTTTGACGGCTGACTTGATGATGAAGTTTGTCCAGGCTCCGGCAAATTAGATAAAATTCCATCCCCTACCACAGTGGCCCGCTCTCTATGAATAAATCTTTTGACCTTAACTGAGTTCGGCCAGAAATCGTTTTTGAAGACTATATCGTAAAGCTGATCAGGTATACCAAGCTTGAAATTTACAAACTTTAAAGTTGTAACGTCGACATCTTTTTTACAAGCTTTGCACAAGTGAGAGAACTAGCATCCACCTTAAGCTTGGTGGACACATATTTTAAAACAGCATTCGGCTATGAATCAGTTGCAAACTTTCCGACATGCAAAAATTTCTTGGTCGGCAAAACATGAAGGTCTTCGGCATTAGGAGCCACTCCAACAACATGTTTATTGGGCTTGTTGTTGTTCCTTCTCCTCTTATTTCGAACTTGTATGAAATTTCCTCTCTCCATATCCAGAGCACGATTCGAAGGGTCAACGACCGCGGAAGCCGTAGCAGCAGCAGCCGCATATGACAGGGGAGCTGCAGCTACGTTGGTAGGCCTCGGTAGACGAGGTTTGGGATTTACATTCTGATTCAATGCATCATCTTTAGGGGGGAACGCCTCCATGAATTTATTTTGAAGGCCCTGATATAAGCGCTCCAGGGCTTTCAATTTTTCATCGAATTCATCTATTTTAGAATGCGAATCATTCGCAACCACACAGCTATCATATTGCCATAGTATATTTGGATTTAATAAGAGTTTGAGCACATCATCCGGTAGGGCTACGCAAGAAGTATGATAGGCGCGACGGCACAAAGAAGAGCAGCGAACAGCATCCGAAGCGCGAAGCTGGGCCAATGTAACATCGGTTTTGCACTCGGGACAGCGGGGAAGTAACATAGCGAGAATTTTAAGCACGTCTGGACGCAAAGAAAGCTAGATGACGACTGGATATGTTTCAGGATATGTTTCAGATTGGCCATTCTAATGTGAAAATCTATTCCATTTCAAATATTCAAAAATTTCGTTTTTTTTCGAAGCAAGCTCTGCCAGTAAAACGATAAAACTATCCTTGTCTGCAGTGAATGCACAATAAGAATTTACTGTACGGAATCGAGCAACTATCCAAAAACAGAGCGGTTGACTTAAGAATTTGTTAAGCAAGCAAATTGTTGCTGGAGAAAATAAATTTTGAATTTTTTACTATTATTTATTTGTGATTTTAATTTGAATGCGTTACACTTGAGAATTTCAGTTCTTTTTTCTGTTGCCCAACACATTTTCTATTATTTCTTCATTGTCGCTAATTCGTTGATGTTAGCTAATTCGTTCTGTGAAGAACAATTTTTAATAAATATTTATACAGTTGCCGATTGCAAGCCGAAGCGTTTTATTAAAGTATTCAAAGTTTCGTGGTTGGCACGTACTATTTTTATTAAATTTTAAAGTTGCTTCTGAAATTAACTTTCAGTGAACGGTCGTGTTTTTGTCTTGCGCTCCGAATTTTTGTTCTTTTTGTCCATAAACCATCGGGGTTTAATTCATATTTTCATACGTCTATATAACTTTTTATGTCCCTAACAACATCCGTTCGCTTCGCGAGTGCATAGTGATTGTTTTGTGTTTAAATTAACAAAATTAGTTTGCACGTCTAGTCTCTGTGCAGTGTTTGTTGTTATTGTTTTTTTCTAATTGCCTTTTTCTTTTCTTTCAAACGCTGTTTGGAGCGGTAAGTGTCTAAACGGTAGTTAGCCGCTCTCCCGCACTCCCGCTTATAACTTTGTTTTTGGAACATCTAAAACTTACGCTCCCCCAGCTTACTTACTCCCGCTCATTCTCTCCCGCTCTCTAACTCTCTCTTTTACTTGCGTAGCTTTATTCTCTTGGCACTGTGGTTCGGAATATCGCGATAATGGCTGTCTGCAATTTAAAGAAATGCAAGTCGTTATTTTCGGCTGGACAACAGAGCATTCCGTGCCATTCGTGTGAGAATATTTTTCATGCAAAATGCCTTGGCTATTCGGGCCTGGTACGCGATGCAATCGACATGAGAAGTGGCTTGCGCTACTATTGTGATGAATGCATTGCTTATGAAACCCAGGCACTCTCTATAAGGCGGCTTACAAAAAGCACTGTTACGGAATTAATCCGGAACAGCCGTAAAAATACGGATCTGCTTGTGGCGCTTGAGTCGCAGCTCACTAGCCGTATGCTATCTGAGCCCGATTCTCCTAAGCGTAAAAAGATCGCGGTCGATAGACAACCCACGATAGCCGCTAGTGTAACTCTCTCTGGCGATCCGGGGTCTGCAGCACAGCAGTCGATCTCAGCCGCCGCACAAATGGTACTGAGGTCGAAAGCTAAAAAAGATTCGGTTTCCGAACGCAAAGAACGCGAGATTTTGCCGCATGAGACGCCCGAAAAATCTTCTATAAGCAGTACTTTAATAATTCCAACGCCGCATGTTGACTTAACGTCCGGAGTACCGAATGAAACTGGTAGTGCAGCCGTAAATGCCGTAGTACCTAAACCTAAAAATGGTCAGATAAGCTATGTGGAAGGTCTTTGTGTTGCATGCACAACATAACGACACTTAGTTAAAACTAGAGGAAGATAATTTATAAATAATGTAAAAAGAAGCGGACCAAGGTGACCTCCTTTTGGTACACTTGAAGTAACTCGGATTGGAGATAAGAATAAGTTTTTAAAATTAATTATTAATTTACTTATATTATTATTTCTTTAATTAATTAATTTAAGCCGAATTGGGTCCTGAACTGGTGTTTCTGGCGATTCTGAGAGGCAGTTGACACAACAGTGATTTAAAAGCGATTGTTAGCATAGCTTTGCTAACGTTGGCTGCGAAAAAAATCGCGATTAAAACTGGGTTCTATTATTTATTTGTAATCTAAGTAATATCCAAGATTGAAATTGTGCAGTTCAATACAAATGATATAAGTTTTAAATTGACCCTGCCTTTTATTAAAAAGTGTATGAAAGACTCTCTGAGCAGATTTCTGCTCGACTTTGACTCATAGCTTATCAGTTTCGAATAGTTTTAAGATTACATAAGTCTTTGTGCTTACTTGTTTTGCAAATTGCCTATAAATTGCATTACTATAAATGCATCGCCATAACGGTATCTCGAAGAACGCAGGAATCGAAGATAATAACAGATTTGATCGATGCCTTTTGCTACCTCCCTCCACACACAAGACTCGTGTAGTTTTCTTCTTCTACTATAATTTTATTCACTGTCACTCACTGCCAATTTAAGTCACTTTTGTCCCGGTATTTCAAAGTAGAGCGCGGTGAGTTAAATAATTATGTGTATAAATGTAAATGAAGGTAGTGATGTTGCTTAAGAGAGTTAGGCACCGTTGTTTGTGGTCAAGTTTTTTGCAGAAATTTATGCCTTGCGTATTGGGTTCCGGGTGGACCCAATTAATTAAAAATGCTAGATAGAACGTTCAAATAAAGAAAACTTAATATTTTCGAATTTCAACTCAGTAAACTCAACGAGCTTTCAAATAGTTTTACACAAATCATCAAGCCATCATTTTGCAGCAATTTTCACGTTCGGATCAATATTTGGCGAATGCTGTTCAAAGCAACTTTGAGCAAGCATGTAATCACATTAATTGTCCATTCGCCGATGATTACGTATCAAACTTTCTGGTCACAGTACAATGTTCAGGGGATTAATATATTAAGAATACCTTTTTGCCCATGCCGGCTTCCACAATTCAGCTGTCCGAATTTCTGGCTCCGCGCTTTTTAGCATATGTTTATGTGAAAATCCATTTTATTTCAAATATTCATATTTGTTTTTTTTGAAGCAAGCTCTGCCAGATGACGAGACGATATTATAGAAACAAACTATTTAGTAGCATGGAAACCTGTTGTACAACGATAAAACTACCCTTGTCTGCAGTTATTGTACAATAAGTACGGAATCGAGCAACTATCCAAAAAGAGAGCGGTTGACTTAGGAAATTGTTAAACAAGTAAATGTATAAATGTATCAACGAGTCTAGACCACTTCAAATTGATTACTCTGCTCATCGGTTGGAAAATCAATTACACAAATCTGCCCATCACAACACAGGCATGCAAGCAACACCGAGGAAATTCCTACCTTCACAAACTGGGTGCCTTTTCACAATTGATTGGTTAACGTCCACTCTACTGTTAGAGGATACTTTTCCACAGCACAATTAAGCATGGGTCCATACGGTGCTCGCTCTACCTAGGTAGCTTGGTAGCTTTCCATCTAGGCAGAGAATGGTAAAACTCCTTCCACTCGCAGGCCCTCCTACTGGTGGAACCAAATACCGGAAGCCAGGAAACTATCAACAACCTGGAAAGAACAATATAAGGGACCAGCTCAGGAGCTTCGACAAAGAACTCTATTGAAGTTCATCGTGACTCGCATATAAGCTCGACACGAAACGCATAGGGGTAGGCCATCGCCAACATGCCCGGTAGGCCTAAAGAGGATAGCGGAAACACTTGTTTCAAGTCAAAAGAGAATGACGCGAACCGCAGAGGTCGTAATCATTGCGTGCATACAGCTGACAACGGCCGCAGAAGTTGTTCAGGTACTAAACACAATTCTGAAAGATAAGTCTAAAAAGAGTTCTGTAAACTGCAATCAAAGAAAATACAAAAGAGTATGTTGACACTGTTGGCAAATACTACGCCCTTTGTTGTCAAGTACCATTAAAGACGGTATCCGAATAATCACCATGCCTGAAGGGACCAGACAAATTGTCTTCGCAGATGACGTTGTCATAGTTGTGGTTGCCAAGCAGCTTACAGATGCAGAAAGAACCTTTCCAAGGCCCTCGCCCTTGCTGCGCACAAGTCTGAAGCCCAAGTCTTAAACACTTAGATGTAAGGCTATTATTTAAGGAACATCTAGCGTACGCTAGTTGCAAAGCAGTCAAAGACCCAGTTGCTATTACGCGAATTATACGCGTGGACCGATTGTAATTTTGAAAACCTAAGCATCCTGGTAAAGAGATTTTTCAAATTTGTTCAGGTTGCAGGTAAAAATCAAACTTATATCCATCAACTGAATTGAAAATATCTCGTCCGTTTACCTTCAAAGACATTATTTGACCCCACACAACACTTGGAAGCTCTAGCCCCGGCGCATTTTTTAGTAGGAGATTATTGCGCACCATTTTTATGGTTTTGGAGTGTAACCGCAGATTGGATTTCATATTCTGAATGTACTTATCGAACCGAGTCAGACTTCAATTGGCGTTTCTCTAGATTAGCTTGCGTTGAGATATTTTAGCAATGTAACGATTGTAAATATATATAACGAGGACCAATAGGAATTATCTGTTTATGTCCCAAGATTGATATAGGTGTGCAGAAACATTAAGATAAACAAGGAAGAACGCTATAGTCGAGTACCTCGATTATCAAATACCCGTTACTCAGCTAAAGGGACCAAAGAGAGATGCATTATGGGCGTTAGAGTGGGCGTGGCAAATTTTTTTTTAATCAATCGATAGGTATTGACGAGACCAATACATTTCAGTTAAAATTTTGTATCTGGCATGCAAATTGTGGGCGCCACAGGCTTGGGCGGTTTGTGGGCGTTAGATTGGGCGTGGCATATTCGCGTAACAAACTTGCGCTGCGTACAAGGCTACGGAATCTAAATCTGAGATCCCAATTCTCTAGCTTTGATAGTTTCCGAGATATCCACGTTCATATTTACGATTTTTTGAAATTTGTGAGCGGTTTTTGGGCTTTCAAGTGGGCGTGGCAAACTTTTTTTGGGGTCAATCGATAGGTATTGATGAGAACATTACATTTCAGTTAAAATTTTTATTCTAGCATCAAAACTGTAGGAGCCACAGTTTTGTGCGGTTTGTGGGCGTTAGAGTGGGCGTGGCACTCTACTGAAACAAACTTGCGCTGCGTAAGAAGCTCCCATAGTTTCCGAGATCTCAGCGTTCATCCGGACAGACAGACGGACAGACGGACATGGCTAGATCGACTCGGCTAGTGATCCTGATCAAGAATAACCCCATAAAGTATATATGGGGTCGGAAACGCTTCCTTCTGCCTGTTACATACTTTCCGACGAGTCTAGTATACCCTTTTACTCTACGAGTAACGGGTATAAAAATAAAGAACAAATTCGTTAAAAAAATGTACTTATCGTGAAATAGTTATCTTTCACGTACCCAATAAATTTCAATCTGAAATCTCCTAGCAACATTAGCAGCGCAAGAAAAACCATTAGGGCGGCTTGTGGGCGTTAGAGTGGGTGTGGCACACTGACGAAACAAACTTGCGCTGCGCATGAATCTCTAGAATCACCATGCCTAGTCCCAGTATTGCAGCTTTTATAGTTTCCGAGATCACAGTGTTCAGTTTATGGGGTCGGAAACGCTTCCTTCTACCTGTTACATACTTTCCGACAAATCTACTAACGGGTATAAAATGAAATACATGTTTTTTAAAAATATAAAAAAACCGGATCAATGCTTGACTTGGGTTATCACTCCTCTACTCTCTCCTCTTTAGTGAAAAAGATCAATGCAATAATCAATACCATCTCTTTTTTCATGTCCATTTCCCAGATTGTCACCGTGGTAAAGAGGACAGAGAGACCCCAAGCGCGTCAAGTAGCTTAAACGTATACTATCTTCTTAGTAATAGAAAACGCTTCCTTCTGCCTGTTACATACTTTCCGACGAATCTAATATACCCTTTTACTCTACGAGTAACGGGTATAAAAATGCTATGCCATAGAAACCCAAATGGGGCTTAGACAGTACTTTCCGTACATGAAGTCCAAATTGCGGTTAAAAATATCTCACAGTGTACTTGTTACTTCTTCTTTCATACTTCTGTATTAGAAATAAAAGGCAGGAAAATTGGTTTTTTTTGACAGTTTCAGTTATTTAAAATTCCTCTAATTTATTTGTGATTACGCAACTGAAGTTCACGTCAGCTGAAATACAATGGTGGACAATGGATTTATTCCGTGGGAATATGAGTTTCACATTTGTCAGAAATCATAACTGTTTCACACACAGATGGGCCCCGTGAAAAGTGTCTATAGGGGACACACCCTACTTTCAGTAATGACATGGTATCTATTGTGGTATCACATCATCTTCAATCCACAATCGTATCTAGAAAACGTAACCATGTGATGGGGTCCGTTTATATATTCATAGGCACACAGAGCCCAATACCCCCAAATAACTTTGAACAAAATAAACTAATATAGAAATAAAATAATATCATACGAATTTGTATTATCTGGCCCTTTCCGGCTCTCCCTTTCGAGTGTTTCAGTTAAATTCGATTTTCACAAATGTTAATATTTGGTCGGCCTTATGTATTTTTCTAGGAGAGAAAGATGCTTAGTTAATTTTCGTAATTTATTAAGGGTTCATATGATATAAGTTACCGTGCACTCTTGAAGTCTCATTGCTAAATCTAGCAGCAAAATTAAATTCCAAACTTTTAACAGTCTTTTGGCTTCCGGTTCTTGCCTGTCAGCCTCCCGTAGAGAGTCGTTGGTTCTCGGTAACTTTTTGGGGACGCTTTAACTCCCTCCAAGCTGTCAATTAGTAAATACACATGTTCTTCGACTTCCAATCTAGCTTTCTATCCAGAATAAGGCCATGGAATTTAGCCTTGTCGCTAAGTCTAATAGTTTGCCGCAAATAGATTGGAGGCTTAGCTTAGAGGATTAATTCAGTTTTAAAGGGGCTTATTCCCAGCACATTTTTGATTGTTCAGTCTAATATGTATCTAAGGCTGTCGATTATTGGTTCACATAGTGTCTGTGGGAACTTGTCTGAGGAGGTAATTGCAAGATTTTCTGTGCATGATGTGCAGCAGTCTATTGACTGCTACGTTCCACAGGAGTAGCGAGAGTACACTGTCTTGTGGGGTGCCTCTACTAACTTTCCTTACGACAGTTCACCCCTCAGGTCCTGCATCAAGATAGCCGGTTAATGAGGTGCACTAGGTGTTGATCAATATCCAAGTCAGTTAGTCAGTTATTAAACAGTGATTGCTTTTGGAAGAATGTGGTTGAAAGCGCACTCTTTATCTAAGAATTCTATGAGTGTAAACTCCTTTTCGTGGTGCGTTTTTTCTATAATCGTAACCTGTCTAGGGCTGTTTCCGTAGACATACCCTTGACGTAGACGTGTTGCGCGTCGGAGAAATCGGATGGTGATGTTTTAGTCTATCCGACGTTCTCAGCATAAACAAAGAAAGACTGATCAGCTTGAAGACTTTATGGGTGCAATGACAGGGTTTTTCTCCTTTAGGGTGAGAATAATATAGGTATCGAAGACAATTTTGAAAATCTAGCAGAGCCAGTTTTCTGCAATGACGCGCTGAGCGGCTAAGTTGATAGTCAAGACTTGAGCTCCACGACGCCCTTGGCGTCTCTGTATCCGCTTTGCCACGGTGACAACCTATGAAGTGGACGTCAAAAAGGACTAACAGAGACTCCATGAGTATTTAGAGCGCTCGATGTATGTAAAGTTATAAAGATTTTATAGAAGGATAAAATCCAATGTCTATGTCCGATTAGCGTAGGGATTCATCGTCGATCCCAACATCTCGCATACCTCTTGCGAGGTTGCATTCCTTTGAGACATAGCCGCCAAGGGGGTTGGCGTCGGTTCCGGACCGGTCCTTTGTCTGCTCGTTTGATTCCATGGCTACCCCTGTCCTTACAAGTCGACTTCTGGCATCTGCTTTCTACACGGGCACCACTATGTTCTTAGCTGCCTTCAGCAGGTTGCTGGGTTGCTGAATATGGAGAGGATAGCCAACCTTTCATTTTCAGAATATGCAAATCGGAGGTTGGCATATTTGGGTTGCAGACCTTTTTCTGAGGCCCTGGGCTTGCTTGGTATCTTGTTCCAGTGTACCACCTCGAGCTTGGCTCCCGGGTAGATATCCCCAAAGAATTGCTTCAGCCACTTGTAGAAGACCGCGGCGTCGGCATCTTGGCAGGTAACTATTTTGACCTTGCCCTGATACCACCACGAGTCTCAAAATAGTGGAGGTGCTCCCTCTGTCTTAACAACTTCGTCCATGAAGGGCCCCTGCAGCTGTGGGACTATACTCTCCTTCAACATGTTCAGATCCTAACAAAATTCATAAAAGTCCTTAATGGATTTTATCTTTAAGTTTGAATAAATAAAAGTCTCTAATTGACTTTTTTTTAAAAGTCATTTATATCTGTTATGAAAGGACTTTCAAAATAAAAATTATTTATAATAATTACGAGTATTTGGAACTTTAATAATAATAAATAAAACAAGGAAGAACGCTATAGTCGAGTACCTCGACTATCAGATACCCGTTACTCAGCTAAATAGAGATATGCAAGTAGCAAAGCGAGATTAAAATGCGCCACCTACCGGCGGTATACAGATTTAAGCGTTATGGGCGTTAGAGTGGGAGTGGCAAATTTTTTTTGGACCAATCGTTTTTTATTTTTAATCTAGCATAAAAATTGTGGGCCTCACAGGTTTTCGCGGTTTGTGGGCGTTAGAGTGGGCGTGGCATATACGCGTAAGAAACTTGCGCTGCGTATAAGGCTACGGAATCTAAATCTGAAATCCCAATTCTCTATCTTTGATAGTTTCCGAGACATCCACGTTCATATTTACGATTTTTTGAAGTTTGTGGGCGGTTTATGGGCGTTAGGGTGGGCGTGGCAAATTTTTTTTGGGTCAATCGATAGGTATTGATGAGAACATTACATTTCAGTTAAAATTTTTATTCTAGCATCAAAACTGTAGGAGCCACAGTTTTGGGCGGTTTGTGGGCGTTAGAGTGGGCGTGGCACTCTACTGAAACAAACTTGCGCTGCGTAAGAAGCTCAGGAATCTGCACGCCAAATATCAATAGCCTAGCTCCCATAGTTTCCGAGATCTCAGCGTTCATCCGGACAGACAGACGGACAGACGGACATGGCTAGATCGACTCGGGTATTGATGCTGATCAATAATATATATACTTTATGGGGTCGGAAACGCTTCCTTCTGCCTGTTACATACTTTCCGACGATTCTAGTATACCCTTTTGCTCTACGAGTAACGGGTATAAAAAAAAAGTTACGGAACGGGTTTTATCTCGAGAATTGATCATTGATTATGAATAAAGTGAACTGTATTAATGATTTTTTATGTTTTTGGCTTTTATTCACTAGATTGCGGTTTTTCAATAATTTTTAACGGCTTGTAGTCAGCAAGCGGTTGCAGGAGAAGATCAACTATAACAACATGGTCATTTGATAAGTCATGGCGTTATTGTACACTATTGTTTACTATTTTCGTCAAGCTGCATCCTTGAAGTAACGCCTCTAAAAATTTTAGCCATTCCCGATAACTCATTTAAAAGATACAGCACTAAGAAGCGACCAAGTTCCGTGTATTTTTTAATATGGAAAAATCGGAGCTCCGAGTTTTGATTAAATACTATCTTCTACGCAAGAAAACAGCAGCCGGGACCCATGCAAAGCTACATAAGTATTTTCCAGAAACTGCACCGTCGTTAAAGACGGTTTGCTGACTTTCATTGTGGTCGTACAAGCACAAATGACGCAGAACGATCTGAACGCCCAAAAGACGTGAGATCACCAGAAAACATCGAAAAAATCCATGATATGATGTTACATGACCCCAAAGCGAAAATTGCTGAGATAGCTTTGGCCACAAAGATGTCGACTGAACGTGTGTTTAACATCATACGCTCGATTTTGGGTATGAACAAGCTCCGCGCGGGATGGGTGTTGCGTTTGCTTGCAGTGGACCAAAATCGCATTCAGAAATTGATCACATTTCAGCGAATTCCAAAGGAGTTTTTTGCGCCGATTCATAACCATGGATGATAACAGGATCTATTGCTATGCTACAGAGTCATTTCAACAGGCAAAAAAGTGGCACTCACCGGGTGAAAGTGCATCAAAGCGTCCGAACGCAACAGTCCGCTGAAAAGTTAATGGCCTCTGTATTTCGGGAGGCGCATGGATCTCATCGACTATCTTGAAAAAGGAAAAACAATAACAGGCGCATATAACTGCGAATTATTGGACCGTTTGAAATTTGAAATCGCCATAAAGAGGCCGCATTCATCGATGATTACTCAAGCTAAATTACATAAAATTAAGTTCGATATGGTTCCTCAGCCTCCGTATTCGCCAGATTTGGCTCCCAGCGACTTCTATTTGTTTCCAAACCTGGAGAGATGGCTCACCGGTAAGCGATTTTACTTGAAAGTGGAGCTCTCATCTAAAACTAGAGCTTAGACTAGAGCTTAGAGTTAGACCTAGAGCTTCCGAAAGAGGCATGCACAAGTAAAAAGATCGTTGGAATCGCTATATCAACCTGAAAAACAAAACGGACTTTAGCCAAAACAACGTTTCCGTGTTTGATTTTAAAGTTACTTATCAAGATGCCTTGTACTGCCGAAACATAAAAACGTGCAAAAAATAATTGATAAGACGCGGGATGCTCTTATACTTATGCATGTTTCTTTAGCCAAATTCTCAGCGTCTTGTTGATTGTCTGGAATTGAGATACTCTAGATTCCAGCGATTCCAGAAACCTTTGTACTTTGGCTTGCGATTGTCTCCAGCGCTACATTCTGTTAATGCTTACATCCCGGAAAGAAGGCTCTGGAAGCGAGTGGGTTTAACTTTAAATTCGGTTAAATCATCCATGAGTTAAGAACTCGTATGTCTTTCCTGCAATAAACAAATTCTACAATTAAATACAGTTTTGGGGACGATTTTTCTGGTTCCAAAGATCCAATACCTTTGTCGAAGACTATGAAATGTGAATTCGACTCCAGAGTATTGCGATGAAACATGTTGATATCGAGGTAGTAGAACATCTATTGGAGCTTGCTTGGGTAGCACTATGGGATGTTTTGCGTCTACACGAATCGCTCTCTGGTCATCTTAAATGGGCGTCCAGCAGGTGAGTTCAAATTTGTCTGACAATGGCTGTCCGGTGTTTTACTGCTTCTGTTGAAAAACTACTTTTGAACGTGCGCGAAAATCCTAGATTGTGCACATTGGAGTGACAGGAACGGTGAAAGTCGATGTCTTGCATGAAATGCAAATGGAGTATCTGATTACCTGCAATAAATGAGACTACGATGATGTTTTGCTTATCAAACAGGATGGCAGATTTCCTTCGTCGGAAAGGTGTAGATTAACTTGTGGATCGGTCATTACTTCCAGAGATGCCTCTTCTTCTGTCCACAATACCCCATGGAGGATTATTTTATAGTCTGACCAACAATACAATGTTGGTACAGTTAATAATTGCTTCACCAAGGAAATGCAATTAGAGAGTGGATGGGCTGCGTTTAGCTGGAGACACAGAAAGGAGATAGTCTTAATAGGTGCGACGCGAGTTTTTCCCATTATCAGTATGACGGCATATCCATTATTAATTTCGGCGAGACTAGAGATGACACCAGCATATGCCTGAGATGAGGCATCAGTAAATCCATGCATATCTCTCGTTGGAAGCGGTGCGGATATGTAGCGAGGAATTTGAAATGCGTTTGGTAAAAGCAGTGGTAGTTCGAGGAGTTTCAAGCTTGAAGAAAATATGGCATTGGAAGGTTCCCAAAACAATCCCAGAACTTCAACATTTTTTTTTTAATGCTTTTCAATTTATTTATTGAATTTTTTCCCTTTGGATATTAACAATAAGTGTATCAAATCTTAAATTAAATAATCTCACTAACAGTCATATGACTGATATTGTGCTAAAGGGGCCCGAAAGATATTGCTGGCTTGGCCGGTCGTTGCGTTGTAGACGGGATCGGCTGGAAACCCAAGTCAAGCCTCTTGCGAGGCGATTTAGGTGCACAGAGAGTTTTTCATTGTAGGAAGCTTTTTGGTTGTCTATTTCATCTTTTACGGTAAGAATGCCTAGGTTCCTGTAGATGTTTTGGTTGCGAATATACCATGGTGCCCTAGTGAAAGTTCACAGGACTTTCGATTGAACGCGCTGTATAATGTCTATGTTGCTGCTGCTGGCGTTCCCCCACAGCTGGGAGCCATATTTCCAGATGGGCTTGAGAGTGGAGTTGTAGGGCAAAACCTTGTAGTCCAGACGCAGGGGCGAACGAGCGTTAAGAATCCAGAGGAAGGTGCTGGCTTTTAGTTTTAGATGTACTTTCTTGCGTTCGATGTGTCTTAGTCGTCTGTCAAGGTGGATGCTGAGATACGTTACATCGTTGATCACGTGATCAGTGGGGGTGATCAGTAGTTTTTGTGCTTTGAAGAAGAGTTATTAGCACTGGCGAATGGTCTTACGACAGGTCCGAAAGCGCTTTGGCGCTTTTTATATTGCGGGAAATGTTTTTTGTCACCGCAAAGTCTATTAGGTCTGAAACTTTCCTGGGGTCTGTTGGCCAGTATGTGGGGCTGCCAGGGGAAACATAGTCTAACTTGTTGTTCGGTTTTATGATTGCATTGTATAAATGCCTTCCTTTGGGAGTCACAAGGCGTGATCTCCAGTGCGTGTGTTTGGCATTATAGTCCCCTGCAGCTATAAAGCGATCTCCAAGCAAGTTGTAGAAGTCCATGAATTGTCCTTCAGAAATTGTAAAGCGAGGCTGACAGTAGATGGCGGCTATGGTGAGGTTTCCGATGCCTGACTGCACTTTGATAGACGTGGCTTGTAAGTAACTAGTTGCAAATCTTTGATGAAAGTGGTGCTTGATGCGTTCCCTGATTAGGGTGCCGGTTCCACCGTAGGCCTTACCATCTGAATGGTCATACTTTGCTGCATGGTGACCATCATAGATTCCAGAGTGCTTTGTGACTGTGCTTGGATCTGCTGAGCGTTTCCTAGATTAGACTGGAGTGGGGTTTCCGTCCCTGATCGAAGGGCATCGGAGTATGAGAAGCCCTTCTGGGTGTTTAGTTGACCAAATGAGGATCTTGCAGCCGTGCCGAAAAAATACTTCCGGCGTTGTAAGCGAGTAAGTGTACGCATTTTGGGTATTCTGATGACGCGTTGATGTCACTTTTCGCATGCGGTCCTTCGTCTCCTTGTAGACCGGATAGCCCCTTTAGTTTGCCGTGTGGTTACCTTGGCAGTTAACGCATTTTTTCTTTTTGAGGTCTTCTTTGTTGGCAGGGCAGTTTGCCGAATTGTAAAAGTCTCCATAAGCTAAACAAACTGTTCGAAGTGAACAGTATGCCCTGGTGAGTCCATACTCCTGACAATTTGTGCAGAGCACTGGGCCGTTCCTTTTAAGTGGCTCTTTCACGGTGATTCTTCGGTGCAATAAGTATTGCAGGTTATAAATGGGGTGCACTTCATTTTTCCTCAAAGCTCAGCTGTCTGTCTCCAGCTCGACCCTGAAGAGTGGTTGAGGCTCTTTTTTCCTGTTTATAATTTTACTGACGTTCTTTGCAGAAACTCCTTTTTCCTTGAGAGCATCGATGACTTCCTTGGCTGTTACGTCGGGCTCGATTCCTTTAAGTACCACTTGCAGGCCCTTGCTGCTTTTTAGTTGGTACGTGTAGTAGTTTTTTTTAGCTTCTTCCAGGTATTTGGATCAGCTCGGAAATGTTCTTCAGATTTGGTCTGAGGCATTGTTGACTCCACGCCGTCGGAGTGGGGGTAGCCAAAGAAATGGTGAAATTGGGGGTGGGGTGTTTTGACATATCTTGTCTTGTCTTGTCTTTTTTTACCCCAATGGTGTGTGTGTGTGAGGGGTGTTTTGTCATGCGTAAAAATGTGTGGTTGTTTAGAGTGATCTTTACCCGAATAGGGTGTGTAGGAGTATGAGAGAGGGGTGTTTTGTCATGTCTTCTTCGTTTTCACGACGTGAAAATTGACTTTTTCGAAGTATTGTCTGATCAGAACGAATGATTGGTGGAAGGTTTTTTAAGTGTTGGTTTATGAATTTGTTAAGATATTCCAATTTATCAAGAAGATCTTTTAATGAATTATGTATATACTCCATTTGAGTTATCATTTTTATTACTTTACTTCTTCTTCGTTTTCACGACGTGAAAATGGACTTTTTCGAAGTATTGTTCACTTCTATCTGATCAAAACGAATGATTGATGGAGCGTTTTAAGGAATTATGTATATACTCCATTTGAGTTATCATTTTTATTACTTTACTTTCCAGCTCTGATACTCCGTTATTACTTTTTAATGAATTTCTACTTTTCGACGCCGTTCTAAAAGTTTACGCTTCATTGTTGTCGTTTTCTCTGATACTCATGTGCTACTGGGAAAAACGTAGTATAATTTAAATAATTATAAAAAAAGGTTTGAGTTTGAGTTCGATGAAATTTTATTTTTGTTTTTATTCATTAAAATAGATACGTTCATAATATTAAAAATGAATACATTTTAAGTTTTTATACCTTAAGGTAAACTAACCCTCCCTTTTCTATTTCATTCTTGATTTAGAATCGACCAATCATAGCAGCGAATAGCATGTAAAGTGGGCGGGTTTCAAGAATCGTAGAGAAATTACTTGACCATAAAGAAAAAGTTAGGGTGGGATATAGAGTAAGAATTGGAGGGACAGGTGTCCACAGTTGGTACTATTAAAGGCTTGTTTTCTCTCATAGTTATAGTTAACGTTATTCCCCAAGTATTTCACAATTTCTTTTGGGGGTTGTAGATTTCCAAAACTATCAAAGTATTGTATACTTTTTTTTTTGTTATAAGCTACCAAATGTGTACCATTTAATGAACTATCATCTAGGTTTATAATTTCTGACTCTTCTCTCCAATGAGATATTGGTAGTGAGTCTCTCATAAACACACCTCGGAAATGTGGAATGTACTTTTGAGCAAAATTCAAAATTTCGAAATTTGAAAGATGTTTTTTAGGTAGCTTAGTAATTAGTTTTTCGAATTTCCTCTAAATGGATTAAGATATAATCCATAACCTTTTCTATAAGGTTTAAGAAACATACCTTCACTCACCTTAATACTTTCCTTTTTTTTATTATCTCTCTTCTAATGGTTTTTTCCCCATATTTTCATTATTGATAGTTTTAGCAATGGCTGCACTACCAGAGGCGAGACTACCTAATGCACTTAGTGCAGTCAAAAGGGGTGCAATAGGTAAAAAACCACCAATTTTCGGTACATTAATAATACGAGGAATCTTAATATTTTTTTTATTTCTACCAATTGATTAATTGACTGCTTTACGCGCAACCTTAATCGCACTGATTAGATCAAGTGGTTTCTGAGTTTTCAATGCCCGTATTCCTGTTTGGAAAACATTTGAAAAACTCTTTACCTTTGATTTCCTTTTCTTACACTTTCTCTTTGTTTCCTTTATCACACCCATTCCGAATTTCTTTTTTGTTTTCATAATATTTGTAACTAAGTATGCTGCTGTTTTCTCTGCAATACTATCTTTTAAACCAGCACGTTCCCACGCTTTATTTATTAATACTGCGTCAGCCTTACAAGCCTACAAGCTTCATCCAATTGATTTATCCCACGATCACCGCGTTCCAACCTTTGTTTTAGCTTTGTTCCAGGTCCACAAAAATTATAACCAGGAATATGTGCTTCAAATGGAAGTGTGATAATTATTTTGTTGATGATACCACTACCTCGTTTCAAGTTTGAACTCTGACTGCAACAATTATAAAAACTTTAACCCATTTTATATAATGTTTAATCAATGAGCATTTCTCATCGAATGAACTACATTACACACATGAACATGCGTTTAATACGTCAAAAACAAGAAACCTGTGTAAGAAATATCGAGGGTGGTGATCACTCAATAACAAATTCAGTTCCACGACATAGTTCTTTATTACCCAATACAATAAGAGCATTGGTTGTCGGTCCCTCAAACCGTGGAAAAACAAATGTTGCGCTCAGTCTTATTGAAAGTCCAAACAGGCTTAAATTTCAGAATATATATGTATTCTCAAAGAGTATATATATATAAGCTATATTTTCACAGTACATTATTAGATTCCAAAATGAGTAGATCATTCACTTTTACATTAAATAGCAATGAACCCATTACAAACATTTCTTATTTCCCACCCATTGAACTGGCGAATGGTGAACATGAGTGTGCACTCATTGAATTTCATATGTACAACTCTATACCCAATGTCAATATAAATAATAATCTCTTTCATATTGGTGATAAATTAATTCAACTTCCAATAGGATCATATGAACTCAATGATATTTATGATTTTCTAAAAAATAAATTAAAACATTATGATCTTGAGAAAACATTTCAAATAGAGAGTAATAATAACATACTTCAAGTCTATATTACAACTACGAAGGAACCTATTTATTTTATTAGAAACAACTCCATTGGACAATTGCTTGGTTTCAATAAAAAAATAATTTACCACGACTTGAAAAAACATATATATCTGATCAACCTGTCAACATAAAAATAAACACAATACGTTTAGTATGTAATATTGTAAGCGGATCATATATTGAAAGCAGACAAGATCATTCATTATACGAATTTGGAATTAATGTCCCACCGGGCTATAAAATTAATATCACACCACACCATCTTATTTACTTACCAATCAACACTAGAGAAATAAATACACTCTCTATACACATAACTGATCAGAAAGGTGAACTTATAAATTTACGCGGTAAAAACTATACTATTCGTTTACATTTAAGATTAATACAATGATTATATACAATAAAAGTGGTGATACTTACCATCATCAGCACACTTTAAAAAAGGAAGGAGGAGCGCTAGAAACTCAAAACGTTATTGGGAGGATGAGAAATAACTGTATGGCATTCTTTTTAGATGAAATACGCTATGAAATAAATAATGTTGAGATAGATAGAACAAGATTTAGTGGTATTACTTCTACAATGAAAAACGTTGTTTCTTTAAATCAATTTGAAAGCAAGAGACTTTACAATTCTGGATGGAGTGGAGGATCCAATTTCAATTTAAGCCCCCACTTCAACTTTTCAATACCCCTTAAAGATCTACTTGGATTTGCTGGTGATTTTAAAAAAGTATTATTACATTGTAAAAATGTACTAGTACTATTAAATTTAAAAAAATGTTAATGAGGTACTTGAGCAAAATAAATTTGAGAATGCAGTTAGTCGGAAAATATCATCTCAATATGAATAATATTACATGGAAAATTCCTCATATAACACCCAGCGATTCAACGAAAATTAAAATGCATGATATTATAAAAAGTGGAACCAATCTACCGATTGCATTCCGTAGTTGGGATACATACATTAATCTTAAACTAAGTAATGGAACAGATCATGTTCGGAATGTTAAATTAGCTGCTAGCCGAGAACGTCCACGATTTGCTTTAATTGGATTTAAAGATAACCACCATCTAATTACAAACAATTTAAGAAATCTAAATGTCTACTTAAACTCTGAAACATATCCCTACGATTACTTATACTTGGACTTTGAAAAATATCGATTTGCTCACCTATATGAAATGTATTGCAAGTTTCAAACTAGCTACTATAACCGAAGGGAATCTCCTTTACTATCACCTACAGAGTTTAAAACTAAAGCTCCTACTATCGTAATAGACTTATAATATCATAAGAGGCTACTCTTTCTACCGCACAGACCATCCAGATGGTAAGGCCTAAGGCGGAACCGGCATCCTAATCAGGGAACGCATCAAGCACCACTTTCATCAAAGATTTGCAACTAGTTAGTTACAAGCCACGTCTATCAAAGTGCAGTCAGGCAACGGAAACCTCACCATAGCCGCTGTCTACTATTCGCCTCGTTTTACAATTTCTGAAGGACAACTCATGGACTTCTACAACTTTCTTGGAGATCGCTTAATAGCTGCAGGGGACTATAATGCCAAAAACACGCACTGGGGATCACACCTTGTGACTCTCAAAGGAAGGCAATTATACAACGCAATCATAAAATCGAAGAAAAAATTAGACTATGTTTCCCCTGGCAGCCCCACATACTGGCCAACAGACCCCAGGAAAGTTTCAGACCTAATAGACTTTGCGGTGACTAAAAACATTCCCCGCAATATAATAGGCGCCAAAGCGCTTTCGGACCTGTCGTTAGACCATTCGCCAGTGCTAATAACTCTTCTTCAAAGCACAAAAACTACAGATCACCCCCTCAGGCTGACGTCGCACAGAACCAACTGGTTAAAATTTAAAAAGTATGTAAGCTCACACGTCAAATTAACCCCTCACTTCAACACTGAAGCGGACTTCGACTGCTCTACCGATACTCTTGAAGAAGAATTCGTGGAGGCAGCCACTATCTCAACACAACAAGGCAGGAACGTGCAAAGCAGCTACTTCAAAACTAATCTGCAAATTGAACGGCTAGTTCTATAAAAGAGGCGCCTGCGACGTGCCTGGCAAACCAACAGATCGCCGTCATCAAAACAACGTCTTAAGAAAGCCACTCGCACACTATATCGAGCTCTAAAGCAAGAAACAGAAAATGCACAGCTGCGGTACATTAAAAAACTTTCACCAACCAGTACAAAACATCCTCTGTGGAGGGCTCACCCAAAGCTGAGCTCACCAATCGAAACAGTCACTCCGATAAGAAATTCATCTGACAGCTGGGTCCACAGCGACGAAGATATAGCCGGAACTTTTGCTTTACATCTCATAAACGTCTTCCAGCCGAACCCTGCCACTAACCAGTGCATTTGGCAGGCATTTGTCCTACCACAAATCGAATCAGAATCTGTTTCCCTACCACCATTGCTTCAGCCAAAGATGATCGCGAAAGTCATTGGGGAACTGAAACCGAAAAAGGCCCCTGGCGGTGACCAAATAACCCCAAAAATGTTAATTGAACTTCAAAACTCTGCCATTGAGGTTTTTTGTAAGCTCTTCAATGGGATCATAACTCTCGGCTACTATCCAAAAAAATTGAAAAAATCTATTATCGTTATGATACTAAAGCCCGGAAAAGTCCACACAATTCCGTCATCCTACAGACCAATTAGTTTATTATCGTCTCTGTGTAAGTTGTTCGAAAAATACCTTCTAACTCGCATAATACCATATCTAGGAGCACACAATGTTATACCTGCGCATCAATTTGGCTTTCGTCACAACCGTGGAACAATCGAACAAGTAAAAAGAACAACATCAGAAATACGCAGAGCGTTTTAGCATCGGGAATACTGCAGCGCAATATTCCTCGATGTATCTCAAGCCTTCGGTCGAGTATGGCTAGATGGCCTCATGCACAAAATCAAAACACACTTGCCTGTTCTACTTCGGCTAGGCACAAACATTGGTGACCCCGACGTGATCGTTTACCAACAAAGGATCACACTCTAGCAACCCTCTTTCCACCAAAGCTGAGCCTCTGACTGGTGACAAGATCCGTTAAGTTCACTACATCCACGCTTCTTCATCCAGCGTCACAGGATCGTCAGCTTAATCCAGCTTCACAGGATAATCAGCTTCATCCTGCTTCACAGGATACTCAGCTTCGTCCAGCTTCACAGGATCGTCAGCTTAATCCAGCTTCACAGGATACTCAGCTTCACCCAGCTTCACAGGATACGCTTCTTCATCCAGCTTCACGGGATACGCTTCTTCATCCAGCGTCACAGGATCGTCAGCATAATCCAGCTTCACAGGATACTCAGCTTCACAGGATACGCTTCTTCATCCAGCGTCACAGGGTTGTCAGCTAAATCCAGCTTCACAGGATAATCAGCTTAGTCCAACTTCACAGGATCGTCAGCTTCATCCAGCTTCACAGAACACACAGCTTTATCCGGCTTCACAGGATTCTTTGCTTCCAAGACACACAATATGTCTACTTCATTCATAGAGGAAACAAGTCACACAAGAATCGATTTACACAATCGATTACTAGACAGCTAATAAAGAATTATAGCATGGATTCGGTCGAATGACGCCACCGAGACGGCTATTATTCCGGTAAGCTACATCAGCTAAACGATCTCTGGCAGCAGTTTTGCGACCTAGATGAAGAACTCAAACAAACGGCATTACCCACTGAAAGTGAGTACTCTTCACAACTAGTAGCACTTAAAGTCTTTCTGGACAACATGCCGACTGGAAGCGGACTTCCGAAGGCACCCAGACGAGCTTCGGTCAACTTCAGGATCGCAATTGATACGGTGATCTGACCGTTGCAGAGAAGATACAACAAATTTAAATCATCGTTAACATTAGCCTCGAACGCCCCAACCGTCACCCCAGCCCTACAAAGGCACCTGGATCTCCATTGGGCGTTACTGAGACAAGCCCACGACGAATCGGATAGCACACCTGGGGCCGCAGCTATGGCAGAAGCAGAGCTAGCCCAACTCCACACATTATACGAGGAATACAAAATGGTGCCTCAATGAGCCTAAACCTGGCACTTCCGCCAATTAGCATTCCAGAGTTCAACGGCGAGTATCTAGACTAGCCACGGTTCCATGATCTCTTTGTGGAATTGGTACATAGTAAACCATTTTCGGCCAGTCCAAAACTACATATTATACAGAGTTTGCTTCGCGGTGAAGCGAGGAATGTCTTCACAGACACTGCCATCTCACAGGGTGGCTATGACGGCACCTGGTTGCGATTGAAGGCCAGGTACCAGAACGGAAAAATACTAATATTCGCCACCTTAGCAAAAATTATTGACCATAAGTCTATAGACGGCTTCTCTCGCCAACTAAGGGCCTTACATGACAATATCAAGAGCTCAATGAGTACTCTTAAAAACCTCGATGTCAGCACAAAATCCTGGGATCCAATCCTGTGTTTTCTTATCAGAAGAAAACTAGACCAGCAGTCTCTAGCTGCTCTGGAAAAGTCAGCGGATGCACCAACGGAAATTCCAACGTTAAGGAGTGTACTGATGCTTATTGAGCGGCGCGCTTGCATGCTGGAGACGATAAGCGCTCAACCTACAGCAATACTCCGCCATCAGTCAGTTCACAACGAAGAGAGCTGTAAGAATTGTCACCTAGGACAACATAATCTTAGAGCATGTAGCCGTGTCCAGCAAATGGACCCCAAAGCACGGCGCCAAGCCGGTATTCAATTAGGAGCATGCACAAATTGTTTGCCTATAGCTCATAAGGTTGAAAACTGTGGATCACCGACCACTTGTCGAGTCTGCCAGCAACGGCATCATTCACTGTTACACCAAGGACCGACTAGCAATCCAGTGGCCGGCGCAGTAACCATGCAGGCTACGACCACGTAGGAGGATATACTATGCTCGCGACCGCCAAGGTCTCATTACAAGGGCCAAACGGTCAATTACAAACATGTCGCGCTGTTATAGATGGTGGATCACAGGTGAATCTTATCTCAAGGAGAATGGCAGATCTGCTATCTCTATAAGAAAGGTCACCGATTGAAATATCTGGAATCGGAGGAAAGATATCAACAGCAATTAGATCAACACTAAAGCTCTCATCATGTACATCAGGGTTTGAAAAACTATTAGAGGTATTTATTATGCCCACAGTCATTACAGACCAACCGTCAGTACCGATTACAACCGATCTTAATATTCCCTAGGGACTGCCGTTAGCAGATCCTGACTTTCGGCAACCTGGACCCATTTACCTAACCTTAGGGGTTGAGGTGTATTCTCGTGTACTAACCGGTGAACTTCTCGAACTGGGACCTAATAGACCGTTGGCCCAAGGCACAAGGCTCGGTTATATTATCAGCTTTTCTCGATAAAGAAACCTCATCTGATATTCTGGTAGAAGACAGAGGTGATCTTGCTGGACCGACTTCCCACCAACTTAAAACCAAGAAATACCTATGTTTTGTTGCAGAAAGTCCACATACCATAGACGTGCCAAATGATCAAGTTCAACGAGGGCACAATTTCAGTCCCCACGGTAATGTCAATTTTTTCGCAAAGGGGAGTGTTAGGCAGCATCAAGAAGGTATGAATGACCCGAATCACACACATGAACCGCCGCAGTTGAAGGAAAAATCCTCCTCGGTCAATGATTTGTTAGGTGCTTTTTATACAATTCGGCCAAGAGCTGACCGACATCACGCCTTAATTGAGGGTGCCCCTCAATGGGGGAAAGAATGTTCGCACCCAAAGATACTCAACATGACCACACCCAACAAATCATCAGTAGCCAAGTTGGGAACAGTACCAGGCGCTCAGTAGCACTCACTGCAGACTAACTCACCGTGTCACCGACTCAACGGCTCACTGACCCGCCAATGCAGTCAGCACATGTTGCAGTGTCAGTACCAGGCGTTCAGTAGCACCCACTGCATATGAGAATTGCTGATCAGCATATTATATGTCTCACTAACTCACCGTCTCACCGACTCAACGGCACCCTGACGCGCCAATGCAGTCAGCACATGTTGCAGTTTTAGCTGAGCCTACTGCACCATAATCATAATTCCCTGACCTACTTTAGAATATAGCTTATTTCACTAATCATTCAACTAAGCTTCCGTGTTCCAAGTAGTATATAAGCAGGTATCAAATGAAGAGTAAATCAGTTATCAACACACCTCTTAACTCCGCGGTTCTACTTCCCACATCTGGGAACAGGGCTCGTAATAAACTCAGGGTATTCCGTAAACTGTTGAATTGCTGAATTGTTGAAAATTCAACAGTAAATTTAAGCAATTAAGGGAACGACCCTAAAAGTTCCCTGTTGAATTTTCAATTTTAAGATATCAGCTGTTTGTCAGATTGTTAAATTGCCAGGCCGTGTTTAGCAAAGATTATGTTTAAAATTACGGAAAATGCCGAGAATAAGCCAAAAAACTAAACTATTAGAACTCCTAACAGGCAGCATCCTATCAGATATTCTTTATTTGCATATTTTATACGATTGCAATTCCTCCATGTTTACAAGTGACCATAGTTACCATCTTACTTTTAGCCGAGAACAGCGACAACTCTGATTTTCGGCAATTCAACAAAGTTTTCAACAGCCCCGATGCTGTTGAATTGCTGAAATTTTTGAAAGTTGACTTTATATGGAACAGCTGATTAACAGCTGACCAAAATTCAACAATTCAGCAATTCAACAGTTTAGGGAATACCCAGACTAACTCAACTAGCAGCTAACCACGTTAGCTCACCCTCAGCGCAGTTCCAGCATCGCCTATGGTCCGGCATTGCAGTGACCATCGTTACTAATAGGCTATAACCTATTGAAATGAAAATATTGTAATGAGATATGAGGGCAAAGAAGAAAGATTGATTTATGATAATGACAGTTCCTTTAACCAACTTTCCTTATCTGAAGAAAAAACCATTCTTCCACTAAAGGAATTTATTATACGAAAATACTTTGATGAAAAGGCCAAAATCAGAACTGAGTCTGAAGCGGCAAATCAAAGCAAAACAAGTTTAGGATTTAAAAATCCTGAACACGCCGTCGTTGAAGTATCCGACAAAATTATATGTTTGGGATTCAAAAATCCTGAGCGAGCCTTCGTTGAAGTATCCGATAAAAATTCTAGTTTGGTATAAAAAAGTCCTGAACAAGTCGTAGTTGATTTATCCGACAACAATGAAATAAACAATATGAATGAATCAATTCCAAACCAAAGAATGGATTTGGAAAATGAGGTAATAAATATTATCAATAAAGAGCACTCGAAGATAAACATGCAAGTCCCTATCAGGAAGTTAATCGCATGTTAAAAGAAGGAATTATAAGACCAAGCAAAAGTCCTTATAATTCTCCAGTTTTAGTAGTACCAAAAAAGGGTTTTAGATTAGTTATAAACTATAAAAAACAAAATGAAAACACCATTCCGGACAGATATCTAAAGCAAGATCCTTCAGTGATTTTGTCAAATCTTGGAAAGGCTAAATACTTTTTTTACGATCGACTTGGAGTCTGGGTTTCACCAGATTATAATGAAAGAAACAGACATTAAAAAAACCTCAGTTTCTATAAATAACGGAAAATATGAATTCTTGAGAATGCCATTTGGGCTAACGAATGCTCCCAAAATATTCCAACGTGCAATGGATGACATTTTGAGAGAACAAGTATGTAAAACATGTCATGTATATATGGATGACTTTATTATATTTCCAAAAACAATAGAAGAACACTAAAGACTTAATCTGAAGAATCATAATTAATATATTGCTGAGCGCAAATATAAAAATTTCAATTGAAAAATCAAAGTTCTTCAAATTAGAAACCACATTTCTTGGTTACGTTGTTTTTCACAATGTAATCAAAACCGACCCCGAAAAAATATATACAATTTTAAAATATCCAATTCCAAAAAACATTCGAAAGCTTAGAAGCTTCAAAACTTTGTACAAAACTACGCAAAAATTGCAAAACCTCTGCCAAAGTATTTGGAAGGTCAAATGGTAAAGTATCCAAAAAAATTGAATTGGTACAACCAGATTATAATAAAAAATTCACTTTATCGACCGATGCGTCCGATTCAGCTATTCGTGCGGTTCTTTCTCAGGAAGGAAAACCAATAGCCTTCATTTCAAAAATTCTAACTAAAGCCGAACAAATGCTAATAGCAACGGGGAGGTATACAATACATGAGATGGTCAATATATTCGGAAATACCAGACATATAACAGAATTTGATACACCGCAAATTTTAGTATCAATTTTAAAGGAATATACTCCTCCCAACATAATAATAGGTGTTCACTGTACTTTAGAAAAATTATACAAAATTCAAAATCCACTAAAAAAAATTTCACGAATAAATTTCTATATACAAAAATATTTGTCTAAGATAAAGAAAACCCAAAGACAGAGCATTGAAGAAAATCATTGTAAAGCACACAGGGGACTAGACGAATATTACAAACAAATTAACAGACTACACTATTAGCCAAATTTGAACAAAAAACTACGGGAGTAGAAAAAGTGTACAATTTGTAATAGTAACAAACATAATAGACACCCTGTACTAATTCCTATTGGTCAAGCACCCATCCCAAATAAAGAAGGAGAAACTCTGCATATTTACATTTCTAACGCTCAGAATTTGATGTTCATTACTTAAATTGATTCATATTCAAAATACTTAGTTGTATAGGAAATCCAAAATAAACTCAACAAAAACCAAAACCATGATTTTTTCCTCTACAAGGATACAACAGACATTCTTATTTATGATTCATACGCTGACCTATTTCATATAGCTAAATTATGTTTATATAAAGACATTATCAAACTCGAATCAACACACATAAACAGAAGTAATAATTTACAGTGGGAAATTTTCTATGATTTAGATATTATTAAAATGCTTCTCTCACAAATTTTACCAAGTAGGGCAAAAAGAGGAATCAATAAAATAGGCACCCTTTGGAAATGGATAGCAGGGACTCCCGATCATGATGATTTGATAACGGTCCAAAATAAAATTGATGATTTAATCCCAAGTAATAACAATCAATTTGTTATTGATTCTAAATTATTTAAAAAAATAAGAACCCTATCTGAAAATCTTAAAACAGTTCTTTCAAGCCAAGTATTTCCGTTCAGAAAGCACCGTCTCTCTTACGATCTGATGAATTAAATGAATACAATTACATTAACAAAAATAGCTGTTTTCAACACTAAGATTCTAAACGCTGAAGAAATCCAAGAAATATATAAACACGAACAGAAACCTGTAGTAATTACTGACATATTAGTTATATCAAAATTTATAATCGCCATACACCAAGAATTAATTGTAATATATATAAAATACCACATCATAAC
The DNA here is from genome assembly GCF_043229965.1 of Drosophila suzukii. NCBI lineage: Eukaryota > Metazoa > Arthropoda > Insecta > Diptera > Drosophilidae > Drosophila > Drosophila suzukii. The sequence goes on along the minus strand of NC_092082.1, from coordinate 50,074,582 downwards.
AAACCGTTGCGAAGTGTATAACGAAAGATCCATCTCACACAATGATGGAAAACTATTAATTGATAATCATGTCGCTAAATGCAACAATAGATATTATGTAACTTCTAATTTTAAGTTAAAAATATTTATTAATTATTGCACTTTACTTGTTTACTAGTTATACTACGCTACTAAACGGAGAAAAATCACTTTGTAATAAAATCAGGGAATATAATACAAAAATTAAAGTAATCCAAGAAGGCGCCATTTTTATAAATGGTCATAATACTGTTAATGACACTCATCTAATTGGGCCATTTTAAATTACTTTTTATAGTACTACTGCAATTAATAATATATCCTACACTAATCTGGATAATAGAATATATCACTGCTAAACAGTATAATAATTTTGTAGTATCCGAATATCTTATGTCAAATGATTCGAAACTTTCATTCGATAACATTAACATATTAAGCCCCTTAATTCAAATTAAACCTATTAACTTTAATATATTTAATTATCACGCTTGTATTTAAATTCAAAAAATATCTAATGTTCAAACCACGGCAAATTCATGTTGAAACAAGGAAGAATGCTATAGTCGATACCTTGACTATCAGATACCCGTTACTCAGCTAAAGGAACAGAAGGGAAATGGAGATATTCAAGCAGCAAAGCGAGATTGAAATGCGCCACCTACCGGCTTTAGACAGATTTAAGCGTTATGGGCTTTTTTGGATCAATCGATAGGTATTGGAGAGACCAATACATTTAAGCTAAAATTTGTATCTAAATTGTGGGCGCCACAGGCTTGGGCGGTTTGTGCGCGTTAGAGTGGGCGCGGCAACCTTTTTTTTGGTCAATCGATAGGTATTGACGAGAACAATACATTTCAGTTAACATTTTTATTCTAGCATCAAAACTGTAGGAGCCACAGTTTTGGGCGGCTTGTGGGCGTTAGAGTGGGCGTGGCACTCTACTGAAACAAACTTGCGCTGTGCAGGAATCTCAGGAATCTGCATGCCCAATCCCAGTATTGTAGTTTGTATAGTTTCCGAGATCTCAGCGTTCATACGGACAGACGGACATGGCTAGATCGACTCGGCTAGTGATCCTGATCAAGAATATATATACTTTATGGGGTCGGAAACGCTTCCTTGTGCCTCTTACATACTTTCCGACGAATCTAGTATACCCTTTTACTCTACGAGTAACGGGTATAATGACCTCAGAAAATAATATGTCCGAAAATGAAAATACCACTGAGGATGAAATTATAGTCGAATTGACAGATCATCTAAATTCAGTTTATCCGTCACTTCCAATGAATCAGGACGATTCAATTTAAAAGGGGGAGAGTTATCCAGCTCATGATCCTAGCCTCCTTACCCAATTTAAAAACAAACTCTTCATAAACAATTCTTAGCTGAGAACGCCTTTCAGCTCGAGCGCCCAGCCACCTTACCCAAGTCGTGAACAATTTCTTATTAACAATTCTTAGCTGGGAACCCCTTACTTAGTTCTCCCACAGAATCCCAATTAGCTCGCCCACTTCAATCGAAGCTCATTATTAAGATTCAATTGCGCCGCGGTCCACCTAACATAAACTAAGCTGGGTCCAGCTAATGTAAACACAAGCATCTGTTACGTGGGCATATTAGTGCCCGAGTCCTGACAAGGACTTGGGCCGAGGGAGAGGCGTCCGATGTTTAGGCACCATTTGCCGGCATAAGCTACGTCGTATTCGGGTCGTGGGATCTTGGTAAGCCTCTCTCCTCTTCAACATAACGAGAATAAATATTTAAAGTACCTGGAAAATAATATTAGTCATCAAGTTCGTCAGTCATCAGTCCACACTGCCCAACAAGCTTAGCTGTCGCTTGATCGCAATACGATCGGGCTGTGTTTTGGCCATATTCCCTCCCCTTCACACATTCGTGTGCCAATGGATCGTCCCGGCCGCGCAATACGATCCCCTAATGTAAAGGTTGTCCGTCGAAAGTTATGTCATTGTTCTTGACCTACTCCACTTCTCGCGTCAGCACACCCCCTTTGTTAGAGTTCTAGCACACCATGGTTTCGAATTCTTTTTTACATCATACATTTATTAGGTAATATATATCTGCGTCTGTTGATTAATCTAATTTAATTGACAATTATTCTGTTAGCGGAGAGTATCTAATTTATCACCTATGAAAGTGCACACATCAGCAAAATACTGACTATTCACGACTACAAACGTCGCTCAGAGGGCTCTTGCAATTATCATATAACTACAAGGCTGATACTCGCCGCTGAAGAAGTTTATAGTAGTCTATAAAGCTGTAGGATACTGCACGAATATTTATATATGTATGTTTATAAGAAAGGAACCGTGTCCCGACAAACTTACCCCCTCTTTAAATCCTGGGCGATGAGATCTCGACGCTCCGGATCCTGGGCGTTGGGAAAATATTATATTGGATATATATATATAAATATACGTGCACCAAAATACGGCTGTTCTTAAGTATACCAATTCACTTAAACACAAAATATGTATATATTATGCCAGAGGCATGCGACTTCTTCAACGGCTGGTGGAGAGATTCGTCCTTTCTAATTGTTTATCATGATTCACACTTTGTCTATTGATTCGGTTGGTTTAAATATATTTCAAGGCATGTTTGAATGCTTGATTTTCACTTGTTATCCAATTGTATTATTTGAGGATATTGGTCCTTGGTTATGCATGAGTTCACTTTAGCTTTGGTTGGCTCGATTAACACATTTATATTGCATCACTACTTTCTCCGACGTATGCTATTGGTCGCTTTGCTCTGATCGGATGGTTCCTACAGCTGAACAAATTTCAGGAGCATGGAGATCACGGATACTGCGTCCACAAACATCGCAGTATGTCGGATGTCGTCCTTATTGTTGATCTTGTCCACGTTCTTTGATAACAGTAGCGGCGCTGGTTCGACACAAGATTATTTCGAGCTGCAATTGTGTTCTCCTCAAGGACTGTTGGAGATGACGGGTGGTCCGGGTGACAGAAGACTCTGTGGACGGCTGCCCCCAGGGCAAGTCGCCTTCCCTCGAAGCTGCCGGCTTCCATCAGCAAGACACCCAAATGGATTCTTCTCCTTTCTCTATTTGTCCAAGGTCTTTTATACCAGACTAGAGCTTTTACTTGGCTGCGGGTATGGATCGGATAGACTAGGTGTTCCCACCTAGAACTACTGTTTCTTGATATCTGCTATCTTGGGAGTCAACGGCCGGCTGTTGCCCTTTGCCAGCTACCGGAGTATAGTTACCAACAGGTCGATAGTGGCCGTTGTTCTGGCCACGCGACACCCGAGAATTGCCGAATTGCTCTTTCTTCTGCCTTTACCAGTAATAGCCTGGTTAGTCACATACACCCCTCCCCCTGCCTAAAGATTCGTCGTTGTTTCTCTATGTGAATCTTTCTATGTGGAGGGCGTACGTAACAGGCTCGAAGTGTTCGATGCGGACCGCATGGAATGACTTCGCAAAGGGAATCTGCGTACGACCATCGTTGTCTGTTCCGTGTATCTTCTCCTTTTTAGGCGCCCATTCACGTGTGGCTTCGGCCCACTCCTGTGATCAAGAGTCTGATGTTTTATCGGCTGAGCTGTCCCGGCTGATATCCTCACTGCTGTTGCTCTATGTCAAAAGTATATTCTGTACCCTAGTATTTTTCTTAAACTTGGTGCATGGAATCTGTGTTTGATCTAACTGACGATCTATTAAAGCATATTTATTAGAAATGTTTGATTTATATGTTTATAAGGTGTGAGAACTTTTTTACTATTAGGAAAGTTTTGTAGTGTTGGGCATGTTTTTCGCAGTATTTTGTAACTAGCGGTCCACTCGGAGACCCTCCCTTTTAAATTCCGCTACCGAAGATAATGGAGATGCTAGCAGCAAGCCGCCTATCTAAGAGTTCATGTTGTCTTTCAAAAGCTCGACAAATTCATCTTCAGCGATTTTATACTTCAGTTTGAAATGCAAGTTGTGCATATCCGAGACATAATTGCTGAACGTTTCGTGCGGCCCTTGCTTGCGTTCCATTAATTGCTTGACTTTTATTAGGTCATTCCCGGTAATGTGAAACGCTCGTTCCATCTCCTGTGTCAACAAATAGTAGTCAAAATCGTAATCTTCTGCCTTGTCCTTCATTAGCTGCCAATACCATTTCGTGGCTGCACCTGCCAGCAGAAGATGGAATTCACGAAAGACTTGTTGACGGCTGAGGTCATATAATTCTTGCAATCGGTCCACGTGGAACAGGAAACTTTCAACTGTCATGCCGCGACCGCTTCCATCGAACTTTAGGTTACATCTGTCTAATCTGACGTCTTTTGATCTCGGTCCGTGAAACGATGACTTCCGATCGATCTCTGGATGCAGTTTGTGACTCGACTCTCTCTCGTTCGTTCTGGATTTTCTGTGGGACGGAGTATCTATCCGCCTGGGTGTTCTTAGCCGATGCATCTCGCTATTGAGCACGTCCTTCGTTACCATTTGAAGAGGCGGGCTCTCTTAGTATCTCAAGACACTCGGTCAGCGACGTAAACGCTGAATAGGTCGACAATTAAATGTTTATATACTGGGGGGTGCTTCTTTCTGCTCCTCAAGTTTCTCAAGAACCTTCCGATATTTAAGCCCCAAAAATAAAACAAAACAAATATCCCTAACTAGGGGTGTTAGCCGCTTCTACACAACTGGGTCCCGCTAAGCTAACATGCCCTTACCTTCCCTTTTTCTAGTCAGCTGAAATGTTCCAAGCGGAACGGCTGTGCTTAGATAAGGAATCTGTCCAAAAACCCCCTCCCGCCAGTCGTCAGAAAACAGGTTGTTTGACCGATCGTTCTCGGGCTCCACAACCGTTCCCTATTTCTCTGGACTCGAATCAAGCAAACAACCTGACCAACTTGCCGTTGTGCGTTGTGGGGCGTCGGCCAGAGAAACTAAAAATCGTCCACCGCCCAAATGTGTCAAGGGAAACGGCAAAGACTCGAACCAACCAAACGACCAGACAAATGCCTAGTATGACGTGGGTCGTCGGCTTTGCGTTTCCTGTCAGTTCCCCCACCTCCCATTCTGTCCTGGATCGACAAACGAACAGTAGACCCGCACCGCAATTGCTAAATGCGTTACCGTAATGCTTGCGCTCCTGCTCTTTCTGGACTCGAACCTATCAAACGACATGGCAAATGCCTAATACGTCGTGGGGCGTCGGCCAGAAAGCACCTATAAATTGTATTTACGTTAATTTCAACACATAATCGTTCAGCACGCAGTTGTAAGTATAGTATTATAAAAACCATTGTTCATGGTTTAAGGAAATTTCGGTAAATTTGTTCATGAACAAAACAGGGAATTTCTACGGTTAAAAACATTTCAAAGTCAATCCACTATTCTGAGACAAAGTTCTGGTTGAAAGGCCTCTCAACACTGGCAGTCACAAAAATTGGGAACTTTAAAGTTACTAGTTGAAAGACGATATAAATAAGTATGCGCCTATTTAAAATTATTTAAGCTTTCTGCTCTATGAAAATATGGCAAATAAGGATGAAGGCTTTGCCATACTTAGGTGCATCCACTCCGATACCGCAGGCATCGAAATGGTTGACCCTAAAAATATTCCTTAAGGAATATGAAAAATCGTAGCGTTGGGCGCCAATTCTGTTACGTGGGCATATTAGTGCCGGAGTCCTGACGGGGACTTGGGCCGAGGGATAGGCGTCCAATGTTGAGGCACCATTTGCCGGCATAAACTTGGTCGTATTTGGGTCGTGGGATCTTGGTAAGCCTCTCTCCCCTCCAACATAACGAGAATAAATATTTAAAGTGCCTGGAAATTAATATAAGTCCATTAAGCTCGTCAGTCATCAGTCCACACTGCCCCACAAGCTTAGCTATCGCTTGATCGCAACACGCTCGGGCTGTGTTTTGGCCATGTTCCCTCCCCTTCACACATTCGTGCCAATGGATCGTCGCGGGGCGCGCAATGCGATCCCCTATTGTCAAGGTTGTCCGTCGAAAGTTATGTCATTGTTCTTGACCTACTCCACTTCTCGCGTCAGCACACCTCCCTTAATAAAGATCAAGCACTTCATGTTTTGATGTTCTTTTTACATTATAAATTTATTGGGTAATATTTATATCGGCGTGCGCCGTGGCTGAGTAATATAAAGTTGGCTAATTCATAAGGAAATTAAATTGATTTACAATTATTTTGTTAGCGGAGAGTATCTAATTTACCACCTGTGAAGGTGCACACATCAGCAAAATGCTGACTATTCACGACTACAAACGTCGCTCAGAGTGCTCTTGTTATTGTACTTACAACTGCAAGGCTAAAACTCGCCTCTGAAAAGTTTACAGTGGCCAAGTGTTCTTGAAGGATACTGCACGAATATTTATATATGTATGTTTATAAGAAAGGAACCGTGTTCCGACAAACTTAACCCCTTTTTAGATCTTGTTCTTAAGTATAGCAATTCACTTAATCACAAAATATATATATATTATGCCAAAGGCATGCGACTTCTCAAACGGCTGGTGGAGAGAATCGCACTCTCTAATTGTTCATCATGATTCGCACTTTGTCTATTGATTCGATTGGTTTAAATGTATTTCAATGCAAGTTTGAATTGGATTTCTTTTTGATTTACACTAGTTATCCAATTGTGTTACAAACAATTTGTGCATGCTCCTACTTGAATAACGGCTTGACGCCGTGCTTTGGGGTCCATTTGCTGGATACGGCTACATGCTCTAAGATTATGTTGTCCTAGGTGACAAATCTTACAGCTCTCTTCGTTGTGAACTGACTGATGGCGGAGTGTTGCTGTAGGTTGAGCGCTTATAGTCTCCAGCATGCAAGCGCGCCGCTCAATAAACGTCAGTACACTCCATAACGTTGGAATTTCCGTTGGTGCATCCGCTGAATTTTCTAGAGCAGCTAGAGACTGCTGGTCTAGTTTTCTTCTGATAAGAAAACACAGGATTGGATCCCAGGATTTTGTGCTGATATCGAGGTTTTTAAGAGTACTCATTGAGTTTTTTATAGTGTCATGTAAGCCCCTTAGTTGGCGCGATGAGCCGTCTATAAGCCTATGTATTTTGCCGTTTTGCGAACTCTGTAGAATATGTAGCTTTTGACTGGCCGAATATGGTTTGTTATGTACCAATTCCACAAAGAGATCATGGAACCGTGGCCAGTCTAGATACTCGCCGTTGAACTCCGGAATGCTAGTTGGCGGAAGTGCCAAGTTTAGGCTCATTGGCGCGTCGTTTTCTCGTAGCAGGTTCATTTCGTATTCCTCGTATAATGTGTGGAATTGGGCTAGCTCTGCTTCTGCCAGAGCTGCGGCCCCAGGTGTGCTATCCAATTCGTCGTGGGCTTGCCTCAGTAACGCCCAATGGAGATCCAGGTGCCTTTGTAGGGCTGGGGTGACAGTTGGGGCGTTCGAGGCTAATGTTTATGAAGACTCTAATTCGGTGCATCTTCTCTGCAACTGTCGGATCACTGTGTCAATTGCGGAATCTCCTTTGACTTGATCTCTTGTTGTGAGCTTTATGTTGGCCGAAGTTCGTCTGGGGGCCTTCGGAAGCCCGCTTCCAGTCGGCATGTTGTCCAGAAAGATATTCTGATATTATTCGACCAGCTCTTTAAGTGCTACTAGTCGTGAAGAGTACTCACATCCAGTGGGTAAGGCCGCTTGCTGGACTTCTTCATCTAGGTCGCAAAACTGCTGCCAGAGATCGTTTAACTGATTTAGCTTACCGGAATAATAGCCGTCTCGGTGGCGTCGGTCGGCAGAATCCTTGCCATAATTCTTAATGAGCTGTTGGATTTTCCCTTGCAGCTCGTTTTGGGTGTCTAGTAATCGATTGTGTAAATCAATTCTTGTGTGACTTGTTTCCTCAATGGATGAAGTAGACATATTGTGTGTCTTGGAACCGAAGAATCTTGTGAAGCTGGATGAAGCTGAGTATCCTGTGAAGCTGGATGAAGCTGAGTATCCTGTGAAGCTGGATGAAGCTGAAGATCCTGAGACGCTGGAAGAAGAAGCGTATCCTGTGAAGCTGGATAAAGCTGAATTTCCTGTGACGCTGGAAGAAGAAGCGAATCCTCTGAAGCTGGATTAAGCTGAAGTTCCTGTGACGCTGGAAGAAGAAGCGTATCCTGTGAAGCTGGATTAAGCTGAAGTTCCTGTGACGCTGGAAGAAGAAGCGTATTCTGTGAAGCTGGATTAAGCTGAAGTTCCTGTGACGCTGGAAGAAGAAGCGTATCCTGTGAAGCTGGATTAAGCTGAAGTTCCTGTGACGCTGGAAGAAGAAGCGTATCCTGTGAAGCTGGATAAAGCTGGGAGTCCTTTACTGGGAAGGGGGTTGCTTGAGTGTGATCCTTTGTTGTTAAAGGATCACGTCGGGGTCACCAATGTTTGTGCCTAACCGAAGTAGACACTTCCGGGTCACACCGCGGGACAAGGGGGTAATGAGCACTTGTCGCTGGCACAGGGACGCTTTGATGGCAGGACGATCGCGTCGCGGCAATGGTAACGATGGTTACTGCGATGCCGGACCACAGGCGATGCTGAGCTGCGCTGAGGTAAAGCTAACGTGGTTAGCTTCTAGTTGAGATAGTGTATTACGAGCCCTATTCCCAGATGTAGGAAGTAGAACCGCGGAGTTAAGAGGTGTGTTGATAACTGATTTATTCTTCACTTGATACCTGCTTATATACTACTTGGAACACGGAAGCTTAGTGTAATTATTAGTGAAGTAAGCTATAATCTAAAGTAGGTCAGGGAATTATGATTATGGTGCAGTTGGCTCGGCTAAAACTGCAACATGTGCTGACTGCATTGGCGCGTCAGTGTACCGTTGAGTCGGTGAGAAGCTGAGTTAGTGAGACATATAATATGCTGATCAGCAATTCTCATATGCAGTGGGTGCTACTGAGCGCCTGGTACTGACACTGCAACATATGCTGACTGCATTGGCGGGTCAGTGCGCCGTTGAGTCGGTGAGACGGTGAGTTAGTGAGACATATAATATGCTGATAAGCACTTCTCATCTGCAGTGAGTGCAACTGAGCGCCTGGTACTGTTCCCAACATGTTGAGTACCTTTGGATACGAACAGTCCGTTTTCGCATGCGAGAAGATCGGTTCAATAAAACAATAATTGTGAACAGTTGTATAAAAGTCGATATTAAGGAAAAGGTGTAAAGTTGTAACTTAGTGAATAAAAAAATAAAAAAAATTTTTTTAAATTATTCGCAAGTGAAATTATTAATTTGCTTACACATTGTGCTGTCCCTGACAATATATTCATTTGCGAGATGGCTGGTCTGATCCACTTACATGACTTCACATCGGTTACTCTGGGCTGTTCTTGAGGTTTGCACTACCTGTAAGTCCTGACAAGATTCCAAAGTATCTCAATGAGCGAAAAGAAAAATGGATAAATCATTTATGGAGACGTCTTCCTTGAACGACTCACTTCACCTAGCCCAAGCCGGTTTGATTTCAAAACTTAACTTTGATACCAACATATGAATTAGCCACACGCGATGTGTTTGTCACAATTCAGGGCTTGTAAGCCTCGTTTACATTCGTCTGCATGGTCTATTATCTTACGCAACCTAGCGATATTCAAATTTGTAGCTGTAGATGAGCGTTTCCTTGTTATTTCCAATAACAATATTCCAACACCACTAAACTGGAGTATTATGGAAATGTGGATTCCGGACTGTTCGCGCCAGAAGGGCGTTTAATTTCAGGAGGCAGTGTCGAGCGGCAGTTTTATCCAGATTTCTACATCTCGCGCGCTCGCACTGCCGTCCGCTCTCCCTCTCCATCTCTCCCCTAAGTCTCCGCTCTGCTCTGGAGCGCTTAAGTTAAGCTAGGCTTAAGGAATTCATGTTTCAAAGTGTGCTAATAAACACCTACGCACGTCGCGTAAAAACCCAAACGTACCCGCGTATTTTTATGCGTACCATTCGATCTTGGGGCTTCAACTATTTCACCGATCAGGCCGCACCGCCCCAACATTTTGGTCCAGCCGGATTTCAAAATCTTTGGACTTTCCTCTCCTGGAGTTTCCTTTGATTTTGTCCCAGCAGGCTTGAAACACTCCAGATAAGTTCCGCTTACTATAATTGCCGGTCATACAGCCAGTTTTTCGAACCCTATTTCGACTAACTTTCTGTATGATATATTGTCTAAATCCAAAAGAGATTAATCCGACGCAACGGCACTTAATATATGTATTTCAATTCCGTTACTTGTGCCCGACAATATTCCAGTTTCCTTTGCCCACAGTTGCACACTTGAAACAATTCCAGTAAATATTTCAGTGCTACTATTCAACGAAAATGTTTGTCAAATATATTTTCAATTCCAATCGTGTGTAAAATATAACTCAGCCGCAGTAAAAAATTCCCCGTCATAAAATTTTTCCTTAAGATTTGCACTCTATATTTTTTACTGTGTTCCAGCTGCGTGTGTATATTTACATAAATATTCTAATAGAGTCCACTCTAACCACTCTTTCTAATACAGTCCACTCCAACTACTTTTCTCGACCTACAAATACGGCTAAACTATTTCTAAAATTAAAAAGAAAGTTAAAATATCCACAAATGTACTCCAGAAATTCGTCTGCAATTTAGTTGTGCAGGTGACAAACAAACGCACCGACATACAGACATAAGCGAAGTCTTTCCCATTCCCGCAACGTTATTCTGCTATTTGCACCCTACATATGTACATATGTACAGTGTACATACATACGTATATCGCCAGTGCACAGTGGGTCAAGAGCTCACAAAAAGTGTTGCTTTCAAACAAACAATATTAAAGGCCGTAATTCCTTACATAAGTCTGACCATTCGATATAATAAATATTTATTGCCTATCCGACAGTGTGACCGTATATATTTACAATCTTAATTGGTTCCTAAATTCCAATTTGATTCCAATCCGTTTCCTTACATCTGAATTAAAATTCTAAATTACTTAACGTCATGGCAACATCAGTAAAATCCGCTTTAACCCGATTTATGGCCACAGCTGACAGTCTGATCCACTTTGAGGCCACTGTGAACGCTCCAGGTGCTCCTACACCAACGTTATCCGCCTGTAAAATCCGTCGCGATTACCTCAATTCCTTGTGGCAATCGGTAAAGGCAGCATACGACATATGCTTCGACTGCATTATAGCTGCAGGCGAGAGCGCCGCAGACACAAAATCCATACTAAAGTCCAAGTATTACAAAACGTACTCCACTTACGAAATATTTGCCGCGCAGCTGATGGAACAAATCCAAAAAGGCTCCTCCCAAATACCTCAAGCTCCAGTAACTCCGTCCCAAAATTCCACGTCCTATGGGTGTCGGCTCCCTCCTACCGACACAGAGGTTTTCTCTGACGATTATCTTCGCTGGCCGACTTTCCGGGACCTTTTCACGGCAATATACATGGACAATCCGAGTCTAACGCCCGTTGAAAAATTATTTCACTTAAATTCAAAAACAAGTGGCGAAGCTCATTCCATAGTTTCGAGATCCCCACTCACCAATGATGGCTTTCGCTCAGCCTGGAATAACCTAACTGAGCGTTTCGAAAATAAGCGATTGCAGGTGAACAGTCACCTGAAAACACTTTTCAATGTGCAATCCATAGCACAGGAGTAGGGAGCAGCCTTAAAGGAACTTCAACGCACTTTTCAAGGTTGCTTAACTTCCTTAAAATTGTTTGGTGTTAATATTGAGAATTGGGACCCTATCCTGGTTTATATGTGCTCGACAAAACTACCAAAGCTCACTCTCTCATTATGGGAGCAATCCATCCAAAATAAAGCCGAAATTCCTACGTGGCTTGAGCTTGATGCATATTTGACGGAGCGCCATCTAACTCTTGAGGCCGTCGATAGCTTCCGATCTTCCAATTTCCACCACGTCCAGTCCAAAGACACAAATCGAGAGGCAGAATTTCCAAAAATAAATTCCTTCAACACAAGGTTAGTTCCGATAACCAAAGGCTGCGATCTGTGTTCGAAGAAGAACCACCCCGTGCGTATATGTCCACGCTTCCTACAGATGACGGTAGAAGACCGCTTAGCCTATATCCAAAGGAAGCAGTTGTGCTCCAATTGCTTTGCAAGTAGCCATCAATTCCGGGATTGCACAAGAGCTCACAACTGTCTCACTTGCCAAGATCGGCATCACACATTGCTTCATCGAAACGGCGGTCCAACTACTCCGACGATTCCATCCGACCCTCCAAGGCCAGTATCCGCCTCAGTTCCACGCATCATTTCGTCCTATTCAACGCAAGTTTCCGTACAAAAAGTCCCTCCTAAGAATACTCCATCCGAATATTGGGTTCCATACCCCGCATTGGATGGCAGACGTACTCGAGGTATTAAATCCTACCAATGCCGAGTCTGCCAAAAGATCCATCCTCTACGGAAGTGCCACCACTTTCTACGGCTAAGCCGCCAGAATCGGCTCCATGAAGTACATATCCAGAAGTACTGCTCCAATAAATCTCACAAGTTAATGATTCTCAGATGTGGAATATTTTGAAACACACATTTTTGTTTCCGCTTCAGAACGTTTAGCCGGTAAATTGTCTAAGATTCTCTCCTTTACACAAATGGGTCATAAACATGTCATAAAAAGGATTCAAGCAAGAGCTACCCGAACAAGAGAACCTGTCAATTACCAGACCGTAATAAAAAGGACACATGCACAAGCCTGAAGGGGCACGCTCATTGACTGACTGCTAGCTCTAACACGTCCTATAATAGGGGTTGAAATCACGACTCGCAACTCGCAATTAGCCGACATATCGCAGTCAAGGAAATATTTTCCATTCTCCGTCCCTGTAATTTTAACTCGAAATAAAAAGTCAGAAGTTTATTTTGAAGCAAATAATACATTTATTCATTTATTTTGGAATTGCGATCATGTTTTATTATATATTGAAATTAATTTTCTATCTTAACCATAATTTGTAGTTTTGAGATCATGTCCATCTGATTCATAAATGTAGTTTTTGTCTTTAGAATGTATTGCCTGAAGGCGCACGCTCATTGACAAGCGCAAGAAAAGGGGCACATGCACAAGCCTGAAGACGCACGCTCATTGACAAGATCATGGGTCTCACGCAAACGACCTCACGGCTGACTGCTAGCGCTTTTACGTCCCATAATACCGCGCAACAACTCGCAAGTAGCCGACATATCTTAGCCAAGGAAATATTTTCCATTCTCCGTACCTGTAATTTTAACTCGAAATAAAAAGTCAGAAGTTTATTTTGTAGAATAATAATACATTTATTCATTTGTTTTGATATTGCAAACATGTTTTATTATATATTGAAATTAATTTTCTGCTTTGATTCGCATAGAAGAAGCAGGCGCACGTTTCTGACGTCACTTCTGGGTTACAAAATGTAAAGTGTTCACCATAATTCGTAGTTTTGAGATCATGTCCACCTCGATTCATGAACATAGTTTTTGTGTTTAGAAGGTATTGAAAATGCTGAACAATTATCTGTCCTTTAAATTGTTCAATAAATTGTTCAATTTCCTCATGAAATTTCATTTTTTTAGTTTTGTTTTCTTGTAGGTCTTTACACAACTAGTCTCAACTTTAAAATGATATATAAACATTGTTTTATTGTTTTGGAGCTACTTTTAAAAAATGTCAAAATAATGCATGCAAAATATCCAACCCGTGAAACGGTTCCACTTATGGAATTTATAAACAAATTTTCGAATTCAGCCACAGCGACATTGCCTTTGCCTTTGTTTAAGATTCTGCCTTTGCCTTTTCCATTTACTTCGAGGGCCGCGCTTGACCGTCCTGCTAAGATAAATAAACCAATCGTAAAGTAAACACAAGCTTCCGTTCGAAGCCAAAACTCTTTCGTTCGAAGCCCACAGTATTGCGTTCTAAGTTCAAATCATATTGCGTTCCGATTTTCAATCAAATTGCATCGGTCAGCATAAATTCATTTCACAACGATATGCGACAGTTTCGGCATAAGCTTTTATTCTAAACCAAAATTAGAGTTCTGGAAGCTTAATAAAGTAAAGCTTCTGGCTGAGGTTCATTGGATAAAGTTTTAGAATTAAGAGGCAGTCCTATTTTGTCCGAGACCGCGATCGGTTCGAAAGTAATAAATAAGTGTGAAAAAAAGGTTTAACACAAAGTTGATTAAATAATAAAAATTTTTTTTTTTAAATATTACCAGTTCTAAAAAAACAATTTAATGAAAAATAAAAATTAAATTTAAAAACGGAACTCGAGCAGCCAAAAACTCAAAATCAAAACATCCATCACAAATCGACGACACATAACATTGTGACAAGTGATCGTGATTTAAAAATTTAAATGGAAATCAATTAATGTAATAATCCATTTAAATAAGCTGGTAAAATATAATAAAGGTGGACCTAATAAATTAATTCACAGTGCAAGAACACACAACAAAAACAAAATAATAAATTCAGTGAAAACCAAAAAAATAATAATTAAAACATAGTTACAAAAAAAACAATTAAATTTAAATAATATACACAATAAAAATCAATAATTAAACAATATTTAAAAAAAAAATGAAATATTTCAATAAATAACAAAGAAGGAAGGGCTGAAGGGCAATCCCTCGCCAAAATTCAACACGACTACAACCAAAATAGCAAAGAAGGAAGGAAGGAAGGGCTGAAAGGCAATCCCTCGCCAAAATTCAACATGACTAAAACTAAAACATCAAAGAAGACAAAGTCTTTAAATTGAAAGATCGTAAGAGATAAGAAAAATTATATTTTAAGACAAAGTTTATAAATAGAAAGATCGTAAGAGATAAGAACAATTATATTTTAGGACAAAGCTTATAAATTGAAAGATCGTAAGCGATAAGAACAATTATATTTTAAGTACAAATTTAATTTGAAAGATAACTTATATAATACATCCTGGGAGATTTAATAAATAGCTTTGGTGAAATAAACTTAACAATGGCAACCGGAGGTTCAGCACCAAATTTTTCTGCAGGTAGTATAGCCACAGCAGGCGGCTTAACAGTTGAATTAATAAATAGATTGATAAATGTTCAATTAAATGAAGTGAGCAGGAAAAGAGAAGGTTTAGAAGGAAAGTTAGCCACATATGCAAACACTGTGGAGGATTATAAAATACAGACAATCGACCCAACTATAAAATGCGATACAACACTTGAAGTGGTATAATCTTTACCAAAATTCACGGGGGAACCAACACAATATGTAGGTTGGAGGGAAGCCTCAGAAACTGTAATGAGTCTCTATAAAATTCAAAGTGAACAATTTTTATCGCCTTAACAATTTTACGAAATAAAAATTTGAGAGCTGCTCATGATGCTCTTACCAATCATGGCACTGTTTTAAACTTTCGAGCAATCTTATCTGGATTGGACTTTATATATAGCGATAAACGACCAATACATATTCTCGAGTAAGAACTAAGTATCATTAGGCAGGGACGAATGACAGTTACTGAATACTATAATGAAGTCAATAAAAAAGTGACTCTACTAATAAACAAAACCATAATGACATACGGAAAGGACAGCGTAATTGCCAAAGAAACAAAAAAAACAATAAGGAGCAAAACTTTACGAATATTTATATCTGGACTAAATGGATCTATCTCAGAAACTCTTTTCTCATTAAATCCACCAGATTTGCCAAATGCTTTGGCAAAGGTCCAAGAATTAGAATCAAACAATTTTCATGCTCAATTTGCAAACAGGTTCAATAGGTTTAAAAGTGAATATAAATAAATGGGAAACAACTTACGATTTGATCAAAAACGACAGAACAATAATACTAATAAAATGGGAAATAATTGGAGTAATAACCAGAATTATAATTGGCCACAAAAGGAGAATTTTTGGCAAAACGATAATCAAAATAACAATCGAAAGCAACAAGCCGCCGAGCCTATAGATGTTGATCCATCAATTCAACTCCAGAATAAGCCTAATTACAATCGGCAGCCGAATAATAATTGGCAGGCAAATAATATTCGAGGTAGATATAATAATTATTATCAAAATAATAATCGATCAAATAACTATCGCACTAATCAAAATAGAGAGCAAACTCAAGCTCAGAAAAGGGAACCAGATGGAACGGTAAATCAGCCAGCTAATAAAGTAACCAGATTAAATAATATCAACGAAGATCAATTTTTAGACCAAACACCTACAGGGGAATGCCTTATTTAAATAGGACAGACCGAAAGACCAAGAAGCAGTTAAAGATTTTAATAGATACAAAAGCCACTTCTTGCTTTATAAAAAATGCAATTTTCGAAAATAAAAATGAGTTATCAATATTCAAAAAGGTAACTACAGTTCATGGGTATTCAATTTAAAGTATTACCATATTATAAATATATTTGAAACAAGACAATTATTTTATGAAATCGAAGGATTAGAATCTGATTTGCTAATTGGATTTAATTTATTAAGAAAAATTGGAGCTGTAATAAATACAGAAAAGGGAGTGTTGGAATATAAAGGGAAATAAGAAAAGTTAAAATATTATGATAATGAGGAACAAAATAAGTTTAATTGAAGAAAATAATATTCTTCCGTTAAAAGAATTTGTTATAAAAAAATATTTTGATGATAAAAGCAGCGAAAACACTGATTCATTATTTGTGAAAATATCCGTAAATAAAAATACAAATATCTTGGGAATTAAAAATCCTGAGAATGCCGACGTAGAAATATCTGTCAATAAAAATACAAATACCTTAAGAATTAAAAATCCTGAGAGTGCCGACGTAGAAATATCCGTCAATAAAAATACAAATATCTTGGGAATTAAAAATCCTGAGAGTGCCGACGAAGTAAATACCGTCAAAAATCAAATAAATAAAAATCCCTTAAAAAGTAAAATTTTCAAGCATGCCGTCGTTGAGTTATCCGACAAACAACAAATAAACAATATAGGTACTGATCAATTAGACGGACTAAAGGAAAAAATAGTTCACTATATTGAAAAAGAGCATTCAAAGATAAATATGCAAATTCCTTTTAGAACAGACATAAAGGGGGAAATAAATTTTATTCACGACAGGCCAATATACGGAAAACAATATCCGTACGCTTTATCTGTCACCGACTTCGTGAATAGCGAAATCAGTAGAATGTTAGCAGAGGAAATTATAAGGCCTAGTCGAAGCCCTTATAATTCACCAGTTCTGGTAGTCCCAAAGAAAGGAGAAAATCAAGACGGAAGCTGTAAATTAAGACCGTCATTGACTCTAAGAAATGAAATGAAAGTACTATACCTGACAGGTACCCAATGCAAGACCCATCAGTAATTCTATCGAATTTGGGAAAAGCAAGATATTTTTCAACAATAGATTTAGAATCAGGTTTTCATCAGATATTAATGAAAGAATCTGATGTAGAAAAAACATTCTTTTCAATAAATAATGGAAAATACGAATTTTTAAGAATGCCACTCGGACTAACAAATGCACCAAGAATTTTTCAGAGAGCAATGGACGACATCCTAAGAGAACAAATAGGGAAAACATGTCATGTCTACATGGACGACATTATAATATTCTCAAACTCGATTGAACAACATTATAAAGACTTAAACAAAATTATAAATATATTATTAAAGGCAAACATGAAAATTTCAAAGTTTTTTAAACGCGAAACCAGTTTTCTAGGATACATCGTATCTTATAACGTCATCAAGACAGACCCAGAAAAAATTGACACCATAATTAAATATCCGCTTCCAAAAAATATTCGGGAACTAAGAAGTTTCTTAGGCCTTACGGGCTATTATAGAAAATTTGTTTTAAATTACGCCCCTATAGCCAAACCTCTAACCAAATATCTTGGAGGTCATAATGGCAAAATTTCAAAAAGAATGTCAACAAAAATGTTAATTTAGCTAGATGATCTAGCTACTAAAGCTTTCAAGGAGCTAAAAGAAAATCTCATTGCTCAAGTAGAATTAGTTCAACCGGATTATAATAAAAAATTTACCTTGACCACCGACGCTTTGGACGTCGCAATTGATGCAGTATTATCTCAAGAAGGTAAACCAATTACTTTTATTTCAAAAACCTAGACTAAAACGGAACAATAATAATAAGAGGAACTTTTAGCCATAGTATGGGCTCTTAAAAATGTAAGAAACTATTTATACGGAGTGATTTGAATTCAAATTCAAACCGATCATCAACCATTATCTTTCTCTGATAAAAATCCTAATATCGAAATGAAACGCTGGTACTCCTTCATAGAAAGTTTCACTCCAAAAGTCATTTATACGCCAGGTATAACTAATGTAGTTGCAGACGCCCTATCAAGGATTCAGATAAACAACTTAACTGACAGTAACGAATCGGTCTCAGATCTAAACACTCAGTATTCAGCAGAGAGTAGTTTTGAGAATGTAACACAAGAGACCCGTAAACCCTTAAACCAGTTTAAGCAACAATTGCAATTAGCAACGGGGAGGTATACAATACATAAGTCGAATTATATATTCTAGAATACCAGACATATAATAGAATTTGATACTCCCGAAAATTTGATATCAATCTTAAGGGAATATATTCCTCCTAATGAAACGGTACGTATTCATTGTACTTTAGAGGACTTTTAAAGAATTCAAAAACCACTTAAAGATAATTTTGTGAATAAATTTTTGTATACAAGAATATTTGTTCAAGATGTGGAAAATTCTGAAGACAGAGCACTTATAATCGAAGAAACACATTTCAGAGCACACAGGGGACTTGACGAAAATTATAAACAAGTCAGTAGATTGTATTATTGGCCAAACTTACTTACAAAATTAAAAGAATATATAAAAAACTGTAAAATTTGCAATGAAAACAAATATAACAGACACCCAATTAAAATTCCAATTGGAGAAGCCCCAATCCCGAGTAAGGAAGGCGAAAATTTACACATCGACATATATTACGCACAAAGTCTTTCATAACTTGCATTGACGCTTACTCAAAATTTTTAGTAGTAAAAGAAATCCAAAATAAATTAAATATCGAAAACAAAGTAATGGAACTTCTTCAACAATTTCCTCAAGCCAAAGTAATAATGACCGATAATGATCCAACCTTTACTTCGACCCAATTTAATTCTTTTGCACAAAGGTGCGGTTTAACTTTACATTACGCAGACCCGAGACACAGTACCTTAAACGGACAAGTTGAAAGGGCACATTCGACACTAACAGAATTAGCTCGATGCATTAAAGAAGAATTTAATTTGACCAACTATTCCGAAATAGTAACAAGAGCCGCTCAAGAATATAATCAGAGCATTCATTCTGCAACGAACCAAAAACCTTTTGACGTACCATATAATAAAATAGAGCACGATAACATTCCTTAAATTTTAACAAAATACACAAGAGAAAATGTTAGAAACACATAATGAAAACAGAAAAGAAAAAGTAAATCACGAAGGGAGGGGGGGGAACATATCCGATCATGTTGGGGAAAGGTGTGATCACGTACCCTTTTGCCTCATCCTCACCCAAAGTATTCAAAGATGGTTATCTTAGAGGAACATGTCCGATCATGTTGGGGAATAATGTTTCCTATGATTATAAAACTAATTTAGAAATCAAAAGAACCCCAAAAAATAAATCTCACAAGTTAATGATTCTCAGATGTGGAATATTTTCAAATACACATTTTTGTTTCCGCCCCAGAATGTAATGGTAAATTGTCTAAGGTTCTCTCCTTTACACAAATCGGTCATAAACATGTCATAACAGGGATTCAAGCAAGAGCTACCCGAACATGCGCACCTGTCAATTACCTGACCGCAATAAAAGGGACACATGGACAACCCAACAGGCGCACGCTCATTGACAAGATCATGGGCCTCACGCCAACGACCTCATACGACCTCATGCGACGTTGCCATAATAGGGGTTGAAATCACAACCGCGCAACAACTCGCAAGTAGCCGACATATCTCAGTCAAGGAAATACTTTCCATTCTCCGCACCTGTAATTTTAACTCGAAATAAAAAGTCAGAAGTTTATTTTGTAGCATAATAATACATTTATTCATTTATTTTGGTATTGCGAACATTTTTGTTATATATAGAAATTAATTTTCTGCTTTGATTCCGGCGATTTGCATAGAAGAAGCAGGCGCACGTTTCCGACGTCATTTCTGGATTACAAAATGTAAAGTGTTCACCATAATTCGTAGTTTTGAGATCATGTCCACCTCGGTTCATGAACATAGTTTTTGTGTTTAGAAGGTATTGAAAATGCTGACCAATTATGTCTCCTTTAAATTGTTCAATAAATTGGTCAATTTCCTCATGAAATTTCATTTTGTTAATTTTATTTTCTTGTAGGTCTTTACAAGTCTAGTCTCAACTTTAAAATGATGTATAACAATTATTTTATTGTTTTGGAGCTACTTTTAAAAAATGTCAAAATAATGTATGCATTGTTTAGAGCACAAACCCCGCCCTGAAGGTGTGTTTCACAATAAGGAAACCGGTTTTCTTTAAACCTGTTTAATGACGGACAGCCCATTTCCTCGATACTAATGAGCTGACGACTCCCAAAAAACTTCTGTAGAAATCGTTTCTTTTGCACAACTTTACAAATAATTTGTTTTCCGCTTGTAATTTTCCTCAGATACTTTCGAGTTTGTGGAAAACTGTTCTCTCCATCGTTCCAAAAAATTTTGTGATGTGTATTATTTAACCAAATGGCAGTCTTTCGAGATTTTGTATTTAGCAAAGTAAAATCATATGGTGGTTCTATTAATAAACTATTATTCAAGTTTGGATCTTTTTCGAATACAATTCCAATTTCTTTTAGAATAAAATTATTATTATTATCAAAGAAACCTTGAACATCAATCGAAACAGTATCTTTCAAAATTTTTCTAATGTTAAACAACTCGTTGTACTAGTCCGTTTAATGGGTTATATTCAACTAAACGGTCATGTATGAGGAGACAGTAAGCTTGGGTATTTTCATGACTTGGTGTCTTCAGTTCTATTGAAATTCTCACATCAATAGGACCAGTTTTCACTGATTCGTTTTGATATGAAAGATCAACCACAATAATAGGGGCCTTCAATTTAAATTCATTTGGGGTCAAAAATGGTTGTGACTTACGATTATAGTAACTAGATTGAAATCTTGTATACATTTCATATAGGCGAGCATACTGATTCTTACTAAAATCAACATTCAGATTATCATATGGATATGACTCTGAATTCAAGTGAACTTTCAAGTTTGATAAGTTATTTGTGATAAGTTCTCCATTTAGTGTAAATCCAATTATGGCAAATCTTGGTTTTTCGCGGTTAGCCGACAATTTCACATTCCAGCTGTGTTGACTTCCATACCCCAATTTGGGGTTAACATATGAATCCCAACTCCGGAATGCGATTGGTAGGTTTACACCACTTTTAATAATATCGTACATCTTAATTTTTGCAAAATCGATTGGAGTTACATGGGGAATTTTCCAGGTTATATTCGTCATTTCCAACTTAAAAGTTTGTTCACTTCTGGTTTGTTCAAACACATCACCAAGATTCTTAGTTAGCATCAACACTAGTTCGTGTTTACAATTTTAAAAAACTTTTTTATAATCCTCAGCAAATCCCAATAAATTTTTTAATGGTACAGAAAAGTTAAAGTGGGGTCCCGTAGATATTTCATCCCCACTGCTCTATCCGGAATTTAATAGATTTTGACTTTGAAGATTATCCAGAGATATATAATTTTGTAGGGTTGTAGTCATACCGACAAATCGTGTTTTATCAATCTCACATCCGTTTATTTCCTACTTAATTTCATCCAAAAAGTAAGCCATACAATTATTTTTGAAAAAAGTGGTAACATTATCAGTTGTAGGTCCATTCGGTGAATCTTTTCTAATAATTCCTTGAAAATTAAGGTAACTTTCGTGAGGAAGCACGTACAAGTCTCGATTTTGAATAGTAATTCGAATTTCATCGTTTGGCTCTTTCTTCGAAATACTCCCAACTGAGTAAACCTTTTCTCGAACATTTAAAATTTCGTTCATTGTTTTCCTTTCCACCTTTTATATTATACTCGAAGCTTCAAGCCTGACGACTTTAAAAATAGTTTATTTTTCAAAGTAAGTGAGCTTCTTTTTACTTTTGATCCTCTTTCTATAGCTTTACAATTAGTAACGCTTGGCTGAGGACTTAAGCTACGTCTTTTATTATAAATAATCATTCTATTAACCGAATGTGCATGCGAATCGAAACGTTTTCACCACGTAAATTCACCAAATCACCGTTTTGATCAACTATGCGTATAGATAGTGTGCTTATTTCGTCACAGTTGATTGGTAAATAAATTAGGTTATGTGGTGTCATTGTCATTTTATACCCAGGCGGAACATTAATGCCAAACTCTTGTAATGTATGATTCGGTGTATTATCTACATATGAACCGCTGATTATATTACATTCCAAACGAAATGTATTAATTTTTAATATGTTCACGGTCTGATCTGATCGATAGGTTTTTGTAGGATGTGGTTCTAGTACTTTTTGATGGAAACCAAACAGCTGTCCAACCGATCTTTCCTTATTAAAGTAAACTGACTCTCGCATGGTAGTTATTTCAACTTGAAGTGTATTATTATTACTTTGAATTTTAAATGTATTTTCAAGGTTATAGTCTTTTAGTTTATTGTAAATGAAATCGGTGATATCAATCAATTCATATGATCCAGTTGGAATTGTAATAACCTTGTCACCGATGTGGAAGAGGATATTTTTTTCATCAATATTTGGAATCGAATTATACATATTAAAATCGATAAGAGCGTACTCATATCGACCATTCAATTCGATAGGTGGAAAAAAGTTTGTATTTATAATGGAACTATTTCCATTCAAGGATAATGCAAGTGATCTAGACATATTGAAATCTCTTGATAAACTGTGGGATTGTAAGTATCTAACCAAGCTTTATATTGAAATTACTCCTTAAATCATAATAAATTGATCAAATCCTTTTCTGTATCTTCCGTTATCCATTTCGTTATCCTTGCTAATTAATAGGAATCCGTGCTTGTCCTCCCAACATTTTTGACAAATTTTTACAAATGTTTCATAATTCATATCAGTGTTAATATGGTCCCGATATATATGCCGCATATTTAAATCATCTTGCTTAAACATTATAATAAAGTTGGCATTGTCACGAATCAGATGTTTAGGTATATGACTATACGTTTGACATAAATAAAAAGAGTCGATATTTTTATGTCGACCCATACAAAAATAAGATCTTATGTTACCTTGTTTTTCACAAGCTACGTCATCGAATATCATAATGGAATTGTTTTTAGCTTCACTGGGGTCTAGTACACCCTCATTATGGGAGAATGTATGATATCCCATTTCTTTAATCGGTTTGATTAATTTCTCCAAGTACTCATATTTAGGTTATATAAACATTTTCGAGTTTTAATCCATTAGGACTTTCTATTAGACTTAACATAATATTAGTTTTACCACAATTCGAAGGCCCAACAATTAGAGCCCTTATTGTGTTCGGTAAGAGAGCACTATGTCGTGGCGGTAGATTTTTCTCGTTTTCATCGTTAATATTTCTAACTACAATTTTTTGTTTCTGACTTATTAAACGCATCTTTTTACCTAATGTACCTCATTCAATGAGAAATCTTTGATGATTAAACATCAATAAAATGGGGAAACGTTTTTATAATCGCATCAGTCGTATTTTTTGGACCGGGTACAAAGTTACAGAAACGGTTGGAACGTGGTGATCAAGGAATAAACCCATTGGATGAAGCTTGCAAAGAGCACGATATTGCATATTCTCAAAACAAGGTATTGAGTGAACGACATAGGGCAGACTCCATAGTAATTGACAAAGCCTGGTCGCGTGTCAAGGCATCAGATAGCAGTCTTGGTGAAAATGCAGCAGCATACTTTGTTACAGATATAATGAAAGCCAAGAAAAAATTTGGTATGGGATTGAATAAAACGGAAAAGAAAGGAAGGAAAAAGATATTGAAGAATAAAATGAAGAAGACAAACCTTTCGACTGTAATTAATGCTGCTACAAGACATTAAAAAAACAAAAACCATTAGACATTATGAGTGCAATTAAAGTTGCACGTCAAATCAATTCATCAATCAATGGGTTCTAAGAAAAATGTTAAAGTACCTCGTGTAATTAATGTACCCAAAATTGGAGGTTTTCTACCAATCGTGTCGATCTTGACAGCCCTCAGCGCTCTTGGTAGTTTAGCAAGTGGTAGTGCAGCAATTGCAAAAACAATTAACAATGCGATAATGGCTAAGGAAGATATGGAGGAGAAAAAAAGTCACAATAGGAAAATTGAAAGTGTTGCTGTAGGAGAAGGATTATATCTCAAGCCCTATAGAAAGGGTTATGGTTTCTTTCTTAAGCACTATAGTAAGGGGAAAGGAATTAAGAAGCGAAAAAAGTAATTTCTCTGCTACCCAATAGACCACTATCAAATATCGACATTATACATTTTGCTAAGAAATATATCCCACATTTTAGAGGGGTGTTTATGAGAGATCTACTCCCAGAAGCACCAAAAAGTAGGGAGTGTGGTATAGTATACTTAGATAATTCACGATCAAGTGGTACACATTGGGTTGCATATAATAAAAATAAAAATAATATACATTATTTCGACAGTTTTGGAAATCTTCAGCCACCTAGAGAAGTTGTGAAATACTTGGGACATAGAATACAATACAACTACGATAGAGTTCAAGACTTTGATACATAAAACTGTGGACACCTGTGCGTCGCTTTTCTACTTTCTTTCGTAGAAAATATAAAGTCAAAACCGGTATATTTAAATGGTTAATTTCGTGTTTGTGCGAACCCTGTATGGTATAAAAAGTGGACCTGCACGCGTTCAAATTCACAGTCTAAGTTTCTACTTCACATCGAACGTCATCTGGAGGACAAGAATTTTTGATCATTCTTAACAAAAAAACCTATAACTGCTCATAACAGCTCAAACCAGCTGGTGACCAGCTTATAACAACTAGAAAACAACTAGTTAACAGCTACTAAACAGATAATAACCATATAATAACAGCTATTAACCAGCTAAAACAAGTAGTAAGCACCTACGAAACAAGTACTGAACAACTGCTAAACAGGTAGTAAACATCAAAATACAGCTAAAAACAACGTGGAACAACTGTACCAAGTCCAAAAAACTCAACAACCATCATGAATCAGGAAAACCAGATGAACATTGTAGTTAAAGAGTTCAATAAATTTAATAAAAAGACACTGCTATCGAAGACAAGGATGCCTGAAAATGTAAGATTCCCGATCCTCAAGGCGGAGCGCAAAACAACAATTCAATTGATCATCAACTAAATTAGAAGCTAGGGTGTCTAAACTTGATGGCATAAATCTATATGTATCGAGAAAACGAATTTCAAAACTATTTCCACTTAAACTTTTTATTTTCTTTGGTATTACGGAAATTTCACCGGGAATCTTTCCCAACTCTTGAATAAATAAATGACAGTCGTATTTCGAAAAATTATGAAAAAATACTGGTATGAATTTGTTAACTTTATAATTCAAGTTACACTTAGAGTGGGTTGCACCTCTAAAGCGACCTGTGAAATGACAATGATCTCTAACCCTATCAGTCCCTAAATCTTTCTGACAAATAGAACAATTCAATGAATTATCAAATATTTGCTGGTCATCCAAAGTCATTCTCATAGGAACTATTTTATTTAAGTAGTCATCACTCAATTTACTTAAAGTTTTTATCAATGAATCTACATAACTTACTCCCGAATTTTTTCCTGTTTCTAAAACAAATTTATCTAGTCTAGAATCAAAAGCACACTTTATATAATACGCATATGATATTGGAATATGTTCATTAATATTAAATAATTTGGGGCTCACTTCAAAATTTTTCGGTTCCAGAATGCATTCAAAATCCGCGTAGACAACAAATGGAACTTGAAGCTGATGCTGAACTTGGGTAAATTCCAGTGTGTTGTTCTGGGGGTGCGGCATCTTTGAAACCTTCCTACTGCAGAGCGTCTTGTGTTTTAATGCAGCTTCCTGGGTTCCGGAAAAATTCAAACACACATTGCAGAAAAATTGCGCCCTCCTCTGATTTCCTCTTTGAGCAGTCATTAGTCTTTGAAAGAGAAATATATGCAAATTAGTTAATTGCTTAAAAGAGATAAAAATGTTTAAAAGAATTTACCTTGAAATATTTTTAATGTACACGTAATGTCCATTTCCACCTTCTTCCAAAAACATCATATTGATATGAAGAGGCTTTTCCACTTCCGATTGAAAAAGCGGTCCAATTATTTCCCTCGTCTCTTCATTATATCCGAACACGTTTAAACTCATATGAGTATTCTTCTTTAAAAATTTTTTTATACATTTTATTTCAAGGGGGAAAGTCAACCCTGTGAAATCTTATATTATTTCATCACTTATACGAATTATCTCCAGCGATATATCAATATTATATGCCGAACATCTTTGCGGCCTGTTAACAATTTTTAAGGCAGAAATCAAAGCCCATTTAAAACAATAATGATCATTTTCGTTACAAACGTTAACTATTGCTTTTTTCGTTAAAAGGAAACGAGGTAGTGGTATGAAAGATGAACCAGCCATCGGTGTATAATGATTCACATTCATTTCCAAGCGAATCAATTTTATAAGAGACCATCCACTATCTCTTATTTCCATGGTATGTTCATGGAAGATATTTTCTAAGTCAGAATCTTTATTCATGATCGTCATTTTACTTTGAAAACTTTTCATATCAATTTCTTCAGATTCTTCTTTAAAAAGTATATACTCTGCAAACAGTTCAAAGTTTACTTTTGCTGAAGTATAACTTTCTAACAGAATGCTGAGATGAGGTAGCAGGGACAATCCAGCTTCACTCAAGAAACTCTCTGGTAAGATCAAGTCCGATCCATCGTTTACATACATGTAATGTATTATTCTACCCTTGAATCCCTCAGAAATTTTTTTGACTCTTCCGTCAAGGGGTTGAATTGCATTTCGCTTATGCAACTCCGAACGGACATGATTTGCCCACTTATTCTTTAGCAAGAAATACTTGCAGGATTGACAAAACTGATTTTGGTTATTCATTTTATTTTATTCGTTTTGGTTCTTCTTTTTTCACGATCACTTTTTTAACTTTTACTCAAGTTGTGTTTGACGTAGCAGAGTATCCCACTTCAAGACTATTTTTGGTAGACTAACTATTGTCCTCGATCATTTATAGTCTTTGAAGTGGGCGTGTACGATAATATTGAAGATGAGAGGTGCATACTTAAGATTTTTTTAAATTCAAAAACTAAGGTAATTCTAGTAGGTTACATCGACTATTCATTGGTTAGAAGAGATGAGAAGTATTGATTTTGAAAAATATTTGATACATGTGTAACCAATAGGACACCATCAAATCGATAAAGGAGACACAGAATCATAGAATTAAGGAGAGTGTTGGTTAGAAGAGGTCGCACATACTTTGCTGCAGGTGGGAAAGGAAAGGTCATTTTTTATACACACCATCATACTCAGGTAGCCAATAGGGGACAGTTTGGAAAAAATCATTTCGAGTTTGGGAAAAAACAAAGATTTTCATTTGTTGAATTTCGAGAATGCACATTTTTGGGTAAAAGAAGAGGAAAAATCAAAGATTTTCATTTGTTGAATTTCGAGAATGCACATTTTTGGGTAAAAGAAGAAGATGAAAACCTGTATAAAATTTTCTTATAAATTGTGTAAGCATATTAAAAGGGTAAGACGAGATTGTTGACTTAGATAGACAACATGCATTCAGTTAAAATAAATAACTTTCTGAATGTATTTGACGGAATTCTGTTTAATGCACACTATGTACGGCTCCAGTTCATACAATCCAAACTCTTTGAATGTGAACGAGGTAATATGAAAACATCAATTCATGGAAATCATATGGACACCTGCGTGTGGAGCAATGATGCAGCCACTGAGGGAGTTGATACTTGTGTATGCTGATTACAAAAAGGAAGCACTCAACATTATGAATATATACTATAATCTAGAACAGTGGTCGGCACACACATACCATCACAAGTTTGCCTTGCATTAGTGTGAGTGTAACAAACACGAAGTTTGCGCGCGGCGTGCCGAAGCGAGACGTTTCTCTGCTTTGCACTGAGATCCTCTGCCGCAGCAACAAAAAAGCGCGCCGAAGTTTAGAACAAATGACCCGAAGACTTATGCCGAAGTCACACGAACATGTACGTTATACGTGAGCGAGCAGAGGATAGGCAGAACACTTCCCTATGCTCACTAGATAGGCCGCTGCCGACCACTGATCTAGAAAAAAGAATGAAAATGATTAAATAACATAATAAAACATGTTCGCAATACCAAAATAAATGAATAAATGTATTATTATGATACAAAATAAACTTCTGACTTTTTATTTCGAGTTAAAATTACAGGTGCGGAGAATGGAAAATATTTCCTTGACTGAGATATGTCGGCTACTTGCGAGTTGTTGCGCGGTCGTGATTTCAACCCCTATTATGGGAACGTCGTATGAGGTCGTTGGCGTGAGGCCCATGATCTTGTCAATGAGCGTGCGCCTGTTGGGTTGTGCATGTGTCCCTTTTATTGCGGTCAGGTAATTGACAGGTGCACATGTTCGGGTAGCTCTTGCTTGAATCCCTTTTATGACATGTTTATGACCGATTTGTGTAAAGGAGAGAACCTTAGACAATTTACCAGTCAAACATTCTGGGGCGGAAACAAAAATGTGTATTTAAAAATATTCCACATCTGAGAATCATTAACTTGTGAGATTTATTTTTTTGTGGTTCTTTTGATTTCTAAATTAGTTTTATAATCATAGGAAACATTATTCCCCAACATGATCGGACATGTTCCTCTAAGAGAACCATCTTTGAATACTTTGGGTGTGCGACCTTTCACACGTGCACAGCAACACCTGTGATAATGAGGCAAAAGGGTACGTGATCACACCTTTCCCCAACATGATCGGATATGTTCCTCTAAGATAACAACCTTTGGATACTATGGTTGTGCGACCTTTCTCACGTGCACTTTTCTCACCTGACTATTAATTGCACATAATGAGGGGAAGGATACATAATCAATATTGTCACATGGGGTTGTGGGGGCGATGGGGTCAATTAATTTTAGTCTTTATAGACATGATCGTGACATTTTTATGACTTCAAAGTCCATTAAAATCAGTTAATTTATTGGATTATGTTAATTGTCCCAGAACCCACATACGTTAATGAGGGGGGGAGGGGGGGCGGGGGCCATTAATATGCTAATTGTCCCAGAATCCGCGTTTCCCTACTACTTATACAAGTCACGAGTATCTTTTATTCAAGGACAATAAAAACGTATTGACGTACGATTCATTCGCAGAATTATACCACGTAACTAACTTAAGTTTTTATAAGGAAATACTAAAATTGGAATCAGAAAATATAAAAAGGGATACTGATAAAAGGTTAAAATGGGAAATTAAATATGACCTAGAAGTAATCGAATTAATTTGATCACAATTAATATCATCTAGACCAAAAAGAGGGATAAATGAGATAGGCACTGTGTGGAAATGGTTAGCTGAAACTCCGGATCATGATGATTTCACTAAAATTTAGATTAAAATCGATGAATTAATTGAAAATAATAATAAGCAAATTATTATCAATTCCAAATTGTTCAAAGAAATAGAATCTCTTTCTGATGATTTTAAAAACGTTTTTATTGATCAAGATTTGCCATTGCGAAAACATCGCTTACGATTATTAACATTTGATCTGCAAAATTTAATTGACACAATCACACTAGCAAAAATTGACGTTTTTAATACCAAACAAGGAAGAACGCTATAGTTTTTTTTTAATTTATATCTAGCATAAAAATTGTGGGCGTCACAGGTTTTCGCGGTTTGTGGGCGTTAGGGCTTGCGCTGCGTATAAGGCTACGGAATCTAAATCTGAAATCCCAATTCTCTATCTTTGATAGTTTCCGAGATATCCGCGTTCATATTTACGATTTTTTGAAGTTTGTGGGCGGTTTATGGGCGTTAGGGTGGGCGTGGCAAACTTTTTTTTGGGTCAATCGATAGGTATTGATGAGAAAATTACATTTCAGTTAAAATGGACATGGCTAGATCGACTCGGGTATTGATGCTGATCAATAATATATATACTTTATGGGGTCGGAAACGCTTCCTTCTGCCTGTTACATACTTTCCGACGAATCTAGTATACCCTTCTACTCTACGAGTAACGGGTATAACAATGATGACATCATGGAAATGTTAAAACATGAACAAAAACCAGTAATTATTGCTGACTTAATGGACATATCTGTTTTTAAAATCGCACTGCATAATGAACTTTAAATAATTTATATAAATTACCCAATAATAAAAAACAGATGCGAAATATATCACGCTACACCGATTTCCCAAATCGATGGAAAACTAGTATTAAGCAATCAAGACGTAAAATGCGCAAATTTGTTTTATGAAATGTCTAACTTTAAGAACGACCTTTTTAATAATTATTGCACTTTAAGTAATGAAAAAACTTGTTTTACCCGCTTATTAAATGGTGAGAAATCCACTTGTAAAAAAATAAGAGAAAAAAATAAAAAAATAGACATCATACAAGATGGTGCCATTCTTATAAATGGTAACAATATTGTTAACAACTCCCATTTAAACGGTTCATTTTTGATAACATATAATGGTACAACCGAAATTAATAATATTTCATATGGGCAAATCCGAAAAATGGTCAACCAGGACCAAAACCAAAAAATCTTCAAAATCATCGAATTTTTTGCGTATTTTCACAAATTAATCGCTAAATTTTCATAATTCAGTGGAACCAAAGCATATTTCATTTGGGTTGTTGAAGAAATTTCCCTGAAAACTTAAAAAATTAACTTTTTGTGATGTTTAAACATATGATTTGTTTCAACTTTTTCTAGCAAATCTTTTTATTGTAATCTAATAAGAAGATAAAAATCCAAATTGCCCTCTTTCTATTAACTGTTAAAAAAACAGCATGGAAAAATCGTACGTTCGCGACCCGTACGTTCGCGACCGGTACTTAATTCAATAAAAAAAAAACAAATGAAGATATTTCCTTGGGAACAGACTCGAATGAAAGCTACTTGAATTCATTTTAAAAGTAAATTTATTGCTTTAGAATATTACGTCCCAATTCGCAGATATTTGCATTTTACTAAAGTAAGCCAAAGTCGACTTCCATTTTGTGTACGTTCGCGACCGCACGTTTTTTGCCAATATAATGTAAACGATAGCTCAATAAATCCCATCATTTACTCTAAGCAAAGAACTAACAAAATGCTATCGAATAGCAAAAAAAAAAATTCAGAAAAGATTTTTTCATTTTTTTATTTGCACTAAGTCCGTACGAACGTACGTTCGCGACCCCTGGAAATGCCCATATACCAATTTGGAAGACAAAATTCTTAACTACATAACTACGAACCACTTCAAAAATTATGAAATATACGATTACATATTATCAAATAACTCAGAACTTTCTTTAGATAATATAAACATTTTAAATCCCTTCATTAAAATTAATAATACTAAAATATCACTTAAATTTATATTATTAATTTTAATCATTATATATTTGGTTTGGTAGAGTCATCCAACCCGTGAAACGGTTCCACTTATGGAATTTATAAACAAATTTTCGAATTCAACCACAGCGACATTGCCTTTGCCTTTGTTTAAGATTCTGCCTTGCCTTTTCCATTTACTTCGAGAGTAAGATAAATAAACCATTCGCAAAGTAAACACAAGCTTCCGTTCGAAGGATTGCGTTCCGATTTTCAATCAAATTGCATCGGTCAGCATAACTTCATTTCACAACGAGATGCGACAGTTTCAGCATAAGCTTTTATTCTAAACAAAAATTAAAGTTCTGGAAGCTTAAGAAAGTAAAGCTTCTGGCTGAGGTTCATTGGATAAAGTTTTAGAATTAAGAGGCAGTCCTATTTTGTCCGAGACCGCGATCGGGTTGAAAGTAATAAATAAGTGTCTTGTATAAGTGATAAGAAAAAAATGTTTAACACCAAGTTGATTAAATAATAAAATTTATTTTTTTTTAAATATTACCAGTAACGAATTTAATTTGCATTGTTAAGAACACAAACCCCGCCCTTAAGATGTATTTCACACTAGGGAAATAATTATAATATAATAATATTACGTCTGTAGAAGTCGTTTCTTTTCCACACCTTTAAAAATAATTTGTTTTCCGCTTGTAATTGTATTAAGATACTTTCGAGTTTGTGGAAAACTTGTTTTTCCATTTTGTGATGTGTATTGGCTAACCAAATTGCAGTCTTTCGAGATTTTGTATTTAGCAAAGTAAAATCATATGGTGGTTCTATTGAAAAACTATTATTCAAGTTGTGATCTTTTTCGAATACAATTCCAAATGCCTTTAGATTAAAATTATTATTATTATCAAAGAAACCTTGAACATCAATCGAAACAGTATCTTTCAACATTTTTCTAATGTTAAACAACTCGCTGTACTAGTTCGTTTAATGGGTTATATTCAACTAAACGGTCATGTATGAGGAGACAATAAGCTTGGGTATTTTCATGACTTGGTGTCTTCACTTCTATTGAAATTCTCATATCAATATGACCAGTTTTCACTGATTCGTTTTGATATGAAAGATCAACCACAATAATATTTATTGCAAATCTTGGTTTTTCGCGGTTAGCCGACAATTTCACATTCCAGCTGTATTGACTTTCATACCTCAATTTGGGGTTAACATATGAATCCCAACTCCGGAATTCGATTGGTGGGTGTACACTACTTTTAATAATATCGTACATCTTTATTTTTGCAATATCGCTCGGAGTTACATGGGGGATTTTCCAGGTTACATTTCTGCTTTGTTCAAACACATCGCCCAGATTCTAAGTTAGCATCAACACTAGTTCGTGTTTACAATTTACCAAAACTTTTTTATAATCCTCAGCAAATTCCAAACAAATCTTTGTGGTACAGAAAGGTTGAAGTGGGGTCTTGTAGAAATTTCGTCTCCACTGCTCCATCCAGAATTTAATAGATTTTGACTTTTGAAGATTATCCAGAGATATACAATTTTTTAGGGTAATAGTCATGCCGACAAATCGTGTTTTATCAGTCTCATATCCATTTATTTCGTACTTAATTTCATCCAAAATGTAAGCCATATAATTATTTTTAAAAAAAAGTGGTAAAATTATCAATTGTAGGTCCATTCGGTGAATTTTTTCTAATAATTCCTTGAAAATTAAGGTAACTTTCATGAGGAAGCACGTACAAGTCTTGATTTTGGATAGTAATTCGAATTCTAGCGTTTGGTTTAAATGTTTGATTATACGATGAATATGTATTAAACTCTTTCTTCGAAATACTCTCAACTGAGTAAACCTTTTCTCAAACATTTAAAATGTCGTTCATTGTTTTTCTTTCCACCTTTTCTATTATACTCGGAGCTTCTATCCTAACGACTTTAAAAATAGTTTATTTTTAAAAGTAAGTGAGCTTCTTTTTACTGTTGATCCTCTTTCTATGGCTTTAGAATTAGTAATGCTTGGCTGAGGACTTAAGCTACGTCTTTTATCATAAATAATCATTTTATTAACGGAATGTGCATGCGAATCGAAACGTTTTTACCACGTAAGTTCACCAAATTACCATTTTGATCAACTATGCGTATAGATAGTGTGCTTATTTCGTCTCGTTGATTGGTAAATAAATTAGGTTATGTGGTGTCACTGTCATTTTATACCCAGGCGGAACATTAATGAAAAACTCATGTAACGTATGATTCGGTGTATTATCTACATATGAACCTTTGATTATATTACATTCCAAACGAATTGTATTAATTATACCCGTTACTCGTAGAGTAAAAGGGTATACTAGATTCGTCGGAAAGTATGTAACAGGCAGTAGGAAGCGTTTGCGACCCCATAAAGTATATATATTATTGATCAGGATCACTAGCCGAGTCGATCTAGCCATGTCCGTCTGTCCGTCTGTCCGTCTGTCCGTCTGTCTGTCCGGATGAACGCTGAGATCTCGGAAACTATGAGAGCTAGGCTATTGAGATTTGGCGTACAGATTCCTGAGCTTCTTACGCAGCGCAAGTTTGTTTCAGTAGACTGCCACGCCCACTCTAACGCCCACAAGCCGCCCAAAACTGTAACTCCTACAGTTTTGATGCTAGATAGAAAATTTTAACTGAAATGTATTGTTCTCATCAATACCTATCGATTGACCTAAAAAAAAGTTTGCCACGCCCACTTAAACGCCCACAAACCGCGAAAACCTGTGACGCCCACAATTTGCATGCTAAATAAAAAGTTTTAACTGAAATGTATTGGTGTCGTCAATACCTATCGATTGATCCAAAAATAAATTTGCCACGCCCACTCTAACGCCCATAACGCTTAAATCTGTCTACCGCCGGTAGGTGGCGCATTTTAATCTCGCTTTGCTGCTTGCATATCTCCATTTCCCTTTGAGTAACGGGTATCTGATAGTCGAGGTACTCGACTATAGCGTTCTTCCTTGTTATTTTTATTTTTATTTAAATGAAAGGTTTTAATATTTAATATGACTATGCATGGGAGTAAAAAAACTCAAATAAAAATATATTTAATTTCACTTCGCGTTTTTTTCTACCAGTGTATATATGTCAGAAAACACCGAAGCTATAATTTGTTTCATATTATATTCCCACCAATTTTCCGATCGTTCCTAAGGCAGCTATATGATATAGTCGTCCGATTATGATAAAATTAAATTCGAAATTCAAAACTAATTAAAAAATGTTATTTCCAAGCGTAGAAGGTTATATGTTACAAAACACCGAAGCTATAATTTGTTTCATATTATTTTCCAACCAATGTTCCGATCGTTCCTACGGCAGCTTTATTATATAGTCGTCCGATTTTGATAAAATTAAATTCGAAATTCAAAACTATTTAAAAAATGTTGTTTCCAAGCTTAGGAGGTTATATGTTAAAAAACACCAAAGATATAATATTTTTAAATTTTTTTTCCGATTATTCCTTTGGGAGCTATAAGATATAGTTGTCCGATCCGGCTGGTTCCGACTTATATACAATTGCTTTAAAACTGAGAGATAAGTTTGCGTAGAAACGGACGGACAGACGGACAGGCGGACAGGGCTAGATCGACTCGTCAAATCAAGAATATATATACTTTATGGGGTCGGAAACGTCTCCTTCACTGTGTTGCAAACTTCTGACTGAAATCAATATACCCTCTGCAAGGGTATAAAAAGCATTGTTAAAGGTATTTCATTTTCTAGGTAAGCCCAAAGTACTGAAAATGGATCAAGATCCAGGTATGACAAGTAGAGCTTTAGGCTTATGGTTAGAAAAAGAAAATATAAACATTGAAATAACAAGCTCTAAAAATGGAATAGCTGATATTGAACGTTGTCATAGAACAATTAATAAAAAAATGCGTATAATTAGAACGGAAAACAAATTAGAAACTGTTGCTATGGATATGAAAGAAATTATTTATAATTATAATCACAAAACTATTCATAGTGCTAGTGGAAAAACTCCAACATCAATATTTTTATTTAACGAAGAACCAGTGATAGACGTAAAACAAAATAAGGAAGATATAATAAAGCGATTAAATAAAGACAGAAAGGAACATGAAATAGATACAGCTTCTGCCAAACTAAATATGCAACTAAAAAGAAAACTAAAAATTGATAACCCATTTAGGAAAACTAAACAAATATCTAAGCTTGATGATACTCATTATAAGGAATATCTTAACAATAGAAATATAAGGCGACACAGATCTAAATTTAAATGATTGAAATTAATTAGAAATTCAAAGTGCTCAAATGAATACGTAAGGAACGAAAATGCTAATTCAAATGATAGTCGCAGCGAACAAGTTTAGTTGTATAAACACCACTTAAAAATCATTGTATTTGTTATTTTTAAGTAAATACTATATATTAACGAGGACTTTAATCATTCCTAAGAGGGGAGGAGTTATATATCTAGATTATTCTATATATAAAACTTTTTACAGTGTAGTTATCATACCCGGTTACTCGTAAAGTAAAAGGGTATACTAGATTCGTCGGAAAGTACGTAACAGGCAGAAGAAAGCGTTTCCGACCCAATAAAGTATATATATTCTTGATCAGGATCACTAGCCGAGTCGATCTAGCCATGTCCGTCTATCCGTATGAACGCTGAGATCTCGGAAACTATACAAGCTATAATATTGGGATTAGGCATGCAGATTCCTGAGATTCCTGCGCAGCGCAAGTTTGTTTCAGCAGAGTGCCACGCCTACTCTAACGTCCACAAACCGCCCAAAACTGTGGCTCCTACACTTTTGATGCTAGAAAAAAAATTTTAACTGAAATGTATTGTTCTCGTCAATATCTATCGATTAACGCCCACAAGCCGCCCACAAACCTCAAAGAATTGTAAATATGAACGTGGATATCTCGGAAACTGTCAAGGATAATGAATTGGGATCTCAGATTTAGATTTCGTAGCCTTGCACGCAGCGCAAGTTTGATACGCGAATATGCCACGCCCACTCTAACGCCCACAAACCGCCCAAGCCTGTGGCGCCCACAATTTTCATGCTAGATACAAAATTTTAACTGAAATGTATTGGTCTCGTCAATACCTATCGATTGATCTACAGTATAATAATTTGCCACGCCCACTCTAGCGCCCATAACGCTTAAATTTGTCTACCGCCGGTAGGTGGCGCATTTCAAACTCGTTTTGCTGCTTGAATATCTCCATTTTCCTTTGGTTCCCTTAGCTGAGTAACGGGTATCTGATAGTCGAGGTACTCGACTACAGCGTTCTTCCTTGTTTTTGATTTTAAACACAAGCGTGATAATTACATATATTAAAATTAACATGATCAGTATAAATGTTATTGGGATTTGAGTTTGTTTAATTTGAATAAATGGGTTTAATATGTTAATGTTATCGAATGAAAGTTCCGAATCATTTGACATAAGATATTCGGATACTAAAAATGCATTATACTGTTTAGCAGTGATATATTTTATTATCTTATGGTCGAGATTAGAGTATTATTTATTGTAGTAGTACTATTAAAAGTAATTAAAAATGACCCATTTAAATGAGTATCATTAACAGAATTATAACCATTTATAAAAATGGCTCCTTTTTGGATTACATTTTTTTATTATATTCCCTGATTTTATTACAAAGGGATTTTTCTCCATTTAGTAGCCTGGTGAAACAAGTACTTTCTGGGCTCAAAGTGCCATAATTATTAAATATTTCTGTCTTAAAATTAGAAATTACATAGTACCTATTGTTACATTTGGCGACATGATTATCAATTAATAGTTTTCCATCATTGTGTGAGATGGATCTTGCGTTATACACTTCGCAACGGTTTGGTATGATGGGGTATTTTATATGTATTACAATTAATTCTTGGTGTATGGCGATTTTAAATTTTGATATATCTAATATGTCAGTAATTACAACAGGTTTTTGTTCGTGTTTATAAATTTCTTGGATTTCTTCAGCGTTCAGAAATTTAAAAACATTTCTATGTTTAAAAACATCTATTTTTGCTAATGTAATTGTATCCATTAAGACGGTGTTTTCTGAATGGAAATTCTTGATTTGAAATAACTGTTTGAAGATTCTCAGATAGGGTTTTTATTTCTTTAAATAATTTAAAGTTAATAACAAATTGATTGTTATTATTATGGATTAAATCATCAATTTTGTTTTGCACCGTTATCCAATCATCATGATCGGGAGTCCCTGCTATCCATTTCCAAAGGGTGCCTAATTTATTAATTCCTCTTTTTGCCCTACTTGGTAAAATTTGTGAGAGGAGCATTTTAATAATATCTAAATCATAGGAAATTTCACACTGTAAATGGTTACTTTTGTTTATGTGTGCTGATTCGAGTTTGATTGTGTCTTTATATAAACTTAAATTAGTTATATGAAATAGGTCAGCGTATGAATCATAAATAAGAATGTCTTTTGTATCCTTGTAGAGGAAAAAATCATGGTTCGTGTAATCCATTATTTCGGAATTGGTGGCCGCTACTATCAATAATACAAATATTATTGAATTCATTTTCTGTAATTTAAGAAAAACTGTCTTTAAGATTTGATGTTATCTTTATGAATCGTACGATTTTTATTGTTTATGATAACCTTATTATGTAAATTCTCCTTAACTACTTTTTTTTTATATCTAGAGTTAAGCTTATTCCTGTCGCCGTGTTTTTTCTAATAAATGACTACGAGATATTCCTTTTCCTTTCTACCTTAGTTGTGAGAATTTAACATTTTCTCTTGTGCCTGTTTTAATAACTGCGGAATAGTATCATGTTCGATTTTATTGTATAATATATCGTACGGTCGTTGGTTGGTAATGGAGTGTATAGTCATGTTATATTTCTGAGCTGCTCTAATTATAACTTCAGAATAATCAACTAAGTTAAGTTCATCTTTGATGCAACGAGCAATTTCAGTAAGGGGTGAATGAGCCCTTTCTATTTGTCCATTGGACGTACTATGGCGAGGAG
This sequence comes from Drosophila suzukii, assembly GCF_043229965.1. Lineage (NCBI taxonomy): Eukaryota > Metazoa > Arthropoda > Insecta > Diptera > Drosophilidae > Drosophila > Drosophila suzukii. The sequence continues at coordinate 50,035,755 of NC_092082.1, read as the reverse complement.
CTGCGAAATATAAATTAATACCGCATCTTTGTGCGAAGGATTTAAATTGTGTTGATGAAAAACTATGCTCGTTATCCATCATTAAAGTTTTAGCAAGTGGAATATGTTGCAATATTTCTGAAATTTTGGTTTCTATGTTGAGTTAATTTTGAATCTCCTTTACAACTAAGTATTTTGAATATGAATCAATACAAGTAATGAACATTAAATTCTGAGCGTAAAATATGTCGATATGCAAATTTTCTCCTTCCTTATTTGGGATTGGTGCTTGAAAAAAAGGAATTAGTACAGGGTGTCTATTATATTTGTTGCTATTACAAATTGTACAGTTCTTTATGTACTCCTGGAGCTTTTTGTTCAAATTTGGCCAATAGAATAGTCTGTTAATTTGCTTGTAATTTTCGTCCAGTCTCCTGTGTGCTCTACAATGAGTTTTTTCTATTATTAATGCTCTGTCTTCAGGGTTTTCTACATCTTGGACGAATATTTTTGTATATAGGAATTTATTCGTGAAATTTTCTTTAAGTGGGTTTTGAATTTTGTATAAGTCTTCTAAAGTACAGTGAATACCTATTGTTATGTTAGGAGGGATATATTCCCTAAAGATTGATACCAAATTTTCCGGGGTATCAAATTCTATTATATGTCTGGTGTTTCCGAATATATTGACCATCTCATGTATTGTATACCTCCCCGTTGCTATTAGCAATTGTTGCTTAAACTGGTTTAAGGGTTTGCGGGTTTCTTGTATAACATTCTCAAAACTACTCTCTGCAGAATGCGGAGTGTTTTGATCTGAGACCGACTCGTTACTGTCCGTTAGGTTGTTAATTTGAATTCTTGATAGGGCGTCAGCAACTACGTTGGTAGATCCTGGTTTATAAATTATTTTGGGAGAGTAACTTTCAATGAATGAGTACCATCTTTTCATCTCGATGTTTGGATTTTTTTGAGAGATCGAGAAAGACAGTGGTTGGTGATCTGTATAGATTTCTATGCTGTTAACGCCGTTTAAATAGTTTCGCAAATTTATAAATGCACAAACTATTGCTAAAAGTTCTTTCTTATTGGTTGCATATACTTGTTCGGCGTTAGTTAGAGTTTTTGATATGAAGGTTATTGGTTTTCCTTCCTGAGAAAGAACAGCACCAGTAGCTAGATCGGACGCATATTATAATCAGGTTGTACCAATTCGATTTGTGCAATTAAATTATCTTTGAGCTCGTTAAAAGGTCTTACAGCTAAATCGTCCAACTGTATGGAAGTTTTACGGGAAATTTTTTTTGGATACTTTACCATTTTGACCTTCCAAATACTTTGTTAGCGGTTTTGCAATTTTTGCGTAGTTTTGTACAAATTTTCTGTAATAGCCGGTAAGGCCTAGGAAGCTTCTAAGCTCTCGAATGTTTTTTGGAATTGGATACTTTAATATTGTAGATTTTTTCGGGGTCTGTTTTGATTACATTGTAGGAAACAACGTAGCCAAGAAATGTGGTTTCTAATTTGAAGAACTTTGATTTTTCAATTGAAATTTTCATATTTGCGTACAGCAATATATTAATTATGACGATTAAGTCCTTATAGTGTTGTTCTATTGTTTTAGAAAATATAATAATGTCATCCATATATACGTGACATGTTTTACCTACTTGTTCTCTCAAAATATCATCCATTGCACGTTGGAATATTCTGGGAGCGTTTGTTAGCCCAAATGGCATTCTCAAGAATTCATATTTTCCGTTATTTATAGAAAATGAGGTTTTTTTAATGTCTGTTTCTTTCATTAGAATCTGGTGAAACCCAGACTCCAAGTCGATCGTGGAAAAGTATTTAGCCTTTCCAAGATTTGACAAAATCACTGAAGGATCTTGCATTGGATATCTGTCGGGAATGGTGTTTTCATTTAGTTTCTTATAGTCTATAACTAATCTTAGTTTTGCAGTACCATCTTCATTAAATCCCTTTTTTGGTACCACTAAAACTGGAGAATTATAAGGACTCTTGCTTGGTCTTATAATTCCTTCTTTTAACATGCGATTAACTTCAGAGTTTACGAAATCTGAAGCCGATAGAGCATAGGGATACTGCTTGCTATAAATAGCTTTATCGTTTTCGGTGATTATTTCACCGCGAATATCAGTCCTGAAGGGGACTTGCATGTTTATCTTCGAGTGCTCTTTATTGATAATATTTATTATCACATTTTCCAAATCCATTCTTTGGTCTGGAGTTGATTCACTCATATTGTTTATTTCATTGTTGTCGGATAAACCAACGACGGCTTGTTCAGGACTTTTTAGTCCCAAACTAGAATTTTTGTCGGATACTTCAACGACGGCGCGCTCAGGATTTTTGAATCCCAAACTAGAATTTTTGTCTGATACTTCAACGACGGCGTGTTCAGGATGTTTTAATCCCAAACTTATTTTGCTTTGATTTGCCTCTTCAGACTCAGTTCTGATTTTGGCCTTTTCATCAAAGTATTTTCGAATAATAAATTCCTTTAATGGAAGAATTGTTTTTTCTTCAGATAAGGAAAGTTGGTTAAAAGAACTGTCATTATCATAAATTAATTTTTCTTCTTTGTCCCCATATTTAAATACTCCTTTTTCTGTATCTATTACAGCTCCTATTTTTTTTAATAGGTTGTAACCTATTAGAAAATCTGATTTTAACCCGTCTATTTCATAAAATGTGTAACGCGTGTCAAAGATCGTTACCATGTGATAATATTTAATTATAGAATATCCATTAACCGTAGATACTCTTTTATATATAGGTAGCTCGTTTTTGTTTTTATAAATTCCTGTTTTTATATAGCAGGAGGTTGCTCCTGTGTCAATTAAGATTTTAACCTTTTTATTTATCTTGCTGTCATATCGGATTAGGTAGGGTAATCCTACTCCGGATTCTGTCCTAAAAAATGGTCCTCTTCGATATTATTTAATCGCATCGTTTTGTTTGCCGGTCGGTTAACCGTACCTTTTGGTTCTCTTTTGTTCTGAGGATTATTTTGCTGAGTTGTTTGTGTCTCTGGCTTTTTATTTTGATTCCATTTATTCTGATTATAGTTGTTGTTACCATAATTGCTATAACCCTGATTGTACTTCATCTACGTCCATCGGTTCTGGCTTGCTTTGCTGAGCTTTATTGGAATTCCATTGGTTATGGATTATGATTATTGTGGATTATACTGTCTGCCCTGATTCCAATTAAGAATTATATTTTGATTATAATTCTTTCGATTCTGGCTATCGGGTTGATTAAACCTCACTTTGTGAGTATTTATTTGATTACTTTTATGGTTATTATGGTTACTTTGCTTGGGTTTTTTTTTGAGTTTTGGTACCCGAATAAATTTGACTCATAACTCCTTCGCTGTGATGATGTGAAATTGTTAGCGAATTGGGCCCTCAAATTATTGCTTTCTAGTTCTTGTACTATTACCATACCGTTCGGTAAGTCTGTCGGATGCATAGAAAATATGACGTCTGAGATATGGCCGTTGAGGCCAGTTATGAATACTCTTAGAGCTGTCTTTTTGTGTTTTTCGTTGATTTCAGCAGTTAAAGGCTTATTTCTGCCGTAAGTCATTATGGTTTTATTTATTAGAAGAGTTAGTTTTTTATTAACTAACCCATAATATTCCATTATGGACAGTTTCCCTTGACTTAGTACTCCTAAGTCTTGCTCAATTATATGGATTGGACGTTTGTCGCTAAAAACAAAGTCCAACCTTGCCATTATGGCGTCAAAATTTAGTACCGTTTCATTGTGTGTTAGGGCATCGTTTGCTGTGCCAGTTATTTTGTTCCTCAAGATTGATAATGCAGAAAAGAACCTTTCGCTACCTCTAGCATGGCTATGGCTATTTTTGCTGATTCCCTCCAACTCACATATTTGTCCTCTTTTCCTTTAAAGTTTCACATTTAATATTTGGGTCAATGACTTCTACTTGAAAATCTTCAACCTTTTCTATATTTTGATTTAGTTGTGCTTTTAAACTCACGATCTCATTCCTTAAGGGATTCAGTTCATTATTTACAATATGTGCAATTAAATCGCTCACTTGGTTATTAGCTTGGCTGCTAGAAGCCATTACAGGTTGTGGTAGGGGCATGGTGAGAATTCTTTCAAAATCGTTAATGAGGTCTTCCACCTTGTTTGATTTTATTAAAATTTTTCTGCTTATAGTACTTATATAAAATATAAAAAATAAACAGTATACGCTCACTAATTGTTTTTTTTTCGTCTGGATTTAATGTGATATCTTCTGTTTTCCTTTGATGATCCTGCTGGAGTCGTCCTTTTTGGTTGTTTTTAGCGAGGGATGGCCCTCAGTCGTTAATTTCTAGCGAGGGATTGCCCTCAGCTCTTCCTTCAATTTGATTTCTGGTCGTCACTGTTTAGCGAGGGATTGCCCTCAGCTCTTCCTTCTTGTTGGATTTTGTATTTGAATTTGTAATTGTTTTTGAATTTTGTTTCTCAGTTGTTTTTTTGTATCAGCTTTCACTTTCACAGTTTTTAAATTTTTTGTATCAGCTTTCACTTTTACAGTTTTTAAATTTTTTGTTTAACTTTGTAAATTGTTTGGTTTTATTTTTTGAGACCGTTTAGTTTTTTTGTTAAACCGAAGGTTTATTATGTCGATTACTAATTAGCAGATTGTTGTAAGTAAAAGGGGATTGTTTGATTTATTAATTTCCTCCTTTTATTTTTAACACAAACTTTTTTGTCGGTTGGGTTTTTATTAGACCACGCAAGTTCCTTTTCACTTTAAAACCGTTAATTATTTATTTTAAAGCTTTATTTAGAACAAATTAAGCGTGTCCCACGTTGGGCGCATATTAATAACTTCACTCGTGAATTATTTATAAAAATTTATTTTTATTTTTTATTCACTAAGTTTAAACTTCACAACATTTCCTTAGTATCGACTTTTATTCTTGGCGGTTCACAATTAACTTCTTATACAACCGATCTTCTCGGATGCAAAATCGGACTGTTGGCCAAGGGCCGCTTATCTGATAATTAAACCTCGGTTTAAGAGAATTGGGGAACTCATTAAGAGTTGGACAAGGGTTGGACTCAAGAGAGTCGGGAAATCGGATGATCTAATACCCTGCTCAATTTCCAAACGGATTACGCTGCAGTTTTGGGGCTCGCCGGGTGTTGACCGGATGCTTGTGTTTACATTAGCTGGACCCAGCTTAGTTTATGTTAGGAGGACTGCGGCGCAATTGAATCTTAATAATGAACTTCGATTGAAGTGGGGGAGCTAATTGAGATTCTGTGGGATCGCTCAGTAAGGGGATCCCAGCTAAGAATTGTTTATAAGAAATTGTTTACGACTTGGGTAAGGCGGCTGGGCGCTCGAGCTGGAAAGCGTTCTCAGCTAAGAATTGTATATGAAGAGTTTGTTTATAAATTGGGTAAAGAGGCTGGGATCATGAGCTGGATAACTTGCACAAGTAAAGAGATCGTTGGAACGCTATATCAACCTGAAGGAGAGTATGTTAAAAAATAAAACGGAATTCAGCCAATAAAACGTTTCCGTGTTTGATTTTTAAGTTGACTTATCAAGATGCCTTGTACTGTTGAAACATAAAAACGAGCAACAAATAATTGATAAGATCGCGGGATGCTCTTATACTTATGCATGTTTCTTTAGCCAAATTCTCAGCGTCTTGTTGATTGTCTTGAATTGAGATACTCTAGATTCCAGCGATTCCATAAACCTTGTACTTTGGCTTGCGATCGTCTCCAGCACAGAAGTCTGTTAATGTTTACATACCGGAAAGAAGGCTAAATCATCCATGAGTTAAGAACTCGGATGTCTTTGCTGCAAAAAACAAATTCTACGATTAAATCAGTTTTGGGGACGATTTTTCTGGCTCCTATGATCCAATATCTTTGTCGAAGACCATAAAATGTGAATTCCACTCCAGCGTATTGCGATGAAACATGTTGATATCGAGGTAGTAGAACAGCTATTGGAGCTTGCTTGGGTAGAATTATGGGATGTTTTGCGTCTACACGAATCACTCTCTGGTCATCTTAAATGGGGGTACATCAGGTGAGTCCAAATTTTTCTGACAATGGCTGACAGGTGTTTAACCGCAACTGTTGAGAACCTACTTTTGAACATGCGCGAAAATCCTAGATTCTGCATGTTGCAGTTCCCACGCTGACAGGAACGGTGAAAGTCGATGTCTTGCGTGAAATGCAAATGGAGTATCTGATTATCCGCAATGAATAAGACCATGATGATGTTTTGTTTATCAAACAGGATGGCAGACTTCCTTCGTCGGATAGGTGTATATTAACTTGTGGATCGGGCATTACTTCCAGAGATGCCTCTTCTTCTGTCCACAATACCCAATGGAGGATAATTTTATATTCTGACCAACAATGGATTTTGGATATTGGTACAGTTAAAAATTGACTCACCTAGAGAGTTGAAGGGCTGCGTTTAACTGGAGACACAGAAAGGAGATAGTCTTAATAGGTGCGACGCGAGTTTTTGCCATTATCAGTATGACAGCATATCCATTATTAATTTCGACGAGACTAAAGATGACACCAGCATATGCCTGAGATGAGGCATCGGCAAATCCATGCAGTCCTCTCGTTGGAAGCGCTGCGGATATGTAGCGAGGAATTCCAAATGCGTTTGGTAAAATCAATGGTAGTTCGAGGAGTTTCAAGCTTGAAAAAAATATGGCATTGGAAGGTTCCCAAAACAGTCCCAGAACTTTAACGAATTGAAAATAACTTTCCTTCTCAAATGCTTCAGGTGGATACTCACACATCACCTTTGGCAATTACTTTATTAAGGCACCACTTTTTAAGTTTGAACAGAGCTTTGCTCAAAAGCAGAATCAATTCCTCTTTGAGTGCAATTAGAGCCTCAATCTTGTCGCATCCAGTTGGGATATCGTCAACGGACGCTTTTCTCTTAGGTACGACAGCAGCTTTCGCACACAATTCAGCCAGTTGTTTAAGAACTGTAACGACGAAGAAGATAATCCATATGTTACTGTCAGCAGTCAATAATGATCAAATGTAGCGTTCTTTTTCATTCTCCAAACTATACGTTGATACTACGTGTGTTCGTCTGAAACAAAAATGCCTCTAAACATCTTTTCGATGTCAGCACAAAATACATAAAGAGGCTGCCAGAAGCGAGGGCATATTCTTATTAAATTCCTTTGAATGTGTGGCTTAAGCACTGCGTGGTGCGCAAAATAATAATGCAAAGACCGCAGTGGCAGTAATTAGTTCCATATGTCGTCTTTCCAGGCTATCCTCCATGAAGTGAACATATTGTTGTTTGAGTGCAGGGATCTCTGAAAATTTCTGTTTTAATGAGGCGAAGCGGCTTAAAGCTTGTGGTAACGTAGATTCAATTATCGTTTTGGGTTCCTTAAAGGGTACTAAACAATGTATACATTATCTTCTCTGCGAGCATGCGTTGTAAGAAAATGTTGTTCTGCTGCATCACTGTCGTCAATCGTTGCTTTACTCGGCTGTACTTCTTCCATATTTAGGAATGCTCGAACTAAGGAATCTTAATCCTTGTAAGCGTGGTAGACTTGTGCATGCGAAAATGCTTCGATCTAATCATTAAAGCTGTCTGTAATAATCGAACCAAAATAAGTATGTAGTATAGGGTATTCAATGCCAAACTCTCGGCGTTGTCCCGTATATATGTAGGATTTGAATCTTGCGGGCTTAATACACGGCACACTCGAAGCGGGTTAAGTTATATGGCAACTCATAATCAGTTTGCAATCTAAAATCCTCGATAAAGTACTCGATTCTTTTAATGCCGCCGATACCTACACGAGAGAGCGGGGAGTCGTCGTTTAGCGTTCGTGAAGACAAGAATACAATTCATGTGACAAACAAAACTCTCTAAAATTAAATCTAAGCACTATTTTTAAACTTTATCCCAATAAAACATTGGGAATCTAACGATTCCCACAATTTGGGGGCTCATCCGGGAGCGTCGGTCTGAGATCCGGCCAGTCACGGTGAACTGGTAACTTGCAGAGGCTGATCTGTAGAAGGCGTTGGGAGCAGCGATAGACAGAGGCGAGCGGAGCAAGATAGGAGCGTGAAGCGGGCATTGGAGCAAAGGCGGGTTGACGGAATCTGGAGGGCAAGATTTCCAAGAAGAGCAGCACTGAGTTTGGAGTAGCAGATCTTGGTGGAAGGCAACGACGTCAGCGGACAAGCAACGGCAAGAACTTTTCAAGTTGAATAGTCCAGAAGAAAATCCAATTGTCAGGCAAGCAGTCTTGAGAAGCAGTGCATCGAAAGGGGTGGTAATCAGAAAGCTGACCCAATTAAATTGAAAGTCGGTCACAAGCAGTAAAAGTAGACTGTATGTATAAAACCAAAATTTGTCATTAACTGAAAAGTTATTTATATAATCTTTATTTATAATCATATAATCTTTTTGTTACTGTTAAGCTACTATCAATACATTTTAAGGAAATTTCATCTCAAAATGCAACTCGAAGAGATAATGTTAATGCGATGCGAAGATTTGCGCGCAAAGCTACTAGAACTTAATTTACCCACAGCCGGTAGAAAGCACGTTTTACAGGATCGACTCCTGGCTCACTTTGGTATTCAGGACGATGATGATAACAACGACTCGGATGAAGTCGAATCTGTGGCCACCGCTCTCGATTGTCCAGTGCAGGCAGCGCCTATAAGCCGTTCTTTGTTTACACTTAAAGATGTAGAAGGCAGTGTTTCAAATTTTGCAGGTACAGGTAGTCCAGATATAGATCAGTGGATCCAGGAGTTGGAGGAATGTGCTTTGACTGTGCAGTGGAGTCAGCTTCAACTATTCATTTATTCTAAGCAGTTGCTCAGTTGGGCTGCAAAATCGTTCATTCGCAGTCAGGTTAACATTCGTAACTGGGATTCTCTAAAGGCAGCATTACGTGGCGAATTTGCTGTTAAAATATCATCGGCTGAGGTTCATCGCAAGCTAGGTCAACGTGCACAGAGAAAAGGAGAGACACTTTAGGAATATTTGTATGCTTTGATGGAAATAGCCAAGCCAGTTAACCTAGACGAAGAGAGTTTGATAGAGTATTTTGTGCTCAATTCAAAGGACTCGTCGACACAGGCGCAGATCTATGCCTAATGGGCAGGAAGATTTTTCTCAAGCTAGGCAACGAAGCTCTTACCGGAAATGAAAAGTGTTTGACGGGAATAGGCAAGAGTCAAGTTCTAACTTTTGGGAGCATTGTCATTCCTGTTGAAATAGACAACATGCACATGGAGGTGGAGTTTCACGTGGTTCCAGATGAGGACATGGGCTTCGACGCAATTTTGGGCAGAACTATCCTGGATATTGTGGACATGAAAGTTATAAAAGAAGGACCCGGATTTTGTGCGACGGAATGAATCCAAAAGTAACGAAGATAAACATATAGATTTCGGGTCCGAGTTTGTGCAAGACTTTAAGGGCATGTGTGCAGAACAGTCAGCAGTTTCGGATCAAGTTGATTTAACCCATTTAAATGAATCACAGCAGTCTGTGGCCAAAAGTTTGATTGAGTATGCACCCGAGCGCAACGCAAATGCTCCGGTACAAATAAAAATCATTTTGAAGGATGAAATACCTGTCTATCAGCATCCACGTCGTTTACCTGTCTGTGACCAGAAAACAGTTAACGATCAGGTTCAGGACTGACTTGCAGAGAAAATCATCAAACCAAGTACCTCAGAATACGCATCGCCGGTAGTTTTGGTGTCCAAGAAAAACGGAAAGAAGAGACTGTGCTGTGACTACCGAAAACTAAATGAGAAAATTATCCGATGGCTCATATGGAGACCGTGCTAGACAAGCTGCAAGGGTCCAAGATATTCACTACTTTGGATTTAACAACCGGCTTCTTCCACGTTCCGATTGAACCAGGCTCTCGAAAGTATACATCAATTGTGACCCAATCTGGACAATTTGAATTCCCTTATGTACCATTTGGCATATCAAATTCACCTGCGGTTTTCACAAGATTTATCATGGCAGTTCTAAGGGAGCTCATCGCCACTAACGTAGTCGTTGTGTACATGGACGATGTAAACATACCCAGTCAAGGCTTTGAAGAAGGACTTGCGAAGTTGAAAGATGTCTTGCAGGTTGCTTCTCGGAACGGTTTACGTATCAACTGGAGTAAGTGCCAAATATTGCACAGTAGAGTACAGTTCCTAGGATACACCATTCAAAGTGGAACCATCACCCCAGGTCCAGAAAAGATTCAAGCTGTGAAAGAGTTTCCCACACCACATGACAAAAAAGCGATTCAGCGATTACTAGGTCTGACTTCTTACTTCCGAAAGTTTATAAACGGGTACGCATCCATTGCCAGGCCCTGGTCGGATTTACTGAGAGGCGATTCCAAGTATGAATTTGGAGAGAAACAACAATTTGCGTTTGAAAAGCTGAAGACTGCTCTAATTAGCGAACCAGTCCTAAAGTTATATAATCCTAACTTACAAACGGAAATCCACACAGACGCGTCCAAGTACAGTTTTGGCGCGGTCTTACTGCAGAAGGACCCCGTAGACAGTGCTTTCCATCCAGTCCAATACATGAGCCGAAAGACATTACCGTTCGAGGAAAAGTACGATTCGTATGAACTGGAAGTACTGGCTATTATTGGAGCTCTAGTCAAGTGGCGTGTCTATGTGTTAGGCATAAAGTTCACAATCGTAACTGATTGTAACGCGTTCAAAATGACGATGAACAAAAAGGAAGTTCCTCTTCGCGTAGCTCGTTGGGCTTTATATTTGCAGGACTTCAACTACAGGATCGAACATCGCTCAGGGACCCAAATGAAACATGCTGATGCCCTGAGTTGAGTCTCATGTTTCTTTTTGTCAGACTCTGTTACTCATCGCTTAAAGGAAGCCAAGATTAACGATGATTGGACAAAAGCAGTTCGGAGCCTTGTAGAAAAGGATGCATACCAGGACTTCTTTGTAGAATGACTTTCTCTTCAAAGATCCGACTCGTGAGCTGGTCGTAGAACCTTCGACTATGGAAAATGAAATAATTTCGCGCATAGCCAGGGGCTCTTTTCTGCCAGAAAGACACAGGATATAATCGAAAGGTCATATTTCATTCCCAAGCTCAAAGATAAAACCGATCGAATCGTCGAGAGTTGCATCAGATGCATTATCGTAAATGCCAAAGCCGGCAAGAAAGAGGGATTTCTAACTTCAATTGACAAAGGCGATTTACCCTTCATTGCATACCACATCGACCACGTCGGGCCCATGGAAATGACGACCAAGCGATATAACCACATCCTTGTCATAGTACACGGATTCTCAAAATATGTCTGGCTCTACCCAACTCGTAGCACTGGTGTAGACGAAGTTCAAAACTGTCTGGATAAGCAAGCCGTACTTTTTGGAAATCCTTACCGCATAGTGTCCGACAGAGGCACTGCTTTCACATCTCTCGCATTCAAGGAATACTGCGAGTCACACAACATACAGCATCTGCTTATAGCGACAGGTGTACCACGCGGAAATGGCCAAGTCGAAAGACTTCACAAGATCGTCGTACCAATGCTAGCAAAGTTGAGCTATTAAAGTCCATTAGCTTGGTATAAATACGTGGGACGAGTTCAGCAAATTATCAACAGCACTGAGCCGAGAAGCACCAAGATTACGCCCGTCAAGCTTTTAACTGGAGTTGATATGCGATTAAACGGCTGCCATGAACTGAAGGACTTGATGCAGGAGTTTGCGATAAAAGATCTAGATGAAAAGAGAGAGAAGTTTCTCCAAACAGCCAGGGAGAACATCAAAAAGGTACAAGACGAGAATAAGAAAGCGTTTGATTTGAAGCGGAAACAAGAAAGAGTCTATCAACTCAATGATTTGGTAGCAATCAAAAGAACTCAGTATGGTGTCGGATTAAAGCTTAAGGGGAATTTTTTAGGGCCCTACAAGATTGTTGCAGTAAAGGATCATGGGCGGTACGAAGTAGAACGTATAGGTGATTCATAGGGTCCATTTAAAACATCTACGGTTTCCGAGTATATGAAACCTTGGTCAGGTCCATTCGAGGCGACTGAACAGTCAGGAGGGCCGACGGCACTCTCGAAGCGGGTTAAGTTATATGGCCACTCTTAATCAGTTTGCAATCTAAAATCCTCGATAATGTACTCGATTCCTTTAATGCCGCCGATACCTACACGAGTGAGCGGGGAGTCGTCGATTAGCGTTCGTGAAGACAAGAATACAATTCATGTGACAAACAGAACTCTGTAAAATTAAATCTAAGCACTTCTATGTTTAAACTTTATCCCAATAAAACATTGTGAATCTAACGATTCCCACATATATGCTCCACAGTTGATTAGGGCTTAAAATAACGTCGATTTTTCCCGGAGCTCCAAACGTCGGGTCAGCTAAAGGTAGGCGCCGAATCTTGTCCCAAAAACGATTATTGGACTTGATCTGCTGGAAGTTAGGGAATTCATAATTAGACCGCATACCTCCAATGATGGAGCTAACGCGACCTCGGCTAACACCAGTCGGGCAAGAGCCTAAAACAACTACCGAGATGCGAGCATGAACGACTGTGATACTATGGTTATTGTTGATCCAGTATCAAGCAATAACCTACATATGGTTTTTTTGCCACATGTGTCAACTACATTTGCAAGAATAGTGGGCAGTAGGGCTTGATTATTGGCCATGTCTAAGTTATTAGGGCTGATAGCGGCATTATGCCTATCAGCAGCATAATAAAGCCAAGGAGTTGTATTTACTTTCGCCGCAGACATATGTGCGGAAGCCAGCGGAAACGATCTTGACTCTTCCGGATGAACCAGCGTGCGATTCCTAGCGTTGCACGTGTTCGATTAATTTCCATCCCTGACTTGATGGGATCGAATAAGGCAGTTGAAAGTTAAAATACTATACCTGACGATCATGTGGCGGTCTAGTACATTCACGGCTTTGAATTTCGTACATGCAAATTATGTTTCTCACTAGTGAATTGATTAAAAAAATTTATTTTTATTTTTAACAATCACTTATTCACTATTACAATTTTACAATAGGTCGAACTTATTTAATTCACTGCTCTTTTATTTATTCTCGAATATTTGTTCTGCTCGATTCGGATCTCAAAAACGGACTGCCTGCTCTCTAGTTCAATGATCAATAATCAAACCTCGGCTTAAGAGATTTTATCCCCAAAAATTGATAAAGAGAATGACTCAAGAGAGTCGGAAAATAGGATGATGCAATTTGCCAATTAAATTCGAAGTCCAATCTTGGCCGGAAATTGGTGTTTACATTAGCGGGGTTTAGGGACCGCTTTGGGGATCTTTTTGTTTACGTTAGCGGACTCGGGACTCGCTTTGGGGATCTTTTGTTTACGTTAGCGGACTCAGGGCTCGCTTGGGTCTCCGATTGTTTACAATATCGGTTTGGATGTTTACAGCATCCGTTTGATTCGGACTGCGTGAAATTGATCTGGGTGGGAATGAATTGGAGGCCTGCTTGGCAGAAATAGCTTACCACGGATTTATTTCGGGTCTGTCAGAGTTATTTGGAAATTTGTTCTCGGCTCAAAGTTGTTTATAAATTGGATAAGAGCCCCTAAATAATGTGTCATATAACTCCCCCCATAAATTGAATCGTCCCGATTCATTGGAACTGTTGGGTATATTGAATGTAATTGATTGGTTAACTCGACAATGATATTTTCTTCTAGGGTATTTTCATTGTCGGGTGTATTATTTATCTCAATATCGGAAATATTGCTTTCTGGTTCGATTTCTATACGAATTTGCCATGGTTTGAATATTAAAAATTTTCTGAATTTGATTATAATCATAATAATTAAATATATTAATGCTAATATGATTAATATTAACGTAACTGGTATTTGGGTTTGTTTAATTTGAATAAATGGATTTAGTACGTTAATATTATCAAATGAGAGTTCCGAATCATTAGATATAATATATTCGGATATTAAAAAATCTGTATATTTTCGAGCTGTGATGTATTCCAATATCTTATTGTCTACATTGGTGTAGGAAATATTATTAATTATAGAGGTGCCATTAAAAGTAATTAAATATGACCCATTTAAATGAGTGTCATTAACTGTATTTTCTCCATTTACAAAAATGGCTCCATCTTGGATTACATCTACTTTTTTATTTTTTTCTCTGATTTTGTTACAAAAAGATTTTTCTCCATTTAGTAATCTGGTGAAACAAGAACCTTCTGGGTTAAGTGTGCAATAATTGTTAAATATTTCTGTCTTAAAATTAGACATTACATAGTACTTATTTCTACATTTTGCGACGTGATTATCAATTAATAATTTTCCATCATCATGTGAAATGGATCTTGAATTGTAAACGTCACAGCGATCGGTAATAATAGGGTATTTTATGTAAATTATAATAAGATCTTGATGCAAAGCGATTTTAAAATCAGATATATCTAAAAGGTCTGTTATAACTACAGGTCTATTTTCGTGTTTATAAATTTCTTGTATATCGTCGTTGTTTAGAATTTTAGTATTAAATACATCGATTTTGGCGAGTGTAATTGTGTCCATTAAATTCATAAGATCGTAAGTAAGCAAACGCAGACGATATTTTCTAAGCGGAATTTCTTGATCTTTAAAGGCTGTTTTGAATTCTTCAGATAAAGATTTTATCTCTTTAAATATTTTAGAATTAATAACGAATTGATCGTTATTATTTTGTATTAAATCATCGATTTTATTTTGGACAGTTATGAAATCATCATGATCTGGTGTTCCCGCTATCCATTTCCAAATAGTGCCTATTTCATTAATGCCTCTTTTCGATCTACTGGGTATAATTTGGGAGATAAGTATTTGGATAATTTTTAAATCGTGGGATATTTCCCAAAGAAAATTGTTGCTGTCGTGACTCTTCAGAAATTCTGTTTCAAGATTAATTATATCTCTATAAAGACTTATATTAGTTATATGAAATAAATCTGCGTATGATTCATAAATAAGAACATCTTTGGTATCCTTGTAAAGAAGGAAATCATGGTTCGTGTAATCCATAATTTCGGATTTGGTTGTAGCTACCAGCAGTAATAAGTACATTATTGAAATCATTATCTGTAATTTGAAACAAATTATTTTATATTATCTTTATGAATCGTACGGTTTCTGTTATTTATAATAACTTTATTAGGGAGATTTTCCTTAACTACTTGTTTTTTGTATGTAGAATTTAGCTTGTTTCTTTCCCCATGTTTCTTTTCGTAAATTACCTCTCCTACGTGATAATTCTTATTTTGTCTATCTTTATTGTGGAAATGCAACATTTTCTCTTGAGCTTGTTGCAATAATTTGGGCATATCTTCGTGTTTGATTTTATTAAATAGTATGTCAAAAGGTCGTTGGTTGGTTATTGAGTGAATTGTTAAATTATATTTTTGTGCTGCTTTAATAATAATTTCGGAATAGTCAACTAAATTAAGCTCATCTTTAATGCAGCGAGCAATTTCTGTTAAAGTAGAGTGTGCCCTTTCTATTTGTCCGTTGGACGTACTATGTCGAGGATCTGCAAAGAATAGAGATATCCCATTTCTTTGAGCAAAGGATTTGAATTGGGATGAAGAGAAACTTGGTTCGTTATCTATCATCAAAGATTTGGCTAATGGAAATTGTTGTAAAATTTCTGAAACTTTATTTTCTATATTTAGTTTGTTAGGGATTTCTTTTACGACCAAATATTTCGAATAGGAATCTATACAAGTAATGAATATAAGATTTTGGGCGTAATATATGTCAAGATGCAAATTTTCACCTTCTCTTTCTGGAATAGGCGCTTGACCGATAGGAATCTGTACTGGGTGTCTGTTGTATTTGTTTTGATTGCAGATTGTGCAATTCTTTATAAATTCCTTAAGCTTTTTGTATAAATTAGGCCAATAATAGAGTCTAGTTATTTGCTTATAATTTTCATCAAGCCCTCTATGAGCTCTACAATGAGTTTCTGTGATAATCACGGATCTGTCTTCAGCGTCTTCGACATCCTGGACAAATGTCTTAGTGTATAAAAATGTTTTTATAAAATTGTCTTTAAGTGGTTTTTGAATTCTATATAAATCTTCTAGAGTACAGTGAACTCCTATTGTTATATTGGGCGGAATATATTCTCTTAATATTGATATTAAATTTTCTGGAGTATCATACTCTATTATATGTCTAGTATTTCCGAATACATTAATCGACTCATGTATTGTATACCTCCCCGTTGCTAATAGCAATTGTTGCTTAAATTGGTTTAAGGGTTTGCGGGTTTCTTGTATAACATTCTCAAAACTACTCTCTGCAGAATGCGGATACTAAAAAATCATTATACTGTTTATCAGTGATATAATCTATTATCTTTTGGTCGAGATTAGAGTAGGATATATTATTTATTCTAGTAGTACTATTTAAAGTAATTAAAAATGACCCATTTAAATGAGTATCATTAACAGTATTATGATCATTTATAAAAATGGCTCCTTCTTGGATTACATCAATTTTTTATTATATTCCCTGATTTTATTACAAAGGGATTTTTCTCCATTTAGTAGCCTAGTGAAATAAGTACTTTCTGGGCCTAAAGTACCATAATTATTAAATATTTCTGTCTTAAAATTAGAAGTTACATAGTACCTATTGTTACATTTGGCGACATGATTATCAATTAATAGTTTTCCATCATTGTGTGAGATGGATCTTGCGTTATACACTTCGCAACGGTTTGTTATGATGGAGTATTTTATATGTATTACAATTAATTCATGGTGTATGGTGATTTTAAATTTTGATATATCTAATATGTCAGTAATTACTACAGGTTTATGTTCGTGTTTATATATTTCTTGGATTTCTTCAGCGTTCAAAATTTTTGTGTTGAAAACATCTATTTTTGCTAATGTAATTGTATCCATTAAATTCATCAGATCGTAAGTGAGCAAGCGAAGACGGTGTTTTCTGAATGGAAATTCTTGATTTGAAATAACTGTTTGAAGATTCTCAGATAGGGTTTTTATTTCTTTAAATAATTTAGAGGTAATAACAAATTGATTGTTATTATTTTGGATTAAATCATCAATTTTATTTTGCACCGTTATCAAATCATCATGATCGGGAGTCCCTGCTATCCATTTCCAAAGGGTGCCTATTTCATTAATTCCTCTTTTTGCCCTACTTGGTAAAATTTTTTAATAATATCTAAATCATAGGAAATTTCCCACTGTAAATGGTTACTTTTGTTTATGTGTGCTGATTCGAGTTTGATTATGGGTTTATATAAACTTAAATTAGTTATATGAAATAGGTCAGCGTATAAATAAGAATGTCTGTATCCTTGTAGAGGAAAAAATCATGGTTCGTGTAATCCATTATTTCGGAATTGGTGGCCGCTACTATCAATAATACAAATATTATTGAATTCATTTTCTGTAATTTAAGACAAACTGTGTTTAAGATTATCTTTATGAATCGTACGATTTCTATTGTTTATGATAACCTTATTATGTAAATTCTCCTTAACTACTTGTTTTTTATATCTAGAGTTAAGCTTATTCCTTTCCCCGTGTTTTTTCTCATAAATGACTTCCTCTACGAGATAGTCCTTTTCTTTTCTACCTTTGTTGTGAGAATTTAACATTTTCTCTTGTGACTTAAAGTATTAGAAAGTGGAAAATGTTGCAATAGTTCTGAAATTTTGGTTTCTATGTTGAGTTTATTTTGAATCTCCTTTACAACTAAGTATTTTGAATATGAATCAATACAAGTAATAAACATTAAATTTTGAGCGGAAAAAATGTCGATATGCAAATTTTCTCCTTCTTTATTTGGGATGGGTACTTGACCAATAGGAATTAGTATAGGGTGTCTATTAGATCTGTTACTATTACAAATTGTACAGTTCTTTATGTACTCCTGGAGTTTTTTGTTCAAATTTGGCCAATAGTATAGTCTGTTAATTTGCTTGTAATTTTCGTCCAGTCCCCTGTGTGCTCTAGAATGAGTTTCATCTATTATTAATGCTCTGTCTTCAGGGTTTTCTACACCTTAAACGAATATTTTTGTACATAGGAATTTATTCGTGAAATTTTCTTTAAGTGGATTTTGAATTTTGTATAAGTCTTCTAAAGTACAGTGAATACCTATTGTTATGTTAGGAGGAATATATTCCCTTAAGATTGATACCAAATTTTCCGGGGTATCAAATTCTATTATATGTCTGGTATTTCCGAATATAGTGGCCATCTCATGTATTGTATACCTCCCCGTTGCTATTAGCAATTGTTGCTTAAACTGGTTTAAGGGTTTGCGGGTTTCTCGTATAACATTCTCAAAACTACTCTCTGCAGAATGCTGAGTGTTTTGATCTGAGACCGACTCGTTACTGTCCGTTAGGTTGTTAATTTGAATTCTTGATAGGGCGTCAGCAACTACATTGGTAGATCCTGGTTTATAAATTATTTTGGGAGAGTGACTTTCTATGAAAGAGTACCATCTTTTCATCTCGATGTTTGGATTTTTTTGAGAGATAGACAGTGGTTGGTGATCTGTATAGATTTCTATGTTGCTAACGCCGTATAAATAGTTTCGCAAATTTTTAAATGCCCAAACTATTGCTTAAAGTTCTTTCTTATTGGTTGCATATACTTGTTCGGCTTTAGGTAGAGTTTTTGAAATGAAGGTTATTGGTTTTCCTTCCTGAGAAAGAACAGCACCAGTAGCTAGATCGGACGCATATTATAATCAGGTTGTACCAATTCGATTTGTGCAATTAAATTATCTTTGAGCTCGTTAAAAGCTCTTACAGCTGAATCGTCCAACTGACCTTCCAAATACTTTGTTAGCGGTTTTGCAATTTTTGCGTAGTTTTGTACAAATTTTCAGTAATAGCCGGTAAGGCCTAGAAAACTTCTAAGCTCTCGAATGGTTTTTGGAATTGGATACTTTAATATTGTAGATATTTTTTCGGGGTCTGTTTTGATTACATTGTGGGAAACAACGTAGCCAAGGAAAGTGGTTTCTAATTTGAAGAACTTTTTTTTCAATTTTTCAATTGAAATTTTCATATTTGCGTTCAGCAATATATTAATTATGACGATTAAGTCTTTGTAGTGTTGTTCTATTGTTTTAGAAAATATAATAATGTCATCCATATATACGTGACATTTTTTACCTACTTGTTCTATCAAAATATCATCCATTGCACGTTGGAATATTCTGGCGTTTGTTAGCCCAAATGGCATTCTCAAGAATTCATATTTTCCGTTATTTATAGAAAATGAGGTTTTTTTAATGTCTGTTTCTTTCATTAGAATCTGGTGAAACCCAGACTCCAAGTCGATCGTGGAAAAGTATTTAGCCTTTCCAAGATTTGACAAAATCACTGAAGGATCTTGCATTGGATATCTGTCGGGAATGGTGTTTTCATTTAGTTTCTTATAGTCTATAACTAATCTTAGTTTTGCAGTACCATCTTCACTAAATCCCTTTTTTGGTACCACTAAAACTGGAGAATTATAAGGGCTTTTGCTTGGTCTTATAATTCCTTCCTTTAACATGCGATTAACTTCAGAGTTTACGAAATCTGAAGCCGATAGAGCACAGGGATACTGCTTGCTATAAATAGCTCTATCGTTTTCGGTGTTTATTTCACCGCGAATATCAGTCCTGAAAGGGATTTGCATGTCTATCTTCGAGTGGTCTTTATTGATAATATTTATTATCTCCTTTTTCAAATCCATTCTTTGGTTTGGAATTGATTCACTTATATTGTTTATTTCATTGTTGTCGGATAAATCAACGACGGCTTGTTCAGGACTCTTTTATCCCAAACTAGAATTTTTTTCGGATACTTCAACGACGGCGCGCTCAGGATTTTTGAATCCCAAACTAGAATTTTTGTCTGATACTTCAACGACGGCGTGTTCAGGATGTTTTAATCCCAAACTTATTTTGCTTTGATTTGCCTCTTCAGACTCAGTTCTGATTTTGGCCTTTTCATCAAAGTATTTTCGAATAATAAATTCCTTTAATGGAAGAATTGTTTTTTCTTCAGATAAGGAAAGTTGGTTAAAAGAACTGTCATTATCATATATTAATTTTTCATCTTTGCCCCCATATTTTATTACTCCTTTTTCTGTGTCTACTACAGCTCCTATTTTTTTTAATAGGTTGTAACCTATTAGAAAATCTGATTTTAACCCGTCTATTTCATAAAATGTGTAACGCGTGTCAAAGATCGTTACCATGTGATACTCTTTTATATATAGGTAGCTCGTTTTTGTTTTTATAAATTCCTATAGCAGGAGGTTGCTCCTGTGTCAATTAAGATTTTAACCTTTTTATTTATCTTGCTATCATATCGGATTAGGTAGGGTAATCCTACTCCGGATTCTGACCTAAAAAATGGTCCTCTTCGATATTATTTAATCGCATCGTTTTGTTTGCCGGTCGGTTAACCGTACCTTTTGGTTCTCTTTTGTTCTGAGGATTATTTTGCTGAGTTGTTTGTGTCTCTGGCTTTTTATTTTGATTCCATTTATTCTGATTATAGTTGTTGTTACCATAATTGCTATAACCCTGATTGTACTTCATCTACGTCCATCGGTTCTGGCTTGCTTTGCTGAGCTTTATTGGAATTCCATTGGTTATGGATTATGATTATTGTGGATTATACTGTCTGCCCTGATTCCAATTAAGAATTATATTTTGATTATAATTCTTTCGATTCTGGCTATCGGGTTGATTAAACCTCACGTTGTGAGTATTCCTTTGATTACTATTATGGTTATTATGGTTACTTTGCTTGGGTTTTTTTTTGAGTTTTGGTACCCGAATAAATTTGACTCATAACTCCTTCGCTGTGATGATGTGAAATTGTTAGCGAATTGGGCCCTCAAATTATTGCTTTCTAGTTCTTGTACTATTACCATACCGTTCGGTAAGTCTGTCGGATGCATAGAAAATATGACGTCTGAGATATGGCCGTTGAGGCCAGTTATGAATACTCTTAGAGCTGTCTTTTTGTGTTTTTCGTTGATTTCAGCAGTTAAAGGCTTATTTCTGCCGTAAGTCATTATGGTTTTATTTATTAGAAGAGTTAGTTTTTTATTAACTAACCCATAATATTCCATTATGGACAGTTTCCCTTGACTTAGTACTCCTAAGTCTTGCTCAATTATATGGATTGGACGTTTGTCGCTAAAAACAAAGTCCAACCTTGCCATTATGGCGTCAAAATTTAGTACCGTTTCATTGTGTGTTAGGGCATCGTTTGCTGTGCCAGTTATTTTGTTCCTCAAGATTGATAATGCAGAAAAGAACCTTTCGCTACCTCTAGCATGGCTATGGCTATTTTTGCTGATTCCCTCCAACTCACATATTTGTCCTCTTTTCCTTTAAAGTTTCACATTTAATATTTGGGTCAATGACTTCTACTTGAAAATCTTCAACCTTTTCTATATTTTGATTTAGTTGTGCTTTTAAACTCACGATCTCATTCCTTAAGGGATTCAGTTCATTATTTACAATATGTGCAATTAAATCGCTCACTTGGTTATTAGCTTGGCTGCTAGAAGCCATTGCAGGTTGTGGTAGGGGCATGGTGAGAATTCTTTCAAAATCGTTAATGAGGTCTTCCACCTTGTTTGATTTTATTAAAATTTTTCTGCTTATAGTACTTATATAAAATATAAAAAATAAACAGTATACGCTCACTAATTGTTTTTTTTTCGTCTGGATTTAATGTGATATCTTCTGTTTTCCTTTGATGATCCTGCTGGAGTCGTCCTTCTTGGTTGTTTTTAGCGAGGGATGGCCCTCAGTCGTTAATTTCTAGCGAGGGATCGCCCTCAGCTCTTCCTTCAATTTGATTTCTGGTCGTCACTGTTTAGCGAGGGATTGCCCTCAGCTCTTCCTTCTTGTTGGATTTTGTATTTGAATTTGTAATTGTTTTTGAATTTTGTTTCTCAGTTGTTTTTTTGTATCAGCTTTCACTTTCACAGTTTTTAAATTTTTTGTATCAGCTTTCACTTTCACAGTTTTTAAATTTTTTGTTTAACTTTGTAAATTGTTTGGTTTTATTTTTTGAGACCGTTTAGTTTTTTTGTTAAACCGAAGGTTTATTATGTCGATTACTAATTAGCAGATTGTTGTAAGTAAAAGGGGATTGTTTGATTTATTAATTTCCTCCTTTTATTTTTAACACAAACTTTTTTGTCGGTTGGGTTTTTATTAGACCACGCAAGTTCCTTTTCACTTTAAAACCGTTGGTTATTTATTTTAAAGCTTTATTTAGAACAAATTAGGCGTGGCCCCACGTTGGGCGCATATTAATAACTTCACTCGTGAATTATTTATAAAAATTTATTTTTATTTTTTATTCACTAAGTTTAAACTTCACAACATTTCCTTAGTATCGACTTTTATTCTTGGCGGTTCACAATTAACTTCTTATACAACCGATCTTCTCGGATGCAAAATCGGACTGTTGGCCAAGGGCCGCTTATCTGATAATTAAACCTCGGTTTAAGAGAATTGGGGAACTCATTAAGAGTTGGACAAGGGTTGGACTCAAGAGAGTCGGGAAATCGGATGATCTAATACCCTGCTCAATTGCCAAACGGATTACGCTGCAGTTATGGGGCTCGCCGGGTGTTGACCGGATGCTTGTGTTTACATTATCTGGACCCAGCTTAGTTTATGTTAGGAGGACTGCGGCGCAATTGAATCTTAATAATGAACTTCGATTGAAGTGGGGGAGCTAATTGAGATTCTGTGGGAACGCTCAGTAAGGGGATCCCAGCTAAGAATTGTTTATAAGAAATTGTTTACGACTTGGGTAAGGCGGCTGGGCGCTCGAGCTGGAAAGCGTTCTCAGCTAAGAATTGTATATGAAGAGTTTGTTTATAAATTGGGTAAAGAGGCTGGGATCATGAGCTGGATAACTTGCACAAGTAAAAAGATCGTTGGAACGCTATATCAACCTGAAGGAGAGTATGTTAAAAAATAAAACGGAATTCAGCCAATAAAACGTTTCCGTGTTTGATTTTTAAGTTGACTTATCAAGATGCCTTGTACTGTTGAAACATAAAAACGAGCAACAAATAATTGATAAGATCGCGGGATGCTCTTATACTTATGCATGTTTCTTTAGCCAAATTCTCAGCGTCTTGTTGATTGTCTTGAATTGAGATACTCTAGATTCCAGCGATTCCATAAACCTTGTACTTTGGCTTGCGATCGTCTCCAGCACAGAAGTCTGTTAATGTTTACATACCGGAAAGAAGGCTAAATCATCCATGAGTTAAGAACTCGGATGTCTTTGCTGCAAAAAACAAATTCTACGATTAAATCAGTTTTGGGGACGATTTTTCTGGCTCCTATGATCCAATATCTTTGTCGAAGACCATAAAATGTGAATTCCAATCCAGCGTATTGCGATGAAACATGTTGATATCGAGGTAGTAGAACAGCTATTGGAGCTTGCTTGGGTAGAATTATGGGATGTTTTGCGTCTACACGAATCACTCTCTGGTCATCTTAAATGGGGGTACATCAGGTGAGTCCAAATTTTTCTGACAATGGCTGACAGGTGTTTAACCGCAACTGTTGAAAACCTACTTTTGAACATGCGCGAAAATCCTAGATTCTGCATGTTGCAGTTCCCACGCTGACAGGAACGGTGAAAGTCGATGTCTTGCGTGAAATGCAAATGGAGTATCTGATTATCCGCAATGAATAAGACCATGATGATGTTTTGTTTATCAAACAGGATGGCAGACTTCCTTCGTCGGAAAGGTGTATATTAACTTGTGGATCGGGCATTACTTCCAGAGATGCCTCTTCTTCTGTCCACAATACCCAATGGAGGATAATTTTATATTCTGACCAACAATGGATTTTGGATATTGGTACAGTTAAAAATTGACTCACCTAGAGAGTTGAAGGGCTGCGTTTAACTGGAGACACAGAAAGGAGATAGTCTTAATAGGTGCGACGCGAGTTTTTGCCATTATCAGTATGACAGCATATCCATTATTAATTTCGACGAGACTAAAGATGACACCAGCATATGCCTGAGATGAGGCATCGGCAAATCCATGCAGTCCTCTCGTTGGAAGCGCTGCGGATATGTAGCGAGGAATTCCAAATGCGTTTGGTAAAATCAATGGTAGTTCGAGGAGTTTCAAGCTTGAAAAAAATATGGCATTGGAAGGTTCCCAAAACAGTCCCAGAACTTTAACGAATTGAAAATAACTTTCCTTCTCAAATGCTTCAGGTGGATACTCACACATCACCTTTGGCAATTACTTTATTAAGGCACCACTTTTTAAGTTTGAACTGAGCTTTGCTCAAAAGCAGAATCAATTCCTCTTTGAGTGCATTTAGAGCCTCAATCTTGTCGCATCCAGTTGGGATATCGTCAACGGACGCTTTTCTGTTAGGTACGACAGCAGCTTTCGCACACAATTCAGCCAGTTGTTTAAGAACTGTAACGACGAAGAAGTTAATCCATATGTTACTGTCAGCAGTCAATAATGATCAAATGTAGCGTTCTTTTTCATTCTCCAAACTATACGTTGATACTACGTGTGTTCGTCTGAAACAAAAATGCCTCTAAACATCTTTTCGATGTCAGCACAAAATACATAAAGAGGCTGCCAGAAGCGAGGGCATATTCTTATTAAATTCCTTTGAATGTGTGGCTTAAACACTGCGTGGTGCGCAAAATAATAATGCAAAGACCGCAGTGGCAGTAATTAGTTCCATATGTCGTCTTTCCAGGCTATCCTCCATGAAGTGAACATATTGTTGTTTGAGTGCAGGGATCTCTGAAAATTTCTGTTCTAATGAGGCGAAGCGGCTTAAAGCTTGTGGTAACGTAGATTCAATTATCGTTTTGGGTTCCTTAAAGGGTACTAAACAATGTATACATTATCTTCTCTGCGAGCATGCGTTGTAAGAAAATGTTGTTCTGCTGCATCACTGTCGTCAATCGTTGCTTTACTCGGCTGTACTTCTTCCATATTTAGGAATGCTCGAACTAAGGAATCTTAATCCTTGTAAGCGTGGTAGACTTGTGCATGCGAAAATGCTTCGATCTAATCATTAAAGCTGTCTGTAATAATCGAACCAAAATAAGTATGTAGTATAGGGTATTCAATGCCAAACTCTCGGCGTTGTCCCGTATATATGTAGGATTTGAATCTTGCGGGCTTAATACACGGCACACTCGAAGCGGGTTAAGTTATATGGCAACTCATAATCAGTTTGCAATCTAAAATCCTCGATAAAGTACTCGATTCTTTTAATGCCGCCGATACCTACACGAGAGAGCGGGGAGTCGTCGTTTAGCGTTCGTGAAGACAAGAATACAATTCATGTGACAAACAAAACTCTCTAAAATTAAATCTAAGCACTATTTTTAAACTTTATCCCAATAAAACATTGGGAATCTAACGATTCCCACAATTTGGGGGCTCATCCGGGAGCGTCGGTCTGAGATCCGGCCAGTCACGGTGAACTGGTAACTTGCAGAGGCTGATCTGTAGAAGGCGTTGGGAGCAGCGATAGACAGAGGCGAGCGGAGCAAGATAGGAGCGTGAAGCGGGCATTGGAGCAAAGGCGGGTTGACGGAATCTGGAGGGCAAGATTTCCAAGAAGAGCAGCACTGAGTTTGGAGTAGCAGATCTTGGTGGAAGGCAACGACGTCAGCGGACAAGCAACGGCAAGAACTTTTCAAGTTGAATAGTCCAGAAGAAAATCCAATTGTCAGGCAAGCAGTCTTGAGAAGCAGTGCATCGAAAGGGGTGGTAATCAGAAAGCTGACCCAATTAAATTGAAAGTCGGTCACAAGCAGTAAAAGTAGACTGTATGTATAAAACCAAAATTTGTCATTAACTGAAAAGTTATTTATATAATCTTTATTTATAATCATATAATCTTTTTGTTACTGTTAAGCTACTATCAATACATTTTAAGGAAATTTCATCTCAAAATTCAACTCGAAGAGATAATGTTAATGCGATGCGAAGATTTGCGCGCAAAGCTACTAGAACTTAATTTACCCACAGCCGGTAGAAAGCACGTTTTACAGGATCGACTCCTGGCTCACTTTGGTATTCAGGACGATGATGATAACAACGACTCGGATGAAGTCGAATCTGTGGCCACCGCTCTCGATTGTCCAGTGCAGGCAGCGCCTATAAGCCGTTCTTTGTTTACACTTAAAGATGTAGAAGGCAGTGTTTCAAATTTTGCAGGTACAGGTAGTCCAGATATAGATCAGTGGATCCAGGAGTTGGAGGAATGTGCTTTGACTGTGCAGTGGAGTCAGCTTCAACTATTCATTTATTCTAAGCAGTTGCTCAGTTGGGCTGCAAAATCGTTCATTCGCAGTCAGGTTAACATTCGTAACTGGGATTCTCTAAAGGCAGCATTACGTGGCGAATTTGCTGTTAAAATATCATCGGCTGAGGTTCATCGCAAGCTAGGTCAACGTGCACAGAGAAAAGGAGAGACACTTTAGGAATATTTGTATGCTTTGATGGAAATAGCCAAGCCAGTTAACCTAGACGAAGAGAGTTTGATAGAGTATTTTGTGCTCAATTCAAAGGACTCGTCGACACAGGCGCAGATCTATGCCTAATGCGCAGGAAGATTTTTCTCAAGCTAGGCAACGAAGCTCTTACCGGAAATGAAAAGTGTTTGACGGGAATAGGCAAGAGTCAAGTTCTAACTTTTGGGAGCATTGTCATTCCTGTTGAAATAGACAACATGCACATGGAGGTGGAGTTTCACGTGGTTCCAGATGAGGACATGGGCTTCGACGCAATTTTGGGCAGAACTATCCTGGATATTGTGGACATGAAAGTTATAAAAGAAGGCACTGAGTTTATGCGACGGAATGAATCCAAAAGTAACGAAGATAAACATATAGATTTCGGGTCCGAGTTTGTGCAAGACTTTAAGGGCATGTGTGCAGAACAGTCAGCAGTTTCGGATCAAGTTGATTTAACCCATTTAAATGAATCACAGCAGTCTGTGGCCAAAAGTTTGGTTGAGTATGCACCCGAGCGCAACGCAAATGCTCCGGTACAAATAAAAATCATTTTGAAGGATGAAATACCTGTCTATCAGCATCCACGTCGTTTACCTGTCTGTGACCAGAAAACAGTTAACGATCAGGTTCAGGACTGACTTGCAGAGAAAATCATCAAACCAAGTACCTCAGAATACGCATCGCCGGTAGTTTTGGTGTCCAAGAAAAACGGAAAGAAGAGACTGTGCTGTGACTACCGAAAACTAAATGAGAAAATTATCCGATGGCTCATATGGAGACCGTGCTAGACAAGCTGCAAGGGTCCAAGATATTCACTACTTTGGATTTAACAAACGGCTTCTTCCACGTTCCGATTGAACCAGGCTCTCGAAAGTATACATCAATTGTGACCCAATCTGGACAATTTGAATTCCCTTATGTACCATTTGGCATATCAAATTCACCTGCGGTTTTCACAAGATTTATCATGGCAGTTCTAAGGGAGCTCATCGCCACTAACGTAGTCGTTGTGTACATGGACGATGTAAACATACCCAGTCAAGGCTTTGAAGAAGGACTTGCTAAGTTGAAAGATGTCTTGCAGGTTGCTTCTCGGAACGGTTTACGTATCAACTGGAGTAAGTGCCGAATATTGCACAGTAGAGTACAGTTCCTAGGATACACCATTCAAAGTGGAACCATCACCCCAGGTCCAGAAAAGATTCAAGCTGTGAAAGAGTTTCCCACACCACATGACAAAAAAGCGATTCAGCGATTACTAGGTCTGACTTCTTACTTCCGAAAGTTTATAAACGGGTACGCATCCATTGCCAGGCCCTGGTCGGATTTACTGAGAGGCGATTCCAAGTATGAATTTGGAGAGAAACAACAATTTGCGTTTGAAAAGCTGAAGACTGCTCTAATTAGCGAACCAGTCCTAAAGTTATATAATCCTAACTTACAAACGGAAATCCACACAGACGCGTCCAAGTACAGTTTTGGCGCGGTCTTACTGCAGAAGGACCCCGTAGACAGTGCTTTCCATCCAGTCCAATACATGAGCCGAAAGACATTACCGTTCGAGGAAAAGTACGATTCGTATGAACTGGAAGTACTGGCTATTATTGGAGCTCTAGTCAAGTGGCGTGTCTATGTGTTAGGCATAAAGTTCACAATCGTAACTGATTGTAACGCGTTCAAAATGACGATGAACAAAAAGGAAGTTCCTCTTCGCGTAGCTCGTTGGGCTTTATATTTGCAGGACTTCAACTACAAGATCGAACATCGCTCAGGGACCCAAATGAAACATGCTGATGCCCTGAGTTGAGTCTCATGTTTCTTTTTGTCAGACTCTGTTACTCATCGCTTAAAGGAAGCCAAGATTAACGATGATTGGACAAAAGCAGTTCGGAGCCTTGTAGAAAAGGATGCATACCAGGACTTCTTTGTAGAATGACTTTCTCTTCAAAGATCCGACTCGTGAGCTGGTCGTAGAACCTTCGACTATGGAAAATGAAATAATTTCGCGCATAGCCAGGGGCTCTTTTCTGCCAGAAAGACACAGGATATAATCGAAAGGTCATATTTCATTCCCAAGCTCAAAGATAAAACCGATCGAATCGTCGAGAGTTGCATCAGATGCATTATCGTAAATGCCAAAGCCGGCAAGAAAGAGGGATTTCTAACTTCAATTGACAAAGGCGATTTACCCTTCATTGCATACCACATCGACCACGTCGGGCCCATGGAAATGACGACCAAGCGATATAACCACATCCTTGTCATAGTACACGGATTCTCAAAATATGTCTGGCTCTACCCAACTCGTAGCACTGGTGTAGACGAAGTTCAAAACTGTCTGGATAAGCAAGCCGTACTTTTTGGAAATCCTTACCGCATAGTGTCCGACAGAGGCACTGCTTTCACATCTCTCGCATTCAAGGAATACTGCGAGTCACACAACATACAGCATCTGCTTATAGCGACAGGTGTACCACGCGGAAATGGCCAAGTCGAAAGACTTCACAAGATCGTCGTACCAATGCTAGCAAAGTTGAGCTATTAAAGTCCATTAGCTTGGTATAAATACGTGGGACGAGTTCAGCAAATTATCAACAGCACTGAGCCGAGAAGCACCAAGATTACGCCCGTCAAGCTTTTAACTGGAGTTGATATGCGATTAAACGGCTGCCATGAACTGAAGGACTTGATGCAGGAGTTTGCGATAAAAGATCTAGATGAAAAGAGAGAGAAGTTTCTCCAAACAGCCAGGGAGAACATCAAAAAGGTACAAGACGAGAATAAGAAAGCGTTTGATTTGAAGCGGAAACAAGAAAGAGTCTATCAACTCAATGATTTGGTAGCAATCAAAAGAACTCAGTATGGTGTCGGATTAAAGCTTAAGGGGAATTTTTTAGGGCCCTACAAGATTGTTGCAGTAAAGGATCATGGGCGGTACGAAGTAGAACGTATAGGTGATTCATAGGGTCCATTTAAAACATCTACGGTTTCCGAGTATATGAAACCTTGGTCAGGTCCATTCGAGGCGACTGAACAGTCAGGAGGGCCGACGGCACTCTCGAAGCGGGTTAAGTTATATGGCCACTCTTAATCAGTTTGCAATCTAAAATCCTCGATAATGTACTCGATTCCTTTAATGCCGCCGATACCTACACGAGTGAGCGGGGAGTCGTCGTTTAGCGTTCGTGAAGACAAGAATACAATTCATGTGACAAACAGAACTCTGTAAAATTAAATCTAAGCACTTCTATGTTTAAACTTTATCCCAATAAAACATTGTGAATCTAACGATTCCCACATATATGCTCCACAGTTGATTAGGGCTTAAAATAACGTCGATTTTTCCCGGAGCTCCAAACGTCGGGTCAGCTAAAGGTAGGCGCCGAATCTTGTCCCAAAAACGATTATTGGACTTGATCTGCTGGAAGTTAGGGAATTCATAATTAGACCGCATACCTCCAATGATGGAGCTAACCTCGGCTAACACCAGTCGGGCAAGAGCCTAAAACAACTACCGAGATGCGAGCATGAACGACTGTGATACTATGGTTATTGTTGATCCAGTATCAAGCAATAACCTACATATGGTTTTTTTGCCACATGTGTCAACTACATTTGCAAGAATAGTGGGCAGTAGGGCTTGATTATTGGCCATGTCTAAGTTATTAGGGCTGATAGCGGCATTATGCCTATCAGCAGCATAATAAAGCCAAGGAGTTGTATTTACTTTCGCCGCAGACATATGTGCGGAAGCCAGCGGAAACGATCTTGACTCTTCCGGATGAACCAGCGTGCGATTCCTAGCGTTGCACGTGTTCGATTAATTTCCATCCCTGACTTGATGGGATCGAATAAGGCAGTTGAAAGTTAAAATACTATACCTGACGATCATGTGGCGGTCTAGTACATTCACGGCTTTGAATTCCGTACATGCAAATTATGTTTCTCACTAGTGAATTGATTAAAAAAATTTATTTTTATTTTTAACAATCACTTATTCACTATTACAATTTTACAATAGGTCGAACTTATTTAATTCACTGCTCTTTTATTTATTCTCGAATATTTGTTCTGCTCGATTCGGATCTCAAAAACGGACTGCCTGCTCTCTAGTTCAATGATCAATAATCAAACCTCGGCTTAAGAGATTTTATCCCCAAAAATTGATAAAGAGAATGACTCAAGAGAGTCGGAAAATAGGATGATGCAATTTGCCAATTAAATTCGAAGTCCAATCTTGGCCGGAAATTGGTGTTTACATTAGCGGGGTTTAGGGACCGCTTTGGGGATCTTTTTGTTTACGTTAGCGGACTCGGGACTCGCTTTGGGGATCTTTTGTTTACGTTAGCGGACTCAGGGCTCGCTTGGGGCTCCGATTGTTTACAATATCGGTTTGGATGTTTACAGCATCCGTTTGATTCGGACTGCGTGAAATTGATCTGGGTGGGAATGAATTGGAGGCCTGCTTGGCAGAAATAGCTGACCACGGATTTATTTCGGGTCTGTCAGAGTTATTTGGAAATTTGTTCTCGGCTCAAAGTTGTTTATAAATTGGATAAGAGCCCCTAAATAATGTGTCATATAACTCCCCCCATTCTAAATTGAATCGTCCCGATTCATTGGAACTGTTGGGTATATTGAATGTAATTGATTGGTTAATTCGACAATGATATTTTCTTCTAGGGTATTTTCATTGTCGGGTGTATTATTTATCTCAATATCGGAAATATTGCTTTCTGGTTCGATTTCTATACGAATTTGCCATGGTTTGAATATTAACAATTTTCTGAATTTGATTATAATCATAATAATTAAATATATTAATGCTAATATGATTAATATTAACGTAACTAGTATTTGAGTTTGTTTAATTTGAATAAATGGATTTAGTACGTTAATATTATCAAATGAGAGTTCCGAATCATTAGATATAATATATTCGGATATTAAAAAATCTGTATATTTTCGAGCTGTGATGTATTCCAATATCTTATTGTCTACATTGGTGTAGGAAATATTATTAATTATAGAGGTGCCATTAAAAGTAATTAAATATGACCCATTTAAATGAGTGTCATTAACTGTATTTTCTCCATTTACAAAAATGGCTCCATCTTGGATTACATCTACTTTTTTATTTTTTTCTCTGATTTTGTTACAAAAAGATTTTTCTCCATTTAGTAATCTGGTGAAACAAGAACCTTCTGGGTTAAGTGTGCAATAATTGTTAAATATTTCTGTCTTAAAATTAGACATTACATAGTACTTATTTCTACATTTTGCGACGTGATTATCAATTAATAATTTTCCATCATCATGTGAAATGGATCTTGAATTGTAAACGTCACAGCGATCGGTAATAATAGGGTATTTTATGTAAATTATAATAAGATCTTGATGCAAAGCGATTTTAAATTCAGATATATCTAAAAGGTCTGTTATAACTACAGGTCTATTTTCGTGTTTATAAATTTCTTGTATATCGTCGTTGTTTAGAATTTTAGTATTAAATACATCGATTTTGGCGAGTGTAATTGTGTCCATTAAATTCATAAGATCGTAAGTAAGCAAACGCAGACGATATTTTCTAAGCGGAATTTCTTGATCTTTAAAGGCTGTTTTGAATTCTTCAGATAAAGATTTTATCTCTTTAAATATTTTAGAATTAATAACGAATTGATCGTTATTATTTTGTATTAAATCATCGATTTTATTTTGGACAGTTATGAAATCATCATGATCTGGTGTTCCCGCTATCCATTTCCAAATAGTGCCTATTTCATTAATGCCTCTTTTCGATCTACTGGGTATAATTTGGGAGATAAGTATTTGGATAATTTTTAAATCGTGGGATATTTCCCAAAGAAAATTGTTGCTGTCGTGACTCTTCAGAAATTCTGTTTCAAGATTAATTATATCTCTATAAAGACTTATATTAGTTATATGAAATAAATCTGCGTATGATTCATAAATAAGAACATCTTTGGTATCCTTGTAAAGAAGGAAATCATGGTTCGTGTAATCCATAATTTCGGATTTGGTTGTAGCTACCAGCAGTAATAAGTACATTATTGAAATCATTATCTGTAATTTGAAACAAATTATTTTATATTATCTTTATGAATCGTACGGTTTCTGTTATTTATAATAACTTTATTAGGGAGATTTTCCTTAACTACTTGTTTTTTGTATGTAGAACTTAGCTTGTTTCTTTCCCCATGTTTCTTTTCGTAAATTACCTCTCCTACGTCATAATTCTTATTTTGTCTATCTTTATTGTGGAAATGCAACATTTTCTCTTGAGCTTGTTGCAATAATTTGGGCATATCTTCGTGTTTGATTTTATTAAATAGTATGTCAAAAGGTCGTTGGTTGGTTATTGAGTGAATTGTTAAATTATATTTTTGTGCTGCTTTAATAATAATTTCGGAATAGTGAACTAAATTAAGCTCATCTTTAATGCAGCGAGCAATTTCTGTTAAAGTAGAGTGTGCCCTTTCTATTTGTCCGTTGGACGTACTATGTCGAGGATCTGCAAAGAATAGAGATATCCCATTTCTTTGAGCAAAGGATTTGAATTGGGATGAAGAGAAACTTGGTTCGTTATCTATCATCAAAGATTTGGCTAATGGAAATTGTTGTAAAATTTCTGAAACTTTATTTTCTATATTTAGTTTGTTAGGGATTTCTTTTACGACCAAATATTTCGAATAGGAATCTATACAAGTAATGAATATAAGATTTTGGGCGTAATATATGTCAAGATGCAAATTTTCACCTTCTCTTTCTGGAATAGGCGCTTGACCGATAGGAATCTGTACTGGGTGTCTGTTGTATTTGTTTTGATTGCAGATTGTGCAATTCTTTATAAATTCCTTAAGCTTTTTGTATAAATTAGGCCAATAATAGAGTCTAGTTATTTGCTTATAATTTTCATCAAGCCCTATATGAGCTCTACAATGAGTTTCTGTGATAATCACGGATCTGTCTTCAGCGTCTTCGACATCCTGGACAAATGTCTTAGTGTATAAAAATGTATTTATAAAATTGTCTTTAAGTGGTTTTTGAATTCTATATAAATCTTCTAGAGTACAGTGAACTCCTATTGTTATATTGGGCGGAATATATTCTCTTAATATTGATATTAAATTTTCTGGAGTATCATACTCTATTATATGTCTAGTATTTCCGAATACATTAATCGACTCATGTATTGTATACCTCCCCGTTGCTAATAGCAATTGTTGCTTAAATTGGTTTAAGGGTTTTCGGGTTTCTTGTATAACATTCTCAAAACTACTCTCTGCTGAATGCTGAGTATTTTGATCTGAGACCGATTCATTACTTTCCGTTAAGTTATTAATTTGTTTCCTTGATAATGCGTCCGCAACAACATTTGTTGCTCCTGGCTTATAAATTATTTTGTGTGAATAGCTTTCAATAAAAGAATACCATCTTTTCATTTCGATATTTGGATTTTTTTGAGAAATGGAAAATGAAAGAGGTTGGTGATCGGTATAGATCTCGATGTTGTTAACCCCATATAAGTAATTACGAAGGTTTTTATAAGCCCATACTATGGCTAAAAGTTCCTTTTTATTTGTCGCGTATAATTGTTCAGTTTTGGTTAGAGTTTTTGAAATAAATGTGATTGGTTTTCCTTCCTGAGAAAGAACCGCACCAATTGCTAAGTCAGACGCGTCAGTTGTTAGGGTAAATTTTTTATTATAGTCCGGTTGTACTAGTTCTACTTGTGCAATTAAATTTTCTTTGAGCTCGTTAAAAGCTCTTACAGCTGAATCATCAAACTGTATTAAAGTCTTACGTGATGCTTTTTTAGATACTTTGCCGTTTTGGCCTTCTAAATATTTTGTTAAAGGTTTAGCTATCTTTGCGTAATTTTGCACAAATTTTCTGTAATATCCTGTAAGGCCTAGGAAGCTTCTAAGCTCTCGAATATTTTTAGGGATCGGATATTTTACAATTGTTGAAATTTTTTCGGGATCGGTTTTGATCACATTGTGAGAAACAACGTAACCGAGAAAGTTTGTTTCTAATTTAAAGAACTTTGATTTTTCAATCGAAATTTTCATGTTTGCGTTCAGCAAAATTTTAATAATGACAATTAGGTCTTTGTAATGTTGCTCAATTGTTTTTGAAAATATGATTATGTCATCCATATAAACATGACATGTTTTACCCACTTGTTCTCTCAAAATATCGTCCATCGCTCGTTGGAATATTCTAGGAGCGTTTGTCAAACCGAAAGGCATTCTTAGGAATTCGTATTTCCCATTATTTATTGAAAATGAGGTTTTTTGTATGTCAGGTTCGTTCATGAGAATCTGATGAAATCCAGATTCCAAGTCAATTGTTGAAAAGTATTTGGCTTTTCCGAGATTTGATAAAATCACTGAAGGGTCCTGCATTGGATACCTATCAGGTATAGTATTTTCATTTAGTTTTTTATAGTCAATTACGAGTCTTAGTTTTGGAGTTCCATCTTCATTGAAACCCTTTTTTGGTACCACTAGTACTGGGGAATTATAAGGACTTTTACTTGGCCTTATAATTTCTTCTTTTAGCATTCGACTTATTTCAGAATTTACAAAATCAGAAGCTGATAAAGCATAAGGGTATTGTTTGCTGTAAATGGCCCTATCATTTACGGTGTTTATTTCACCGCGTATATCTGTCCTAAAAGGAATCTGCATATTTATTTTTGAATGCTCTTCATTTATAATATTTAATATTTTATTCTCCAGATCTTTTTTTTGATCTGCAGATGATATTTTTATGTTGTTTATTTTTTGATTGTCGGATAGTTCAACAACGGCGTGTTCAGAATTTTTCAATTCCAAACTTTTATTTTTGTCGGATATTTCAACGACGGCGTGTTCAGAATTTTTCAATTCCAAACTTTTATTTTTGTCGGATATTTCAACGACGGCGTGTTCAGGATTTGTATATCCCAAACTAAATTCGCTTTGATTACCCATTTCAGATTCGGATCTGATTTGAGCTTTTTCATCAAAGTATTTTTTTAATATATATTCTTTTAATGGAAGAATGGTGTTTTCTTCTGTTAAAGAATGTTGGTTCAAATTGTTTCCGTTGTCATAATTTAATTTCTCTTCTATTCCGTTATATTTAATAACTCCCTTAGCTGTATCAATCACAGCTCCTATTTTTTTCAATAGGTTATAGCCGATCAGTAGATCTATTTCATAAAAAGTATACCGTGTATCCAAAATAGTTATTATATGATAATATTTAATTATTGAATATCCATTCACTGTGGATACTCTTTTGTATATTGGAAGCTCATTCTTATTTTTGTAAACTCCAGTTCTAATATAACACGAGGTTGCCCCAGTGTCAATTAATATTTTTAATTTTTTATTTATTTTCGGGTCATTTCTAAATAAGTAGGGTAAGCCTACTCCTGACTTTTGTCTAAAAAATGGTTCTCCTCAATGTTGTTTAGTCTCATTGTCTTGTTGGCCGGTTGGTTAACAGTTCCAGTTGGTACCCTTTTATTTTGGGCTTGTCCTTGCTGATTATTCTGGGTCTCAAATTTTTTTGCTTGATCCCACTTGTTTTGACTATAATTATTATTTTGATATTTATTATAGTTTTGATTATAGCCGTTGTTAGCCCTATTCTGAACCTGGATAGACTCGTCTACCTCCATTGGTTCTGGCTTATTTTGTGGCTGCCTATAGGTGTTCCACTGATTTTGTTGGTTATTATTAAATCTACCCTGGTTCCAGGAATTATTTTTGTTCTGATTATAATAACCATAATTATTTTTGTTCTGGTTGTTGTCATGATTAAACCTTAAATTATTACTATTTCGCTGGTTATTGTAATTGTTGTTTTGTTGTCTTTGCTTTTGGTTGAAATGTGTTTGTCCATTTCCACCAGAGTTTGGCTCACTATTTTTTCTCTGAGTGGTTGAGAAACTATTTGTGAAATGCGCCCTCATGTTGTTGCTTTCCAATTCCTGAACTATGACCATTGCATTCGGTAGGTCAGGTGGATTCATTGAGAAAATTGTGTCTGAAATTTGGCCGTTTAGGCCGGTAATGAAAACTCTAAGAGCAGTCTTCCTATGTTTTTCATTCATTTCTGCTGTTATCGGTTTGTTTCTCCCGTAGGTCATAATTGTTTTATTAATAAGTAGAGTTAACTTTCTATTAACTGTACCATAATAATCCATAATTGATAATTTTCCCTGACTCAAAACACTTAGTTCCTGTTCAATAATATGAATAGGACGTTTGTCGCTAAAGACAAAGTCAAGTCTGGCCATTATGGCATCGAAATTTAATACCGTACCGTTATGGGTTAAGGCATTGTTTGCCATTCCCGTTATTTTGTTTCTTAATATTGATAGGGCGGAATAAAATCTTTCACTCCCTCTGGTATATTGACCCATGAATATTTCAGCCGATTCTCTCCAGCTTACATATTTATCTTCTTCTCCTTTATATTCCCTAACAGATTTGATGATCTCATAAGATGTGTCGCACTTTATATTTGGATCTATAATCTCTATCTGATAATCTTCAACCGTTTTAATTTTATGAGAAAGCTGCGATCTTAAGTTAACGATCTCTTCCTTTAATGGATTCAATTCAAAATTAACAATTTGTTTAATTAAATCTCCTACATTTAACATGGTATTGTTTGTTATCGCCTGATGATGTTCTTGAGGCGAACTTATGTGGAGTCTTTTATTTGCTCCGTTCTGGCTTGTTGAAGGTTCTGACATTTTGAGAATATTTTCGAAATCAGAAATTAATTCTTCCACTTTGTATAACTATATTTTTTTTACAAATTTCTTTTTAAATAATAATAATAATAAAAAAAAGGATTATATCGCTCACGAATCGTCCTCCTTATTTTTCTTGTCGTTGTTTTTGGGGTTGTCGTTTTTCTTGGATGATGATCCTGCTTGGGGTCGTCCTTCCTTTTTTTGTATCTTGGGGTCTTCCTTCTTTCTTCGGGTTTTTAAATTGGTGTCTTCCTTCTTTCTTCAGTGTTTATTTCTTGGCGAGGGATTGCCCTTCAGCCTTTATTCTTTAAATGTCTTTTTGTTGATGATTTCGAAGATTTGTTTGCAATATTTTTTTAGTTAAATTGTTTTTCACAATGGTTATTTGTTTCGATGAATTTTGTTGTCACTTTTTAAATTTTTTTATTTTGTCCGAGCAGTGAATTTATGTTACGAACACTATTTTGTAATGTGAGATTTTAAGTGGATTATTCCATTAATTATTTTCCACCTTATTATTTTTTGATCAACACAAACTTTTTATTTTTTTGCCGGTTGTATAGAGTTTAAGGGGATTATTGCATTTATTAATTTCCACCTTTTTTTTTTCAACACAGGCTTTATATTTTCGTCGGTTGTATCGGGTTGTTGGCCGCGCAAAATTCCTTTTTCACTTTTAATCTTTTTTGGGGTTTATTTAAAAGCATTGCTTTAGAATTTTTTTAATCACACGGCCCCACGTTGGGCGCCAATTATGTTTCTCACTAGTGAATTGATTAAAAAAATATATTTTTTTTTTTAACAATCACTTATTCACTATTACAATTTTACAATAGGTCGAACTTATTTAATTCACTGCTCTTTTATTTATTCTCGAATATTTGTTCTGCTCGATTCGGATCTCAAAAACGGACTGCCTGCTCTCTAGTTCAATGATCAATAATCAAACCTCGGCTTAAGAGATTTTATCCCCAAAAATTGATAAAGAGAATGACTCAAGAGAGTCGGAAAATAGGATGATGCAATTTGCCAATTAAATTCGAAGTCCAATCTTGGCCGGAAATTGGTGTTTACATTAGCGGGGTTTAGGGACCGCTTTGGGGATCTTTTTGTTTACGTTAGCGGACTCGGGACTCGCTTTGGGGATCTTTTGTTTACGTTAGCGGACTCAGGGCTCGCTTGGGGCTCCGATTGTTTACAATATCGGTTTGGATGTTTACAGCATCCGTTTGATTCGGACTGCGTGAAATTGATCTGGGTGGGAATGAATTGGAGGCCTGCTTGGCAGAAATAGCTGACCACGGATTTATTTCGGGTCTGTCAGAGTTATTTGGAAATTTGTTCTCGGCTCAAAGTTGTTTATAAATTGGATAAGAGCCCCTAAATAATGTGTCATATAACTTGCATACATATTGTGCTGTCCTTGACAATATATTCATTCGCGAGATGGCTGGTCTGATCCACTGATAGCCACTGATAGGCGACTTCGCATCGGTTACTCTGGGCTGTTCTTGAGGTTTGCACTACCTGTAAGTCCTGACAAGATTCCAAAGTATCTCAATGAGCGAAAAGAAAAATGGATAAATCATTTATGGAGACGTCTTCCTTGAACGACTCACTTCAACTAGCCCAAGCCGGTTTGATTTCAAAACTTAAACTTGATACCAAAATATGAATTAGCCACACGCGATGTGTTTGTCATAATTCAGGGCTTGTAAGCCTCGTTTACATTCGTCTGCATGGTCTATTATCTTACGCAACCTAGCGATATTTTGTAGCGGTAGGCAGAGAAATAAAATTCAGAGCAAAAGTTTGACCGATGAGCGTTTGTTTCCTTGTTATTTCGAATAACAATTTGCCAACACCACTAAACTGGAGTAGTATGGAAACGCAGATTCCGGGACAATTACCATATTAATGGCCACCTGACCCCCCTTCCCCCTCATTAACGTATGCGGGTTGTAGGACAATTAGCATAGTCCATAAATTAACTGATTTGAATGGACTTTGAAGTCATAACAAGGAAGAACGATATAGTCGAGTACCTCGACTATCAGATTCCCGTTACTCAGCTAAAGGGATCAAAGGGAAATGGAGATATGCAAGCAGCAAAGCGAGATTAAAATACGCCACCTACCGGCGGTAGACAGATTTAAGCGTTATGGGCGTTAGAGTGGGCGAGGCAAATTTTTTTGGATCAATCGATAGGTACTGACCAGACCAATACATTGCAGTTAAAATTTTGTATCTAGCATAAAAACTGTGGGCGTCACAGGCTTGGGCGGTTTGTGGGCGTTAGAGTGGTCGTGGCACATTGCTGAAACAAACTTGCGCTGCGTAAGAAGCTCAGGAATCTGCACGCCAAATCTTAATAGCCTAGCTCTTATAGTTTCCGAGATCTCAGCGTTCATGCGGACAGACGGACAGACGGACATGGCTAGATCGACTCGGCTAGTGATCCTGATCAAGAATATATATACTTTATGGGGTCGGAAACGCTTCCTTCTGCCTGTTACATACTTTCCGACGAATCTAGTATACCCTTTTACTCTACGAGTAACGGGTATAAAAATGTCACGATCATGTCAATAAAGAGTATACTTAATTGCTCCCATCGCCACCACAACCCCATGTGACAATATTAATCATGTATCCTTCCCCTCATTGTAAGCAATTAATAGTCACGTGATAAAGGTGCACGTGAGAAAGGCCGCACACCCACAGTATCCAAAGGCTGTTATCTTAGAGGAACATATCCGATCATGTTAGGGAAAGGTGTGATCACGTCCCCTTTTGCCTCATTATCACAGGTGTTGCTGTGCACGTGAGAAAGGTCGCTCACCCAAAGTAACCAAAGTTGGTTATCTTAAAGGAACATATCCGATCATGTTGGGGAAAACTATTTTCTATGATTGTAAAACTAATTTGGAAATCAAAGAAACCCCAATAAAATGAATCTTACAAGTTAATGATTCTCAGATGTGGAATATTTTGAAACACACATTTTTGTTTCCGCTTCAGAACGTTTAGCCGGTAAATTGTGTCAGATTCTCTCCTTTACACAAATGGGTCATAAACATGCCATAAAAGGGATTCAAGCAAGACCTACCCGCATCTGACCGCAATAAAAAGGACACATGCACAAGCCTGAAGCGGCACGCTCATTGACTGACTGCTAGCTCTAACACGTCCCATAATAAGGGTTGAAATCACGACCACTCAACAACTCGCAAGTAGCCGACATATCTCAGTCAAGGAAATACATTCCATTCTCCGTACCTGTAATTTTAACTCGAAATAAAAACTCAGAAGTTTATTTTGTAGCATAATAATAAATTTATTCATTTATTTTGGAATTGCGAACATGTTTTATTATATATTGAAATTAATTTTCTGGCTTCGTTCCGGCGATTTGCATAGAAGAGGCAGGCGCACGTTTTCGACGACAATTCAGGATTATAAAATGTAAAGGGTTCACCATAATTCGTAGTTCTGAGATCATGTCCACCTCGATTCATGAACATAGTTTTTGTGTTTAGAAGGTATTGAAAATGTTGACCAATTATCTTTTCTTTAAATTGTTCAATAAATTGTTCTATTTCCTCATGAAATTCCATTTTTTAATTTTCTTTTCTTGTAGGTCCTTACACATCAGCCCATTTCCTCGATATTAATGAGCTGACGACTCTCAAAAAACGTCTGTAGAAATCGTTTCTTCTCCACACCTTTAAAAATAATTTGTTTTCCGCTTGTAATTGTATTTAGATACTTTCGAGTTTGTGAAAAATTGTTTTTTCCATTTTGTGATGTGTATTGGCTAACCAAATTGCAGTCCTTCGAGATTTTCTATTTAGCAAAGTAAAATCATATGGTGGTTCTATTGAAAAACTATTATTTAAGTTGGGATCTTTTTCGAATACAATTCCAATTTCCTTTAGACTAAAATTGTTATTATTATCAAAGAAACCTTGAACAGCAATCGAAACAGTATCTTTTAACATTTTTCTAATGTTAAACAACTCGTTGTACTAGTCCGTTTAATGGGATATATTTAACTAAACGGTCATGTATGAGGAGACAATAAGCTTGAATATATTCATGACTTGCAGTATCTTTCAACATTTTTCTAATGTTAAACAACTCTTTTTACTAGTCCGTTTATTGGGTTATATTCAACTAAACGGTCATGTATGAGGAGACAATAAGCTTGGGTATTTTTATGACTTGGTGTCTTCACTTCTATTGAAATTCTCATATCAATACGACCAGTTTTCACTGATTCGTTTTGATATGAAAGATCAACCACAATAATAGGGGCCTTCAATTTAAATTCATTTGGGGTCAAAAATGGTTGTGATTCACGATTAAAGTAACTAGATTGAAATCGTGTATACATTTCATATGGGTGAGCATACTGATTCTTACTAAATTTAACATATAGATTATCATATGGATATGACTCAGAATTCAAGCGAACTTTCAAGTTTGATCAGTTATTTGTGATAAGTTCTCCATTTATTGCAAATCTTGGGTTTTCGCGGTTAGCCGACAATTTCACATTCCAGCTGTGTTGACTCACATACCCCAATTTGGGGTTAACATATGAATCCCAACTCCGGAATTCGATAGGTGGGTTTACACCACTTTTAATAATATCGTACATCTTTATTTTTGCAACATCGCTCGGAGTTACATGGGGGATTTTCCAGGTTATATTCGTCATTTCCAGTTTAAAAGTTTGTTCATTTCTGCTTTGTTCAAACACATCGCCCAGATTCTTAGTTAGTTTTAATAAACCTCAGCAAATCCCAACAAATTTTTTAGTGGTACAGAGATATACAATTTTTAGAGTAGTAGTTATACCGACAAATCGTGTTTTATCAATCACACATCCATTTATTTCGTATTTAAGTTAATCCAAAACGTAAACCATACAATTATTAAAAAAAAAGTGGTAACATTATCAGTTGTATGTCCATTGGGTGAATCTTTCCTAATAATTCCTTGAAAATTAAAGTAACTTTCCTGTTTAATAGAGCAAAGGTTGGAAATAAGGACACTAACTGACAGAACTACAAGCATGAACTAGTCTCCTACAAGAAGGCCGTTAGAAGAGCCAAACGAACTGCATGGCAGACCTTCTACTCTGATATAGAAAAAATAAGTGATGCCGCAAGGCTCAGGAAAATACTCTCTAAGACCGACGCGCCTTTGGGCTATCTTCAGAAGGCAAATGGATCATGGTCAGACTCCAGTGGAGAGTCCGTGGACCTGCTCCTAGACGGTCACTTTCCAGGGAGCCAACAAACAGGTCACCTTCCAGAAAGTAGTGCCGGAGAAGGAATCAAATTAGATCTC
Source organism: Drosophila suzukii (assembly GCF_043229965.1). Lineage (NCBI taxonomy): Eukaryota > Metazoa > Arthropoda > Insecta > Diptera > Drosophilidae > Drosophila > Drosophila suzukii. The sequence continues at coordinate 49,992,975 of NC_092082.1, read as the reverse complement.
CTCCTATCAGACCGCAACATGAAATGGTCCATTCAAAGTTTCAAACCATACAAATCGCCGGGACCGGACGAGATAACACCGGCACACATCCAACAAGCAGGACAAATAGCCATAAAATGGTTGAAAAAATCTTCCACTCCAACCTGGCGGTAGGATAACTACCAAAAGCATGGCAAGAACCGAAGGTGGTTTTCATTCCCAAGGCAGGGAAAGCCACCCATACCACAGCGAAAAATTTTAGGCCAATAAGCCTAGCATCATTCCTGCTAAAGAGCTTTGAAAGAATGATAAGCCTACACATAAGAACCACTATCGACCCGACTTTTCTAGAAGGAGGAGGTTCTAAGGTTGTGGCATACGCAGACGACGTCGCCATCATCTTTAACGGAAAATATCCACAAACACTGTGCGATCTTATGACCGCTAAACTTAAAATACTATCGGAATAGACGATAGAGAACGGAACAGGGGTAAATCCCTCAAAAACAAAACTTGTTCTATTCACAAATAGATACAAAATTCCACAACTCAACCCACCTATTCTAAACAATTTTAATTTCTCCTGTAAAAAAGGCCCTAGAATAGGGGATATACACAGCGGTAGTCAAGCCAATCCTACTATACGGAGTGGCTCTCTGGTGAACCGCTCTACACAAACAATGCATTCTGACACTTCTAAACAAAGTACAGCGAATGATTGCTTTGCGTATTAGTGGAGCCCTGCAAACCACCACGAATGAAGCGCTGAATGCGATCTTGAACCTCCCTAGCCTGGCCTTAGCAGGCATGGAAAAGGCCAGCTATTTGACTTAGGGACATCGGTCAGGGGAAAGCCACATTTTGTGGGCATGATAAAATTCTCCAGCATGATAAATCGATTCCGAAGATCACGGATCTATGCAAATAAATTAAATACAGTCACACACCCTTTGAGGCCCTGATTTTAGACAGAGAGGAATGGGAGCAGGGCCGACCGGGCACGACGGACGCAATCTGCACAGATGGCTCCAAATTAGAAGGACATGTTGCCGAAGGTGTATACTCCGAACAATTAGATATCAGGAGGTCATTCAGGCTCCCGGTCCACTCTAGCGTCTTCCAAGCGAAGGTCCACGCTTTTATAAAAAACACTAAGCTGTTTAGGGAATATAAGCCTCTAAAGAGAACACCTAAATATATATGTGAGCTGGTGGATTGGACATAGGTTGGCAGTCCTTATCACGCTCCGTTCTAAATGGTATTCGATAGTCCATCACCATCAGCAGAATCAAGAGACAGAGAAGTTGTGAAAGAAAGTCGTTGGTCGAAAAGTAGTAATTTCAGTCGCAAAATCAGTTGAAAGGTCGCGTTAATCAATATCAAAACTTATGTAACTCTTATATGTACAAACTATTATATTCCTAAAGTTTATTAATAAACTAAGCTAATTTTCAATTTTCTTACATGGGGGCTCAACAGTAGAGCAAGTGAAAAATCTGTTAGTGTGAGTGAACGTCGTTTGATTTCGGGGAAAAACCGAACACTTTGAATTTGACATTGCAAAAAAGTTGGTAAAAATGATTCGCTCCGCGAAAAAGAACAAAAAATGCAGTCCAGGTGGAAAACAAAACAACCAGAAAATGAAACCAGAAGATTCGCAAAATGCAGCAGCAGTGGTGAATATGAATCATACTTTCTTCGTTCCGCCTGACGAGGAAGAGAAGGGAAATAATATCGAGGAGCAAGTTAGGTTCGCTAGTAGTAGTGATTTAACACACGAAGCTGAAGTTCAACAGGAGCTGAAATAAAACCATAATCGCGAAGAAGTCTACACCAACAGCAACGAGTTAAGCGAATTGCTAAAACTGCTTTCCTACAAAAATTGGGCAAAGTGATTCAAGCAGGACCGTTGTTCCAATTGAGAGCTTCTCTAAAGTTGTCCCCGGTTTTGATGGAGTGTCAATTCCAATTAGACAGTGGCTTAAATGTTTCAACGAAAACGCCAGTGCCTACGAGCTAACGTTGAAGCAAAATATGTGAACGCTCATATGAAAATGAAGGGAACTGCAATGTTATTCCTGGAGTCCACCATGACTATGATACCCTATGCGAAGTACTTTTGGACGAATTTGATAAGACGCTGGCCAGTGCTGAAGTACACAAACAGCTTCGAGAGCGAAAGAAAAACGACATCGAGAATTTCCACGAATATGTTTTGCAAATGCGTAAGATAGCAGCTCTTGGAATTGTGGAGGATGAGTCGGTGATCCGATATATCGCAGAGGGATTAAAGCTTCGTGACGATCTCAAATACCCTCTATATAGTGCGACAACTTTCAAGGAGCTACGAAGCCGATTTGAAACAATCGAAATGATGACGAAATCCAATATACAGCGCAAGTAAGCAGTGAATCAGAATGACCTAGGTAAAGCAGGAAAACCAGTAAAGCGGTTCGATCAAAAACAAAATCAGAGTCAGAGGCATTGCTTCAATTGCGGCTCAACTGAGCATATGAGAGCCGAATGTAAAGAGGAGGCGAAATGCTTCAAGGAATTGTCCAGGCGAAAAGCCAATTGTCGGTGTAATCAGCGAGTCGACGGCGAAAGTTCTAGCGATCAAAAAAAAAAAAGTGGCATGCCTAGTAGAAACTGAAGCTGATGTGTCGCTTATGCGTATGAGTACCTACAAGGATAAGTTCGCTGAAATCCCCCTGCAGAAAAGTTTTGCAAAACTGTACTGGCTCGGAAACATTGCAACCTCCGTGCCGGGTGCACTGAATGTCGACGTGGAGGTAGATGGAATGCAAACGCGACATGGGTTTCACATCGTTCCCGACACCAAAATTAATGTGAACATCATTATTGGATTCTTAAAAAAGTTTACTGTTGCGCTGGAGAATGGAAAATACGCTTTCAAACGAGGAGATGACACCGTTGCCGAGAATGACCACAATATTTACAATGTGGTGAGTCATGAATTAGATCTAGACGTTCCAGGCGAATACAAAACAGCAGTCAAGCAAATGGTTGATGACTACAAGCCGTCTGACGTGAAGCTAACCTGCCCTGTAAAGATGACAATCATCCCTAATTGCACCAACATAGCTTTTAGAGAACATCCAAGCCGATCATCAGCAACAGAGAGGGAAATAATTCGCAAGCAGATGGAGGAATGGCGGCAGCTGGGATTTGTAAGAGAGTCATGTTCAGATGTTGCTAGTAAAGTTGTGCTGACCAAGAAGAAGGCTAAGACATACAGACTGTGCATAGATTATCGTATATTAAACACCAAGGTTCTTAAAGATCGATTCCCAGTTCCACTCACAGACGAAGTGCTTGACAAGATGCAAAATGCGAAATATTTTTCAGTCTTCGATCACAAAAATGAATTCTTCCATGTCGAAATTGATGAAGCCAGCCGAAAATTCACTGCATTCGTGACCAAAGAGGGTCTATTTGAATTCAACAGAGCACCATTCGGGTATTGCAATTCTCCCGCAGTTTTTGTAAGGTATGTCACTTATATCTTTCAACAGCTGATAAATAATGGTATTACGGAAATGTACATCGATGACATTGTTGTTTTTGGACAAACAGCCGATGAATGTCTAAGCAACATGGAACGCGTCTTGAAGCAGGCTCAGCAGTACGGTCTTGATATAAAGTGGTCTAAATGCCACTTTCTAAAACAGCGTATCAATTTTCTTGGGTACGAAATAGAATATGGGCAGATATGGCCAGAAAAAAAGAGAAAATCAAGGCAGTCAAAAACTTTCCTATGCCGGTCAACATCAGAGGTATACAGGCATTCCTCGGTCTAACAGGGTATTTTCGCAAGTTTGTTAAGGATTTCGCCTTTATGGCTAAACCCTTAACGCAGCTGCTAAAAAAGGATGCTGTTTTCAAAATAGAAGGAGAAAAGAAACAAGCCGTTGATCGATTAAAAGCAGCACTTATAGAGGGGCCAGTCCTGAAGGTTTGGAGTCAAGGCGCCAAAACTCAATTACACGTTGATGCTTCAAAACATGGCTTCAGTGGAACGCTGCTGCAACAACCTGCTGGGAAGTGGCCACACCACAAGAAGAAAAAGCCACCAGTTACGTGCTTTAGGTAATGACAGCTTTTCTAGCAACAAAGAGACTTCGCCATTATTTGCTGGGTATTAAGTTTGACCTGTTAACGGATTGTGCAGCTTTCAAGCAGACGATCTCAAAAAAAGATGTCCCTCGAGAATTTACGCCGTGGTTGATGTACTTGCAAGACTTTACCTTCAACGTGGAGCATCGCGCAAGAACTAGAATGCAACCTGTCTACAGCCTTAGTCGTTTTCCTATAATGATCGTGTCATCCGAAGTTAACACGCAGATCAAGAGAGCCCAACAAAATGATGAACATTTAACGGCTGTTCGGGAAATTTTGAAGCACGGACCGTATGCCGATTATATAATAAAAAACAACTTGATATATAAGCAAGTAAATGGGCAAGATCTTTTAGCTGTACCAAAATGCATGGAGAAGTAGATTACAAAGACACATGGGAACGCAGAAGATTATGCATGCAATCCAGCAGGATTTCCACATTTCCCACCTTGAGAAGAAAGTAAAGCTGACTATTTCCAACTGTATCGAGTGCATCACACATAATCAGAAATTGGGGAAGCACGACGACTTCTTGCACGCTATAAAGAAAGGAGATACTCCCTTTTCAACGCTTCATGTGGATCATCTGGGCTCATTAGACCTGACATCAAAAAGCTACCGCTACATTTTTGCACAGGGAAAAATATTGATCACATTGAGACTACAGCCGGTGTGCCAAGGGGCAACGGACAAATCGAACGGGTCAACAGAGTAATTATTTCAGTACTCTCAAAAATGTCAGCATCGGAGTCAGCAGTGGTATAGTGGTATAAATACACATCACAAGTACAGCAGGCCATAAATGCACATGTACACGCATCAACTAGCCTCACGCCATTCGAAGTTATGTTTGGGATGCGAATGAGGAACAACTCTAGTGAAAGAATGAAAAAAAGCTCAACTTTGACAAGAAGAGAAAAGGACATCATGGTTATCAGATGGGTGATCTGGTTGCCATCAAGGTGACGCAGTTTATAACCGGCAAAAAGTTAGCCAACAAACACATGGGACCATATGAAGTCATACAGGTTAAACGCAACGGCAGGTACTATATAAAGAGAGCAGCCGACTTTGAGCTGCGTTCTAAATGATATTCGATAGTCCATCATCATCAGCCGAGTCAAGAAACAGAGAAGTTCTGAAAGAAAGTCGTTGGTCGAAAAGTAGTAATTTCAGTCGCAAAATCAGTTGAAAAGTCGCGTTAATCAATATCAAAACTTATGTAACTCTTATATGTACAAACTTTTATATTCCTAAACTTTATTAATAAACTACAGATAATATCCAATTATCTTACATACTCGTATATAGTGACAGCCAAGCGGCTTTTAAATCGATTTTCTCGACAAACACCAACTCCCGTACAATAGCAGATCTCTTCACAAGATGGCTAGTTAGTTCACTATCAGCCTAATATGGGTTACGGGTCGTAGGCAACTACATAGCGGACAAGTTAGCCAGGCAGTGCACCATCAAGTCTCTCCTCCCAGTAAAGGAGAATGTCGGTATGCCCATGGGAACTTTCAAGCTTGCCACACAGAGTGTGGCACGCTGATTTGAGCCCCAAAAATTGACTTCTGTTGAACCTGAAGAAGAAGAAACAGCAAAACACCTTCTCTGCTTCTGCCCAGCCCTATGCAGACTCTGAATGAAACACTTAGGAAACCCCTTCATCGACGATCTTACGGAAATATCGGGGATTAATCTTAAAAACTTAAGTGCTTTTATTAAATCTTCCGGGTGGAAGACATGCTGATCAGCTAAACACAGGTTGAAACATATAAGTTATGGGACCCTAGAGAAGGGAAAAGAACGACATCATGCGGTATCACAATGGACCCATAGAGGTCTAAGTGTGTCGAACTACAGTCCGACAGCCGCCCTAACTTAACCTAACCTAATGTAACTTTCGTAAGGAAACACGTACAAGTCTTAATTTTGGATAGTAATTCGAATTCTATCGTCTGGTTTAAATGTTTGCTTATACGATGAATAAGTATGAAACTCTTTCTTCGAAATACTCTCAAGTGAGTAAACCTTTTCTCAAACATTTAAAATTTCGTTCAATGTTTTTCTTTTCACCTTTTCTATTATACCCGAAGCTTGAATCCTAACGACTTTAAAAATATTTTATTTTTCAAAGTAAGTGAGCTTCTTTTTACTGTTGATCCTCTTTCTATGGCTTTAGAATTATTAATGCTTGGCTGAGGACTTAAGCTACGTCTTTTATTATAAATAATCATTATATTAACCGAATGTGCATGCGAATCGAAACGTTTTCACCACGTAAATTCACCAAATCACCGTTTTGATCAACTATGCGTACAGATAGTGTGCTTATTTCGTCACAGTTGATTGGTAAATAAATAAGGTTATGTGGTGTCACTGTCATTTTATACCCAGGCGCAACATTAATGCCAAACTCATGTAACGTATGATTTGGTGTATTATCTACATATGAACCTTTGATTATATTATATTCCAAACGAATTGTATTAATTTTTAATATGTTCTAACAGTCTATATTTTTATGTCGATCCATACAAAAATAAGATCATATGTTATCTTGTTTTTTTCACAAGCTACGTCATCGAATATCATAATCGAATTTTTTTTTGGCTTCACTGGGGTGTAGTACACCGTTATTATGGGAGAACGTATTGTATCCCATTCCTTTAATCGGCTTGATTTATTTTTCCAAGTTCTCATATTTAGGTTGATATAAACTTGTTAAAAATATATATACGTTTTCGAATTTTAATCCATTGGGACTCTATTAAACTTAACATAATTTTAGTTTTACCACAATTCGAAGGCCCAACAATTAGAGCCCTTATTGTGTTCGATAAGAGAGCACTATGTCGTGGCGGTAGATTCTTCTCGTTTTCATCGTTAATATTTCTAACTACAATTTTTGGTTTTTGACATATTAAACGCATCTTTCAATCTAACAGACCTCATTCAATGAGAAATCTTTGATGATTAAACGGTGGTAGTCTTGTCGATGGGCTTCAAATGGTAATGTATTGATTAGCTACATAACCGTTTGAAGCCCATATTCCGGGATATACTTTTTGTGGACCGGGTACAAAGTTGCTGAATGGGTTGCAACGCGGTGATTAAGGAATTGGATGACGCTTGCAAAGAGCACTATATTGCATGTTCTCAAAGTAAGGCATTGAGTGAAAGACATAGGCCAGACTCCAGATTAATTGACAAAGCCTAGTCGCGTGTCAAGGCACCAGATAGCAGTCTTAGTAAAAAAGCAGCAGCATACTTTGTTACAAATATAATGAAAGCAAAAAAAAATTTGGGATGGGATAAAATAAATCGGAAAAGAAAGGGAGGAAAAACGTAATGAAGAATAAAATGAAGAAAACAAACCATACGACTATTATTGATGTTGCTACTAGGACATTAAAAAACATCAAGGGAGAACGCTATAGTCGAGTACCTTGACTATCAGATACCCATTACTCAGCTAAAGGGACAAAAGGAAAATGGAGATATGCAAGCAGTAAGGCGAGATTGAAATGCGCCACCTAACCGCGATCTCAATGTATGGTTATGTGGGCGGTAGACGGATTTAGGCGTTATGGGCGCTAGAGTGGGCGTGGCAAAACTTTTTTTTTTGTTAATCGATAGGTATTGATGAAGAAAATACATTTCAGTTAAAATTTTTATTCTAGCATCAAAACTGTAGGAGCCACAGTTTTGGGCGATTTGTTAGAGTTAGAGTAGACGTGGCACATTGCTGAAAGAAGTTGTGAAATACTTGGTTCAAGACTTTGATACATACAACTTTGGACGCCTGTTCCTCGCTTTTCTACCTTCTTTCGTAGAAGATTTGTAGTCACAACCGGTATATTTAAATGGTTAATTTACATTTGGGGGGTTAAAAATCAGTGTATGTGTGAACTCTGTATAGTATAAAATGTGACCTGCACGCCTTGAAATTCACAGTCTACGTTTTTACTTCACATCGAACGTCGTCTAGAGGACAAGAATTTTTGATCGTTCCTAACAAAAAAACAACAACAGCTCAAAACAGTTAATAACCAGCTTATAACAACCAGTAGACAACTATTAAACAGCTACTAAACAGATAGTAACCATCTAATAACAGCTATTAACCAGCTAAAACAACTAGTAAGCAACTACTAAACAAATACTGAACAACTGCTAAACAGGTAGAAAACATCAAAGCACAGTTAAATACAAAGTGTAACAACTGTATCAAGTCCAAAAACCTCAACAACCATCAAGAATCATGAAAGCTAGATGAACATTGTAATTAAAGAGTGAATAAGAGAGAGAGAATAAGAGAGAATAATATTAATAAAAAGACACTGATATTAAAGACAATGATGCATAAAAATGTAAGATTCCCGATCCTCAAGGCGAAGCGCAAAACAACAAAGGTTTGAGAATCTATTGCTCTCGAGTTGGAGGAGCACATCCTGTACATGCCTGTGAGGTACACCTCTCTTCAGGGCGATATCATCAATGAAATGGTTGATGGAAAATTTAATATTCGTAAAAGTAATGGCAATTTCTAAATCATTAATCATTAAAAAAGTTGAGATTTTAAGAATATAACAATAAGTACACTTTTTTAAATATAATGAAAAAAATGTAACGAATCTTTTTTATTCGGAAATGGTATATAAATATTACAGATTAATGCGTTCCCTATACAGTATTTGTTTAGTAACTGAGGAGTAACTACATGAATTTCGAATATTTTAAATCTTTCACCTACAACGTTTGTAAATTTAACTACAATGAATATTTTGTCACAGTTAACCAAAGCTAGATTTGCTTCGAAGCGAAAATTCGATGACCTCAAACAAGTCAAAAATCATACGAATTTACAATTGGAGGAAACTTTCAAACCCATTACTGAACCCTTACATGAACTTGTTAAGAAAAATATAAAACATAAGATTTTTAATGTAAAAGATAGTATTAAAGTAAAGCGTGAGTTAAAGCAAATTAAAAAATACGATGATGATGAGAGAGAGCTTGACGATTTCTACTTTACAACTAATGAGAAAGGTCTGCAGTCTAATCAAAATATAACTTCACCAAGGGCTTTCTATGGTAGTGATTCCTATAATGAATTCTTTTCACAGACGAAGATAGAGGAAGGTATAGAAGATAAGGAAAAGGAGACGGAAAAGAGGGAAGAAGAAGGAACAACACCTTTACCAATGTATACTGGATAGACCGTTATTGGTGTGGATGCAGAGCTAGAAGGTAATAACACTAGTTATAATGATGATTTTAATATCAGTAATTTTACCAGAGGAAATGTGTTGGATAAAGGTTATGGACCTGCAAAAACTGCAAGTAACTCATTAACATTGGGATATAAAGAATTAAAAATTAAAGATAATAAAATAACATTTTCTAGTGTAATGATTTGTGATCTGACTGTGCTCTCTAATTTTTTTTAGTAAGCCTGAAAACTATGATTTGAAAGTGTGTTACGTACGCTCTCCACATAGAAAGATTCACATAGAGAAACAACGACGAATCTTTAGGCAGGGGGAGGGGTGTATGTGACTAACCAGGCTAATACTGGTAAAGGCAGAAGAAAGAGCAATTCGGCAATTCTCGGGTGTCGCGTGGCCAGAACAACGGCCACTATCGACCTGTTGGTAACTATACTCCGGTAGCTGGCAAAGGGCAACAGCCGGCTGTTGACTCCCAAGATAGCAGATATCAAGAAACAGTAATTCTAGGTGGGAACACCTAGTTTATCCGATCCATACCCGCAGCCAAGTAAAAGCTCTAGTCTGGTATAAAAGACCTTAGACAATCTCCATGCTCCTGAAATTTGTTCAGCTGTAGGAACCATCCGATCAGAGCGTAGCGACCAATAGCATACGTCGGAGAAAGTAGTGATGCAATATTAAAGGAGAAAGTAGTGATGCAATATTAATGTGTTAATCGAGCCAACCAAAGCTAAAGTGAACTCATGCATAACCAAGGACCAATATCCTCAAATAATACAATTGGATAACAAGTGAAAATCAAGCATTCAAACATGCCTTGAAATATATTTAAACCAACCGAATCAATAGACAAAGTGTGAATCATGATAAACAATTAGAAAGGACGAATCTCTCCACCAGCCGTTGAAGAAGTCGCATGCCTCTGGCATAATATATACATATTTTGTGTTTAAGTGAATTGGTATACTTAAGAATAGCCGTATTTTGGTGCACGTATATTTATATATATATCTAATATAATATTTTCCCAACGCCCAGGATCCGGAGCGTCGAGATCTCATCGCCCAGGATTTAAAAAGGGGGTAAGTTTGTCGGGACACGGTTCCTTTCTTATAAACGTACATATATAAATATTCGTGCAGTATCCTACAGTTTTATAGACTACTATAAACTTTTTCAGCGGCGAGTATCAGCCTTGTAGTTATATGATAATTGCAAGAGCCCTCTGAGCGACGTTTTTAGACGTGAATAGTCAGTATTTTGCTGATGTGTGCACTTTCATAGGTGATAAATTAGATACTCTCCGCTAACAGAATAATTGTCAATTAAATTAGATTAATCAACAGACGCAGATATATATTATAATAAATTTATAATGTAAAAAAGAATTCGAAACCATGGTGTGCTAGAACTCTAACAAAGGGGGTGTGCTGACGCGAGAAGTGAAGTAGGTCAAGAACAATGACATAACTTTCGACGGACAACCTTTACATTAGGGGATCGTATTGCGCGGCCGGGACGATCCATTGGCACACGAATGTGTGAAGGGGATGAAATATGGCCAAAACACAGCCCGATCGTATTGCGATCAAGCGACAGCTAAGCTTGTTGGGCAGTGTGGTCTGATGACTGAAGAACTTGATGACTAATATTATTTTCCAGGCACTTTTAATATTTATTCTCGTTATGTTGGAGAGGAGAGAGGCTTACCAAGATCCCACGACCCGAATACGACGTAGCTTATGCCGGCAAATGGTGCCTGAACATCGGACGCCTCTCCCTCGGCCCAAGTCCTTGTCAGGACTCGGGCACTAATATGCCCACGTAACAGAATTGGCGCCCAACGTTAGGACATTTCATATTCCTTAAGGAATTCTACCAGGGTCCACAATCTCGGTACCTGCGGTATCGGAGTGGGTGTACCTAGGGATGGCATGGCTTTCATCTTTATTTGCCATGAGTAGTTTGACTGTTTTATAGAGCAGGGAACTTAAATAACTTTAAATATGCGCATACCTATTTTGTCTTTAAATTAGTAAATTTAAATTCCCCAAATTCTGTGACTGTCCGTGTTGAGAGACCTCTCAATCAGAAATTTGTCTCAGAATAGTGGCTTGACTTTAAAAGGCTTGACTTCGAATGTTCTGGGTCCGTCGTATGCAGCATATGCTTAGTCTGTTGCTTCCAGACTTCTTGGTTTGTTGTCAGAAATGGTGGCCCATTAAACCACAACTCCTTTTGTTTAAGCTGTGTTCCTGAACATCCTCTTGACGCAAGGTCTGCTGGGTTGTCTTCTGATGCTACATGCCCCCATTGCTCCGGATTTGATAGCTCATGAATCCGAGCAATTCGGTTTGCCACGAACGTATGAAATGATGACGCTGTTGCGTTTATCCATGCTAACACTATTGTAGAGTCCGTCCAATATTTGACTTCATCTATACTTATCCATAGATCCTTTTTGATTCTTTCTGCTAGCTCAGCTCCTAGCACCGCTGCACATAATTCTAGTCTAGGTAATGTTTGTTTTGCTAGGGGTGCCACTCGTGATTTTGCGCATAGCAGCTTACTTACTATTGGACCGGACGATGTGATTGTACGAAGATAAGCAGCCGTCCCATAAGCGACTTCTGACGCATCAGAAAATATATGCAGTTGAATGGCTGCTGGGTCTGCCTGTGGAAACGGGTGCCTGGCGAGCTCAATGGTAGCTAATACCTGACTATCATTTCGAAATGCTTGCCAATGGGTTGTATCTTCCTTGTCCAATTCAGTGTCCCAGTCTAACGATTTTTGCCATAGTTGCTGCATAAATATTTTTGCTGCTGTCGTTATGGGGCATAGTAAGCCTAATGGATCAAATATTTTGGCTAATTCAGAGCACACAACTCGTTTTGTGACCGATTCTTGTTCGTATGGCGTCGCGCGTCCTTGGAGTTTATCTTCCTTAGGATTCCACACTATCCCTAGTGTTTTTATTGTTGCATCCGAGAATTTTCTGAAGTCGAGGTCCAACGCCTGGTCGTCCTTTGGAATATCCTTAAGTAAGTCCGGGTGACTTGCGCACCACTTCCTCAACCACAGTTTTGCCGACCCTAGAATTGTACAAATCTGATCTCGTTGCCGTATCGCCTCCTCCAGCGTGTCGGCTCCCGATAAGCAGTCGTCGACATAGAAGTTTTGCTGAACGGCGAACGCGCCTAGCTGCTGGCTAGTCGGCGCTCTCTGTGCCAGATGTTGTAAACATTTTGTTGCTAAGTAAGGTGCACATGCAGTCCCGTAGGTCACCGTATTTAAATGGAAGTAACGTTTCGTCGCCATACTATGAGTTGATAGCCCCTGTCTTGAGGATGAACCCAGATTTGTCGATACATTTTTCTACGTCTGCTGTGAATACGAACCGGTGAGTCTGGAACCGTAACAAAATTGATAGTAAATCACTCTGAACTCTCGGCCCGACCCTTAGAATGTTGTTAAGGCTCTTTCCTGTTGAGCTAGGTGCCGAAGCGTCAAAAACCACTCTTAATTTTGTGGTGGAGCTGTCTGGTTTCAGTGGGGAATGAAGTAATGATTCCTTGGTACACTGGAAAGTTGTACCTCCGTCATGTGAGCGTCCAATGTTTCCAACATGCCGGATCGCCGTTCTAAAAAGGCTAAAACACTTTCCAGCAACCGGACTTCTGTCGGTGAGTTGGCTGAGTCTTCGAGAGCGGCAGTTTCCGCCGCACTAAGAACCCTATAATTGGATCCCAGCTCTTTGTGCAGATTTCCAGGTTTTTTAAAGTACTCATTGAATTCTTGATCGTGTCATGTAAGGCACTGAGTTGGCGTAAAGAGCCATCTATAGGCTTATAGTCAACGATTTTTGATATGGCGGCGAATACTAGTATTTTTCCGTTCTGATACCTGGCCTTTAAACGCAACCAGGTGTCGTCATAGCCACCCTGTGAGAAGGCTGTGTCTGTCAAGACGCTTCTCGCTTCACCAAGAAGCGAACTCTGTAGAATATGTAGTTTTTGACTGGCCGAATATGGTTTGTTATGTACCAATTCCACAAAGAGATCATGGAACCGTGGCCAGTCTAGATACTCGCCATTGAATTCCGGAATGCTAATTGGCGGTAGTGCCAAGTTTAGGCTCATTGGCGCATCGTTTTCTCGAAGCAAGTTCATTTCGTATTCCTCATATAACGTGTGGAATTGGGCTAGCTCTGCTTCTGCCCGAGCTGCTATCCAATTCATCGTGGGCTTGCCTCAGTAATGCCCAATGGAGATCCAAGTGTCTTTGTAGGGCTGGGGTGACGGTTGGAGCGTTTGAGGCTAATGTTAAGATGATTCCAATTCGTTGCAACTTCTCTGCAACTTTCGAATTACCGTGTCAATTATGGAGCTTCCCTTTACTTGCTCTCCTATTGTGATCTTGATGTTGGCTGAGGTTCGTCTGGGGGCCTTTGGTGGATCGCTTCCAGTCGGTATATTGTCATGGATACTTCTTTTATACTTCTCTTTACCCGAGGGTAGTGCCGCTTGCTGGACCTCTTCATCCAGATCATAAAATTGTTGCCAGAGCTCCGTTAGTTGTTCTATTCTACCGGCATAATAGCCTTCTCGGAGGCGACGGTCTTTACGTGAGAGAAGTAATAAGACTTGTGAGTGTTTAGATTTGTAACTTTATTGAGCTGTTGGTTAGCGCTTAAATACTATCATGACCCGGAAGTTTTGGGCATGCATTATCTGCTACGTTAGCATCGGGTTGGAGCTGCAAGCGTGTTGACCTATTTTAGCCGGTTGTCTACGCTGCAATGTCAGCAGTATGCTGCTTGCTGCTTGACCGCTTGCCCCATACTTGCAGCGTCGGCACTATATTGTGCTGCTACTGTGCGCCTGGTCGCTGTTCCGTATAAGTTGCATTGGTCGTCTGTACTGCTTGCTGAAAACTTAAAACTCCGTCGTGTTGGGGGTTGCGTGCGTTTGACCCATGCTGCGCAACCTTCGTCCAATATTTGACTTCATCTATCCTTATGCGTAGATTCTTTCTGCTAGCTCAGCTCCTAGCACCGCTGCACATAATTCTAGTCTAGGTAATGTTTGTTTTGCTAGGGGTGCCACTCGTGATTTTGCGCATAGCAGCTTACTTACTATTGGACCGGACGATGTGATTGTACGAAGATAAGCAGCCGTCCCATAAGCGACTTCTGACGCATCAGAAAATATATGCAGTTGAATGGCTGCTGGGTCTGCCTGTGGAAACGGGTGCCTGGCGAGCTCAATGGTAGCTAATACCTGACTATCATTTCGAAATGCTTGCCAATGGGTTGTATCTTCCTTGTCCAATTCAGTGTCCCAGTCTAACGATTTTTGCCATAGTTGCTGCATAAATATTTTTGCTGCTGTCGTTATGGGGCATAGTAAGCCTAATGGATCAAATATTTTGGCTAATTCAGAGCACACAACTCGTTTTGTGACCGATTCTTGTTCGTATGGCGTCGCGCGTCCTTGGAGTTTATCTTCCTTAGGATTCCACACTATCCCTAGTGTTTTTATTGTTGCATCCGAGAATTTGCTGAAGTCGAGGTCCAACGCCTGGTCGTCCTTTGGAATATCCTTAAGTAAGTCCGGGTGACTTGCGCACCACTTCCTCAACCTTAGTTTTGCCGACCCTAGAATTGTACAAATCTGATCTCGTTGCCGTATCGCCTCCTCCAGCGTGTCGGCTCCCGATAAGCAGTCGTCGACATAGAAGTTTTGCTGAACGGCGAACGCGCCTAGCTGCTGGCTTGTCGGCGCTCTCTGTGCCAGATGTTGTAAACATTTTGTTGCTAAGTAAGGTGTACATGCAGTCCCGTAGGTCACCGTATTTAAATGGAAGTAACGTACTTTTTCTAGTGGGTTTCGTCGCCATACTATGAGTTGATAGCCCCTGTCTTGAGGATGAACCCAGATTTGTCGATACATTTTTTCTACGTCTGCTGTGAATACGAACCGGTGAGTCTGGAACCGTAACAAAATTGATAGTAAATCACTCTGAACTCTCGGCCCGACCCTTAGAATGTTGTTAAGGCTCTTTCCTGTTGAGCTAGGTGCCGAAGCGTCAAAAACCACTCTTAATTTTGTGGTGGAGCTGTCTGGTTTCAGTGGGGAATGAAGTAATGATTCCTTGGTACACTGGAAAGTTGTACCTCCGTCATGTGAGCGTCCAATGTTTCCAACATGCCGGATCGCCGTTCTAAAAAGGCTAAAACACTTTCCAGCAACCGGACTTCTGTCGGTGAGTTGGCTGAGTCTTCGAGAGCGGCAGTTTCCGCCGCACTAAGAACCCTATAATTGGATCCCAGCTCTTTGTGCAGATTTCCAGGTTTTTTAAAGTACTCATTGAATTCTTGATCGTGTCATGTAAGGCACTGAGTTGGCGTAAAGAGCCATCTATAGGCTTATAGTCAACGATTTTTGATATGGCGGCGAATACTAGTATTTTTCCGTTCTGATACCTGGCCTTTAAACGCAACCAGGTGTCGTCATAGCCACCCTGTGAGAAGGCTGTGTCTGTCAAGACGCTTCTCGCTTCACCAAGAAGCGAACTCTGTAGAATATGTAGTTTTTGACTGGCCGAATATGGTTTGTTATGTACCAATTCCACAAAGAGATCATGGAACCGTGGCCAGTCTAGATACTCGCCATTGAATTCCGGAATGCTAATTGGCGGTAGTGCCAAGTTTAGGCTCATTGGCGCATCGTTTTCTCGAAGCAAGTTCATTTCGTATTCCTCATATAACGTGTGGAATTGGGCTAGCTCTGCTTCTGCCCGAGCTGCTATCCAATTCATCGTGGGCTTGCCTCAGTAATGCCCAATGGAGATCCAAGTGTCTTTGTAGGGCTGGGGTGACGGTTGGAGCGTTTGAGGCTAATGTTAAGATGATTCCAATTCGTTGCAACTTCTCTGCAACTTTCGAATTACCGTGTCAATTATGGAGCTTCCCTTTACTTGCTCTCCTATTGTGATCTTGATGTTGGCTGAGGTTCGTCTGGGGGCCTTTGGTGGATCGCTTCCAGTCGGTATATTGTCATGGATACTTCTTTTATACTTCTCTTTACCCGAGGGTAGTGCCGCTTGCTGGACCTCTTCATCCAGATCATAAAATTGTTGCCAGAGCTCCGTTAGTTGTTCTATTCTACCGGCATAATAGCCTTCTCGGAGGCGACGGTCTTTACGTGAGAGAAGTAATAAGACTTGTGAGTGTTTAGATTTGTAACTTTATTGAGCTGTTGGTTAGCGCTTAAATACTATCATGACCCGGAAGTTTTGGGCATGCATTATCTGCTACGTTAGCATCGGGTTGGAGCTGCAAGCGTGTTGACCTATTTTAGCCGGTTGTCTACGCTGCAATGTCAGCAGTATGCTGCTTGCTGCTTGACCGCTTGCCCCATACTTGCAGCGTTGGCACTATATTGTGCTGCTACTGTGCGCCTGGTCGCTGTTCCGTATAAGTTGCATTGGTCGTCTGTACTGCTTGCTGAAAACTTACAACTCCGTCGTGTTGGGGGTTGCGTGCGTTTGACCCATGCTGCGCAACCTTCGTCCAATATTTGACTTCATCTATCCTTATCCGTAGATTCTTTCTGCTAGCTCAGCTCCTAGCACCGCTGCACATAATTCTAGTCTAGGTAATGTTTGTTTTGCTAGGGGTGCCACTCGTGATTTTGCGCATAGCAGCTTACTTACTATTGGACCGGACGATGTGATTGTACGAAGATAAGCAGCCGTCCCATAAGCGACTTCTGACGCATCAGAAAATATATGCAGTTGAATGGCTGCTGGGTCTGCCTGTGGAAATGGGTGCCTGGCGAGCTCAATGGTAGCTAATACCTGACTATCATTTCGAAATGCTTGCCAATGGGTTGTATCTTCCTTGTCCAATTCAGTGTCCCACTCTAACGATTTTTGCCATAGTTGCTGCATAAATATTTTTGCTGCTGTCGTTATGGGGCATAGTAAGCCTAATGGATCAAATATTTTGGCTAATTCAGAGCACACAACTCGTTTTGTGACCGATTCTTGTTCGTATGGCGTCGCGCGTCCTTGGAGTTTATCTTCCTTAAGATTCAACACTATCCCTAGTGTTTTTATTGTTGCATCCGAGAATTTGCTGAAGTCGAGGTCCAACGCCTGGTCGTCCTTTGGAATATCCTTAAGTAAGTCCGGGTGACTTGCGCACCACTTCCTCAACCTTAGTTTTGCCGACCCTAGAATTGTACAAATCTGATCTCGTTGCCGTATCGCCTCCTCCAGCGTGTCGGCTCCCGATAAGCAGTCGTCGACATAGAAGTTTTCTGAACGGCGAACGCGCCTAGCTGCTGGCTTGTCGGCGCTCTCTGTGCCAGATGTTGTAAACATTTTGTTGCTAAGTAAGGTGCACATGCAGTCCCGTAGGTCACCGTATTTAAATGGAAGTAACGTTTCGTCGCCATACTATGAGTTGATAGCCCCTGTCTTGAGGATGAACCCAGATTTGTCGATACATTTTTCTACGTCTGCTGTGAGTACGAACCGGTGAGTCCGGAACCGTAACAAAATTGATAGTAAATCACTCTGAACTGTCGGCCCGACCCTTAGAATGTTGTTAAGGCTCTTTCCTGTTGAGCTAGGTGCCGAAGCGTCAAAAACCACTCTTAATTTTGTGGTGGAGCTGTCTGGTTTCAGTGGGGAATGAAGTAATGATTCCTTGGTACACTGGAAAGTTGTACCTCCGTCATGTGATTTAAACGTTCATACTCATCCATAAAACTCACGTATCCTTCTAGCATTGCTGGATCCCGTTCTAAACGACGTTCTATGCTGGAAAATCTCCGTTGAGCCAAGGCTAATGTTTTTCATAGTTCCCTTGGATTTTCTGCGAACGTCAATTTTACCATTAGTCGTTGATCCGGGCAGAATTGGACGTTTGATACAAAGTGTTCTTCACAAAGCCTCTCTTGGACTGTCAGTGCTGGTACTTCGGTGTTAAACGAAAAACAAAATTTTTCTAGGGCTGGTAATGGGTCTTCCCGTGTTATTGTCATGACATTTCCTGCCATGGCTGCTGGCACTCGTCGTCTCACTGCGCCGAACACAATCCACCCAAGAGCGGTTTCTTGTAGAGTTGGCTTATCATCCCCCAAATCCATAAGTCCGGGTCTTATCAATCGAGAATACACCTCGGCTCCCAGAAGCAAGTCTATGCTTCCGGGTTGACCGAATTTCGGGTCCGTCAACACTACCGTGCTCGGAATACTGAGACCTTCATCTATGGATTCCGACGGTAGGTTTTTCGTCAGTTGTGGTAAGATAAACACGTCAATCTCCTTCTGAAAATTCGAACTTAACGATGACAGCCGTACACGTGCCCATGACGAAGATCCCTGCGCCGTGTGTCCAATTCCTAGGAGTCCTTGGGAAGTGCTGAAGGTGGGGAGACCAAGTTGATCTGCCATCCTTCTGGACATGAGATTTAGCTAAGAGCCAAGGTCGATGACTGCTCGACATTGTTCTCGCTTTGCGGTTTGTCCTTGTATTGCCACAATGGCTGTGGCGAGTAATACGTACGTGTTTGGCTGTTGGCCAACGCAGACACCTTGTTAATCATTGGGGTTTGCTGATTTCGACCTGAAACATCCATTGCTTGCAATGGTTGATCTCGGGTAGCAATGGCAACAACCGGCGCCATTGTTCTTAATAAGCTGTTGTATTTTTCCTTGCAGCTCGTTTTGGTCGTCTAACAATCGATTGTGTAAATCGATTCTGGTTTGGTTTGTCTGCTCGATGAATGAAGTCGACATAGTGCAGATATTCAGTAAGTCGGCTACTGCGGTTCTTAAGATAGACTTGACAGGTGATTGTGTAAGCAAGTCTTACCTGTGCAAACCGGTGTGTGTGTTGCCTATGCGGAAGGCGGATGGTGAAGTTGATCCTTTGTTGGTAAAGGAGGATAATGACACACCTGTCGCTGGCACGGGGACACTAAAGAGCACAGGACGATTCGCGTCGCGACACAGATAGCTAGGGTAGTATGGTGCCGGACCATAGGCGATCGATGAGCTGTGTTAGGGTGAGTTGACAAGAGTCTTTACGTGAGAGAAGCAATAAGACTTGTGAGTGTTTAGATTTGTAACTGACTTTATTGAGCTGTTGGTTAGCGCTTAAATACTATCATGACCCGGAAGTTTTGGGCATGCATTATCTGCTACGCTAGCATCGGGTTGGAGCTGCAAGCGTGTTGACCTATTTTAGCTGGTTGTCTACGCTGCAATGTCAGCAGTATGCTGGTTGCTGCTTGACCGCTTGCCCCATACTTGCAGCGTCGGCACTATATTGTGCTGCTACTGTGCGCCTGGTCGCTGTTCCGTATAAGTTGCATTGGTCGTCTGTACTGCTTGCTGAAAACTTACAACTCCGTCGTGTTCGGGGTTGCGTGCGTTTGACCCGTGCTGCGCAACCTTCGTCCAATATTTGACTTCATCTATACTTATCCATAGATCCTTTTTGATTCTTTCTGCTAGCTCAGCTCCTAGCACCGCTGCACATAATTCTAGTCTAGGTAATGTTTGTTTTGCTAGGGGTGCCACTCGTGATTTTGCGCATAGCAGCTTACTTACTATTGGACCGGACGATGTGATTGTACGAAGATAAGCAGCCGTCCCATAAGCGACTTCTGACGCATCAGAAAATATATGCAGTTGAATGGCTGCTGGGTCTGCCTGTGGAAACGGGTGCCTGGCGAGCTCAATGGTAGCTAATACCTGACTATCATTTCGAAATGCTTGCCAATGGGTTGTATCTTCCTTGTCCAATTCAGTGTCCCAGTCTAACGATTTTTGCCATAGTTGCTGCATAAATATTTTTGCTGCTGTCGTTATGGGGCATAGTAAGCCTAATGGATCAAATATTTTGGCTAATTCAGAGCACACAACTCGTTTTGTGACCGATTCTTGTTCGTATGGCGTCGCGCGTCCTTGGAGTTTATCTTCCTTAGGATTCCACACTATCCCTAGTGTTTTTATTGTTGCATCCGAGAATTTGCTGAAGTCGAGGTCCAACGCCTGGTCGTCCTTTGGAATATCCTTAAGTAAGTCCGGGTGACTTGCGCAACCTTAGTTTTGCCGACCCTAGAATTGTACAAATCTGATCTCGTTGCCGTATCGCCTCCTCCAGCGTGTCGGCTCCCGATAAGCAGTCGTCGACATAGAAGTTTTGCTGAACGGCGAACGCGCCTAGCTGCTGGCTTGTCGGCGCTCTCTGTGCCAGATGTTGTAAACATTTTGTTGCTAAGTAAGGTGCACATGCAGTCCCGTAGGTCACCGTATTTAAATGGAAGTAACGTTTCGTCGCCATACTATGAGTTGATAGCCCCTGTCTTGAGGATGAACCCAGATTTGTCGATACATTTTTCTACGTCTGCTGTGAATACGAACCGGTGAGTCCGGAACCGTAACAAAATTGATAGTAAATCACTCTGAACTGTCGGCCCGACCCTTAGAATGTTGTTAAGGCTCTTTCCTGTTGAGCTAGGTGCCGAAGCGTCAAAAACCACTCTTAATTTTGTGGTGGAGCTGTCTGGTTTCAGTGGGGAATGAAGTAATGATTCCTTGGTACACTGGAAAGTTGTACCTCCGTCATGTGATTTAAACGTTCATACTCATCCATAAAACTCACGTATCCTTCTAGCATTGCTGGATCCCGTTCTAAACGACGTTCTATGCTGGAAAATCTCCGTTGAGCCAAGGCTAATGTTTTTCATAGTTCCCTTGGATTTTCTGCGAACGTCAATTTTACCATTAGTCGTTGATCCGGGCAGAATTGGACGTTTGATACAAAGTGTTCTTCACAAAGCCTCTCTTGGACTGTCATTGCTGGTACTTCGGTGTTAAACGAAAAACAAAATTTTTCTAGGGCTGGTAATGGGTCTTCCCGTGTTATTGTCATGACATTTCCTGCCATGGCTGCTGGCACTCGTCGTCTCACTGCGCCGAACACAATCCACCCAAGAGCGGTTTCTTGTAGAGTTGGCTTATCATCCCCCAAATCCATAAGTCCGGGTCTTATCAATCGAGAATACACCTCGGCTCCCAGAAGCAAGTCTATGCTTCCGGGTTGACCGAATTTCGAGTCCGTCAACACTACCGTGCTCGGAATACTGAGTCCTTCATCTATGGATTCCGACGGTAGGTTTTTCGTCAGTTGTGGTAAGATAAACACGTCAATCTCCTTCTGAAAATTCGAACTTAACGATGACAGCCGTACACGTGCCCATGACGAAGATCCCTGCGCCGTGTGTCCAATTCCTAGGATTCCTTGGGAAGTGCTGAAGGTGGGGAGACCAAGTTGATCTGCCATCCTTCTGGACATGAGATTTAGCTAAGAGCCAAGGTCGATGACTGCTCGACATTGTTCTCGCTTTGCGGTTTGTCCTTGTATTGCCACAATGGCTGTGGCGAGTAATACGTACGTGTTTGGCTGTTGGCCAACGCAGACACCTTGTTAATCATTGGGGTTTGCTAATTTCGACCTGAAACATCCATTGCTTGCAATGGTTGATCTCGGGTAGCAATGGCAACAACCAGCGCCGTGGAATCTGGATGCTTGTGTAACATGGAATGATGCCGTTGACGGCAAAAACGACAGGTCATTGGCGACGGGCAGCTGTTTGTCTTATGGTAGTTTGACAGACAATTGGCACAGCCTGTAATCTTCGTCATTGCCTGTGAACGTTCTTCCGGATTCATTCTTCGGAACATGTTGCAGGATAATAGCCGGTGCTATGTTGCAAATTTTACAAATGTTATCTCGTGATACCAATGTTTTGGGTTGAGCGTCCAATGTTTCCAACATGCCGGATCACCGTTCTAAAAAGGCTGAAACACTTTCCAGCAACGGGACTTCTGTCGGTGAGTTGGCTGAGTCTTCGAGAGCGGCAGTTTCCGCCGCACTAATACCTATAATTGGATCCCAGCTCTTTGTGCAGATTTCCAGGTTTTTTAAAGTACTCATTGAATTCTTGATCGTGTCATGTAAGGCACTGAGTTGGCGTGAAGAGCCATCAACGATTTTTGATATGGCGGCGAATACTAGTATTTTGCCGTTCTGATACCTGGCCTTTAAACGCAACCAGGTGTCGTCATAGCCACCCTGTGAGAAGGCTGTGTCTGTCAAGACGCTTCTCGCTTCACCAAGAAGCGAACTCTGTAGAATATGTAGTTTTTGACTGGCCGAATATGGTTTGTTATGTACCAATTCCACAAAGAGATCATGGAACCGTGGCCAGTCTAGATACTCGCCATTGAATTCCGGAATGCTAATTGGCGGTAGTGCCAAGTTTAGGCTCATTGGCGCATCGTTTTCTCGAAGCAAGTTCATTTCGTATTCCTCATATAACGTGTGGAATTGGGCTAGCTCTGCTTCTGCCCGAGCTGCTATCCAATTCATCGTGGGCTTGCCTCAGTAATGCCCAATGGAGATCCAAGTGTCTTTGTAGGGCTGGGGTGACGGTTGGAGCGTTTGAGGCTAATGTTAAGATGATTCCAATTCGTTGCAACTTCTCTGCAACTTTCGAATTACCGTGTCAATTATGGAGCTTCCCTTTACTTGCTCTCCTATTGTGATCTTGATGTTGGCTGAGGTTCGTCTGGGGGCCTTTGGTGGATCGCTTCCAGTCGGTATATTGTCATGGATACTTCTTTTATACTTCTCTTTACCCGAGGGTAGTGCCGCTTGCTGGACCTCTTCATCCAGATCATAAAATTGTTGCCAGAGCTCCGTTATTTGTTCTAATCTACCGGCATAATAGCCTTCTCGGAGGCGACGGTCGGCAGAATCTTTGCCATTGTTCTTAATAAGCTGTTGTATTTTTCCTTGCAGCTCGTTTTGGTCGTCTAACAATCGATTGTGTAAATCGATTCTGGTTTGGTTTGTCTGCTCGATGAATGAAGTCGAAATAGTGCAGATATTCAGTAAGTCGGCTACTGCGGTTCTTAAGATAGACTTGACAGGTGATTGTGTAAGCAAGTCTTACCTGTGCAAACCGGTGTGTGTGTTGCCTATGCGGAAGGCGGATGGTGAAGTTGATCCTTTGTTGGTAAAGGAGGATAATGACACACCTGTCGCTGGCACGGGGACACTAAAGAGCACAGGACGATTCGCGTCGCGACACAGATAGCTAGGGTAGTATGGTGCCGGACCATAGGCGATCGATGAGCTGTGTTAGGGTGAGTTGACAAGAGTCTTTACGTGAGAGAAGTAATAAGACTTGTGAGTGTTTAGATTTGTAACTGACTTTATTGAGCTGTTGGTTAGCGCTTAAATACTATCATGACCCGGAAGTTTTGGGCATGCATTATCTGCTACGCTAGCATCGGGTTGGAGCTGCAAGCGTGTTGACCTATTTTAGCTGGTTGTCTACGCTGCAATGTCAGCAGTATGCTGGTTGCTGCTTGACCGCTTGCCCCATACTTGCAGCGTCGGCACTATATTGTGCTGCTACTGTGCGCCTGGTCGCTGTTCCGTATAAGTTGCATTGGTCGTCTGTACTGCTTGCTGAAAACTTACAACTCCGTCGTGTTCGGGGTTGCGTGCGTTTGACCCGTGCTGCGCAACCTTCGTCCAATATTTGACTTCATCTATACTTATCCTTTATCATCATCTAGATCCTTTTTGATCCTTTCTGCTAGCTCAGCTCCTAGCACCGCTGCACATAATTGTAGTCTAGGCAATGTTTGTTTTGCTAGGGGTGCCACTCGTGATTTTGCGCATAGCAGCTTACTTACTATTGGACCGGACGATGTGATTGTACGAAGATAAGCAGCCGTCCCATAAGCGACTTCTGACGCATCAGAAAATATATGCAGTTGAATGGCTGCTGGGTCTGCCTGTGGAAACGGGTGCCTGGCGAGCTCAATGGTAGCTAATACCTGACTATCATTTCGAAATGCTTGCCAATGGATTGTATCTTCCTTGTCCAATTCAGTGTCCCAGTCTAACGATTTTTGCCATAGTTGCTGCATAAATATTTTTGCTGCTGTCGTTATGGGGCATAGTAAGCCTAATGGATCAAATATTTTGGCTAATTCAGAGCACACAACTCGTTTTGTGACCGATTCTTGTTCGTATGGCGTCGCGCGTCCTTGGAGTTTATCTTCCTTAAGATTCAACACTATCCCTAGTGTTTTTATTGTTGCATCCGAGAATTTGCTGAAGTCGAGGTCCAACGCCTGGTCGTCCTTTGGAATATCCTTAAGTAAGTCCGGGTGACTTGCGCAACCTTAGTTTTGCCGACCCTAGAATTGTACAAATCTGATCTCGTTGCCGTATCGCCTCCTCCAGCGTGTCGGCTCCCGATAAGCAGTCGTCGACATAGAAGTTTTGCTGAACGGCGATCGCGCCTAGCTGCTGGCTATTCGGCGCTCTCTGTGCCAGATGTTGTAAACATTTTGTTGCTAAGTAAGGTGCACATGCAGTCCCGTAGGTCACCGTATTTAAATGGAAGTAACGTCTTTTTTCTAGTGGGTTTCGTCGCCATACTATGATTTGATAGCCCCTGTCTTGAGGATGAACCCAGATTTGTCGATACATTTTTTCTACGTCTGCTGTGAATACGAACCGGTGAGTCCGGAACCGTAACAAAATTGATAGTAAATCACTCTGAACTGTCGGCCCGACCCTTAGAATGTTGTTAAGGCTCTTTCCTGTTGAGCTAGGTGCCAAAGCGTCAAAAACCACTCTTAATTTTGTGGTGGAGCTGTCTGGTTTCAGTGGGGAATGAAGTAAAGATTCCTTGGTACACTGGAAAGTTGTACCTCCGTCATGTGATTTAAACGTTCATACTCATCCATAAAACTCACGTATCCTTCTAGCATTGCTGGATCCCGTTCTAAACGTATTCATTTCGTATTCCTCATATAACGTGTGCAATTGGGCTAGCTCTGCTTCTGCCCGAGCTGCGGCCCCAGGTGTGCTATCCAATTCATCGTGGACTTGCCTCAGTAATGCCCAATGGAGATCCAAGTGTCTTTGTAGGGCTGGGGTGACGGTTGGAGCGTTTGAGGCTAATGTTAATGATGATTCCAATTCGTTGCAGCTTCTCTGCAACTGTCGAATTACCGTGTCAATTATGGAGCTTCCCTTTACTTGCTCTCCTATTGTGATCTTGATGTTGGCTGAGGTTCGTTTGGGTATATTGTCATGGATACTTCTTTGATACTTCTCTCTTGATAGCTCATTAAGTGCTATGAGTCGTGAGGAGTATTCACTTCCCGTGGGTAGTGCCGCTTGCTGGACCTCTTCATCCAGATCATAAAATTGTTGCCAGAGCTCCGTTAGTTGTTCTAATCTACCGGCATAATAGCCGTCTCGGAGGCGACGGTCGGCAGAATCTTTGCCATTGTTCTTAATAAGCTGTTGTATTTTTCCTTGCAGCTCGTTTTGGTCGTCTAACAATCGATTGTGTAAATCGATTCTGGTTTGGTTTGTCTGCTCGATGAATGAAGTCGACATAGTGCAGATATTCAGTAAGTCGACTACTGCGGTTCTTAAGATAGACTTGACTATAGCTTTCGACTATAGCGTCCTTTTTTTGTGTTCCATTTTTTTAAATACGAAAGAAGGATATTAAATTAATGAAACAACTACAATCAAATTGTAGCAAGCAGACACACGGACACACACACACACATGGATGCACAACTGACGTGAGGCAAGACGGTTGTATAGTCGAGTGCGCTCTGAGATTATCTCGTTTTAAAGTCATAGTAAGTCACTCTGAACTGTCGGCCCGACCTTTAGAATGTTGTTAAGGCTCTTTCCTGTTGAGCTAGGTGCCGAAGCGTCAAAAACCACTCTTAATTTTGTGGTGGAGCTGTCTGGTTTCAGTGGGGAATGAAGTAAAGATTCCTTGGTACACTGGAAAGTTGTACCTCCGTCATGTGATTTAAACGTTCATACTCATCCATAAAACTCACGTATCCTTCTAGCATTGCTGGATCCCGTTCTAAACGACGTTCTATGCTGGAAAATCTCCGTTGAGCCAAGGCTAATGTTTTTCATAGTTCCCTTGGATTTTCTGCGAACGTCAATTTTACCATTAGTCGTTGATCCGGGCAGAATTGGACGTTTGAT
Organism: Drosophila suzukii; assembly: GCF_043229965.1. Lineage (NCBI taxonomy): Eukaryota > Metazoa > Arthropoda > Insecta > Diptera > Drosophilidae > Drosophila > Drosophila suzukii. The sequence goes on along the minus strand of NC_092082.1, from coordinate 49,966,477 downwards.
ACAAAGTGTTCTTCACAAAGCCTCTCTTGGACTGTCATTGCTGGTACTTCGGTGTTAAACGAAAAACAAAATTTTTCTAGGGCTGGTAATGGGTCTTCCCGTGTTATTGTCATGACATTTCCTGCCATGGCTGCTGGCACTCGTCGTCTCACTGCGCCGAACACAATCCACCCAAGAGCGGTTTCTTGTAGAGTTGGCTTATCATCCCCCAAATCCATAAGTCCGGGTTTTATCAATCGAGAATACACCTCGGCTCCCAGAAGCAAGTCTATGCTTCCGGGATGACCGAATTCCGGGTCCGTCAACACTACCGTGCTCGGAATACTGAGTCCTTCATCTATGGATTCCGACGGTAGGTTTTTCGTCAGTTGTGGTAAGATAAACACGTCAATCTGCTTCTGAAAATTCGAACTCAACGATGACAGCCGTACACGTGCCCATGACGAAGATCCCTGCGCCGTGTGTCAAATTCCTAGGATTCCTTGGGAAGTGCTGAAGGTGGGGAGACCAAGTTGATCTGCCATCCTTCTGGAAATGAGATTTAGCTGAGAGCCAAGGTCGATGACTGCTCGACATTGTTCTCGCTTTGCGGTTTGTCCTTGTATTGCCACAATGGCTGTGGCGAGTAATACGTACGTGTTTGGCTGTTGGCCGAGGGCCAACGCAGACACCTTGTTAATCATTGGGGTTTGCTGATTTCGACCTGAAACATCCATTGCTTGTAAAGGTTGATCTCGGGTAGCAATGGCAACAACTGGCGCCTTGGAATCTGGATGTTTGTGTAACATGGAGTGATGCCGTTGACGGCAAAAACGACAGGTCATTGGCGACGGGCAGCTGTTTGTCTTATGGTAGTTTGACAGACAATTGGCACAGCCTGCAATCTTCGTCATTGCCTGTGAACGTTCTTCCGGATTCATTCTTCGAAAATTGTTGCAGGATAATAGCCGGTGCTATGTTGCAAATTTTACAAATGTTATCTCGTGATACCAATGTTTTGGGTTGAGCGTCCAATGTTTCCAACATGCCGGATCGCCGTTCTAAAAAGGCTGAAACATTTTCCAGCAACGGGACTTCTGTCGGTGAGTTGGCTGAGTCTTCGAGAGCGGCAGTTTCCGCCGCACTAAGAACCCTATAATTGGATCCCAGCGCTTTGTGCAGACTTCCAGGTTTTTTAAAGTACTCATTGAATTCTTGATCGTGTCATGTAAGGTTCTGAGTTGGCGTGAAGAGCCATCTATAGGCTTATAGTCAACGATATTTGATATGGCGGCGAATACTAGTATTTTTCCGTTCTGATACCTGGCCTTTAAACGCAACCAGGTGCTGTCAAAACCACCCTGTGAGAAGGCTGTGTCTGTCAAGACGCTTCTCGCTTCACCAAGAAGCGAACTCTGTAGAAAATGTAGTTTTTGACTGGCCGAATATGGTTTATTATGTACCATTTCCACAAAGAGATCATGGAACCGTGGCCAGTCTAGATACTCGCCGTTAAACTCCGGAATGCTAATTGGCCGAACTGCCAAGTTTAGGCTCATTGGCAAGTCGTTTTATCGAAGCAAGTTCATTTCGTATTCCTCATATAACGTGTGCAATTGGGCTAGCTCTGCTTCTGCCCGAGCTGCGGCCCCAGGTGTGCTATCCAATTCATCGTGGACTTGCCTCAGTAATGCCCAATGGAGATCCAAGTGTCTTTGTAGGGCTGGGGTGACGGTTGGAGCGTTTGAGGCTAATGTTAATGATGATTCCAATTCGTTGCAGCTTCTCTGCAACTGTCGAATTACCGTGTCAATTATGGAGCTTCCCTTTACTTGCTCTCCTATTGTGATCTTGATGTTGGCTGAGGTTCGTTTGGGGGCCTTTGGTGGATCGCTTCCAGTCGGTATATTGTCATGGATACTTCCTTGATACTTCTCTCTTGATAGCTCATTAAGTGCTATGAGTCGTGAGGAGTATTCACTTCCCGTGGGTAGTGCCGCTTGCTGGACCTCTTCATCCAGATCATAAAATTGTTGCCAGAGCTCCGTTAGTTGTTCTAATCTACCGGCATAATAGCCGTCTCGGAGGCGACGGTCGGCAGAATCTTTGCCATTGTTCTTAATAAGCTGTTGTATTTTTCCTTGCAGCTCGTTTTGGTCGTCTAACAATCGATTGTGTAAATCGATTCTGGTTTGGTTTGTCTGCTCGATGAATGAAGTCGACATAGTGCAGATATTCAGTAAGTCGGCTACTGCGGTTCTTAAGATAGACTTGACTATAGCTTTCGACTATAGCGTCCTTTTTTTGTGTTCCATTTTTTTAAATACGAAAGAAGGATATTAAATTAATGAAACAACTACAATCAAATTGTAGCAAGCAGACACACGGACACACACACACACATGGATGCACAACTGACGTGAGGCAAGACGGTTGTATAGTCGAGTGCGCTCTGAGATTATCTCGTTTTAAAGTCAGTGTAGCGACGGTCGTTACCTAAAAAGTGTACTGTGTATAGTGCGAGACACTCCGGGACTAGAGGTACGTACCAGGGCACTGTTCCGGCGGGGCCTCCGAACGTATCCCCAAGTCTTAAACTGGTGAGGCTGCTTTCGGTTCGTGCTCGAGGTGGCCAAAGGCAGCGCAGAAAGTGCAGAAGCCATGAAGGAGAGCATTGCGAGGGTGTTAGGCGACGCAGCGTCAGTGCGAGCCATGTCGGACGAGACCAAACTGCTCGTTCTGGAGATACGAGACATCGACTCCATCGCGACGGAGCAGGAAATCTGCGCTGCGATTGCGAGCCAGTATGGTATCGACGCGGAGCGCATCAGAGTTCGGAGTCTGCGTCGAGGCTACGCGGTGTCGCAGCTAGCTGTGATCAGCTTGCCCTACTCCCTGGGGAAAACCGTCCTCCATCGTGGCGAGGTGCGGATTGGATGGACCATCTGCAGGATCCGGGAAAGAACAGGCCCCCCAAGATGTTTCAAATGCTTGGAATCCGGGCATATTGCAGTTAACTGCAAGAGCCTAGTGGACAGGAGCGAATGCTGCATGAGATGTGGTGAAAAAGGGCACAAGGCAGCCAAGTGCATCAAGGAGCCTTCTTGTTTATTCTGCTCTGCGGCAGGAAGAAAGGAGACCAGGCACCAGGCAGGAAGCAGACTCTGCCCAGCCACAACCAGCGGGACAGGGAGACCTCGGCCGTCATGCAATTGATTCAGCTAAATCTGAACCATTGTAGGGCCGCGCAGGACCTCCTGAAGCAGACGGTGCGTGAGCTGGGTTCTGAGGTGGCGATACTCAGTGAGCCATACAGAGTGGAAAGCAGCAGCGATTGGGTCACGGATCGCACAGGCAAAGCTGCACTGTGGCTCTGCGGCGTGAGTGTTCCACCAATGCGGGACACGATGGCAGTAGAGGGATTTGTCCGAGCGAACGTAGGCGGCACATGGATCTACAGCTGCTACCTGGCCCCCAGTCTATCACTGACGTCCTTTAGCAGGATCATGGACGAGCTGATCAGCGACCTAAGAGGAAGGAGCAACGTGGTGATCGGAGGCGACTTTAACGCCTGGGCCGAGGAATGGGGCTCCCTCTATACCAACGCCAGGGGGCGCACCATCCTTGAAGCAATAGCGTCTCTGGACATCGTCCTGTTGAACGAGGGCTCCCAGCACACCTTCAACAGAGCTGGGGCCGGTTCAATCATCGATCTATCGTTCGCGAGCAGCTCGTTATCCCGTGGCACACGCTGGAGGATAGGCGAGGTGTTCACGGCCAGCGACCATGAGGCCATCCTGCTGACAGTTGGCTGTCCACCGTGCCAAAGCCAGCCGATGACCGGGCCAAGAAAAGCCTACCGCCAGGACACCTTTAGGACACAGACCTTCGCCAGCGCACTGGAAGGATTGGCTGTATCTGAGATGGATGTAGCAGATGTAGCAGCGAACAAATTGGCAGCCAGACTGGAGGAAGCCTGTGACCAAAGCATGCAGCAGCGTAAGACCTTTCGGAAGCACCACGCGCCAGTGTACTGGTGGAGCGAGGAAATCGCTAGCTTGAGCAGGACCTGCCTTCGAGCCAGGAGGTTAGTACAAAGGGCGAGAGGCACCGCAAACCTTTCTGCCTGCAACTCTAGCTTTAAGAGTGCAAAGAAGGCACTCAAACTGGCGATTCGGGACAGCAAGAGGGAGAGCTACCTCAAGCTCTGTGACGAGCTGGAAAACGACCCTTGGGGAAGAGCCTACAAGACGGTGGTCAAGCGTGTGAGTGCCGGCAACAGGTCGCCTACTGACCCAGCGGTCCTGGAAGGCATTGTCCAAGTGCTGTTTCCAGAGGGTCGCCGCCATTGCATCCCCCGATGGACGCGACAAATTGGGAGCTAGATATGTCCGGTCACGGAGACGGAACTATTGTCTGCGGCAAGGAACCTGAAGAGCAAGAAGGCACCCGGGCCGGATTTGGTCCCGAACAGGGCAGTGAAGACCCTGCTATCCCTCCATCCGGGCGTGGTAGCATCGCTCTACAACACGTGCATGCTGGAAGGGACCTTCCCCGACAGGTGGAAGCGCCAAAAACTTCTGCTCCTGCCGAAGCCAGGGAAACCAGCGGGCGAAGCTTCTTCCTATAGACCCATCTGCCTGCTGGACACTATAGGCAAGGTCTTCGAAAGGGTCATTGCAACAAGGCTTAACGCTGCTATAGAGGATGCCTGTGGACTGTCTTCCAACCAGTACGGTTTCCGGAAAGGGAAATCTACACTGGACGCGATAGAGAGGGTCACCAACATTGCTGCTAAAGCCATCGCGGGTACCAGATGGAAAGGTGGGACGAAAAAGTATTGTCTAGTGGTCACGCTGGACATACGGAACGCGTTCAACTCAGCCGATTGGGGGAGGACACTGGAGGCACTACGGTCCTTCAACATCCCGGATTACCTGCTGAACGTAGTGCACAGCTACCTCAGCAAAAGGGAGCTGGTCCTAGATACCTCTGTGGGCCCCAGGACGTACGAGGTGACAGCCGGTGTTCCTCAAGGCTCGGTACTGGGCCCTCTGCTTTGGAACACGATGTATGACGGTGTTTTGAAGCTCCCACTGCCGAGCAGCACCGACATTGTGGACTTTGCGGATGATGTCGCGCTGGTTGTGGAGGCCAAGGAAGTTGCGGCCGTGGAGGCAGCTGCAAACTGCGCAATTCGAGCAGTGGAGGAGTGGCTCGCAGTGGCGGGCCTAGAGCTGGCCTCTCACAAAACTGAGGCGGTGCTGATTTCAAGCAGGAATCCAGATCGGAGGGTCAACGATAACTTCTCAGCGTGCCATAAGGTACCTGGGAGTCATGCTGGACACCCGCCTCTCCTACCGCGAACACCTGGAGTTCGTAAACAAGAAGGCAAGCGAAACCACAGGATCGCTCTGCAGGATCCTGCTGAATACCAGGGGACCGAAGCAGGACAGACGCAGGCTCCTCGCGACTGTTGTCAAGTCGCCGTTGCTGTACGCGGCTCCAGTGTGGGCTGAGGCCACTGCTGTGAGTAGCTACATGCGAGGTGTTAACTCGACGTACCGCCTGTGCGCCGTTAGAATTTCGAGTGCCTTCAGGACGATCTCGGACGACGCAGCCCTTGTCATCGCAGGCCAAGTTCCCCTGTGTGAACTGGTGCGGGAGTCCAAGGAGATTCGCGCGGCTCTAGCAGGCGAACAGGCGGTCGCAGTACCAAGACCGAGGTGAAGAGAAGAGCCAAGATGCAGAGCGTCGTCAACTGGCAGGCAGCCTGGGACATCTCCAGCAAGGGTCGCTGGACGCACAAGCTCATCCCCAGCATAGAGCCATGGCTAAGTAGGAAGCACGGCCAGGTGGATTTTTACCTCACGCAGGCGCTGAGTGGACACGGCTGCTTCCGAAGCTTCCTTAAGCGCTTCGGGCACGACACGGAGGACGGTTGCCCAGAGTGCGGCAGCGGCATTGTCGAGGACGCTCAGCATGTCCTTTTTGAATGTCGCCGCTTTGGCTATGACCGCCAGATACTCACGGAGACCACCGGGGCAAGAGTTCGGCCAGAAACCTTTGTGCCCCTCATGCTGCTGAAGGAGGCGAATTGGGAAGCGACGGCAGCCTACGCAGCGAGCGTACTGCGAACGCTGCGTCGCACCGATAACGAGAGGAGAGAAGTAACAGCCTAGGTGGCTATCATTGCGCGAAGCAATACCTTGCGGAGATACCGCGAAACCACGGCCCCCCTACTCCTGTTCTTGAACTCACTTCTAATGTATATAGTGTATGAAATAAATGAATATAAAAAAAAAAAAAACACACACACACACATACATATCCCTAAGCATCTCTTATACATACATACTACATTAAGTTAGGTCACACTTTTATTAAACACATATATACAACTCTATTACTCTTAAGAAACTAACTACTCAAAAACTAGCCCAGTCTCAAACGGTGTGATCAGGGACATGGCGACCCCCTGTTCTAACTATCGTCTTACCCGGGCATCGCGGATCTCTGCCCGGGCGGACTTTTCCCCTTCTCCGCAACTCGTGGGACCAATTATGGAACAAAAAAAGTCAATTAACACTACAACACAAAACACAGAGACGGAAACTCTCAAAAAACCCTCGGATAAGCTGAACACTGGTTCCACCATCCGCACCAGCACGCTCCCGAAAGGGCCGCATCCCAAACTGGGGATGACGGGTGGCAGAAAGCCAGCCGCAAACGCATCCGCCACTGACGCATCTGCGCCTAAAGCAGCGGTAGGCACTGCCAAGGCGATCGGGCCACCCGCTGGAGCAAACAAATATACCTACGCAGAAAGGCGGACTGCCGCCCAGACTCTGCGCTCTCATACTAGGAGCACCGTTGCCACGCCTTCGCCTGAATGGCTAAAAAAAGGTAGAGTGGGCAAAGATGGTGCTTCCTAACTACGGGCAGGATAAGCCCACTCAAGAAGGGACTCAGGCGAAAAGGCACCGATCCCTCGAACTACCCGGACCTTCGGCGAAGAGAACTAAGATCCAGCCATCGGTCTCGTTCGCCGAAATCACGAAGAACCGTGTCCTACTCGGCCTAATTTATAGGGGAAATCCGGAGGGCACGATCCCCAGGAATAAGTGGAAGGCAGTGGAGTCCAACCTTTCCCTCATTTGCCTGCGCATGGTACGAGAAATGCCAGGCACCTCGCTCTGCTGCATGGACGCGGGTTGAAACCAGGGCAGCGTCAAGGTGGTGGCCTGCGACAGTCAGCGGTCGGCCGACTTGCCCAAACAGGCGACCAGCAAGCTCGGTGAGATCTACGAAGGGACGAACATCGTCGCGCTAGACTGTTGTGATGTCCCCAGTAGCAAGAATGCAACCCGCACCTCTCAACGAAGGACTGGAAAGTCGTCAAGGTGGAGGAGCATGAAGGGGACGTCAACCAGGCGGTGTTGGTCCTAAACAAGGAGTCAGGTGCTCCGATCGAGACTGCTCGAGGAGTGCTGAACTCCGTGTTCAGTGCGATACACATCAAGGTGTATAAGGGCGACTCCAACGCGCTAGTAGCTCTGCCGGCAACCCAGCCGAGCAGGTGCTTGCTGAGGAGTTGGAGGCAACGCCCATCACACCCAGTGGGGTTGCCCAAACAACAACGAAAGAGGTGAGCCTCTTTTTGATTTTATTCTAAATTCGAACCAATTCTTATGCAATAGGGGCAATGTCCCTACATTCATAACTAAAGCTTGCCAAACGATCATAGATCTAACTTTGGTATCACACTCACTCGTAGGCGCAGTCAAAAACTGGGCAGTCTCTGACGAGCACTCCTTTTCGGACCATAGATTCATAAAAACCGTATTGTCCCTTGTTCCGACCTTGCCGGTCAGCTTCGCTAACCCCAGACGAGCCCACTGGCACAGGTACAAAGAAGTTCTGACGAATATCCTCCCCATGGAACCGTCAGAAAGCATCACAAACCCACAGGAGCTGGACGGAACAGTATATAAATTCACAGAGGCATGCAACACTGCCTTCAAAGTGGCATGCCCCACAGGGAAACCAAGGGGAAGGAAACAACCCCCCTTGTGGACCCAACAACTATCAATCCTCAGAACCAACTGAAGATTCCTGTTTAACAGAGCAAAGGCGGGAAATGAGGACACTAACTGACTGAACTACAAGTATGAACTAGCCTCCTACAAACGAACGGCATGGCACACCTTCTGCTCTGACATAGAAAAAACAACTGATGCCGCAAGGCTCAGAAAAATACTCCCTAAGACAGCCGCGCCTTTGGGCTATCTTTAATAAGCAAATGGATCATGGTCAGACTCCAGTAAAGAGTCCTTGGACCTGCTCCTAGACGCTCACTTCCCGGGGAGCTAACAAGCAGGTCATCCTCCTGAAAGAGGAGCAGGAGACGGAATCGAATTAGATCCCCTCCTATCAGACCGCAACATGAAATGGTCCATTTCAAACCATACAAATCGCCGGGACCGGACGGGATAACACCGGCTCACGTCCAACAATCAGGACAAATAGCCATGAACTGGTTGAAAAAAATCTTCCAATCCATCCTGGCGGTAGGAGAACTACCAACAGCGTGGCAAGAAATAAAGGTGGTTTTCATTCCCAAGGCAGGAAAAGCAACTCACACAACAGCAAAGGATTTTAGGCCAATAAGCCTAACATCATTCCTGCTTAAGAGCTTTAAAAGAATGATAAGCCTACACATAAAGGCCACCGTAGACCCGACACAAATATCAGAAGCACAGCACGCTTACACGCACAGCACAGCTGAACTACAAGTATGAACTAGCCTTTTACAAAAAGGCCATCAGAAGAGCTAAACGAACGGCATGGCAGACCTTCTGCCATACTCTTCTGAAAATACTCTTTAAGACGGCCTGCCTTTGGGCTGTCTTCAAAAAGCAAAGAAGGAGCCTTCAATAACGTGCTCCCCACTGCTATAACAGAATCTCTCACAGAGCTAGGGGTTGAGTCGCTAATGGTGAGGCTAATCCATAAATTGCTGATAAGCAGAAGGGTCACCGCCACACTAGGGACCTCAACCCAGACTAAACTAGTGAACAGAGGCACCCCGCAAGGAGGTGTACTATCACCCCTTTTGTGGAATATCGCAGTAAACAAACTACTATGGATTCTGGAAGGAGGAGGTTGTAAGGTTGGGGCATACGCAGACGACGTCGCCATCATCTTTAATGGAAAATATCCACAAACACTCTGCGATCTTATGACCGCTAAACTTAAAATACTATCGGAATGGACGATAGCGAACGGACTCGGGGTAAATCCCTCGAAAACGGAACTTGTTTTAGTTACAAATAGATACAAAATTCCAAAACTCAACCAATCTATTCTAAACAATTGTAATCTCTCTTTTAGCGATCACGCCATAAACTTGGGGTTGGTACTAGATAAGCGCCTCAAATGGGGCTTAAACAACCAAGAGAGAACCAAGAAAGCGACCATTGCACTTTACTCCTGTAAAAAAGCAATTGGGCTAAGATGGGGCATGTCCCCCAGAATAGTCAACTGGATATACACAGCGGTAGTCAAGCCAATCCTACTGTACGGAGTGGCTCTGTGGTGGACCGCCCTGCACAAACAATGCATACTAAATCCTCTAAACAACGTACAGCGTACGGCGGCTTTGTGTATTAGTGCATCCCTTCGAACCACCCCGAATGAAGCGCTGAATGCGATCTTGAACCTCCCTAGCCTGGACTAAGCAGGAAAGGGCCAAATCGGCAGCTATTCGACTGAGGGACGCAGGGCAGTAGAAAGCCCAATTTAATGGCCATGCTTAAATTCTCCAGCGTGATAAATCGATCCCAAAAAAATCGAATCTATGCAAATCCATTGAATACGGTCACACACCCTTTGAGGCTCTGATTCCAGATATAGAAAAACGGGAGCAGGGCCGACCGGGCACGATGGACGCAATCTTCTTCTACACAGATGGCTCCAAATTAGAAGGACAAGTTGCCGGAGCTGTATACTCCGAACAATTAGATATCAGGAAGTCATTCAGGTTCTTGGACCATTGTAGCGTCTTCCAAGCGGAGGTTCACGCTATAAAAACAGCATTAATTTGTTTAGGGGACATAAGCCTCCAAAGAGGACACCTAAATATATATAGTGACAGCCAAGCGGCTATTAAATCGATCTACTCGACAAACACCAGCTCCCGTACAATAGCAGACTGTCGTAGATCTCTCCACTAGATGGCAAATCAGTTTACTATCAGCCTTATATGGGTTCCGGGTCACCCGTATATCGTAGGCTACTGCATAGCGGACGAGTTAGCCAGGCAGGGCACCATCAAGCCTCTCCTTCCAGGAAAGGAGAATGTCGGTATGCCCATGGCAACTTGCAAGCTAAATATAAGAAACCATTTTAACAAACTAGCCAACACCCATTGGCAAAACGCAGTGTCGTATCTCTCACCTGCGATGGCCTGTGATAAACAATAAAAAAACCTCGGAATGATTCGAGCTCTTACAGGCCAATTGCTCGTTGGCACACATGCCGGCAGGCTAAGAGCCCCAAAAATGACTTCTGCAGTAGCTGCAGGGATGAAGAAGAAGAAGAAACGGTAGAACACCTTCTCTGCTTCTGCCCAGACCTATGCAGACTCTGAATGAAACACTTAGGAAACCCCTTCATCGACGATTTTACCGAAATATCGGGGATTAATCTTAAAAACTTAAGTGCTTTTATTAAATCTTCCGGGTGGAAGACATGCTGATCAGCTAAACACAGGTTGAAACATATAAGTTATGGGACCCTAGAGAAGGGAAAAGAACGACATCATGCGGTATCACAATGGACCCATAGAGGTCTAAGTGTGTCGAACTACAGTCCGACAGCCGCCCTAGCCTAACCTAACTGGCGCACTATCGTATGTTCGGAACGAAAACATCCACAGGGATCTTGGCATACCTCTGGTTAAAGATGAAATCTCAAAACAGAAAGCTTACCATAAGAAATTTACACTGCACCCAATAATCTCGCAAGGAATCTAGCACGGGTCTCGTACAGAACCCGTTTACTTATACTTATACTTATATTTATTTTTTTAAGATTTGACCCACTTATTGTTTGGCTCATTAAACAGAAAATTAAATAAATAGAGAAAAATAAATATAAAAAAAAAATGATATACTTTAGATCAATAAGGAACAAATTAAATTGACATAAATACGCGTCAGTAAGTTATAACAATTTTATATGAAAAAGCCAAAAAAATCAAGATTCAAGGATAGGTGTCCAAACAGTCCAACTAAATTAAAAAAACCCCAATGCGGGGGAAAGGATAGCTTAAAAAGTATTTTGACATTTTGCAATATTTTTTTAAGTCTTCGAGTTGATTTCAAATGATACCACTTTCATGGTGATGACTCTTTAATTATTGTTGTTATGTCGAAAATAACTTTTCTTTTTCTCGTTGCCCCACTACTTTGATATTATTTTCTACAGTTTGTAATTTTTATACCCGTTACCCGTAGAGTAAAAGGGTATACTAGATTCGTCAGAAACTATGTAAAAGGGAGAAGGCAGGATAACTAGCCGAGTCGATCTAGACATGTCCTTCTGTCCGTATGAACGATGAGATCTCTAAAACTATAAGGACTAGGCTATTCGGATTTGGCACGAAGATTCTTGAACTTCCTGCGCAGCGCAAGTTTGTTTCAGCAGGGTGCCACGCCCACTCTGACGCCCACACACCGCCCAAAACTGAGGCTCCTACAGCTTTAATGCTAGAGTAAAAATTTTAACTGGCATGTATTGTTCGCATCAATACCTATCGATTGACCATAAACCGCCAACAAACTTCAAAAAATCTTCATATGAACGCGGATATCTCATTCTTCACTCTTTTCTATTAGTTTGCAAGTTTTACGATTTCAGTAAGTCTATCCCAAAAACGATACTTTTCGATTTCCCACTTTCTTTTATTAAAAAGTCAGAGGAACAGATACTTTATGACTTGTACATCTAGCTTTGTGATATAAATTCATTAAAAAAATCGGTTCAATATTTAATTGCATTTTAGCTTCGAATAACGGACACAATTTTGTCAGTATTTTTGTTTTTATTATTTATAATATTGTAGACGGCACTTTCTTCTTATGCGGTCGCAGCAAAAGTGATCTTCATTGCACAGATTGCACACAGGCTTAGCCTATTTTACAAGAGTTGGCGGTACACAGTATGAGGGAGTGAGACAAGCATAGTGTTTCTTAAGAGTAACAGAGATGTATATGTGTATAATAAAAGTGTGACCTAATTTAATGTAGTATGTATGTATAACAGATCTTTAGGGATATGTATGTGTGTTTTTTTTATTTTTATTTTTTTTTATATTTATTTATTCCCTACAATTATATACAAGTAAAAGTAAGTTCAAGAACAGGAGTAGGGGGCCGTGGTTGCGCGGTATCACCGCAAGGTATTGCTTCGCGCAATGGTAGCCACCTAGGCTGTAGCTTTTCTCCTCTCGTTGTCGGTGCGACGCAGCGTTCGTAGTACGCTCGCTGCGTAGGCTGCCGTCGCTTCTTAATTCGCCTCCTTCAGCAGCATGAGGGGCACTAAAGTTCCTGGCCGAACTCTTGACATTCAAAAAGGACATGCTGAGCGTCCTCGACAATGCCACTGCCGCACTCTGGGCAACCGTCCTCCGTGTCGTGCCCGAAGCGCTTAAGGAAGCTTCGGAAGCAGCCGTGTCCACTTTAACGCCCACAAACCTCGAAAACCTGTGACGCCCACAATTTTCATGCTAGATAAACAAATTTAACTGAAATGTATTGGTCTCGTCAATACCTATCGATTGGTCCAAAAAAAAATTTGCCACGCCCACTCTAACGCCCATAACGCTTAAATCTGTTTACCGCCGGTAGGTGGCGCATTTTAATCTCGCTTTGCTACTTGCATATCTCTATTTAGCTGTGTAACGGGTATCTGATAGTCGAGGTACTCGACTATAGCGTTCTTCCTTGTTTTAAGATGAAATATTAAGAAAAGATATTCTTTACCACTCATCCTACTTAATGATGACCATTAAAAAAATTATCATTACCAACAACTATTATATTAAATACAATTAAATGTATGCATACTCATATAAACAACATTTGAGTTATCATATTTATTACTTTACTTTCCAGCTCTGGTACTCTTTTATTTCGTAGTTGATATGATTTAGTTATAGTTTCCATTTGATGTGATTTCGCTTCATTATTTTTATCATCTACATAAGATAATAGCCAAATCTTTTCCATTTATTGGTTTTGAAGAGTTTTTAATTCTTTTTTTCTAAACATTTATGTGACCATCAGTGTCTAGACATATACTTGTAAGACTCTCAACTTCCCTTTTGAAAAGCGAGGAAAAATCTCTATCATTTGAAAAGTGACCAAACTTGTCAATATACATTTCACTATTAAACAAAATGAGAAAATGTGTTCTATCACATCGCTCAATAAGTTCCCGGCCTAACAAGGAAAAACACTTTTTTTTTGAAAATTTTGTTTTATTCATCAATATAGTTTCCATCTACGGCTATACACTCAGTCCAGCGCTTCTCCAACCTTTCTATGCCATTTTTGTAGAAAGATGAACTTTTACCCTCAAAATAGGTCTCAGTATCGACAATCACCTCTTCATTTGATCGATATCTCTTGCCTTGGAGGTGCTTTTTGAGATCTGAAAAAAGCCAGTAGTCACTGGAGGCCATATCTGGAGAATAAGGTGGGTGCGGCAGAAGTTCGAACCTCAATTCACTCAATTTCACCATTGTTGCCATAGACTTGTGGCATGGTGAATTATCCTGGTGAAACAGTGGTTTCTTCTTGGCCATATGTGGACGTTTTTCCTTGATAACGCGATCCAATCGATCCAGCAGTTTTATATAATATTCGCTGTTTATTGTTTTACCTTTTTCCAGGTAGTCTATAAATAAAATCCCATGTGCATCCGAAAATACAGAAGCCATAACCTTACCCGCCGATATTTGTGTTTTGGGACGCTTCGGAGGGCTTTCACCGGCTACCACCCACTCAGAAGACTGACGACTGGATTCTGGAGTGTAGTGGTGTATCCAGGTTTCATCCATGGTTACGTAACGGAGAAAAAAATCGGTCCTATTGCGCTTCAACATGCTTAAACACGTCTCGGAAGCATCGATGCGTTGTTGCTTTTGGTCCGGTGTTAGCAATCGCGGCACCCACTTCGAGCAGAGCTTTCTCATGTCCAAATGTTCATGTAATATCGTAAACACACTGCCTTCCGATATCTTTGAGGCATCAGCTATCTCCTTTAATTTCAATTTGCGATCGGCCAATACCATTTTTCGGATTTTTGCCACATTTTCTGGCGTAACTGCTGTTTTTGGGCGACCACTGCGTTCAGCGTCTTTGGTGTCCACACGACCACGTTTAAATTCATTGTACCAATCTTTGATGGTTGATTTTCCCGGAGAAGAATCTGGGTAATGTTTATCAAGCCAAGCTTTTGCTTCTACTGTATTTTTTCCTATCAAAAAACAGTGCTTAATCAGGACACGAAACTCCTTTTTTTCCATATTGTAGAAAAACCCAAAGGTTGTATTACTTAAAAATTTGTAACTTAAAAGCACGTGGTCACAGAGCTGTATAATTTTTACACAGAGCTTATGATAATCGACACTTTCGATAAAAAATATCTATATTTGCTTACTACTGCTCCTTATATGTCGGGCCGCGAACTAATTGAGCGATGCGATATTTTATTAATATATTATTTTAGCTTCCCGCAATTCTTCTATTATTGAAAGAATTTTATTAGTATGGTTATTATTACCAGCAGCTCTTGATGCCATCAAGAGTTGCAATCTTTCAACAAGCTCATTAACATTATCCCAATATACATAGTTTGGTGGTATTTTTTGTAGTCTCATATACCCAGAACCAGTATATTCTTCATTTACTGAAGATGATTTTAATGGTTTAATTACTGAAAAATATTTTTTAGAACGATTTCCCTTTACTTGACCATTTGGTTGATAGTTTCTTTTGTGAGCACTTGTTTCAATTAAAATGTTTTTAAATGATTCTAAATCATTCTTAGTATAATCCTAAGGACTATTATGAAAAATTAAAGAGTATAGACCTGGTGATAGAGTCCATAAATTTCCACTTCCTAATTCCATTGAATTTTTTTTAATTTTAAGTGTTGTATAACCCAACGTGAAAATATTATTTTCTTCTTTTGGTCCATAACTATTGTCTAAAATCTTTTCTTGCTTTAACTGATTAATATTGAGATGGTACTTCAGCCCGGTTTCTTCATATACACTTTCATTTAAATCATCTGTGTGAGACAGTTGTGAAACATCGGATTCATCTATAAGACACTATTGTGAGACATCGGATTCATCTATATGAGAGCTTTGTGAAAAAGCATCAGCATAAGCATCACTGTCACAATCAATTTCGATTACTCTCTCGTGTGCCCTTTTTTTACTTTTAATTACTCTTATTTTCTCTTTCTTGAACTTAGTCTTAATATCATGTGTATCATAAATATATTTTTTTTTATTCAATTTTTTATTTTCAGTGAGTAATTCATGTAAAGGTTCTGTAATAGGTTTAAAGGTTTCCTCCAAATTTGATACGTTACCATTTTTTATTTGTTTCAATTCATCAAATTTTCTTTTTAATGAATTTCTACTTTTCGTCAACTGTTCTAAAAGTTTACGCTCCATTGTTGTCGTTTTCTCTGATACTCATGTGCTACTGGGAAAAATGTACTATAATTTAAATATTTATAACAAAGGGTTTGAGTTTGAGTTTTATGAAATTTTATTTTTATTTTTATTTATCAAAATAGATACATTAATAATATTAAAAATGAAAACATTTTAAGCTTTATTTAATTCTAAATAGAGATTGTTATCATTCCTTTTAATAATACAAAAAAGATTATCTTTTATATAATCAATTGTTGAATCCTCTAAAGTTGAGTATCGTTCCGGCAAGTACAGCATATACTCTTCAAGTTCAAGAGTGAGGGCCATCCCAAAGCTGGTTTTTTTACGTTCAGCTCGTCGAATAGAGTAGCGCACGTCCAACTCCATCTTCGCCTTTGTTAAAAGAGGATTTGGTGCGTTACCATTAAAATCCTTGAGTACTTTCATAATTTCCGAATTCACCATTTGTAGCTGTTGCTATTGTAGTTCTTCCTTCTTGCAGTTGTTTCTTATTGTAGTTGCTGTTGTATTTGTTTTTTCTTGTAGTTGTTTTTGTTGTTGTTTTCAGTTGTTCCTAGCAGCTGTAGCTGTTTTTGAGGTTGTTGTTTTACTGTTTTAACTGTTTTTGATGTTGTTGTTGTTTTCAGCTGTTTTTAGCAAATGTAGCTGTTTTTGATGTTGTTGTTTTACTGTTTTAACTGTTTTTGATGTTGTTGTTGTTGTTGATTTTGATGATTGCAAGATTTTTTATGTTGAAACTTTAGGTTGAGAACGTTTTAGCTTGAAACTTTTAGGTTGAGACTGTTTGCAGGTGGTTTTTAAACGTGAGTTAGAATAATTTTTGATCGAGTTAATATACCTTGAGGTAAACTAACCCTCCCTTTTCTATCTCATTCTTGATTTAGAATCGACCCATCATGTCGCATGTAAAAAGGGTGGGTTTCAAGAATCATAGAGAAATTACTTGATCATAAAGAAAAAGTTAGGGTGGGATAGAGAGTAAGAATTGGAGGGACAGGTGTCCACAGTTGGTACTATTAGAGGCTTGTTTTCTCTCATAGTTATAGTTAATGTTATTCCCCAAGTATTTCACAAATTCTTTTGGGGGTTGTAAATTTCCAAATCTATTAAAGTAATGTATACTTTTTTTATTTTTGTTAAAAGCTACCCATGATGAACTATCATCTAGGTTTATATTTCCTGACTCTTCACCCCAAGGACATTTTTGTAGTGAGTCTCTCATAAACACACCTCGGAAATGTGGAATGTACTTTTGAGAAAAATTTAAAATTTTGAAATTTGAATGAGGTTTTTTAGGTAGCTTAGTAATTAGTTTTTTGGATTTCCTCTAAATTGATTAAGATATAATCCATAACCTGTTCTATAAGGTTTAAGAAACATACCTTAAACCACCTTAATAATTTCCATTTTTTTATTTGTTGTATACTCTCTTCTAATAGTTTTTCCCCATATTTGCATTATTGATAGTTTTAGCAATGGATGCACTACCAGAGGCGAGACTACCTAATGCACTTAGTGCAGTCAAAATGGGTACAATAGGTAAAAAACCACAAATTTTCGGTACATTAATAATACGAGGAATCTTAATATTTTTTTTATTTCTACCAATTGATTAATTGACTGCTTTACGCGCAACCTTAATCGCACTCATTAGATCAAGTGGCTTCTGCTTTTTCAATGCCCGTTTTCCTGTTTGGATAACATTTGAAAAACTCTTTACCTTTGATTTCCTTTTCTTACACTTTCTCTTTGTTTCCTTTTTCACACCCATTCCGAATTTCTTTTTTGTTTTCATAATATTTGTAACTAAGTATGCTGCTGTTTTCTCTGCAATACTATCTTTTAAACCAACACGTTCCCACGCTTTGTTTATTAATACTGCGTCAGCCTTACAAGTCTACAAGCTTCATACAATTGATTTATTTGTTCCAGGTCCACAAAAATTATTACCAGGAATATGTGCTTTAAATGGAAGTGTGTTAATTATTTTGTTGATGATACCACTACCTCGTTTCAAGTTTGAACTCTGACTGCAACAATAATAAAAACTTTAACACATTTTATATAATGTTTAATCAATTAGCATTTCTCATCGAATGAACTACATTACACACATGAACATGCGTTTAATACGTCAAAAACAAGAAACCTGTGTAAGAAATATCGAGGGTGGTGATCACTCAATAACAAATTCAGTTCCACGACATAGTTCTTTATTACCCAATACAATAAGAGCATTGGTTGTCGGTCCCTCAAACCGTGGAAAAACAAATGTTGTGCTCAGTCTTATTGAAAGTCCAAACAGGCTTAAATTTCAGAATATATATGTATTCTCAAAGAGTATATATATATAAGCTATATTTTCACAGTACATTATTAGATTCCAAAATGAGTAGATCATTCACTTTTACATTAAATAGCAATGAACCCATTACAAACATTTCTTATTTCCCACCCATTGAACTGGCGAATGGTGAACATGAGTGTGCACTCATTGAATTTCATATGTACAACTCTATACCCAATGTCAATATAAATAATAATCTCTTTCATATTGGTGATAAATAAATTCAACTTCCAATAGGATCATATGAACTCAATGATATTAATGATTTTCTAAAAAATAAACTAAAACATTATGATCTTGAGGAATCATTTCAAATGGAGAGTAATAATAATATACTTCAAGTTCATATTACAACTACCAAGGAACCTATTTATTTTAATAGAAACAACTGCATTGGACAATTGCTTGGTTTCAATAAAAAAATAATTTACCACGACTTGAAAAAACATATATATCTGATCAACCTGTCAACATTTTAAAAATAAACGTATATAAACCCATATAATATTAGTATCTAATATTGTAAGCGGATCATATATTGATAGCAGACAAGATCATTAATTATACGAATTTGGAATTATTGTTCCATCGGGGTATAAAATGAACACACACAATCTTATTTACTTACCAGTCAAATAAGATTGTGTGTGTTCATTTGATCTGAACCGACGTGAGGCAAGACGGTTGTATAGTCGAGTGCGCTTAACAGCGTGGATCCCCGCGCCTAACAGCACATAGTGTTGGAAAGCGCCATAAACGCGGGCCCAGCCTAAGTTTTTGAATTTTGAATATTCGAAATTCTCCAAATTCTGGCACCGGGATTCAGGGACGGCAAAAGGCAGAAGGCCAAGGATCGGGCTAAATTCTATCAAAAGGGGCACTGGGGACCGAAAAGGGGCGGTATATCCCCCATCGTTAGGCTAGGGGAAATCTGTGGCCAGCGCGGGAGACTCCCTCGAACCAACCGGGTAGCCCGAGATGGAGGAGGCTGAAAACCCTTTCGCGGGCAGACCAGTAGTGGTAAGATCTTCCCGCCAGCCGAGGGAAGATGGGACCGACGGAGTTGCAGCGGCATTTAAGAAGGGCAGCAAGCTCGCCCGCTCGCCGGCACCTTCGACAACCCAAGTCGATGAGCTGATCGTAGACACCGAGGAAGCTAAGGAAACCCCTAAGAGGACGCGTGATCCTGTGAGCCCAGCTAACTCGCAGAGGACAACGCCGGCCAAAAGGAGCAAGGCCTCGCACGAGGCAACCTGCCTGGAGGATCTCTTGGAGCTGGGGAAGCTTCTGCAGGAGGTATCCACCAAGATGATGGACAAGACGGCGCGCCACATAACTGCCGAAACGAGGGAGACGTTCGTTCGCATGAAGGCGCTTCACACGAACATCCTAGAGGCGAACAGAGAGGGCGGCAAGGACGAAAGTATCGGGGTGAATGGGCAAGATGCTGCAATTGTGTGCGCGAAACGCTCTCGAAGCCTGCAGAGCGCCGACAAAGAACAGCAGACAACGCCTGTCTGGAGGAGAGATTCTGCAGCGGAAACGAAGCCTTGGCGAAGGATAAGCCAGCCGACTGTGGCTGTAGGATCCGCGGCTCAAGTGGCCCCACCATCCACGCGTTCAACGCAGCAGAAAAGTGTCAAAGCTCCCAGGAGCACGCGAAAGAACCCGCCAAAAGGGCCACAAGAAAGAGATGCGACGCACACTGGCTCCAGTAAGACTGTGAGCCCCGCAATTCCGGTCGCTGAGTGGGAGGTGGTCAAGAAAAAGCCGAGGGCCACGCGTCGCGCCAGTCCCGACGCCGTCGTTGTTCAGGCGAGCGGGAAATCGTACAGCGAGGTGTTAGCCATGGTGACTCGAAGGGAAGATAAACAGCTGTCGGACTTGGGAAGCTGTGTATCCAAGGTACGCCGCGCCATTAACGGCAACCTACTGCTCGAGGTGGCCAAAGGCAGCGCAGAAAGTGCAGAAGCCATGAAGGAGAGCATTGCGAGGGTGTTAGGCGACGCAGCGTCAGTACGAGCCATGTCGGACGAGACCAAACTGCTCGTTCTGGAGATAAGAGACATCGACTCAGGAAATCTGCGCTTCGATTGCGAGCCAGTATGGTATCGACGCGGAGCGCATCAGAGTTCGGAGTCTGCGTCGAGGCTACGCGGAGTCGCAGTTAGCTGTCATCAGTTTGCCCTACTCCCTGGGGAAAGCCGTCCTCCATCGTGGCGAGGTGCGGATTGGATGGACCATCTGCAGGATCCGGGAAAGAACAGGCCCCCCAAGATGTTTAAAATGCTTGGAATCCGGGCATATTGCAGTTAACTGCAACAGCCTAGTGAACAGGAGCGATTGCTGCATAAGATGTGGTGAAAAAGGGCACAAGGCAGCAAGGGCAGCAAGGAGCCTTCATGCTTATTCTGCTCTGCGGCAGGAAGAAAGGAGACCAGGCACCAGGCAGGAAGCAGACTCTGCCCAGCCACAACCAGCGGGACAGGGAGACCTAGACCGTCATGCAATTGATTCAGCTAAGCCTGAACCATTGTAGGGCCGCGCAGGACCTCCTGAAGCAGACGGTGCGCGAGCTGGGTTCTGAGGTGGCGATACTCAGTTAGCCCTACAGCAGCAGCGGTTGGGTCACGGATCGCACAGGCAAAGCGGCACTGTGGCTCTGCGGAGTGAGTGTTCCACCAATGCGGGGAACGAGGGCAGTAGAGGGATTTGTCCGAGCGAACGTAGGCGGCACATGGATCTACAGCTGCTACCTGGCCCCCAGTCTATCACTGACGTCCTTTAGCAGGATCCTGGACGAGCTGATCAGCGACCTGAGAGGAAGGATCAACGTGGTGATCGGAGGCGACTTTAACTCCTGGGCCGAGAAATGGGGCTCCCTCTATACCAACGCCAGGGGGCGCACCATCCTTGAAGCAATTGCGTCACTGGATATCGTCCTGTTGAACGAGGGCTCCCAGCACACCATCAACAGAGCTGGGGCCGGTTCAATCATAGACCTATCGTTCGCGAGCAGCTCGTTATCCCGTAGCACACACTGGAGGATAGGCGAGGTGTTCACGGCCAGCGACTATGAGGCCATCCTGCTGACAGTTGGCGGTCCACCGTGCCAAAGCCAGCCGATGACCGGGCCAAGAAAAGCCTACCGCCAGGACACCTTTAGGACACAGACCTTCGCCAGCGCACTGGAAGGATTGGCTGTATCTGAGCTGGACTCGGCAGATGTAGCAGCGAACAAATTGGCAGCCAGACTGGAGAAAGCCTGTGACCAAAGCATGCAGCAGCGTAAGACCTTTCGGAAGCACCACGCGCCTGTGTACTGGTGAAGCGAGGAAATCGCTAGCTTGAGCAGGACCTGCCTTCGAGCCAGGAGGTTAGTCCAAAGGGCGAGAGGCACCGCAAACCTTTCGGCCTGCAACTCTAGCTTTAAGAGTGCAAAGAAGGCGCTCAAACTGCCGATTCGGGATAGCAAGAGGGAGAGCTACCTCAAGCTCTGTGACGAGCTGGAAAACGACCCATGGGGAAGAGCCTACAAGACGGTGGTCAAGCGTGTGAGTGCCGGCAACAGGTCGCCTACTGACCCGGCGGTCCTGGAAGGCATTGTGCTGTTTCCAGAGGGTCGCCGCCATTGCATCCCCCGATGGATGCACGGTCACGGAGACGGAACTATTGTCTGTGGCAAGGAACCTGAAGAGCAGGAAGGCACCTGGGCCGGATTTGGTCCCGAACAGGGCAAGATCCAGCTATTCCTCAATCTGGGCGCGGTACATTCGCTCTACAACACGTGCCTGCTGGAAGGGACCTTCCCCGACAGTTGGAAGCGCCAAAAACTTCTGCTTCTGCCAAAGCCGGGGAAACCAGCTGGCGAAGCTTCTTCCTATAGACCCATCTGCCTGCTGGACACTATAGGCAAGGTCTTCGAAAGGGTCATTGCAACAAGGCTTAACGCTGCTATAGAGGATGCCTGTGGACTGTCTTCCAACCAGTACGGTTTCCGGAAAGGGAAATCTACACTGGACGCGATAGAGAGGGTCACCAACATTGCTGCTAAAGCCATCGCGGGTACCAGATGGAAAGGTGGGACGAAAAAGTATTGTCTAGTGGTCACGCTGGACATACGGAACGCGTTCAACTCAGCCGATTGGGGGAGGACACTGGAGGCACTACGGTCCTTCAACATCCCGGATTACCTGCTGAACGTAGTGCACAGCTACCTCAGCAAAAGGGAGCTGGTCCTAGATACCTCTGTGGGCCCCAGGACTTACGAGGTGACAGCCCGTGTTCCTCAGGGCTCGGTACTGGGCCCTCTGCTTTGGAACACGATGTATGACGGTGTTCTTAAGCTCCCACTGCCGAGCAGCACCAACATTGTGGCCAAGGAAGTTGCGGCCGTGGAGGCAGCTGCAAACTGCGCAATTCGAGTAGTGGAGGAGTGGCTCGCAGTGGCGGGCCAAGAGCTGGCCTCACACAAAACTGAAGCGGTACTGATTTCAAGCAGGAAAGCAGTGGAGTCGGCGCATATTCAGATCGGAGGGACAACGATACCATCTCAGCGTGCCATAAGGTATCTGGGAGTCATGCTGGACACCCGCCTCTCCTACTGCGAACACCTAGAGTTCGTAAACAAGAAGGCAAGCGAGACCACAGGATCGCTCTGCAGGATCCTGCTGAATACCAGGGAACCGAAGCAGGACAGACGCAGGCTCCTCGCGACTGTTGTCAAGTCGCCGTTGCTGTACGCTGCTCCAGTGTCGGCTGAGGCCACTGCTGTGAGCAGCTACATGAGAGGTGTTAACTCGACGTACCGCCTGTGAGCCGTCAGAATTTCGAGTGCCCTCAGGACGATCTCGGACGACGCAGCGCTTGTCATCGCAGGCCAAGTTCCCCTGTGTGAACTGGTGCAGGAGGCCAAGGAGATTCGCGCGGCTGTAGCAGGCGAACAGGCGGACCGCAGTACCAAGACCGAGGTGAAGAGAAGGGCCAGGATGCAGAGCGTCGTCAACTGGCAGGCAGCCTCCAGCAAGGGTCGCTGGACGCACCAGCTCATCCCCAGCATAGAGCCATGGCTAAATAGGAAGCACGGCCAGCATAGGTCTGGGCAGAAGCAGAGAAGGTGTTCTACCGTTTCTTCTTCTTCTTCATCCCTGCAGCTACTGCAGAAGTCATTTTTGGGGCTCTTAACCTGCCGGCATGTGTGCCAACGAGCAATTGGCCTTTTAGAGCTCGAATCAGCGTGCCACACTCTGTGCGGCTAAATTTGAGTAGTTCCGAGGTTTTTTTATTGTTTATCACAGGCCATCGCAGGTGAGAGATACGACACTGCGTTTTGCCAATGGGTGTTGGCTAGTTTGTTAAAATGGTTTCTTATATTTAGCTTGCAAGTTGCCATGGGCATACCGACATTCTCCTTTCCTGGAAGGAGAGGCTTGATGGTGCCCTGCCTGGCTAACTCGTCCGCTATGCAGTAGCCTACGATATACCGGTGACCCGGAACCCATATAAGGCTGATAGTAAACTGATTTGTCGAGTAGATCGATTTAATAGCCGCTTGGCTGTCACTATATATATTTAGGTGTCCTCTTTGGAGGCTTATGTCCCCTAAACAAATTAATGCTGTTTTTATAGCGTGAACCTCCGCTTGGAAGACGCTACAATGGTCAAAGAACCTGAATGACTTCCTGATATCTAATTGTTCGGAGTATACAGCTCCGGCAACTTGTCCTTCTAATTTGGAGCCATCTGTGTAGAAGAAGATTGCGTCCGTCGTGCCCGGTCGGCCCTGCTCCCGTTCCTCTATATCTGGAATCAGATCCTCAAAGGGTGTTTGACCGTATTCAATGGATTTGCATAGATTCGATTTTTTCGGGATCGATTTATCACGCTGGAGAATTTTAGAATGGCCAAAAAATGTGGCTTTCTACTGCCAAGGTGTCCACTCAGTCGAATAGCTGCCGATTTGGCCTTTTCCATGCCTGCTAAGGCCAGACTAGGGAGGTTCAAGATCGCATTCAGCGCTTTATTCGTGGTGGTTCAAATGGCTCCACTAATACACAAAGCCGTCATTCGCTGTACTTTGTTTAGAGGGGTCAGTATGCATTGATTGTGTAGAGCGGTTCACCACAGAGCCACTCCGTATAGTAGGATTGGCTTGACTACCGCTGTGTATATCCCCTATTCTATGGGCTTTTTTACATGCTCTCTTTACATGTCGCTCTCTTTGTTCTCTCTTGATTATTTAAGCCCCATTTGAGACGCTTTTCTAGTACTAACCCCAAGTATCTGGAGTGATCGATAAAAGAGAGATTACAATTGTTTAGAATAGGTGGGTTGAGTTGTGGAATTTTGTATCTATTTGTAAATAAAACAAGTTTCGTTTTCGAGGGATTTACCCCGAGTCCGATCGCTATCGTCCATTCCGATAGTATTTTAAGTTTAGCGGTCATAAGATCGCAAAGTGTTTGTGGATATTTTCCATTAAAGATGATGGCAACATCGTCTGCGTATGCCACTACCTTACAACCGCCTCCTTCCATAATCCGCAGAAATTTACTTACTGCGATATTCCACATTCATTCATTCATTCATTCATTCTTTTAAAGCTCTTTAGCAGGAATGATGTTAGGCTTATTAGCCTAAAATTTTTTGCTGTGGTATGGGTGGCTTTCCCTGCCTTGGGAATGAAAACCATCTTCGTTTCTTGCCATGATGTTGGTAGTTATCCTACCGACAGGATGGAGTGGAAGATTTTTTCAACCAGTTTATGGCTATTTGTACTGCTTGTTGGATGTATGCCGGTGTTATCCCGTCCTGTCCAGGCTAGTTCATGCTTGTAGTTCTTTCAGTTAGTGTCCTTATTTTTCACCTTTGCTTTGTTAAACAGGCATCTGTAGTTGATTCTGAGGGTTGATAGTTGTTGTGTCCACCAAGGGTGTTTTTTCCTCCCCCTTGGCTTCCCTGTAGAGCATGCAACTTTGAAGGCAGTGTTGCATGCTTCTGTGAATTTATCTACTGTTCTGTCCAGCTCCTGTGGGTCTGTTATTCTTTCTGGCGGTTCCATGGGGAGGATATTCGTCAGAACTTCTTTGTACCTGTGCCAGTCGGCTCGTCTGGAGTTATAGAAACTGACCGGCAAGGGCGAATCAAGGGACAATATTGTTTCTATGAATCTATGGTCTGAAAAAGAGTGCTCGTCAGTGCCCAGTTTTTGACTGCGCCTACGAGTGAGTCTGATACCAAAGTTAGATCTATGATCGTTTGGCAAGCTTTAGTTATGAAGGTAGGGACATTACCTCTATTGCATAAGAATGGGTTTGAATTTAGAATAAAATCAAAAAGAGACTCATCTCTGTCGTTATTGTTTTTGCAACCCCACTGGGTGTGATGGGCGTTGGCGTCACAGCCTATTACCTATCGATTGACCCACGCCCACTCTAACGCCCACAAGCCGCCCAAGCCTGTGGCGCCCACAATTTTCATGCTAGATACAAAGTTTTAACTGAAATTTATTGGTCTCTCTCTCCACAAAAAATGCTTTTTACTGGTCGGCCATAATTTGGGCAAGAAACCCTTTTTCTTTCAAAGCCTATTATCTTAGTGGATACGTCGGGGTCTGTGCCCCTAAACACTACTTGCAAGTCCTTGCTGCTCTAGAGCTGATACGTGTAGTAGGTTTTTTTAGCCTCATCCAAAGTTTGCCACGCCCACTCTAACGCCCACAAGCCGCCCAAGCCTGTGGCGCCCACAATTTTCATGCTAGATACAAAGTTTTAACTGAAATTTATTGGTCTCGTCAATACCTATCGCTTGATCCAAAAAAACGCCCACTCTAACGCCCTTAACGCTTAAATCTGTCGACCGTCGGTAGGTGGCGCATTTCATTTCCATTAGCTGAGTAACGGGTATCTGATAGTCGAGGTACTCGACTATAGCGTTCTTTATTGTTTTGATTGTGAGCGCTGTGTAATATTAATGTTGATGTTGCTTGTCGTAAGTTCAAATAGGCTTAAGAGTGGAGTTGTAAAGAAGAACCTTGAGGTCCAGACACACGGGTGATACACAATTTACAATCCAGTGTAGGCTGCTAGCTCTAAGTTTGAGATGTTCTTTCTTGCATTCAATGTGTTTCCTTCAGGTAAGACGTCTGTCGAGGGGGACGCCGATAAATGTTACATCGTTGGCTTGGGCGATCTGTGTACTGTTCAATGTTAGTGGGGGGCACGATTGTCTATTAGGTGTAAACGTTATATGTTTACACTTTTGTTCATAATTTTGATTCGGCACTTCTTAACTAGTTGCGCGTCTCGACCGGCTCTGGATTGTGGTGTCCTCAGCAAATGTGAACGTAATTAGTCTTTCCTTTGTAGGAGTAGAATAAAATACGGCCCTTTGCGTTACCTTGTAAAACTCCAGCTTTAATGGTTACTGGTTGGATGTAGTTGTGTTTCATCGCACAGTGAAGACTCTGTGATAAAGGTAAGACTCATTAACTTATGAGTGTTTTCTGGCAGTAATGTTATGATTTTATGCAAAAGGCCTTCAAGCCAAACTCGGTCAAATGCTTGGGAGACATCAGGGAATATCGCACCACAATATTCCCGATGTTCAAAGGCTGTACCAATTTCTGATGTTATCCGGTTGACCTGCTCGATGGTTCCATGCCTTTCCCGAAACCCGAAATGATGTGCCGGGATTACATTGTGTGCTCACGCAACATAACACAATATCTAAGTGTTATGCACGTGAGAACGCATTTTTAAAATAATTTGGACAGGCACGATAATAAACTTATTGGCCTGTACGATGAGGGAATTGTCTGGTCTTTCTCAGGCTTCGGTATCATTACGACAATAGATTTTGTAAATTTTTTTTGGAAGTGCCCTAGTTTTGTGATCCCGTTAAATAGTTTGCTTTTAAAATGTCCTGCACAGTTTGGAAGTTCAATTATCATTTTTGTGGTTACTAGGTTCATTGCTGTAGCCTTTTTTTGCTTTTTCTTTCAAAGCCTATTATCTTAGTGGATACGTCGGGGTCTGTGCCCCTAAACACTACTTGCAAGTCCTTGCTGCTCTAGAGCTGATACGTGTAGTAGGTTTTTTTAGCCTCATCCAAGTATTTGGTGCCAAAATAGAACACAGAAATACCAAACTGACATTTGAACCTCCACCAGAAATTCAAAATATAAGAGAAAAATTTGTCATGGATTTTTATATGGTGGGAAACCAACAATTTTTATCACGTATCGACGTGTATTCAAAATTTGGTTGTCTAGTATAAGTCACAAGTAGAGATTGGTTAGTCGCCAAAATAACTATTATAAAACTATTCAATAAATTGGGAAATCCACAGGAAATCAAAGCAGATTCTGTTTTAGCATTAAAGTGCGTAGCCTTACACAATTGGTTAAATTCGAAAAAAGGACAAATTCAAATAACAACAAGCAAAAACGGTATTAGACAGAAAGGTTCCTTAAAACAGTAAATGAAAACTTAAGAATTAGGGGAAGCGAATCAGACATTGAAAAAATATACTAGGCTCAAATTAATTCTTCACATTTACAATCACAAAACAAAACATAATGCTACAAATTAAATATCAGCTGACACATATGACACACAAGAAAAGAAAATAAATATAATTGAAAAATTAAACGAAAAACATCAGGACTATAAAGTAGATTCAAAATACAAACAAGCACCTTTAGTGAAATCTAAGACCACAAATACATTCAAAAAGACAGGAATCTTGAAGAAAATTGATGAAAAACATTTTGAAGAAACGAATAGAGGAAGAATAATTATTCACTTTAAATCAAAGTTCAAGAAGAAGAAGAAAATCAATAAAAGTAAATATGATGATAATTCCAGGCAATCAGAAGAAAATGCAATGGGACTCAGGATCAACTAAGTGAAAACAATCATTTTCTCTATAATATTAGCAACTATAATTCAACTGACAATTGGACAATGCATTGAAATAAATCCCATTAAGACTAAAAATCTTGTAGCTTGTGTTTAAAACAGGATCAATAGAAATCTTAACTAATTATGCATATCATTACTTAAGTGTAAATATAACAAAAACCGAGCAAACATTTAAAAATCTTTTGAAAGAAGCCGATGAATTTAATGATGTTATGCAAATCCGATATTTAGTAGATAAACTTAAAAGAGAAATCAATGGAATTACAACAGCAAAACGTAGTAAGAAAGGATCCTTTTCCCTAGCTCATGGGTTATTGGCTTTCACGAAATAGTTTGTTCATTTTAGGAAACATATGAGTATTGAAATACTACTCTATCTGCTTGCAGCTGCGGCAGTAGTCGTGGTTACTGAGTCCCAGCCTGCGCGTATGAGTCCCTAGAAGACAATGGCCCGTGGGGGCATTTAGGAGAGTGGAGATGTCTTCCCTAATACGTTGTAGGAGATTATTTGGTTCTTGTCGAGTTGTAATTTGGCCACGTGAGTCTAGAATTGTGGCATGTTGAGATTGTGTTCCATCGGTTGTTGAAGAGGGTGTACAGTCTCTGCCTGAGATGAAGCTTGCAGGTAGCTATGGGCATAGCCACCGCGTCCTTCTTGCGAAGGATGTCGGCGGTTGTCCCTTGTCTTGCTAGCTCGTCTGCTATGCAGTTGCCCCCAATAACATGGTGTCCAGGCTCCAGTCTAGAGCTAAACTGTAGAATAAGATAAGCGTTAATGTGTGTCTTTGTAAAAACGAGGGGCTGCGAGGGGCTCCAAGCAGGCCCGGTTCAGGAGGTCTACCACGTTCATGTTGACGCTCTGTCAGAAGCTTCGGGTTGAACCTAGTCAGCAGGCTGAGGATAGCCCCTGGCTCCCAGAGTTCCTACGGCAGCCACACCCTCGCATTCGGTCGAGACGGGATGTCTGCAGCCTCGCAAGCTGCCAGCTTGGCCCCGGGGTAGACCTCGCCGACCTTGTTGATGGTAGCCTTGTAAAGCGCTGTCGATCTTTCGTCCTAAGAAGCGATCAACTTTACGTTGCCCTGGTACCACCCTGCATCTGTGAAATCGGGTGGCAGATGGTGGGTTCTCGTCCAGCACTTTCAAGGCCACAGACGCAAGGGCCCGTCTAGCCAGACCCCATTGGATCCTAGGGATCCACCCGCCTACATCGCTCTGGTCGATGCCAATGATCTTCCGATCCTTTACCACTTTCGAAAAGTATCTCGACCAAGTGCCTCGGTTGGTTGTCTTGACCTTTTGCTGTTGCTGGTTGATGTCGAAGTCTGGGTTTACCGCTTTTGCCCAGGCTATGTCTTCTTGGATTTTCTGGTAATGCATTTTCGTTGTTTGATCCTCACGTACGGGGTTGGTGGCCAGCCGTTTAAGGATACGGAAAGCTTTTTTGCGTTCCAGAGGTCCTGTCTGGTTAGGTGGTTTCCTATTGAACTCCTTGGCCCTGGTGCTCACCACAAGTCCGGCTTTGTTGTTCCCCTCAGGTTGGAGTAGCTGGTTATCCACTCCTACGCTGGTGGGAGGCTTGGGCTGGTCTTTTTGGTGTGTTGGGCTTTCACGGCTGCGTTGTTCGCTGGCCTTGGCAGGGGTTAGAGTCACCTGACTTCGGCTTTCGAAGCAGTGTTCTTGCTCGTCTTATCGTCGCTGGTTGCGACTTTCTACTTTTTAAGAGTGTCGGGCTCTTGTGAGGTGTTGTTGTTGTTTTTCTTGATATTAAATTTCTCCATACATAAATCCCGCGAGCTGAGGAGAAGAGTGACACCTTAGTCCAGCCCGAAGTGAGATGATTGTTGTTTTGGTACGGAAGAGGTAGGTTTAACCGTGTGGGAAGGGGGTGAGTGTGAGCTATTTGTCGGAAGGGGCAGCACAAGCGCGACGTCGGTACTGCTACGGCGCAGATACCCGCTGACTGTCCGGGGCTACTTATTTACGCTTAATGTTGGGAACATGGCGGTAGCCGGACCGTGTCCAACTTCCACACTTACTCGTAGCCTGGAGAACCAGGGCGCTCGCTATCCGCAACCTGCGACCACCAAGCCATCCCACTAGATCTCTGACCGAAAAAATAAAAACACGATTATTTGAAAAATATGAACGCTGAGAAAATTAAATCCTCGACTAGGCTTAAAACAGAGACAAATGAAATTTTTTATTATATACCATATTCCTTCAGAGATAGACAAATCTCCCGATTTTGAAATTATTCCTTATCCCGATGAAAATAACAATATTTTAACAGAAAATATACTTGATTAATATTTCCTATATGAAAATAAAGTATGTAATAAAGAGACAGGAAAAATTGTAATCGATGAATGTATAAATGAAATAATTAGACAGGAAAACACTGAATGAAAGTATACTAAAACTTATCCAAATTAATTATGTTGAACCCAATATTTTATTGACAAGGAATATCCCTAAAACATTGTTGAATCAAAATTGCATTAATAAAGAAATTACTGTAGTTGGTTATAGTTAAAATCCTTAATTTTTCAATACAATAAGACGAATTCACTCTTTCAAATTCTATGTTAGATTACACACAGAGTGTTTACGTAAATAATAATATAACAAAATTGGAACCACAAAGAGTACAGAAATTGTAACCAATCTACCCAATCAGATTAACATAATAGAAAATGTAATGTTATACCCAAGACTATCCACCTGAGGACAGGCAAAATTTAACGGATGGGGGAGTGACATATCCATAGCACCACGTACCTCTATGTACATGTCCACAAACCCACACATCACATTATGTAGTCACCCTCGAGACACCCTCTAAGAAATAAGAGTCCTAATTTAATTGTAAGCAAGCCAAGGGAAAATTACCAAGCTTTAAGTAAACCAGACGAAAACAAGGAAGAACGCTGTAGTCGAGTTCCTCGATACCCGTTACTCAGCTAAAGGGACCAAAGGGAAATGGAGATATGCAAGCAGCAAAGCGAGATTGAAATGCTCCACCTAACGGCGGTAGACAGATTTAAGCGTTATGGGCGTTGGAGTGGGCGTGGCAATTTTTGTTTTGGATCAATCGATAGGTATTGACAAGACCAATACATTTCAGTTAAAATTTTTTATCTAGCATGAAAATTGTGGGCGTCACAGGCTTGTGCGGTTTGTGGGCGTTAGAGTGGGCGTGGCATATTCGCGTAACAACCTTGTGCTGCTTGCAAGGCTACGGAATCTAAATTTGAGATCCCCATTTTCTATCTTAGATAGTTTCCAAGATATCGACGTTCATATTTACGATTTTTTGAAGTTTGTGGGTGGTTTGTGGTCGTTAAAGTGGGCGTAGCAATCTTTTTTTGAGTCAATAGATAAGTATTGATAAAAACAATACATTTCAAATAAAACTTTTATTCTAGCATCAAAACTGTAGGAGCCACAGTTTTGGGCGGCTTGTGGGCGATAGAGTGGGCGTGGCATTCTGCTGAAACAAACTTGCTCTGCGAAAGAAGCTCAGGAATCTGCATGCCAAGTTCCAATAGCCTAGCTCTTATAGTTTCCGAGATCTCAGCGTTCATCCGGACGGACGGACAGACGGACATGGCTAGATCGACTCGGCTAGTGATTCTGATCAAGAATATATATACTTTATGGGGTCGGAAACGCTTCCTTCTGCCTGTTACATACTTTCCGACGAATCTAGTAGTCCGCCTGTCCGGATGAACGCTGAGATCTCTGAAACTATTTTAACTAAAATGTATGGTTCTTATCAATACCTATCGATTGACCCAAAAAAAAGTTTGCCACGCCCACTTTAAAGCCCACAAACCGCACAAACCTGTGACGCCCACAATTTTCATGCATATCTCCATTTCCCTTTGGTCTTTTTAGCTGAGTGACGGGTACCTGATAGTCGAGGTACTCGACTATGGCGTTCTTCCATGTTTTATATTGAACTTAATTAAAGATTGCAAAGATTTAATTATGTATATTTAAAAATATATATTCGAACATGTTCACAATAATAATTTAAATGAAAAAAAAATATAATAATAAGCTGCAAAATATGCCTCTGACTTTTTATTTGTTAATAAAACTAAGGGTGCAGAGAATGGAAGATTTGTCCTTGACTGAGAAAAGCCGGCTACTTGCGAGTTGTTGCGCGGTCGTGATTTTAACCCCTATTATGGGATGTGTTAGAGCTAGCGTCAGCCGTGAGATCGTATACGTGAGGTCCATGCCCATTTGTGGAAAGGATAGATACTAAGACAATTTACGAGATAAACGTTCTGGGGCGGAAACAAAAATGTATGTTTAAAAATGTTCCACATCTGAGCATCATTAACTTGTAAGATTTATTTTACTGACCGCCCAAACCTGTGACGCCCACAATTTTCATGCTAGATAAAAAATTTTAACTGAAATGTATTGGTCTTGTCAATACCTATCGATTGATCCAAAAAAAAACTTGCCACGCCCACTCCAACGCCCATAACGCTTAAATCTGTCTACCGCCGGTAGGTGGAGCATTTCAATCTCGCTTTGCTGCTTGCATACCTCCATTTCCCTTTTGTCTCTTTAGCTGAGTGACGGGTATCTGATAGTCGAGGTATTCGACTATAGCGTTGTTCCTTGTTTTATATTAAACTTATGGTGCAAAGAATTAATTATGTATATTTAAAAATATATATTCGAACATGTTCACAATAATAAAATAAATGAAAAAAAAATATAATAATAAGCTGCAAGTTATGCCTCTGACTTTTTATTTGTTTATAAAACTAAAGGTACAGAGAATG
The DNA here is from genome assembly GCF_043229965.1 of Drosophila suzukii. Taxonomy (NCBI): domain Eukaryota; kingdom Metazoa; phylum Arthropoda; class Insecta; order Diptera; family Drosophilidae; genus Drosophila; species Drosophila suzukii. The sequence continues at coordinate 49,933,660 of NC_092082.1, read as the reverse complement.
GAAGATTTGTCCTTGACTGAGATATGCCGGCTACTTGCGAGTTGTTGCGCGGTCGTGATTTTAACCCCTATTATGGGATGTGTTAGAGCTAGCAGTCAGCCGTGAGATCGTATACGTGAGGTCCATGATCTTTTCAATGAGCGTGCACCTTCCCGACCCATTTGTTGGAAGGATAGATACTTGGACAATTTACAAGATAAACGTTCTGGGGCGGAAACAAAAATGTATGTTTAAAAATGTTCCACATCTGAGCAACATTAGCTTGTGAGATTTATTTTATTGGGGCATTTTGATTACTAAACTAAATTAACAATCATAGGAAAAATCTAAACAATTAAGAGATAGCTAGCCCGCAATCTTAGTGAGTAGATATACGACTACATTACCATCATTTACATCATTTTATCAATCCGTAATTAAATTACTGGACAAGCGGACGCAGTACTATAATTCTAAAATACCCCGTTAGATTGGAGTGCTATTTCAAAATGCACAACACCGTATTTGGCCCACAAAAGGGACTTAAAGACTTGGGAATATCAGATATAAAGTCTTTATGAAGGTAACAGCATTACAGTTGACTTTTATCAAGCTGTATACCAACAGCTAACACTTATTCTGACCGTAAAATTTTTGAAAGCCATATACAGGGAAAAAGCCTTAAACATCTTAGTCAGAGGCCTTAATAGTAACTTGGGACAATTACTGGCCATTAAATAACCACACTACTTATGGCACCCCTACGCAGTCTGCTTGTGAACTTGTGTAATCAGTCACCAAAAGCTCTGTATTAGAAAAAGACCTTGTGCTACCACAGACACGCCCTAGAAATAAGATGTGCAGAAATTATAAGAAATACAATACTAGATACTTAAAAAAAATTTTTTTGTAGTTTTATTAATACTAAGGGTAAATTTACCAATTATTCTTCCTCTCTATCTTTTGAAAATATTACCGCAACAACTGTTTAAGCAATAACCGATCTATTTGCCACGTTTTTTCAACATACATATTCTAGCTGACCTCATTCTTCACCGTCTTGTTCTTACACAAAGTCGAATTTAATATTCTGTCCCACCTTAAATTAAAACTCTCTACTTGTTGATCCCCAACGTGTTAAGCCCGTCTATGCGCCTGGTGCCGACTGAATTCCTGGCTGCGTGCTTAGATATTGCGCAGAGGCCTTATGCAAGCCCCATATCAAATTGTTTAGCTTATCGTTAGAATCTTCACAATTTCCCCATATGTGGAAGGAATGGTTTGTTATTCCTTTCCACAATAAGGGAAGCAAAGTGAAAAAAAGAAATTATAGAGGTATCTCTAAATTGTCAGCGATCACAAAGATTTTCGAAAATATTATTACTCCCCATTTGCAGCACCTCTGTAGGTCAGTTATATCTCCGTGTCAACACGGGTTTATGAATCCATTTGTGATCAGGGGACTAAAATAATATTTTCAGACATACGTAATTTACACTGATTTTAGCATTTTACTTTGTAAATCGCGTTCTTCTGTTCCCTGTTGATCTTTAGTCATCTGAATTTTGTCTACTCCACTTTACCTAGAGCCGCTACTTTTTACTTAATTTATATAATTATAACTCAGTACAAGGATACTTCTTGCCAATCCGACTTAAAATGCGATTTAAGTAATTTTCAAACATTGTGCTCTGACAATTTACTGGATTATAATGGCTCTAAGTGTAAGGTAATAACTTTTTGCCGGGTCAATACTCAATGTGCGACATACCCGCTGAGTGAGGTTTCATTGAATAGAATAACTGTAGTAAATGGTCTTGGTGTTTTGTTGGGCACAAGGCTAAAGTTTGCTGATCACATTTCGTCCATGGTGAACAAAGCTAGAGGTACTATTGGCTTTATAAATCATTGTTGGTATAACTATGACTTGCATGAACATTTCGAAATATTACGTTTTGACTCTTATAGACTTTATCCTATTATCTTAATATCTGACTCTCTGCCTCTCTTGAAACGATTAATAGTAAATTTTATAGCATAGAAATAGCCTAGCTCGTATAGTTTCCGAGGTCTCAGCGTTCATCCGGATAGACAGACGGACAGACGGACATGGCTAGATCGACTCGGCTAGTGATCCTGATCAAGAATATATATACTTTATGGGGTCACAAAAAGCTTTTTTCTGCCTGTTACATACTTTCCGACGAATCTAGTATACCCTTTTACTCTACGAGTAACGGGTATAATTAGAATACAAAGATATTATATGGACTTTTAATATGGAAACTTCGAACCTACTTCATGGCGATCGTGATAAAGATCCTGGAAGGATCTAGGACAAAAACAAACCATCAACCAACAACATCAAACTACCAACCAATAATATCAAAAACTGGAGGACAACATCAAAACCATCAACCATCAACATAAAACCATCAACCAATAATATAAAAAACTGGAGAGGACACAAATGGAGAATACATCAAATGTATTAAATGGCAAACTTAACTCGACAACAATATTAAGAGGGCATGGCAAACAAATAAAAACGCAGTGAGTAGAGTGGTATGTATGGAAAAAGAAGCGGTGTGGTGCAACGCCTCAAAAACAGAAAGGCAAAGTCGCTAAAATTATCAAATGGTGAAAAATGTAGTTGGAATACATCAGTGAAGTAGCGAAAAAATCAGAAAAGGAAACCGCGCACACTACCACTTACACTGCAATATCAAATGCCAATAATACAATTAAAATCACACCTCCTCAGAAAAAGGAAGCCCCGGCACTAAAAAAGTAGTGTCCAAGGGATTGCCAAGGCCCACTGTACTTGCCACACTGCGAGCACACATGTACCGCCCGTGGAGGAAATCACCAACTTCAACAGCATTAAAAACAACCAGCACTGTCACCTCCACAGTCAACAAGCCGGCTTAAGGAACTGATTGCAGCACAAAGGGTGCAAAAGTTGGCAACACTACAAAATGCAGGAACCGACAGCTCTACCTTGACCGCACAGCCAAAACAAAATTTTGTTCTAATCTCTTACAAATAAATGCACTGTGATGCATACAAAACTATAACAAAACAAGGAAGAACGCTATAGTCGAGTACCTCGGCTATCAGATACCCGTTACTCAGCTATATAGAGATATGCAAGCAGCAAAGCGAGATTAAAATGCGCCACCTACCGGCGGTATACAGGTTTAAGCGTTATGGGCGTTAGAGTGGGCGTGGATCAGATTCCTGAGCTTCTTACGCAGCGCAAGTTTGTTTCAGCACAGTGCCTCGCCCACTCTAACGCCCACAAACCGCCCAAAACTGTGGCTCCTACAGTTTTGATGCTAGAATAAAAATTTTAACTAAAGTGTATTGTTCTTATCAGTACCTATCGATTGACCCAAAAAAGGTTTGCACGCCCACTCTAACGCCCACAAACCGCCCAAACCTGTGACGCCCACAGTTTCCATGCTAGATAAAAAATTTTAACTGAAATGTATTGGCTTCGTCAATCATCGATTGATCAAAAAAAAATTTGCCACGCCTACTCTAACGCCCATAACGCTCAAATCTGTCTACCGCCGGTAGGTGGCGTATTTTAACCTCGCTTTGCTGCTTGCATATCTCCATTTCCCTTTGATCCCTTTAGCTGAGTAACGGGTATCTGATAGTCGAGGCACTCGACCATAGCGTTCTTCCTTGCTTATGCTAAAGTGGCCTACGTAAATATATGCAAACTTTATTTCCATCACTTACACCCTTGTCTACTCAACGAAGGTAATAGACCGACCTTCAGCACGTCAGGTCGGGAGTCAACTATCGACCTGACCTTCGCTAGCCCTGAACTGGCACGCAACTGCGTATGGAGGGTGTCAGACATATACGCCCACAGCGACCACGCCCTGATCATCACCCAGACAAGCCCCAGACTGTCCGCCCCAAGCAGCCGCCAAACAACCTACAAAGCGCATACCCTTAACACGGTGTCCCTCCTAGCACACATGGAAGGCGTCTGCGTTACAGGAGACGCTAACACATGCGCGAGGAACATAGCCGATAGAGTGAAGGAGGCGTGCGATGCATCTATGGAGAAGGCCACGAAAGGTGGTAACGGGCGAAGACCAGTACCATGGTGGAACGAGGAGATAGGCTGCGCGAGGAGAGACTGCCTAGCGGTCCGGCGCAGGTGGCAGAGAAGCAGAGGACTCGGAAACCAGGAGCTAAGGGAAACAACCCACAGAGCCAAGAGAAAGGTGCTGAAGAACGCGATCAAAGCTAGCAAGGCCAGATGCTTCCAGGAGCTGTGCGAAGCGGCGGATGCAGAACCATTTGGGTCAGCATACAGGATGGTCTTGTGTAAGCCGACCCCTACCGGCCACTTACAGATTGACCAAATAGTGTCCACCCTGTTCCCCACCCAGCCGCCCCTTACATGGCAAGCTACCGGGGAAGGCGATACTGTTCTTACCAGCGAAGCCGAAGTCTTGGCTGCACTAAGGAAAACAAAGATCGAGAAAGCCCCTGGCCCTGATGGTATTCCCAATGCTGCACTGCACACATTGTTGGCAAACTACCCGGGTATATTCACGGAGATGTACAACAGGTGTCTCACCCAACGAACCTTCCCCATAGGTTGGAAGCGTCAAGGGTTGGTGCTTATCCCAAAACCGGGCAAACTGAACGACGACGCATCGTCATACAGACCCCTATGTATGCTGAATACAACGGGGAAGATATTCGAGCGCATAGTCTGCACCCACCTCGAGAAAGAACTCGACCAAGTTAGAGCGTTATCGGATCACCAGTTTGGCTTCCGGAGAAAAAGAATCACCATTGACGCGATCCAAACGGTCACCCAACTGGCTGCTAACGCAATCGAAGGAGAAAGGTGGCTAGGTGGCTCAAAAGAGTACTGCCTCGTCTGCACCCTGGACGTCAAGAATTCCTTCAACTCTGCCAACTGGAATCTTGTCCTGCAGGCACTTCATCGCATGGGAATCTCGAATTACCTGATCGACCTCGTAGCGGACTACTTCAAGGACAGAGTGCTCACATATTCCTCTGATGTCGGAGAGCACGAGTACCTGGTGAGAGGAGGAGTACTTCAAGGCTCAGTCCTGGAACCTAAGGCTGGTACTACCCGAAGGATGCACTGTGGTGGGATTTGCGGACGACATAGCGCTGGTAACGGTAGCGAAAACCCTCGAAGAGATCACGGATAGGTGTAGCCTCTCGATAGACACCCTCATGTGCTGGCTCACTGACAACGGGTTAGCAGTCGCCGAGCACAAAACGGATGCAGTGCTCATAAGCAACAGGAAGACTGTGGAGAAGGCTACAATACGAGTCGGATCAACTCCAATAGAAACAAGCGCCTCAATCAAGTATCTTGGAGTACTGATCGACTACAGGCTATCGTTTAAGACGCAGCAGCCAAGCATCCAGATCGACTGCAGCCATTTTAAGGATGATGGCCAATACTCGAGGACCGAAGGAGCACAGCAGAAGGATCATAGCCACAGTGGTGACATCTACCATACTGTAGTCCGCGCCCATATGGGCCGAAGCTATGAAGACCGCATCATACAGCCGCCAGTGAAAAGCTGTTTACAGACGCACAAGCAACTTCTGCACGGTATCCGAGGAAGCCGCGCTAGTAGTAACCGGTACTATACTGATAGACCTGCTGGCGGCAGAACGAAGAACTGGGAGCACAGGAAGCAGGACCCAGCGCAGCAACACGATCGAGGAATGGCAAAGGAGGTGGAACAATGCAACCACAGGGCGGTGGACGCACAGGCTAAGTCCCAGCCTAACCCCCTGGCTGCAGAGACGACACAGACAGGTAGACTTCTACCTCACGCAGATGATCTCCGGGCACGGATGCCTTAAGGAATACCTGCATAGGTTTAATCACGAGCCAAACCCCTACTGCGACCACTGCGGCACAGGAAGCATCGAAGACGCGGAGCATGCGCTATTCAGCTGCCCCCATACGCTAGGTACATAGCCGAAGCTGAAACGACAACCGTTTGTAACCTGACAGCGGACAACGTGATCAGCTGCATGCTGGAAAACCAAAGCAAGTGGGACGCGATAGCCAACATGGCCGCTGGCATCCTGAAGGAGCTAAGGCGTCGAGAACGGAGTCGACGCATCGAGTCATAAGTATGAGCGGCAACCTGACCGCCATCCGACCCGCGAAGTATAGCTTTGCGGCAGTCCCGAGGGATCGGAACATTTCTACCTCTTCTCTTCTTCTACCACTATTATTCATGTATATTCTTAAACTTTATTTAATAAAAAAAAAAAAACATTCGGTCTTGCTTAAACTGCCTTGCCCCGTTCTTCGCGCGCTCTTTGGTTGTGTCGGTCTGTTCGCCTTCCTTGCTCCAATCGCGCATAGCCTAGCAGATATTTTCAGTACGGTGGGACAGTGCAGACATTCTATCGCTACCGGCAGCATTGGCCTTTGCTTGCTAGAAATAATGGGTGGTCACAATGGGTGGAAATCGGATAGATTTCTATGGAAATAGAATTGAGGCTTTACTTCGTGGCCAAGTAACTCCCCTAATGCGTGCGAAATGGAATGTCGTTAAGGTATTTTAGATGGATACATCGAAAAGGCGTTCGAGTTGCAACAACAATTAGAGGCAATTAATAATGAATTAGCATGTTTACAGGAATTAGAAGAAAGAAATTTTATAGGTTTTTTTAACAGCTTAGTTCACGACGACGAATCTCTATCAAATGTTGAAAAGTTTAATCACCTGTTATCCTGTTTAGAGAAGGAAGCCTTAGGAACAGTAAAGGCAACGAGAAAGATTCTCGCCAACGCTATGATAATTCACATCGTCATGTCTAGAGTAGATCTCAAAACGCGGTCGCGATGGGAAGAACAACTTAGTTACGATTCTATTCCGTTATGGAAAGTTTGCTCAGAGGCGCTTAATTAACGATATCAACACTTAATGGAATCACAACACTTGAGGAATCCACGACAGGCAAAAAAGCTCCCAAACAGCAGCTATGGAACAAGCCCAGATATAGCAAAACGGCATTAGCAGTTTCCCGACCTGTCGAAGAAATAAAAAATATAAATGTTGCTTCTGCAAGTCAGACAACCATTTCATTCAAAGTTGTACATATATCGCTAGAAGCTCGGTTCAAGCTCGCAAAGAATGCACCACTTTGCAACAATTGTCTACGCAGAGGACATAGTGTCGCAACATGCCAGTCATCTCGTTGTCAAATTTGTACGAAGGCTCATCACACACTTCTGCATCGGTACACCTCAACCTCTCAAGTACCGTCGGGCAATCAATTGTCATCGCCTATTGACAATCAGGTAGCCCATCAGTCACTAAGTGCCTCGATTAGTCAGCCTATGCCCCAAAAAGTAAACCACGTCTTACTTGCAACGGCCCTTGTCGAGGATCGAAGTAAGTCAGGAACCAAGCTGTGCGCAAGGACTTTGCTAGACTCAGGGTCACAGGTTAATTTTATTACGGAGGAATTGGAAAACAAATTTGCAATTAAAACGGTACCAGCATGAGGCTAAATTCTCAGGCATTGGGAATTCCACGTGTTCAGCTAGCTTCGCAGTCCAGACGACAATTGGGTCCCGATTAAACTCCTTCGAAGCGGCAGTTGAATGCATAACTTTACCGTCGATCTCACGGTATCGTCCAGAAGCAACCGCAATAGCTTCCGATTGAATTCGTAACGATATCTCCCTAGCAGACCCTTACTTTTACAAGCCCAAACGCATCGACATGCTGATCGGCGCTGAGTTGTTTTTCGACTTGCTTAGGGAAGGACAAAAACGTCACAAGCGCTCAGTTCCAACTCTACAAAATACTGTCTTTGGCTGGGTAGCGTATCTCATACTCCACTCTAGTAGCTACTGAGGACAACAATTTGGAACACACGCTAAGGAAGTTCTGGGAAATTGAAAGAATACCAGATTTAACGAAATCGCAGCTCTATACCCGTGATCAAGTGTTGAGTGAAGAATCGTTTGCTAGCACCGTCTCGCGTGACTCACAGGAAAATTTGTAGTTAGCCTGCCTTTCAAATCGAGTCCTTCGTGTCTCGGTTCCTCGTGTGAAACTGAGCGACGACGGTTTCTGTCTTTAGAACAGAAACCCAACCAATCATTTGTTGTATATCCAGCTTGTGAAGGAATATTTAGCTCTCGGTCACATGGAGGCTATAAACAATAGGATACCCAACAAGCCTCATTATTTTATACCGTATTAGTGCGTTCTCTGACCTGAAACCTCCTCGACTAAATTAAGAGTCGTATTCAACGCGTCGTGCAAAACCACTTCCCAAATTTCATTGAATGAAATTATCTTGGTAGGGCCAACAATTCAGCCTTGCCTGTATGCCACGCTGCTTAAACTCCGGTTCCATAAATTTGCTATGTCGGCAGACATTACTAAAATGTACAGACAAGTGGTATTAGATGAGGCCCATAGACAGTTCCAGTTAATTATATGGCGCGAGACCGCGCAAGAACCTCTACAAATTTATCGGCTTAACACCGTTACGTATGGTACGGCAAGTGCTCCTTTCCTTGCAATACGGTGTTTGAAGCAGCTTAGCGAGATCTACTCCGATTCTCTTTCCTTAGCTTCACAGGCTCTAGCAAATGATTTGTACGTTGATGACTTGTTAACAGGGGCCGATTCCATCCGGGAGTTAAGGAAATTGCGAGAAGAAATCACAGAGATTTTAGATTCCGCAGGGTTCATCTTGGCTAAGTGGGCGTCGAGTTGTACCCCCAACGAACGACAGGTCGCCGAGTCAGAAGTCCTTATTGGAGAAGACGCCGATACGAAAACTTTGGGTCTCACTTGGAATCCAAAACAGGATTCGTTTCGGCTATTCACGAGTTTCGGGTTTTCACGAACTGGCTCCAATTGCAGTCTGGCGACACGTCCCGACTAACCAGTAATCGCCCATACGGTTGCTGTTGTCTCAAATCATCCGCTTCTACAAGAAGTTGAAAATTCTTCTTCTTGTATCTTTCGTTTTTTTTACGGCAGGACTTGGAAATTGTGGGACGACCACGTCTTATCAGCTACCGAGCTTAGTTTTTCGTTCTCTTATATCGTGCAGGCTGTTCAGCGTGAATCGTTTGCAGACGAATTCAATAAGTTAAAGAAAAATTTGCCATTATCCAGTTCTTACGAAAAGCTTAGTCCATTTTTCACCAACGAATCTTTCGCAACCCGTATTTTAACATTGGTGGGAGTGGGCGGTCGACTAGCGCGCGGATCTAGAACCCAGTGCCAAATTCCCAATATTAATGCCTAAAGGGAATCGTTTTGTCAAATTGTACATCGAGCACCTGCACTACGCTAGTTGCCATGCAGGACCACGAGCACCAGTCGGCCTGCTTCGGCAGACAATTTGGTTGATCAATGCACGACGCGAGTGCATTGCTGTTGAAGTTTTGAAGTTTGTGGGTGGTTTGTGGTCGTTAAAGTGGGCGTAGCAATCTTTTTTTGAGTCAATAGATAAGTATTGATAAAAACAATACATTTCAAATAAAACTTTTATTCTAGCATCAAAACTGTAGGAGCCACAGTTTTGGGCGGTTTGTGGGCGATAGAGTGGGCGTGGCATTCTGCTGAAACAAACTTGCTCTGCGAAAGAAGCTCAGGAATCTGCATGCCAAGTTCCAATAGCCTAGCTCTTATAGTTTCCGAGATCTCAGCGTTCATCCGGACGGACGGACAGACGGACATGGCTAGATCGACTCGGCTAGTGATTCTGATCAAGAATATATATACTTTATGGGGTCGGAAACGCTTCCTTCTGCCTGTTACATACTTTCCGACGAATCTAGTAGTCCGCCTGTCCGGATGAACGCTGAGATCTCTGAAACTATGGGAGCTAGGCAATTGAGATTTGGCGTGCAGATTCCAGAACTTCTTACGCAGCGCAAGTTTGTTTCAGCAGAGTGCCACGCCCACTCTAACGCCCAAAAACCGCCCAAAACTGTGGCTCCTACAGTTTTGATGCTAGAATAAAAATTTTAACTAAAATGTATGGTTCTTATCAATACCTATCGATTGACCCAAAAAAAAGTTTGCCACGCCCACTTTAAAGCCCACAAACCGCACAAACCTGTGACGCCCACAATTTTCATGCTAGATAAAAAATTTTAACTGAAATGTATTGGTCTTGTCAATACCTATCGATTGATCCAAAAAAAACTTGCCACGCCCACTCCAACGCCCATAACGCTTAAATCTGTCTACCGCCGGTAGGTGGAGCATTTCAATCTCGCTTTGCTGCTTGCATATCTCCATTTCCCTTTGGTCTTTTTAGCTGAGTGACGGGTATCTGATAGTCGAGGTACTCGACTATGGCGTTCTTCCATGTTTTATATTGAACTTAATTAAAGATTGCAAAGATTTAATTATGTATATTTAAAAATATATATTCGAACATGTTCACAATAATAATTTAAATGAAAAAAAAATATAATAATAAGCTGCAAAATATGCCTCTGACTTTTTATTTGTTAATAAAACTAAGGGTGCAGAGAATGGAAGATTTGTCCTTGACTGAGAAATGCCGGCTACTTGCGAGTTGTTGCGCGGTCGTGATTTTAACCCCTATTATGGGATGTGTTAGAGCTAGCGTCAGCCGTGAGATCGCATACGTGAGGTCCATGCCCATTTGTGGAAAGGATAGATACTAAGACAATTTACGAGATAAACGTTCTGGGGCGGAAACAAAAATGTATGTTTAAAAATGTTCCACATCTGAGCATCATTAACTTGTGAGATTTATTTTACTGGCCGCCCAAACCTGTGACGCCCACAATTTTCATGCTAGATAAAAAATTTTAACTGAAATGTATTGGTCTTGTCAATACCTATCGATTGATCCAAAAAAAAACTTGCCACGCCCACTCCAACGCCCATAACGCTTAAATCTGTCTACCGCCGGTAGGTGGAGCATTTCAATCTCGCTTTGCTGCTTGCATACCTCCATTTCCCTTTTGTCTCTTTAGCTGAGTGACGGGTATCTGATAGTCGAGGTATTCGACTATAGCGTTGTTCCTTGTTTTATATTAAACTTATGGTGCAAAGAATTAATTATGTATATTTAAAAATATATATTCGAACATGTTCACAATAATAAAATAAATGAAAAAAAAATATAATAATAAGCTGCAAGTTATGCCTCCGACTTTTTATTTGTTTATAAAACTAAAGGTACAGAGAATGGAAGATTTGTCCTTGACTGAGATATGCCGGCTACTTGCGAGTTGTTGCGCGGTCGTGATTTTAACCCCTATTATGGGATGTGTTAGAGCTAGCAGTCAGCCGTGAGATCGTATACGTGAGGTCCATGATCTTTTCAATGAGCGTGCACCTTCCCGACCCATTTGTTGGAAGGATAGATACTTGGACAATTTACAAGATAAACGTTCTGGGGCGGAAACAAAAATGTATGTTTAAAAATGTTCCACATCTGAGCAACATTAGCTTGTGAGATTTATTTTATTGGGGCATTTTGATTACTAAACTAAATTAACAATCATAGGAAAAATCTAAACAATTAAGAGATAGCTAGCCCGCAATCTTAGTGAGTAGATATACGACTACATTACCATCATTTACATCATTTTATCAATCCGTAATTAAATTACTGGACAAGCGGACGCAGTACTATAATTCTAAAATACCCCGTTAGATTGGAGTGCTATTTCAAAATGCACAACACCGTATTTGGCCCACAAAAGGGACTTAAAGACTTGGGAATATCAGATATAAAGTCTTTATGAAGGTAACAGCATTACAGTTGACTTTTATCAAGCTGTATACCAACAGCTAACACTTATTCTGACCGTAAAATTTTTGAAAGCCATATACAGGGAAAAAGCCTTAAACATCTTAGTCAGAGGCCTTAATAGTAACTTGGGACAATTACTGGCCATTAAATAACCACACTACTTATGGCACCCCTACGCAGTCTGCTTGTGAACTTGTGTAATCAGTCACCAAAAGCTCTGTATTAGAAAAAGACCCTGTGCTACCACAGACACGCCCTAGAAATAAGATGTGCAGAAATTATAAGAAATACAATACTAGATACTTAAAAAAATTTTTTTTGTAGTTTTATTAATACTAAGGGTAAATTTACCAATTATTCTTCCTCTCTATCTTTTGAAAATATTACCGCAACAACTGTTTAAGCAATAACCGATCTATTTGCCACGTTTTTTCAACATACATATTCTAGCTGACCTCATTCTTCACCGTCTTGTTCTTACACAAAGTCGAATTTAATATTCTGTCCCACCTTAAATGAAAACTCTCTACTTGTTGATCCCCAACGTGTTAAGCCCGTCTATGCGCCTGGTGCCGACGGAATTCCTGGCTGCGTGCTTAGATATTGCGCAGAGGCCTTATGCAAGCCCCATATCAAATTGTTTAGCTTATCGTTAGAATCTTCACAATTTCCCCATATGTGGAAGGAATGGTTTGTTATTCCTTTCCACAATAAGGGAAGCAAAGTGAAAAAAAGAAATTATAGAGGTATCTCTAAATTGTCAGCGATCACAAAGATTTTCGAAAATATTATTACTCCCCATTTGCAGCACCTCTGTAGGTCAGTTATATCTCCGTGTCAACACGGGTTTATGAATCCATTTGTGATCAGGGGACTAAAATAATATTTTCAGACATACGTAATTTACACTGATTTTAGCATTTTACTTTGTAAATCGCGTTCTTCTGTTCCCTGTTGATCTTTAGTCATCTGAATTTTGTCTACTCCACTTTACCTAGAGCCGCTACTTTTTACTTAATTTATATAATTATAACTCAGTACAAGGATACTTCTTGCCAATCCGACTTAAAATGCGATTTAAGTAATTTTCAAACATTGTGCTCTGACAATTTACTGGATTATAATGGCTCTAAGTGTAAGGTAATAACTTTTTGCCGGGTCAATACTCAATGTGCGACATACCCGCTGAGTGAGGTTTCATTGAATAGAATAACTGTAGTAAATGGTCTTGGTGTTTTGTTGGGCACAAGGCTAAAGTTTGCTGATCACATTTCGTCCATGGTGAACAAAGCTAGAGGTACTATTGGCTTTATAAATCATTGTTGGTATAACTATGACTTGCATGAACATTTCGAAATATTACGTTTTGACTCTTATAGACTTTATCCTATTATCTTAATATCTGACTCTCTGCCTCTCTTGAAACGATTAATAGTAAATTTTATAGCATAGAAATAGCCTAGCTCGTATAGTTTCCGAGGTCTCAGCGTTCATCCGGATAGACAGACGGACAGACGGACATGGCTAGATCGACTCGGCTAGTGATCCTGATCAAGAATATATATACTTTATGGGGTCACAAAAAGCTTTTTTCTGCCTGTTACATACTTTCCGACGAATCTAGTATACCCTTTTACTCTACGAGTAACGGGTATAATTAGAATACAAAGATATTATATGGACTTTTAATATGGAAACTTCGAACCTACTTCATGGCGATCGTGATAAAGATCCTGGAAGGATCTAGGACAAAAACAAACCATCAACCAACAACATCAAACTACCAACCAATAATATCAAAAACTGGAGGACAACATCAAAACCATCAACCATCAACATAAAACCATCAACCAATAATATAAAAAACTGGAGAGGACACAAATGGAGAATACATCAAATGTATTAAATGGCAAACTTAACTCGACAACAATATTAAGAGGGCATGGCAAACAAATAAAAACGCAGTGAGTAGAGTGGTATGTATGGAAAAAGAAGCGGTGTGGTGCAACGCCTCAAAAACAGAAAGGCAAAGTCGCTAAAATTATCAAATGGTGAAAAATGTAGTTGGAATACATCAGTGAAGTAGCGAAAAAATCAGAAAAGGAAACCGCGCACACTACCACTTACACTGCAATATCAAATGCCAATAATACAATTAAAATCACACCTCCTCAGAAAAAGGAAGCCCCGGCACTAAAAAAGTAGTGTCCAAGGGATTGCCAAGGCCCACTGTACTTGCCACACTGCGAGCACACATGTACCGCCCGTGGAGGAAATCACCAACTTCAACAGCATTAAAAACAACCAGCACTGTCACCTCCACAGTCAACAAGCCGGCTTAAGGAACTGATTGCAGCACAAAGGGTGCAAAAGTTGGCAGCACTACAAAATGCAGGAACCGACAGCTCTACCTTGACCGCACAGCCAAAACAAAATTTTGTTCTAATCTCTTACAAATAAATGCACTGTGATGCATACAAAACTATAACAAAACAAGGAAGAACGCTATAGTCGAGTACCTCGGCTATCAGATACCCGTTACTCAGCTATATAGAGATATGCAAGCAGCAAAGCGAGATTAAAATGCGCCACCTACCGGCGGTATACAGGTTTAAGCGTTATGGGCGTTAGAGTGGGCGTGGATCAGATTCCTGAGCTTCTTACGAAGCGCAAGTTTGTTTCAGCACAGTGCCTCGCCCACTCTAACGCCCACAAACCGCCCAAAACTGTGGCTCCTACAGTTTTGATGCTAGAATAAAAATTTTAACTAAAGTGTATTGTTCTTATCAGTACCTATCGATTGACCCAAAAAAGGTTTGCACGCCCACTCTAACGCCCACAAACCGCCCAAACCTGTGACGCCCACAGTTTCCATGCTAGATAAAAAATTTTAACTGAAATGTATTGGCTTCGTCAATCATCGATTGATCAAAAAAAAATTTGCCACGCCTACTCTAACGCCCATAACGCTTAAATCTGTCTACCGCCGGTAGGTGGCGTATTTTAACCTCGCTTTGCTGCTTGCATATCTCCATTTCCCTTTGATCCCTTTAGCTGAGTAACGGGTATCTGATAGTCGAGGCACTCGACCATAGCGTTCTTCCTTGTTTATGCTAAAGTGGCCTACGTAAATATATGCAAACTTTATTTCCATCACTTACACCCTTGTCTACTCAACGAAGGTAATAGACCGACCTTCAGCAAGTCAGGTCGGGAGTCAACTATCGACCTGACCTTCGCTAGCCCTGAACTGGCACGCAACTGCGTATGGAGGGTGTCAGACATATACGCCCACAGCGACCACGCCCTGATCATCACCCAGACAAGCCCCAGACTGTCCGCCCCAAGCAGCCGCCAAACAACCTACAAAGCGCATACCCTTAACACGGTGTCCCTCCTAGCACACATGGAAGGCGTCTGCGTTACAGGAGACGCTAACACATGCGCGAGGAACATAGCCGATAGAGTGAAGGAGGCGTGCGATGCATCTATGGAGAAGGCCACGAAAGGTGGTAACGGGCGAAGACCAGTACCATGGTGGAACGAGGAGATAGGCTGCGCGAGGAGAGACTGCCTAGCGGTCCGGCGCAGGTGGCAGAGAAGCAGAGGACTCGGAAACCAGGAGCTAAGGGAAACAACCCACAGAGCCAAGAGAAAGGTGCTGAAGAACGCGATCAAAGCTAGCAAGGCCAGATGCTTCCAGGAGCTGTGCGAAGCGGCGGATGCAGAACCATTTGGGTCAGCATACAGGATGGTCTTGGGTAAGCCGACCCCTACCGGCCACTTACAGATTGACCAAATAGTGTCCACCCTGTTCCCCACCCAGCCGCCCCTTACATGGCAAGCTACCGGGGAAGGCGATACTGTTCTTACCAGCGAAGCCGAAGTCTTGGCTGCACTAAGGAAAACAAAGATCGAGAAAGCCCCTGGCCCTGATGGTATTCCCAATGCTGCACTGCACACATTGTTGGCAAACTACCCGGGTATATTCACGGAGATGTACAACAGGTGTCTCACCCAACGAACCTTCCCTATAGGTTGGAAGCGTCAAGGGTTGGTGCTTATCCCAAAACCGGGCAAACTGAACGACGACGCATCGTCATACAGACCCCTATGTATGCTGAATACAACGGGGAAGATATTCGAGCGCATAATCTGCACCCACCTCGAGAAAGAACTCGACCAAGTTAGAGCGTTATCGGACCACCAGTTTGGCTTCCGGAGAAAAAGAATCACCATTGACGCGATCCAAACGGTCACCCAACTGGCTGCTAACGCAATCGAAGGAGAAAGGTGGCTAGGTGGCTCAAAAGAGTACTGCCTCGTCTGCACCCTGGACGTCAAGAATTCCTTCAACTCTGCCAACTGGAATCTTGTCCTGCAGGCACTTCATCGCATGGGAATCTCGAATTACCTGATCGACCTCGTAGCGGACTACTTCAAGGACAGAGTGCTCACATATTCCTCTGATGTCGGAGAGCACGAGTACCTGGTGACAGGAGGAGTACTTCAAGGCTCAGTCCTGGAACCTAAGGCTGGTACTACCCGAAGGATGCACTGTGGTGGGATTTGCGGACGACATAGCGCTGGTAACGGTAGCGAAAACCCTCGAAGAGATCACGGATAGGTGTAGCCTCTCGATAGACACCCTCATGTGCTGGCTCGCTGACAACGGGTTAGCAGTCGCCGAGCACAAAACGGATGCAGTGCTCATAAGCAACAGGAAGACTGTGGAGAAGGCCACAATACGAGTCGGATCAACTCCAATAGAAACAAGCGCCTCAATCAAGTATCTTGGAGTACTGATCGACTACAGGCTATCGTTTAAGACGCAGCAGCCAAGCATCCAGATCGACTGCAGCCATTTTAAGGATGATGGCCAATACTCGAGGACCGAAGGAGCACAGCAGAAGGATCATAGCCACAGTGGTGACATCTACCACACTGTAGTCCGCGCCCATATGGGCCGAAGCTATGAAGACCGCATCATACAGCCGCCAGTGAAAAGCTGTTTACAGACGCACAAGCAACTTCTGCACGGTATCCGAGGAAGCCGCGCTAGTAGTAACCGGTACTATACTGATAGACCTGCTGGCGGCAGAACGAAGAACTGGGAGCACAGGAAGCAGGACCCAGCGCAGCAACACGATCGAGGAATGGCAAAGGAGGTGGAACAATGCAACCACAGGGCGGTGGACGCACAGGCTAAGTCCCAGCCTAACCCCCTGGCTGCAGAGACGACACAGACAGGTAGACTTCTACCTCACGCAGATGATCTCCGGGCACGGATGCCTTAAGGAATACCTGCATAGGTTTAATCACGAGCCAAACCCCTACTGCGACCACTGCGGCACAGGAAGCATCGAAGACGCGGAGCATGCGCTATTCAGCTGCCCCCCATACGCTAGGTACATAGCCGAAGCTGAAACGACAACCGTTTGTAACCTGACAGCGGACAACGTGATCAGCTGCATGCTGGAAAACCAAAGCAAGTGGGACGCGATAGCCAACATGGCCGCTGGCATCCTGAAGGAGCTAAGGCGTCGAGAACGGAGTCGACGCATCGAGTCATAAGTATGAGCGGCAACCTGACCGCCATCCGACCCGCGAAGTATAGCTTTGCGGCAGTCCCGAGGGATCGGAACATTTCTACCTCTTCTCTTCTTCTACCACTATTATTCATGTATATTCTTAAACTTTATTTAATAAAAAAAAAAAAAACATTCGGTCTTGCTTAAACTGCCTTGCCCCGTTCTTCGCGCGCTCTTTGGTTGTGTCGGTCTGTTCGCCTTCCTTGCTCCAATCGCGCATAGCCTAGCAGATATTTTCAGTACGGTGGGACAGTGCAGACATTCTATCGCTACCGGCAGCATTGGCCTTTGCTTGCTAGAAATAATGGGTGGTCACAATGGGTGGAAATCGGATAGATTTCTATGGAAATAGAATTGAGGCTTTACTTCGTGGCCAAGTAACTCCCCTAATGCGTGCGAAATGGAATGTCGTTAAGGTATTTTAGATGGATACATCGAAAAGGCGTTCGAGTTGCAACAACAATTAGAGGCAATTAATAATGAATTAGCATGTTTACAGGAATTAGAAGAAAGAAATTTTATAGGTTTTTTTAACAGCTTAGTTCACGACGACGAATCTCTATCAAATTTTGAAAAGTTTAATCACCTGTTATCCTGTTTAGAGAAGGAAGCCTTAGGAACAGTAAAGGCAACGAGAAAGATTCTCGCCAACGCTATGATAATTCACATCGTCATGTCTAGAGTAGATCTCAAAACGCGGTCGCGATGGGAAGAACAACTTAGTTACGATTCTATTCCGTTATGGAAAGTTTGCTCAGAGGCGCTTAATTAACGATATCAACAC
This sequence comes from Drosophila suzukii, assembly GCF_043229965.1. Taxonomy (NCBI): domain Eukaryota; kingdom Metazoa; phylum Arthropoda; class Insecta; order Diptera; family Drosophilidae; genus Drosophila; species Drosophila suzukii. The sequence goes on along the minus strand of NC_092082.1, from coordinate 49,915,492 downwards.
TTAATGGAATCACAACACTTGAGGAATCCACGACAGGCAAAAAAGCTCCCAAACAGCAGCTATGGAACAAGCCCAGATATAGCAAAACGGCATTAGCAGTTTCCCGACCTGTCGAAGAAATAAAAAATATAAATGTTGCTTCTGCAAGTCAGACAACCATTTCATTCAAAGTTGTACATATATCGCTAGAAGCTCGGTTCAAGCTCGCAAAGAATGCACCACTTTGCAACAATTGTCTACGCAGAGGACATAGTGTCGCAACATGCCAGTCATCTCGTTGTCGAATTTGTACGAAGGCTCATCACACACTTCTGCATCGGTACACCTCAACCTCTCAAGTACCGTCGGGCAATCAATTGTCATCGCCTATTGACAATCAGGTAGCCCATCAGTCACTAAGTGCCTCGATTAGTCACCCTATGCCCCAAAAAGTAAACCACGTCTTACTTGCAACGGCCCTTGTCGAGGATCGAAGTAAGTCAGGAACCAAGCTGTGCGCAAGGACTTTGCTAGACTCAGGGTCACAGGTTAATTTTATTACGGAGGAATTGGAAAACAAATTTGCAATTAAAACGGTACCAGCATGAGGCTAAATTCTCAGGCATTGGGAATTCCACGTGTTCAGCTAGCTTCGCAGTCCAGACGACAATTGGGTCCCGATTAAACTCCTTCGAAGCGGCAGTTGAATGCATAACTTTACCGTCGATCTCACGGTATCGTCCAGAAGCAACCGCAATAGCTTCCGATTGAATTCGTAACGATATCTCCCTAGCAGACCCTTACTTTTACAAGCCCAAACGCATCGACATGCTGATCGGCGCTGAGTTGTTTTTCGACTTGCTTAGGGAAGGACAAAAACGTCACAAGCGCTCAGTTCCAACTCTACAAAATACTGTCTTTGGCTGGGTAGCGTATCTCATACTCCACTCTAGTAGCTACTGAGGACAACAATTTGGAACACACGCTAAGGAAGTTCTGGGAAATTGAAAGAATACCAGATTTAACGAAATCGCAGCTCTATACCCGTGATCAAGTGTTGAGTGAAGAATCGTTTGCTAGCACCGTCTCGCGTGACTCACAGGAAAATTTGTAGTTAGCCTGCCTTTCAAATCGAGTCCTTCGTGTCTCGGTTCCTCGTGTGAAACTGAGCGACGACGGTTTCTGTCTTTAGAACAGAAACCCAACCAATCATTTGTTGTATATCCAGCTTGTGAAGGAATATTTAGCTCTCGGTCACATGGAGGCTATAAACAATAGGATACCCAACAAGCCTCATTATTTTATACCGTATTAGTGCGTTCTCTGACCTGAAAGCTCCTCGACTAAATTAAGAGTCGTATTCGACGCGTCGTGCAAAACCACTTCCCAAATTTCATTGAATGAAATTATCTTGGTAGGGCCAACAATTCAGCCTTGCCTGTATGCCACGCTGCTTAAACTCCGGTTCCATAAATTTGCTATGTCGGCAGACATTACTAAAATGTACAGACAAGTGGTATTAGATGAGGCCCATAGACAGTTCCAGTTAATTATATGGCGCGAGACCGCGCAAGAACCTCTACAAATTTATCGGCTTAACACCGTTACGTATGGTACGGCAAGTGCTCCTTTCCTTGCAATACGGTGTTTGAAGCAGCTTAGCGAGATCTACTCCGATTCTCTTTCCTTAGCTTCACAGGCTCTAGCAAATGATTTGTACGTTGATGACTTGTTAACAGGGGCCGATTCCATCCGGGAGTTAAGGAAATTGCGAGAAGAAATCACAGAGATTTTAGATTCCGCAGGGTTCATCTTGGCTAAGTGGGCGTCGAGTTGTACCCCCAACGAACGACAGGTCGCCGAGTCAGAAGTCCTTATTGGAGAAGACGCCGATACGAAAACTTTGGGTCTCACTTGGAATCCAAAACAGGATTCGTTTCGGCTATTCACGAGTTTCGGGTTTTCACGAACTGGCTCCAACTGCAGTCTGGCGACACGTCCCGACTAACCAGTAATCGCCCATACGGTTGCTGTTGTCTCAAATCATCCGCTTCTACAAGAAGTTGAAAATTCTTCTTCCTATGTGAAGGTTGTGAGAATTACAACATGTATCTTTCGTTTTTTTTACGGCAGGACTTGGAAATTGTGGGACGACCACGTCTTATCAGCTACCGAGCTTAGTTTTTCGTTCTCTTATATCGTGCAGGCTGTTCAGCGTGAATCGTTTGCAGACGAATTCAATAAGTTAAAGAAAAATTTGCCATTATCCAGTTCTTACGAAAAGCTTAGTCCATTTTTCACCAACGAATCTTTCGCAACCCGTATTTTAACATTGGTGGGAGTGGGCGGTCGACTAGCGCGCGGATCTAGAACCCAGTGCCAAATTCCCAATATTAATGCCTAAAGGGAATCGTTTTGTCAAATTGTACATCGAGCACCTGCACTACGCTAATTGCCATGCAGGACCACGAGCACCAGTCGGCCTGCTTCGGCAGACAATTTGGTTGATCAATGCATGACGCGAGTGCATTGCTGTTGTGCGCCGATGCACGCACTGTTTCCGGTATAAGCGACGGTTAATGTCACAAATAATGGGAAATCTGCCTCTTGACCGTGTCAGAATCAGTCGACCCTTTAGAATAAGCGGAGTTGATCTCTTCGGTCCAATCCGAGTGTCGCTAGGAATGCGTGGCAAGGCAGCTCTAAAATTTATGTCGCAGTATTCATATGTTTTTCAACAAAAGCGGTTCACCTAGAACTATTGAAGGATCTCGTTTCTAACTCATTTATCCTCTGTCTCAGCAGATTTGTTGGGTGGCGCGGCCCTCTCGAGCGACTGCACTGCGACAATGCAGCCAATTTTGTTGGTCCCTCACGGCTGCTTCAGGAGATGGCCTCCGATGTCCCCAGCACGTCTTTATTCCGCCCCGGTCGCCTCATTTCAGGGGCCTATGGGAGGCCGCCGTCAAGTCCGCCAAACACATTTTTTTGAGGGCCGTCGGAAACGCCTTGCTGAAGGAGGACGAAAACCAGACGATCCTGGTTGAAGTGGAAGCAGTGCTTAACTTGCGTCCGCTAGTAGCTGACAGCAGCCACCCCAACGACGGAGAGGCAATTACTCCAGCCCATTTTCTGGTAGGCACCACGCTCGCTGCTTTACCCCCAGGATCGGCACCTCCTCATCCGGACGACGACCTAACTCATCTACAACGCTGGCAGCTAATATCAGCCATCAAACAATGGTTTTGGCGAGACTGGTCCCGTGACTACATAGCGGGGCTGCAGCAAAGGGTTAAGTGGACAAAGGAATCTGCCAACTTTCTATTAGGAACAATTGTCGTCATCAAAGAGGACAATTTACCGCCCCAGAAGTAGATGCTCGGCAGAGTCACCGAAGTAACGCACGGATCGGATGGCAAGGTGCGCGTTGCTCTAGTACAAACAAAGCAAGGCGTATACTAACGATCAGTACATCACGTGGCACCTCTTCCCATTAATTGAAGGCCTGTAGCGCTTTAACGCGGGCGATGTTTGGTCATCTCACTGTTTCTTTTGTTTTCTATGTTCGTTGCGATGCCGACGATCGAAAGCTCCGAGCAGGGGCGTAGCACAGCTGATAATCGCTAATAAATTACCCACTACAGGTCGACAAGCAACGATCATACAACAAAATACTAGATTAAAAATGATACTAGATTACCATAAAATACTAACTCTAGATACCAATGTAATAGAGAGAAGATCTGGAGAAAACGGGGTTGGTAACGTTGTTGAATAGAAAAGCAATGTTTTGAATAAAACCAGTGGGTTCGCAAAGTTGCATATTTACTCCTGCTCCCTGAGCAAACATTGCATGTTCAGAACAACACATGATCAAAAACTTAACCAATGTATTTGAACTCTTAAGAAAGAATAATCTGAAACTACATCCAAAAAAATTTTCATTTTTTATGCACAAAGTGACATTCCTAGGTCATAATTGTACAAATAAAGGAATACTCCCAGATGACAAAAAAAATAAAATGTCATTATGAATTACCCAGTCCCACATGAAGCGGACTGTGCTAGACGTTTTGTTGCATTTTGCAATAATTATAGACGTTTTAACAAAAAGTTCGTCGACATATAACATATCAAAATTATGTAAAAAGAAGGTTCCTTTTGAGTGGACAAATAAATGCCACAACGAATTCCAATATTTAAAAAGAAAACTAATGGAACCAACTCTATTACAATATCACGATTTAAGCAAAGAATTTTGTATAATCACATATGCAAGTAAGCAAGCGTGTGGAGCAGGTTTAACTCAAAACCATAATGGACTCCAACTTCCCATTGCATATGCATCGAGAGCATTCACAAAAAGTAATAAAAGCACTACAGAGCAAGAATTATCAGCAATTCAATGGGCAATATCACATTTTCTATCACATATTTATGGAAAACATTTTACAATCAAAACAGACCACAGACCCTTAACTTATTTATTATCAATGGTCAATCCAAGTTCTAAGTTGACCCGTATGCGCTTAGAACTTGAAGAATACGACTTTACAGCCGAATATCTTAAGGGAAAAGACAATTTTGTGGCAGATGCTCTATCTAGAAGAAATACCTGAATCTACAAATTTACTTATTAATGTCCTGAAAGTCACTGACAGGCATCAGAGTAAATAGAAAAATTCCTGCGCAGGAGAGAAACAAAAAGATTGGTCTATACAAACTCTTGACGCTTCTAAGCTCAACGTATACGAAGTTATTTGAAATGACGAAGTACGGAAAGTAGTGGCCTGGTAATAACGAAAAATCAATGTTTCTTTAAACATGAAAAAACTCGATCTTATGTCACTTCTTCCAAGGGCTTTAAAAAGAAGCCGGTATACACAAGATAAGCCAACTCAAAATGGCACCGAGCAAGATGACACTAAAGGCAATTTCAATTGAATCTTTCAAAAAGATATGCAATTTAATGTTAAATACACTAAGAGTAGCGCTACTCAAGCCGGTGACTATCATAGAAAATGAACGAGGTAAAGAAGCGTACTGTTTACATATCATGACGACCCAATGCAAGGAGGTCTTGCAGGCATAGCAAGGACCATAAATAAAATATAAAGACATTACTATGGAGAAATATGACTCGTTCAGTAAAAGAATGCGTACACAAAACAAAAACGAGCCAGGATCAATTTGATATGCGCATGGTAAATTTGTGTTTTTTGACACATATCTTGTTTACCATTAAATAAAGTCAAATTGATACCAAAAAATGTCAAGTTGTCGATTTTTCTCTTTTCGGAAATTCTTTGACATCGAAAATGAGAGGATATAGCAATATGGCTAAACTGGCAATATTCGAAACTCGAATATACTACTTCGATCATGTTGTCTCGCTTGCACTTACATACGTTTTAGTGGATTTTTTGACACTTGAGTTTTATCGTGAAGCCGGTCAGATGTACATTGATCAGTTTCCCTAAGTGCGCAGGACAAGGAAAAGGTGAGTAAACTTCATATGTAATGTGTATATGTATAAAGTTTTAAAATACCATAGTAACATAATAAGTGGAAAAAACTAAAATCGTGTAGGAATTTCTTAGTGGCTTTTTTATATAACTGCCCTACGACAACAAAAGCACGTGCAACTATGTATGTACATACATACGTATGCGTAAGCGTGCCAGCGTGAAAACAAAATGAATAAGTATGTACATCTAACAATATACATAATTGCATTTAAACATAAACATATTTAAAAATGCGCATAAATTTATGATTAGATGTATGAACATGCCTATTAATTATTTTTTCTTCGCCGCCCTGCAAAGTCGCTTCTCATGTACATACATACGAGGGCCGTCCGATAAGTACTTAGCGTCACCGTCCGATGGCGTCACTATCGCAAGAGAAATTAACTATCGTGTAGTACATTTTCGTAGACTGCTACTGTCGAAATTTCAGCCGAATAGGACTCGTAGTTTTGTTTTGACTGCGTGTGGAATCGGACGTGTTCGCGGATTTTACAAAAATGGAGAAAGAGCAATATCGGTCTGTGATTCGATTCTTGTTTTTGGAAGGGAAATCGCGCAGCGAAATCAAAGAACGCTTGGATGCTACGGTGCTGCGGTGACTCTTCTCCTTCGATGGCGATCGTCAAAAATTGGTTTAACGAGTTTCAACGTGGTCGCACTTCGGTTTTTGATGAGCCCCTAAAATGGCTACCACGGAGGTTAACGTGACAAAAATCCGCGATCTCGTATCGGCAGACCGCCGATTGAAGATATGCGAGATACCTGAGACAGTAGGCATGTCAAGAGACCGCGTGGGTCATATCCTGCATGAAATTTTGGGCATGAGAAAGCTGGGTGCCGCGTCTGCTCACTCCGGACAACAAACGCAACCGTGAGACCACTTCAGAGCAGTGTTTGACGCTGTTTAAGCGCAATCCGAAGGTGTTTCTGCGTCGTTTCGTGACTGTCGACGAAACATGGATCCACTGGTACACACCAGAGACCGAGGAACAGTCGAAACAGTGGACTTTCCGGGGGTGTTCTGGAGTGTGCTGGAGTGTTCTGGAATGTTGTGGAACTCTCTGGGGCCGCGCTAACTTCCCCTTCAACTGCCCCCTCCCCGCTTGTCCGCGGAGTTCACGATCGCGTTCACTCCCCCTCCCACTTCCCCTCCCTCTTGTCCACGGACTTGTCCTCGTACTCTCACTCTCGATAGCGTCAACTCCTACTTGTCCTCTCACTCTCGTTTGAAGGTTGTGTCTGTGTGTGTGTATATTATTTTCTTTGGTTCGCAAAATATTCTACTATGCGAATATTAAAGTAGTATAAAAATTTTACAAACCATAAAAAACATTATACTTTTTTTATCTCACTTTATTTTATCCACATTTTTGAAAGGCTTTAAATATATTTTTGACGTCATCGTGACGAAAGATCTATTAAACATATTAGATTTTTCCTCACAACAACCGTAAAACAATATACTGTTTTATCACACACTTGTTTTTTTTTCTACACACTATTGTTGAAGGCTTTAGAAATATATTTTTTTTGTTATCACGGAAAGAGTTCTTCTATTAAATAAATAGCAAATCTATTTCCGCGACACAAAAAAATCTTACTCTTTTATCACACTTCACTTTTTTTTTCTACACACTATTGTTAAAGGCTTTAGAAATATACTTTATTTTGCTGTCGTGGAAAGAGTTATTGTATTAAGTAAATAGCAAATCTATTTCCGCGACACAAAAAAAATACTCTTTTATAACACACTTCACCTTTTTTTTTTGTTTTTTTTGTTTTCTACACACTATTGTTGAAGGCTTTAGAAATATACTTTTTTGTTGTCAAGAAAAGATTTTTTTATTAAACAAATAACAAATATTTTTACTTGACGAAAAAAAAAATACTCTTTATCTCACATCACTTTTTCCGCATTTTTGATGGCTTTTAAAAATATATTTCCTTCTATTCGCGTAAAAAGATCTATTAAATATAGCAGGTCTTCTACCTCGACATAGAAAAAAAACATATTCTTCAACTCACGTCACACGATATTTGAAGGTATTAGATATTGTTTCTGTCCAACGTTCTAGTGCCATACTATGTGAATATTAATATAGACCATAGATCGTTGCACAGAAACAATAAATTTTTTTTGTTATGGTTTATTTTATTTTTTTTGAACAGTGTATAGTTCTCCCATAAAGCTGAAATGAGAACGTTGTATATTAAGAGATTCTATTTTGAGGAGTATATTATAATTTTTTTTATTGATATATATAAATATAGGTTATATATATATATATATATTTGTATATAATTATTATCGTCTATCAAGTCTCTCTCCCAAATCCTGATACCGTTGCATTAATATGTATACTCCTACTTTAAATCGTTTTCTAATGATACGTGATATCTTCATATCAGTATCTGATATATGTGCTCCTACTGTCATTAATTTTCTCATGTTTCTTAAGGTTTTTAGTTCAAAGTCTGGTAGAATATCTTCATATTCAATACAAAATTCGTCAATTTCTTTTTTTAGTTCGTCCATATCATCTGTATTGACACAGGTCTCTACCTCGTAACTGCTCATTTCTTTTTTTAATCTGTAACTCGCACCGTAAATGTCGTCATCGTCTTCGATAATAATTTGTTGTCAAGTTTTCGCGCAAAAAGCGATAGCGTTGCATTAGGTTGAATGCCCCCCACATAAATTGCCCCCTAATGGGTCGTAAGGCTCTATAGTCTCCTGGCGTCAGTACTGTTCCTACTGTCAAAATTTTTTTAATGGTGCGTAAGGTTCTTAGGTCGCTGCTAGATATAACATCATCGTAGTCCCTACGAAATTCTTCAATTTCGTCCTTTAATTCTTGCATTTCTTTATCGGCAACATCAACTACGTCTTCAATGTTGTTAGATGCTCGTTTAGCAAGAGAGCTAACAATGGTGGTGGTGGTGTTGGTGGATCTAAGCACCTTATTGGGTCGCGGATCTTCCTTTTCAGCAGCAGCAGCAGTACTATCTTCAGTATCAGCACCTTCACCATCAATGTTGGAGTTAGAAACTTGCGTTTTGGGGTCCTTTATTTTTTTGATAAATAAAAAATGAGATGAAGAATAAATTGTAATTTTACATTTTTTTTTTTTATTGTCTAGGCGCAGCAGGTATGGTTATGGTGGAGACCTACGTTATCATCCTCAATGGTGTCCTCAGGAACTTGAGTTAAGATCGGGAAGACATCGTTGTCTTCTTTTTCTTCTTCTTCTTCTTCTTCTGAGCTTACGTAATGGGGGTGTTGTAACACACGCATTTGGCACTGCCTAGCATCGTTTGGGTTTTTGTTTGGGCCTCCATGTTTTCTGCTTGCTTAGTTTTGGTTCTAAGTCTGGATGTTGTTGGTGGTGGTGGTGGTGGATTATATTGTTCACGTACTTAAGCAATGTAAGTCAACTATGAACTGCCTTTGAATTTGGCTGCCGAGCGCTATTTATTGAGAATTTCCTTTCCTGATTGGTTGTATGAGGATGCTATATTAGTTTTCTCTCTCACAATCACTTGCAATACAAAGTATGTGTTTTATTTTGTTTGTTTGTTTGCTTGTTTGATATGCCTTTTGAACACCGGATGTGTGATAACTGCATCCAATGCAAAAAAGAGAATTTATTTTGTTCTTCTACCCCCACGCTAAAATTTTTTGTACTTGAGTAGGTGGCTTGCTGAATTTTTTTTTTTAAGTTGTGTGTGTGATAACGAATAAAAAACGCGATTTAAATTTATACCAGCTGTGTGTATGGCGTGTGCGATAACAGTATGCTTTGAGGGGAAAAAAATGTGATTTAAATTCCCAAGTGCGCAATAAGTGTGTTCACACACACACACACACACCGGATGTTTGTGTGTGTGATAAGTGTATTTAAAATTCAAAAACAAATTATTAATTTTTCTTTATTTCTTCTACCCCCACGCTCAATTTGTTTTTATTTGAATTTTATTTAATTCCCCCCTCCGCTCTTGCTCTCCCTCCCGCTCTCCCTCTCGCTCTCCCTCTCGCTCTCCCTCTCGCTCTCCCTCCCGCTCTCCCTCCCGCTCTACCTCCCGCTCTCACCAATATTAAATACGATTTTTTCAATTTCACAACAATATGAAATATTAATATTTTAATTTATTTCCATTTTTAATTATTTTGTTTGTGTTTTTTTTTTAAGCATTGTGAAGACAGTAAATATTATTAAGTTCGTGATTGTTATTATTATTATTATTTCGAACTGCTGCTGCTGCTGCTGCTGTATCGTCAATCATCGCAGCATTGATGCAGTCTATATAACAAGAAAAGAGTATTTGAAATATTACAATTGCAAGATAGATTAACAAAAGCAATAGTAAAAATATAATTGTAATGTTAACATGATAGACATATTTTGGTATAAGTGGTGTTGTTGAAACGCCGTCGTCGTCGTCTGCTTCATCATAGGGTGTAGCTGTTGTTGCTGCTGCTGCTGCTGGTTCTTTGGTGCTGGTTGTTGTTACTGTTGTTGTTGCTGATGTTGTTGCTGTTGTTGTTGCTGCTTCTGTTGTTCCTGCTGCTGCTGCTGTTGTTGTTGTTGTTGTTGTTGTTGTTGCTGTCGGGGGTTGTGTTGTTGTTGTTGTTGTTGTTGTTTGATTTGAAGTGGTTCCAGCGACTGCGCATACTAACAGTAATAGGAATACGTGAAAATGAAATTTTTTTTTGTGTGTGTGTGTGTGTGTTTGTTCGAAAAGCTAGAGAGAGTGAGACTCGAGAATATTTTCCAACAAGCTAAATCCCCTGACCAACATACAGTCAATTTTATAGCTGAATCTATACTATATATCACATTTCTCTATCTTGCATTAATTTTCCTTTTTACAATCTCTCGCTCTATAACCTCCCACTTATTATTCAGATATACTAGAAGATGACATCATCGACATCATCGACATCATCGACCTAAAATATATATAACAAATAAAATAATTGTAGCACATATATATTATATGTATATATTTGATAGGAAGTCATAATTTGTAATGCGTTATGTTCATCAACCAATTTTTGTTGAATGTACTTGGAATTTTGCTCTTTTTCAAAATCTACTACATCATCAGCAGCATAAGTTGTATTCAACTCTTTATTCGTTTCCATTTGATTAAAGGTATTATTCAAATTTTTAATATGCTCTAATCGCATATGTATACTTTGGAGAGTTTCTTTATCCTCGGGCGACAGAATGTGTAGATATTTTTGAATGAAATCAATAATTTTCTTTGTAAACGTCATTTTTATTTTTTTAGTTTTTTGTGTATGTGTGTGTTGTTTGTATATAATTAAATATTCATATGCAAAACCTGTTGATAATCATTGATGTTATACGTTTCGATGTGTCTCACTAACTGAAGGCTGGTGGGGTTGGGTTCATTATTATCTTCCTCATCGTTGATAAAGTCTCGTTCAAACGAATAATTTTTCTCCACCAGATTGGAATTGCTTACAGCATTATAGTGGTGGCAATAAATTCGTAATGTTTTATTTTTGAAATCGCTATGATAACTGCATCGAATATTGACAATACTCCTCAAGTATCTTAATTTGAAATATCTACAAACCACAGTGGGCGCATCAATTATTCCACCAATATCCTCTTCTTTTCTAATTAACTCTCGGCGGAAATTTTCAACTGCCTCATCGATCGTGGGGAAAGAATGAGGCATTCGCTCGTATAGTACCAAATCTCGTTTAAATCTATTATCATGTTTATTTTTGCTGTTCTCTCGAATCACTTCCACAAATGCGGTATTAAGTTCAAAAATTAAATTTACTTTGACAGTCAATGTTTCGTTTACAACGAGATCAAATCTAGAGTATTTAATTTCCGTTTGATAGGGAATTTTTTCTTGCGCTATTCCGAAGACGACGACGACCCCAAAGTACAAAAATAATAATATCAAAACCATAATTATTTTCATTTTTTTTGTATTTTATTAACTTTTATTATGCGACTATATACTTTCCCTGTGCGTGAATGCTTAACGACTAGTTTTTACAGAATTGTGATTAAAGTAAAAATGCATGTATGTCTATATATTATATAGGTATAAAGATTATAAATTTGTTTTCTTCTTTTTGTCGTCTCTCTCTCTTGGGCTCTGGCTCTGGGTCTGGCTCTGGATCTCTCTCTCGCTCTACTGATTATCGGGTATTAGCTGCATCTGTTTTGGGCTGATAGCTTAGCAACACTAGTTTTAAATGCATGAGTAAAGTATGTGTATATATATATATAAGTATAAGAAAGATTAAAAATTTTTTTTCTTGTTTTGTCTGCTCTCTCTCTTGGGCTCCGGCTCTCCACTGATTATCGATTATTGGCTGCGTCTGTTGTTACCTCGCGACCAATATATTTTTCTCCTTTTCTATTAGGTTTGCTTTAAACAATGCGATTACTTCATCCACCGTAACTTTAATATTATCCACGACATTGTCCTCATCGTTAGCTGTTGTAGTTGTTGTTGGTGGTGGTGGTGGTGGTGTTGACGATACAGTTATCAATTCCACCCACTCACTGGTTTTTATTGTTGCGGTTGGTGGTGGTGGTGGTGGTAGTGCTGTTGCTGCTGACGTTAATGCCTGTCTCATAAATTCGAAAGAGAGGTTTACTTTTAACAACTCGTTGTTCCATAATGTTACATTAAATTCCACACTTTTTGTATTTGTATTGATATTATTGGTGATATTCAGAATAGAAGCAAATTCAGGATTCGGATTAGGATTACAGTTTCCTCCCGAATTATAACCGAATAGTAAAATAATTGCAATGATTATTATTCGCAACATTTTTATTTATTTATTATATTTTTCCTCCCCCCGTTTTGATTGTAGTTTCTAGCTTGCAGTTCGACTTTCTACTAATGCTTGCTTGCTTGCTGGCATTCTCGCAGAGAACGAAATAGAAAAAATATTCGCATATATACATATATGTATGTATATATTTATAATATATTTTTAACCTCGTTTGATAGCGGTGTATATTCGAATAATCTATCATGTATTATGAGACAGTATGCAGATGTTTTTGGAGGGATATTACTTTGTGTTTTAATCTCAATTCGTATATCAATCGGTCCGCTTTTTACTGCTTCATTTTGATGCGTTACATCTAAGACAATAATGGGAGCCTTATTTTTATAAGTCTCTACCGATAATAACGGTTGTGACTCACAGCCGTAGTAACTTTTTTGAAAATTGATATACATATCGTATAATAGTGCATATCTATTATAAGTAAAATTTTGATTTAATCCATCATACGGATATACTTCAGAATTTAGATATACTTTCACATCGACTAAATCGCAATGAACATACTTCTTATTGTTTTTAAATGCGATAATAACATAGCGAGGGCGTTCAGTTTCAACAGCTAATTTAACACTCCAAATAAATGTAGTAGTCTGTGGAACTACTGGGTTATAATATATATCCCAACTCCTGAAGGGAATCAATAATGATGTTTGTTTGTTTATCACATTAAACATGTACAACTTATAAGCATCAGACAATTGGACATGTGGCATTTTCCAAACAATGCTCGAAATCGTCATTTTCAATTGACTCATTGTTAAAGCTTCAGCAGTGCTCTTATAAACATCATCGTTATCTTTTCCTCTTAATAGAACTAGCTCGTGTTTCCCATTGAGCAGTATTTTATTGTAGTCTTCAGCAAATCCAAGTAACATGTTCAACGGCACGCAAAAATTAAAGTTTCCTCTTTCAAGTTTTAAATTGTCTGCGATGGACCATTCAGAATTTTCGAGCAAGTGTTCTGATTTCGTTTAATTGATAAATAATTTTTTAAATCGCTTGTTACACCCAAATGTCGTGTTCGATCAATTTCAATACCATTCAATTCATATCGTATTTCACTAAATAGATACGCCATACAATTATTCAATAGAGCTATTGTGGTTTCGATTTTATCATCAACTTTTGTGATATGTCCTTGAATGTCGCTTGGCAACACATACAAATCTTGATTTTGTATGGCAATCCGAATTTCGTCATTGTTCTCATACGACCGTAAGTAGGGTGAATAACTATGATAATCTTTCTTTATTATTGAATTATCAATAGTCGGTTTCTCGAGCACGTTAATTATATGAGACATTTTTTATTATTTTTTTTTTTTTTAATTTGAATCCTAAACTCAATAAAAATTTTTTATTGCACTCCGTTAACGGGATTTGTTGTTGTTGTCGTCGTCGCCGTCGTTGTTGTTGTTGTTGTTGCTGTCGAGTAGCTAATCTGTTCAACGTTGGTAAAACGAGTGAGGGGGAATTAAGTGATAATGCCTTTTTATAGACGTTGTTTTTGTTGTTGTTGTATATAATCATTTTTTTTTAAATTGGTTTTAAATGCAATCTTCTTTCACCGCGAAAATTAATCAGATTACCGTTTTGATCACAGATTTTTAAAGTTATCGAATGTATTTCTTTTGTGTTTACTGGTAGATATATAACATTTTGTGGTACCTCAGTTATTTTATATCCCGGACTAACGACAAGCGCAAACTGATGTAGTGTGTGTGCTGTTTCGTTGTTTATATATGTTCCATTTATAATATTGCATTGTACACAAATGCTATTAATTTTTGTGATTTTAATTGCCTTATCAGAAGTATGTAATATATTAGGACTTAATGTATTCGAAGTGAATCCCAATAAAGAGCCGATTGACTTTTCCTTATTGAAATATATTTCATCAGTTGCAGAGAAAATTTCCGATTGCAAAGTGTTATAGTTTGGAACTAGATAAAATTTGGGACTTCCGTCGGGCTCATTCTTTGTTAATTTTGTATATTTTCGCGTCAATAGGTCATTAATATCGCTGATTTCATAGGAACCTACGGGGATCTTTATCGTATGTTTGCCAATATGAAATAAATGATTGCCTACGTCAACGTTTGGAATTGAATTATAAGTGTCCAGACTGATTAACGCACACTGATAGTTCTGATCAAGTTCAATTGGAGGAAAATAATCTGCAACAAGTACTGACGTATTGCCTGTTAGTGTTAATGTTATCGACATCTTAACGGTTCGGGAGGTAATGAAATGTTTATAGGCTTTACACATATACATATATAGTATGCTGTGTGTGTTTTTTTTTTTTTTTTATTAAATGAAGCTTAAGTATATACATGAATATAAGTGGTAGAAGAAGATCCCGCGGGACTGCCGCAAAGCTATACTTCGAGGGTCGGATGACGGTCAGGTTGCCGCTCGTCCTTATGACTGGATGCGTCGACTCCGTTCTCGACGCCTTAGCTCCTTCAGGATGCCAGCGGCCATGTTGGCTATCGCGTCCCACTTGCTTTGGCTTTCCAGCATGCAGCTGATCACGTTCTCCGCTGTCAGGTTACAAACGGTTGTCGTTTCAGCTTCGGCTCGGTACCTAACGAACAGGGGGCAGATGAATAGCGCGTGCTCCGCGTCTTCGATGCTTCCCGTGCCGCAGTGGACGCAGTAGGGGTTTGGCTCGTGATTAAACCTATGCAGGTATTCCTTGAAACATTCGTGCCCGGAGATCATCTGCGTGAGGTAGAAGTCTACCTGTCCGTGTCGCCTCTGCAGCCAGGGGGTTAGACTGGGAATTAGCCTGTGAGTCCACCGCCCTGTGGTCGCATTGTTCCACCTCCTTTGCCATGCCTCGATCGTGTTGCTGCGCTGAGTCCTGCTTCCTGTGCTCCCAGTTCCTCGTTCTGCCGCCAGCAGCTACCACTAGCGCGGCTTCCTCGGATACAGTGCAGAAGCTGCTTGTGATGCGCAGTGCGCAGCGTCTGTAAACAGCTTTGCACTGGCGGCTGTATGATGCGGTCTTCATTGCTTCGGCCCATATGGGCGCGGCGTACAATATGGTAGATGTCACCACTGTGGCTATTATCCTTCTGCTGTGCTGTTTCGGTCCTCGAGTATTGGCCATCATCCTTGAGATGGCTGCAGTCGATCTGGATGCTTTGGCTGCTGCATACGATAGGTGCGTCTTAAACGATAGCCTGTGGTCGATCAATACTCCAAGATACTTGGTTGAGGCGCTTGTTACTATTGGAGTTGATCCGACTCGTATTGTGGCCTTCTCCACAGTCTTCCTGCTGCTTATGCGCACTGCCTCCGTTTTGTGCTCGGCGACTGCTAGCCCGTTGTCTGCGAGCCAGCACATGAGGGTGTCTATCGCGAGGCTGCACCTATCCGTGATCTCGTCGAGGGTTTTCGCTACCGTTACCAGCGCTATGTCGTCCGCAAATCCCACCACAGTGCATCCTTCGGGTAGTTCCAGCCTTAGGATCCCGTCGTACATGATGTTCCACAGTATCGGGCCCAGGACTGAGCCTTGAGGTACTCCTCCTGTCACCAGGTACTCGTGCTCTCCGACATCAGAGGAATATGTTAGCACTCTGTCCTTGAAGTAGTCCGCTACGAGGTCGATCAGGTAATTCGAGATTCCCATGCGATGGAGTGCCTGCAGGACAAGGTTCCAGTTGGCAGAGTTGAAGGCATTCTTGACGTCCAGGGTGCAGACGAGGCAGTACACTTTTGAGCCACCTAGCCACCTTTCTCCTTCAATTGCGTTAGCAGCCAGTTGGGTGACCGTTTGGATCGCGTCGGTGGTGCTTCTTTTCCTTCGGAAGCCAAACTGGTGGTCCGAAAGCGCTCTAAGTTGATCGAGTTCTTTCTCGAGGTGGGTGCAGATTATGCGCTCGAATATCTTCCCCGTTGTATTCAGCATACATAGGGGTCTGTATGATGATGCGTCGTCGTTCAGCTTGCCCGGTTTTGGGATAAGCACCAACCTTTGACGCTTCCAACCTATGGGGAAGGTTCGTTGGGTGAGACACATGTTGTACATCTCCGTGAATATACCCGGGGAGTTTGCCCCCAATGTGTGCAGTGCAGCATTGGGAATGCAGTCGGGGCCAGGGGCTTTTTCGATTTTGGTTTTCCTTAGCGCAGCCAGGACTTCGGCTTCGCTGGTGAGAACAGTATCGCCTTCTCCGGTAGCTTGCTAGGTAAGGGGCGGCTGGGTGGGGAACAGGGTGGACACTATTTGGCCAAGCTGTAAGTGGCCGGTAGGGGTCGGCTGTCTGTTGAGCTTACCCATGACCATCCTGTATGCTGACCTGAATGGTTCTGCATCCGCCGCTTCGCACAGCTCCTGGAAGCATCTGGCCTTGCTAGCTTTGATCATGTTCTTCAGGGCCTTTCTCTTGGCTCTGTAGGTTGTTTCCCTTAGCTCCTGGTTTCCGCGTCCTCTGCTTCTCTGACACCTGCGCCGGACCGCTAGGCAGTCTCTCCTCGCGCAGCCTATCTCCTCGTTCCACCATGGTACTGGTCTTCGCCCGTTACCACCTTTCGTGGCCTTTTCCATAGCTCCAACGCACGCCTCCTTCACTCTATTGGCTATGTTCCTCGCGCATGTGTTAGCGTCTCCTGTAACGCAGACGCCTTCCATGTGTGCAAGGAGGGACACTGTGTTAAGGGTATGCGCTTTGTAGGTTGTTTGGTGACTGCTTGGAGCGGGCAGTCTGGGGCTTGTCTGGGTGATGATTAGAGCGTGGTCACTGTGGGTGTATATATCTGACACCCTCCATACGCAGTTGCGTGCCAGTTCAGGGCTAGCGAAGGTCAGGTCGATAGTTGACTCCCGACCTGACTTGCTGAAGGTCGGTCTATTACCTTCGTTGAGTAGGCATACGTTTAGCGAAGCCACTGCCTCAAGGAGGATGGTTCCCCGCTGCGTCGTACTAGTGCTGCCCCATGTTGTGGACCATGCGTTGAAATCACCTGCGATGAGGACAGGGGACCTACCGCGTGCGTCGTCAGCGATCTCTTGCAGTATTGTTCTGAACTCGCTAATGTGTACGCTCGGGGCTATGTAGCAGCTGTAGAATGTTATCCCTTTGATCTGCGCTCTGGTGTATCCCGTCCTGGAAGCCCTTTGCGATAGGTGTCCAGGGGGCTGCCCGCAGCTCCATATTGCTGCTCTGCCGTCCGAACTACGTTGCCATACGCCTTCGTGCTTGTCCTTGTAGGGCTCGCTGAGTATTGCCACCTCAGCCAGCTGCTCGATAACCGTCTGTGCTAGCAGGTCCTGCGTCGCTTTGCAGTGGTTAAGGATTAGCTGTAGGACCTTAACCATTCTGTTTATCGTGCATTGCTCTCCGGTACTCAGGGCACGCACTGCTGAGGGTCGAGTGTTCGGCCTCTCCTCTAGATTTTCCGCTTCTTGTGCAGATGATGCATTTTGGTTTGCCCTGGGTACAAATTTTATACTTGTGGCCATCCTTGCCACATCTGCGTGTTTTTGGCTATTGCCTCTGACGCTGGGCATCTGGCAGACATGTGGCCTAGGCCCATGCATTTGTAGCATCGCCTGGGCTCCGTTTTCTGTCTTATGCGGCAGACGACCCATCCAACCCTGATTTTCCCCTTGTCGAGGATCCGCTGCGCATGCTCAGGTCTGAGGTGGACCGTCGCCGTTTGGGTTCCGCCATACGCCTTCCGCATCCTAGGTGCAGCGCCCGCCGGGATATCGCACTCCTCCTCAGCGTAAACTGCCTGTAATACCTCCTCGCAGGTGGTCATTTCGTCCAGGTCGCGGATTTCCACTAGCACCGTGTCCTCCAGCATAGCCACTTCGGCTTAGCCGCTGAAGGCAGACTTGATGGCTGTATGCAATTTCTGCGTGGCTGGGTCTGAGGGTTTCTGCATCTTGACTAGCAGACTCCCATTGGCTGTCCAGCGTATGCCTTGCACTCCATCCTTAAGCCCCTGAAGGGTAGGCTCGGTTTTGACCAACTTGAGCATGTCTGCGTACGATCCTTCGCTGCATTTGATTAGGATAGCGTCAGAGCGCTGATTCCTGCGCTTCGCGGTGCGGTTCACGGGGCCTTCGCTTTCCCCATTACTCGCTGCAGTGTCGTGGGGCTTCTTGGTTTTGGGTCCCACCTGTTGCCAGGGCGGGTTTCTCGGCGCGACCCTGCCTGGGTTCCCCGCGCCAGTATGCGTTCTCTTTATGCCGGTGCCTTCTTGCCGTGGGGCAGAGAGCGATGGTGTTGTCTGCTGGGTTGCGCTGGCGGTCCGGCTCCTGGCTCGGGATTCATCCAGCGTCGCACTGATCTCGCTTTGCAGCTTCTTCATTGCATGCAATGAGTCGATCGTGGCCTGCGTGACATGGCGGACAACCTTCTTGTTGTTGCTCTTCGTGTCCGTGAACTTCGCGATCATTTCGTCGAGCATCTTGCCCAGCTCATCGGTGAGAGCTGCGGCGCTTTTCTGCACCCGCTGCTTCTTGTTGGCTCCATCGATCGCCTCTTCAGGGCTGGTTGGTTCCCGACTTCTCTTTGGGGTGGTTTGCTCATCCTCGTTACTGCCGAAGTTGAACATTGGCCCAGTCACTTTGGGAGGCGCTGACACTGGGTGGGCATCGGGAACCGGCTCCATCCCCGTTGGCGACCGCTGCACTTTCTGTTTCATCATCTGAAACTTCTTTAGCAGCTCTTCTTCTGCCCTGGCAACTGCAAGAGCCTGGGTCTCGTCATGTCCGGACGATTTCTCCTTATCCATAGCCTGCACTAGTCGGAGGGCCCCCGGTGAGCCGGGATTTCCCCCGGTTACTGCCTGATGGGAGCTATACCGCTCCGGCTCGGTCCCCAAAGCCCCGTTTGAGCTGGCGCCGCTATCGCGGTTTGCTCATCTACCCCTGTGTGTAGTGGCGGAGGTGGTTAGGTTGGATTTTAGGATTCTGGATTTGTGTGTTTTTATTATACCCGTTACTCGTAGAGTAAAAGGGTATACTAGATTCGTCGGAAAGTATGTAACAGGCAGAAGGAAGCGTTTCCGACCCCTTAAAGTATATATATTCTTGATCAGGATCACTAGCCGAGTCGATCTAGCCATGTCCGTCTGTCCGTCTGTCCGTCTGTCTGTCCGGATGAACGCTGAGATCTCGGAAACTATGAGAGCTAGGCTATTGAGATTTGGCGTACAGATTCCTGAGCTTCTTACGCAGCGCAAGTTTGTTTCAGTAGACTGCCACGCCCACTCTAACGCCCACAATCCGCCCAAAACTGTAACTCCTACAGTTTTGATGCTAGATAGAAAATTTTAACTGAAATGTATTGTTCTCATCAATACCTATCGATTGACCTAAAAAAAAGTTTGCCACGCCCACTTAAACGCCCACAAGCCGCGAAAACCTGTGACGCCCACAATTTGCATGCTAGATAAAAAATTTTAACTGATATGTATTGGTGTCGTCAATACCTATCGATTGATCCAAAAATAAATTTGCCACGCCCACTCTAACGCCCATAAAGCTTAAATCTGTCTACCGCCGGTAGGTGGCGCATTCTCCATTTCCCTTTGAGTAACGGGTATCTGATAGTCGAGGTACTCGACTATAGCGTTCTTCCTTGTTTTTAGTTTGATTTCCCGGGCAACCGACTTCGTAGAAGCTCCCGCTTAGCCGCTGTAGAGCTTGGCGGGGAAAGCTTGTTGTTTAGCTCGCTGGTTAGCTTGCTGTTAAGCTCGCTGTTAAGCTCTCTGTTAGAAGCGGCGCTGTCCAGCACTGCGATCAGCTGATCGATGTTGTTTGCTTGTGCAGGAAAAACCGTGTGTGTGTGTGTGTGAGTGTGTGTGTGTGTGTGTGTGTGTGTGTTTACAAATCAATCCAGGAATTATGCTCTGATGAGAATCCTAATCATTTAACGAATGCTCTACCATTTCGACGTCTAATAAGCTTCTCCACCAGATATGTATCGGGAAATTTAGTTTTCATCAACTCATATTCGTAAAATCCTCCCTTAATATCATTTCCTTGATAATCTTTCAATATATACGTAATGGGATTGGTATTTTGTATCCGTTTGATTTGGAATATCTCAGTTGTCCAGTTTGGAGTATAACCTTTTTCGAACACATGTTTATATTTACTTATTCGCACATAATCATCAACTTTGAATTTTGGTTTATGAGTGATTTTCAGATGATTGTAAACGGTTTGAAAGAGTAATTCTTCATTTAGAAAATTTACATCGTTTGGCGCCATCAGAGTTGTTTTATGGTATGTGTTATTATATTTAGCAATCAATGCCTCAATGACCTTGATAGCTGAACTCTTTCCACATCATATTTTTGAGGGTTCTATTAAATCGTTCAACGATGCTGGCTTTTAAAATACTATACGTTGAATAATGATTAATATGATTTAATTTCATCAGATTTTAAAATGTCTTATTGAAAAATTCTTTGCCATCATCTGTTTGTAAGTTTTCGGTTTTCTTTGTGCGTCATCGAAAATGCTTTTCATACTTTTTGTGACGCTGTCTCCTGTGTTGTTTTTAATAGCAACAGCCCATGCTTGCTTCGAAAAAGTGTCAATAACAGTTAGGGGATAACGATATCCCATATTGTATAATTGATAGGGAATCATTTCAACTAAATCGGCTTGCCATAAATCATCTATCCCCTTCATTATCACACGTCGTCTGGTAAAATTTTTTCGTCCTTGTCTATGCAACTCTTCGGTGAGTTGCCTTTTATCCGCATTCAAGTTGCTGTTGTTGTTGTTGTTGTTGTTGTCACTCAGTTTGTTTTATTTTATTGTCAATATATTTAACAACAATGGGGAACTGTACTTTAATTTTTTCCACCTCATCCGTAGGTAGCTGTGTAGAGAGTAATTTAAAGAGAACGTCTTCAAGCCGTTGAATATTTTCTTCTAATCGCTCTATATACTTAGTATAAATAACTTGTGAGTAGTCCTCTAAGGATAATTTTATAAAATTCGCACTTTCAGCGACATCTGATTTAATATTTGCTTCCAATGTAATTATTTTGCTTTTTATAATATTTATGCTCTGTCTCAAGCTGTTTAAATCAATATCCGTTTTCTCTTGTCGATTTAAGATATATTTTTTTAGACTTGAACCGCTTCCTCCTCCTCCTCCTCCTCCTCCTCCTCCGGACGATGAGGAATTCGAGCTTTCACCAAATTTATTAATCTGATTCATTTTATTTTATTTGCCTCTCTAAGCTCTTCTATAATGGATATAATTTCGTTTTTGTGATTGGTATTTCCAGCACTCTCGGATGCTAATAGTAACCGCAATCTCTCGATTAATTCATTCGGATCATCCCAATACTTGTATCCTCTATCCTCCTTGGAGTAAGATTTTGTTGTTGGTGCTGCTGCTGGTGCTGTTTGTGTTGTAAGCAAGAAACCTTTGCCAATAAGTTGTGTTTTCGGTTTGAATAGATTTTTTATAATATGCTGATATTTAAAGGATTTGGACCCCTTTACTTGAGAACTATTCTGGAATTTTCGTTTGTGTGCGTTTGTTCTCAACAGAATATCTCGATAATTTTTCAAATCCAGACACGGGCCGCGTGTGAAATAGCAATTGAAATAGACCAGGAGTTAATTTCCATTTTTCCCTATCAATAATAATTGTATTATTATTATTATATTTCAATTTACTATTAGCAAAATACCATTCACCATTTTCTTTTATATTCAGACCATACAGCATGTCCAATTGTTTTTGACTTTTTAAAAGCTGAATATTACGCAAAAACGGTGATTTCATCAAAATTTTTCTTCTCTTGATTGCAATTTGGGTTTCTTTTTTGATCACATTGTTGTTGTTGTGGTTTTGTTGTTGTTGTTGTTGTTTTTGCTGTTGTTGTTGTGGTTGTTGTTGTTGTTTTGTCTTGTTATATCTCGGATATCTGATATCTGCTGTTGCTGCTGCTGCTTTTGTTGTTGTTGTTGTTGTCCTTCTCGAAGACGACCTCTATGCTGATCATCATATTTTATCAGTTCACGCTTATTGTTGTTGTTGTTCGGGTTAGTCAACGTTGTATTTAGTATCCGCTCTCTTGTTCTTTTTTAGAAAATTTTCCGCAATCACATTCAAAGGTTTAGTAACTGGTTTAAAGGTATTTTCCAGCATGTTAATTCGATCCATTTCATTCGACTTCATGATCTTCAATTTCTGTGTCAACAACAATCTGGTTTGAACCAGATCATCCAACACTTTAGACTTATTTTTTGATTTCACCATTGCTGCTGTTGTTGTTGTTGTTGTTGTTGCTGTTGTTGTTGGTGTTGTGTTGTTGTTTGTTTAAAATACAATTATTTACTAGTAAAATATATGATATTATCGCATATTATATATATATAGCTGATACGGAGCTGATCCAAAGCTGATGCTGAGCTGATGCAGAGCTGATCCGAAGCTGATGCCGAGCTGATCCAGAGCTGATCGAGAGCTGTGTGTGTGTGTGTTTTTATAGATGTATAAAACTATCGAATCCTTTTCTATATTGTCCTTTATCAATATCATTATCTTTACTTATGAGAACAAATTCATATTTTTGCTTCCAGCATTCCTCACAAGTTTTTATAAATTGCTTAAAAGTCATATCGCCTATAACATGATCATAGTAAATATGTTTAATATTCATTTCATCTTGTTTGAAAATTATAATCAAATTAGCGTTGTCACGTATTAAATGTTTTGGTATTTTTGTATAAGTTTGACATAGACTTGTCAGAAAAAGTATGCGTACAAGCATTTCTGGAATCTTTAGAGTTAAAAAAAAAACATGTTAAAAAATCTTAAAAATTGTATTTTAATTTTTACAGATATTATCTTTATTCACCTTCCGTTTAATGAAACTCTTAAATTTTAAAGACTTATACTTTTTCTTATATAAATTTAAATGTACAGAATGGCCCGATTTCGCATCAGAAAAAGTATGCGTACAAAGGAAAAGAATGCAAAAATAACGGTATTAAAAGCTTTTAAATTGCAGTTTTGGCATTGATAACTGTAATTCAAGGTTTGTTTACTTGTTTCTAATCATTTCTGGCATATTCATGTTGTAACCAGACGTTATTTTTATGATGGGGAAAAAGACAAAAGAAATTAGCCATGATTTGAGGAAAGTCATAGTAAAACTACGTGATAAAGGGAAAACTCTTCGGGAAATTGGTGGGATAGTTGGCAGAACACACTCCTCTGTACAAAGAGTCCTTGAAAATTTCAATGTATCGGGTTCCTGTGAGTCAAAACCCCGCTCTGGTAGACCACCAAAGCTCACTGAGCGTGAGAAGAGAAGCGTTTTGAAGACTGTTAAAATAAATCCAAGGACAACAGCCTCCCAAATTGCAAAGGATATTAAGAAGAAGTATAATAAGGATCTTCATAACGACACTGTATGTAAAATTTTGAAGAAGGAAGACTATAACAGCCGTACTGCCCGGAAGAAACCACTCATATCACAAGTCAACAAAATCAAACGAATGGAATTCTCCAGAAAATTCAATAACAAGCCCCAGGAGTTCTGGAAAAAAGTGATTTTTAGTGACGAAAGCAAGTTTTGCATATTCGGGATAAATGGTCGTACGACGGTGTGGAGAAAAACTGGTACAGCCCTCGAAATTGAATCCACAATGGATCACAAGATGTATATCAACATCCTAAAAGAAAATTTACATCAAAGCGCCGCGAAACTGGGACTGGAGGATGACTTTTGGTTCCAACAGGACAACGACCCGAAGCATTGTGCCATGAATACGAAACTTTGGTTGCTTTATAATGTGAAGAATCAGTTAAATTCGCCACCGCAGTCCCCAGATCTCAATCCAATTGAGCATTTGTGGGACCTCCTGGAGCGCAGGATCCGCCAGCACACCATTACATCAAAGGACATCCTAAAACAAGTGATGGTCGAGGAATGGCATAAAATATCGGTGGAGGACACAACAAAATTGGTCCAGTCAATGCCAAATCGGTTGGCTGAAGTCCTAAAACGAAAGGGGTATCCGACCTCATATTGAATTCCAGTCCTTTTGACAAAAACATGGAGTTTTCTTATGATTTTTGATTTTGTACGCATACTTTTTCTGATGCGAAATCAGACCATTTTGTAAATTTTAATTTATATAAGGAAAAATATAAGTGTTAGAAAATTAAGAGTTTCATCAAAGGAAAGGTGAATAAAGGTACTATCTGTAAAAATTAAAATGAAATTTTAAATTTTATAATTATTATTATTAATAACTCTAAAGTTTCCAGAAATTTTTGTGCGCATACTTTTTCTGACAAGTGTAGATAGAAGGAGTCTATGTGTTTGTGGCGGCCCATACAGAAATAATCTCTTATTGCTGTTTGCTTATCACAGATTACGTCATCAAATATCATAATTGAGTGTGGTCTAGCTCTTTCTGGACTGACGACTTTCTCCTTGTCTGAAAACGTGAACATGTGTATCCCCTTAATTGGTTTAATTAATTTCATTAAATATTGATACTTGGCTGATACAGCGATTTTGAATAAATGTATATATTTTGAAATTTAAGTCCATTGGGACTTTCGATTAAACTTATCATTACGTTTGTCTTTCCACAATAAGACGGTCCCACAATTAGAGCGCGTATCGAATTCGGTAATAATGGGCTATGTATAATTTTTCAGCTCCTATCCCCCTCACCACAAATTCGATCGACATTTCGAACTCTGATTTGTCTGGTTTGTTTTATAAATCGCAATTTGTTCTTGCTGTTGTTGTAGCTGTTGTTGTTTTATTGAACCAATTTTTGCAACTACTAATAAAAATACTATAAATATTTGAGTAAATATTTCGTTTTTGTTTAATATACGATTGACATCGAAACAGAATAGTCATAAAACAAACAACATACACGAACACACACACACACAGAAATGCAAATGCATAAATGTAATAATTCAAATAACAAAATATCAATAATGTCTATAAATTATAAACATAAATTAAAATCATATCAGTATCGATTTGGTAGTGGATTCGTTAACAACTTGATTACCAATCTACCAATTGAACTTCATTTGCCAGGATATCAATTTTGTGGGCCAGGCACAAAACTTGCGGAGCGCTTGAAACGTGCTTGGTTTGTGACAAACGCTATGAAAACAAAAGTTAAATTCGCCCTAGGTATGACTAAGAACAAATCTCGTCGACGTCAACGTAAGAGGAAATCAGTTAGTAATAAAAAACAACGTCGACGTCATCGACAAACAAAAAAAAAATCATTCGCAAGCATTGTGAGCAAAACGAGACGAATTTTGATACGAAGAAATCCTAGGAGTATCGATGAAGCAATTCAGATATCTCAACAATCAATCCCACCAAGTTTTCAAAGAGGTCAACGACGACGACGACAAGGTCGACTAGGTCTAGCGAACAATATCTCCAATATTCCGAGGGTGATACCATTACCAAAAATTGGTGGATTCCTACCGTTGATACCAATATTGACTGCACTTGGTGCACTTGGTGGTCTTGCTAGTGGTGGATCTGCTGTTGCTAAAGCAATAAACGCTGTCAAAAATGGTAAAGAACAATTAGCCGAAGCGACACGTCATAACCGCTATATGGAATCAATTGCGATGGGAAAAGGACTTTTCCTGAAACCATATAAGAAAGGCTATGGACTATTTTCTAAGCCATATTCAGCAAAAAACTAATAGATATGCTACCCAAACTAGCACTTACCGATATTGATTTAATTGATTTTGGTAAACAGCATTTTAGACACTTTCGTGGTGTTTTTATGCGTGATCGTCTCCCCAAGAAACCATGGACCAACGAATGTGGGATAATAAATTTAGATAACGAAAGCGGTAGTGGCACGCATTGGGTAGCATATTTCAAGAATAGAAATTATAAAGAATACTACGATAGTTTTGGTGATTTGCAACCGCCCATTGAAATTGTGAAATATTTAAAACCACCCATTGAATATAACTATATAAATGAGCAAAAATTCAATACATATAACTGTGGTCATTTATGCTTAAAATTTTTATTTCGAAAAAATAAAATGTAATATATTTGCATACCAACAACAACAAAAAAAATTCACTTTTTTTTTAATTTTAAGCTTAACTTAGTAGGCTATGTCTCAATGACCCCATGCAAGGGTGTCTATATTATTCTCTTTTATATAGCGCCTATCATCTAAATAGTTTAGGGTGACTTTTGTATACTCTTGCGTATAAATTTGATGTAATTTCGATTTAAATAGGTACATTGTTCCAACTTGCTTTATTTTTTTATACAAGCAATCTCGAAAATCGTTAATAGTTAATTTTGTCGTTACACTCGCCTTTACTCCTTTAATTTTTTTGATCTCCGTTGTTTCAGCATTATTCATATTAGAGATTTGTATTGAATACATTTTAGCTCTGAGCCCAATAAATTCTTTTATTATATTCCCCCTGTATTCATCTTTCATCATACCTAATTTTTTTTTGTTTATCAATGGTAATTTAAAAACATTATCCTTATCACATTCTGAAGTATCGAAATGCTGATCAATTTCAAAACGAATGTCATCATAAAAATCTATAGTCTTAATATCATAGCTAAAAGAATCAGTATCCATATACATTAAATTGATATTTTCTTCATATTTCGGCTTCATATAGTCATAGTGAAAATTGTACATTTAAAATTTTGATAATTCTAGAACGGTGAAGCCAATATAGACAGGCTTATCATAGAGAACATGCACTTTTTTCATTTGAATTGCAAAGAAATCATCGGCTAATTGTAATATATTCTTAAAATTAAATTTTGAGATAGTGCCCTAGCTCCCAATTTTTTACCATCAATCTCCCACCTGGACACTAATTTAATTGATTTCCTCTTGTCAACGTTCTCCATTGTCTTGCCATAGACTGCATTGTTTAGCAGTTTGAAAAAATTCTTTTCAAAATCATTAACAGCCAATGTTCTGTGATGATTGTTGCAATCAATA
The DNA here is from genome assembly GCF_043229965.1 of Drosophila suzukii. Taxonomy (NCBI): domain Eukaryota; kingdom Metazoa; phylum Arthropoda; class Insecta; order Diptera; family Drosophilidae; genus Drosophila; species Drosophila suzukii. The sequence continues at coordinate 49,888,120 of NC_092082.1, read as the reverse complement.
TATTTTTAAGCCAATCATATTGATCAAATTGTAATATTCGATGAATTTTCTTTAAAATCAGTCCATGCCGAAGACATTGCTGTAGATTTCTATAGTGAATTATATAATTATATTTGTTTGACAAGTCTGCAATCAATTTTGGTTGTTGCATATTTTAATTTTTCTTGTTTTGCGAACAAAATGGTAAATCATTGTGCTGGCTGTGTAAGTTTTCAGTGTATTCCAAATCTACCTCTAAAATATAACCAATTGATTGATCATCTACGCACATGTTTAAATCAAAATTTTCAAAATTTCCCTCTTCTGTTTTCTCTAGCCATTTAAAATTTTTATAGGGAAAAGCTTGTAACATAGCATACCCATATAAGTTATTAACATCTAAGTATACAATATAATTTGATTCTTTCTCACAGTCATACTCGTTATTTAGATACTTGTTATTTGCAATAGAATGACGTTTACTACATTGAACAAGACCGCCTCTAATACCTTTCATTATAAAATTATACATATCAATATCTGTGAGTAGTTCTAGTTCAATTTTAGTTGTCTTCAACATAGCATCCCATGATAGACCAGGAGTTGTATAATATTAACAAGGATCTAAATTATAGATTTTTTTACATACTTTTCTAAAATTCTCAAAGACATCGCATAGCAACAGCACATCTACCTTCAAATATAACAATAAATAACCTCGAAGGCATTCCAAACGTTTTGAGCGTGCTGATAACTCTCTTCAGAACAGTGTCTATCAGTTAATTGATAATAAAAATTTTCGCGCGACGGTAATTGTGTATCTGACAAGCGTTCAACTGAATTTTAATAGCTATACGGAAATATGCCTTTACGTTTAACCATTTGAAATTTGTTCGAGTCCGTGAAAAATGACTTTATTGTGGTTAGATTTTCTTCTTTTAAATAACTGGCTAGGCTGTCTAAACTGGAAGACATAAATCTAAATGAATCTAAAAATCGAAGTTCTAACATTTCGTTGGGCTTTATATAAATTTTCTTTGAGATCGAAATGTAAAACTCTTTGTTTAGCGGAATTATAGAAATTTCACCAGGAATTTGAATTAATTCTTTCACAAATAAATGAGCATCGTATGCCGAGAGATTATGGAAAAATATTGGGAAAAATTTTGCTAATTTATAGTTTGAATTGCAATTATTATGAGCTACACCTCCATATTTGCCTGTTAAGTGACAATGATCTAGAACTCTTTTAGATTGATCAGTGAATAAATTACCGCATATACTACAATTTTGTTCTAAGTCAATTATTTTTTGTTTCTCCATTGATAGCGGATATAACGGTATCGTTACATTTAAGTGATTTTGATATAACATTAAACAATCGTTATATATGCTGTCAACAAAATGTGCTGCACAATCTTCACCATAATATATTCGATATATATCCAAACTATTGTCAAAAGAACATTTTATATAATAACTATATGCATACGGTATATGCTTTTGAATTAACTTTACGTTATCCGAAGTTTTCAGATCCATCCCTTCTAAAATACACTTAAAATCAGCATATGCTGCAAAAGGAAAATCTAATTGATTTTTAAAATTTTTAAATCTTAAAATCGCGTTTTCATTTGACGGCATCTCAGTTACAATTCTATTACACTCCATAATATGTCGTTCCAGTTTGTCGCTATCGTAGTAATCTAGTGGAGAAGCAAAGAAATATATATATATATAATTTTTTTTTTAATGTTCTAATTTAATACTTACTTGGAAATATTTTTAATCCAAGCATAGTGATATTTGTCATCCTTCTGGAGAAGTAGTAGATATATAGTGTGTAAGACGTTGCTAGTTTTATTATTAGTTAAATAATATGGGCCGATAATTGTCTTTTCATCGCTGTCTACACCCAACACAGTTACACTAATTTCAGGATTATTTTCTTCAAATATTTTTATGCTGTCGACCGGTGTGGGAAATTTTAACCCACTAAAATTTAACGATTTATTATTTATATTTATTATATCCTATCCAATGTTGTAAATGCCTTTACGTTTATATTGATTGGGTAGATTCTTATTACAAGGTAATTTCACAAAAGCCGATATTAATGCCCATTTAAAACAAAATTCGTCTCTATTTTGCACGTTGATGCAGGCTTTTGTTTACTATTTCTCTTGGTAAACCAATGAAATTCGAGCCCTTTATTGGCTGATATTTATTTATATTAACTTCTAAATGAACTATTTCAATTAGGGACCAACCACTGTCTCGTTCTTGAAACTCGCTCATTTCACTTTTTATATAGTCATTTAAATTTTTGATTATTTCATTTAGATTTTCAGTCTGACTCATTGTTGGATTTAAGACTTGCATTTTTGTTTGAAATGACTTTAGATTTATGTCACAATGATCTCCACTCTCTTTAATCAAAACATAATTACAGAATTGTTCAAAATTAAATTTGATATTGACGTGTTTTTTTGAGCTTCTTGGAGTAGAGTGATCACTTGTTCTTTGATTGATTGTTGAAATAATTTGATATCCAAGCATTCTTTATTGTCATTTGTGATTATATAAGTTTCAATACGATTGCGAAATGCACTTCTTATACACCGCAAGTTATGACTTATTTGCGTACCAGATAATTGTTTATGCAAGTTCGTGCGTAAGTGATGCGACCAACTAATTTTAGCAACATTTAGATTACAGACATCACAATATCGTATTTCACTAGCGACAGGATTGTTACTAGACCCAGGATTGTTACTGTTATGTAAAACACCAGCCATTTTTGTTTTTAAATATTAATTGAAAAAGTTTATTGATTTTTCGTTTTATTATTGTTATTCGTTACAAAAGTTTAAAGTGTAATTGTCGCCTTCGGATTTTATTTTGACAAGCTTATAGCCCCCGGTCGCAATATGCTCGACAGCTTTCGGTTGCAGAGTACTAAAACGTTCTGGTAAAAATACCACAAACTCTTCGCATGTAAGCATTATTTTGTCGCCGAAGCGTGTCCGCTTTACTTCGGCATTCTGGATGGGGATCGGTGTGTTAAAGGGGAGAGCTTTAACACTCTTAATCGGTGGTAGAGATACGGCACCAAGCTCGTTCCATTGGTCTGCGAAGTTGAACGACATGTTGCTGCTGCTGCTGACGATGTTGATGACGGATTTCTTCAAATAGTAGTACAAGTGACTTCTTGCTGTGAATTTGACTTCTGCCTTCTGAATTAGTGTAGTACTTTACATCTCATATTTATACTAGTTTGCGAGACGAAGAAATCTGAGAAAGTTTGCGATAAAATGTATTTAAATAAAAGTAATTACTCTCAGAAGGTTTGCGATAAATACTTATGCATATTTAAATAAAATAAATACGTGGGGGTAAGTGATAACAATATATACAACAATGTTCCACGATAACACGGGAGGACAGCGGGGAGGGGAAGTGGGAGGGGGAGTGAGCGCGGTCGCGAACTCCGTGGACAAGCGGGGAGGGGGCAGTTGGAGGGGAAGTTAGCGCGGCCCCCAGAGAGTTCCACAACATTCCAGAACACTCCAGCACACTCCAGCACACTCCAGAACAACCCCGCACCCCATTTGGCGAAGTAAAAAGTGCTCTTCCATCATGACAATGCACCGGCTCACACTTCTGGCCTCGCCAAGGCCAAATTGGTTGGATTGGGCTACGAACTGTTACCCCATCCAGCATATTCTCCAGATTTGGCACCGTGTGACTTCTTTTTGTTTCCAAACTTGAAAAAGTCACTTGATGGACAGAAATTTGCGTCGAATAAGGTGGTCGTCGCCGCCACAGAGGCATATTTTGCAGACCTCGAGAAAACGTATTTTTCAGACGGGTTAAAGAAGTTAGAGCATCGCTGGGTCAAGTGTATCGAGCTGAAAGGAGATTCTGTTGATAAATAAATCGCCTAGGTCCCTGAAAATGTTTTGGTTGCGAATATACCATGGCGCTGTTAATGTCTATGTTGCTGCTGGTGGCGTTCCCCCATAGCTGGGAGCCATATGTCCAGCTGAGCTTTAGAGTGGATTTGTAGAGCAAAACCTTGTAGTCCAGACGCATGGGCGAACGAGCGTTAAGAATCCAGTGGAAGCTGCTGACTCTTAGTTTAAGATGTACTTTCTTGCGTTCGTATGTCTTCTCCAGGTAAATCGTCTGTCAAGGTGGACGCCGAGATACGTTACATCGTTGACTTGGGAAATCTGCGTTCATTGATAGTGGAGGGCATGTTTGCCTGTTGAGAGTAAATGTTGTGTTTATATTTTTGTTCATTTATTTTAATCCGCCAATCAGATAGCCACCTGTCGACTACCAAGAGGTGGTTTGGTAGCTGTGTTGTGGCTCGGTCTGGGCACCTCGGGCGACTTAAAATTGCGGTGTCGTCAGCGAACGTAGATGTTGTTAGCTGCTCGTGGGAATATCCGCTTTGTATACTTTGGACCCGGAGTGGAGAGATCCAGTGGGCTATGCGTAAAAGGGAAATAACGGTTCCCGGAGGCCCTATATAAGGCGCTGGCAGCTGGATCAGTCGATCACAAAGAGTCAAGCCGTCAAGATCAATCAGATACCAAAGTGAACAATCAAACAACCAGATAATCTACAAGGGAGCAACAGCAAGTCGAGTCGGCGGAGAAGCAGCGCCGTGGGAGCCTACGAGGAGCAAGACTGCTACGTCGAGACGTTCGGGATTGGGATACCAGGAATCTCCGAATTGAGACGCAGGTAGCTGAGGTCCAGAGGGCATCACACGGCTAGGTCAAGGCGGTCGGTTATCCCTATCCACAAAGTCCTGGCGTTACGCCTGGAGAGAGTATAAAAAGCCAGGGAGAGCGGTCGAGGAGAGACCTATGGATTCGACTTACGAGGTCCCGGAGCGGCGTGCCCGAACCCCAAATATAACAAGCCAGAAGGGAGAGCGGTCGATCGGTACGGTCTCGAGTGGAATTGTCCAGGAGAGCCCTACGGATTCGAGTTGCGAGGTCCCGGAGCGGCGTGCCCGAGCCCCGAGCACCAAAAGCCACGCGGAAACGTCCCAGACCAAAAGCAAAAGGGTGAGGCTAGGGTGGAACGTTCGTTTACACTAGGCGTGGAAGCTAAGTAAAGCGCGAGGCAGCTTCCTGGCGTTCCGCCTTGACTGTCCGCGCGGGCTGAGCAGAAACCCCAGTGGGACCATCCGGGACAGAGCAAGGGACAGGCGGCGGTGTGTCGAAAGGAGTGATCCTGGAGAGCACAGCTTCTGTTCACCCTAGTCTGAGAGCGGCTACGCTTCCCTAAGCCTGTACGACTGATCCCCCTCGCGTGTCCGAATCGTTACCAGCAGTTGCCAAGTCACGCGTGAGGAGCGAGCAGCGAGTGAGCATCTTCAGGGAGCGGCGAGGATCTTCAGGGAGCTGCGAGTCGTCAAGGCGAGATGTTGTCGAATCAATCAGGACCGTCGGAGGTACCGAAGGCCACAAGCGACGAGGCAAGGCCAACCAAGCTACCAAGAATTTTTTAATAATATACCCGCAAAAAACCCATTACGAACCTGAGAATACTGTGCTTTCTCCCTGAGCTACTGGGCGGTCACGTTAATATAAATTTGGTGGGACGAACACACAATATACTGAGCTAGCCGCACGAATCTCGTAGCGAGCAGACCACAAAAATCAGTTCGTTACATCTAACGCCCAACGTGATTGTCCCAGCAGTGAAAGCAACTTAATCAGAATGAGGAAGAAGTGGATCTACCGGCTATAAAAGGAGGACTTCGCCAATGTCGCACAGAGGATTAATGTCGCCCTATACGGCAGATTAGAGGACATGAGAAAAGCATTATCCGAGTATTACAGAAACGGATAATGACCCACAACTCGTTGACATCTGGGCCGATTTGGAAGTTACATACCACGACGAAGCCGGCCCCTGCATCACGTTAACGAACGCCGAAGGGTACGACTTAGTGGAAAGCCTGAGCGTTGACAACCTACAAAAGGAGGCAAACAGGAGAGAATCAAGCCAAGACAGGAAAAAAACAGCGCTGATCTCGAGACCCAGTCAGTCAGACTATGCAAGGATCGCTAAACAGGTCCGAGAATGGTCGTTCAGGTTCGACGGGGCGGAAAAACCGTTCGAGTTCCTGGAGCAGGTGGAATGGTCCGCCAACACATACGGCTTGGAGTTAGACATGATTCCCCGAGCGATGCCTGAATTGCTTAAGGGAAGGGCTCTGAAGTGGTTTATCGCCAACAACAAACAATGGAAAACCTGGGCGGAGTTCATAGATAGTTTCCATACATACTTTCTACCGAGAGACTTCTTCACCAGGCTGGCGGATCAGGTCAGGCAACGGAAGCAGGGCTTCAGCGAGTCGTTCAAAGACTACATGAACGACATGCAGACGATGGTGAGGCCACTTAATTATTCCGCTAAAGAGATCCTAAGGATCATCAAGGAAAACTGCACCCCCAGTCTAAGGATCTTCCTAAGGGCATACAAAGTGTCGGACCTGGACACGCTGATGATATTAGCAGATGAGTATGAAGAACTCGAAAAGGAGCGGGAAGCGTTCGCACAAGAAAACAGTTTTTCGAAGACTAAGTCGGCATCACCAACGCTGGTAACATGCAGAAGATGCGAAGAGACAGGAATCCAGGAGACACGGGGAAACGACCAATGGTCGCTACCTAACCGAGTACCACGGCAGCAGGCAACAGGAGCACCACGCGGAGGCCAATGGACAAGCGACTCAGCATAAGCCTGCTGATACTACCAGGGGTAGTGGATTCATTAGTGTTGGGATGGAACTTTCTAACACAAGTCGGTACCGAGATTAAGTGCGCTGGACACTAAGTGATAATACCGGCAAGGAATAGACACAAGGGATGGCTCGAGAAGAAGCTATCGGTGGCAGTCATACAACGGGCAAGCGAAGATGACGGCACGACGAAATTTCTGGAAGCAGAGCTATCGAGTTTTAGCGGCATGAAGGGAACATCGAACATGGCAGAGCATCAGATCACGATGAAAGGCGACAAACCAATAAAGCAGCCGGACTACCCCAAGAATCCGAAAGTTCAAGGGGAGATCAATGCGAAGGAGGACGAGCTTCTAAAGATGGGATACATATAACATTCAACAAGCCCATACAGCTCTCCCATCGTGATGGTTAAAAAAGTGTTCCGACGGCTAAAGGAGGCAAATCTAAGGTTAAACCCGGAGAAGTGCCAATTTTTCAAGAAGGAGCTGTTGTACCTTGGTCATCGAGTGACTAGCGGAGGAATAGGCACGGATCCGGAAAAGGTAACAGCCATTGCCGAACTAGAAGCACCATCGACAGTAAAAGAGCTCCGACAGTACCTGGGCGTAGCATCATGGTACCGCCGGTTTGTACCTGACTTCGCAAAAATAGTCAAACCTCTCAACGATCTGCTACGCAAGGGCAATAAGTGGGTGTGGACACTGGAACATCAGACGGCGTTCGAAGAGGTGGAGGCAAGACTCGTCGCAGACCCCGTACTGGTATGCCCGGATTTCGACAAACCAATCATCTTGCAAACTGACGCGAGCAACTACGGCATCGTGGCAATCTTGACCCAGGAAACTGAAAGAGGCGAAAAGGTAATCTCTTACTCAAGCCGAACGCTCAACGGCGCTGAGAAGTATTACTCAACAACCTAGAAGCAGTGCTTAGCAATCGTCTGGGCGATCCGAAAGCTCAAGCCGTATCTGGAAGGTTACCACTTTAAAGTACTAACCGACCACATGGCGCTGAAGTGGCTCAACAGCATAGGCAGGATCGCCAGATGGGCCCTGGAGTTGCAGCAGTACGACTTCGAAATAGCGTATAGGAAGGATACTACGAAAAGAGGAAAAGGATACTACGAAAAGAGTCCAAGGATACCTCCAAGGATTCCCAAAGGATACTACGAAAAGAGTCCAAGGATACCTCCAAGGATTCCCAAAGGATACTACGACAACACTCTAAGGATACCTCCAAGGATACTACAGGGCAACTAAAAAGGTGCAATAAAATACATAAAGGACATTAGGAGAACGTCAAGAACGCAAAGGGAGCAAAGACTCCAAAGACTCGATAGGGACTGATTAGAGGAAAGGAAAACACGCATCAATAGTCTGCCGAAGGAAGGGGGAGGACGGCGCAGAATCAGATCTACACCGTAGCCAGCATGTCACAAAAGACAGAAGCACGCACCGCACCAACAGTTACCTAAAAAAAATATGTGGACGGACCGAGCAACCAACACGCCATGTATGCTCTAAAACATTTTGCAGTATTGCCATCCTCAAACGGCATATGCTTATCCATATGAAGGAGCTGAGAAAAGAAGATGGAAACAAGGAAGAACGCTATAGTCGAGTACCTCGACTATCAGATACCCGTTACTCAGCTAAATAGAGATATGCAAGCAGCAAAGCGAGATTAAAATGCGACACCTACCGGCGGTAGACAGATTTAAGCGTTATGGGCGTTAGAGTGAGCGTGGCAAATTTATTTTTAGATCAATCGATAGGTATTGACAACACCAATACATTTCAGGTAAAATTTTTTATCTAGCATGAAAATTGTGGGCGTCACAGGTTTTCGCGGTTTGTGGGCGTTAAAGTGGGCGTGGAAACCCCAGTGGGACCATCCGGGACAGAGCAAGGGACAGGCGGCGGTGTGTCGAAAGAAGTGATCCTGGAGAGCACAGCTTCTGTTCACCCTAGTCTGAGAGCGGCGACGCTTCCCTAAGCCTGTACGACTGATCCCCCTCGCGTGTCCGAATCGTTACCAGCAGTTGCCAAGTCACGCGTGAGGAGCGAGCAGCGAGTGAGCATCTTCAGGGAGCGGCGAGGATCTTCAGGGAGCTGCGAGTCGTCAAGGCGAGATGTTGTCGAATCAATCAGGACCGTCGGAGGTACCGAAGGCCACAAGCGACGAGGCAAGGCCAACCAAGCTACCAAGAAATTTGTAATAATATACCCGCAAAAAACCCATTACGAACCTGAGAGTACTGTGCTTTCTCCCTGAGCTACTGGGCGGTCACGTTAATATAAATTTGGTGGGACGAACACACAATATACTGAGCTAGCCGCACGAATCTCGTAGCGAGCAGACCACAAAAATCAGTTCGTTACATCTAACGCCCAACGTGATTGTCCCAGCAGTGAAAGCAACTTAAACAGAATGAGGAAGAAGTGGATCTACCGGCTATAAAAGGAGGACTTCGCCAATGTCGCACAGAGGCTTAATGTCGCCCTATACGGCAGATTAGAGGACATGAGAAAAGCATTATCCGAGTATTACAGAAACGGATAATGACCCACAACTCGTTGACATCTGGGTCGATTTGGAAGTTACATACCACGACAAAGCCGGCCCCTGCATCACGTTAACGAACGCCGAAGGGTACGACTTAGTGGAAAGCCTGAGCGTTGACAACCTACAAAAGGAGGCAAACAGGAGAGAATCAAGCCAAGACAGGAAAAAAACAGCGCTGATCTCGAGACCCAGTCAGTCAGACTATGCAAGGATCGCTAAACAGGTCCGAGAATGGTCGTTCAGGTTCGACGGGGCGGAAAAACCGTTCGAGTTCCTGGAGCAGGTGGAATGGTCCGCCAACACATACGGCTTGGAGTTAGACATGATTCCCCGAGCGAAGCCTGAATTGCTTAAGGGAAGGGCTCTGAAGTGGTTTATCGCCAACAACAAACAATGGAAAACCTGGGCGGAGTTCATAGATAGTTTCCATACATACTTTCTACCGAGAGACTTCTTCACCAGGCTGGCGGATCAGGTCAGGCAACGGAAGCAGGGCTTCAGCGAGTTGGTTAAAGACTACATGATCGACATGCAGACGATGGTGAGGCCACTTAATTATTCCGCTAAAGAGATCCTAAGGATCATCAAGGAAAACTGCACCCCCAGTCTAAGGATCTTCCTAAGGGCATACAAAGTGTCGGACCTGGACACGCTGATGATATTAGCAGATGAGTATGAAGAACTCGAAAAGGAGCGGGAAGCGTTCGCACAAGAAAACAATTTTTCGAAGACTAAGTCGGCATCACCAACGCTGGTAACATGCAGAAGATGCGAAGAGACAGGAATCCAGGAGACACGGGGAAACGACCAATGGTCGCTACCTAACCGAGTACCACGGCAGCAGGCAACAGGAGCACCACGCGGAGGCCAATGGACAAGCGACTCAGCATAAGCCTGCTGATACTACCAGGGGTAGTGGATTCATTAGTGTTGGGATGGAACTTTCTAACACAAGTCGGTACCGAGATTAAGTGCGCTGGACACTAAGTGATAATACCGGCCAGGAATAGACACAAGGGATGGCTCGAGAAGAAGCTATCGGTGGCAGTCATACAACGGGCAAGCGAAGATGACGGCACGACGAAATTTCTGGAAGCAGAGCTATCGAGTTTTAGCGGCATGAAGGGAACATCGAACATGGCAGAGCATCAGATCACGATGAAAGGCGACAAACCAATAAAGCAGCCGGACTACCCCAAGAATCCGAAAGTTCAAGGGGAGATCAATGCGAAGGAGGACGAGCTTCTAAAGATGGGATACATATAACATTCAACAAGCCCATACAGCTCTCCCATCGTGATGGTTAAAAAAGTGTTCCGACGGCTAAAGGAGGCAAATCTAAGGTTAAACCCGGAGAAGTGCCAATTTTTCAAGAAGGAGCTGTTGTACCTTGGTCATCGAGTGACTAGCGGAGGAATAGGCACGGATCCGGAAAAGGTAACAGCCATTGCCGAACTAGAAGCACCATCGACAGTAAAAGAGCTCCGACAGTACCTGGGCGTAGCATCATGGTACCGCCGGTTTGTACCTGACTTCGCAAAAATAGTCAAACCTCTCAACGATCTGCTACGCAAGGGCAATAAGTGGGTGTGGACACTGGAACATCAGACGGCGTTCGAAGAGGTGAAGGCAAGACTCGTCGCAGACCCCGTACTGGTATGCCCGGATTTCGACAAACCAATCATATTGCAAACTGACGCGAGCAACTACGGCATCGTGGCAATCTTGACCCAGGAAACTGAAAGAGGCGAAAAGGTAATCTCTTACTCAAGCCGAACGCTCAACGGCGCTGAGAAGTATTACTCAACAACCTAGAAGCAGTGCTTAGCAATCGTCTGGGCGATCCGAAAGCTCAAGCCGTATCTGGAAGGTTACCACTTTAAAGTACTAACCGACCACATGGCGCTGAAGTGGCTCAACAGCATAGGCAGGATCGCCAGATGGGCCCTGGAGTTGCAGCAGTACGACTTCGAAATAGCGTATAGGAAGGATACTACGAAAAGAGGAAAAGGATACTACGAAAAGAGTCCAAGGATACCTCCAAGGATTCCCAAAGGATACTACGACAACACTCTAAGGATACCTCCAAGGATTCTACAGGGCAACTAAAAAGGTGCAATGAAATACATAAAGGACATTAGGAGAACGTCAAGAACACAAAGGGAGCAAAGACTCCAAAGACTCGATAGGGACTGATTAGAGGAAAGGAAAACACGCATCAATAGTCTGCCGAAGGAAGGGGGAGGACGGCGCAGAATCAGATCTACACCGTAGCCAGCATGTCACAAAAGACAGAAGCACGCACCGCACCAACAGTTACCTAAAAAAAATATGTGGACGGACCGAGCAACCAACACGCCATGTATGCTCTAAAACATTTTGCAGTATTGCCATCCTCAAACGGCATATGCTTATCCATATGAAGGAGCTGAGAAAAGAAGATGGAAACAAGGAAGAACGCTATAGTCGAGTACCTCGACTATCAGATACCCGTTACTCAGCTAAATAGAGATATGCAAGCAGCAAAGCGAGATTAAAATGCGACACCTACCGGCGGTAGACAGATTTAAGCGTTATGGGCGTTAGAGTGAGCGTGGCAAATTTATTTTTAGATCAATCGATAGGTATTGACAACACCAATACATTTCAGGTAAAATTTTTTATCTAGCATGAAAATTGTGGGCGTCACAGGTTTTCGCGGTTTGTGGGCGTTAAAGTGGGCGTGGAAACCCCAGTGGGACCATCCGGGACAGAGCAAGGGACAGGCGGCGGTGTGTCGAAAGGAGTGATCCTGGAGAGCACAGCTTCTGTTCACCCTAGTCTGAGAGCGGCGACGCTTCCCTAAGCCTGTACGACTGATCCCCCTCGCGTGTCCGAATCGTTACCAGCAGTTGCCAAGTCACGCGTGAGGAGCGAGCAGCGAGTGAGCATCTTCAGGGAGCGGCGAGGATCTTCAGGGAGCTGCGAGTCGTCAAGGCGAGATGTTGTCGAATCAATCAGGACCGTCGGAGGTACCGAAGGCCACAAGCGACGAGGCAAGGCCAACCAAGCTACCAAGAAATTTGTAATAATATACCCGCAAAAAACCCATTACGAACCTGAGAATACTGTGCTTTCTCCCTGAGCTACTGGGCGGTCACGTTAATATAAATTTGGTGGGACGAACACACAATATACTGAGCTAGCCGCACGAATCTCGTAGCGAGCAGACCACAAAAATCAGTTCGTTACATCTAACGCCCAACGTGATTGTCCCAGCAGTGAAAGCAACTTAAACAGAATGAGGAAGAAGTGGATCTACCGGCTATAAAAGGAGGACTTCGCCAATGTCGCACAGAGGCTTAATGTCGCCCTATACGGCAGATTAGAGGACATGAGAAAAGCATTATCCGAGTATTACAGAAACGGATAATGACCCACAACTCGTTGACATCTGGGTCGATTTGGAAGTTACATACCACGACAAAGCCGGCCCCTGCATCACGTTAACGAACGCCGAAGGGTACGACTTAGTGGAAAGCCTGAGCGTTGACAACCTACAAAAGGAGGCAAACAGGAGAGAATCAAGCCAAGACAGGAAAAAAACAGCGCTGATCTCGAGACCCAGTCAGTCAGACTATGCAAGGATCGCTAAACAGGTCCGAGAATGGTCGTTCAGGTTCGACGGGGCGGAAAAACCGTTCGAGTTCCTGGAGCAGGTGGAATGGTCCGCCAACACATACGGCTTGGAGTTAGACATGATTCCCCGAGCGAAGCCTGAATTGCTTAAGGGAAGGGCTCTGAAGTGGTTTATCGCCAACAACAAACAATGGAAAACCTGGGCGGAGTTCATAGATAGTTTCCATACATACTTTCTACCGAGAGACTTCTTCACCAGGCTGGCGGATCAGGTCAGGCAACGGAAGCAGGGCTTCAGCGAGTTGGTTAAAGACTACATGATCGACATGCAGACGATGGTGAGGCCACTTAATTATTCCGCTAAAGAGATCCTAAGGATCATCAAGGAAAACTGCACCCCCAGTCTAAGGATCTTCCTAAGGGCATACAAAGTGTCGGACCTGGACACGCTGATGATATTAGCAGATGAGTATGAAGAACTCGAAAAGGAGCGGGAAGCGTTCGCACAAGAAAACAATTTTTCGAAGACTAAGTCGGCATCACCAACGCTGGTAACATGCAGAAGATGCGAAGAGACAGGAATCCAGGAGACACGGGGAAACGACCAATGGTCGCTACCTAACCGAGTACCACGGCAGCAGGCAACAGGAGCACCACGCGGAGGCCAATGGACAAGCGACTCAGCATAAGCCTGCTGATACTACCAGGGGTATTGGATTCATTAGTGTTGGGATGGAACTTTCTAACACAAGTCGGTACCGAGATTAAGTGCGCTGGACACTAAGTGATAATACCGGCCAGGAATAGACACAAGGGATGGCTCGAGAAGAAGCTATCGGTGGCAGTCATACAACGGGCAAGCGAAGATGACGGCACGACGAAATTTCTGGAAGCAGAGCTATCGAGTTTTAGCGGCATGAAGGGAACATCGAACATGGCAGAGCATCAGATCACGATGAAAGGCGACAAACCAATAAAGCAGCCGGACTACCCCAAGAATCCGAAAGTTCAAGGGGAGATCAATGCGAAGGAGGACGAGCTTCTAAAGATGGGATACATATAACATTCAACAAGCCCATACAGCTCTCCCATCGTGATGGTTAAAAAAGTGTTCCGACGGCTAAAGGAGGCAAATCTAAGGTTAAACCCGGAGAAGTGCCAATTTTTCAAGAAGGAGCTGTTGTACCTTGGTCATCGAGTGACTAGCGGAGGAATAGGCACGGATCCGGAAAAGGTAACAGCCATTGCCGAACTAGAAGCACCATCGACAGTAAAAGAGCTCCGACAGTACCTGGGCGTAGCATCATGGTACCGCCGGTTTGTACCTGACTTCGCAAAAATAGTCAAACCTCTCAACGATCTGCTACACAAGGGCAATAAGTGGGTGTGGACACTGGAACATCAGACGGCGTTCGAAGAGGTGAAGGCAAGACTCGTCGCAGACCCCGTACTGGTATGCCCGGATTTCGACAAACCAATCATCTTGAAAACTGACGCGAGCAACTACGGCATCGTGGCAATCTTGACCCAGGAAACTGAAAGAGGCGAAAAGGTAATCTCTTACTCAAGCCGAACGCTCAACGGCGCTGAGAAGTATTACTCAACAACCTAGAAGCAGTGCTTAGCAATCGTCTGGGCGATCCGAAAGCTCAAGCCGTATCTGGAAGGTTACCACTTTAAAGTACTAACCGACCACATGGCGCTGAAGTGGCTCAACAGCATAGGCAGGATCGCCAGATGGGCCCTGGAGTTGCAGCAGTACGACTTCGAAATAGCGTATAGGAAGGATACTACGAAAAGAGGAAAAGGATACTACGAAAAGAGTCCAAGGATACCTCCAAGGATTCCCAAAGGATACTACGAAAAGAGTCCAAGGATACCTCCAAGGATTCCCAAAGGATACTACGACAACACTCTAAGGATACCTCCAAGGATACTACAGGGCAACTAAAAAGGTGCAATAAAATACATAAAGGACATTAGGAGAACGTCAAGAACGCAAAGGGAGCAAAGACTCCAAAGACTCGATAGGGACTGATTAGAGGAAAGGAAAACACGCATCAATAGTCTGCCGAAGGAAGGGGGAGGACGGCGCAGAATCAGATCTACACCGTAGCCAGCATGTCACAAAAGACAGAAGCACGCACCGCACCAACAGTTACCTAAAAAAAATATGTGGACGGACCGAGCAACCAACACGCCATGTATGCTCTAAAACATTTTGCAGTATTGCCATCCTCAAACGGCATATGCTTATCCATATGAAGGAGCTGAGAAAAGAAGATGGAAACAAGGAAGAACGCTATAGTCGAGTACCTCGACTATCAGATACCCGTTACTCAGCTAAATAGAGATATGCAAGCAGCAAAGCGAGATTAAAATGCGACACCTACCGGCGGTAGACAGATTTAAGCGTTATGGGCGTTAGAGTGAGCGTGGCAAATTTATTTTTAGATCAATCGATAGGTATTGACAACACCAATACATTTCAGGTAAAATTTTTTATCTAGCATGAAAATTGTGGGCGTCACAGGTTTTCGCGGTTTGTGGGCGTTAAAGTGGGCGTGGAAACCCCAGTGGGACCATCCGGGACAGAGCAAGGGACAGGCGGCGGTGTGTCGAAAGGAGTGATCCTGGAGAGCACAGCTTCTGTTCACCCTAGTCTGAGAGCGGCGACGCTTCCCTAAGCCTGTACGACTGATCCCCCTCGCGTGTCCGAATCGTTACCAGCAGTTGCCAAGTCACGCGTGAGGAGCGAGCAGCGAGTGAGCATCTTCAGGGAGCGGCGAGGATCTTCAGGGAGCTGCGAGTCGTCAAGGCGAGATGTTGTCGAATCAATCAGGACCGTCGGAGGTACCGAAGGCCACAAGCGACGAGGCAAGGCCAACCAAGCTACCAAGAAATTTGTAATAATATACCCGCAAAAAACCCATTACGAACCTGAGAATACTGTGCTTTCTCCCTGAGCTACTGGGCGGTCACGTTAATATAAATTTGGTGGGACGAACACACAATATACTGAGCTAGCCGCACGAATCTCGTAGCGAGCAGACCACAAAAATCAGTTCGTTACATCTAACGCCCAACGTGATTGTCCCAGCAGTGAAAGCAACTTAAACAGAATGAGGAAGAAGTGGATCTACCGGCTATAAAAGGAGGACTTCGCCAATGTCGCACAGAGGCTTAATGTCGCCCTATACGGCAGATTAGAGGACATGAGAAAAGCATTATCCGAGTATTACAGAAACGGATAATGACCCACAACTCGTTGACATCTGGGTCGATTTGGAAGTTACATACCACGACAAAGCCGGCCCCTGCATCACGTTAACGAACGCCGAAGGGTACGACTTAGTGGAAAGCCTGAGCGTTGACAACCTACAAAAGGAGGCAAACAGGAGAGAATCAAGCCAAGACAGGAAAAAAACAGCGCTGATCTCGAGACCCAGTCAGTCAGACTATGCAAGGATCGCTAAACAGGTCCGAGAATGGTCGTTCAGGTTCGACGGGGCGGAAAAACCGTTCGAGTTCCTGGAGCAGGTGGAATGGTCCGCCAACACATACGGCTTGGAGTTAGACATGATTCCCCGAGCGAAGCCTGAATTGCTTAAGGGAAGGGCTCTGAAGTGGTTTATCGCCAACAACAAACAATGGAAAACCTGGGCGGAGTTCATAGATAGTTTCCATACATACTTTCTACCGAGAGACTTCTTCACCAGGCTGGCGGATCAGGTCAGGCAACGGAAGCAGGGCTTCAGCGAGTTGGTTAAAGACTACATGATCGACATGCAGACGATGGTGAGGCCACTTAATTATTCCGCTAAAGAGATCCTAAGGATCATCAAGGAAAACTGCACCCCCAGTCTAAGGATCTTCCTAAGGGCATACAAAGTGTCGGACCTGGACACGCTGATGATATTAGCAGATGAGTATGAAGAACTCGAAAAGGAGCGGGAAGCGTTCGCACAAGAAAACAATTTTTCGAAGACTAAGTCGGCATCACCAACGCTGGTAACATGCAGAAGATGCGAAGAGACAGGAATCCAGGAGACACGGGGAAACGACCAATGGTCGCTACCTAACCGAGTACCACGGCAGCAGGCAACAGGAGCACCACGCGGAGGCCAATGGACAAGCGACTCAGCATAAGCCTGCTGATACTACCAGGGGTAGTGGATTCATTAGTGTTGGGATGGAACTTTCTAACACAAGTCGGTACCGAGATTAAGTGCGCTGGACACTAAGTGATAATACCGGCCAGGAATAGACACAAGGGATGGCTCGAGAAGAAGCTATCGGTGGCAGTCATACAACGGGCAAGCGAAGATGACGGCACGACGAAATTTCTGGAAGCAGAGCTATCGAGTTTTAGCGGCATGAAGGGAACATCGAACATGGCAGAGCATCAGATCACGATGAAAGGCGACAAACCAATAAAGCAGCCGGACTACCCCAAGAATCCGAAAGTTCAAGGGGAGATCAATGCGAAGGAGGACGAGCTTCTAAAGATGGGATACATATAACATTCAACAAGCCCATACAGCTCTCCCATCGTGATGGTTAAAAAAGTGTTCCGACGGCTAAAGGAGGCAAATCTAAGGTTAAACCCGGAGAAGTGCCAATTTTTCAAGAAGGAGCTGTTGTACCTTGGTCATCGAGTGACTAGCGGAGGAATAGGCACGGATCCGGAAAAGGTAACAGCCATTGCCGAACTAGAAGCACCATCGACAGTAAAAGAGCTCCGACAGTACCTGGGCGTAGCATCATGGTACCGCCGGTTTGTACCTGACTTCGCAAAAATAGTCAAACCTCTCAACGATCTGCTACGCAAGGGCAATAAGTGGGTGTGGACACTGGAACATCAGACGGCGTTCGAAGAGGTGAAGGCAAGACTCGTCGCAGACCCCGTACTGGTATGCCCGGATTTCGACAAACCAATCATCTTGCAAACTGACGCGAGCAACTACGGCATCGTGGCAATCTTGACCCAGGAAACTGAAAGAGGCGAAAAGGTAATCTCTTACTCAAGCCGAACGCTCAACGGCGCTGAGAAGTATTACTCAACAACCTAGAAGCAGTGCTTAGCAATCGTCTGGGCGATCCGAAAGCTCAAGCCGTATCTGGAAGGTTACCACTTTAAAGTACTAACCGACCACATGGCGCTGAAGTGGCTCAACAGCATAGGCAGGATCGCCAGATGGGCCCTGGAGTTGCAGCAGTACGACTTCGAAATAGCGTATAGGAAGGATACTACGAAAAGAGGAAAAGGATACTACGAAAAGAGTCCAAGGATACCTCCAAGGATTCCCAAAGGATACTACGACAACACTCTAAGGATACCTCCAAGGATACTACAGGGCAACTAAAAAGGTGCAATGAAATACATAAAGGACATTAGGAGAACGTCAAGAACACAAAGGGAGCAAAGACTCCAAAGACTCGATAGGGACTGATTAGAGGAAAGGAAAACACGCATCAATAGTCTGCCGAAGGAAGGGGGAGGACGGCGCAGAATCAGATCTACACCGTAGCCAGCATGTCACAAAAGACAGAAGCACGCACCGCACCAACAGTTACCTAAAAAAAATATGTGGACGGACCGAGCAACCAACACGCCATGTATGCTCTAAAACATTTTGCAGTATTGCCATCCTCAAACGGCATATGCTTATCCATATGAAGGAGCTGAGAAAAGAAGATGGAAACAAGGAAGAACGCTATAGTCGAGTACCTCGACTATCAGATACCCGTTACTCAGCTAAATAGAGATATGCAAGCAGCAAAGCGAGATTAAAATGCGACACCTACCGGCGGTAGACAGATTTAAGCGTTATGGGCGTTAGAGTGAGCGTGGCAAATTTATTTTTAGATCAATCGATAGGTATTGACAACACCAATACATTTCAGGTAAAATTTTTTATCTAGCATGAAAATTGTGGGCGTCACAGGTTTTCGCGGTTTGTGGGCGTTAAAGTGGGCGTGGAAACCCCAGTGGGACCATCCGGGACAGAGCAAGGGACAGGCGGCGGTGTGTCGAAAGGAGTGATCCTGGAGAGCACAGCTTCTGTTCACCCTAGTCTGAGAGCGGCGACGCTTCCCTAAGCCTGTACGACTGATCCCCCTCGCGTGTCCGAATCGTTACCAGCAGTTGCCAAGTCACGCGTGAGGAGCGAGCAGCGAGTGAGCATCTTCAGGGAGCGGCGAGGATCTTCAGGGAGCTGCGAGTCGTCAAGGCGAGATGTTGTCGAATCAATCAGGACCGTCGGAGGTACCGAAGGCCACAAGCGACGAGGCAAGGCCAACCAAGCTACCAAGAAATTTGTAATAATATACCCGCAAAAAACCCATTACGAACCTGAGAATACTGTGCTTTCTCCCTGAGCTACTGGGCGGTCACATTAATATAAATTTGGTGGGACGAACACACAATATACTGAGCTAGCCGCACGAATCTCGTAGCGAGCAGACCACAAAAATCAGTTCGTTACATCTAACGCCCAACGTGATTGTCCCAGCAGTGAAAGCAACTTAAACAGAATGAGGAAGAAGTGGATCTACCGGCTATAAAAGGAGGACTTCGCCAATGTCGCACAGAGGCTTAATGTCGCCCTATACGGCAGATTAGAGGACATGAGAAAAGCATTATCCGAGTATTACAGAAACGGATAATGACCCACAACTCGTTGACATCTGGGTCGATTTGGAAGTTACATACCACGACAAAGCCGGCCCCTGCATCACGTTAACGAACGCCGAAGGGTACGACTTAGTGGAAAGCCTGAGCGTTGACAACCTACAAAAGGAGGCAAACAGGAGAGAATCAAGCCAAGACAGGAAAAAAACAGCGCTGATCTCGAGACCCAGTCAGTCAGACTATGCAAGGATCGCTAAACAGGTCCGAGAATGGTCGTTCAGGTTCGACGGGGCGGAAAAACCGTTCGAGTTCCTGGAGCAGGTGGAATGGTCCGCCAACACATACGGCTTGGAGTTAGACATGATTCCCCGAGCGAAGCCTGAATTGCTTAAGGGAAGGGCTCTGAAGTGGTTTATCGCCAACAACAAACAATGGAAAACCTGGGCGGAGTTCATAGATAGTTTCCATACATACTTTCTACCGAGAGACTTCTTCACCAGGCTGGCGGATCAGGTCAGGCAACGGAAGCAGGGCTTCAGCGAGTTGGTTAAAGACTACATGATCGACATGCAGACGATGGTGAGGCCACTTAATTATTCCGCTAAAGAGATCCTAAGGATCATCAAGGAAAACTGCACCCCCAGTCTAAGGATCTTCCTAAGGGCATACAAAGTGTCGGACCTGGACACGCTGATGATATTAGCAGATGAGTATGAAGAACTCGAAAAGGAGCGGGAAGCGTTCGCACAAGAAAACAATTTTTCGAAGACTAAGTCGGCATCACCAACGCTGGTAACATGCAGAAGATGCGAAGAGACAGGAATCCAGGAGACACGGGGAAACGACCAATGGTCGCTACCTAACCGAGTACCACGGCAGCAGGCAACAGGAGCACCACGCGGAGGCCAATGGACAAGCGACTCAGCATAAGCCTGCTGATACTACCAGGGGTATTGGATTCATTAGTGTTGGGATGGAACTTTCTAACACAAGTCGGTACCGAGATTAAGTGCGCTGGACACTAAGTGATAATACCGGCCAGGAATAGACACAAGGGATGGCTCGAGAAGAAGCTATCGGTGGCAGTCATACAACGGGCAAGCGAAGATGACGGCACGACGAAATTTCTGGAAGCAGAGCTATCGAGTTTTAGCGGCATGAAGGGAACATCGAACATGGCAGAGCATCAGATCACGATGAAAGGCGACAAACCAATAAAGCAGCCGGACTACCCCAAGAATCCGAAAGTTCAAGGGGAGATCAATGCGAAGGAGGACGAGCTTCTAAAGATGGGATACATATAACATTCAACAAGCCCATACAGCTCTCCCATCGTGATGGTTAAAAAAGTGTTCCGACGGCTAAAGGAGGCAAATCTAAGGTTAAACCCGGAGAAGTGCCAATTTTTCAAGAAGGAGCTGTTGTACCTTGGTCATCGAGTGACTAGCGGAGGAATAGGCACGGATCCGGAAAAGGTAACAGCCATTGCCGAACTAGAAGCACCATCGACAGTAAAAGAGCTCCGACAGTACCTGGGCGTAGCATCATGGTACCGCCGGTTTGTACCTGACTTCGCAAAAATAGTCAAACCTCTCAACGATCTGCTACACAAGGGCAATAAGTGGGTGTGGACACTGGAACATCAGACGGCGTTCGAAGAGGTGAAGGCAAGACTCGTCGCAGACCCCGTACTGGTATGCCCGGATTTCGACAAACCAATCATCTTGAAAACTGACGCGAGCAACTACGGCATCGTGGCAATCTTGACCCAGGAAACTGAAAGAGGCGAAAAGGTAATCTCTTACTCAAGCCGAACGCTCAACGGCGCTGAGAAGTATTACTCAACAACCTAGAAGCAGTGCTTAGCAATCGTCTGGGCGATCCGAAAGCTCAAGCCGTATCTGGAAGGTTACCACTTTAAAGTACTAACCGACCACATGGCGCTGAAGTGGCTCAACAGCATAGGCAGGATCGCCAGATGGGCCCTGGAGTTGCAGCAGTACGACTTCGAAATAGCGTATAGGAAGGATACTACGAAAAGAGGAAAAGGATACTACGAAAAGAGTCCAAGGATACCTCCAAGGATTCCCAAAGGATACTACGAAAAGAGTCCAAGGATACCTCCAAGGATTCCCAAAGGATACTACGACAACACTCTAAGGATACCTCCAAGGATACTACAGGGCAACTAAAAAGGTGCAATGAAATACATAAAGGACATTAGGAGAACGTCAAGAACACAAAGGGAGCAAAGACTCCAAAGACTCGATAGGGACTGATTAGAGGAAAGGAAAACACGCATCAATAGTCTGCCGAAGGAAGGGGGAGGACGGCACAGAATCAGATCTACACCGTAGCCAGCATGTCACAAAAGACAGAAGCACGCACCGCACCAACAGTTACCTAAAAAAAATATGTGGACGGACCGAGCAACCAACACTCCATGTATGCTCTAAAACATTTTGCAGTATTGCCATCCTCAAACGGCATATGCTTATCCATATGAAGGAGCTGAGAAAAGAAGATGGAAACAAGGAAGAACGCTATAGTCGAGTACCTCGACTATCAGATACCCGTTACTCAGCTAAATAGAGATATGCAAGCAGCAAAGCGAGATTAAAATGCGACACCTACCGGCGGTAGACAGATTTAAGCGTTATGGGCGTTAGAGTGAGCGTGGCAAATTTATTTTTAGATCAATCGATAGGTATTGACAACACCAATACATTTCAGGTAAAATTTTTTATCTAGCATGAAAATTGTGGGCGTCACAGGTTTTCGCGGTTTGTGGGCGTTAAAGTGGGCGTGGAAACCCCAGTGGGACCATCCGGGACAGAGCAAGGGACAGGCGGCGGTGTGTCGAAAGGAGTGATCCTGGAGAGCACAGCTTCTGTTCACCCTAGTCTGAGAGCGGCGACGCTTCCCTAAGCCTGTACGACTGATCCCCCTCGCGTGTCCGAATCGTTACCAGCAGTTGCCAAGTCACGCGTGAGGAGCGAGCAGCGGGTGAGCATCTTCAGGGAGCGGCGAGGATCTTCAGGGAGCTGCGAGTCGTCAAGGCGAGATGTTGTCGAATCAATCAGGACCGTCGGAGGTACCGAAGGCCACAAGCGACGAGGCAAGGCCAACCAAGCTACCAAGACATTTGTAATAATATACCCGCAAAAAACCCATTACGAACCTGAGAATACTGTGCTTTCTCCCTGAGCTACTGGGCGGTCACATTAATATAAATTTGGTGGGACGAACACACAATATACTGAGCTAGCCGCACGAATCTCGTAGCGAGCAGACCACAAAAATCAGTTCGTTACATCTAACGCCCAACGTGATTGTCCCAGCAGTGAAAGCAACTTAAACAGAATGAGGAAGAAGTGGATCTACCGGCTATAAAAGGAGGACTTCGCCAATGTCGCACAGAGGCTTAATGTCGCCCTATACGGCAGATTAGAGGACATGAGAAAAGCATTATCCGAGTATTACAGAAACGGATAATGACCCACAACTCGTTGACATCTGGGCCGATTTGGAAGTTACATACCACGACAAAGCCGGCCCCTGCATCACGTTAACGAACGCCGAAGGGTACGACTTAGTGGAAAGCCTGAGCGTTGACAACCTACAAGAGGAGGCAAACAGGAGAGAATCAAGCCAAGACAGGAAAGTAACAGCGCTGATCTCGAGACCCGGTCTGTCAGACTATGCAAGGATCGCTAAACAGGTACGCGAATGGTCGTTCAGGTTCGACGGGGCGGAAAAACCGTTCGAGTTCCTGGAGCAGGTGGAATGGTCCGCCAACACATACGGCTTGGAGTTAGACATGATTCCCCGAGCGATGCCTGAATTGCTTAAGGGAAGGGCTCTGAAGTGGTTTATCGCCAACAACAAACAATGGAAAACCTGGGCGGAGTTCATAGATAGTTTCCATACATACTTTCTACCGAGAGACTTCTTCACCAGGCTGGCGGATCAGGTCAGGCAACGGAAGCAGGGCTTCAGCGAGTCGTTCAAAGACTACATGATCGACATGCAGACGATGGTGAGGCCACTTAATTATTCCGCTAAAGAGATCCTAAGGATCATCAAGGAAAACTGCACCCCCAGTCTAAGGATCTTCCTAAGGGCATACAAAGTGTCGGACCTGGACACGCTGATGATATTAGCAGATGAGTATGAAGAACTCGAAAAGGAGCGGGAAGCGTTCGCACAAGAAAACAATTTTTCGAAGACTAAGTCGGCATCACCAACGCTGGTAACATGCAGAAGATGCGAAGAGACAGGAATCCAGGAGACACGGGGAAACGACCAATGGTCGCTACCTAACCGAGTACCACGGCAGCAGGCAACAGGAGCACCACGCGGAGGCCAATGGACAAGCGACTCAGCATAAGCCTGCTGATACTACCAGGGGTAGTGGATTCATTAGTGTTGGGATGGAACTTTCTAACACAAGTCGGTACCGAGATTAAGTGCGCTGGACACGAAGTGATAATACCGTCCAGGAATAGACACAAGGGATGGCTCGAGGAGAAGCTATCGGTGGCAGTCATACAACGGGCAAGCGAAGATGACGGCACGACGAAATTTCTGGAAGCAGAGCTATCGAGTTTTAGCAGCATGAAGGGAACATCGAACATGGCAGAGCATCAGATCACGATGAAAGGCGACAAACCAATAAAGCAGCCGGACTACCCCAAGAATCCGAAAGTTCAAGGGGAGATCAATGCGAAGGTGGACGAGCTTCTAAAGATGGGATACATATAACATTCAACAAGCCCATACAGCTCTCCCATCGTGATGGTTAAAAAAGTGTTCCGACGGCTAAAGGAGGCAAATCTAAGGTTAAACCCGGAGAAGTGCCAATTTTTCAAGAAGGAGCTGTTGTACCTTGGTCATCGAGTGACTAGCGGAGGAATAGGCACGGATCCGGAAAAGGTAACAGCCATTGCCGAACTAGAAGCACCATCGACAGTAAAAGAGCTCCGACAGTACCTGGGCGTAGCATCATGGTACCGCCGGTTTGTACCTGACTTCGCAAAAATAGTCAAACCTCTCAACGATCTGCTACGCAAGGGCAATAAGTGGGTGTGGACACTGGAACATCAGACGGCGTTCGAAGAGGTGAAGGCAAGACTCGTCGCAGACCCCGTACTGGTATGCCCGGATTTCGACAAACCATTCATCTTGCAAACTGACGCGAGCAACTACGGCATCGTGGCAATCTTGACCCAGGAAACTGAAAGAGGCGAAAAGGTAATCTCTTACCCAAGCCGAACGCTCAACGGCGCTGAGAAGTATTACTCAACAACCTAGAAGCAGTGCTTAGCAATCGTCTGGGCGATCCGAAAGCTCAAGCCGTATCTGGAAGGTTACCACTTTAAAGTACTAACCGACCACATGGCGCTGAAGTGGCTCAACAGCATAGGCAGGATTGCCAGATGGGCCCTGGAGTTGCAGCAGTACGATTTCGAAATAGCGTATAGGAAGGATACTACGAAAAGAGTACAAGGGTACCTCCAAGGATTCACAAAGGATACTACGAAAAGAGTCCAAGGATACCTCCAAGGATTCCCAAAGGATACTACGAAAAGAGTCCAAGGATACCTCCAAGGATTCCCAAAGGATACTACGACAACACTCTAAGGATACCTCCAAGGATACTACAGGGCAACTAAAAAGGTGCAATAAAATACATAAAGGACATTAGGAGAACGTCAAGAACGCAAAGGGAGCAAAGACTCCAAAGACTCGATAGGGACTGATTAGAGGAAAGGAAAACACGCATCAATAGTCTGCCGAAGGAAGGGGGAGGACGGCGTAGAATCAGATCTACACCGTAGCCAGCATGTCACAAAAGATAGAAGCACACACCGCACCAACAGTTACCTAAAAAAAAATATGTGGACGGACCGAGCAACCAACACGCCATGTATGCTCTAAAACATTTTGCAGTATTGCCATCCTCAAACGGCATATGCTTATCCATATGAAGGAGCTGAGAAAAGAAGATGGAAACAAGGAAGAACGCTATAGTCGAGTACCTCGACTATCAGATACCCGTTACTCAGCTAAATAGAGATATGCAAGCAGCAAAGCGAGATTAAAATGCGACACCTACCGGCGGTAGACAGATTTAAGCGTTATGGGCGTTAGAGTGAGCGTGGCAAATTTATTTTTAGATCAATCGATAGGTATTGACGACACCAATACATTTCAGGTAAAATTATTTATCTAGCATGAAAATTGTGGGCGTCACAGGTCTTCGCGGTTTGTGGGCGTTAAAGTGGGCGTGGAAAACTTTTTTTGGGTCAATCGATAGGTATTGATGAGAACATTACATTTCAGTTAAAATTTTTATTCTAGCATCACAACTGTAGGAGCCACAGTTTTGGGCGGTTTGTGGGCGTTAGAGTGGGCGTGGCACTCTACTGAAACAAACTTGCGCTGCGCAGGAATCTCAGGAATCTGCGTGCCTAATCCCAGTATTGTAACTCTCATAGTTTCCGAGATCTCAGCGTTCATACGGACAGACGGACAGACGGACAGACGGACATGGCTAGATCGACTCGGCTAGTGATCCTGATCGAGAACATATATACTTTATGGGGTCGGAAACGCTTCCTTCTGCCTGTTACATACTTTCCGACGAATCTAGTATACCCTTTTACTCTACGAGTAACGGGTATAAAAACAGATCAGCCAGAAGCCGTGCGGGCAGATCAAAAGTTGCAAAATCACCATTGGACGATAGTGCGATCGATGGGCACACGAAAATGGAAATATCGGCAAAGGTGGAAATATCGCAACGAGTAGGTGGCAACGCCGCACCGTCGGTATCGATAGTCGCAGAAACATCGATCACGCTCGGATGGTGTGACCAGGCGGAGGAACCGCGGAAAGGAGTGGGACGCAACAATGAGCAGCGAGCTGGGGATCGATAGCCCATGAGTATCGATGTCCCAGTGGAAAGACGGGAAATATCGGCGCTGGAGATTTAAAGTTGCTACGAGGAGGATGACCAGCGCTGTAGAAACTCAATAGAGTTAAGAGCGTCAAGGGAGCAACGAGGGAGCGCCGCGGGAATCGGAGGGAGCATCAGAAGGACTCGAAGGCTAGGATATGCAAGGAAACGCCGGAGAGTAGGAACAAGTTTTAAATGTTTCCCGAAGTAAGGGGGGAATGTGAGGAGTTGAATAACTCCCCACATATATAAGCAGCATCAGCAGCAGATGGCGTAGTAGTTCGCGTAGTAACGGCGCGGCGAGGAGAGGATGGAGAACGAGAGAGTTTGGAGACCAAGGATGGAGATCGAGAGAGCTTGGAAATCAAGGATGGAGATCTAGAGAGTTTGGAGACCAAAAAGCGGGACGGCAGCAGTGGGAAGAGCATCGATTGGAAGCGGTACGTGAAGGACAAGTGGGTCAACCAGAAGGCACGGACTTTGGACCCGGAGTGGAGAGATCCAGCGGGCCGTGCGCAAAAGGGAAATAACGGTTCCCGGAGGCCCTATATAAGGCTACAGAGCGCTGGCAGCTGGACCAGTCGATCATTAAGAATCAAACCATCAAGATCAATCAGATATCAAAGTAAACAGTTGATCAACCAGATAGTCTACAAGGGAGTACCAGCAAGTCGAGTCGTCAGAAAAGCAGCGCCGTGGGAGCCTACGAGGAGCAAGATTGCTACGTCGAGACGTTCGGGATTGGGATACCAGGAATCTCCGAATTGAGACGCAGGTAGCTGAGGTCCAGAGGGCATCATACGGCTAGGTCAAGGCGGTCGGTTTAACCCTCTAAACAAAGTCCTGGCGTTACGCCTGGAGGATAACGAGTATAACAAGCTAGAAGGGAGAGCGGTCGATCGGTACGGTCTCGAGTGGAGTTGTCCAGGAGAGCCATACGGTTTCGACTTGCGAGGTCCCGGAGAGGCGTGTCCGAATCCCAAGTACAACAAGCCAGAAAGGAGAGCGGTCGATCGGTTCGGTCTCGAGTAAAGTTGTTCGGGAGAGCCCTACGGTTTCGACTTGCGAGGTCCCGGAGCGGGGTACGCCCGAACCCCGAGCACAAAAAGCCACGCTACGTCCAGCCGCGCAGCCAGCACCACCAGGAGCAGTGCGCAAGATAGAGCGAGCCACGCGGATACGTCCCGGACCACACGCAGAAGGGTGAGGCTATGGTGGAACGTTCTTCGCAGCTTCCCGGCCGCGGTCCGCGCGGGCTGAGCAGAAACCCCAGTGTCGAAAGGAGTAATCCTTGAGAGCGCAGCTTTTGTTCACCGTAGTCTTTAGGGAGCTACAGGACTGGAGCACCGAGTCATCAAGGCGACAGGTCGTCGAGACAACCAGGACTGTCGGAAGTACCGAAGGTCACGAGTGACGAGTCAAGGCCAACCAAGCTACCAAGACATTTGTAATAATATACCCGCAATAAACCCACTACGAACCCGGGAATTCTGTGCTTTCTCACTGAGCTACTGGGCGGTCACGTTCATATAAATTTGGTGGGACGAACACACAATCTACTGAGCTAGCCGCACGAATCTCGTAGCGAGCAGACCACAAAAATTAGTTCGTTACATCTGGTGCCCAACGTGATTGTCCCAGCAGTGAAAACAACTTAAACAGAATGGGAAAGAAGTGGATCTACCGGCTTAAAAAGGAGGACTTCGCCAATGTCGCACAGTTGCTTAATGTCACCCTGGACGGCAGATTAGAGGACATGAGAAAGGCATTATCCGAGTATTACTCAGAAACGGATAATGACCCACAACTCGTCGACATCTGGACTGAGTATCACGTTAACGAATGCCGAAGGGGACAAGTTAGTGGCACGCCTGAGCGTTGACAACCTACAAGAGGAGGCAAACAGGAGAGAATCAAGCCAAGACAGGAAAGTAACAGCGCTGATCTCGAGACCCGGTCTGTCAGACTATGCAAGGATCGCTAAACAGGTCCGCGAATGGTCGTTCAGGTTCGACGGGACGGAAAACCCGTTCGAGTTCCTTAAGTAGGTGGAATGGTCCGCCAACACATACGGCTTGGAGTTAGAGATGATTCCCCGAGCGATGCCTGAATTGCGTAAGGGAAGGGCTCTGAAGTGGTTTATCGCCAACAACAAACAATGGAAAACCTGGGCGGAGTTCATAGATAGTTTCCATACATACTTTCTACCGAGAGACTTCTTCACCAGGCTAGCGGATCAGGTCAGGCAACGGAAGCAGGGCTTCAGCGAGTCGTTCAAAGACTACATGATCGACATGCAGACGATGGTGAGGCCACTTAATTATTCCGCTAAAGAGATCCTAAGGATCATCAAGGAAAACTGCACCCCCAGTCTAAGGATCTTCCTAAGGGCATACAAAGTGTCGGACCTGGACACGCTGATGATATTAGCAGATGAGTATGAAGAACTCGAAAAGGAGCGGGAAGCGTTCGCACAAGAAAACAATTTTTCGAAGACTAAGTCGGCGTCACCAAGGCTGGTAACATGCAGAAGATGCGAAGAGACAGGAATCCAGGAGACACGGGGAAACGACCAATGGTCGCCACCTAACCGAGTACCACGGCAGCAGGCAACAGGAGCACCACGCGGAGGCCAATGGACAACCGACTCAGCATAAGCCTGCTGATACTACCAGGGGTAGTGGATTCATTAGTGTTGGGATGGAACTTTCTAACACAAGTCGGTACCGAGATTAAGTGCGCTGGACACGAAGTGATAATACCGGCCAGGAATAGACACAAGGGATGGCTCGAGGAGAAGCTATCGGTGGCAGTCATACAACGGGCAAGCGAAGATGACGGCACGACGAAATTTCTGGAAGCAGAGCTATCGAGTTTTAGCAGCATGAAGGGAACATCGAACATGGCAGAGCATCAGATCACGATGAAAGGCGACAAACCAATAAAGCAGCGGTACTACCCCAAGAATCCGAAAGTTCAATGGGAGATCAATGCGGAGGTGGACGAGCTTCTAAAGATGGGATGCATATAACATTCAACAAGCCCATACAGCTCTCCCATCGTGATGGTTAAAAAATGACGGGCAAATGGAGACTGTGCGTCGACTTTAGGCAAATCAACGCCAAGTCTATAAAGGATGCCTACCCGATGCCCCGAATAAATTTTATTCTCGACCAACTGAGGGAAGCACGGTACATCAGCAGCTCAAACCTAAAGGATGGGTACTAGCAAATCCCACTGAAAGCAGACAGCAGGCAGTACACGGCGTTTACAGTGCCGGGGAAAGGCTTATTCCAATGGAGAGTAATGCCATTCGGACTTCATTCGGCGTCTGCAACCTTTCAACAGGTGCTGGACCGGGTGATTGGTCCCGAATTGTCACCGCACGCATTTGCTTACCAGGATGACATCATAGTGATCGGGCGCTCGCTGGAAGAACACAAGGCCAACCTAAAGGGAGTGTTCAGACGTCTAAAGGACGCAAATCTGAGGTTAAACCCGGAGAAGTGCCAATTTTTCAAGAAGGAGCTGTTGTATCTTGGTCATCGAGTGACTACCGAAGGAATAGGCACGGATCCGGAAAAGGTAGCAGCCATCGCCGAACTAGAAGAACCATCGACAGTAAGAGAGCTCCGACAGTACCTGGGCGTAGCATCATGGTACCGCCGGTTTGTACCTGACTTCGCAGAAATAGTCAAACCTCTCAACGATCTGCTACGCAAGGGCAATAAGTGGGTGTGGGCACAGGAACATCAGACGGCGTTCGAAGAGGTGAGTTCTGACAAGGACTTGGGCCGAGGGAGAGGCGTCCGATGTTCAGGCACCATTTGCCGGCATAAGCTACGTCGTATTCGGGTCGTGGGATCTTGGTAAGCCTTTCTTCTCTCCAACATAACGAGAATAAATATTAAAAGTGCCTGGAAAAATAAAAATAGTCATCAAGTTCGTCAGTCATCAGTCCACACTGCCGAACAAGCTTAGCTGTCGCTTGATCGCAATACGATCGGGCTGTGTTTTTGGCCATATTCCCTCCCCTTCACACATTCGAGTGCCAATGGATCGTCGCGGGCCGCGCAATACGATCCCCTATTGTCAAGGTTGTCCGTCGAAAGTTATGTCATTGTTCTTGACCTACTTCACTCCTCGCGTCAGCACACCCCCTTTGTTATAGTTCTAGCACGCCATGGTTTTCAATTCTTTTTTACATGATAAATTTATTAAATAATATTTATGTCGGCGTGTGCCGGTGTTGAATAACATAATATTGGTTGATTCATATAGGGATTAAATTAATTGACAATTATTGTATTAGCGGAGAGTATCGTTTTGACCACCTGTGAAGGTGCACACATCAGCAAAATGCTGACTATTCACGACTGCAAACGTCGCTCAGAGGGCTCTTGCAATTGTCATACAATTACAAGGCTGATACTCGCCGCTGAAAAATTAACATTTAATTATTATGTATAAAAAAAGGTATAAAAAGAAAAGTATATCTAAATGATTATATATATGAAACAATTATTATATGTGGATATTATATATTATTACATGTATTCCTAACAGATTAATTCTTTGTCTTAACTAGGAAAGTATTAACATTGCCCAAAACCAAATTCTTATCCAGACGGGAAAGAACAATGACCGTTGGAACGGTAGAGATAATGATAGCTTTTTCGGTCTTATTACAGTGGGCAAGTGGAGAAAAGTCTAGACGGAAGGTCTCAATATATAAGTATTCCAATTCATTCACTGTTATTGGTAGGGTCGCTTTTGATAACAAGTATAAAATTCTTACGTTAAATTGTGGATCAGTGTCTATTGTTTTTGCTAAAGCTTCTGATGTAATCATGGTGCACGGATATATATATATATATATGTATGTATGAGAAAAGGAACCGTGTTCCGACAAACTTACCCTCTTTTTAATCCTGGGCGATGAGATCTCGACGCTCCGGATCCTGGGCTTTGGGAGATTTTATAATTGGTTTATATACATATATACGTGCAAGATTTGAAGGCGGTTTACAAAAACAAAACACAAAAATTATGTTACACAAAAAAAATAACACTATCGCTGTATAGATATGTATGTATGCATGCATCGTATGCGAGTTCCACTGAGGCATACGTCAGTTCCAATGCTCGGGCTGGGCTGGTCGGTGCAGCTCCAATTTCTTGTTCAGCGTATGTAATTGGGGATTCTGTTTACACTTGCATTTAGAAATGCATGTACTCGCAAATTGTTTTTGATTGTTTTGGCGATTCACTTTTTTTGTTTATAATATTGGAGTGCAATTTATTTATTATTATTATTTGTATTGTTTCTATTGTCTTTTTGCTGCTTTTATTGTCTTTTTGTGGTTTCACTTCACTGTATCGGCTCGGCTTATGCTCCAATGTGGGTCACCACTTTCTCCAGGGCATGATGTTGGTCGCGGCGTCTCTGGACAGAGCGCTTGTAGATCTTTACAACCTTAAGGAGCACTATAACCAGGAGTAGTCCAACGATGAGCTTCATGGTCTTGTTGACATCCTGAATATCATCTTGGTGGTCAACGATCTCTACTGTGTTAATCACATTGGCGGTGCTGCGGGCCACTTTAGACGTTTTGCTACCCATCTTGGAGTCCTTAGGCCATTCACTTAGTTCGCTAGTTCCTTTTCGTCCTTTGGGATTTTGCAGGTTGACTTCCTCCAGATTGTGGTCGATCGCAGGACCGGTTATCGGGACTTTCTCCTGGGTGAAGTTGATCCTAGGGAAACGTCAAGACATCCTTCTGGACACCAGCCTTCTTCCAGTCGTGGTCTGTGTTGATGGGAGTTGTACTTCTAGACCACCGTCAGGGAGAGATCAGAACAATTTCTGTCTTTCTCCATTTGGCTGGGGTCTTTTATACCGGACTAGAGCTTTCGCTGGCCCCCATATTGGATGAATTAACTAGGTGTTCCCACCTAGGGGTACTGTTTCTCCATTTCCCCTATTTTAGGAGTCAATGGCCGGCTGGTGCACTTTGCCACCTTACTGGATTACGGTTACGAGCAGGTCGGTCGTGGTCGTTGTTCTGGCCACGCGACACCCATGAGTTGTCGAATTGTTTTTGCTGTTTTGCTTTTATCAATCGCAGTGTGGTTAGTCATTACGGCCCCTACCCTCAACTAATGGCAGTTGTTTTGCCGGGGTTAATCTTGGTATGGGGGAGGGCGTACGTAACAGGCTCGAAGTGATCGATGCGGCTTCGCATGGAATTACTTCGCAAAAGAAATCTTCGTACGGCCATCTCTTTAGATCTCCTTCTTCTCCTTTATTCCTTTCTTAGGCGCCCATTTACGTGTGGCTTCGACCCACTACATCAACCCAGTCTCAGATGAGCTAGTCGGGCTTATTACTTTATTGTTTTAATATTGTACTTGTTTATTTTATTATTATATATGCTGAAAAAGAAAAGCTTTCTGGCCTCGCACGGAAACATACATACATACATATTTATACCTGTAAATAAAAATATGGCTCTTAATAAAATATATAATATAGTTTTAATGAAAAATAATATATAAATATACAAAAAAAATCAGAAGTGAGTAAAAGTTAAAAAGTTGAGAATAAAATTGCTGAGTGTGCTATAACCATGGGTTTTGACCAGGGGCTGCTCAGCTGAAAAGTGAAAAGTTGAACAAAAAGGATTCCCATTTCCCAAAGAAAAAATATATAAGAATTTTTTTTTTTCATTGGTTTTTTTTTTTATTATTATTTTTATTTTTATATATTAATTACAATGTTTTAATCTAAGTTTAGCGGCTCTTTCAGGATGGCTGCTACTTCTCGCCTCGCCTGGATACCAAGTTGAGGGCTTCGAATGTAAAGTCTCCTGACCGCGCGGTTCATGCGCCGGCACATTTTCCATGTTTCCCGTTGTATCCGGGCGATGAGTGCTTGGTTCCTTTGTAGTTGCTCCTGGACTCGGAGCAACTGGTTCTGGTCCTCTTCCTGATCTCGGCTCCGGTGCCGGATCTCTTGCTCGAGTTCAGATGCCAGTTCTTCATCTTCTGACTGGTATCGGTGTATCCAGCATTGCTGGATATGGTCCTCGTTCAAGTGGATGGCATGGCAAAGCCCGTTCATCCACTCGACGAGGAGCGCCAGATATGATGCCTGGTCCCCATACCTAGCCTGTAGCCGACGAAGCTGGCGGGCAGCTCGGATGGCTTGGTTATACGTGTTTGAGGACTGCATCATGTCTGGTGACTGGTCAGTCCCTGGTTGTGGCTTTTATAGCAGAACTGGGGCAGTTCTGATGACTGTTCTACCCATCATGTGATCGGGAGCTTCTATCAAGTAGTGCAATCTCGCAGTTCTGAGTTTGTCGCCTTTTGGAGTCGTCGGATTACGTTCAGAGTTTTTAGGCGACATATAGGTCTTTAGCATGGAATACCCCGACACTTTTCCCTACTGCATTGCCCAGCTCATATAGCGCTTTGCCCTTACGCTGGAGTACAACACAGCGAATTCGATTCGGGCCCAGCTTGGCATTATATCCGTCAGCTTTGTTACTCTGCTTGTAGTTTTTCCTATAGACAACTTGTCCTACGGAGAACTCTACGAGCTTGCTACGGGTGTTATATGCCTTTTCTGCGCGTTCATGAGTTCGGTTTAATCCTTGGGTCACTTTTTGTCGGATAAGTTCCATTTTGTCTGGGAGACTTATCTGTGGATCTCCTGCCTGTATTCCCCCTAGTTTCCGTAGGATCGGGTAGGCTGTTCCATGAGTAACCATCCGTGTGCCGAACATTGCGTAATATGGTTCCATGCCTATTGATTCGTGTAGGCCATTCCTAAGGGTACACTCTATTCGACTTAGTTGGGTATCCCAATTTCGCTGATCGGTGGCAATTGTCGCTCGCAAAATTTGGAGTACAGATCGGTTTACCCTCTCAGCCGCGTTCGCTTGCGGGGAGTAAAGTCCAGTCCTTACGTGTCGAATACCGTAGCGGGTCATTAGCTCGCCAAAAATTTGAGACACAAACTGTTTGCCGTTGTCTGAGTGTACAAACTCGGGGACTCCAAATTGATGGAAAATTTTGGTCTCAAGGAATTTGATGACTTCTGCAGCTACTGCATGTCTCATCGGCTGTAGCCAGACAAATTTGGAGAAATGGTCTAGACATACAAAAATCACCGAGTTCCCAGCTTTGGTCCTCGGGTATGGTCCCATAAAGTCGATGAACAACCTTTGGCCAGCCCGCTACGTAACCCGCTGTTCTCCCATGGGTGGTCGGTCATTTTTGGTGATCTTGGCGGTCTTGGTGATCTTACAGACCTCGCATTCCTTCACTACTTTTTGGACGTCTACAGCCATGCCTGGCCAATAGTAAAACTGTCTCAATTTGGCTAGTGATTTGTGCAACCCCCCATGCCCTGCGGTTATGGCATGATGTGCTCTCCAGACTAAATCAGGACGCAGCTCGGCGGGAACCCAGAGCTTCCATGCTCGGGCTTCATCCACAGCGTCGTTTAGGCAGAATCCCATCCGTTTATATACATAGCCTTCTGATGTTTGAAGGTCTGGACTTTTACCTACATTTTCGTCCACCGCCTGCACTAGGTTGACATAATCCGATGACTGGAACGCTGTCGAATCGAGGTTGATGTGTATGTCCAGTTCTTCCGCACCAGCCTTCTGTAGCTCGTCCATATGAACTCGTGAGAGAGCATCTGGGACTACATTTAGTGACCCTTTCCTGTGTTCTATGGTGAAGTCAAATGCTTGTAGCTTCAAACTCCATCGCGCAAGCCTGCCTGACAAGTCTTTCTGGCTCATCAGCCATTTCAGACTAGCGTGGTCAGTGATCACTTTGAAGGGCATCCCATCTACGTAGGCACGGAATTTGGTAATGCTGAGGATAGCGGCATAGCACTCCAACTCGGTTATGCTGTAATTCCGCTGTGCTTTGTTCAAATTGGCTGACATATAGGCGATTGGATGTTCTCCGCCCTCGTCATCTGTTTGGAATAAAACTCCCCCCACTCCAGTGGTCGAGGCATCACATTGGATGGTAAATGGTTTCTTAAAATCCGGGGTGACGAGTACAGGTGCTGTTGCCATGCTGGTTTTTAAAAGTTCAAACGCCTTAATTGCCTCTTCTGACAATTCAAATTTCTTTATGCGGTCTTTCTTCAAACAGTCGTGAAGCGGTGCTGTCTGGGCGTAATTTTGGATGAACCTCCTGTACCAGCCTGTCATTCCCAGGAACCTCCGCATCTGTTTGGCGGAGCTAGGCTGGGGAAATTCCTGTATCGATTGTATTTTTGCGTCATCCGTTCGGATGCATCCTCCCCCAACTACATATCCTAAATATCTTGCCTGGCTGTAGCAAAAGCAGGCACTGACCCGGCTCAACATATCCATGTGGGCTTCAAATGTAGGTGAACAGACCAGTAAGTCATCCAGATACACAAATACATTATCGCGTAGCGCCGCTGGTATAACTTTATTCATTAGTCGGCACATTCGCTGCGCGGCATTGCACAAGCCGAACGGCATGACTGTAAACTGATACAGTGGCCTGCCGGGCACTGTAAACGCGGTTTTCTCTCTGCTTTTGGTTTCGAGAGGTATTTGCCAAAAGGCGTCTTTTAAGTCAATTACGGAAATGTAATACGTTTCCTGTAGTCGGCTCAACAGACCCTTAATATGTGGTAGTGGATACGCATCTTTGATTGTCCGGTAATTTACTTCACGCGCATCGAGGCATAGGCGATTTTTCGGCCCTTTTTGCACCAGAGTTACTGGTGAACTCCAGCTGCTATTGCTCTCCTCGATCACGCCTAGACCTAACATGCGTTCTAGCTCGGCGTACACCAGCTTCTGTTTGGCTGGGGATATCGGGTAATGTCGCTGCTTGATTGGTAAGTCCTCGTTGGTCACTTCAATTATATGTTGCTCTAAACTGGTCTTTCCAAATCCTTTTTCTAGACAAGACGGGTATGTGTCTATCACTTGTTGCAGCTTACAATGTGTTTCTGGGGTAAGCTGATGTGGGGTATAGGCGGTCTCGGGCTTGAGCGTATTGTTCATGTCTAGGTCGCCGGTCATAAGGTCGAAATCCGGTGTTGTTTCAACGGCGGCAACCTCGCGTCTACCTTTACCGAGGAATGTGAGGCCGAACGTATCCCAGAAATTAATTCCGAAATAAAATCGTTGTGTCAGACCTGGCACTATCAAAAACTCTAGGTCCTTGGTTTCTCCTTCCCATTCCACGGGTAACGTTATGGCTCCGGTTACTTGGGTTTCACCACCGCTGGCTGTGCGTACACATTCTTCACTTAGCTTCCTTATCGGCCTCGTCCGGTTTTTTAAGAAAGCGTGCGCTCCTCTGCCAATACAGTTCGCACTGGCGCCTGTGTCCAGTAAGGCGAGTACCTCTTCTCCATCGACCTTCGCTTTGGCAAAGAAACGGTTGTCATTTTGCACGCTCACCACCGTGTCCACCACTTTTTGCTTGAGCCGGCGATAGTCTGCTCGGGCATCATATAATCTTAGTATTTTTCGCGTTGTTCGTGTCTCGGTGTCTGCATCTTCCGAGCCATTGAAGATACGTTCACGAGCATGTTCGTACTCCCTCTCTCGTTGTTCTAGGCTCTTATGAGGGGAGATTTGGTTGGGCTTCCGTGTGTTTACCGGAAAGGGTTGGTCCTGGTCCGCCCGGCTGTCCCGGTCTTGCCTGGCGGACTCCGCGCAAAAGCCGCTGGGTTAGCATCTGCATCCGTCCCGACTTTCTCGCAAAACCTGCAGGTGGCATCGTCGAATTTGATAGGGCAGGATTCTTCCTTCGAAGGATGCTTCCTGTAGAAGTCTGCTCCTTTGCCACACTTATAACACACCAGCGCGTGTAATGGGCCTCGGCATCCTTGTCCATCCTCGTAACGCCCTCGCGTATCTTTCCGCTGCCGGTTGAATTCTTCCACCGTGACCGCGTCCGGCAAGTCCTCCAGTGTCTGGAATTCCTCTATTTCGTTAATTGCAGCTCGGCTGCGCATGTTTCTTCCTGTGTTTCTCAGCCAGCGATCAACTCTGAGACCCTCTCGTTTGAGCTCCGCTAACGAGGTGATTGGGGATGTTAGTAGTAATCCCCCCATCTGGGAGTTCATGTTATCCTTTAAGAGCTCCACGAATTCATCTTCAGCGATTTTGTGCTTGAGCTTGAAATGCAGGTTATGCATATCCGAGACATAATCGCTAAAGGTTTCGTGTGGCCCTTGCTTGCGTTCCATCAATTCTTTGACTTTCATAAGGTCACTTCCGGTAGTGGAAAATGCCCGTCTCATTTCTTGGGTCAATGAGTAGTAGTCAAAGTCGTAATCCTCTGCCTTGTCTTCCATTAGCTGCCAATACCATTTCGTGGCTGCACCTGCCAGCAGAAGATGGATGCTGAAAGACTTGTTGACGGCTGAGGTCATACAATTCTTGTAGTCGGTCCACGCGGAATAGGAAACTCTCAACTGTCATGCCGCGTCCGCTTCCATCGAACTTTAAGTTCCATCTGTCCAATCTGATATCTTTTGGTCGCGGTCCTTGGAATGATGAGTTCCGATCGATCTCTGGATGCAGTTGGTAACTCGACTCCCTCTCGTTTGTTCTGAACTGCCTGTGTGATGGGGTGTCCATCCGCCCGGGTGTTCTTAACCGGTGCATCTGGCTATTGAGCATGTCCTGTGTTACTGGTTCTAGAGGCGGGGTCTCTTGGTATCTCAAAAAGCTGTCCGTTGGATTCGGGACAGTACGGGGCGGCGAAGGCAGTCCCTTCTGTTCGGGTCTCCTGGATGTCGGAGACTGCAATTCTGTTATCTGTGCTTTCAGCGCTTCTATCTGGGCACTCATCCCACGCTGCATTTCATTGCTTTGCCTTAAGAGCTCCATCAATCTTTGTTCACGTCTCTCGGCAGCCTCTAAGTTGTCCTCCTCGTGCCTCTGAAATTGGGGAAGCATACTTGATCTTCCTTTCGGCGGTCCTAGGGGTAGATTCTCCCCTCCGGCGGCTCCTTCCTTTTCAGAATATTGGTCCAGGTTGTTTTCTTCAGGCAGGGTATCTACCTGTCCTGGCTGATCCTGTGCGCGCTCCCACGGCTCTCTTTCTGGTGAATCTCCTAGCCTTGGCGCGCTTGCACTGCGGGGTTGGTGGTTTTCACCGCGCGTTGTTGCCCGGGTCACTCTTCCGGTGCTGGGTTGGAATAAGACCTTCTTCTTGGCCCCCTTCATTTATACGATTGGTATAAAAGCTTTACGTGATTCTTTTCAAAATACCCGGTCAGCGACGTATCCGCTGAATAAGTCGACAATAAAAATGTTTATCAACTGGGGGTGCTTCTCTCTGCTTCTCAAGTTTCTCTTCGGTCAAGAACCGTCCGATATGTAAGCCCCAAACAAAAATAAAATAAATTTCCCTAACTAGGGGTGTTAGCCGCTTCTACACAACGCGGTTCCGCTAAGATATCATGCCCTTACTTTCCCTTTTTCTAGACATCCCAAATGTTCCAAACGGAATGGCTGTGTCTAGATAAGGAATCTGTCCAAAAACCCCCTCCCGCCAGTCGTCGGAAAACAAGTTGTTTGACCGATCATTCTCGGGCTCCACAACCGTCTCCTATTTCTCTGGACTCGAACCAAGCAAACGACCTGACCAACTAGCCTAATACGTTGTGGGGCGTCGGCCAGAGAAACTAAAAATCGTCCACCGCCCAAATATGTCAAGGGAAACAGCAAAGACTCGAACCAAGCAAACGACCGGACCAATGCCTAGTACGTTGTAGGGCGTCGGCTTTGCGTTTCCTGTCAGTTCCCCCACCCCCATTCTGTCCTGGATCGACAAACGAACAGTAGACCCGCACCGCAACTGCTAAATGCGTTACCGTGATGCTTGCGCTCCTGCTCTTTCTGGACTCGAACCAATTCAAACGACCGGCAAATGCGTAGTACGTCGTGTGGCGTCGGCCAGAAAGCACCTTTAAATTGTATTTACGTTAATTTTAACAAGTAGTCGTCGACACTTAGTTATAGGTATAGTATTATAAAAAAGGATAACTCATAGTTCTTGATTTAAGGAAGTTCTGGTAAATTTGTCCATGAACAAAACAGGGAATTTCTAAGGTTACAACTTTTTAAAGTCAAGCTACTATTCTGAGACGAAGTTCTGATTGAGCGGCCTCTCAACACGGACAGTCACAAAAGTTGGGGACTTTAAAGTTACTAATTTAAAGACAAAATAAGTATGCGCATATTTAAAATTATTTAAGCTCCCTGTTCTATCAAACAGTCAAATTACTCATGGCAAATAAAGATGAAAGCTATGCCTTCCCTAGGTATATCCACTCCGATACCGCAGGCATCGAGATTGTGGACCCTGGTAAAATTCCTTAAGGAATATGAAATGTCCAAAAGTTGGGCGCCAATTCTGTTACGTGGGCATATTAGTGCCCGAGTTCTGACAAGGTCTTGGGCCGAGGGAGAGGCGTCCGATGTTCAGGCAGAAGATCGTGGGATCTTGGTAAGCCTCTCTCCTCTCCAACATAACGAGAATAAATAGTAAAAGTGCCTGGAAAAATAATAATAGTCATCAAGTTCGTCAGTCATCAGTCCACACTGCCGAACAAGCTTAGCTGCCGCTTGATCGCAATACGATCGGGCTGTGTTTTTGGCCATATTCCCTCCCCTTCACAAATTCGTGTGCCAATGGATCGTCGCGGGCCGCGCAATACGATCCCCTATTGTCAAGGTTTTCCGTCGAAAGTTATGTCATTGTTCTTGACCTACTTCACTCCTCGCGTCAGCACACCCCCTTTGTTATAGTTCTAGCACGCCATGGTTTTCAATTCTTTTTCACATGATAAATTTATTAAATAATATTTATGTCGGCGTGTGCCGGTGTTGACTAACATAATATTGGTTGATTCATATAGGGATTAAATTAATTGACAATTATTGTATTAGCGGAGAGTATCGATTTGACCACCTGTGAAGGTGCACACATCAGCAAAATGCTGACTATTCACGACTGCAAACGTCGCTCAGAGGGCTTTTGCAATTGTCATACAATTACAAGGCTGATACTCGCCGCTGAAAAATTAACATTTAATTATTATGTATAAAAAAAAGGTATAAAAAGAAAAGTATATCTAAATGATTATATATATGAAATAATTATTATATGTGGATATTATATATTATTACATGTATTCCTAACAGATTAATTCTTTGTCTTAACTAGGAAAGTATTAACATTGCCCAAAACCAAATTCTTATCCAGACGGGAAAGAACAATGACCGTTGGAACGGTAGAGATAATGATAGCTTTTTCGGTCTTATTACAGTGGGCAAGTGGAGAAAAATCTAGATGGAAGGTCTCAATATATAAGTATTCCAATTCATTCACTGTTATTGGTAGGGTCGCTTTTGATAACAAGTATAAAATTCTTACGTTAAATTGTGGATCAGTGTCTATTGTTTTTGCTAAAGCTTCTGATGTAATCATGGTGCACGGATATATATATATATATATGTATGTATGAGAAAAGGAACCGTGTTCCGACAAACTTACCCTCCTTTTAATCCTGGGCGATGAGATCTCGACGCTCCGGATCCTGGGCTTTGGGAGATTTTATAATTGGTTTATATACATATATACGTGCAAGACTTGAAGGCGGTTTACAAAAACAAAACACAAAAATTATGTTACACAAAAAAAATAACACTATCGCTGTATAGATATGTATGTATGCATGCATCGTATGCGAGTTCCACTGAGGCACACGTCAGTTCCAATGCTCGGGCTGGGCTGGTCGGTGCAGCTCCAATTTCTTGTTCAGCGTATGTAATTGGGGATTCTGTTTACACTTGCATTTAGAAATGCATGTACTCGCAAATTGTTTTTGATTGTTTTGGCGATTCACTTTTTTTGTTTATAATATTGGAGTGCAATTTATTTATTATTATTATTTCCATTGTTTCTATTGTCTTTTTCCTGCTTTTATTGTCTTTTTGTGGTTTCACTTCACTGTATCGGCTCGGCTTATGCTCCAATGTGGGTCACCACTTTCTCCAGGGCATGATGTTGGTCGCGGCGTCTCTGGACAGAGGGCTTGTAGATCTTTACAACCTTAAGGAGCACTATAACCAGGAGTAGTCCAACGATGAGCTTCATGGTCTTGTTGACATCCTGAATATCATCTTGGTGGTCAACGATCTCTACTGTGTTAATCACATTGGCGGTGCTGCCGGCCACTTTAGACGTTTTGCTACCCATCTTGGAGTCCTTAGGCCATTCACTTAGTTCGCTAGTTCCTTTTCGTCCTTCGGGATTTTGCAGGTTGACTTCCTCCAGATTGTGGTCGATCGCAGGACCGGTTATCGGGACTTTCTCCTGGGTGAAGTTGATCCTAGGGAAACGTCAAGACATCCTTCTGGACACCAGCCTTCTTCCAGTCGTGGTCTGT
This sequence comes from Drosophila suzukii, assembly GCF_043229965.1. Classification (NCBI taxonomy): domain Eukaryota; kingdom Metazoa; phylum Arthropoda; class Insecta; order Diptera; family Drosophilidae; genus Drosophila; species Drosophila suzukii. Next base: position 49,846,104 of record NC_092082.1, on the reverse strand, counting down.
GTTGATGGGAGTTGTACTTCTAGACCACCGTCAGGGAGAGATCAGAACAATTTCTGTCTTTCTCCATTTGGCTGGGGTCTTTTATACCGGACTAGAGCTTTCGCTGGCCCTCATATTGGATGAATTAACTAGGTGTTCCCACCTAGGGGTACTGTTTCTCCATTTCCCCTATTTTAGGAGTCAATGGCCGGCTGGTGCACTTTGCCACCTTACTGGATTACGGTTACGAGCAGGTCGATCGTGGTCGTTGTTCTGGCCACGCGACATCCATGAGTTGTCGAATTGTTTTTGCTGTTTTGCTTTTATCAATCGCAGTGTGGTTAGTCATTACGGCCCCTACCCTCAACTAATGGCAGTTGTTTTGCCGGGGTTAATCAAGATTAACCAAGGTATGGGGGAGGGCGTACGTAACAACTTGTCGCAGACCCCGTACTGGCATGCCCGGATTTCGACAAACCATTCATCTTGCAAACTGAAGCGAGCGTCTAAAGCATCGGGGCAATCTTGACCCAGGAAACTAAACGAGGCGAAAAGGTAATCTTTTACTCAAGCCGAACACTCAACGGCGCTGAGAAGAATTACTCAACGACCTAGAAGCAGTGCTTAGCAATCGCCTGGGCGATCCCAAAACTCAAGCCGTATCTGGAGGGTTACCACTTTAAAATAGTAACCGACCACATGGCGCTGAAGTGGCTCAACAGCATAGAAAGCCCTTCAGGCAGGATCGCCAGATGGGCCCTGGATTTGCAGCAGTACGACTTCGAAATAGCGTATAGGAAAGGACAACTCAACGTGCTGGCAGACGCTTTGTAAAGGCAGCCACTGCAGCATGCAGCTGGATTCTGGAAATGCGCGAAAAGATAAGGACCCAGCCGCAAAAGTATCCGGACTACGTTATGGAGGGTAACACCCTGTACAGGAGTACACCTCATAGAACGGGCAGCGAAGATGTCGCAACATGGAAGATGTGCGTTCCGAAAGCTCTACGGGAAACGGTTCTGAAGGAGAACCACGACTCACCGGCGGCTGGCCATGTAGGAAGCCGAAAGACAATAGCACGTCTGGCAGCCCGGTATTACTGGCCAGAAATGCACAGAGACGCCTGAGCCCACGTGCGAGGATGCGAGACATGCATGAGATTCAAGCCGAATCAGATGCAAATGGCTAGGAAAATGCTGACGCAGGTGTCAGAGGAACCATGGGCTACGGTATGTGCGGATTTCGTCGGACCCCTGCCGCGTTCGAAGCACGGCAACCAAATGCTGGTGGTATTGAAAGACCAGTTCTTCAAGTGGACTGAATTGGTGCCGCTGCGAAGCGCGACGGCCGAAACCCTAAAGAAAGCTTTTAAAGAACGCATAATCGCGAGGTATGGGGTCCCCAAAATAGTCATAACGGACAACGGAGTACAGTTTGCCAGCTAAATTTTCAAGAGTGTCCTGGCCGAAATGGGAGCCAAGCAACAGCTCACAGCTCCATTCACCCCACAGGAGAACCCGACTGAGAGAGCAAATATGACGGTGAAGACAGTGATAGCGCTGTTCGCAGGGCAGAACCAAAGAAACTGGGACGAAAAACGGCGGGAAATCATGCTGGCAGTAAACACGAGCGTTTCAAAATCCACAGGTTACACACCGTCATTCATTACCCAAGGCAGAGAACCAAGACTACCGAGCGCCCTATACGACAGAGAACCCGTAGGGACCGGATAGGCATTATAACCTCAGGAGGAGGCAATGGACGCCAAAGGTGGGTGACGTCGTGTGGGCCAAGGAACACCACTTATCAAAAGCGGCCGAGGGGTTCGCAGCAAAATTACCAAGTCATGCGTTTTGCGTCACCAGTAATCAGCAAAATACGACACATTAACACAAAGAAAGAGCGGACCATCCACGTAAGCGAGCTGAAACAGCAACAAACGGAAAACACAAGCGAGCGCCTACAACAAGCAACAATAAAAATTCAAGGACATCTCCAAGGATGCCCAAAGGATACCACGAAAGTCCAAGGATACCTTCAAGGACTCCCGAAGAATACTACTAAAAGAGTCCAAGATACCTCCAAGGATTCCCAAAGGATACTACGAAAAACGGAACATCTCCAAGGATGCCCAAAGGATACTACGAAAGGAGTCAAAGGATACCTCCAAGGATGAACAATCAAAATCAACAAGCATCATGAGCACACGTGTGACGAGGAGCGAAGCGCGCAAGATGATGGCTGACCACCAGCCGTCCGGAGGATCCAGCCCGGAGCAAGGATGGTCGACAGCCCGGCCTACCCTAACCTCGCGGCGGATCTCCGACAGCGACGTCGAGTTGGTAGAAGACCCGCGGATGGAGCAGCGGCGATGGCGGCTTCGCAAAGCGAACGCGAGCAGCCACCACCGCAGCAGCAGCCACCACCGCAGCAGCAGCCACCACCGCAGCAGCAGCAGCCCGAACGCGAGCGACGCCAGCAGCAAGAGACCGATACGCCGCAGCAACAACCAGGAAACCCGACGGGACATCAAATCCGGACGGACATACCGGCGGCCCACGTGAGCCACAGCACCCTTCGTAGCCGAAGGGGAAAGTTGGCGGCAGCAGACGGTTGTCTGGACCTGGTCGGACGGACCCGCGGAGAAGATGGCGGCGACGGAATCTGGGAGGAGAGTGGTCCCCGGGTGAGCCCGCTGGATCCCAGGACCCGCGGAAGACCGGAGCATTGGGCCCCACCGAGCACCGGACCGACGACGCCAAGGACAGGGTCATCGACGCCAATGCCAACAGGGAGCGCGACGGTAACCGCGGTACCAGATGAGACGCTGGAGCGAGGACCCTGAGTGTGGCCAGAACCCGCCCGAGTTTTCTACGATAGCCGTTCACCAAGTCCAGGGTCTGCCCGAACTCGGCAACCGGTCTTAGGTATAGTCACGTACCTTTTGGTTCGATTTCTTCTCCCAATTATAAAGACCACGCCTCAAAACTCACTCGTCCACTGTAAATTTATAAATATTTGGGGAGGCCCTAGCCAACCCCTGACTATATCCTGGCTGGGAAAACATCCTTACAACATCGAGGAATATTGCGCTGCAGTATTTCCGATGCTCAAAGGCTGTGCGTATTTCTGATGTTATTCTGTTAACTTGTTCGATTGTTCCATGGTTTTGACGAAAGCCAAATTTATGAGCAGGGATAACATTGTGTGCTCCTACATATGGTGTTATGCGAAACAGAAGGCATTTTTCGAACAATTTAGGCAGACATGATAATAAACTAATTGGTCTGTAGGATGACGGAATTGTGTGGACCTTACTGGGCTTCGGTATCATAAGGATAATAGATTTTTTCAATTTTTTCGGATAGTAGCCGAGAGTTATGATCCCATTTAAGAGCTTACAAATAACCTCAATGGCAGAGTTTGGAAATTCAATTAACATTTTTGGGGTTATTTGGTCACCGCCAGCGGCGGTTTTAGTTCCCCAATGACTTTCGCGATCTCATTTAGCTGAAACAATGGTGGTAGGGAAATAGATTTAGATTCGATTTGTGGTAGGACAAATGAACCAGTGGCAGAGTTCGGCTGGAAGACGTTTCTGAGATGTAAAGCAAAAGTTTCGGCTCTATCTTCGTCGCTGCGGATCCAGCTGCCAGATGAATTTCTTATCGGAGTGACTGTTTCGATTGGAGAGCTCAGATTTGGGTGAGCCCTCCACAGAGGATGTTTTGTACTGGTTGGCGAAAGTGCAATTGTGCATTTTCTGTTTCTTGCTTTCTGTTTCTTGCTTTAGAGCTCGATTTAGTGTGCGTATGGCTTCCTTAAGACGTTGTTTTGTTGACGGCGATCTATTGGTTTGCCAGGCACGTCGCAGGCGCCTCTTTTCTAGGTCTAGCCGTTCAATTTGCAGATTAGCTTTGATGTGGTTGCTTTGCACGTCCCTGCCTTGTTGTGTTGAGATAGTGGCTGCCTTCACGAATACTTCTTCAAGAGTATCGGTAGAGCAGTCGAAGTCCGCTTCGATGTTGAAGTGAGGGGTTAATTTGACGTGTGAGCTTACATACTTTTTATATTTTAACCAGTTGGTTCTGTGCGACGTCAGCCTGAGGGGGTGATCTGTCATTTTTGTGCTTTGAAGAAGACTTATTAGCACTGGCGAATGGTCTGACAACAGGTCCGAAAGCGCTTTGGCGCCTATTATATTGCGGGGAATGTTTGGTGCAAGTGGTGCTTGATGCGATCCCTGATTAGGGTGCCGGTTCCGCCGTGGGCTTTACCATCTGGATGGTCTGTGCGGTAAAAAGTGTAGCCTCTTATTTGGAAGTTGTCTTTGTTTGTGAGGTGCGTCTCTACCAGTAGCATAATGTCGATATGATTATCATTCAGGAACTGTGTTACTTCAAGGTTGTGCCGTTCGTAGATTTGCCATCTGTTATTTGAACTGCTTATCTGCAAGTAGCAGTAACACCATGTTCTGGTTTTCAACCAGTGTTTGCATGGTCGCTTTCATGAATGACATGAATTCTATAATACTTTGTTGCATGGTGACCATCAAAGATTCCAGAGTGTTTTGTGACTGTACTTGGATCTGCTGAGCGTTTCCTAGATTAGACTGGTGTGGGTTTTCCGTTCCTAATCGAAGTGCATCGGCGTATGAGAAGCCCTTCTGGGTATTTAGTTGACCAAATAAGGATCTTGCAGCCGTGCCGAAAAATACTTCCGGCGTCGTACGCGAGTACGACTCGTTGCTGTCACTTTTCGCATGCAGTTCTTCATCGCTTTATAGATCGAACAGCCCCTGTAGTTTGCCGTGTGGTTACCGTGGCAGTTAACGCATTTTCTCTTTCTGGGGTCTTCTTTGTTGGCAGGGCAATTAGCCGAATTGTGGAAGTCTGCACAAGCTACACAGACTGTTCGAAGTGAACAGTGCGTCCATACTCCTGACAATTGGTGCATTGCACTGGGCCGTTCCTTTTATGTGGATCTTCCACGTTATTTCTTCGGTGCAATAAGTATTGCAGGTTTTAAATGGGGTGCACTTCATTTTTCTTCAAGATTCTGCTATCTGGCTCCAGCTCGTCCCTGAAGAGTGGTTGCGGCTCTTTTTTCCTGTTTATAATGTTACTGACGTTCTTTGCAGAAAACCCTTTTTTCTTGAGAGCTTCGATAACTTCCTTGGCGGTTACGTCGGGCTCGATTCCTTTTAGTACCACTTGCAGACCCTTGCTGCTTTTTAGTTGGTACGTGTAGTAGCTTTTCCTAGCTTCCTCCAGGTATTTGGATACAGCTTGGAAATGTTCTTCAGATTTGGTCTGAAGCTTTGTTTCATAAATATTCCCTTTTGTGACCGGAACAACTCTTTGGCTATCGACCGACAGTAGGGTCGTTTTTTGCACTTCGCTATCACGCGCTGAGACATACGAAAAGTAACCGTCTCTTCGGCTCGTGGAGCTTAGCCGCTCATTATTTTGTTCGTAGCTCATAGAGCTTTTATTAGCGTGGCACTAATTATACCCGTTACTCGTAGAGTAAAAGAGTATACTAGATTCGTCGAAAAGTATGTAACAGGCAGAAGAAAGCGTTTCAGACCCAATAAAGTATACATATTCTTGATCAGAATCACTAACCGAGTCGATCTAGCCATGTCCGTCTGTCCGTCTGTCTGTCCGGATGAACGCTGAGATCTCGGAAACTATGAGAGCTAGGCTATTGAGATTTGGCGTACAGATTCCTGAGCTTCTTACGCAGCGCAAGTTTGTTTCAGTAAACTGCCACGCCCACTCTAACGCCCACAAACCGCCCAAAACTGTGGCTCCTACAGTTTTGATGCTAGATAGAAAATTTTAGCTGAAATGTATTGTTCTCATCAATACATATCGATTGACCTAAAAAAAAGTTTGCCACGCCCACTTAAACGCCCACAAACCGCGAAAACCTGTGAAGCCCACAATTTGCATGCTAGATGTTCGTCATGTTCGGACAGCTGAAGAGAGCGGACGTGTCTCGTGCGAGCTCCGGGAAAAGTGCAAGAAAGTTGATAAAATAAATGCAACCAAAACACAAAAATTAAACTGGTTATTTTCAAATAAGCGAAAAGACGCTAAAACCCAAAGAAATGTAGGTTTCAACTCACAAAGTCGGTGTAATGATTTAAACTAGCACATAACTATTTTATCTAATAATAAACAAGGAAGAACGCTATAGCCGAGTACCTCGACTATCAGATACCCGTTACTCAAAGGGAAATGGAGATATGCAAGCAGCAAAGCGAGATTAAAATGCGCCACCTACCGGCGGTAGACAGATTTAAGCGTTATGGGCGTTAGATTGGGCGTGGCAAATTTGTTTTTGGATCAATCGATAGGTATTGACGACACCAATACATTTCAGTTAAAATTTAAAATGTATCTTGCATGAAAATTGTGGGCGCCACAGACTTGGGCGGCTTGTGTGCGTTAGAGTGGGCATGGCAAATTCGCGTATCAAGCTTGCGCTGCGTACAAGGCTACGAAATCTACATTTGAAATCTTAATTCTCTATCTTTGATAGTTTCCGAGATATCCGTGTTTAAGAGATATTTAAGGTCCTCCTCACAGTGCGTTTTGAGGTATTTAATGTATACCAAAAGAAATTTTTTGAAAGAAACGCGTTTTAGGGTCCGCGAATTGGTTTCAAAGTTTATAGTTCATACGCACTGTTGCCCTTGATCAAAAATATTACTTTAAAAGCTTTAAAAGCTTTACACATTGAAAAAGGCCAGAATTTACATGGTCGTACAAGATCAAATTGGACTTCATTTTTAAAAATATTGACAATAAGGTATTAAAATCCTCGAGTTGCACAATAAGTTATTTAAAACGTTTCGCAAATAATTTTATTTATTTTTGAAAAAACCGTTCCATAAATAGACCTTCTGTAAACATTAAATACAAAAAAAAGGAAGGACAAAGAAGACAAAATTCAATTATATATACTTATTTATTATTTAAAAACAAATTATCATAAGTAAATAGTTGTAGTGGACTTTTTCTTTCGTTTGCTCGCTTCTCTTAGATGGTAAATCCGTTGTGTCAAATTCGGATTTTAAATGTCTAAGCAATAACATTTCGGATTTGTCAATTTTTTACTAATATTGACTGAGTTTAGAATGTTGACAAAGTTGGGGGTGGGAAACCGATTTTTTTTGAATAAAGTTCTGGCTGGAACACATGTCGTATGAGTAATTTTAAAGCAAACTTTGAAGATGATTCGCAAGGTTTAAACCTCAACAAATTTTTTTTTTATTTTGTGATTACATTTTTTACGGACCTTAATCTACAATGTAAAATGCTGGGAACCAATTTTAATTTTTTGGACCACCCAAGTGTTCATATGTACGGTTTTCTGAAGTTTGTGGGCGGTTTGTGTGCGTTGAAGTGGGCGTGGCTAATTTTTTTTGGGTAAATCGATAGGTACTGACAAGAACAATACATTTTAGTTAAGATTTTTATTCTAGCATCAAAACTGTAGGAACCACAGTGGGCGTGACACCTTGCTTAAACTTGCGCTGCGTAAGAAGCTCAGGAATCTGCACGCCAAATCTCAATAGCCTAGCTCTTATAGTATCCGAGATCTCAGCGATCATCCGGACAGATTTACGCTGAGATCTCGGAAACTCAAAAGCTAGAAAGTTTAGACTTTGTTGCATATTCCTGAACTTCTTGCGCAGCGCAATTTCAGCAGGGCGCCCACTTTAACGCACATAACTCTTAAATCTGCCTGCAGCCCACATAACCATATATTGAGATAGCGGTGGCGCATTATAAGCTCGCTTTGCTGCTTGCATATCTCCATCTGCCTTTGGTCCCTTTAGATGAGTAACGGGTATCTGATAGTTGAGGAACTCGACTATATCGTTCTTTCTTGTTTCATAATAACGTCTAACACTCGCTTCTAAACTGCTATTGTGTCCACTGCCTTTCCAAATCGCCGCTCTTGCCACCACCAATACTGGAGCCAGTACTCAGAACATTCGGCTTTGGTGGACTCTGAGATGGCTGAATTCGGGCATATTCAAAGGTGCGTGGATTTTGTACTATGGCTAGACTCTTAAGTAAACCTTGGCACAGATAAGCGGCAAATCTTCGACATGGACCTCTTGTTGAGCGTAGCTACTCCAACGAGCTCATCGGTTCCAGGATGGAAGCCGATGAAATCCTACTAATTTTCAATCAGAAGGACCAGTCCAAAGGACTCGTACGACATTCAAATATCATTAAACGGTATATTAATATGTGTTTTCACAGCTTCAACATTGGATTCTCAAAATACTCTTAAGTTTGGATTATGTGGAGGATTGAACTACGGTCTCTTCAACTCCCTGACAGATCTCCTTGTTCCACAGCTTGAGAGACTTGTCGGATGTGATAAAATTGGTTCCACAATCGCATCACCGCCTCAAAGTGAAAAGCTTCGCTACCTGAGGAATTGAAAACTGCAATGAATGCTTTCAAACTGCTTGCTTGCAATTTTCGAACTTTTCATACCCCTTGGTACTGTGATCTGAAATAAACAAATGGTGGATACTTTTGTCTGCTCCTTAAAAAAATGTTATCAGTTAATCAGAGCTGAGCAATCAAAACTGACGTGTTGTCCTCATACCAAGTGTGCTGGGTATACCGGGCGAACTAGTGATGACCTTGCTAAGGGTCACAACTTCCTATATTGTTAGGACTCTTGTATTGAGGTTGCGCACGAGATGAGATCGTTTATGCGACAAACTAAATATGGCTTAAAGGGTATAATTAATAGCTTCGGCATAGCTAGAGATACTTTTCGCCAAGCAAATGAGTTGCTCTCAGCGCTGGATTCCAAGTCAATAGCCTCAAGCTATAAGATGAGTCTTCAAAGCATAAATAAGTCACTGGTGGTAGACAGCCTGGGGAGAACACCCCGCAACTCCCGAAAAGTGATAATCAGAGCTCCATCACGGAGCAGCAGTCGACCACAACAAATCCGCAAATGTTGTTAAGATCAGCTGCTAAACAGATATGGATCATTTGTAGTTTGTAGCTTGTAATTGACTTACCAAATTTTTCTTCCTTAAATAACCTGCTACCTTCAGTAAATACAGAATCACGATTTGCCGTGCCGAAATCCCTATCAGTGGTTCTACCTAAAAAAATACATTTGCTTTTCGGCGTCCCCTGAGAAAACGGCCTCCGAGGTGTTGGACTTTATACAACATAAAATAAAAGCCAAAAATATTACCGTTGAAAAATTTAATTTTACCTATGCTAGGCACACTTTGCCTTTTAAGATCTCTGTTCAAATTAAGCTCTTTTCAACCATATGTTCTGCAGGCTACTGGCCGACACCAATAGTTGTAAAGGGATTTGAAACTAGAAATAAGAACACAAGGAAAAGAAAAAGACCTGTAGTGGTGATGTCGACTCTCCCTTCCTTCTTAGTTCCCTCAACTGGAATGTACCCTGTAGAACAGTTCGTCGTTTTCGTCCGTTGTCCCTGCCAATTTGTAGATCCAATTATGCCCTTCGTGATCCTTTTCGGGTTCTTTGTGACGACTATAATGCACTGTGTCACGTCTTACTGTTTGATAGCCCTAATTCAACTAATTATGATAAACTTATGTATTTTCTATCTTCCAGTAATTTGTAAATTTCTATGTTACTAGCCATTCTATGTGAGCATGTATTTTAAACTGTCTATTGTTATGTCGTCTTTTTCCATGTCCGCGATTTCGTTTACTTGCCCAAATCGGTTTAGGGCTCCGCGCGTAACAAGCATTGCTTGGTGTCATAAGGGCCACTGACCATAGTGCATCAACGTCAAAGAATTAAACCAGCCTCCCCAGTCAAGGCCAGAGTAGTATCGCACCCTCATCTTCTACCGTAGCAACTTCTTTAAAAATCTAAAAACTTGCGGAAATTATATTTATAGGCATTATCGACCATCTATGCGAGGAGGTGGAGTCTTAATTTCCGTGGACTCCACCCTCAAGTCCGAAGAGATACGAGTTTAAGAATTCTATAATATTGAATTCATATGTATATGGCTATCGATTCCAGGTAGTCTTATATATATCACCTGTATCTGAATTTCCGCAGTATTTAAATCACCTTTTCGCTATACAGTCAGTCTCAAACAAGCTGTCTAATAGAGATTAGCTTGTAGTTCTAGGAGATTTTAATATACCTGAAACTTTGTGGTCCACTGATGAAAAGATGAATGTCTGATTCCATTAGCTCATCATGATCATGAGTTTTTTTTTTTGAGTTCCCAATCGACACTGATACTGTGTTTGAAGAAAAAGTCAAAGTCAATTAAGCAAAAACAATGTTTTCACAAAGCTGACTTTCAGAGGCTAAACTTTAATACATTTGTTTTTGAGAAGTCCGATCTCTACTCATCCCATTATATGCGTGATGTTATAAATATTATTTAAACTACAGTAAATTCGTTTTTAAATTCGAGTGATCCGTTATACTATCCGTTAGTCTCAAAAAAACCATCGTGGAAACACCGTGCTTAACGCTATGTGATACAGTAACTCTTTACGCCATTGTAAGATCCAGTTCTCTCAGGACCCAAAAAAGTCTTATAACTTTGTCAAAACTAAGCGTAAATCCACCGATTACTTTTCCTCGCCTTGCGAAGTTTTTATATCCATTACTCGTAGAGTAAATGGGTATACACATTCGTCGGAAAGTATGTTACAGGTAAAAGGAAGCATTTTTGACCCTATAGAGTGTAAAGTATTCTTGATCAGGATCCCTACTCGAGTCGATCTAGCGAAAACTATAAAAAAAAAATGTATTTGTTATTTACATTAAACAAATATGGCAGCGTGACCAACACGGTCTGAACGAAACAAATCGCAACAAATCCGACGTGAAGTAAGTCTCAGATAAGGTATCACATCAGCTTAGTAGTATTCTTTATTTATAAAAACATTGAAGAAACGGCATTTCAAGTGTACAATTAAAAAGATTCAAAAAGTTTAATATAAACAAGAATTAAAAAAGGAAATGAAATATGTCGACTTTGTTTTTTTAACCGTCTGTCGATCTCCGCTTTCCCAGTGTCAAAACTGCACAGTGTACCACACCTGACTTCCCGGGTCTTCCCCAGATATCAGATCGTTCTACCAATCAGTTTAACAACTAGGTGAGCTTAGTTACGTGTTGGATTTATAATATAAAGTATTTATAAGCTTTCCGTTAAAATGTTTTTTCGGTACTTTAGAGCCTGGTTGATGTAGCTGTAGAGAGTTGACCAACATTGCCCATCCAGCGAATTGAATACATCCCGCATTGCAGCTGTGCCTTACCAAAATGCAGCAGGCGGATCTCCCGTAGAATGGGGCAGCATCCTATAAAGTGCACGACGTTTTCCTGCTCCCCCATACTGCAGATCGGGCACACCGTGTTGCTGGCTGTCACGTTTGGGATATAGCTTAGTGGGAGGATTTCTCCCCTGGCCATTAAAATGGTACGAATCTTCTCAACGGTGAAAGCTTCAGGAAAATAGTTATCAAGTCCCAGATAATAATTAAGGGACCTAAGAGTCATCCAAGACGTGCTTCTCCTTGATTCCATTTTGATCTTAGTCCTATAGGTTTCATCCATATGTGCTAGAATATTTTTCGCCCATTGCGACCATTGTGAAGAATCGTTAAGAAACGTTAATGAGTGTTGGGAGGGAGGCGGTGGCCATTAATATGCTATTTGTCCCAGAAATCGCGTAAGTAAACCCATATACATCTAGGCACGCGGCGTAAAAACCCCAAAATCCCCGTGTTTTTGATGTACCCCCACGCCCCAACACTGCTGGCTGGTAATAATTACTTTAAATGACAAAGCCAGTAAAAATTACAAACAGAAGAAGTTAACGTCAAAGTTCATATAACTATATAAATAAGGGGAGAGTGAGGTAACGGAAGTAAGAACAGTTTGGCTGAACATAGCAACTATAAATAAAGAGTCATCACCGTGAAAATGGTATTATTGATATGCCTTTTTTTGGCTATAACTTTATTTAACATTATTTTTAAGTCAATTGGAAAGCCTTCCATAAATGTTGCAAGATGTCAAAATACTTTTTGTGCTATCCTTGCCTCAGCATTGGGGTAAAAATAGTTTTAAATTTACCTCCGCTGTAAACGGTATGCTGTTAAATATTAATTTTTATACCCGTTACTCATAGAGTAAAAGGGTATACTAGATTCGTCGGAAAGTATGTAACAGGCAGAAGGAAGCGTTTTCGACCCCATAAAGTATATATATTCTTGATCAGGATCACTAGTCCAGTCCAGATCTCCGAAACTATAAGAGCTAGGCTATTGGGACTTGGCTTGCAGATTCCTGAGCTTCTTACACAGCGCAAGTTTGTTTCAGCAGCGTGCCACGCCCACTCTAACGCCCACAAACCGCCCAAAATTGTAGCTCCTACCGTTTTGACGCCAGACTGAACATTTTAGCTGAAATGAATTGTTCTGATCAATTCCTATCGATTGACCCAAAAAAATTTTGCCACGCCCCCTTTAACATCCACAAGCCGCCCACAAACTTCAAAAAATCGTAAATATGAACGCGGATATCTTGGAAACTATCAAAGATTGAGAATTGGAAGTTCGGATTTAGATTCCATAGCTTTAAGCGCAGCCACGCCCACTCTAACGCGTACAACCGCCCAAACCTGTGGCACCTACAATTTCCATGCTTTAAAAAAATGTTAACTGAAATGCATTAGTCTCGTCAATACCTATCGATCGACGCCCACGCCCACTCTAACGCACATAACGCTTAAATCTATATTGAGATCAGGAGCAGGTGGCGCATTTCAGTCTCACTTTGCTGCTTGCATATCTCCATTTCCCTTTGTCCCTTTAGCTGAGTAAAGAGTATCTGATAGTCGAGGTACTGGACTATAGCGTTCTTCCTTGTTTAAATTTGATTGGACCATTTGGTCACCAATCTTTTCATCTTGTTTTTGTTTTTTAATATAAAATTGTAATAGCTTACTGACGCGCAGGACCGCATTTATCTCAATTTAATTTGTTCCTTATTGATCTAAAGTAAATCATTTTTTTGCACTTGCTCTTGTTAAATCTTCTCTATAACGAGGCTAACAATAAATATAGCAGTTATGTAGACTGAGTTAAGACTAAATGGCCCTGATAGGTATTGCCTACTTCGTTTCGAAGAAGATGGGTTCTGTTCGGGGCCCGTCTTAGATTCCTTTCGAAATTATTTGGGTGCAGTGTATGTTTTGATACTTCATCTTTGACCGGCGGTATACCAAGGCACCTGTGGATATTTTCGAATCGAAAATACCTGGTGCCCCAGTGATTGTTCGCATAATTTTTGGTTGTGTTGATGTTGCTTGCATTACCCCAAAGCTGGGAGCCGTAAGTACAAATGGGCTTAACAGTGGAATTGTAGAGCAGAATATAGAGAATTTACAATCCAGTGTGGGGTGCTAGCTCTAAGTTTTGAAATGTTCTTTCTTGCATTCAATGTGTTTCCTCCAGGTTAGACGCCTGTCGAGGTGGACGCCGATAAATGTTACATCGTTGGCTTGGGGGATCTGTGTACTGTTCAATGTTAGCGGGGGGCTTGATTGTCTGTTAAGAGTAAACGTTATATGTTTACACTTTTGTTCATTCATTTTGATTCGGCACTTCTTAAGTACCACCAGATGGTCTGCTAGTTGAGCTGTTGCTCTAATGTTGACGTTATTGACTTTTCGATTGTTGAAATATCTGCTGTGTACAGGTTAAACAGAGAAGGGCCCAGTGCGCTACCTTGTGGAACTCCAGCTTCAATGGCGCGATGAAGGATTGTGTGGTCTTCCCCAGGCTTTGATATAATTATGACAATAGACTTTTTCCATTTTTTTTTGAAGTACTGCACGGTTTGGAAGTTCTCTTATCATTTTTAGGGTTATTAAGTCCAATCCTGGAGCCTTTTTGGTTTCAGTTGCTTTCTAATGACACTCACGGCTTAACGTGCTCGAAAGAAAATCGGCCCTCTCTATTTCAGTGCAAAGCGACGGTAGATCATAAGAGTTTGGGTCGGCGTTTGGCTAAAAAAAAAATTTCGTAGATGTTGAGCAAAGGTTTCAGCTCTGCCTTGGTCGCTGTGGGCTCAAGTACCCGAGGAGTTTCTAATAGGAGTGACTATATTCATCGGAGAGCTTAAATTTGTATGAGCTCTCCACAAAAGATTGTTACGTACGCCCTCCCCATACAAAGATTCACCCAGCGAAACAACATCTTGAGTCAGAGGCAGGGGCGCGCATGACAAGCAATGAAATTCGGCAATTCTCGGGTGTCGCGTGGCCAGAACAACGGCCACGATTGACCTAGAAGAAAGTCCTGGTACCGGTCCTGTGATCGACCGCATCCTAAAAGTCGTTAGGATGTACAAACGATCTGTGCAGAGACGCCGCGACCAACATCACGCCTTGGAGAAAGTAGTAGCCCACATCGGAGCCTCAATAGAGCAGTTGCAGCAAAGTGACACAGAAAAAGACAATAAACCAATATGCGGCGAATAAATTACATTTAATTACAAACAAAAAGTGAATCGCTAAAACAATTTCAAACAATTTGCGATTGCATGCATTTCTGAATGCAAGTGAAACAAAACCCACAAATACGTTGAATTAGAAAATGGAGCTGCACTGACCAACCCCACCCCGAGCATTGGAGCTGACGTGTGCCGAAGCGGAACTCCCATACGATGCATACATACATACATATTTATACTGCCATAGTGTTATTTTTTTGTGTAACGTAGTTTTTGTGTTATGTTTTTGTGAACCGCCAACTAACATCGCACGTATATATATATAAAAAACAAGGAAGAACGCAATAGTCGAGTACCTCGACTATCAGATACCCGTTACTCAGCTAAATAGAGATATGCAAGTAGCAAAGCGAGATTAAAATGCGCCACCTACCGGCGATATACAGATTTAAGCGTTATGGGCGTTAGAGTGGGCGTGGAAAATGGTATCATTGATATGCCTTTTTTTGGCTATAACTTTATTTAACATTATTTTTAAGTCAATTGGAAAGCCTTCCATAAATGTTGCAAGATGTCAAAATACTTTTTGTGTTATCCTTGCCTCAGCATTGGGGTAAAAATAGTTTTAAATTTACCTCCGCTGTAAATGGTATGCTGTTAAATATTAATTTTTATACCCGTTACTCATAGAGTAAAAGGGTATACTAGATTCGTCGGAAAGTATGTAACAGGCAGAAGGAAGCGTTTTCGACCCCATAAAGTATATATATTCTTGATCAGGATCACTAGTCGAGTCCAGATCTCCGAAACTATAACCACTCTAACGCCCACAAACCGCCCAAAATTGTAGCTCCTACCGTTTTGACGCCAGACTGAACATTTTAGCTGAAATGAATTGTTCTGATCAATTCCTATCGATTGACCCAAAAAAATTTTGCCACGCCCCCTTTAACATCCACAAGCCGCCCACAAACTTCAAAAAATCGTAAATATGAACGCGGATATCTTGGAAACTATCAAAGATTGAGAATTGGAAGTTCGGATTTAGATTCCATAGCTTTAAGCGCAGCCACGCCCACTCTAACGCGCACAACCGCCCAAACCTGTGGCACCTACAATTTCCATGCTTTAAAAAAATGTTAACTGAAATGCATTAGTCTCGTCAATACCTATCGATCGACGCCCACGCCCACTCTAACGCCCATAACGCTTAAATCTATATTGAGATCAGGAGCAGGTGGCGCATTTCAGTCTCACTTTGCTGCTTGCATATCTCCATTTCCCTTTGTCCCTTTAGCTGAGTAAAGAGTATCTGATAGTCGAGGTACTGGACTATAGCGTTCTTCCTTGTTTAAATTTGATTGGACCATTTGGTCACCAATCTTTTCATCTTGTTTTTGTTTTTTAATATAAAATTGTAATAGCTTACTGACGCGCAGGTCCGCATTTATCTCAATTTAATTTGTTCCTTATTGATCTAAAGTAAATCATTTTTTTGCACTTGCTCTTGTTAAATCTTCTCTATAACGAGGCTAACAATAAATATAGCAGTTATGTAGACTGAGTTAAGACTAAATGGCCCTGAAAAGTATTGCCTACTTCGTTTCGAAGAAGATGGGTTCTGTTCGGGGCCCGTCTTAGATTCCTTTCGAGATTATTTGGGTGCAGTGTATGTTTTGATACTTCATCTTCGACCGGCGGTATACCAAGGCACCTGTGGATATTTTCGAACCGAAAATACCTGGTGCCCCAGTGATTGTTCGCATAATTTTTGGTTGTGTTGATGTTGCTTGCATTACCCCAAAGCTGGGAGCCGTAAGTACATACATACATATTTATACTGCCATAGTGTTATTTTTTTGTGTAACGTAGTTTTTGTGTTATGTTTTTGTGAACCGCCAACTAACATCGCACGTATATATATATAAAAAACAAGGAAGAACGCTATAGTCGAGTACCTCGACTATCAGATACCCGTTACTCAGCTAAATAGAGATATGCAAGTAGCAAAGCGAGATTAAAATGCGCCACCCACCGGCGATATACAGATTTAAGAGTTATGGGCGTTAGAGTGGGCGTGGAAAATGGTATCATTGATATGCCTTTTTTTGGCTATAACTTTATTTAACTTTATTTTTAAGTCAATTGGAAAGCCTTCCATAAATGTTGCAAGATGTCAAAATACTTTTTGTGTTATCCTTGCCTCAGCATTGGGGTAAAAATAGTTTTAAATTTACCTCCGCTGTAAATGGTATGCTGTTAAATATTAATTTTTATACCCGTTACTCATAGAGTAAAAGGGTATACTAGATTCGTCGGAAAGTATGTAACAGGCAGAAGGAAGCGTTTTCGACCCCATAAAGTATATATATTCTTGATCAGGATCACTAGTCCAGTCCAGATCTCCGAAACTATAAGAGCTAGGCTATTGGGACTTGGCTTGCAGATTCCTGAGCTTCTTACACAGCGCAAGTTTGTTTCAGCAGCGTGCCACGCCCACTCTAACGCCCACAAACCGCCCAAAATTGTAGCTCCTACCGTTTTGACGCCAGACTGAACATTTTAGCTGAAATGAATTGTTCTGATCAATTCCTATCGATTGACCCAAAAAAATTTTGCCACGCCCCCTTTAACATCCACAAGCCGCCCACAAACTTCAAAAAATCGTAAATATGAACGCGGATATCTTGGAAACTATCAAAGATTGAGAATTGGAAGTTCGGATTTAGATTCCATAGCTTTAAGCGCAGCCACGCCCACTCTAACGCGTACAACCGCCCAAACCTGTGGCACCTACAATTTCCATGCTTTAAAAAAATGTTAACTGAAATGCATTAGTCTCGTCAATACCTATCGATCGACGCCCACGCCCACTCTAACGCACATAACGCTTAAATCTATATTGAGATCAGGAGCAGGTGGCGCATTTCAGTCTCACTTTGCTGCTTGCATATCTCCATTTCCCTTTGTCCCTTTAGCTGAGTAAAGAGTATCTGATAGTCGAGGTACTGGACTATAGCGTTCTTCCTTGTTTAAATTTGATTGGACCATTTGGTCACCAATCTTTTCATCTTGTTTTTGTTTTTTAATATAAAATTGTAATAGCTTACTGACGCGCAGGACCGCATTTATCTCAATTTAATTTGTTCCTTATTGATCTAAAGTAAATCATTTTTTTGCACTTGCTCTTGTTAAATCTTCTCTATAACGAGGCTAACAATAAATATAGCAGTTATGTAGACTGAGTTAAGACTAAATGGCCCTGATAGGTATTGCCTACTTCGTTTCGAAGAAGATGGGTTCTGTTCGGGGCCCGTCTTAGATTCCTTTCGAAATTATTTGGGTGCAGTGTATGTTTTGATACTTCATCTTCGACCGGCGGTATACCAAGGCACCTGTGGATATTTTCGAACCGAAAATACCTGGTGCCCCAGTGATTGTTCGCATAATTTTTGGTTGTGTTGATGTTGCTTGCATTACCCCAAAGCTGGGAGCCGTAAGTACATACATACATATTTATACTGCCATAGTGTTATTTTTTTGTGTAACGTAGTTTTTGTGTTATGTTTTTGTGAACCGCCAACTAACATCGCACGTATATATATATAAAAAACAAGGAAGAACGCTATAGTCGAGTACCTCGACTATCAGATACCCGTTACTCAGCTAAATAGAGATATGCAAGTAGCAAAGCGAGATTAAAATGCGCCACCCACCGGCGATATACAGATTTAAGCGTTATGGGCGTTAGAGTGGGCGTGGAAATTTTTTTTTTGGACAAATCGATAGGTATTGATGAGAACAACACATTTCAGTTAAAATTTTTTATCTAGCATAAAAATTGTGGGCGTCACAGGTTTTCGCGGTTTGTGGGCGTTAAAGTGGGCGTGGCAAACTTTTTTTTGGGTCAATCGATAGGTATTGATGAGAACAATACATTTCAGTTAAAATTTTCTATCTAGCATCAAAACTGTAGGAGCCACAGTTTTGGGCGGTTTGTGGGCGTTAGAGTGGGCGTGGCACTCTACTGAAACAAACTTAAGCTGCGCAGGAATCTCTGGAATCTGCGTGCCTAATCCTAGTATTGTAACTCTCATAGTTTCCGAGATCTCAGCGTTCATACGGACAGACGGACAGACGGACAGACGGACATGGCTAGATCGACTCGGCTAGTGATCGTGATCAAGAATTTATATACTTTATGGGGTCGGAAACGCTTCCTTCTGCCTGTTACATACTTTCCGACGAATCTAGTATACCCTTTTACTCTACGAGTAACGGGTATAACCATTGTAACGACTTCCAAAGCCCAGGATCCAGAGCGTCGCGTTCCCATCGCCCAGGATTAAAAGGAGGGTCAGTGTGTCGAAACGAAGTTCCCATGCATAGCCAATATTATGTTACGACGTACGCCGAAATATATACTCAATAGATTTATAATGTGAAAAAGAAATCAAAACCATGAAGGGCTAGATCTTTAACAAGGGGGTGTGCTGACGCGAGAAGTGGAGTAGGTCAAGAACAATGACTTAACTTTTGACTGACAACCTTGACAATAGGGGATCGCATTGCATGGCCCGCGACGATCCATTTGGCACACGTATGTGTGATGGGGATGGAGTATGGGCGAAACATGCGTTTTCCTGCTCCCTCATATTGCAGATCGGGCACACCTTGTCGCTGGCTGTCACGATTGGGATATAGCTTAGTGGGAGGATTTCTCCCCTGGCCATGAAAATGATACGAATCTTCTCAACGGTGAAAGCGTCAGTAAAATGTTATCAAGTCCCAAATCATAATTAAGGGACCTAAGAGTCATCCAAGTTGTGCTTCTATTTGATTCCATTTTGAACTTAGTCCTATAGGTTTCGTCCATATGTGCTAGAATATTTTTCGGCCATTGCGACCATTGTGAAGAATCGCCTAACTGTAGCCTTTCTCCGTAGGTCTCGGCAAGCGTCTGCCATTCTATGACCCATTGCTTACGCTCCTGCACCAAAAAGTTCGCTAGAATTCGTGGCAGCCTATGTTCGGGCATGGTTACCACTTTCTGGATATAACTGAAATGCATTTCAGCTGTATAGATATGCAGCGGCGACAGTCCTGTTTCAAGATATAGCATCCTGTTCGGAGTAAATCTGGGTAGACGAAATATTTTCTTTAAGAACAATCTTAGAAGGCTTTCAACTTCTTCATAAGGAGAGATGCCCCAGACCTGCGCGCCGTAACAAAGGATTGACCGCATTGCTGCACTAAACAGCTTGTACTTGCTAACGTCCTTTTTTCCGTCCTTTTTTTCCTAGCAGCGATTTCCAAGTGCAGATTATGGCTAGTTTTGCTTCTCGAAGTTTCTCCTGTAAATGGTTGTTGAAACGACCGTAGTGGTAAATCCAGACTCCCAGATACTTATACGACTTGACAATTTCTAGCTGAATAGACCCTAAATTCCACTTTTCGTTTTGTGCTAGCCTTCTCCAATGCCTCTTGAAAATCAGAACTTTCGACTTCTCGATGTTTACTCACAATCTCCATAACAAACAGTATTTGTGCAGAGCATTAATCATTGTTTGCAGTTCAACGGGGGATTCGGCGAGGATCACAATGTCATCTGCATACAGCAGAGCCTTGATCGCGCATCTGCATATTTCAATACAGCAAGGCAGGCTATCCGTTATGTCGTTTTAAAACAGGGAAAACAGGAGAGGGCTGAGTAGACATCCTTGCTTTACTCCAGCTTCCGTGGTAAACCACTAGGATAGTTGTTCTCCATCCCATACTGCCGCCAGGTTATCCGTGTACAAGCTTTGTAGGACGTTCAAAAATGCCGTTGATATGCCGATATTGCTGAGCTTGTAGTTTAGGGTTCTTCTGTCTATAGAGTCAAAGGCAGCTCTGAAATCTACAAAGAACGCGTATAACTTTTTTCCGCTGTCGATAAAACCGGCTTGGAATTCAGTAAGAATATTGTAGTTTTTTACCCAGTTTTTTAGCCGCTCGAGTAGCAACGCAGAGAAAACTTTAGCTAACGCATTTTGAAAAGAGATTCCTCGGTAGTTAGATGTCACTTTCGGGTCGCCTTTCTTAAAGATGGGAAAAATTATAGCTTTTTGAAAGCTCTTTGGGACTGTTTCCGATCCCAAGAACTTGTTGAAAGCAGTGACAAGACTGGCTTTAAATTGAGGAGTAGCGTTCTTTATAAATTCCGATAATATCCTGTCAGGCCCGGGTACTTTTCTTTTTTTTATCATTGAAAGTACATTTTCCACTTCTAGTCCTGTCACACATCCATCTAAAGAATGATTCTTTACCCACGGCATTGCAAAGTGCAGCGATAGCGTCCAGTCTGGAGGCGCTATAAGATCGAAATTTTTTCCTAGAACATCTGCATTAACTTCCATTGATTTTACAAATGAGTTTCTATTGAGTTTCCTAATAGTACTCCAATATACCCTGCTTACTGTTATGGAATCCAATGATCTCGCTAGGTTAATGTAAAATTGCGTCCGAGCGTTTTGACAAGTTAACTTGTATGCGGCGTTTACTTCATGATACATTACCACTGCACTTGCTGCCTTTGTTGATTTGGCCTGCCTTAGCAAGTTGAAAGAAAGTATTCGAGCTGCCTCACACTGCTCCGTGTACCACTCTTGCTTAAAGTCTCTGGGCTTTCTTCGTTCTCGATTATTAACGTCTTTGGTAATGCACTCTGTAAGAAATCCTTCAATTTCGTCAGGGGCTATCAAATCTGCCACACAATTTGTTGCCAGGTTTCAGTCCAACTTTGTCCTATAGTTTTCACTCTCTCGATTTCGCCAGATCAAGCTTGGTAAAAGTCCGAGCGGCGCTGTGCTTGAGTCCGATGTTGTGGAGAGGATGACTGTAATTTCCAACGGAGATGGTCAGAGAATATTTGACTGCTCACTTGGAAGTCCTTGATAGTTTCTATCCATGTACCGCGTGCCATACATAGGTCGATGGTGGACTGAGCTTCACCTCTCATAAAAGTGTAATCGCCCAAAGGATCGCTTGCCGACCTTCCATTGACCAGCAAGAAGCCAAACAGCTCGACCAAGTCCATTAGGTGCCGGCCATTGGCGTCTGTTACTTTGTCTTTGGCATTACGGGCTTCATTGTGTGACTAACTGTTGGTCGAATCCATGAAGTTAAGCTTCACCCAGCCTTGCGTTACAATCTCCTATGATCAGTGCACTTTCATTTAGTCGAGCATGGTTTAAAACCTCATATAACTTCCCAGAATCTCTTTCCCAATGATTGCAGTTAATATACACTGGCAGCAGGTGCAGGTTTTCATTTTCTACAGTCCTCAGTTGGATAATACTGGTCTCATCTACATTTATGCATCTAATTATATTCCGGTCATGAAGTTCTTTTTTTATTCCAAATAACATTCCACCACTTGCTCGTCCTCTTGCGCTAGTTCGGATGGCGGGCACCCATCTAAGCACAAAATCTTTAAATTTGACGTCGACAGCATCCAATTTGGCTTCAAGGAATGTTTCAGATAGAATGAAAATTTGAAACGACGCAATGTACTGAAAGAAATCGTTATATATAAGCTTATTTTTTATTCCTGTCACGTTATAGGACAATATTCTGATCTCCAGTCTCTTTATGGTATCGGCCTCTTCATTCGCATTTGCACCTGCAACATTACTACATTTTAACAAAGGACTACATATACTACATTTATTCTTGTTTCTTTTTAGTTTTTTGACTTCGACTTTTGGCTTAGGGACGCATAATTAATGTGAGACATTTCCAAACTGTTTCCGTTTATTTCCTTTAATTTTGTTTCAGTTGGTTTTCCTTGCCACATAAGCACCTTATTATTATTAAAGGACATCCAATTTCCGTCTACGTTAATACTGTCGTTTTGGACTTTTACTTTTGTTTCCCTGCGAATGGCCAGAAGAAACTTTCTTAGCTCTAGAAGAGCCATTTTATTTGCCTGTTTTTCCAATGTCAAGTCCTTGTCAAGGAACACCTGACTTCCACGCAATTTATGGCCATTCTTCAAAATATTCTCCGCTTCTCCTTGGGATTCACATTCCACTAAAACCATCATTTTGCCATCCCGCTCATTAAGCTTTCGCACATCGGAAACCCTTGAACCTCTTTATTGTAGTTTCTCTTCAATCAGAGTTTTGACAGCCAATTGCAGTTTTTTTCCAACTTCAGACCTTTTACAACTACATTTTTTTTCTTTTGTTGTTCTGGCAACATATTTCTGGTTCGCTTATCAGCTTCTCTATCTGAGCGAAGGCTTATAATCTCTTCTTTGAGCCGCGCATTGTCGTCGGTAAGCTGTTTGACGTGGAGAGAAATACCCCCAATATCGCTTTTCAGCTCTTGTTTAAGCTCTTCGACGTCCGATTTAGATGGCAGATTTTTTAACTTTATGTCAAGCAGCTTCGACATAGCTGATGTCAGATCCTTCAAAGATGTTCCACCTGCAATGTTATTATTATTACTATTGTTATTTATTGTTTAGACTTCCTGCTACAAGTTCTAAAACTTATAAATTACTGCGCTAGTCACAACTGGTAAACATACGTAAATTTAAACAAAATTGGCTCTTAAATCTAATGACCTTGTTACATTAATTGTTGAACGTTTAGAATGACAACTTAAGTTAATTCGAAATTAAAACAAGGAAGAACGCTATAGTGAAGTACCTCGACTATCAGATACCCGCTACTCAGCTAAAGGGACCAAAGGGAAATGGAGATATGCAAGCAGCAAAGCGAGATTGAAATGCTCCACTTACCGGCGGTAGACAGATTTAAGCGTTATGGGCGTAGAGTGGGCGTGGCCATTTTTTTTTGATCAATCGATAAATACATTTCAGTTAAAATTTGTTATCTAGCATGAAAATTGTGGGCGTCACAGGTTTTCGCGGTTTGTGGGCGTTAAAGTGGGCGTGGCAAGCTTTTTTTTGGTAAATCGATAGGTATTGATGAGAACAATACATTTCAGTTAAAATTTTTATTCTAGCATCAAAACTGTAGGAGCCACAGTGGGCGTTAGAGTGGGCGTGGCACTCTGCTGAAACAAACTTGCGCTGCGTAAGAAGCTCAGGAATCTGGACGGCAAATGTCAATAGGCTAGCTTCCATAGTTTCCGAGATCTCAGCGTTCATCCGGACAGACAGACAGACGGACAGACGGACATGGCTAGATCGACTCGGCTAGTGATTTTGATCAAGAATATATATACTTTATGGGGTCGGAAACGCTTCCTTCTGCCTGTTACATATTTTCGACGAATCTAGTATACCCTTTTACTCTACGAGTAACGGGTATAAAAACTGAAGAAATGGTTTTGGGGATAAGTCGCAATGTTAAGATAGGATATGATACCTTATAGCAGACTATAACTGCTATTTTTTAGGTGTGAGAGAAGTTTTGTCTTCAACAGTGTTGCGCTCCTAGTTTCTTGTATATTCGTTTCTTGTTCCACGTTCTAATCGTATTTATAAAAAATTGTCTATTTGAAAGCAGAAACCTGTGTCGGATGCAGATAATATTCTTTGTTCTTGTAGATCTGGAGAATTGTAATTTTTCAAATAAGTATGATGGCTCTGAGGTGTAAATAACTTTGTGTAAAAAGATTATTGTTCTACTTTTTATATAATCTGCCAAGCTTATATCAAATATCTTGTAAGCAAATTAAGTTACATGGTCAGATCTATGCAAATTAAATATAAAACGCGCAATACTATTGTATGCTATTTTCAGCTTATGTTGACTTGCTACATCACAATTTGCATAGATCTCTAGACCATAGAAGAGTGTGGGTATACAAGACTTCGCAATTAGAAGACGCACACTAACAGTTAAGAAAAATTTAACTTGTGACAAGGATCTTGTTAGTCCGTATGTTTTGCCTACAGCTTTGATTTCATGGTCATTCCAGTTGAAGGTTCTATTAAATGTGATACCTAAATTATTGGCGGTTTTCACGTACTCAATCGGTGTTTCGTTAATCATCAGGGGATAGTTCAATATTGCATAATTTCTTCTTAAAAATGATTAAGAACTTTGATTTTAACGGATTGATGGCAAGACCGTTGTTTTTTGCCCATTCATTTACTTTTGCAAGCTTGATTCTAAAAATATCTAAACACTCACTAATTCTGTTTAAGGGACGACTAACATATATTTGAACATCATCAGCATATAAGTGGACATTACATGTCGACAGCACAGACGGAAGATCATTTATATATTATGTGAATAATAGTGGTCCAAGAACCGAACCTTGGGGTACACCACACTTCAGATAGGCAAACGAAGAACAAATGTTAGATGACACAACATATGGGCGATGATTTTTAAGATACAAACACAAAAGTTTTACGGCAGTAACGGAGAAGAAATACAAATTTTTGAGTTTTGAGCACAGGATTTCATGATTTACTGTGTCGAACGCTTTGCTGTAGTCCAGCAAAGTTGTCCGTCTGTTGACGAATATCTTCAGTTTTTTTTTCTAAATCCAGATTGATGGTCATTTAAGAGGCTATTGACAAATATAAAATTATTTATTTGTCATGCGACAATATTTTCAAACACCTTCGAGAGGTACGGAAGAATAGATATCGGCCGGTATTATTTGGGATAATGTTGGCGGTTTTCCAGCAATCCGGGAACGTAGACGTGGTAAGAGCCGTGTTAAATGTGTGCGTAAGGTAAGGGATAAGTTTGGGAAGTAGAATTTTTATAATATAATTTTTTTATAAATTAGGAAAACATCACATTGGTCAACACACATAAATCTAAACCTAGTATAACAGATGTTTTTAGGTACTGAATTCAGGTACGTGTTGGTTGTGACCTCAGGAACTTGGCATTCTGCTAATTTAAGGTTGAGTTCATCTATGTCAACATCTAGTTCCTGTAATGTCTTTTGTTTACCTATCCCTAGAGCTTTAATCTGTTTCCATGTTTGACTCGAAGAGGTTGAGTTTTTAAATTTTTGGCTAAAAAAGTTTGATTTTGCAGAGTCGATTAGTTTGGTAACCGTTTTTCTCAGAGATACAAACATGCTGTGGTGTTGCGGTGTTTTGTATCTTTTCCACTTCTGATATGCTTCATTTCGTTTTATAATTGCCAATTTTATATTATTAGTAAACCATGGTTTTTCGGACGGTCGAATTGTTTTACTTTTAACTGGGACAAAACTATCGTATAAGTGGCTAATATTATGTTGTAGAAGTTTAAGTTGACGATCGACTGTTGGAAGACTGTAAATATTGTTCCATACACACTGGTCGAATGCTTCGTTCAGCAGAATATAGTTAATATTCTTAAAATCACGATAAGATATTATATGGTCCGTTAAGGCCAAAGTTATAGGTCAGGTATAAAAGGTCATGTTTTGAAAAGGACTCACTCACAAAAAACAAATCTAATAATGTGTTACGTGTTCTGCTGAAGTGGGTTGGAAATGAAAGATTTATTGGTTTCAGACCTTGCGATTCCATGTTGCTGGTAAGGTGCGATTCCCTCAGAATATCACTATTAAAATCTCCTGCAAGGATTACATCAGTGAAGTTTACTGTAATGTCTGTCAGAATATTGATTAGATTATCATAATTTGTGTTGCAATGCGGACGATAAATGCAGCCAATCAACAGATTTTTCTCCATGATTGGGTTTTGTATTTAAAGAAAAATATATTCTATTGCACTGTTTATTGTGTGTTGGCAAAAAAATTTCGCTCACATCACTACTCAGATCAGAAAGCGCATTAGAGCTTTGCACGTTGTAAGTTTCCGTCTATAGGCTTAACAAACACGTCTCCATGGCGAGTAGGACGGCCGCTTCGCGCTTTTGTTTTTTGAGTCGCATGGCATGCTTAAAAATTTCGTAATTTGTTTTAGTTAATTGTTCTTTTAAGTATATAAATGCCGGCGAGTCAAAACCGATCAGCTGTAAGCTCAGCTGCGATTTGGTTGTTTGTCGGTGCACTCTAATCGACCGCAGCAGCGCAGCTTTTACGCGCACGTGATCCATGTTTATTATTATTACTGGGTCAACAAGTGAGTTTCTTTGGCGCGGTCGGACTCGAAAAATAGACCTAACTCGCGGAGGAGGGTTCAGATGTAGTGAGAAACATAGTCGATTGAAAAGGGTGTTTAAACTTTCGCCCTCGACTTGCGGTACACCATGCCAGCGCAGGTTGCATGCAACATCCGCGACCTCCTGTGCATTGCACTTTGCTGCCAGTTGAGCATCCAAAAAAACAAGGACTGCACACACACTTGTTGTTTCAGTGTATTCACCTCTTTTGCTTTGGTTTTCAGCTCTCGCACTCGTTTCGTAAGGTTGTGTATTTCTGTGTTCATTGCATCGAATTTTGCCTGTAGAGTATTGAGAAAGCGGCTCTCGCTCTCTCGATACTCTCTACTCCCTTTGCTCCGCAAATTTATCGTCGATCGGCTGCAACAGTTCCATGTTGATTTCCTTCCGTTGACTCGTGAATTTTGCATCAATTTGTTTAGCGATTGTGTGTTCGATGTGCGAGCTACCTTGATTTCGGCATTCGACTTTTCACTCCTTAGTCGCTTTGGTGCATTCATTGAGTTGTTGTTTTGATAAATTTTGAGTTTGAGTGATTTGTGTAAATGTGCACTGCAGTATATGTGTGTGTATGTTTCCCTTTCTTTAACTTTCCGCTTTCGACCAAAATAAATGTGTTTTAAGTGTTTTTATACAAAAATATGGAGATTGCACGCACGGTTTGACCGCCAAATGATCGCAGACCACAGGCGGCTTATAGTCCGATAGAATTTGTTTATGTTTCTGGACTTAATGGACTTTTTGAGCAATCGTTTCGGGAGCTCTGCAAAAATGCGACTTTCCTTCTGCTTTCACATATTCTCCAGCTTCCGCTTTCTGCGCCGGTGATAAGTAGTTATATTTTTTATCGGAACTCGACATGACTAATAACACCTTTTATTTACCCGCCTAGCAGTATGCTCTATTTAAATAAAAAGGTACCTAGCGCCCTTCCGTGGTGGCCGCTACCCGGTATGTTCAACGTTCTCGTTGAGTGTTAGGCAACTCACTGCGGCTGCTACCAGCTGATGGTTACCACCTCTAGTCTTGTTTACTTCTTCCCACTTCGGTTCAACTCATCCGCGCTTTCCTGCCTCTTCCCGGGTTTTCACAACTTTCGCCGAAAAAATGAGTGAAAACCGAGTTCAGCTTTCTGTAAAACTAAATGCTGATTCTCGTGAAGTACGCTGGTCCACTGTGGATCCTCCGTGTTTTCTGCGGTCAGTGCGCACAGCGTCAACTTTTGGCCGTAAGTTTGTGTTTTTTATGGTGCGGTTGTCTTAAGAAGCGAAAATTTTCTCGGAGCCTGTCAAAAAACTCGACTACACACTTCACTTTCTTCTCTTCTTCCTTCTCTGTTTTAATCATGAAAAATATAAAAAGAAAGCTTTTCGAGGCAGCAGGGTCATTAGGCTCTACTGCAGACTTTTCAAAACTACCGACGGGGAAGAAAAAAGGGAGAGCAGAAATAGACTCATTATCTTTATCGGGAAGCTTCTTAAACTATATGCTTAAATGCGTAAATACGACGCTTAAAATCTTCAACTATTTCAATCGCATTGAGTCTTTACAAATTAGGTAAATTTCTCCTTGGAGCTCATTAACGTAAACCGCCTCATCAAAGTTATATTCCATATACTTTAGGCTCAGTTGAGTTTTTGCTTCATGCTGATATGGCGCAATCACTCTTAGCACCGTAATTTTTCTTGCACGCTTTCCATTTTTAATAAACTAACAGGGTCCACAATGTTTTTTTTATTGTGATATACGGGCCCAGAAGATCTCCCGAGGCCGTAACGCTGCACTCATGTGGAGTGAGAATCAACAATGGATTGTTTAATTTTTTTAGTGTAGCATATCCGTTGTAGTGGTTTAGTATGTCTAATAACAGAGTTGTATTTGAGTTTTTATTCAAAACTTTAGACAAAACACTTATTGTAAAATGCAAACAACACTGTGCCTTTTTGTGTGTTTAAAAGTAGACACCTTCAATCATTTTCATCTGTCCACAGATAACTATGGAAAATGCAAACAACACTGTGCCTTTTTGTGTGCTTAAAAGTCTACTTTTAAACACACAAAAAGGCACAGTGTTGTTTGCATTTTCCAATAAGTGTTTTGTCTAAAGTTTTGAATAAAAACTCAATTACAACTTTGTTATCCACACAAAATAATTATTTATTTAATTGTTTTGTCGGAAGCAGCGGTCTCAGCCCGAGGGCCGCCTCGGCCACTATTTCTGAATCTCTGCCACTGAGCAGTTCACACATACAATAGAACAGCGGTCGACACTCACACAAACACATTCCAATATGTCATTGTATACTCTGCTTCTGCTGCCCACCACTGTTTTAAATCAGTCAAAAGAAGAGCGATGTAAGACACAGCCGTTTCAGTACTTCCTTCATCAAAGTATAAGGAACTAATAACATTGTAACGAAAATCCATAAATACAAATTGCAAGCGGACGCAGCTGGAACTTTGCAAATAACAAAAAAAAGAACAAAAGATTTACAAAGTACAATAATTGAAAACAAGGAAGAACGCTATAGTCGAGTACCTCGACTATCAGATACCCGTTACTCAAAGGGAAATGGAGATATGCAAGCAGCAAAGCGAAATTAAAATGCGCCACCTACCGGCGGTAGACAGATTTAAGCGTTATGGGCGTTAGAGTGGGCGTGGCAAATTTATTTTTGGATCAATCGATAGGTATTGACGACACCAATACATTTCAGTTAAAATTTTTCATCTAGCATCCAAATTGTGGGCGTCACAGGTTTTCGCGGTTTGTGGGCGTTAAAGTGGGCGTGGCAAACTTTTTTTTAGGTCAATCGATAGGTATTGATGAGAACAATACATTTCAGTTAAAATTTTCTATCTAGCATCAAAACTGTAGTTTTGGGCGGTTTGTGGGCGTTAGAGTGGGCGTGGCAGTCTACTGAAACAAACTTGCGCTGCGTAAGAAGCTCAGGAATCTGTACGCCAAATCTCAATAGCCTAACTCTCATAGTTTCCGAGATCTCAGCGTTCATCCGGACAGACAGACGGACAGACGGTCAGACGGACAGACGGACAGACGGACAGACGGACAGACGGACATGGCTAGATCGACTCGGCTAGTGATCCTGATCAAGAATATATATACTTTATGGGGTCGGAAACGCTTCCTTCTGCCTGTTACATACTTTCCGACGAATCTAGTATACCCTTATACTCTACGAGTAACGGGTATAAATACAAAATACAAGTTGTCTTATTTTCATAAAAGAAAAAATATTTATTTAAGTGAACATTTTGCAAATAGCAATTTACTAAATGAATTGGATATTACCATTTTTTGTATGTTACTCACTTCCCAGAAGTCGTCTAAGTTAGCTCGAAACTTTGTTTTTTTCCAGACAAAAAATTTGGTATACTATCTTTATTAATTTTAATAAGTTTTACATATTTGAAATAGTGCAAATTAGTCGGATGATGTGCTTCATCATTTTCTACGTCCACGCATTAAATTTCCTTACATTTATCAACAATGATTATAAGATTAATGAATACATACATTATCTTTTCAGGTACGTTCGTTGTATAAAACCAAACTTAACAAAACGTCCAAATAACTATAACCATTCATTAGTCCTCGATCAACTAAAATATCTTGGCGTTGTAGATATAATTCGAATAAGAAGAGAAGGATATCCAATACATTTAAGTCATGAAGACTTTATAGTTAAATATAAATGTCTGATGAAAGATAAGTCTGTTGAATGCCAACATAAATATGTTACCGATATATTGGAAACAGTTAAGTTGCCAAAAACAGAATGGCAATTCGGAAAAAGCAAAATTTTTTTAAGAAGTGTGGTACATCAACTATTGGAGAACAAACGTAAAGAAAATGTTTATAAAAGTGCCGTTATTATTCAAAAATACTGGAAACGATTTTATTGCTTTAATTCATTTTTACGAATTAAACTTGCTGTTTTGAAAATACAGCATGCCTATAAAGGTTGGAGATTAAGAATCGATTTTATAAGAATGAGGCGAAGTGCAATTGTCATACAAAGTCATCTGCGCGGAGTTTTTGCTAGAGAGGTAAGATTGTAATGTATATATGTAATGTCATAGAATTTTAATCATGTTTTTTGCGATAACTTTAACTTAAATATGAAACTGAAAGAGATCGGAATAATCCCGAATCTTAAATTGAATAAACGTACAGTAGCGTGCACCCAACTGTAGATTAATCCCAAAATGAAATTCTTTAAACAAAATGTGGGCTGCGCAATGCCATCGAAACTAATATTAATCAGAAGGTGCAATGGGGGATGAGGTGAGTATGGGGCTAAGGCTTGATTTCTCAATTTATCTTCCTCAGTTTGGTCAGGACTCGGATTGCAACATGAGGCCTGTTGTTGTCATAATGGAGAAGAACTCCCTAAAGTAGTATATTCATCGGATGCAATCCAAGTTTCGACGCCGGTTCCGCCTCTTCGTATGCCTGTTTCCATTTTCTTTTGAGTTCATCATTGTAATACAGGGTTCACTTTTTATCACCAGTCACAAGTCGATCCGTCAAAGCAAAAAATGTTTGCTGTTGTCATACAAGTACAGTTCAACTGATGCGGCATCTATGCATCGGGCTTCACTGTTCACACAACCATAAAAGAGGGGAAAAATCAGAAAAACCGACAAACAAAGCAACATAAACATTCATTTTGAAAAGTCTCCCAAAATCTTGTTTAAGAATAGCTTTTAAACAGACTATTGGATTTTAGGAAACGAGGTGTCATCCTGAAAAATTCACTCGAATACAAATCAATATTATGTAATAGTTTCTCCACAGCACTTAGCGATCGGAAGCGGTAGTACTAACCTTGCCACAGCCTGCCTAACTTATTTAGTCATAACTCTTAAACTAAAAAGGAGATTGGTAGGACTCTCAGCATTCAGATAGGTATTGGAAAATAAACTATACTTTAATTTACACTGAAACAAAGGTTTGCACAACCTTCAAATAATCGACATTCGGAAACATGCATTTAAAATACACTGATCTGTCGGATCACAATCGGAATGCAAAACGTGCTTCGACAATTGGTTTGAGCGTATGAAAAGCTTATAAGTCTATAATACTGTGAAAAACAATACAACCATTCTTGGTGATAAATATTCCCACTATCGTTTTTAGGACAAAAATATTAATAGCAATCCCCTAAGTAATAAAACAAGGAAGAGCGCTATAGTCGACTACCACGACTATCGGATACGCGTTACTCAGCTAAAGGGACAAAAGGAAAATAGAGATATGCAAGGAGCAACGCGAGACTGAAGTGCGCCACCTACCTCTGTTCTCAATATATGGTTACGTGGGCGGTAGACAGATTTAAGCGTTATGGGCGTTAGAGTAGGCGTGGTAAACCTTTTTTTGGGTCAATCAATAGGTATTGACGAGACTAACACATTTCAGTTAAAATTTGGGCGGTTTGTGGGCGTTAGAGTGGGCGTGGCATAAATCTGAAATCACAATTCTCTATCTTTTATATTTTTCGAGATATCCGCGTTCATACCTATGATTTGTTGAAGTTTGTGGGCGGCTTATGGGCGTTAAGGTGGGCGTGGTATTGATGAGAACAAAACAGTTCAGCTAAAATTTTTATTCAGCATCAAAACTGTAGGAGCCACAGTTTTGGGCGGTTTGTGGGAACGCAGGAATCTCAGGAATCTGCATGCCTTATCCCAATATTGTAACTCTTATAGTTTGCGAGATCTCAGCGTTCATACGGGCAAACGGACTTGACAAGATCGACTCGGCTAGTGATCCAGACCAAGAATATATATACTTTATGGGGTCGAAAAAGCTTCCTTCTGCTTGTTACATACTTTCTGACGAATCTAGTATACCCTTTTACTCTACGCTATATTTTAATGTCAGTTTTCTGTGAGACCGAATCTTTAAAAGCCGCATCTGTAGTTTAAGCGCTTCATTATTTTTAAACAATCGATACTGATGGTTTCAGTCTAATCAAACTATAAGGTAGATGCAGATTCAAAACTATCGTACGATCGGGTTCAAGAACAGGAGAGCTTTTGTTGCATCCCATGGTGCTTGTAAAAAATGTACGGAGGGCTGTCAGCCTCAAGGGTTGTCAGCTTCAACCCAAAAGGCAGCCATATGACATTTCTGGCATAGGAAACGTTCGAACGCAGATGAGAATCTGTGTTTCAAGCTTAATCTTTCAACGACTGTTCGATTATTTTTGGATGTAAGTGAATGACAAATAAATTTCGGCAGTTACATATCGCTTTATCAGTCTGAGCATTTCATAAACATTTCATATTGGAACCTACCCGCAGTGATTGACTGCACACACTGCATGCTCGGTTCAAATGGCTAGGCCAACACAAATTGGCTAGGTTAATGGAACATCCCATGACCCATCAGTAAAACCATGCCATTTCCCGAGAAAAGTAGGGGTTGAAACTTCCTTGGAGCAAGAAACGCAAAATGTCAGAGAATATCATCAATCGGATTAACTTCATTATTATCATCTTCATTACTTTTTGAAACCTTAAGATAATTTCAATTCTCTGCATTATTTGAATGGACTGTGAAGAACCTGAGTTCTTCACAAATAAGTAGAATTAAGTTTTTAATTTTTGTTTGGCCCCGCAAAGAGACAGTAGCCGAGACGAGCAAAGACCAGGACGAGGATCAGCGGGATCTTGGACAGCGAGTGTAGCCGGAAAGACTCAGCAAGGAACAGCAGAACAGGATTCCCAAACCAGGTCCAGCGGCGAGAGGCAATACGTGCAGGAGAGGAAAAGAGCGTGTGCGTGTGCGGAGAGAACAAGCGGCGCAAAAGGACTTAGAACGGCGACAGGAGAAAGCACAGACAAGCGGCGGATAAATCCCCAAGCCGGCGGTTCGCGGTCACGAACTCGTACTTGTAAATTTTACCCTTGATCTTGACGCAGTCCCAGGTTAGGATTAGGTTAGATCGCCACCGAAAGAAATGAAAGATTTTTCCGAACGTCCGCTACGATCGATACCGGCGAGTCGTTTAAGTCGTAGGAAACAACAATAACATAAGGACGGTACGGACGCAGGTTTGCCTTGCTGAAGGTTCGAAGAAGGAGATTACCAAATCACTACTTGCGAAGGTCCAACAAGACCAGCGGTGAGTCAGGATCCAATTACTTGTGTTACCCTCTATTATGGAAGACGTTCTTCTCGGAATGGATATTCTGTGAGGCGTGTCCGCCACGCTGTAATGTGGTCCCGCCTGTGCAGATTTTATTGGCCATCTTCGCCGGTACAAGAGCGGGGACAGTATGCTTTCGGTGTGTTTCGACGCTTTCCATAAGGGGATAGAATTGGTACCCCTGAAAAAGGCCACTTCGGCGCAACTCGAGTTCCACGAGCCGTTGCTTGTGACAACGAAACACAATTCACAAGCCGCTCCTTTACGGTCTTTTGAAAACATTCAAGGATGGAGATCCAGTATACGGCGCCGTACACACCTCAGCAAAATCCGAAAGAGTGGGCAAATCGAACCAAAAACTATGGTATCCTAGTTCATGGAAGGACAGCTGACGTCGTGGGATGAACTTTTGCCCGATCCGAATTTAGCCATAAACATCAGCATATCAGACTTCAACGGGTTTAGTCCGGCCTTTATCGAACAAGGCAGAGAGCCGACTCCCAAGGACCCTGATTGACAAAGTCACGCCCATCTAATGTTCCTCGACCCCCATCGCGAAGGCACCCATCACGCAGCGAGCCTAATAGGAGCAGAAAAGTCACTATGACCTTCGCCGACGCGCTTGGAAACTATCGCTAGGGTTTCTGGTATTTCCTCGACTACACTATTTATCTTAGGCGGCTGATAACTTTGCAGTCAAATTGGCACCGAAGTATGATTGACCGTTATCACAAGGGGCCCATTGTGGCCTAAGTGAGGGGACTAATACTTAGTCTCCAACCACTCCTACCATGATTGACCGTACAAGGTCATCAAGTTCATATCCCCCAAGATTTTTAGACTTAGAACTGGCAAGGAAGACCGCGCAGGGCAGCCAGTCTGGCAGACTTGAAAGAAACTGCTAACGACACTGATGTGTATGCTCCATCATCAACAAAGCAAGTCCCTCCGGAGAGAAAGCGACCAAAAAACGAAGCAGTTAAACGATTGAGTCGGTGGGGGCTGGCAGGTGTCCCTACCCCCCGAAAGGGGAAACTCAAGACTTCCCATACCAGCCACCGCCATTTGGCGGATGCCACCCGAGCCTGGCTAGACGGGCTCAGTACTCCAGAGACTGTCGTTGGGGAGCCACCAGCATCGAAGAGTTGGACCGCACATTTGCAGGAGGACAAGAGGGAGCATACTACCACTCTCTCGAACACGTCTGCGAGCCAACTTCTTCCAAGTCAACCAATAAATCAGATCCCTGTAGTGCAGGCGGCCATGGATAGGTGGCCATGGAAAGTCAGGCTGAAATCGAGGAGCCACGCGCATCAGCGAGCCGGGCTGCCCAGAGGAGATTAGACTACTTGGAGCGGAGCACTGCACTCGCAACCAGCTTGCCGACGACTGATCTGTCACCAAACGACGACTGGGTAATTCCCCCATCGCATTGGAGCAAGCGGCCGCAAAGGAGGAGTGTCCCTAGATCCCTGTTGGAACACCTTACCACCCAGAAAATCGACGGCCGGCGAACGGACAGCAGATTCCTATACTAGCTATAAAGGAAACCCATACGATAGAACCTTTGGTATTTACTAGATATGCGAGCATCACGCGCATCTCTGACATCTGCTAACTCACTGCACTTAAGCAGGCAGACGAAACTCATCCCTATAATTTGGCACGGGCTTAGCCAAACCATAGGAGTTAGCGAGTTCACATGGAGGAAAAGCTGATTAAACGCAAGAGCTGATAAAGAGACAGTAGCAGAGACGAGCAAAGGCCAGGACGAGGATTTGCGGGATTTTGGATAGTGAACGGTAGTCAAAGGCACGTTCAAAAGTACTTATAGAGTAGCAGGGGCGACGGGGCTTTCGAGGCTTGTCAGAAAAAATCGACCATCCACAAGAAGCATGTAAGAAGAGATAATCTAGATGCACGACAGTCATCTTCGCAAATTAAGCGGGGAACAGCTAATAAACCCTGTCTTCGGGGGGCTACAAGTAGGTACCCCAAACCTGGTACCTCCATTGTAATTTGTAGCTAAAGTAATTACAAAATGTATTTAAATCCTTGACCTTCTTTTCTCTAATCTTAAATATTCAACCCGGCGACTTACAGCTTACAGCTACCGTCACCTCGCCGATCATCTAAGCAATGTCCCAGTAACTTTATAAATTCTCTGTAAAGTGATCAGGGCTAGACTAATGCTACCCCAGCCTTAGAAACTTCCTTATTGCTGCAATCAAACACTCATTCTGTCGGCCGTAACGAATTTTGATAAATTCAGATGATAAATGCAGATACTATCGCTCTTTGTTAGCTAAAATTCGAATCTTAAATCTATGCATATTGGAGATGGAACAAACTTGGACGTATTTCTCAAATAACTCTGCATTGGACAGAGCCCGCACACAATAGTATACTTGATCAGGCAGAAGAATTCGTTTCCGACCCCATGAAGTATTTATATTCTTGATCAAGATCACTAACTTAGTCGATCTAGCCATGTCCGTCTGTCCGTTTGTCCGCCTAAATGTTGTGATTAATCATACAGATTCTTGGGCTTCCTGCGCATCGTAAGTTTGTTTTAGCAGGGTGCCACGCCCACTTTAACGCATATAAACGCATATAACGCTAAGGACGTCTAGCGTCCACATTATTCTTTTTTCTTATTATCAATACCAATCTACTAGCCAAAAATTATTAAAATCTGACTATTCATTAAAAAGTTATAGCCAAACAATAATAAATAATTAGGAGATGCAATAGAGAGAGACGGATGTTGACATAATAGAGAAATTTCTTCTCACACTAGGACTTTAAGACAGACATTTGTGGGCTTTAGTAAGCAAAATTGACAAAACAGGTATTCAGAAATGCCTTGATAGTTTAATGATTGGACCGATGGGTCAATGGGCCAATTTGTAACTAAAAAAAATTTTGCTCATACATTAGAGCTGTAGCAAAAAGGGGACAATGATTGATTCATTTTTTCAGCTCCTTGCGGCTAATTTAGTGGTGTAATAAAAAAGGAACAAAAGAAATATTGTACCTTCTGAATTAGTTCATTGCGACCAAAAATTACGCTGCTATTTATAAAAGAAAGACAAAACCACTTAGAAATATAACGAGAAGGGATTACTTTCGGAGATGATGAAATTCAAAACATTTACATGCTTTTTTTAGCACTTTATCGTCCCCCCAAATGTATATGACGACAGCCCCGTAGATCAGTTAGAAAGCAAGCACAGAATTTAAAGGTTTACAGTGGGTTAACTTTGGTTGACCCTTTACAGCGGGTGGGTGGCTCGGTTGGCATCGGAGTCGCCACGCTTCGCCGTGCGGGCTAGGGAAAGCGTCACCGTTCTCAGACTAGGGTGACGCCTTTCGTAACAATTACCAGCTGCCCCTTGCTCTGGTCCTGGCATAACTAGGTTTTCACTCCGATCGCGCTGACAGTCAAGGTCTGCGCCAGGAAGCTGCCTAGGAAGTTACATCGCTTTACGCCTAGTGCAGATAAGCGTACGATGAGATCTCCGCCGCTGTCGTGAAGTGGCTGCTGGTGATGCTTACTGCTGCCGATGTCCTGGGCTCTGCTCCTGGTAGTACTTGTTGCGGGGCTGCATGTATGCACAATCGACATTCCGGGACTTGCTTGCAAAACCGACATATTGTCCTACCGGACTAGTCGCGCCAGCACCTGCTAACGCCAAGGTGGTTTTTGGGAAGGGAAATTGGTATAGACAACTTTCCTTACCGAGCTCACGGTTCCTCGTGGCAGGACTTTGTTGCTTAACTTTGACGAACGCGCCAGGCGTTGTGTCAGGGCTTGGTCATGACCAGAGCAGGAATAAATCACCTTGAGTTAGCCGTGTGATGCCCTCAGGACCTTAGCCACCTGTGTCTCAATTCGGAGATTCCTGATGTCCCAATACCGTTCGTCTCGACGTAGCGATCTTGCTCATTGCAGGCTTTTCACGGCGCTGCTTTCGACGACTTGACTTGTTTTTGTTGACTTGCTGTTTTCTTCATGCTGGTTGACTGGTTCTATGATAGTGTTATATATGTCAATTTTGAAGCTCACATCTGTTTTCCTATTCCTCCATTCTATATACTTGCTCTGTTAATATTTCAGAAAATCTGGCAACTCTGTGTGTTGTACATTGAATAAAGCAGTCTTTAATAAGAGTTCAAAATGAACACAACATATTGGCGACTAGGAAAAAATTGAAAAAATTGAAAGAGAAAATCTATTCTTTTGTAATATTGTATCGAGTAGTTGTTGATTTCCATCAAGATGTCGAAAGATGAGGGTTTGTTCCAAACAATTCTTCCTCAACCGGAGCAATTCACAAAAGACATTCTGGAACAACAAAGAAACTGGATGCAAGCAACAATGGAAAATCGCTTTTCCAGGGCAGGGTGATTCAAGCCACGCGGGTGAATTTTCTTTGTGTCCACCTTTCCACAAATTCGACAAGCACAATCAAAACTAGGAATCATATATTTAACAATAAACCCAGCATTTTAACGCGTATTTGGTCAGTGCAGAAATTAAGCAGGAAGCTTACTTTCTTTCGTGGTGGGGTATAAACATTTTCGAACTGTTTAAAAATCTATTTGGGAGAAACTATTTAAGCACGTACACATACACGAAGCGTACAGAAAAGCTAACGGAACATTTCGCCACAAAACGGCACATTTTTGCTAATCGGTATGAATTCTTTAAGAGAGATGAAGAATTCAAAAACACAAAGAGAGTGGGTAGCCGATTTACGCGGGATCGCTTGAGAATGTCAATTCGTTTGGAATGCCAACGGTTGTTCCTCAAACTATTTAAATGAAATTACTCGCGATCAGATCATAGCTCTTTAGAAATGCCAGCCAATTCTCGAAGATGTGTTCATGCTTGCGGAAACAACTACAAAAACCGTTGCAGCTCTTAAAAAAACCGTGTCTTGCTTGGAACAAGTAAGTGCGGTTCACACCTATACAAATAAACCCTTACTTGGTAGTGGTTAAAGTGATGCCAGGTCCAACAAAATTGAGCTTAAATCTTGCTCTGGCTGTGGACACAATCATCCCAGAGAAATTCAAGTTTCGCGATGCCGTATGTAACAAGTGCGGTAGAAAAGGTCACATTGCTGTTGTCCGCCTGTCGAAGCAAGACAAAAACAAGGGAGAACGCTATAGTCGAGTACCTTGACTATCAGATACCCGTTACTCAGCTAAATGGAGATATGCAAGCAGCAAAGCGATATGAAAATGCGCCACCTACCGGCGGTATACAGATTTAAGCGTTATGGGCGTTAGAGTGGGCGTGGCAAATTTTTTTTTGGATCAATCGATAGGTATTGACGAGACCAATACATTTCAGTTAAAAATTTTTATCTAGCATGAAAATTGTGGGCGTCACAGGGTTTTGCGGTTTGTGGGCGTTAAAGTGGGCGTGGCACTGTGCCGAAACAAACTTGCGCTGCGTAAGAAGCTCAGGAATCTGCACGCCAAATCTCAATAGCCTAGCTCCCATAGTTTCCGAGATCTCAGCGTTCATCCGGACGGACAGACAGACGGACAGACGGACAGACGGACAGACGGACAGACGGACATGGCTAGATCGACTCGGCTAGTGATCCTGATCAAGAATATATATACTTTGTGGGGTCGGAAACGCTTCCTTCTGCCTGTTACATACTTTCCGACGAATCTAGTATACCCTTTTCCTCTACGAGTAACGGGTATAATAATATACCAAATCTTTTTATTATAGGTTTTTTACAGTTTGACAAAATATTTACAGTAATTCTTATTTACACATTATTTTAGATATTAACATTAGATCTTTTTTTCGTTCTTATGTATACTTAGGTTAGGTTAGGTTAGGGCGGCTGTCGGACTATAGTCCGACACACTTAGACCTCTATGGGTCCATTGTGATACTGCATGATCTCGTTTTTCCTTCTCTAGGGTCCGGTTTCAAGTAGTTTCAATCTGTGTCAAGCTGATCAGCATGTCTTCCAACCGGAAGATTTAATAAAGGCACTTATGTTTTTGAGATTAATCCCCGATATTTCGGTAAGATCGTCGATAAAAGGACTTCTTAAGTGTTTCAGTCTGAGTCTGCATAGGGCTGGGCAGAAGCAGAGAAAGTGTTCTACCGTTTCCACTTCTTCCTCATCCGTACAGCTTCTGCAGAAATCATTTTGCGGGGCTTTTTAGCCTGTCGGCATGTGCGCCAAAAAGCCAGTGGCCTGTAAGAGCTCGAATCAACATGCCACACTCTGTGCGGCTGAGTTTGAGTAACTCCGAGGTATTTTTGTTGTTTATCACAGGCCATATCTGGTGACAGATACGACATTGTGGTGCGTTTTGCCAATGGGTGTTAGCGCCCAGTCTTTTCTATGGACTCCAGGTTTACGGCATCGCTGCAAAAACCAACCTCAACAAAATCCGGGTTTTGCAAGCGAAAACACTTCGAAGGATCTCTGGAGCTCCGTGGTTTATGCGAACCAGAGACATTGAACGGGATCTCAATGTGCCCAAACTTGGAGACAAGCTGCAGGAACTTTCTCGAAAATATATGGAAAGGCTAAATGAGCACCCCAACAGCCTAGCCAGAAAACTTGGTACCGCTGCTATAAACAGCGCTGAACCAAGCAACCGGGTCAAAAGAAGACTAAAAACACACCACCCTCAAGACCTACCAGACCGGATTTTGACCTAGCAACATCACCACCCTCAATATTAATATCAAATAAATAGAAATAACGAAATTATTTCTTGCCTTAAGCAACCCTTAGACTAACTATTGTATCTATTTTTGTAAAAACTGATTAGATTAAGCTGCCAGTCGGGTAGCAGTGTGCTAATCTTAAGAATAAAATTTCCACATTAATAAAAGTAAAAAAAAAAAAAAAGCCAATGGGTGTTGGCTAGTGTGTTGAAGTAGGTTTTTATATTTAGCTTGCAAGTAGTAATGGGCATACCGACATTCTCCTCGGAACCCGGAATCCATATTAGGCTGATAGTAAACTGATTTGCCATCTCGTGGAGAGATCTGCGACAGTCTGCTTTTGTACGGGAGTTGGTTTTTGTCGAGTAGATCGATTTAATAGCCGCTTGGCTGTCACTATATATGTTTAGGTGTCCTCTTTTGAGGCTAAAGTTCCCTAAACAGGTTAGTGCTTCTTTTATAGCGTGGACCTCCGCCTGAAAGACGCTACAGTGCTCCGGGAGCCTGAATGACTTTCTGATATCTAATTGTTCGGAGTACACACCTCTATCTGGAATCAGGGCCTCAAAGGGTGTGTGACTATATTCAATGGATTTGCATAGATCCGTGATCTTCGGAGCCGATTTATCATGCTGGAGAATTTTAGCTTGGCCATAAAATTGGGTTTTCTAC
Organism: Drosophila suzukii; assembly: GCF_043229965.1. NCBI lineage: Eukaryota > Metazoa > Arthropoda > Insecta > Diptera > Drosophilidae > Drosophila > Drosophila suzukii. The sequence goes on along the minus strand of NC_092082.1, from coordinate 49,804,922 downwards.
TGCCCTGTGTCCCTCAGCCGAATAGTTGCCGATTTGGCCCTTTCCATGCCGGCTAAGACCAGGCTAGGGAGGTTCAAGATCGCATTCAGCGCTTTATTCGGGGTGGTTCGAAGTGCTCCACTAATACACAAAGCCGCCATTCGCTGTACTTTGTTTAGAGGAGTCAGTATGCATTGTTTGTGCAGGGCGGTTCACCACAGAGCCACTCCATACAGTAGGATCGGCTTGACTACCGCTGTGTATATCCAGTTGGGGGACATGCCCCATCTTAGCCCAATTGAGGCGCTTATCTAGTACTAACCCCAAGTACCTGTCGTGATCGCTAAAAGAGAGATTACAATTGTTTAGAATTGGTGGGTTGAGTTGTGGAATTTGGCATCTATTTGTGAATAGAACAAGTTCCGTTTTCGAGGGATTTACCACGAGTCCGTTCGCTATCGTCCATTCTGATAGTATTTTAAGTTTAGCGGTCATCAGATCGCAGAGTGTTTGTGGATATTTTCCATTAAAGATGATGGCGACGTCGTCTGCGTATGCCACAACCTTACAACCTCCTCCTTCCAGAATCCGCAGTAGTTTGTTTACTGCGATATTCCACAAGAGGGGTGATAGTACACCTCCTTGCGGGGTGCCTCTGTTCACTAGTCTGTAACTAGGCTGTAACCATTCTGCTTATCAGCAATTTATGGATTAGCCTCACCATTAGCGGCTCAACCCCTAGTTCTGTGAGAGATTCTGTTATAGCAGTGGGGAGCACGTTATTGAAGGCCCCTCTATATCCAGGAAGGCGATCAGTGTGTTTTCCTTGATGCTGAGTGATAGCTCCGATTCGGTTGACTTACCTTTGGTGTAAGCGTGCTGTGCTTCTGATATTTGTGCCGGGTCTACGGTGGCCCTTATGTGTAGGCTTATCATTCTTTCAAAGCTCTTAAGCAGGAATGATGTTAGGCTTATTGGACTAAAATCCTTTGCTGTGGTGTGAGTGGCCTTTTCTGCCTTGGGAATGAAAACCACCTTTGTTTCTTGCCACGCTGATTGATTGGAAGATTTTTGAACCAGTTTAATGCTGTTTGTCCTGCTTGTTGAATGTGAGCCGGTGTTATCCCGTCCGGTCCCGGCGATTTGTATGGATTGAAACTATGAATGGATTTTTTCATGTTGCGGTCTGATAGGAGTGGATCTAATTCGATTCCCTCTCCTGCTCCTCTTTCAGGAGGATGACCTGCTTGTTGGCTCCCCGGGAAGTGAGCGTCTAGGAGCAGGTCCAAGGATTCTTTACTGGAGTCTTACCGTGATCCATTTGCTTTTTGAAGATAGCCCAAAGGCGCGGCTGTCTTAGAGAGTATTTTTCTAAGCATTGCGGCATCACTAGTTTTTTCTATGTCAGAGCAGAAGGTCTGCCATGCCGTTCGTTTTGCTCTTTTAATAGCCTTTTTGTAAGTTCGTTCATACTTGTAGTTCAGCCAGTTAGTGTCCTCATTTCCCGCCTTTGCTCTGTTAAACAGGCATCTGCAGTTGGTTTTGAGGAGTGATAGTTGTTGGGTCCACCAGGGTTTCCCTGTGGGGCATGCCACTTTAAAGGCAGTGTTGCATGCCTCTGTGAATTTATATAATGTTCCGTCCAGCTCCTGTGGGTTTGTAATGCTTTCTGACGGTTCCATGGGGAGGATATTTGTCAGAACTTCTTTGTACCTGTGCCAGTCCGCTCGTCTGGGGTTGGCGAAGCTGACCGGCAAGGGCGAATTAAGGGACAATACGGTTTCTATGAATCTATGGTCCGAAAAGGAGTGCTCGTCAGAGACTGCCCAGTTTTTGACTGCGCCTACGAGTGAATCTGATACCAAAGTTAGATCTATGATCGTTTGGCAAGCTGTAGTTATGAAAGTAGGGGCATTGCCCCTATTGCATAAGAATAGGTTCGAATTTAGAATAAAATCAAAAAGAGACTCACCTCTGTCCTCTGTCGTTGTTGTTTGGGCAACCCCACTGGGTGTGATGGGCGTTGGCGTCACAGCCTATTACCAATCCGTTGTTGAGCTTTTCGCATTCCTCTGCTAGTCCTCTGACTATCGGCCAAATAGGCCGATAGAACCCTTATGGAGCCACTCTGCAGCTCCAGGCTTACTGCGGTGTTGTCTCTGTTGCTGTAATTGCGAAGTAGAAATATACTAAGATGCCTTTTGGCTAATATGCAGGTTCGAATTTTACCTTCTTTGGGGTCAAGCATAAGCTGGTATTCCTTTGTTCCTAGTCCAGCAGCCTTGCCTCCTGCAACCCAAGGTTCCTGTACGAGGACTAGGTCGGCTCCGCCTTCTGTCAGGCGAAGCAAAAGTGCAGCAGACGCTGCTTTACTGTGGTGAAGGTTAATTTGTAGAAGTCTTAGTGACATCTGCAGCTTCAACCTCCACCACAGTGACGTCGGCCTCCTCTGTATCGCTGAGGTCTACATCCTCGATAGCCGGTCCGAGCGCTCGCATCTCTCTGCATCACCAGGTGCCTCCAACTCCTCAGCAAGCACCTGCTCGGCTGGGTTGCCGGCAGAGCTACTAGCGGCCTTGGAGTCGCCCTTATACACCTTGATGTGTATCGCACTGAACCCGAAGTTAAGCACTCCTCGAGCAGTCTCGATCGGAGCAACTGACTCCTTGTTCAGGACCAACACCGCCTGGTTGACGTCCCCTTCATGCTCCGCTACCTTGACGACTTTCCAGTCTTCCGTGGGGAGGTGCGCGTTGCATTCTTGCAACATAAAGAGGATGTCCTCCGGCGCCTTGATGTATACTTACTAACTAAAATTTCATAATTGTGATTAAATTATAATTATAGTTTTTATACAATCTTAAAAGATTCCAGTTCGGCATCCACCACATAAGCTTGAAAGTGCTCGCTAAAATTTAAAGCCCTAATTAATTGATTAATAACAAATAATTTGTAAAAGACATTCAAGAATATGCAACATTTTTATGAAAAGCAATGAAAATCACGTGCATCTGTCTATACATAAATATGTATGTACATGAAAAGCGACTTTGCAGGGCGGCGTAGTAAAAACAATTAATATGCATGTTCATGTTATACATAAATTTAAGCACATTTTAAAATATGTTTATGTTTAAATGCCATTAGGTTTATTGTTAGATTACATACTTATTAATTTTGTTTTAGTGCTGACACGCTTACGCATACGTATGTATGTACATACATAGTTGCACGTGGTTTTGTTGTCATAGGGCTCTTATATAAAAAAGCCACTAAGAAAATCCCACACGATTTTAGTTTTTTCCACTTATTATGTTACTATGGTATTTTAAAACTTTATACATTTACACATTATATATGAAGTTTACTCACCTTTTCCTTGTCCTGCGCACTTAGGGTTACTGAACAATGTACGTCTGACCGGCTTTACGATAAAACTCAAATGTCAAAAAATTCATTAAAACGTATGTAAGTGCAAGCGAGACAACATGATCGAAGTAGACCAAGTCGAATTTCGAATATATCTTTTTCGCTTCCACTCACGTGATTGATGTCGCCATATTCCTATATCCTCTCATTTTCGATGTCAAAGAATTTCCGAAAATAGAGAAATCGACAACTTGACGTTTTTTTCTTGTTGATATAATGTCGTTGCAGAATGGGCAGGTAATGTGATGTGGTAGCTGTTGAGTTGGAGTTGGTTAATTGACTAGTACCAGGCTGATTTCTTCGTTATGTATGGTAGTGTTTTGGCTTGGTGTGTGTTTTTTATAAATTTTAGTAATTATTTTGTGTTAAAATTTTCAATAGTTATAAGTGGTTGTTTAATTGCGTCTTTTGCTAGGGTGTCCGCCAGTTCATTTCCTGGTATTCCTACGTGGCCGGGTATCCAAAGCAGTTTGAATTTGTTAGGGAATTTTTGTAGCAGGTTGCGGGCGTGTGAAGTGTAATAATCAATATTGTTTGTGTTTTAGAGAGAGTCAGAGCATATGCAAAACTTGCCTCTTTTGTTTTTTAATATTTCGAGTCCCTCTACTATTGCTAGTAAGAATTTTTATTATTGGGGAGTCTTTGGCGTTAATCAGAGATTTTATAATTTTTGTTGTTAGGAGGTCACGTCTATCTTCTAGCAGGTCTGCGCGTGCTTCGTACAAGATGTTGTCGATAGGTGTCGTCCTGAATGCGCCAAGAGCAGTTCTGTAGGCAGTGTTTATCGTTGATTTTACTTTTCGTAATGTTGTTTGTGGGAAATATCCGTAGATTGGAAGGCCATAGTCTGCTTTTGCGGTGATGGTTCCTTTTGAGACGTTTAGAAGTGTAGACGTATTGCAGTTGAATTTTGGACTTGAGAGGCATTTTATTATGTTAATTGATTGTTTGAGGCTGCGTGAGAGTAATTCTGTGAGCGTTTTTCACCTGTATTTGTTATTGAAAAGTACGCCAAGTATTTTTAGTGATGATTTGTATGTTACCCGTGGATAAAGTGCAGTTGCAGTTATGCTTTCTGCAAACGTGCAGGTGTTTACATTTTGTGGTCGAGAGCTTGGCGCCAGAGTATTCGGCCCAGTCTAGTATGGTGGTTATGATGGGGTTAAGGTTTATGTTGATATTTTTCCAATTTTGTAGTTTTAGTTTCAAGTTAAAGTCGTCCGCATATGCGCTTAGGCTAATGTTGGGATGAAGAGTGAGTTTTTCTGCTAGTTGGTTGTATGCTATAACAAAGAGGATCACGGAAAGTGTAGAGCCTTGAGGTATGCCGTTTTGGTTGGGCTGAAAGGAAAAGAGGTCGGAGTTGATACGAACCAGTAGTTTTCTGTTTGTCATATAATTTTTTATGTAGTTTGTTATTTTTGGTCCTGTTTTCCAAATGGCGAGTTGATTGAGTATGGAGTGGATTCCAATTCTGTCGAAAGCTTTTGCGAAATCTAGGGATATGCGTGGGATATCCTTGAGTTCGATTAGGTTTATTTAAGTGTATTTCAATACATTTTGAATGTTTTGAATGTTTTGATTTTCACTTGTCCTCCAATTGTTTTGTATGGGGCTATCGACCTTTGGTTATGTATAAGTTCGATTTTGATTGGCTCGATTAACACATTTCTATTGCATCACTACTTTTCCCAAAGAATGCTATTGATCACTTAGTCTCTGAACGGATTTATTTAGTTGGTTAACAATTTTCTGCTAGCATATGCCTAACTTTGTATAAAATAGGGTACAATAAGTGAGTATAATTACGAGTCTATTGATTCAAGATGTCTTAATATATTAATCGGAAGAGTACTAATAGGTATTTCCAATGACAAAATATTTTAAAGGCTATTGTAGGGCATTATTGGACTTGCACAAGGGCAATGGTCGGAATGAGCGTGTAAATGTTGATGCATCGTTTTAATATATGTAGGAAAGGAGTGATTCAGAGTTGACGAGACCCAAAAGAAGCTTATGAACAAACATTATGGCATTGCAAGTTCTACTAAGTCTAATTTAAGTCTGCAACGACAAGATGGTTGTAGCTTACCGGAATACCAGCCAAGATTACGCAGTGCAAAGATAAGAAATTGTTTTTGTGCAGATTCGATAAAGCCCGATATACCCTTGCAGTTATAATTATTAAATTTAAAAAAAACGCAGAAGGTACAATTTGTTTCATATTACTTCCCCACCAATTTTTCGATCGTTCCTACGACAGCTATGTGATCAAGTCATCCGATTTTGATAAAATTAAATGCGAAATTCGAAACTAATTAAAAAATGGGTTTCCAAGCGTAGGAGATTATATGTTAAACAAGAAAGGAAATTAACTTCGGTAAGGCGAAGTTTGTATACCCTTGAAGTTATAATTATTAAATTTAAAAATGCAAAATTAATATTAAAAATGTTATTTCCAAGCTAAGGAGGCTATATATTAAAAAAAAACCAAAGATATACATTTTTAAAGTTTTTTCTTCCGATTATTCTTATGGGAGCTATAATATATAGTTGTCCGATCCGGCTGGTTCCGACTTATATACTACCTCCAAAAGAAAGAAGAGTTTTGGGAAAGTTTCAGTCCGATAGCTTTAAAACTGAGAGTCGAGTTTACGTAGAAACGGACGGACAGACGGCTAGATCGACTCGTCTAGTAATGCTGATCAAGAATATATATACTTTATGGGGTCGGAAACGTCTCCTTCACTGGGTTGCAATCCTCTGACATAATACCCTCTGCAAGGGTATAAAAATCATCTATCCACCTAAGAAGGTTATTTGAGAATCCCAAATAAGAAAGCTTAAGTAAAAGCAGTGAATGGTTTACCGAATCTAAAGCCTTGCCAAAATCTGTGAATATAACGGCGGTTTGTAGACGGCAAACCCTCGATTAGTCAAGTGTGAGAATTCAAGAAAATTGGTTGTCGTTTATCGATGCCTAGTAAACCCAAACTGAGAAGGGGAAATTAGGGATCTGCAGAGATTTTGCTGTTGAAGAGTGATAAGATGTTCCAAAAGTTTAGGAATAGCTGATAGCTTGGTACTTTCAAAGCAGCTTGACACCTTATCAGGACCAGCTGAGTATGAAACGTCAATAGAAAACATTCTTTCCAAAACGACGCTATCTGTGAAAGGGAATAAGAATTTGTTATTAGCGTGCGGTATATAATAGGGATACGGTGTAGTAGTATTTTAAGGCTTAGAAGAATAAGTTGACTGAAAAAATATGCAGAATTTTCTATTTTATTGACATAGCGAAGGGCCGAATTAACAAAAGAGAAAACTTGTTTTGGATCTGTGCGAAATTTTTCTTTACACTGTAAAAGGCTTTAATTATAGGACTGACTTTTTTAGTTAGGAATTGGGAGCGGATGGATGAGTAACGGATTTTTCATATTTTTATAAAAGCCTTAATTTTCTGATTTTTAGGTACGACAGATGTTTGGAGAACCACTGGGGCTTGGAAGAAGCAGAAATGATGGGACAACAGCTTCCAAGGCAGGATAAATTGATTCTCCTCCTCTTCTCTAATTGGCTAAGGTCTATTATTCCAGACTAGAGCTTTTACTTGGTTGCCGGTATGGATAGGATTGACTAGGTGTTCCCACCTACGATAACTTTTTCTCGATATTCGCTATCATGGCAGTCAACGGCCGACTGTTGCACTTAGCAGCTGTCGGGGTATGGTTACCAGTAGGTCGATCAAATTGCATATTTTTCTGCCTTTACCAGTCTGAGTCTGGTTAGTCTAATGCAACCCTCCCCTCGACTTGAGATTTAAAGTCGTTTATTGATCGGTAAAAACTTAACTTTAAGCGGAAGATTAAAGTCTCCACATTCTACAAAATGAGAGATACGTAGTACGATTAGGTAATGTTTAAAAGAATGTTGATATACACAGTACAAAGTTCAGAAATAGATTCCCGTTTAATAGATTAATTTGTACAGGTGTTATCAAGCCTCGGCTCATGCGAACTTTTATCAATTTTGACTTTTTTCAATGTATTCTTCTGAAGAGAGTCAGACAAGAAAAGTTATTTCTTTTTTAAAAAGATTGCGAGATTAATAAAGTGTTAAATCTGTAAGCTTGGGCTCGCTGTGGTATTTGGATCGCCGGATGTTAATGCTTTCTTTAGGGGACCGAGCTTTGCTTATAAGCTGCAGAAGCCGAAACGCATAAAAAGTAATTGTGTGCTAATATTTGTTTTTGCTCCGCGGAATATTGAAATTAATATGATCGTGAGAAATGCCATTAAAGCGGTACAATTTGATTAGAAAAGCTAAAGTTCACGGACTGCACAAAAAATATCACGTAAGGGTTAATTTGATATGCGCATGATAAATGCGATGGAATAATGTAATATTGATTCTTAAAAATTGAAATTGAGTACTGAATATGAAGACTGGCTAACGCTATTACTGTGATAACTTCCCCATCTATCCCAAATAGCTATATTCTTTCCTAAAGTTTATCTATCAGAATAATTTCAAGAGGCTTACTAAGTAATCAGACTGAATTGTAGTCTGATAGTTCTTTCTAGTCTTCTCATGTTATTGTGCTTTCAAAAATCTGGTCAAAACCGGAAATTCTTTGTTCCTAAGCTTTTTGGAGAAAGTACACAACTTACAGGCTTGGCCGTCCGTACCGACGTAGAGGTGCAGTTTTGATTGCAGTTGATACAGAAATAACGTCTGAAGTAGTAACTTTAGAATTTCTGTATGTAAAACTATATCACTCAGGTAGTTTTAAAACAAAAAGTTGTTTCTATATTCCGCCGTCGACCGAATTACCAATATATGCATCCACCTGTCCCCTTCCAGTCTATTTCAAATAAACAATTTCCTACAGCGCAACATCATATTCATGACGGTTTGCTTGATATTTCTTTATGTCAAGTTAACCGAGTTCGAAATTAGTAAGGGCGTTTTCTGGATTTGTGTTTACCTTAAGACCAACATTACCCAACGCTTGAGCTGAATGAAATACTGAAAAGTCAAGCCAAGCCACTGCTTTCATAAGAAAACTTTCAAAGCCTAAATAGTCTGAACTCTACACAAAGCTTTAAGCTTCCGAATCTGCCTTCTCCCGATATTTAGGTTCTCGTTTTGATTTAACCGTGCTTAACGCCCAGTGCTATAAATACTATTTATCTCGTTGCAAGTCCCAAATTTAACTGGATGCAAAACAGTTTTTTAACTTCGCTAGCACAAACAGTAAATCGCTTGAATTTAGAAATTCCGACGCAAATACCAAACAGACAATAGCCGATGCATAGTTTTCTAAACCTGTTATTCAGCTCCCTGTCTCCCAGATAAGTCTCTCCAATATGCCATATTTAAGACTTGCAAATGGACCTGACGGGGTGTTAGTCTCTGTGCTTACGTACTGCGCAGAGACCTTGTGTAGACCACTGCACAAACTTTTTAATTTGTCTTTTGAACCTGTGATTTTTCACATAGAATAAAGGAGTCTTTTGTTATTATAGTAGTTATAAAAGGTAAGTTCTGGCACAATATCCATATAAATGAAGTCTGAGCCCCACTACATTAATGTATGCTCCCATGTCCCCCATCGGACAACAGTGATCATGATCCCTCTTTCCTAATTATCACAAATTTAAATTCATATCGTCTTGTGCGTGTGGGATGTCGACCAACCAAGAATACCCGAAAAAGGGTTTTTGAACCTGTGTGACAAGATCGTGACGCACGATCCCAATAAAAGGAATCTCAGAAGTGTTTCTCACACATGGGAGTATTTAAAAACACCTGTGTTTCATTTACTTCAATATCATCATGCATGTCTAATCGTGACACGCTGTCGTCCTATTAAGGTCAAACTGATTAAGAATTCAAAACAACCCCAATAAATCACACAAGCTATTGATTCTCAAATGTGTTAGCACTTCTGTTTCCGTCCCAGAATCGTTACCTAGTAAATTATGGAAGGTCCTCTCCATTATACAAGTCATTCAAAAACATGTCACCATAATAATTGGGACGCACATAAGACCTACCCCGATCATAAATCTTACTTACCAAGAACCGACTTGCCATGACTCGACATTACCTGACCGTCATAAAAGTCACATACCCAAGCGCACGACCATTCATATTACCATAGACCATAGATCATATACGTCACTCCATTGAGGTTTAACACGTGCCATGATTAGGGATGAAATCACGACCGCGCAATATCTCGCACGTAGCCCACATACCCTAGTCAAAGAATTTTTTTTCCTTTTTCCGTACCTGTTTTTAAATCAAAACAAAAAGTCAGACGCATATTTTGTAACATAATAACATATTAATTTATTCATTTTTGTATTACAAATATGTTTAAATGTACACTTTTCTTATACTTATTTGCTGGCTCCATTCCATCGATTTTCCTTTTTTATTCAGTTAAGGCCATTGTCACAGCTGAGTACTCTGGATGAAATCAGACAGCGAAGCAGTAAGAACGAATCGACGACGAATTTGAAGACATTATTATTTAATATTATTATTTATTTCCAAAAAGGCAGATATTTTATTTTTATCCCAGGGGTTTATTTAAAAGAAGTTAATTTTAGATGGATAGCTAATAGAGCAGCCAAATCTCCAAAAAAATGCTAGATACATGCTCACTAAACACCAACTAGAGCTTGAGTTCGTCTGAAATAGCTTTCATTCCCGATTGATCTCTCTTCCCCTAACTCTCGCATCTTTGAGTGTGGTTGAGTTGAGTATAAATCTTGGTGAGCAGTTTTCTTGACTCGCTCAATATCGTTAGACGTTTGATCGCAAAATTAAGGTAAAAGACGCTGAGGGGAGGAAAAGCAACGTCGGAAAATTCTAAAAATCGGATCGAATGTTTAATAGGTTAGGAATTATTTAATTGTGCTAAGTCAAACCAGAAGTGATGAAAGTTCGGAGAAAAGCGGAGAGTCGGGTAAATGTTATACGAGAGGGCACAGAATAGCAAAGCCTTGACCCCGTTGCCCAAAAGAAAATGTAATTTTGTTCTGTGCAAATATTGGTGCAGAAAAAAAGAAAGCAAGTAAGAAAACGTGTACGGACATGGCTAGAACGACTCGGCTAGTGATCCGGATTAAGAATATATATACTTGTGGCGATCATGTTTCCTGCCATCTGGCATCGCTGAAAACTCCTCAGAAGAGATTGGTATCAAAAAACCTCCCTGGGCACATTCCTTGAAGAACCACGCTAAAAAGCACACTAAGAAAAGAGATCTCAATTCTGAACAATCACTCAGTTATAACAAAGTACAAAATATATATTATAATCTAAGCATCCAAGTTCTGTGCTTACCTTAAGTTCAGGACTTACCTTGGTTTGAAGACAAACCATAATTGGTGACCCCAGACGATTCGAATATCTGCAATCAAAGAGAACGCACCTCGACTTACTCAGAACTTCAACATAACCTCAAACAACGCCGGATAACGAAGACTTCGTCGACTCGCACGAACCACTGCAAATTACTGATGCAAGTGCTGTGAACTCGGTATTTGCCAAAATGTCCTTCCCTCTACTACATTCCATTACCAACATCGAAATGTTTTTCACCAAACTGGAAAGCTGGATTTTGCTGCAAGGTCTCGGTGCACGCAAAGAGCAGGAGAAATACGCAGCAGTGATTGTGTATGCTGATCCAAAATACCTGGATCAAGTGCACGATCTTGTCAATATCCCACCACAAACAAACCCGTACTGAACCCTCAAGCAAGCAATTTTGTCAAAATTTGCCGAGTCAGAGATGGTGCGCCTCGACAGACTTGCGACAGGAATTCAACTAGGTGACGGTCGTCCAAGTCATCTACTCAGCCAACTACAGCAAACTAACGCCACCAATGACGAATCGGTTGTACGTCGCTACTGGATCAAGCGCTTACCACCTCCAGCGCGTGCTGTAAACGTAAGTCTGCTCGAAAGCTCTCCCAACACCACCCTTGCCCAGCTTGCAACTGCTGCCGAAAGTAAGTATCTGCTGAACTTCATCCTCCAACCGTCTCTTCGTTCCGGACTCCAAATCGGGTAAAAGTTTTCTCATCGACACTGGAGCTGACATATCTGTTATACCACCAAAAACAATTAATCGAGACATCAAAACTAATAATAACCATACTCTTTTCGCAGCCAATGGAACAGCAATCCATACTTATGGTACCACCCGCCCTACGCTGGATCTCGGCTTGCGCCGCCCTTTCACGTTTTACCATAGCCGATACGAGAATCCCAATCATTGGCTCAGACTTCTTGCAGCACTTTAATCACCTGGTTGATCTTAAAAGCTCGAAGTTAGTTGATGTCGAAACACGCCTATCATGCTGCTATATTTTTAGCCAACAATCAATTCTCCAAGCTACTGGAAGAATTTAAGGACATCACACTGCTTAACTCATCTCCTCCTCAAGCAACAACTGCCAACGTCACACACTGCATTGAAACCAAAGGCTCTCCACCATTCGCTAGGCCCAGAAGACTTACTCCAGAAAAATTCCAAGCAGCAAAAAGTGAGTTCCAGTATCTGATCAACCTCGGCGTTTGCCGCGCGTCAAAAAGCCCTTACGCCTCCCCGTTACACATGGTCCATAAGGCTACTGGTGAATGGCGTCCATGTGGCGATTACCGAGCTCTCAATGCCCAAACCACCCCAGATCGGTATCCCTTACCACACATTCAAGACTGCACTCAAATATTTTTCGAGAAGCACGTATTTTCAAAGATCGATCTAAACCGAGCATACAATCAAATTCCCATCGAGGCTCGAGAAATCCCCAAAACGGCCATAACTACACCTTTTGGATTATTCGAATTCACCCAAATGACTTTCGGACTGTGCAACGCGGCGCAAACATTCCAACGATACATGCATTCCGCATTTTCGGAGATGGATTTTGTCTTCGTTTACGTCGATGACATCGCGGTTGCATCAGTTAACATAGAGCAGCACCAACTTCACCTCCGCAATGTATTTGAACGACTGCGCCATTCAACCTCACCATTAATTCAGCTAAATGTAGTTTCGGAAAGAAGGCGATCGATTTCTTAGGCCATCATATCGATTCAAACGGCATCAAAACACTGCCAGAGAAAGTAAAGGCCATTTGGGATTTCCCTCTGCCCAAAGTCGCAAAGGAGCTACGCAGGTTCTTGGCAATAATTAACTTCTACAGGCGATTATTGCCAAATGCAATTCAACACCAGGCACCGCTAAACCAAGTTATCCCTGGAAATAAGAAAAATGACTCAACTCCAATCACTTGGACTGCCGCCACCACCAACGATTGCAATGAATGTAAGCGAACTCTTGTAGAGGCAACGTTACTTGTGCACCCAGCACCCTCTGCGCCACTTTCTCTCTGCACAGAAGCAAGCGATTTAGCAGTTGGACCAGTACTACATCAAGTCGAGGACGGCCAGTTTCAACCAATGGGATTTTTCAGTGTAAAATTAACTGAAACGCAACGCAAGTGTAGCACATTTGATCGAGAGCTGCTCGAGAGAGCTGCTATATACCTCAGCATTCGCGACATGCTAAAAGGAAGAACGTTTGACATTCGCACAGACCATAAACCTTTGGTATACGCTTTTTCGCATAAACCTGAAAAAGCCTCCCCACGGTAACTTCGACAATTGGATTTCATTAGCCAATTCAATAGCTCTATCGTGCATGTGGCTGGAATTGAAAACACTACCGCTGACGCGCTTTCCCGCATCTCAACCATCGAACGCGAAATTATTGACTACAATCAACTCAGCATCGCACAAGCAAACGACAACACCACTGCATTGCAGTTGAAGTCAATCAGCATTCCCAACTCTACCAACTCAATAATTTGCGATTTATCTACTTCCAGTGTTTGTGCCTAACCGAAGTAGACACTTCCGGGTCACACCGTGGGACAGGGGGGTAATGAGCACTTGTCGCTGGCACGGGGACGCTTTGCTGGCAGGACGATCGCGTTGTGGCAATGGTAACGATGGTTACTGCGGTGCCGGACCACAGGCGATGCGGAATTGCGCTGAGGTAGAGCTAACGTGGTTAGCTGCTAGATGAGATAGTGTATTACGAGCCCTGTTCCCAGAGGTAGGAAGTAGAACCGCGGAGTTATGAGATGTGTTAATAACTGATTTATTCTTCATTTGATACTTGCTTATATACTACTTAGAACACGGAAGCTTAGTGTAATGATTAGTGAAATAAGCTAATCTAAAGTAGGTCAGGGAATTATGATTATGGTGCAGTTGGCTCGGCTATAACTACAACATGTGCTGACTGCATTGGCGCGTCAGTGTGTCGTTTAGTCGGTGAGAAGGTAAGTTATTGAGACATATAATATGCTGATCACCAATTCTCATATGCATTGGGTGCTACTGAGCGCCTGGTACTGACACTGCAACATATGCTGACTGCATTGGCGGGTCAGTGCGCCGTTGAGTCGGTGAGACGGTGAGTTAGTCTGCAGTGAGTGCTACTGGGCGCTTGGTACTGCTCCCAACTTGGCTACTGCTTGATTTGTTGGGTGTGGTCATGTTGAGCACCTTTGCGTACGAACATCCAGCGTGCGACTTTTTGTTCCAGAGCCTCTAAGGAAGAACGTCATCAGAAAACTACACAATATTTCTCACAGTGGAGTTGGATCAACTAAAAAACTTATCAAGCAACGCTTTGTATGGCCCTCAATGCACAAGGAGATTTCTCAATTTTTTAAACACTGTACACCTTACCAAAAATCGAAGATTTCCAGACACGTCCGCTCGCCGCTGCAGCAGTTCACGCTTCCTACACAAAGATTGACCACATCAATTTAGATCCCATCGGACCATTACCACAATCAGGTCAATATAGATACAATATAGATACTGTGACCGTTATACACGTTGGTCAGAAGCCATCGCAATCGAGGACATGCACGCCAACACGGTAGCCTCTGCACTCATTGGCTCGTGGATCTCAAGATTTGGAGTTCCAGCCCCCATCACATCGGATCAGGGCAGACAGTTTGAGTCCTAATTGTTCCATGAATTGTCACGACTGCTAGGAATATACCACCTTCGCACAACAGCATATCACCCGCAAGCAAACGGAATCATCGAACGCTGGCACAGAACACTAAAAGCAGCCATTATGTGCAATAATCGTTTAAATTGGCCACAAAAACTTCCACTGATCCTGCTCGGGTTGCGTTCAGCATTCAAGCCAGACATCCAAACAACATCAGCACAACTTGTGTACGGAACAACCCTTCGCCTTTCTGGAGAATTTTTTCATCAAAAGTCCCATTTCCAACCGCAAACTGACTTCGCAAAAGAACTGGAGGAAATCATGCGAGAAATACGGCCGATCCTGACTTCTCCAAGCCATTTGATTTTAAAGAGCTGAAACAGGCAACTCACGTTTTCCTACGCAACGACACCGTCCGTGGATCCCTTTAACCGCCTTTCGATGGACCTTTTGTTGTTGTTTTGAAGTGAAAGAAAAGCGATGCAAATACTTCACCATTAAAACCGGCACTCGATGCATTAAGATGTCTATAGACCGACACAAGCCCGCCCTCATCGAAACTCCGCAGCCAATTATTCCATCCCCAAATCCACCCAGTGACTTCAGAAACAGGATCGAAGACACCGCAACGACCCCTGCTGTTAACCAATCTCGTACAATTAAACTCCCTGTTCGTTTTGCATCATGAAGTCTAGGGGGAGTATTGTGGCGATCATGTTTTCTGCCATTTGGCATCGCTGAAAAAGTCTTAGAAGAGATTGGTATCAAAAAACCTCTCTGGGCACACTTCTTGAAGAATCACGCTACAAAGCCCACTAAGAAAAGAGATCTCAATTCTGAACAATCACTCAGTTATAACAAAGTACAAAATATATATTATAATCTAAGCATCCAAGTTCTGTGATGAACTTACCTTGGTTTGAAGACAAACCATACACTTTATGGAATCGGAAACGCTTTCTTCTGCCAGTTGCTTTACTTTCCGATGAATCTAGTATACCCTTTTACTCTACGAGTAACGGGTATTAATATTAGCCAATGGTGCCAAAAATATAAGCAGAGCCAACCTCCACATTTAGACACTCCCAACAAAATTGGACAAACTAAAACACGGCGTCTAGGTCTAGGACATACTAACCTTACCCACTAACCAAAAAACACCATCTTCGAGAACGCTAACCCCTAGACCTCCTTAAAAACCTCAACTCAGCATTATAAAAATCCTACATTTCCCAAAAATAAACAAATTATACCATTAAATCTAAGCAATAAAAAAAATATTAAAATGAAACTATATACAATAGTCAATTACTTAATCAATCAACATAGCCGAAAGCCCTGCAGCAAGCGCTTTACCACACAAGTTGTTTAAGTTTTGTAAACGTATCTTTCTCTTACAATAATAATAACAATAAATACATAAGAAACGAAGTCAATCGGATAAAATTAAGAGAAAAGTATGTTCAAACACAGTGTTAATTTTAAAACTTGTCGTTCTTAAACAAATTTTAAAAAAACTTAAACTAAAAAAAGTTTTTCTTCGGATCCTGTATATTTATTTACCAAAAAGTATATGTGCGGAAAGTGTAAGCCAAATCAAAAATGTGAAAATATGTTTTGTGTGAAATCTGTATGGTTTGTAAGGAACGGCCCATATGAGCTTGAATGACGAGGTTTCATCGTTATGGACTTTTGCTGAGGAGCTGATCGAATTAATTTCCCCGGGGGTTCGGGATAATGCATTTGGTACTACGTTAGCTACCCCAGGCTTGTAACGTAACGTGTAATGAGATCTCTCCAGCGTTTGGGATTTGCGTCATGGTTAATTATATTATTTTAATAACTCAGGGGCTGGTGTTCAGTTTATATTACTACATCGGAATAAAGATAAAGCCCGTAAAGCTAAAGTCTTGAACGTTGAAGCGTTCACACGATAGCAAGCATTTCTCTTTTTTTAGTTTCGTAGTTATTTTCATGCTGGCGTTTTGTAAGGTTTAAAATACCTTTTCAAGATATTGGCTGTGCTCCACTTCATTTTTGGTAAAGACTACAATGTCATTTACGTAAATATTGAAAATTTTCCCTATGTATTCCCTCAGTATGTCATCTAAAGCTCTTAGAAAAATGGATAGATTTTTTTAGACCGATCGGAAATCTAGTAAATTCATGTTTTCCGCCGTTTGCAGAAAGCTTTACCCCTGTCTTTCAGTGGTATTTGGTGAAAGTTTCTTGAAGATCTAATACCGTGAAATATTTGTTGTCGCCAATTTCCCCAATGGTATACCTGCGTGAGTTTCCTATAATCGATTACTAATCTATTCTTTTCTTCCTCGGACTGACCGAACTTTTCCAGGACTGCCCAGACTGGTGTGTTAGGAGTGGGAATTTACCGCCTGTGTCGCTAATTGATGAATATTACTTTCGCGTTTATTCCCATGGACGAATGTATCGTTCTTGACATCTATTTTTGCTCCTTGGCTTTTTATTTTTAGTGTGTTTTATCAGAGATATGCAACAAATTATTTTCAAGCTACATCTATAATATTACAATCAGCCAACAACTGTATTACTATCACCGCTGTCTAAACTTGAGCAATAAACTCGACTATATTTCCTTGACAGCCCTATATACTGACCAACTGACCCTAGAAAAGTTCCGGACTTATTTGACTTCGCTGTGACAAAGAAAATACCAAGAAATCTTATACGGGTGAAATCTCCATCGGACCACTCGGCGGTCCTCACATCCCTTGTTCAAAGACCAGAACTAATCTAGCACCCCTACAGGCTTACGTCGCATAGAACTTACTAGCTAAAGTACGAGAAGTACTTAAGTTCCCACATTGATCTAACCCCACAGCTCAACACCAAGAATGGCATCGATTACTGTGCCCAGAAATCCTTACTCGTAACAGCAGCCCAAACTTCAACTCCGCAAGAAATGACTGTGCGTGGCAACCAATACCAAATTTATCTGCAAATTAAACAACCTTTTCGGGAAAAACGACGTCTACGACGCGCATGGCAATCTAGCAGACCGCCGCATTTGAAGCAACTTCGTAATGAAACAACTCGCAGACTCACTAAGCCGTAGAGCAGGAGAAGAATTTGCGCAGCGCCGGTACATTGAGAATTTTTTGCCGACCAGTTCAAAGCATCCTGTTACGTGGGCATATTAGTGCCCGAGTCCTGAGAGGGACTTGGCCGAGGGAGAGACGTTCGATGTTCATGCACCATTTGCCGGCATATACTACTTTGGAAGAAGAAGAAAGTGAAGTGTGTAGTCGACATGTTTATCAGGCTCCGAGAAAAGTGTCGCTTCTTAAGACACCCGCACCATAAAAAACACAAACTTACGGTCAAACGGAAGAAAAGCACGGAGGATACGCAGTGGACCAGAGTACCTCACGAGAATCAGCATATAGTTTTGCAGAAAGCTGATCTCGGTTTTCATTCATTTGTTGTGGAAAACCGGAAAAGGCAGGAAAGCGCGGATGAGTTGAACCGGCTTGGGAAGAAGTAAACAAGACGAGAGGTGGTAACCATCAGGTGGTCGCAGCCGCAGTGAGTTGCCTAACACTCAACGTGAACGTTGAAAATATCGGGTAGCGGCCACCACGGAAGGGCGCTAGGTATCTTTTTTATTAAAATATAGCATTCTGCTAAGCGGGTAAATAAAAGGTGTTATTTGTCATGTCGAGATCGGATGAAAGAGATAACTACTTATCACCGGTGCAGAAAGCGGAATCTGGAGAATATGTCCCAAAACATTGCAGAAGGAACATCCTTGAAGGATCTGACATCAGCTATGTCGAAGCTGCTCGACATAAAGTTAAAAAATCTGCCAACTCAATAGGACGTCGAAGGGCTTAAACAAGAGCTGAAAAGCGATATTGGGACTATTTCTCTGCAGGTCAAACAGCTTACCGACGACAATGCGCGGCTCAAAGAAGAGGTTATAAGCCTTCGCTCAGATAGAGAAGTTGATTAGCGAACCAGAAATATGTTGCTAGAACAACAAAAGAAAAAAAATTTAGTTGTAAAAGTTCTGAAGGTGGAAAAAAACTGCAAATTGGCTGTCAAAACTCTGATTGAAGAGAAACTACAATAAAGAGGATCAAGGGTTTCCGATGTGCGAAAGCTTATTGAGCGGGATGGCAAAATTATGGTTTTAGTGGAATGTGAATCCCAAGGAGAAGCGGAGAATATTTTGAAGAATGGCCATAAATTGCGTGGAAGTCAGGTGTTCCTTGACAAGGACTTGACATTGGAAAAACAGGCAAATAAAATGGCTCTTCTAGAGCTAAGAAAGTTTCTTCTGGCCATTCGCAGGGAAACAAAAGTAAAAGTCCAAAACGACAGTATTAACGTAGACGGAAATTGGATGTCCTTTAATAATAATAAGGTGCTTATGTGGCAAGGAAAACCAACTGAAACAAAATTAAAGGAAATAAACGGAAACAGTTTGGAAATGTCTCACATTAATTATGCGTCCCTAAGCCAAAAGTCGAAGTCAAAAAACTAAAAAGAAACAAGAATAAATGTAGTATATGTAGTCCTTTGTTAAAATGTAGTAATGTTGCAGGTGCAAATGCGAATGAAGAGGCCGATACCATAAAGAGACTGGAGATCAGAATATTGTCCTATAACGTGACAGGAATAAAAAATAAGCTTATATATAACGATTTCTTTCAGTACATTGCGTCGTTTCAAATTTTCATTCTATCTGAAACATTCCTTGAAGCCAAATTGGATGCTGTCGACGTCAAATTTAAAGATTTTGTGCTTAGATGGGTGCCCGCCATCCGAACTAGCGCAAGAGGACGAGCAAGTGGTGGAATGTTATTTGGAATAAAAAAAGAACTTCATGACCGGAATATAATTAGATGCATAAATGTAGATGAGACCAGTATTATCCAACTGAGGACTGTAGAAAATGAAAACCTGCACCTGCTGCCAGTGTATATTAACTGCAATCATTGGGAAAGAGATTCTGGGAAGTTATATGAGGTTTTAAACCATGCTCGACTAAATGAAAGTGCACTGATCATAGGAGATTGTAACGCAAGGCTGGGTGAAGCTTAACTTCATGGATTCGACCAACAGTTAGTCACACAATGAAGCCCGTAATGCCAAAGACAAAGTAACAGACGCCAATGGCCGGCACCTAATGGACTTGGTCGAGCTGTTTGGCTTCTTGCTGGTCAATGGAAGGTCGGCAAGCGATCCTTTGGGCGATTACACTTTTATGAGAGGTGAAGCTCAGTCCACCATCGACCTATGTATGGCACGCGGTACATGGATAGAAACTATCAAGGACTTCCAAGTGAGCAGTCAAATATTCTCTGACCATCTCCGTTGGAAATTACAGTCATCCTCTCCACAACATCGGACTCAAGCACAGCGCCGCTCGGACTTTTACCAAGCTTGATCTGGCGAAATCGAGAGAGTGAAAACTATAGGACAAAGTTGGACTGAAACCTGGCAACAAATTGTGTGGCAGATTTGATAGCCCCTGACGAAATTGAAGGATTTCTTACAGAGTGCATTACCAAAGACGTTAATAATCGAGAACGAAGAAAGCCCAGAGACTTTAAGCAAGAGTGGTACACGGAGCAGTGTGAGGCAGCTCGAATACTTTCTTTCAACTTGCTAAGGCAGGCCAAATCAACAAAGGCAGCAAGTGCAGTGGTAATGTATCATGAAGTAAACGCCGCATACAAGTTAACTTGTCAAAACGCTCGGACGCAATTTTACATTAACCTAGCGAGATCATTGGATTCCATAACAGTAAGCAGGGTATATTGGAGTACTATTAGGAAACTCAATAGAAACTCATTTGTAAAATCAATGGAAGTTAATGCAGATGTTCTAGGAAAAAATTTCGATCTTATAGCGCCTCCAGACTGGACGCTATCGCTGCACTTTGCAATGCCGTGGGTAAAGAATCATTCTTTAGATGGATGTGTGACAGGACTAGAAGTGGAAAATGTACTTTCAATGATAAAAAAAAGAAAAGTACCCGGGCCTGACAGGATATTATCGGAATTTATAAAGAACGCTACTCCTCAATTTAAAGCCAGTCTTGTCACTGCTTTCAACAAGTTCTTGGGATCGGAAACAGTCCCAAAGAGCTTTCAAAAAGCTATAATTTTTCCCATCTTTAAGAAAGGCGACCCGAAAGTGACATCTAACTACCGAGGAATCTCTTTTCAAAATGCGTTAGCTAAAGTTTTCTCTGCGTTGCTACTCGAGCGGCTAAAAAACTGGGTAAAAAACTACAATATTCTTACTGAATTCCAAGCCGGTTTTATCGACAGCGGAAAAAAGTTATACGCGTTCTTTGTAGATTTCAGAGCTGCCTTTGACTCTATAGACAGAAGAACCCTAAACTACAAGCTCAGCAATATCGGCATATCAACGGCATTTTTGAACGTCCTACAAAGCTTGTACACGGATAACCTGGCGGCAGTATGGGATGGAGAACAACTATCCTAGTGGTTTACCACGGAAGCTGGAGTAAAGCAAGGATGTCTACTCAGCCCTCTCCTGTTTTCCCTGTTTTAAAACGACATAACGGATAGCCTGCCTTGCTGTATTGAAATATGCAGATGCGCGATCAAGGCTCTGCTGTATGCAGATGACATTGTGATCCTCGCCGAATCCCCCGTTGAACTGCAAACAATGATTAATGCTCTGCACAAATACTGTTTGTTATGGAGATTGTTAGTAAACATCGAGAAGTCGAAAGTTCTGATTTTCAAGAGGCATTGGAGAAGGCTAGCACAAAACGAAAAGTGGAATTTAGGGTCTATTCAGCTAGAAATTGTCAAGTCGTATAAGTATCTGGGAGTCTGGATTTACCACTACGGTCGTTTCAACAACCATTTACAGGAGAAACTTCGAGAAGCAAAACTAGCCATAATCTGCACTTGGAAATCGCTGCTAGGAAAAAAAGGACGGAAAAAAGGACGTTAGCAAGTACAAGCTGTTTAGTGCAGCAATGCGGTCAATCCTTTGTTACGGCGCGCAGGTCTGGGGCATCTCTCCTTATGAAGAAGTTGAAAGCCTTCTAAGATTGTTCTTAAAGAAAATATTTCGTCTACCCAGATTTACTCCGAACAGGATGCTATATCTTGAAACAGGACTGTCGCCGCTGCATATCTTTACAGCTGAAATGCATTTCAGGTATATCCAGAAAGTGGTTACCATGCCCGAACATAGGCTGCCACGAATTCTAGCGAACTTTTTGGTGCAGGAGCGTAAGCAATGGGTCATAGAATGGGAGACGCTTGCCGAGACCTACGGAGAAAGGCTACAGTTAGGCGATTCTTCACAATGGTCGCAATGGGCGAAAAATATTCTAGCACATATGGACGAAACCTATAGGACTAAGTTCAAAATGGAATCAAATAGAAGCACAACTTGGATGACTCTTAGGTCCCTTAATTATGATTTGGGACTTGATAACATTTTACTGACGCTTTCACCGTTGAGAAGATTCGTATCATTTTCATGGCCAGGTGAGAAATCCTCCCACTAAGCTATATCCCAATCGTGACAGCCAGCGACAAGGTGTGCCCGATCTGCAATATGAGGGAGCAGGAAAACGCATGTTTCGCCCATACTCCATCCCCATCACACATACGTGTGCCAAATGGATCGTCGCGGGCCATGCAATGCGATCCCCTATTGTCAAGGTTGTCAGTCAAAAGTTAAGTCATTGTTCTTGACCTACTCCACTTCTCGCGTCAGCACACCCCCTTGTTAAAGATCTAGCCCTTCATGGTTTTGATTTCTTTTTCACATTATAAATCTATTGAGTATATATTTCGGCGTACGTCGTAACATAATATTGGCTATGCATGGGAACTTCGTTTCGACACACTGACCCTCCTTTTAATCCTGGGCGATGGGAACGCGACGCTCTGGATCCTGGGCTTTGGAAGTCGTTACAATGGTTATACCCGTTACTCGTAGAGTAAAAGGGTATACTAGATTCGTCGGAAAGTATGTAACAGGCAGAAGGAAGCGTTTCCGACCCCATAAAGTATATAAATTCTTGATCAGGATCACTAGCCGAGTCGATCTAGCCATGTCCGTCTGTCCGTCTGTCCGTATGAACGCTGAGATCTCGGAAACTATGAGAGTTACAATACTGGGATTAGGCACGCAGATTCCAGAGATTCCTGCGCAGCTTAAGTTTGTTTCAGTAGAGTGCCACGCCCACTCTAACGCCCACAAACCGCCCAAAACTGTGGCTCCTACAGTTTTGATGCTAGATAGAAAATTTTAACTGAAATGTATTGTTCTCATCAATACCTATCGATTGACCCAAAAAAAAAGTTTGCCACGCCCACTTTAACGCCCACAAACCGCGAAAACCTGTGACGCCCACAATTTTTATGCTAGATAAAAAATTTTAACTGAAATGTGTTGTTCTCATCAATACCTATCGATTTGTCCAAAAAAAAAACAACAACAAAAAAATAACACTATGGCAGTATAAATATGTATGTATGTACTTACGGCTCCCAGCTTTGGGGTAATGCAAGCAACATCAACACAACCAAAAATTATGCGAACAATCACTGGGGCACCAGGTATTTTCGGTTCGAAAATATCCACAGGTGCCTTGGTATACCGCCGGTCGAAGATGAAGTATCAAAACATACACTGCACCCAAATAATCTCGAAAGGAATCTAAGACGGGCCCCGAACAGAACCCATCTTCTTCGAAACGAAGTAGGCAATACCTATCAGGGCCATTTAGTCTTAACTCAGTCTACATAACTGCTATATTTATTGTTAGCCTCGTTATAGAGAAGATTTAACAAGAGCAAGTGCAAAAAAATGATTTACTTTAGATCAATAAGGAACAAATTAAATTGAGATAAATGCGGTCCTGCGCGTCAGTAAGCTATTACAATTTTATATTAAAAAACAAAAACAAGATGAAAAGATTGGTGACCAAATGGTCCAATCAAATTTAAACAAGGAAGAACGCTATAGTCCAGTACCTCGACTATCAGATACTCTTTACTCAGCTAAAGGGACAAAGGGAAATGGAGATATGCAAGCAGCAAAGTGAGACTGAAATGCGCCACCTGCTCCTGATCTCAATATAGATTTAAGCGTTATGGGCGTTAGAGTGGGCGTGGGCGTCGATCGATAGGTATTGACGAGACTAATGCATTTCAGTTAACATTTTTTTAAAGCATGGAAATTGTAGGTGCCACAGGTTTGGGCGGTTGTGCGCGTTAGAGTGGGCGTGGCTGCGCTTAAAGCTATGGAATCTAAATCCGAACTTCCAATTCTCAATCTTTGATAGTTTCCAAGATATCCGCGTTCATATTTACGATTTTTTGAAGTTTGTGGGCGGCTTGTGGATGTTAAAGGGGGCGTGGCAAAATTTTTTTGGGTCAATCGATAGGAATTGATCAGAACAATTCATTTCAGCTAAAATGTTCAGTCTGGCGTCAAAACGGTAGGAGCTACAATTTTGGGCGGTTTGTGGGCGTTAGAGTGGGCGTGGCACGCTGCTGAAACAAACTTGCGCTGTGTAAGAAGCTCAGGAATCTGCAAGCCAAGTCCCAATAGCCTAGCTCTTATAGTTTCGGAGATCTGGACTCGACTAGTGATCCTGATCAAGAATATATATACTTTATGGGGTCGAAAACGCTTCCTTCTGCCTGTTACATACTTTCCGACGAATCTAGTATACCCTTTTACTCTATGAGTAACGGGTATAAAAATTAATATTTAACAGCATACCATTTACAGCGGAGGTAAATTTAAAACTATTTTTACCCCAATGCTGAGGCAAGGATAACACAAAAAGTATTTTGACATCTTGCAACATTTATGGAAGGCTTTCCAATTGACTTAAAAAATAATGTTAAATAAAGTTATAGCCAAAAAAAGGCATATCAATGATACCATTTTCCACGCCCACTCTAACGCCCATAACGCTTAAACCTGTATATCGCCGGTAGGTGGCGCATTTTAATCTCGCTTTGCTACTTGCATATCTCTATTTAGCTGAGTAACGGGTATCTGATAGTCGAGGTACTCGACTATAGCGTTCTTCCTTGTTTTTTATATATATATACGTGCGATGTTAGTTGGCGGTTCACAAAAACATAACACAAAAACTACGTTACACAAAAAAATAACACTATGGCAGTATAAATATGTATGTATGTATGCATCGTATGGGAGTTCCGCTTCGGCACACGTCAGCTCCAATGCTCGGGGTGGGGTTGGTCAGTGCAGCTCCATTTTCTAATTCAACGTATTTGTGGGTTTTGTTTCACTTGCATTCAGAAATGCATGCAATCGCAAATTGTTTGAAATTGTTTTAGCGATTCACTTTTTGTTTGTAATTAAATGTAATTTTTTCGCCGCATATTGGTTTATTGTCTTTTTCTGTGTCACTTTGCTGCAACTGCTCTATTGAGGCTCCGATGTGGGCTACTACTTTCTCCAAGGCGTGATGTTGGTCGCGGCGTCTCTGCACAGATCGTTTGTACATCCTAACGACTTTTAGGATGCGGTCGATTACAGGACCGGTACCAGGACTTTCTTCTAGGTCAATCGTGGCCGTTGTTCTGGCCACGCGACACCCGAGAATTGCCGAATTTCATTGCTTGTCATTTGCGCCCCTGCCTCTGACTCAAGATGTTGTTTCGCTGGGTGAATCTTTGTATGGGGAGGGCGTACGTAACAATCTTTTGTGGAGAGCTCATACAAATTTAAGCTCTCCGATGAATATAGTCACTCCTATTAGAAACTCCTCGGGTACTTGAGCCCACAGCGACCAAGGCAGAGCTGAAACCTTTGCTCAACATCTACGAATTTTTTTTTTTAGCCAAACGCCGACCCAAACTCTTATGATCTACCGTCGCTTCGCACTGAAATAGAGAGGGCCGATTTTCTTTCGAGCACGTTAAGCCGTGAGTGTCATTAGAAAGCAACTGAAACCAAAAAGGCTCCAGGATTGGACTTAATAAACCCAAAAATGATAAGAGAACTTCCAAACCGTGCAGTACTTCAAAAAAAAAAATGGAAAAAGTCTATTGTCATAATTATATCAAAGCCTGGGGAAGACCACACAATCCTTCATCGCGCCATTGAAGCTGGAGTTCCACAAGGTAGCGCACTGGGCCCTTCTCTGTTTAACCTGTACACAGCAGATATTTCAACAATCGAAAAGTCAATAACGTCAACATTAGAGCAACAGCTCAACTTGCAGACCATCTGGTGGTACTTAAGAAGTGCCGAATCAAAATGAATGAACAAAAGTGTATACATATAACGTTTACTCTTAACAGACAATCAAGCCCCCCGCTAACATTGAACAGTACACAGATCCCCCAAGCCAACGATGTAACATTTATCGGCGTCCACCTCGACAGGCGTCTAACCTGGAGGAAACACATTGAATGCAAGAAAGAACATTTCAAAACTTAGAGCTAGCACCCCACACTGGATTGTAAATTCTCTATAACCCGTGAGTCTGGACCTCAAGGTTCTGCTCTACAATTCCACTGTTAAGCCCATTTGTACTTACGGCTCCCAGCTTTGGGGTAATGCAAGCAACATCAACACAACCAAAAATTATGCGAACAATCACTGGGGCACCAGGTATTTTCGATTCGAAAATATCCACAGGTGCCTTGGTATACCGCCGGTCAAAGATGAAGTATCAAAACATACACTGCACCCAAATAATTTCGAAAGGAATCTAAGACGGGCCCCGAACAGAACCCATCTTCTTCGAAACGAAGTAGGCAATACCTATCAGGGCCATTTAGTCTTAACTCAGTCTACATAACTGCTATATTTATTGTTAGCCTCGTTATAGAGAAGATTTAACAAGAGCAAGTGCAAAAAAATGATTTACTTTAGATCAATAAGAAACAAATTAAATTGAGATAAATGCGGTCCTGCGCGTCAGTGCTTACTGCTATTACAATTTTATATTAAAAAACAAAAACAAGATGAAAAGATTGGTGACCAAATGGTCCAATCAAATTTAAACAAGGAAGAACGCTATAGTCCAGTACCTCGACTATCAGATACTCTTTACTCAGCTAAAGGGACAAAGGGAAATGGAGATATGCAAGCAGCAAAGTGAGACTGAAATGCGCCACCTGCTCCTGATCTCAATATAGATTTAAGCGTTATGTGCGTTAGAGTGGGCGTGGGCGTCGATCGATAGGTATTGACGAGACTAATGCATTTCAGTTAACATTTTTTTAAAGCATGGAAATTGTAGGTGCCACAGGTTTGGGCGGTTGTACGCGTTAGAGTGGGCGTGGCTGCGCTTAAAGCTATGGAATCTAAATCCGAACTTCCAATTCTCAATCTTTGATAGTTTCCAAGATATCCGCGTTCATATTTACGATTTTTTGAAGTTTGTGGGCGGCTTGTGGATGTTAAAGGGGGCGTGGCAAAATTTTTTTGGGTCAATCGATAGGAATTGATCAGAACAATTCATTTCAGCTAAAATGTTCAGTCTGGCGTCAAAACGGTAGGAGCTACAATTTTGGGCGGTTTGTGGGCGTTAGAGTGGGCGTGGCACGCTGCTGAAACAAACTTGCGCTGTGTAAGAAGCTCAGGAATCTGCAAGCCAAGTCCCAATAGCCTAGCTCTTATAGTTTCGGAGATCTGGACTGGACTAGTGATCCTGATCAAGAATATATATACTTTATGGGGTCGAAAACGCTTCCTTCTGCCTGTTACATACTTTCCGACGAATCTAGTATACCCTTTTACTCTATGAGTAACGGGTATAAAAATTAATATTTAACAGCATACCATTTACAGCGGAGGTAAATTTAAAACTATTTTTACCCCAATGCTGAGGCAAGGATAGCTCAAAAAGTATTTTGACATCTTGCAACATTTATGGAAGGCTTTCCAATTGACTTAAAAATAATGTTAAATAAAGTTATAGCCAAAAAAAGGCATATCAATAATACCATTTTCACGGTGATGACTCTTTATTTATAGTTGCTATGTTCAGCCAAACTGTTCTTACTTCCGTTACCTCACTCTCCCCTTATTTATATAGTTATATGAACTTTGACGTTAACTTCTTCTGTTTGTAATTTTTACTGGCTTTGTCATTTAAAGTAATTATTACCAGCCAGCAGTGTTGGGGCGTGGGGGTACATCAAAAACACGGGGATTTTGGGGTTTTTACGCCGCGTGCCTAGATGTATATGGGTTTACTTACGCGATTTCTGGGACAAATAGCATATTAATGGCCCCCGCCTCCCTCCCAACACTCATTAACGTATGCGGGTTCTGGGACAATTAGCATAATCCAATAAATTTACTGATTTTAATGGGCTTTGAAGTCATAAAAATGTGACGATCATGTCTATAAAGAGTAAACTTAATTACCCCATCGCCCCCACATCCCCATGTGACAATATTGATCATGTACCCTTCCCCTCATTATGTGCAATTAATAGTCATGTGAGAAAGGTGCACGTGTGAAAGGTCGCACACCCATCGTATCCAAAGGTTGTTATCTCAGAGGAGATTGCCCCCATCGCCCCACATCCCAATGTGACAATATTGATCATGTAAATTAAGATTGTCACTGGTAATATGTTAAAAAAATATATTTTATTTTTTAATTAAACTTGGTGTTAAACCTTTTAATTATTATCACTAATACAAGACACTAATTTACAACTGTCGAACCGATCGCGGCCTCGGACAAAATAGGACTGCCGCTTAATTCTAAAAGACTATCCAACGAACCTCGGCCAGAAGTTTTTCTTTCTTAAGCTTCCAGAACTAATTTTTGTTAAAAATAAAAGCTTATGCTGAAACTGTCGCATCTCGCTGTGAAATGAAATTATGCTGGCCGATGCAATTTGATTCAAAATCCGAACGCAATATGATCTGAACTTAGAACGCAATACTGTGTGCTTCGAGCGGAAGCTGATGTTTACTTTAAGTTGGGTTTGTTTATCTTGGCTGGACCACCAAGAGCGGACCGCAAAGCCAAAGGCGAGGGCAAAGACAAAAGCAAATGCAAAGGCACAGGCAAAGATCGCTTAGATTGAATTTTGAAAATTGTTTATTAATTCCATATGAGGCCCGGTTTCACGGGTTGGATAACTCTCCCCCTTCTAAAATGGATCGTCCCGATTCATTATGAATTTCCTTTAAACGATCTCTTAGTTTTGAAAAAAAACATTGATCTTGGTTTGTATCTTTTTCTCTCAAAATTTTTTCTTGGTTTGTAATTTCTCCTTTCAAAATTTCTTCTTGATCTAGATTTTCTTCTTTTAAAATTATTTCTTGGTTTGTATTGTTTTCTAGTTCTGGCCGTTGTTTTTTGGTTACAAAAATAAAGTTTCTGTATTTTATATAAAGTATAAATATTAAAAATATAATGATAAGAATTAATAATATAAAGGAAATTGATATTTTGGTATTATTAATCTTTATAATTGGATTGATAATGTTTATATTGTCAAGAGTTAGTTCCCAATTGTTTGAAGCAATATATTCTGAAATGTCATAATTTATGAATTTATGCTGAGCTATATAGTTCAATATTATGTTTTCGCTGTTAATGTAGGTGTTGTTATTTATAATGATTGAGTCATTGAAAAAAATTAAATATGAACCTTTTAGTTGAGTGTAGTCTACTTTATTTGTTCCTGTTATTAAAATGGCACCTGTCCTGTAAGATATCAATTTTCTTATAAATTTCTCTTATATTAGAGCAGTTGGCTTTTTCGCCATTTAATAATTTTATAAAACAATTAGTTTCAAAACTTAATTTACAATAGTTGTTAAACATTTATTTCTTAAAATTAGTCATTAGGTAATATTTGTTTTTGCAATTGGCAACTTAATTATTTATTAATAATTTTCCATCGGATTGTGCAATAGCTCTTGTTTTGTATAGGTCACATTTACCGTTAATCATGGGATATTTTATGTAAACTATAAGTAAATCGTTATTAAATAAAATTTTAAAAGTTGATATGTCCATTAGGTCAGATAATACTACAGACTGTTTTTCATGATTGTAAATTTCCTTAATTTCATTCTCGTTTAAAATTTTTGTATTACAAATTTTTGTTTTTTCTAAGATAATAGTATCTAATAAATTTTTGTAAATCAAATGTGGGCAACCTCAAACGATGTTTTCTTAAAATTTTTTTCTCATTGAAAACTACATTTTGTAAATTTTCAGTAAGATATTTTACTTCATTAAATAATTTAGAATTTATTCTGAATTGCTTGTTGTTGTTTTCAATTAAGCTGTCTATTTTGTTCTGAACCGTTATGAAATCATCGTGATCAGGAGTACCTGCTATCCATTTCCATAAAGTTCCTATTTCAATAATTCCTCTTTTTTGTCTTTTTGGCATTATTTCTGATAAAGTTAATTTTTTGAGTTCTAAGTCCATTGAAATTTCCCATTCTATGTCTGTTTTCGATGATTTATTCAAAAAACTTGTTTCAGTGTTAATTATTTCTTCATAAAAACTTAAATTAGTTACGTGAAATAAATCTGCGTATGAATCGTACGTCAATACGTCTTTATTGTCCTTAAATAATAAGTATTCGTGACTTGTATAGTCAACTATTTCAGAACTTGTTGTTTTCTGTTCTCATTATGTGTTTCTAACATTCTTGTTTGTGTATTTTTCAAAATAATATGAATATTATCATGATCAATTTTATTATAAAGGATATCAAAAGGTTTTTCGTATGTTGTGGAATGAATGCTCTGATTATATTTTTGAGCGGCTCTAATAACTATTTCGGAATAATTAGTTAAATTAAACTCTTCTTTTATGCAGCGAGCTATTTCTGTTAATGTCGAGTGTGCCCTTTCAACTTGTCCGTTTGAAGTACTAAGTCTTGGGTCTGCGTAATGCAAAGTAGTGTCACACCTCTGTGCAAATGATTTAAATTGGGCCGAGGTAAAACTCGGTTCGTTATCGGCCATAATTACTTTTGCCTGGGAAAATTGTTGGAGTAGATCCATTACCCTAATTTCAATGTTTAACTTATTTAGAATTTCTTTAACAACAAGGAATTTGGAATACGCGTCTATACAAGTAATAAATGTTAAATTTTGCGCGTAGTATATGTCTACATGTAAATTTTCTCCTTCTTTAGTTAGAATAGGGGCTTCCCCGATTGGAATTTTTATTGGGTGCCTGTTATATTTATTTTCATTACAAATCACACAATTTTTGATATATTCCTTTAATTTTGTAAATAAGTTTGGCCAATAATAGAACCTACTGATTTGTTTGTAATTTTCATCTAGCCCCCTATGAGCTCGACTGTGTGTTTCTTCTATTATTATGGCTTTTATCTTCATCGTTTTCTATGTCTTGAAGAAAGATTCTTGTAAAAAGAAATTGGTTAGTGAAATTATTTTTTAAGGGTAATTGAATGTGATATTAGTCCTCTAATGTACAGTGAATTCCTACCGCAATGTTAGGTGGAATATACTCTTTTAATAAGTTTGTTAAATTTTCTGGTGTGTCATATTCAATTAAGTGTCGTGTCCTGCCAAAAACTTCCAATGACTCATGTATTGTAAACCTCCCCGTTGTTAATAACAGTTGTTGTTTAAACTGATTTAACGGCTTATTACATTTTCAAAACTGCTTTCAGCTGAATGCTGTGTGTTTTGATCTGAGTTTGACTGTTCTACATCACTGTCTGTAATGTTATTTATTTGTATTCGAGATAATGCATCGGCTACAACATTTGTTGTACCGAGTTTATATATTATTTTTGGGGTAAAACTTTATATGAAAGAATACCATCTTTTCATTTCTATGTTGGGATTTTTATCGGAAATCGTGAAAGATAAGGACTGATGATCTGTTTGGATTTCTATACCAATTACTCCGTACAGATAGTTTCTCAAATTTGTTAAGGCCCATACTATGGCTAGCAGTTCCTTTTTGTTTGTGGCATAAAGTTGTTTGGTTTTATTAAGTGTTTCACTTGTGCTATTAGATTATCTTTTAGTTCGATAAAAGCTTGTATAGCTGAATCGTCCAACTGTATTAAAACTCTTGTTGATATTTTTTTAGAAACATTTCCATTTTCCCCTCCTAAATATTTTGTAAGAGGTTTTGCAATTTTTGCATAATTACGGACAAATTTTCGGTAGTAGCCAGTTAGGCCTAGAAAACCTCGAAGTTCTCTAATATTTTGTAACGAATATCTTGAAATTGTGGAAATTTTTTCAGGAACTTTTTTTATTACATTAAAAGAAACAATGTAGCCAAGAATCGAGGTTTCTAATTTAAAGAGTTTAGATTTTTCGAGAGAAATTTTCATATTTGCTCTTTGTAAAATGCTTATTATTTGAGTTAAGTCCGAGAAATGTTGCTCGATTGTGTTTGAAAAAATTATAATATCGTCCATGTAGACGTGGCATGTTTTTCCTACTTGTTCTCTGAGAATATCATCCATTGCTCTCTGGAAAATTCTGGGCGCATTTGTTAATCCGAAAGGCATGCGTAATAATTATAATTTTCCGTTGTTAATGGAAAAAGATGTTTTTTCGTTATCTGAGTCTTTTATTAAAATTTGATGGAATCCTGATTCCAAGTCAATTGTTGAAAAAAATGTTGCCTTTCCTAAGTTGGCTAATATAACAGAAGGGTCTTGCATCGGATATCTGTCCGGTATTGTGTTCTCATTTAATTTTTTGTAGTCTATAACGAGTCTGTGTTTAAGGCTACCGTCTTCGTTTTGGCCTTTTTTGGGTACCACCAGAACTGGTGAATTGTAAGGACTTCTACAAGGCCTTATAATATTTTCATTTAACATTCTATTGATTTCGCTATTAACGAAATCTGAAACCGATAAGGCATATTGATATTTCTTGCCATAAATTGCCCTGTCATTAATTGTATTTATTTCGCCACGAATGTCAGTTCTAAGAGCAATTTGTACGTTTATTTTAGAATGTTCCTCTTCAATTATGTCTATTATTTTTTTTCTCCAAATCATCTTCTTGATTTGAATTTAACATTTTAATGTTATTAATTTTATTTTTTTCAGAATCTTTTGATCCAAATTTTTTACTTTTTTATTGACGGAAAATTCTTTGTCGGCGTGTTCAGGATATTTAGATCCCAAACTATTTGTTTTTTTTGTTGACGGATAATTCTACGTCGGTGTGTTCACGATTTTTAGATCCCAAACTATTTGTTTTTTTGTTGACGGATAATTCTACGTCGGCTTGTTCGGGATTCCGTGATCCCAAGCTAAATAAACTATTTTCAACCATTTGTGATTCTGTTTTGATTTCACTTTGATCTTCAAAGTATTTTTTTATAATATATTCTTTTAGTGGAAGGATAATTTTTCCTTCAGTTAACGATAATTGGATTAAAGAACTATTTTCATCACAAAATAATTTTTCTTCTTTTTCGTTATATTTGATCGTCCCTTTTTGAATATCAAGTACCGCTCCTATCTTTTTTAAAAGATTAAAACCTATAAGTAAGTCGGATTCTAACCCTTCTATTTCATAAAGTACTTGTTTTATGTTAAATATTGTTATTAAATGATAATATTTTATTATTGTAAACCCATTAATGGTTGAAACTCTCTTGTAAATTGGGAGCTCTTTTTTATTTTGATAAATTCCCTTTTTTATGTAACAGGATGTTGCTCCTGTGTCGATTAAAACTTTTAATTCTTTTTCGATTTTTATACCTGTT
The DNA here is from genome assembly GCF_043229965.1 of Drosophila suzukii. Taxonomy (NCBI): domain Eukaryota; kingdom Metazoa; phylum Arthropoda; class Insecta; order Diptera; family Drosophilidae; genus Drosophila; species Drosophila suzukii. Next base: position 49,771,709 of record NC_092082.1, on the reverse strand, counting down.
ACTCGTAGAGTAAAAGGGTATACTAGATTCGTCGGAAAGTATGATCAGGATCACTAGCCGAGTCGATCTAGCCTTGTCCGTCTGTCCGTATGAACGCTGAGATCTCGGAAACTATGAGAGTTACAACACTGGGATTAGGCACGCAGATTCCTGAGATTCCTGCGCAGCGCAAGTTTGTTTCAGTAGAGTGCCACGCCCACTCTAACGCCCACAAACCGCCCAAAACTGTGGCTCCTACAGTTTTGATACTAGAATAAAAATTTTAACTGAAATGTATTGTTCTCATCAATACCTATCGATTGGTCCAAAAAAAAGTTTGCCACGCCCACTTAACCGCTCACAAACCGCGAAAACCTGTGCCGCCCACAATTTTCATGCTAGATAAACAAATTTAACTGAAATGTATTGGTCTGGTCGAAACCTATCGATTGGTCTAAAAAAAAATTTGCCACGCCCACTCTAACGCCCATAACGCTTAAATCTGTCTACCGCCGGTAGGTGGCGCATTTTAATCTCGCTTTGCTACTTGCATATCTCTATTTAGCTGAGTAACGGGTATCTGATAGTCGAGGTACTCGACTATAGCGTTCTACCTTGTTTTATCTGTTCTCATCAAGTAGGGTAATCCTACTCCGGATTCTGATCTAAAAAATGATCCTCTTCTATATTATTTACTCTCATATTTTTTTGAGCAGGCTGATTAGTTGAATCAGTTGATTCCCGCTTTAACGGGGGATGTGGTTCAGATGGTTTGTTCTGACCGGCGCTTATATTTGTTTTTTGCGCTTGGTTTTGATTGTAATTATTTCTTGGATAATAATTATTATAATTTTGTCTGTTATTATTACCCCTATTAAAATTGTTATTAGGTCGATTTTGATACTGGTTTGATTCATCTATCTCCATGGGTTCAGGAGTAGACTGTACCTGATTGTTATTGGACTTCCAATTATTATTTTGTCCCCACTGATTGTTGTTACTCTGTCCCTGATTCCACTGATTATTTTTTACCTGTTGCGGAGATCTTTGATTGTATCTCAAATAATTTGAATTATTGTTATTAGTGGTCTTTTGATTAAAAGAATTATTATTTTGTTCTGGGCCATTACCATAATTTGAGTTATAATTTCTATAACTCATTCCAACGAAATTGTGAGCGAATTTTGCTCTCATATTATTACTTTCCATCTCCTGTACAAACGCCATTGCATTGGGCAAGTCTGTTGGGTTCATGGAATACAGAGTCGATGATATTGGGCCGTTAAGGCCAGTTTCGAAAACTCTTAGTGCACTCTGTCTATGTCTATTATTAATTTCTGAAGTGATTGGCTTATTACGGCCATACGTCATTATAGTTTTGTTAGTTAACAATGTTAGTTTCCTGTACACTTGGTTATAGTATTCCATTACACTTAGTTTTCCTTGTGTAAGAATACTTAATTCTTGTTCGATAATGTGTAGCGGTCTTCTATCACTAAAAACGAAGTCTAATCTGGCTAGGATTGCATAAAAATTTAGGACTGTTCCATGGGTGGTTAAAGCATCATTTGCTTTCCCGGTTATCTTGTTCCTTAATATTGATAGAGCTGCAAAATATCGCTTACTTTTTCGAATATACTGACTCATAGTGTTTTCTGCCGCTTCCCTCCAACTCACATATTTTTCAAGTTCCCCCTTAAATTCTGGAACTGATTTAATGATTTCATAAGATTCTTCACATTTTATTGAATTGTCAACTTCTTCAATTTTATAATCTTCTACTTTGTTGACATTTGTTTGAAGTTCGATTTTAAGTGTTTCTATTTCTTGTTTTAAAGAATTTACCTCCGAATAAACAATCTGTTTTATTAATTCTTTAGTCAAAAAGGCTTGCCTTTCTAATTCTTGATTCGCCATTTTGCTTGTGCTTGGCGTTTCGGTCACTTCCAAATTATTAAATAGATTCAACAAAACTTCTAGATCTTCCAGGATGTATTATATTTATCTTATAGTTATCTTTATCTTTATATTTATCTTTTGAATTAAATTTTTACTTAAAATATAATTATTCTTATTTCTTACGATATTTCAATTTTTAAGTTTTGTCTTCTTTGATTTTTGGGTTGCAGTCGTGATGAATTTTGGCTAGGGATTGCCCTTCAGCCCTTCCTTCCTTCTTTGTTATTTCGGTTGTAGTCGCGTTGAATTTTGGGGAGGGATTGCCCTTCAGCCCTTCCTTCCTTCTGTGAGTTATTAAAATATTTCCGTTCTTTTCTCTTTGGTTTTCCCGTTCGTTAAGTGTATATTTCATTTATTTATTTAATTATTATTTATTTATTTATTTTTTTTTTAATTATTGTTTAATTTTTAATTTTTATTGTTTTTATTGTTTAAAAGTAGTTTTCATTTTTTTAAAATTGTTTTTGGTTTCCACTGAATTTATTATTTTGTTTTTGTTGTGTGTTCTTGCACTGTGAATTTATTTATTTGGTCCACCTTTTTTATATATTACCAGCTATTTAAATGGATTATTGCATTAATTGATTTCCATTTAAATTTTTAAATCACGATCACTTGTCACAATGTTAGGTATCGTCGATTTGTGTGGATGTTTTGATTTTTCCACTAAAAATTGTTGGGTTTTTTGCGGCGCGAGTTCCGTTTAAATTAACTTGTTATAATTAATATGTTTTTAGGACTTATTTACGACACCGCCCCACGTTGGGCGCCAATTAAGATTGTCACTGGTAATGTGTTAAAAAAATATATTTTATTTTTTATTTAAACTTGGTGTTAATCCTTTTAATTATTATCACTAATACAAGACACTAATTTACAACTGTCGAACTGATCACGGCCTCGGACAAAATAGGACTGCCGCTTAATTCTAAAAAATTATCCAACGAACCTCGGCCAGAAGCTTTTCTTTCTTAAGCTTCCAGAACTAATTTTTGTTTAAAATAAAAGCTTATGCTGAAACTGTCGCATCTCGCTGTGAAATGAAATTATGCTGACCGATGCAATTTGATTCAAAATCGGAACGCAATATGATCTGAACTTAGAACGCAATACTGTGGGCTTCAAGCGGAAGCTGATGTTTACTTTAAGTTGGGTTTGTTTATCTTGGCTGGACCAACAAGAGCGGACCGCAAAGCCAAAGGCGAGGGCAAAGACAAAAGCAAATGCAAAGGAATAGACAAAGATCGCTTAGATTGAATCTTAAAAATTGTTTATTAATTCCATATGAGGCCCGGTTTCACGGGTTGGATAACTTGTATCCTTCCCCTCGTTAGGTGCACGTGAGAAAGGTCGCACAACCATAGTATCCAAAGGTTGTTATCTTAGAGGAACATATCCGATCATGTTAAAAAAAAGGTGTGATCACGTACCCTGTTGCCTCATTATCACAGGTGTTTCTGTGCACGTGAGAAAGGTCGCACACCCAAAGTATTCAAAGATGATTGCCTTAGAGGGACATGTCCGATCATGTTGGGGAATAATGTTTTCTATGATTTTAAAACTAGTTTAGAAATCAAAAGAACACCAATAAAATAAATAAAACAGACATTTTTTTCGCCCCAGAAAGTTTGACTGGTACATTTTCTAAGATCTCTCCTTTCCTCAAACGGGTCATAAACATGTCAAAAAAAGTGATTCAACCAAGAGATGCACCTGTCAATTACCTGACCGGAATAGAAAGGACACATGCACAACCCAAAAGGCGCACGCTCATTGACAAGATCATAGGCCTCACGCCAACGACCACACGGCTAGCAGTCTAGCTCTAATACGTTCCCATAATAGGGGTTAAAATCACGACAGCGCAAGAACTCGCAAGTAGCCGACATATCTCACTCAAGGAAAATATTTTCCATTTTCCGTACCTGTAATTTTATCTCGAATTTTATTTTGTAAAATAATAATACATTTATTCATTTATTTTGGTATTGTGAACATGATTTATGATATATTGAAATTAATTTTCTGGCTTCATTCCGGTGATTTGCGTAGAAGAGGCAGGCGCACGTTTCCGACGTCAATTCAGGATTACAAACTGTAAAGTGTTCACCATAATTCGTAGTTTTGAGATCATGTCCACCTCGATTCATGAACATAATTTTTGTGTTTAGAAGGTATTGAAAATGATGACCAATTATCTGACCTTTAAGTTGTTCAATAAATTGATCAATTGCCTCATGAAATTTAATTTTGTTAATTGTGTTTTCTTGTACGTCTTTACACATCTGGTCTCAACTTAAAAATGATGTATAACAATTATTTTATTGTTTTGGAGCTACTTTTAAAAAATGTCAAAATAATGTATGCATTGTTAAGAGCACAAACCCCGCCCTTAAGGTGTTTCACAATAGGGAAACCGGCTTCCTTTAAACCTGTTTAATGACGGTTAGCCAATTTCCTCGATATTAATGAGCTGACGACTCCCAAAAATCGTCCGTAGAAGTCGTTTCTTTCCCACACCTTTACTAATAATTTGTTTTTCGCTTGTAAATGTCCTTAGATATTTTGGAGTTTGTGGAAAACTGTTTTCTCCATCGTTCCAAAAAATTTGGTGATGTGTATTGGCTAACCAAATTGCAATCTTTCGAGATTTTGTATTTAGCAAAGTAAGATCATATGGTGGTTTTATTAAAAAACCATTACTCAAGTTTGGATCTTTTTCGAATACAATTCCAATTTCCTTTAGAATTAAATTATTATTATTATCAAAGAAACCTTGAACATTAATCGATACAGTATCTTTCAACATTTTTTTAATGTTAAAAAACTCGTTGTACTAGCCCGTTTAATGGGTTATATTCAACTAATCGGTCATGTATGAGGAGAGTAAGCTTGAGTATTTTCATGACTTGGTGTCTTCAGTTCTATTGAAATTCTCACTTCCATAGGACCAGTTTTCACTGATTCGTTTTGATATGAAAGATCAACAACAATAAAAGGGGCCTTCAATATAAATTCATTTGGGATCAAAAATGGTTGTGATTTACGAGTATAGTAACTAGATTGAAATCTTATATACATTTCATATAGGTGAGCATACTGATACTTAATACTGATTCTTACTAAAATCAACATTCAGATTAGCATATGGATATGACTCAGAATTCAAGTGAACTTTCAAGTTTAATAACTTATTTGTGATAAGTTCTCCATTTAGTGTAAATCCAATTATGGCTAATCTTGGTTTTTCGCGGTTAGCCGACAATTTCACAATCCAGCTGTGTTGTGGGGTTAGCATATGAACACCAACTCCGGAATGCGATTGGTAGGCTTACACCACTTTTACTAATATTGTACATCTTAATTTTTGCAAAATTGCTTGGAGTTACATAAGGATCTTTCCAGGTTATATTCGTCATTTCCAGTTTAAAAGTTTTGTTGATTTCTGATTTGTTTAAACACATTGCCAAGATCCTTAGTTAGCATCAACACTACTTCATGTTTACATTTTAACAAAACTTTTTTATAATCCTCAGCAAATCCCAACAAAATTTTTTAATGGAACAGAAAAGTTGAAGTGGGGTCCCGTAGAAATTTCGTCTCCAGCGCTCCATCCAGAATTTAATAGATATTGACTTTGAAGATTATCCAGAGATATACAATTTTTTAGGGTAGTAGTCATACCGACATGGACTTGACACGTTGGACACGTTGTATTTAGTTGATACCTAGCAGTATTTAGATGGTTACTTTCTGATTAATCTTGTTTTTGGATGGTTACTTTTTGAATAGTACCTGTACAGTACTTGGTTTTGGATGGTTATTATCTGTAAAGTACTTCATTTTAGATGGTAACTAACTGTTAACAAGTGTTATGAGTTGTTATAGTCTCTTATTAAGAATTATCAAAGCATACAAGCTAATGTTTCTCAGATGTGTTAGCCAAACACACTTGCAGTGAACTATCATTAACTGACTGTTATCAAAGTCACATGCCCAAGACCCAAGCCGCAGGACGACTGATAAGATCATACATCTCAAGACCATTGACCTCATTGAATAAAATACATTTCCATCATTTATACCTGTAGTTTTATTTACAGTCAGAAACAAATTTTGTAGGATCACTAACTATCTTTTTATATATTTTATTAATGTGAGCATATTTTATTAAATTCATAACTAATTATATATTATATATATTTGTATGTAATTAATTTTCTGACTTCATCCCTCTGTAAGAAATATATCGGTTATTAATCTTCGTTCCAAACGCAGATTAAATAAAACTACAGGTACAAATGAAGGAAATGTATTTTATTCAATGAGGTCAATGGTCTTGAGATGTATGATCTTATCAGTCGTCCTGCGGCTTGGGTCTTGGGCATGTGACTTTGATGACGGTCAGTTAATGATAGTTCACTGCAAGTGTGTTTGGCTAACATTATATCTCATTGGGATATATTATCTCACATTAACTTGTGTGCTTTGATAATTCTTATTAAGAGACTATAACAACTCATAACACTTGTTAACAGTTAGTTACCATCTAAAACCAAGTACTTTACAGATAGTAACCATCCAAAACCAAGTACTGTACAGGTACTATTCAAAAAGTAACCATCCAAAAACAAGATTAATCAGAAAGTAACCATCAAAATACTGCTAGGTATCAACTAAATACAACGTGTACAACGTGTCAAGTCCATGTCGGTATGACTACTACCGTAAAAAATTGTATATCTCTGGATAATCTTCAAAGTCAATATCTATTAAATTCTGGATGGAGCGCTGGAGACGAAATTTCTACGGGACCCCACTTCAACTTTTCTGTTTCATTAACAAATTTTGTTGGGATTTGCTGAGGATTATAAAAAAGTTTTGTTAAAATGTAAACATGAAGTAGTGTTGATGCTAACTAAGGATCTTGGCAATGTGTTTAAACAAATCAGAAATCAACAAAACTTTTAAACTGGAAATGACGAATATAACCTGGAAAGTTCCTTATGTAACTCCAAGCAATTTTGCAAAAATTAAGATGTACAATATTAGTAAAAGTGGTGTAACCCTACCAATCGCACTCCGGAGTTGGTATTCATATGCTAACCCCACAACACAGCTGAAATGTGAAATTGTCGGCTTACCGCGAAAAACCAAGATTTGCCATAATTGGATTTACACTAAACGGAGAACTCATCACAAATAAGTTATCAAACTTGAAAGTTCACTTGAATTCCGAGTCATATCCATATGCTTATCTGAATGTTGATTTTAGTAAGAATCAGTATCAAGTATCAGTATGCTCACCTATATGAAATGTATATAAGATTTCAATCTAGTTACTATAATCGTGAATCACAACAATTTTTGAGCCCATATTAATTTATATTGAAGGCCCCTATTATTGTGCTTACCCAAGCTTACTCTCCTCATACATGACCGATTAGTTGAATATAACCCATTAAACGGGCTAGTACAACGAGTTGTTTAACATTAGAAAAATGTTGAAAGATACTGTTTCGATTGATAATAATAATCTTTGATAATAATAAAAATTTTATTTTAAAGGAAATTTAAATTGTATTCGAAAAAGATCCAAACTTGAATAATAGTTTGTTAATAGAACCACCATATGATTTTACTTTGCTAAATACAAAATCTCGAAAGACTGCAATATGGTTAACCAATACACATCACAAAATTTTTTGGAACGATGGAGAAAACAGTTTTTCACAAACTCAAAAGTATCTAAGGACAATTACAAGCGGAACGCAAATTATTTGTAAAGGTGTGGAAAAGAAACGATTTCTACAGACGTTTTTTGGGAGTCGTCAGCTCATTAATATCGACGAAATGGGCTGCCCATCACTAAACAGGTTTATCGGAAAACAATTGTTATACATCATTTTAAAGTTGAGACTATATGTGTAAAGACCTACAAGAAAACCAAATTAAAAAAATGAAATTTCATGAGGAAATTGATCAATTAACTGAACAATTTAAAGGACAGATAATTGGTCATCATTTTCAATACCTTCTAAACACAAAAATTATGTTCATGAATCGAGGTGGACATGACCTCAAAACTACGAATTATGGTGAACACTTTACAGTTTGTAATCCTGAGTTGACGTCGGAAACGTGCGCCTGCCTCTTCTACGCAAATCACCGGAATGAAGCCAGAAAATTAATTTCAATTTATCATAAATCATGTTCACAATACCAAAATAAATGAATAAATGTATTATTATTTTACAAAATAAAAATTCGAGATAAAATTACAGGTACGGAAAATGGAAAATATTTTCCTTGAGTGAGATATGTCGGCTACTTGCTAGTTGTTGCGCGGTCGTGATTTCAATCCTTATTATGGGACGTATTAGAGCTAGCAGTCAGCCGTGTGGTCGTTGGCGTGAGGCGCATGATCTTGTCAACGAGCGTGCGCCTTCTGGGTTGTGCATGTGTCCCTTTTATTGCGGTCAGGTAATTGACATTTATGGAAAGGAAAGAATCTTACCAGTTAAACGTTCTGGGGCGGTAACAAAAATGTGTATTTAAAAATATTCCACATCTGAGAATCATTAACTTGTGAGATTTATTTTGTTGGGGTTCTTTTAATTTCTAAATTAGTTTTACAATCATAGAAAACATTATTCCCCAACATGGACATGTTCCTCTAAGATATTTCTAAACTAGTTTTACAATCATAGAAAACATTATTCCCCAACATGGACATGTTCCTCTAAGATAACCATCTTTGAATATAACCATTAATATGCTAATTGCCCCAGAATCCGCGTTTCCATACTACTAGCCAAACTTAACTTAAGCGCTCCAGAGCGGAGCTGTGACTTTGGGGAGAGATGGAGAGGGGAGCGGACGGCAGTGCGAGCGCGCGAGATGTAGACATCTGGATAAAACTGCCGCTCGACACTGCCTCCTGAAATTAAACGCCCTTTTGACGTGAACACGTGAAAAGTCTGGCTACCAACCCCATTATAGAGGACCAAACATCGACGGAGGACAATAAAAAAATTCGGGAGGACATATACTGGGAAAAGGAGGTCATGCCAGACATCGACATCGCTAATATACCAAGCGACAGCAACAAACAAGAAAGGTCGATTGAGAAAGCACAACCAGCTAGCAAGAAGTCCAGAATGACCAACTGTGGCACATGGTCTAGGTTTTTTGGTCATTGGCTTCATCGACCGAAGCGATAAAAGTGGGAGGATCCTAAGAAACCAATGGGTTCTGTCAGAAGGGCATTTGCGACAGGTGTACTAAAAGTGCAAGACGAGAACCAAGACCGCCCCAGAATACACAGCTGGGTGGTGGTATCAGAGAGATCGGCAGACCTTTACAAGGCTGACACCACCAAGGTTGGCGAGATCTACCCCTGGCCAAGTTGATCGTCGGTGAGGCAGCAGGTGTCCTGTGTAGCGCAGCAGATCAGGCTCCAACGACTACATGGAACATGATGACACCAACCACACAGACTAAGTGTCATCTGACTCGACTTCGCGGAGCTCTACAATGCATTGGAATTGCAGTTCCTGCTCGCTCGAGGGAACATTTCCCTGGAGATGGAAAGTCCAGAAGCTGTTGTTACTGAACAAACCTGGGAAGCCGCCTGGTGAAGTTTCCTTTTACAGGAAAATAAGCTTATCTCAAAACGGCTAGACCAGGCCGTAGATGCGGCTGGTGGCCTATTCCCCACCCAATTTGGTTTCCGGAAAGGAAAGTCCACACTAGACGCGATCCAAACGGTCACCGGGATAGCTGCGGAAGCCATACGCGGGAAGCATTGGAAAGGCGGTACAAAGAAATATCGTCTTCTAGTCACGCTCGACATCAATAATGTATTCAACACGGTGAACTGGACAAGGATTATTCAGGCACTAAGGCGGCAACGTATCCCAGAGTACCTCGAAAGGGTGCTGCTGTTCGATACGAGAGTTCAACGTTACTGCTGGGGTCCCACAAGGATCGGTCCTGGGACCCCTGTTGTGGAACAAAATGTACGATGGAGTGCTGAGGCTTCCCATGCCTGCCAACGTTCACGTGACTGGCTTCGCGGACGACGAGACTGGCTTCCCAAAGAGCTATCAAATATCTAGGCGTCATGATTGGCAGCAGCCTGTCTTATAAAGAGCCCCTGGAGTATGCCAACAAAAAGGGCGCAGAGTCCGCTAGATCGCTCTTGCAGATTCTTCTGAACACGCGGGGCCCAAAGCAGGAACGGAGGATCATGGTGATCTTCGTTACGTTCCAAGTCCTATATGCCGCCCCGGTATGGGCTAAAGCCGCCACGACGCCCTTGGACATGAGTGGCTTGGCCCGCGCGCACAGACTATGTGCCAACAGGATAATCTGTGCCTTCCGGAAAATCTCTGAGGAAGCGGCGCTGGTCATCGGTGGTCTAGTTCCAATACAAGAGCTAGTAAGAGCGGCAGCAGAAGTGAAGGCAACGGTTACGAGCACGGACGACCAATGCGCGAGGATCGACGGCCCGCGAGAGAAAGATCAATCTCTCGGTGGCAGGAGAGATGGGATTCCGTGACCTCTGGGCACTGGACCCACGCTCTCATTCCCGTTTTGAGTCCTTGGCTGGAAAGGAGGCATGTGCAGGTGGACTTCTACCTGACCCAGATCCTGAGTGGACACGGATGCTTCCGGTCGTACCTGAACCACCACATACTATTCGAGTGCGTGCGTTTCGTAGAGGACAGGACCGCCGTGGAAACAGCGAAACCGGTGTCAGCACTAGCCCCAGCACGCTAGTGCCAACCATGTTAAGAGGCCAAATGGAGTGGGACGCGACGGCCAAATTCGCCGCGCCTCTAGAGCCACAACACAGGATAGCTGAGAGAGAGAGGATAGGTCTGGACACGTAAACTGCCGCGGTTGTGCAAAGCATTGCTTTACGGCCGTACCGCACAACTTTTACAGTTTACGCCCGTTTATATAATATTTGTTAGTAGATGTAAGTCAATAAAGTAAAAAAGGAATAAAAAAAAGAATCTGACTCGAAGCTCGCCGATAATTTAAAGCAGCTGAGCACACAGAACACAATCCGACCAAGGGGTTCCAAGGCATAGCGGAGGAAGCGGAGCGTACCCAGTCCGACACAACCCATAAATATGATGCAGTACCTACGTTTATCTGCACCACAGCAAGGCAACATCGGCTGCTCTCCTCACGCACCTGGCAACACACAACAAAGACGTATTCCTCATCCAGGAGCCATGGATTGTCGCTAACAACATAAGTGGCTTCTTAAACCCTCTATACAAAATATTTAACATCAAGGATAACACCCAGAATATGCTCTCTAATTTAAACAAAGATCAACGCTTTTCTCATTCCACAGTTTAGCGAAGGCGACCCACATATATACCAACCATAGAATCATAAAAACCATAGGCCTCTAACTAACAGCGCAATGCCAAATCTCGTACAAGTTATCCAACCCGTGAAACGGTTCCACTTATGGAATTTATAAACACATTTTTGCCCTTGCCTTCAGCGACATTGCCCTTGCCTTTGCTTAAGATTCTTCCTCTGCCTTTTTCATTAGCTTCGAGGGTCGCGCTTGACCGTCTTGATAAGATAAATAAACCAATTGTAAAGTAAGCAAAAGCTTCCGTTCGAAGCCCAAACTCTTTCGTTCGAAGCCCACAGTATTGGGTTCTAGGCTCAGATCATATTGCGTTCCGATTTTCAATCAAATTGCATCGGTCAACATAATTTCATTTCACAACGAGATGCGACAGTTTCAGCATAAGCTTTTATTTTAAACAAATATTAAAGTTCTAGAAGCTTATGAAAGAAAAGCTTCTGACCGACGTTCGTTGGATACATTTCTCAGTCTATTTCGGATTGAAGCCGCGATTGGTCATACCTAATAATTAAAAGTAGAAGTGTATTGATGTATAAGTGAGTTTGTGAATTAAGGTTTATCACCAATAAAATAAAATTTAAAACTAAAAACTAAACTCAAACTAAAAAACTTAAAACTTTTCATTATCATTCCGTTCCCCACGGATCTTCTTTTTTTACTATGTTTTTCAGCATTGCCATTCGCTGCGTCCGCAGCTTAACTTATCGTCGTTAACCAACAGATGAGAATTAAGAGCTTCTTTTAAGAGACGGCTATGTAACGTTTTGGATAGATTAGCTACACACAAATGTCAATGCAACGTTTGTGGGCGTTAGAGTGGGCGTGGCACCCAGCTGAAATAAACTTGGGCTGCGCAGGAAGCCCAAAAATCTGCATACCTACTCCCAACATTCTAGCTCTTATAGATTCCGAGCTTGGATATGAATCCCATAGCAAGGCTCCAGAGGGCAACTTCGACATGCTGCAGCAGTGCTACCCTCATCTCCCCACAAAGAACTTGAAAGTCGTCAAGGTGAATGAACATAAAGCTCACATAATCTTGCCGAATAATGGTTTCAGTGCTAACACATTAATGTGTATAAGGGGGACTCCAACGCCTTAGGCTGCTGTGGGACTACATGACCTTTGAGATGGAAGACTCCCCAGACGTTGATTACACCATGAAAGAGCAAAAAAGCTACCATCGCACTATACTCTTGCGAAAAATTGGACTGAGATGGAAAATCTTTATTGATGGCACCACTATAAAGGAATCAGCAGATAAACAGCTGTTGCATTTGTAAAGCACATACTCGTACGTCTGGAATATTAAGTTTTATTTGACAACTTGCAAAAGACTAAAGTGAAAGACTAAAATGAATTCTAATCTGTGTGACGTCCCCTGCAGAAAATACTCGTGTTATCATCTTAGTAGAGCAAAAATGTAATTTGCCTTGCAAATGCATATTTTTTATAAAGCTTATCTTCAAAAAGGGATTTAATGTCAGTCCAGAAGAAGTAAATTCTCCTTTTAATGAATATATTTATAAATATAATTTTTCTTTACGATTTTGGGGGAAACTTTAATTTTTAGGACATAACTTCAATTTGGCTAACGAAGATTTATTTCGAAAGTTGCACAAAGCAATGGGAAAAGTTGCAAAGGAGATAAGCCATAAGCTTTGTCCTTTAAAATTAAAATAAATGAATACTTCGCCAGAAAAAAAGGACTTTTTCGGTTTACGAGAGCAAAAAAAAAACAATTTGATATATATCCATCATACAAGACGGTAGCTGACCAAAAAAAATGTGCCGACCTGATTATTTTTCAGTAATTAATGTTAAAGCTGCAGTACCGCTGCAGAGACTCATAGTCCACACAGCAAGACGTCTCGTTGGTATTTGTTGACGTCGTCGAATTATATACTGAGCTCTTATCCGCGGAACTTATTTTAAGCTAAGGCTTTGCTAGAAGCTCTGGGCAATCCATTTGCGATCAGAAGCTCTCGGGGGGACTATACTTTGTCTCGAATAATTCGATTTTGTAGGCCATTAAAGTTGGAATTTGTCAATGAGGGCAATGAGGGCACTGCATTTTAAAGGAAGACGAATACGTAAATAACCAAATATCTAATTGGTGATCTAGCAAATTATCGTGAAAAGTGGGAAGTTTGTATATATAAAGTTTTTAACAGAAGTTTATTTAACAGAAATTGATGGCAAGGTATTAAATGCTCGGACGGGCACCAACTCAATACAAGCTTGTCCAACTTGTGGAGCCGCACCATCTGATATTCCTAATAACTGGAATTTCAAGTGTGCCATTTTTTTTTCGTTGTGAGCCGTTTAAAGTAAGCCCCTTTAGAACTATGTCTAACGCGTAGTAACGGCAAGGCGAAGAGAGTATGGAGAGTGAGAATTCTGAAAACGAGAAGTTCAGAGTGAAAATTGGGAAAATTGCAAGTTGGAAGATAAGAGTTTGGAGAGGACAAAATTTGGATAGGGAGAAAGTGGAGACTGAGAGTTTGGAGAACGAGAAGTTGAAGAAAGGGCGTTTGGTGAATGAGAGGTTGGAGAGTAAGAGAGTGGAGAATTCAAAGGCAGATCAAGGGTGCCGAGTGCAAAGGGAAATAACGGAACGCGTCGGACCTTGGACTCTGCCGTCAGCTTTGGACCAAGTTAAGAAGTGCCACATCTCAGCAGCGGCACGGCGCCATGAAGTAGTACTAAAGTTTGAAGCCGTGGGCATAGGACAAGGGGGTCCAACAAACACGGTCGCTAAACAAGTCCGTTCAGGTTCGATAGTGAAACACCAATTGAGTTCCTGGAGCAAGAAGAATGGTCCGTTACACATACGGAATGGACCTACATATTAATTCCTGAGTGATTGCTTCAGGGAAGGGCTTTGAAGTGGTTTATTGCCAACAACAAGCAATAAAGAACCTCAGCGGAATTCGTAGAAACCTTCCACAACTATTTTCTGCCAAAAGACTTCTACAGGGCTACAGCGAGTTGTTCAAGGACCACATGATCGACATGTACACGATGATGATGCCACTCAGTTATTCTCCGAGAAAGACCTTGATGATTATTAAGAAGAACTTCACCGAATCTAAGGATCTTCTTAAGAGCATAGAAGGTGACAGACCTGGGTACGCTAATGAGCTTTGTCGACGAGTACGAGAAATTTAAAAAATAGAGGGAATCGTTCGCACAGGAGAACAAGTTCTCTAGGACCAAGTCGGCAGGCCCAATGCAAATCACGTGCAGAAGATGTAAAGAAACCAGCAACCAGGAACAGCTAGAAAATGACCAATGGCAGCAGGCAGCCGACGCAGGGTGGCGGGAGCGGAAACTGGGACACGGTCGGAATCAACGTCTGCTATTCTGCTGAGTATGTCGCAAAATGGGTGTTAGGAGCGTTAAGTGCTGCCAACGAGCGGGAAATGGCCAGCGAACCCAGTCGCAGAAAGGCGAAAGGGTCGCGTGGAACAACCCCTCCAAGCCAACTAGAAAGCTAATTGAAGAGAAGCAGCAGTTGTCCGCAGCGGTGATTATTGGTGGGTACACTTACAAAGCCACAATCTACACCGGGGCAATGGCAAGCTTCGTTAGCGAAGAACTAGAGCACAAACTATAAAAAGTTATACAGACAAGACGGCAAGAAAGGTTGGCAGACGAAAGATGCGAAATAAATGCACAGATCGAGTTGGAGGGCAACAAACGAAAAACCATAAGCCTGTTGATTTCACCATGAATAGTGGATTCGTTGGTGTTGGGATGGAACTTTCTTACACAACTCGGAACCGAAATAATGTGTGCTAGACGTGATAGTAATTGGACGCAAGCTAGAAAAACAAAAGTAAGACCTGAGAGAAGTGTTCCGGCGTCTAAAGGAAGCAAACCTGGGGCTGAACCTGAAAGAATGCAAATATTTTTATAGGTAACTGCTTTTATAATGGAATGGAACCAGGGAGTCGTAGCATCAGCATCGGAGCAATAGTAATAGAAAGTAATCTCTTACTCAAGCCGAACGCTAAATGACGCAGGGAAAAATTACTCAACAACGAGGAAAGGGTGCTTGACCATTGTCTGGGCGATCGGTAAGCCAAAGCCTTGTCTGAAAGGTTACCATTTCAAAGTCGTAGGCGGATATAAGGCACTGAAGAGGCTTTAGCCCCTCGGGAAGGATCGCTAGATGGGCTCTGCGGTTGAAGCGATACGACTTCGAGATAGCGTTCAGAAAAGATCAGCTGAACGTGGTGGCGGACACCTTTTCAAGACAGTTACTACGGCATGAAGGAGACAACGGTGCCAATGGCTTCAGGGGGTTACAGCTGGATCAAGGGCATGTGCGACAGGACATATGTGTTAATAAAATATGTTTGTATTATACAAGTAACTTTTCAAAAAATGTCATTTATACCTTTATTTTGACCTTGACTACACTGAAAATAATATAGTTTTTCGTGATTTTTAGAATATTAATTTGTAACGAACTGACTTTTGTGGTCTGCTCGATACGAGATTCGTGCGGCTAGCTCAGTATATTGTGTGTTCGTCCCACCAAATTTATATCAACGTGACCGCCCAGTAGCTCAGTGAGATAGCACAGAATTCCCGGGTTCGTAGTGGGTTTATTGCGGGTATATTTTTACAAATGTCTTGGTAGCTTGGTTGGCCTTGACTCGTCACTCGTGACCTTCGGTATTTCCGACAGTCCTGGTTGTCTCGACGACCTCTCGCCTTGATGACTCGGTGCTCCAGTCCTGTAGCTCCATGAAGATCCTCGCAGCTCCCTGAAGATGCTCGCTCGCTGCTCGGCCCCGACGCGTTGACTTGGTGACTACTGGTAACGACTCGGACTCGCGAGAAGGATCAGCCGTACGGGCTTAGGGAAGCGTCACCGTTCTCAGACTAGGGTGAAGAGAAGCTGCGCTCTCCAGGATTACTCCTTTCGACACTGGGGTTTCTGCTCAGCCCGCGCGGACAGTCAAGGCGGAACGCCAGGAAGCTGCCTCGCGCTTTACTTTGCGCACTGCTCCTGGTGGTGCTGGCTGCGCAGCTGGACGTAGCGTGACTTTTTGTTCTCGGGGTTCGGGCGTACGCCGCTCCGGGACCTCGCAAGTCAAACGGGTAGGGCTCTCCTGAACAACTCACCTCGAGACCGTACCGATCGACCGCTCTCCCTTCTGGCTTGTTGTACTTGGGATTCGGACACGCCGCTCCGGCACCTCGCAAGTCAAAACCATATGGCTCTCCTGGACAACTCCACTCGAGACCGTACCGATCGACCGCTCTCCCTTTTGGCTTCTTATACTCTCTCCAGGCGTAACGCCAGGACTTTGTGGATAGGGTTAATCAACCGCCTTGACCTAGCCGTGTGATGCCCTCTGGACCTCAGCTACCTGCGTCTCAATTCGGAGATTCCTGGTATTCCAATCCCGAACGTCTCGACGTAGCAATCTTGCTCCTCGTAGGCTCCCACGGCGCTGCTTCTCCGCCGACTCGACTCCCTTGTAGATTATCTGGTTGTTTGATTGTTCGCTTTGGTATCTGATTGATCTTGACGGTTTGACTCCTTGTGATCGACTGATCCAGCTGCCAGCGCTCTGCGGCCTTATATAGGGCCTCCGGGAACCGTTATTTCCCTTTTGCGCATGGGCCGCTGGATCTCTCCACCCCGGGTCCAAAGTCCGTGCCTTCTGGTTGACCCACTTGTCCTTTACGTACCGCTTCCGATCGATGCTCCGCCCACTGCTACCGTCCCGCTGATTCCCGTGATGCTTGTGGCACGCCTGTGTGCCGCTCCACTGCCGAGATGTGGCACTTCTTCTCCCGGTCCAAAGTTCACGGGAGTGTCCAAAGTCCGGTGGAGTCCCGTTATCCGCTTTTGCATTTGCATTTTGCTGCTCCATTATCTCTCGATCTCCATCCTTGGTCTCCAATTTCTCTCGCTCTCCATCCTTGGTCTCCAAACTCTCTCGTTCTCCATCCTTGGTCTCCACACTCTCTCGCTCTCCATCCTTGGTCTCCAAGCTCTCTCGTTCTCCATCCACGTCTCCAAACTCTCTTCGCCGCGCCGTTACTACGCGAATTCGCCGCGTATCTGGTAAGCGGCCGGCCATCTGTTGCTGCTTCTACTTGTGGGGAGTTATTTAACTCCTCACATCAGCTTCGGCTCGGTTCCTAGCGTATAGGGGGCAGCTGAATAGCGCGTGCTCCGAGTCTTCGATGCTTCCTGCGCAGCAGTGGTCGCAGTAGGGGTTTGGCTCGTGCTTAAAACTATGCAGGTATTCCTTAAAGCATCTGTGCCCGGAGATCATCTGCGTGAGGTAGAAGTCTACCTATCCGTGTCGTCTCTGCAGCCTGGGGGTTAGGCTGGGAGTTAGCTTGTGCGTCCACCGCCCTGTGGTTGCTTTGTTCCACCTCCTTTGCCATGTCTCGATCGTGGTATTGCTTGCGGTGCTCCCAGTTCTTCGTTCTGCCGCCAGCAGGTCTATCGGTATAGTACCGGCTACCACTAGCGTGGCTTCCTCAGATACCGTGCAGAAGCTGCTTGTGATGCACAGCGTCTGTAGACAGCTTTGCACTGGCGGCTGTATGATGCGGTCTTCATAGCTTCGGCCCATATGAGCGCGGCGTACAGTATAGTAGATGTCACCACTGTGGCTATGATCCGTATGTTGTGCTGCTTTGGTCCTCGAGTATTGGCCATCATCCTTGAGATGGCTGCAGTCGATCTGAATGCTTTGGCTGCTGGATACGATAGGTGTGGCTGAAACAATAGCCTGTGGTCGATCAGTACTCCAAGATACTTGGTTGTTTCTATTGGAGTTGATCCGACTCGTATAGTTTCCTTCTCCACAATCTTCCTGCTGCTTATGAGCCTCCGTTTTGTGCTCGGCGACTGCTAGCCCGTTGTCTGCGAGCCAGCACATGAGGGTGTCTATCGAGAGGCTACATCTATTCGTGATCTCTTCGAGGGTTTTGGCTACCGTTACCAGCGCTATGTCGTCCGCAAATCCCTCAACAGTGCATCCTTCGGGTAGTACCTACCTTAGGATCCCGTCGTACATGACATTCCATAGTATCGGTCCCAGGACTGAGCCTTGAGGTACTCCTCCTGTTACCTGGTACTCTTGCTCTCCGACATCAGAGGAATATGTGAGCACTCTGTCCTTGAAGTAGTGCGCTACGAGGTCGATCAGATAGTCCGAGATTCCCATGCGATGAAGTGCTTGCAGGACAAGGTTCCAGTTGGCAGAGTTAAAAGCATTCTTGACGTCCAGGGTGCAGACGAGGCAGTACTCTTTTGAGCCACCTAGCCACCTTTCTCCTTCGATTGCGTTAGCAGCCAATTGGGTGACCGCTTGGATCGCTTCAGTGGTGCTTCTTTTTCTCCGGAAGCCAAACTGGTGGTCCGTTAACGCTTAAGTTGGTCGAGTTCTTTTTCGAGGTGGCTGCAGATTATACGCTCGAATATCTTTCCCGTTGTATTCAGCATACATAGGGGTCTGTATGAGGATGCGTCGTCGTTCACCTTGCCCTCCAGCCTTTGACGCTTCCAACCTATGGGGAAGGTTCGTTGGGTGAGACACCTGTTGTACATCTCCGTGAATATACCCGGGTAGTTTGCCACCAATGTGGGCAGTGCAGCATTGGGAATACCATCAGGGCCAGAGGCTTTTTCGATCTTTGTTTTCCTTAGTGCAGCCAGGACTTCGGCTTCGCTGGTAAGAACAGTATCGCCTTCCCCGGTAGCTTGCCATGTAAGGGGCGGCTGGGTGGGAAACAGGGTGGACACTATTTGGTTAATCTGTAAGTGGCCGGTAGGGGTCGGCTTACCCAAGATCATCCTGTTTGCTGACCCAAATGGCTCTGCATCCACCGCTTCGCACAGCTCCTGGAAGCATCTGGCCTTGCTAGCTTTGATCGCGTTCTTCAGCACCTTTCTCTTGGCTCTGTGGGTTGTTTCCCTTAGCTCCTGGTTTCCGAGTCCTCTGCTTCTCTGACACCTGCGCCGTTCCACCATGGTACTGGTATTCGCCCGTTACCACCTTTCGTGGCCTTCTCCATAGATGCATCGCGCGCCTCCTTCACTCTATCGGTTATGTGTGCTATCGCGTCCTATCGCGCATGTGTGCTAGGAGGGACACCGTGTTAAGGGTATGCGCTTTGTAGGTTGTTTGGCGGCTGCTTGGGGCGGACAGTCTGGGGCTTGTCTGGGTGATGATCAGGGCGTGGTCGCTGTGGGCGTATATGTCTGACACCCTCCATACGCAGTTGCGTGCCAGTTCAGGGCTAGCGAAGGTCAGGTCGATAGTTGACTCCCGACCTGACTTGCTGAAGGTCGGTCTATTACCTTCGTTGAGTAGACAAGGGTGCAAGTGATGGATGCAATAAAGTTTGCATATATTTACGTAGGCCACTTTAGCATAAACAAGGAAGAACGCTATAGTCGAGTGCCTCGACTATCAGATACCCGTTACTCAGCTAAAGGGATCAAAGGGAAATGGAGATATGCAAGCAGCAAAACGAGGTTAAAATACGCCACCTACCGGCGGTAGACAGATTTAAGCGTTATGGGCGTTAGAGTGGGCGTGGCAAATTTTTTTTTGATCAATCGATGATTGACGAATTTAATACATTTCAGTTAAAATTTTTTATCTAGCATGGAAACTGTGGGCGTCACAGGTTTGGGCGGTTTGTGGGCGTTAGAGTGGGCGTACAAACTTTTTTTTGGGGTCAATCTGTCTACCGCCGGTAGGTGGCGCATTTCAATCTCGCTTTGCATATCTCCATTTCCCGTTGGTCCCATTAGCTGAGTAACGGGTATTTGATAGTCGAGGTACTCGACTATAGCGTTCTTCCTTGTTTTAATTAGTTCTGAACTTCGAATTTCATTTTATCGAAATCGGACGACTATATCATATAGGTGCCATAGGAGCGATCGAAAAATTGGTGGGAAATTTATATGAAACAAATTATAGCTTCGGTGTTTTTTAACATAAAACCTCGTACGGGTGGAAATAACATTTTTTAATTAGTTCTGAATTTCGAATTTAATTTTATCAAAATCGGACGACTATATCATATAGCTGCCATAGGAACGATCGGAAAATTGGTGTGAAAATTATATGAAACAAATTATAGCTTAGGTGTTTTTAGACATATTATCTTATACTATTGGGAATATCATTTTTTGTATTTTTAAATTTAACAATTATAATAATGCAAAATCCATGGTTCAGTAGTTAAATTAAAAGCCTAACCCGTCAGCGAGATGTAGCTTACCTCCGGTGGAAGCGATACAAAACTGATGAATTTCGAAAACAATACAACAACACAATACAATACATGTCATGCAATATGAGTCAAAAATTTGTTAAGCTTTTGCTCCCCTTAATGTTGCCCCATGTTACATATATTTTTAACACGGCTAATACAACGTCTTCATTTCCGACAATATGGAAAAACGCCATTCTGTGAATCATAACATTCTCTGTACCAAGCTTAGGAATATGTTTAATTTCTCAA
Organism: Drosophila suzukii; assembly: GCF_043229965.1. Classification (NCBI taxonomy): domain Eukaryota; kingdom Metazoa; phylum Arthropoda; class Insecta; order Diptera; family Drosophilidae; genus Drosophila; species Drosophila suzukii. Next base: position 49,750,849 of record NC_092082.1, on the reverse strand, counting down.
CTAATCCGACGAAGCTTATTAGGTCGTACCTAACGAATAGGTATCAACCAGTCGTCTCTGGGACGCAAGTTTCTTCTCTCCGGAACTTATCCAGGGGAGTGCCACAGGGATCTGTGCTAGGCCTGTTATTGTTTTCTATATATGTCAATAATCTCCCTAGTATCGTGTCTGAGTGTGAAGTACATTTATATGCTGATGATGTCCACATTTATGTTAGTAGACCCGTAACTGAAATACATGCCTGTGATATTGAAAAATGGGCAAAGGAAAATGGCTTGGGTATAATTCCTAAAAAATCTAAGTGCTTGGTAATTGGTAAAAAGCAACTTTCAAAACTTTCACTTTAAAAAATATATATAAACCATACGCCGATAAGCTTTGAAGTGAATGCAGTTAATCTAGGGATAAAATTTAACAATACTTTATCATGGAGCAACCATACAGTCAAAGCGACAGGGCGTACATATGCTCTGTTGAGAAAATTTTCATTTTCTAAATCTTTCCTAACTGAGGAAGTTAGACTATTAATCGCCAAAGTTATCCTTCTGCCCACTCTCTTTTACGGCATAAAAATTTTTGGAAACTGTGATGCGCGGGACTTGAGCACACTAACTGTTGCTTTTAATTTAATGTCCTTTATGTGTTTAACTTAAGACGTTTTGACCATGTATCAGAACCGACATATAAAATACTTGCCCTTAACTTGACCTCCTGGATCGATCTCAGAATTCTAATCTTCTTTCACAAAATAGTGACGAGTGGAGAACCAAAATATCTTTTCAATAAACTTACCCCAGCCACATCTGTAAAAACCAAAAATTACATTACTCGAATACAAACACTGTGTTCGAGAAGGCAATTTTTCATAAATGGTATCCGGTTATGGAACAATATACCGCACCAATACAAAACAATTAGGAGCGTAACTCAATTTTACAGAATTTTAAAGATCTTTTAAAATGAAATAAAATAAAAATAAAAAATATATATTATAATCAATAATAATAGTAACTAAGAAACTACGAAAATTTGATGTTAGTCATTAATATTAGTTAAGAGAGCGAGAGAAATTGTTTTAATAATTTAAAAATAATAATAATATAAAATGTCAACTCAATGTGACTAGCGCGATAATTATAAGTGTGCACTTGTAGCGCTAGGATATAAATAAATAAATAAATAAAAATAAAAATAATAACTGCAAGGATATACAAGATTCGGCTTGCCGAAGTTAACTTCCTTCCTTGTTTTTATTTATTTATTTATTTTGGTTTTAACTTTTCCTAACGCTACAAGTACAACAAGGAAGAACGTTATAGTCACGTACCTCCATTTTATCTAGCATGAAAATTGTGGGCGCCACAGGCTTGGGCGGCTTGTGGGCGTTAGAGTGGGCTACGGAATCTAAATCTGAGATCCCAATTCTCTATCTTTGATAGTTTCTGAGATATTCATGTGCATCATGATTTCTCAATATAATTGGACAGAATTGTACAATTGTATGGATATTGAAAGCGCCACTGAACACTTCTATATAGTGTTAAATACCTTTTTTAATGAATGCGTTCCTGATAGGTTTCCTTCAAAGACAAACAGGCCACCTTGGTTTACCAATGCGCTTCAAAGACTTAAAAACCTTAAGACAAACACTTATAAAAAGTATAAGAAATCGGGTAAGCCATCTGATTTTTCGAAATATGTGGTGGCTCGATCGGATTTTAATGTTCTTAATAGTCATTGCTATTCTATGTATTTAAGTCGATGTAAATTTGAATTTTCAAATGATCCGAAGCAGTTTTATAACTTTGTCAATGCCAAGCGTAAGTCGTCAGCATTGCCTTCATCGGTACGTTTTAACTCAATGGAGGCATCGACGGATTCTGAAATTGCTGATTTATTTGCCGAGTTTTTCCAAACTACTTATAGTTCGGCTGCTTGGTCAAATTCGAACTACCCTAATCCCTTATATAAGGCAAATTGTATCTTTACCCCTGAAATTACGGAAATTTCTCTCGTAAGAGACTTAGAAAAAACAACGCCAACTTATTCTCCCGGTCCTGATGGACTCCCCGGGTGTGTGCTTAAGTTTTGTGCGTCAACCATATGTAAACCGATTCTTAAACTTTTTAATTTGTCTATTTCATCGTCAGTTTTTCCTACTATCTGGAAGGACTCTTTTATCATTCCACTTCACAAAAAGGGTGCGAAGGCGGATGCCCAGAATTACAGAGGTATTTCTAAATTGTCGGCAATTCCTAAAGCATTTGAACGTATTATTACTTCTCATTTGCAACATTTATGTTCCTCGCTAATATCACCGTGTCAGCATGGTTTTGTTAAGCGAAGATCGACTACCACCAACCTTCTGGAATTGTCATCTATTGTAATAAATGGATTTAAGAATAAAATGCAGACTGACGTTATATACACTGATTTTAGTAAGGCCTTTGACTCTGTCAACCACTCTCTTCTCTTATTCAAATTAAATCAGCTTGGGTTTCCATGTAATCTATTAACTTGGATTTCAAGTTATTTGAATGGTAGGACTCAGAGGGTTATATTCAAGAACGCTGCCTCAAAACTGATCTATGTGACATCTGGAGTGCCTCAGGGTAGTCATTTGGGCCCTTTGCTGTTTACTTTGTTTATTAACGATCTTCCCTCTATCATAACACACTCTCGTGTACTAATGTATGCTGATGATGTTAAGCTTTGTTTATCACATAATGATATAGCGTCGGGTTTCAACTTACAGTCAGATATTGATTGTTTTCAGGGATGGTGTGAGTATAACCTTTTAAATTTGAACAGCCTTAAATGCAACGTTATGACTTTTCATAGAGGTACTCCTACTTTTGTTAGTTACTCTCTTCAAAATACGCCACTCGACCGTATATCTTCAGTTAATGACTTAGGCGTTCTTCTGGACCCAAAACTTAAATTTGACTGCCACATAATGTCCACTGTCAGCAAGGCCATGAGTGTTCTTGGGTTTATAAAGCGTTGGTCAAAAGAATTTGATGACCCTTATACAACCAAATTATTATTTACCTCCCTTGTCCGTCCTATTTTGGAATATTGTTCTTCGGTTTGGAGTCCACAATACCAAGTGCATATTGACCGTATTGAGTCGGTACAAAAAAAATTTCTTCTTTTTGCCCTTCGTAGTTTGAACTGGGATCAAAACATAAGGCTACCTTCCTATCAGAGTAGATTACTATTGCTTAATTTACCTACCCTTGCAAATCGTAGAACAATGCTTGGTACTATTTTTATGCAAAATCTTATAAGAGGTGATATTGATTCTGTAGAACTTGTAAACCGCCTAACTTTCAATGTTCCTGTTAGACTAACACGAAATTATTATCCCCTAAATTTGCCACGATGTACATCTAATTTTTGTCTGCACGAGCCCTTTCGCGTTCTATGTAATAATTATAACAACCTTTATCATTTAATTTGCACTTCAACTTCTATCCCGGTATTAAAAACTAATATTTTAACTCATTGGCTTCATTCTTAGATGCTTCTTTTATTTTCATTTGTGTCCCGTCTCTATTTGTTTTTTGTATCTTCCTCGCGAACTCGTATTTTTGCCCAAATTGATAAAAGGGCCCCGCGCGTAACAAGCACGTGCTTGGTGTCGTTGGGCCACTTGTTTGTACTGCTCGTAGTGCATCAACGTCCATCATATATTTACGATTTTTTTAAGTTTGTGGGTGTTAAAGTGGGCAAACATTTTTTTGGATCAATCGATAGGTATTGATGAGAACAATACGTTTCAGTTAAAATTTTTATTCTAGCATCAAAACTGTATAAGCCACAGCTTTGGGTGGTTTGTGGGCGCGCGGCTTAAACAATTTTGGGCTGCGTAAGAAGCTCAGGAATCTGCACGCCAAATCTCAATAACCTAGCTCTTAAAGTTTCCGAGATCTTAGCGTTCATCCGGACGGACAGACAGACGGACATGGCTAGATCGACTCGGCTAGTGATCCTGATCAAGAATATATATACTTACTTTCCGACGAATCTAGTATACCCTTTTACTCTGCGAGTAACGGGTATAAAAATACTTATAATATAGTGCGCTAGTCACAATTTAATTTACTTTATGAACATAATAAAAATTTCTTAACTATATAGTTATAATACAAGACATTAAAGCTATGACTTAAGGACTAAGTTTTGTTTTCAATTATATACTGTTTTGAAGATGTGTGTGTAATTTCGTTTTGAATTTCGTGGCAATTTAATGTTTTTAATGGATGTGGTAGCTAATTCCAGGAACGTACAGCACAGATAAAAAAGTGTCTCTCAGCATAGGCATGTTTAATTTTTGACAAATTAGATTGTTTGTTCTGTTGGTAGCGCTGAAATTTAGTTTGCTACAGAGAGATTTTGTCTCGAAGTTGTTATTACTTTGTGCTACAGTACTAGTGTTTTGTACTCGACCCAGACTTTAAGCGGCATGTCAAAATATTTTAAACGTTGCATCAGAGATTCGAACTGTGCCCTTGCGATTCAATATATAAGTTAACAACAGCAATATTTCCGCATATTTTTCTCCGAAAATATTGCAACACTGTCAAGCACATAGTTGCAGCCCAAGTTCAATAACATAAAGTTCAATAACATAAACACGAGCATCCGGTCAGCCGCAACTAAGTACTGAAGATTCTGCAACCAAGCAATTTTGTCAACGCTACCAACGCCGCTGCCAGCGCCGCTGCCGCCGAAGCCAACGTCGCTGCCCCAACCCACAGCTTTAAATAGGGATCGCTATGTAGAGTAGAGTAGTTCCGATTTGTATCTCGAATAAATAAGACATCTTAATCCAATTTTTGAAGTTTTAATTATTTGGAAATTAACTGGCGCCCGAACAGGGACCAGCGCGAGTAAATCCGATTAAGTTCGATCAGTGCTAATAAATCCGTGCAACTCCGTTGACTTTAAAGTGCATCGCGGGGACATCTGATTAAGTTCGATCCGTGCGGAAAATTATTAAGTGCAACTCCGCTGGCCCACTCAGGTCAGAATCAGAGGAACTCCTTCATAATAAAATTGAAGCTGAGGACGACAACCGGTCGGCAAAATAATTGCTGATCCATCGGTTGACTACAAGTACTGTTAGGCAAGCCCGCAGGACATTCTCTATTCGTGTGCGTTGCAGGATCCTCAGTAGGCAACAAACAGGAAGACATCCGGACCACCAGGAGAAGTAGCCACATCAAAGTAAGTAAAGTGAAAATAGTGATTAAGTGAAACAAATAAGAAACCAAACTAAATCAAAAATCTAAATTAAAAATTTTTGCAACCAATTACAAATCAATAAAAGACGTAAAGTTTAAATTAAAATTTGAATCTACAAATTATCAAACTCGAATTATTAAATTAAAATTAAACTTAAAAATTTAAATACAAATAAAATCAAACATAAATAATATTGCACAAAATTAAAATTAAATAGTATTGCACCAAATTAAAATTTAAAAAAAACATTTAAATTTTAAACTACAAAAAATTTTTCCCCCAAAAATTTTACCTTTACCATTTAATTTCACACTAATATTATTATATTTGGAATGAAAACTACTTTAATGCGTAAGACACACCCATGAATATTCCCCTTCTTTAAAAAAACAAATGGCCAATCAGCGAAATCTCATATGACCCCCCATTATCAATTTTGAACAACAACAGCCAGCAGGACCAAATAATCCTGAAGAACCCAACGCAGTTTTAGAACAGCAAGTAAATCCAAACCAAATTCATTTAGTTCAGCAACTTTAGAGACTAGTAATTCAACAACAACAACACAGGAATAACATGGCAGTAGAAGAATTACAGGCAGCCGTCAGGCAAATACTTGCATAGCAATTTCCAGTTTTATTAAGACAAGCACAAAATCCAGGGATTGATTTCGCATGTGCCCCAAATCAACAAATTTTTCTAGAAAATAGAGGTAATCTCGAAGGTCTAGACAGGGTACCAGACATAGTAAAAAGTATACGAGAATTTTCAGGAAATCTAGCGGAATTTAGTTCTAGGAAAAAAGGAGTCGATAGAGTGCTAAAAACATATGAAAACACTGTAGGAACGGCTAAATATTTTGGTATTTTACACACTATTCGTAACAAAATAACGGGAAATGCAGACACTGCATTGGAATCCTACAACATTCCATTAAATTGGAATGCTATCTCGAAATGTCTAACCCTCCATTACGCAGATAAACGGGATATAGGAACCCTTGAGTACCAAATGACGACGATTAGCCAGGGCACTAATCAGACTGTAGAAGAGTTCCATCAGGCGGTCTACAAACATCTGTCCCTGATACTTAATAAAATTGGCTGTATGGAATTAGGACCTGAAGCAGAACAACTGATGACCAATATGTAAAGGGACAAAGCCTTAGACACTTTTGTACGCGGACATCGTGGCGACTTATCTCGCCTACTTGGTATGAAAGAACCTGCTGACCTTCCGGCAGCATTGCACCTATGCTTAAAGCTTGAGAATCAGGCATTCCGCGCTAACCACGCTACCAACAGAGGGCAACAATCGTCCTTCAAGAATGCACCTTCACGGTTCGTGCCACAAATGCAACCAGCTGTACCAATTTGGCCACAATGGTCAATCCCTACAGGGAACGTCCAGTTCCAGACTCCCTTTGCACAACCAAACTCAAATAGACAACATTATAATCTACACCGACAACCATTCAATGGCAACCAGAACTTACAAGTAGCCCCATATGTAACGGCCCGGCCTTCAGGAAGCCAACCACCCCCTCGACCTTTGGCCGCAAAGCCACAACCACGACCTGAACCAATGGACATAGACAGGACTCTACAAACCAAACAGATAAATTATATGAATAAACCAGGACGCTTTGACACTGGCAAAAGACCACCAAGTCCAATTAACGAGACAGCAAAAAAATCTAGGAACTTTAATATTCAATCAGCTACGGGTACTTCCACGGAAATAAAAGAAGAATCACCATCACTCGAAGATTACGACCAAACTCTAAAAACTCAAGAGGAAACCCTGACCGAATACCATGAAACTCTTTCCGATTATTGTGACACAATAGAGCAAGCAGACCAGGAATACCCATATGACTACACATACCTTAATTTTTTAGAATAACCAACTCCTCATTACCATATTTTGAAAGTAAATTGAGGAGTGGAGAAACACTAAAAATTCTTATTGATACCGGTTCAAATAAAAACAAGGAAGAACGCTATAGTCGAGTACCTCGACTATCAGATACCCGTTACTCAGCTAAATGGAGATATGCAAGCAGCAAAGCGAGATTAAAATGCGCCACCTACCGGCGGTATACAGATTTAAGCGTTATGGGCGTTAGAGTGGGCGTGGCAAATTTTTTTTTTGGACCAATCGATAGGTATTGTCGAGACCAATACATTTCAGTTAAAATTTTTTATCTAGCATAACAATTTTGGGCGTCACAGGTTTTCGCGGTTTGTGGGAGTTAGAGTGGGCGTGGCAAATTTCTTTTTGGATCAATCGATAGGTATTGACGAGACCAATACATTTCAGTTAAAATTTTTTATCTAGCATGAAAATTGTGGGCGTAACAGGTTTTCGCGGTTTGTAGGCGTTAAAGTGGGCGTGGCAAACTTTTATTTGGATCAATCGATAGGTATTGATGAGAACAATACATTTCAGCTAAAATTTTTATTCTAGTATCAAAACTGTAGGAGCCACAGTTTTGGGCGGTTTGTGGGCGTTAGAGTGGGCGTGGCACTGTGCTGAAACAAACTTGCGCTGCGTAAGAAGCTCAGGAATCTGCACGCCAAATCTCAATAGCCTAGCTCCCATAGTTTCCGAGATCTCAGCGTTCATCCGGACGGACAGACAGACGGACAGACGGACAGACGGACATGGCTAGATCGACTCGGCTAGTGATCCTGATCAAGAATATATATACTTTATGGGGTCGGAAACGCTTCCTTCTGCCTGTTACATACTTTCCGACGAATCTAGTATACCCTTTTACTCTACGAGTAACGGGTATAATTACATCCTACCTAAATTCATAAAAAATCCAGTAAAAACCATGTCCTCATTCGATGCCCTATCGGTTGGCGGAAAAATCAAAGTCACACACCATAAAATAGCAAACCTATTCGACGACACCGATACGAAAATCAAATTCTTTTTGTTACCAACATTAAATACATTTGATGCCATATTGGGAAATGACAGTTTAAAAGAGTTAGAAGCAATAATCGATACCAACAATAAAACCATGTCATTAAAATCCGGCAGAGTCATAGCTATAAAAGAAGAAAAAATAGAAACAGTCAACCTAATTATTCCTCGGACAGACCATCTTAAAAAGACACAAAAAATAGAACTAAACCAACTCCTCCGAAAATACCCAAAACTCTTTGCTGAACCCGACGAAAAACTGACATACACCACAAATGTGAAAGCTGAAATTCTTACAAACACTGACACTCCAGTTTACTCAAATTTTTACCAATATCCTATGGCACTTAAAGACGAAATAGACCGACAGATAGAAGAACTTTTAGAAAACAATATAATACGACCCTCAAGATCACCTTACTACTCACCAGTCTGGATAGTTCCAAAAAAACCAGATAGTTCCAACATAAAACAAGGAAGAACGCTATAGTCGAGTACCTCGACTATCAGATACCCGTTACTCAGATAACAAACTTTAAAATAAGTTAGCCGCGCACTTTGTTCTCTCTCCCTTGCTCTCATTTCTCGGCTCTGCTTTTGTTTCAGCCAGCGCCAAGAATGAGAAAGCAACACATAAAATAGACAAAAATCATTTATATTTATGTATGCTTGCTAAACATTCACAATTTTAAGGCACATTCTGTATTCCAAAATATTTGGTTGAATAGCTTTGTTTGAAAGAATTCTATTTGCCGCGGATATTAGATTGCAATTTTTTACGTCCACACACATGCATAAATACATATGTATGTATGTATGTCGTTTTCTGGCTCTAGTGTCAAGGCTTGTCCTAACTACTTTGGTTTGAGAGCATTGGACTGAAAACGGAAAAGTTTTCTTGGGACAATCTATAGGTATTTATTAAGCTAATTTATATTCTTTGAAAGAGATAAATAAAGATGTACAGATCTTTAAAGGTTTTTGCCCGTCAATGGGACAAATGTATAAAGGGTTCATTATTATTCAATAGAATAAGTTAGCCGCGCACTTTGCTCTCTCTGAGCGCCGGCAGGGCTTTTTTCTTTGCCGCTAAGTTCGGCCGGCAACTATTTACATACACACACATACACGCGTAAAAACATTTCGCATTGTCTGGCTCTGACGTCATAGCTTTTTTCTTTGGAGGTTTGTGGGCGTTAGAGTGGGCGGAGCAAAATTTTTTTTGGTCAATCGATAGGTATTGACAAGACTAATACATTTCAGTTAAAATTTTCTATCTAGCACCAAAACTGTAGGAGTTACATTTTAGGGCGGTTTGTGGGCGTTAGAACGGGCGTGGCAGTCTACTGAAACAAACTTGCGCTGCGTAAGCTCAGGAATCTGTACGCCAAATCTCAATAGCCTAGCTCTCATAGTTTCCGAGATCTCAGCGTTCATCCGGACAGACGGACAGACGGACATGGCTAGATCGACTCGGCTAGTGATCCTGATCAAGAATATATATACTTTATGGGGTCGGAAACGCTTCCTTCTGCCTGTTACATACTTTCCGACGAATCTAGTATACCCTTTTACTCTACAAGTAACGGGTATAAAAATACAGAATGGTAATAGACTACAGGAAATTAAATAGTATAACAATAGCAGACAGATACCCCATACCAGATATTAATGGAGTTTTAGCACAATTAGGAAATAATAAAATGTTTTCTGTGTTAGATCTCAAGAGCGGGTTCCATCAAATTCCTTTAAAAGAAAGTGATGTGGAAAAAACTGCCTTTTCCGTGAACAACGGAAAATATGAGTTCACAAGACTTCCATTTGGGCTAAAAAACGCGCCATCCATATTTCAAAGAGCATTAGACGACATTCCTAGGGAACACATAGGTAAAATCTGTTACATTTATATCGACGATATAATTTTACTTAGTCCGGACGCTGACACCCATTCCAAAAACTTTGAAAAAATATTTGAGACCTTAAATAATGCCAATATCAAATGCCAACTAGACAAGTGCGAGTTCTATAAAAATAAAGTTGAATTCTTAGGTTTTGTAATATCAGATAAAGGAATAGAGACAAATCCCAAAAAGGTAGAAGCGATCGTTAACTACCCTTGTCCCAAAACTGTAAAAGAATTAAGAGCATTCCTTGGACTGTCTGGATATTATAGGAGAATTATTATGGGATACGCCACACTAGCAAAACCCCTCACGACTTTACTTAGAGGCGAGGACGGGCGTATTTCAAAAAGTCTTCATCGAGGAAAACCATCCACCTCAACGATGAAGCTATGCAAGCTTTTGATAAACTTAAAAGCACCCTAATATCAAAGGACGTAATATTACAATACCCTAACTTTAATGAGGAATTCGTACTAACAACAGACGCTTCCGTCCACGCAATAGGAGCAGTACTTTCACAAAAGGACAGACCAATAGCTTTCATATCCAGAACCCTATTACAAACAGAAGAAATCTACGAAACAGCTAAAAAAGAAATGTTAGCCATCTCTTGGGCAGTAAAATCGCTTAGAGGATACCCTTACGGTGGAACCAAAGTTAAAATTAACACCGATCACGAACCACTTACACACGATTGTAACTGGAAAGGAGGAATCGCAATAAAGAGATGGAAATAATACCTTGACGAATACAACAAAGAATTACTTTACAAACCCGGAAAAGAAAACGTAGTGGCTGATGCCTTATTCAGAATCCCAAAAACCAACAAAATTAATTCATTAACCATAACACAACGTAGCGCTCAGAGTTCAGGCCACAATCTTATTTACAACGTAGAAGCACCCATAAATGCATTTAAAAATCAAATATTCATTCATAAAGAAGATCCCCGTAACTATAAATTCACTATTCCATTCCCAACATTTCATCGGCACATTATCACTCAACCAAACCTTCCAAAAAACACTCTTATAGAATTACTAAAAAAATATCTAAGTCCTTCAGTCACAAATGGAATATTTACAACGGAAGAAATAATGGGAGAAATACAAAGAATTTATCCGGAACATTTTAGATCTTTTAAAATCAGGTTCACACAGAATAAAGTAGAAGACGTAACAAACGAAAGTGACCAAGAAGAAATCATATTAGAAACCCATAACAGAACCCACAGAAATTCAGAAGAAAATAAAATTCAGCTTGCAGAAAAATATTACTTTCCTAAAATGAAACAAAAAGTAACAAATTCAGTTAAACAATGCAAAGTGTGTAAAGAAGGAAAATACGATAGACACCCACCTAACCCAGAAATTACAGAAACTCCAATTTCGGAATTCCCAGGACATGTAATTCACATTGACATTTTTTCCACAGAAAGAAAATTAGTTTTGACCGCAATAGACAAATTTTCAAAATTAGCACATGCAAAAATTATCAAATCTAAATCAACAGAAGACATTAAAAACAGCTACACGATATTCTATTTTACTACGGTGTACCGAAATACGTTGTAATGGATAATGAAAAATCTTTTAACTTAGCAACCATTAATTTTATGATGAAAGATCAATTAAATATTACCATTTTTAGAGCCCCACCTTATAAAAGTTCAGTTAACGGTCAGATAGAAAGGTTTCATTCCACTCTTTCTGAAATAATGCGATGCATTAAGACAAAACAAATTTAAAATACTTTTGAAGAACTATTAAATAGAGCCGTTTACGAATATAATTACACAATCCACTCTGTTACAAAAAAACGACCGTTAGAAATATTTTTTGGAAGAAACGTTAAAAACGAAAAATGCAGACGCGATAATATAGAAAACCTCCAACAAAAACAAAAAATTGACCTCGAAAACCACAACAAAAAAAGAAAAGAAATAAAAACTTATTTACCAGGGCAAGAAATTTTTGTTAAACAAAATACAAAATTAGGATCAAAACTATCTCCACGCTTTAAAAAAGAAATTGTCAAAGAAAATAGAAATACAACCGTAGTTACTAAAGCGGGAAGGATTGTTCACAAAAGTAATATTAAAGGAGATTAGGTCCGACACTCCGTAGGAAAATTTTTTGTCCATCTTTGTCAAAAATTAAAAAAAAAAAAAAAAAAAAACCCCATTACCCATAACCCTAAAAAAACCGATGTTTAATGGAAATTTTTTTTTATGTTGTTTCTAACAATATTATTACCATTGGTAACCGCGACCACCGACATAACACACTATACTGACGCTCATACCATAACAATCTACAAAAGAATAGGGAAACTACAAATATCATCAATGAAACTTATCCATTTAATTAATCTAAGCCACCTCGAAAATGAATTACTTCAAATAAGGGAACACACACAAACCAGATTAAACAAGGAAGAACGCTATAGTCCAGTACCTCGACTATCAGATACCCGTTACTCAAAGGGAAATGGAGATATGCAAGCAGCAAAGCGAGATAAAAATGCGCCACCTACCGGCGGCAGACAGATTTAAGCGTTATGGGCGTTAGAGTGGGCGTGGCAAATTTATTTTTGGATCAATCGATAGGTATTGACGACACCAATACATTTCAGTTAAAATTTTTTATCTAGCATGCAAATTGTGGGCGTCACAGGTTTTCGCGGTTTGTGGGCGTTTAAGTGGGCGTGGCAAACTTTTTTTTTAGGTCAATCGATAGGTATTGATGGGAATAATACATTTCAGTTAAAAGTTTCTATCTAGCATCAAAACTGTAGGAGTTACAGTTTTGGGCGGTTTGTGGGCGTTAGAGTGGGCGTGGCAGTCTACTGAAACAAACTTGCGCTGCGTAAGAAGCTCAGGAATCTGTACGCCAAATCTCAATAGCCTAGCTCTCATAGTTTCCGAGATCTCAGCGTTCATCCGGACAGACAGACGGACAGACGGACAGACGGACATGGCTAGATCGACTCGGCTAGTGATCCTGATCAAGAATATATATACTTTATAGGGTCGGAAACGCTTCCTTCTGCCTGTTACATACTTTCCGACGAATCTAGTATACCCTTTTACTCTACGAGTAACGGGTATAAAAATAGCTATCACTACCAAACTCTAACACACGAAATAATACAATCACTCACAGCACTTAGTACACTTACAGTAGAACCAAAAAAACGCCAAACCAGATCAATAAATATGATCGGCTCAGCCTAAAAATACATCGCAGGTAGTCCAGATCATGAAGATTTAGTAATGATAGAAGAAAGTTTAAACAACCTAGCAATAAATAACAATGAGCAAATAATAATTAATAACCAACTTCAGGACAGAATTAATAACTTAACCACAATTTCGAACATGTTAGCAAACACTATTCAGAATGACAATCGTTTTAATAATGAAATTGCATCAAATTTACAAAATCAAGTTAGACTAATAAAAGAAGAAATAGGAAACATTAAATTCAGAATACAATGGGCCAAAATTAACGTAATAAATACCCTATTATTAAATGAATTCGAGTTAATTGAAATAAACAAGATATTCCAAAGAAATAATATCTCCTCCTTTTCCGTTGAAGAAATGTTTGAATTTGTTGATGTGTCTGTCTTACAAAATAAAACAACTATTATTTACATGATCAAAATTCCCGAACGTGAACCACGCAACTACGAAAATTTTGTAATTAAACCTGTTATTAAGAACCAATCAGTAGTACATTTAGATATTAACGAAATTTTTGTATCAAACAATAAAATATTAGCCTTACACAAAAATTGTAAAGCATCCAACCTCATAAAAATTTGTAAGCAAGAAAACACAATAGACCTAAGAGAATCGAAATGTATTTCTAAATTAGTTCAGGGAAAGGAATCGCTGTGTGACTATAGTAACTCGGACCACATAGAGCCAATAGAAGAACTAGACGATGGCGTAATACTTCTCAACGACTTTGACGGAAATGTAATAGCAGACAACACTACTCGCAACCTAAAGGGCACCTTCGTAATTCATTTTTTCAACGATACCATAAATATAAACGGAAATAACTACACAAATAAGGAAAAAACAATAACAAGATCTGAAATACCACGAATCCAGATAACACCAACAGAAGCCGAGCGTCTACAAATTCTGTCCTTAGAAGCCTTAAAAGCCCTACACATAAAAAATAAGAGACACCTACAAATATTAGAAAGCGATACGACCCTAAATCGAATCACAATTATCACTTTAGCATGTGTCATTGTTCTTGTTTTAATCACATTTAGAACCTGTTTCCAAAGAAAAGAAAAAGTAATTTTACAAGTTCAGGAAACACTTCCAAAAGTTCTAAGTAACAAGACCAACACCATATCAACCACTAAAACAATAATACCTGAATTCAATAACATTCCATATTTCTAACTCCTCTTAAGGACAAGAAGGATTTTGAGGAGGGAGAGTTAACAACAGCAATATTTCTGCATATTTTTCTCTGAAAATATTGCAACATTGTCAAGCACATAGTTGCAGCCCAAGTTCAATAACATAAAGTTCAATAACATAAACACGAGCATCCGGTCAGCCGCAACTAAGTACGGAATACGAATTCTGCAGACCCTGCAGATTCTGCAACCAAGCAATTTTGTCAACGCTACCAACGCCGCTGCCAGCGCCGCTGCCGCCGAAACCAACGTCGCTGCCCCAACCCAGTAGAGTAGAGTAGTTCCGATTTGTATCTCGAATAAATAAGACATCTTAATCCAATTTTTGAAGTTTTAATTATTTGGAAATTAACTTATATATTCCTACAATATTGAAGGCTACAAGGAGTTTGTGCTGGCTAGTAGCATCACAATTTCCAAAGACTTCGACTGCATAGAATAAGCATTTTTTAAATTTGTAGATAAAAAGGTTTTCGTGTCGCTAAGTTGTCTAAGTATCCCATAAATTTTCCCAATCGTACAATTTACGTGATTACTCCAGGATAGAGTGGAATTTATTGTAAACCCCAAGTTGCTCGCTCTGTCTACATAGTTTAATTGTTGACCATTTAAGGAAAGTTTTTCCAGATGATCTGTGTTAAAAGATCGGTTATGTATTACTATGCATTTTGATTTGAGGGGGTTAAGGATAATCTATTTCGCTCTGCCCATTTGCAAGCCATGTCTAATTCACTATACCAGACACGAACACATTCATTAATTTGGCTAACAGGACAGCTTACATATAGTTGGACGTCGTCGGCATACATGTGAATGTCATATTTTGTTAGAATATTTGGCAGATAATTAACATAAAGACTGAGCAAAAGAGGTCCAAGAGTGGACCCCTGCGGTACACCACGTTTTACGGACAGAATATATGATTTAGATGCTTGTGTAGCTACTAGTTGTGATCGTTGAGATAAGTAGGATTTCATAAAACTTGTTGCAGAGGTTTAAAACATATAAAGACGACATAGTTTAGTTAAAAGAATTTCGTGGTTTACCGTGTCAAAAGCCTTACTAAAATCTAAAGGCGTCAATAAATTAATATTGCATCTATCCATTTGTAGTCTAATATCTTCAGTGATTTTTAAAACAGTTGTTGTGCAACTTCTGTTCTTCCGAAAACCGGACTGTTTCTCAGATAAAATATTGTGTGCATCCATACTCCATCCAAACTCACAATTTGGTTAGCAATTAACCGCTCAAGAACTTTGGACAAAAAAGGCAGGATGGCAATAGGTCGATATTTTGTACCTGATTTGGGAATTGGTAATATTTTTGCTATTTTTCAGGATTTGGAAAACGTAGAGGTGCTGATGGAGCAGTTTAAAATGTGTGTTGTTACAGGAAGATTTTTGGGAAGGAATAGTTTTAGAAATTTTGGATTTGTCTCATTTAAACCCATTTCATTGGATTTAATGATTAAAATTGATTTAAGGACATCACACTGGCTGACACAATTAACACTACAAATAATATCACAGTTATTTCTATCGCAAGATTCAAGGGATGTCAGGTAGGTGTTATAAGTGATTTCAGGTACGGTCGATTGCAAGAACTTATGATTTAGATCATCAAGATCAGTATCACAGCTTAAAGTTGGTTTAAATTGCCGATCCCCAATTCCTTTAAAGTTGACCATGTATTTCTATTGCTTTTTGAATGTCGGAATTTAGGTATGAAGTTATTTCGTTTCGCCTCTGCAATGGTTTTATCGACCAATTATCTATTTGATTTAAAATCGTTGTAAAAATTCTCTGTCTTCTAGCGTTTTTTATTTCGCATACGATTGGTCGCGCTTTTGTATTGGGTTTTTAATGTTATAATTAAACCACGATTTGGCGCTGAGCTTACGCACTTTGCGCTTCAAAGGAACCGTTCTGTCGTAGAGAATTTTCACTTTCCGTTGTAAGATTTCCAGCTGAGTGTTAACCTCAGCAGTGCAATATAAGGAGTTCCAGTTGCAAGAGTCTAAATCAGCACTAAGTAAGCATAGTCTATGTTGATGAAGTCCCTTTACTCTATGTAATAGTCATTGTGGTCAATACTAATTGGAGTATTTTAATACAAATCAATAAGCTCAGAGTATTCTGTTGTTTTGTGTAGTCTGTAGATACAGCCAATTAAAATATATTCAATCGCACTCATCTCTGGTTGAACACATACTTTCTTAGCGGTAAGTTTCTTGTTTATATATGATTTCGGCCCGCAACATTAAATTTTTATTTACCTACACGTAAATTTTCTGTTATAGCGTGCCGAATACATCAATTTAATATAGTTTATTTATTTTATCGAATTTAATATCATTTTTCGTCAAAATTGTTGATATCAGAAATTTTTGTTAAAGGCGCTTTCGCCACTACTTTTTACCTCGTTAAGAGGTGTTTTTGTTTGATATCAGAAGTTTTTTTTTGCACAAGAGCTTAAGTACCCCAATACCATGACTAGGAGTCGTCCTCTTATGGCTGCTATTGAAAAACCAAACACACACTTTCCTGTTCCACTTCGGCTTAACTTTATTCTAATAAGGTATGGGTTTTTTACATTCATATTCTAATAAGAATGAAACATATAATATGAATCTTAAACTTTTTAATACCAAGTTTTATCGCTTTAATTACCTATTTTAATAACACAAGTTTGGAATCTCAAGGGCTGTGTAGTTTCAGATTCCAAGAGAAATCTGTCGTTTCTTACATTTCCCGCTGAACTAGCGGGTTTTTCCAAATTGGTAAAACAAATACATCAAGTTTCCTATTTCGATTAGCTTCATGCAAGTAAAGGACGCTAAAACCATAACAGATTTTCCGTTTGAAAAAATCTAATAAGAATATTTGTCATCAAATTGTTATACCCGTTACTCGTAGAGTAAAAGGGTATACTAGATTCGTCGGAAAGTATGTAACAGGCAGAAGGAAGCGTTTCCGACCCCACAAAGTATATATATTCTTGATCAGGATCACTAGCCGAGTCGATCTAGCCATGTCCGTCTGTCCGTCTGTCCGTCTGTCCGTCTGTCTGTCCGGATGAACGCTGAGATCTCGGAAACTATGAGAGCTAGGCTATTGAGATTTGGCGAGCAGATTCCTGAGCTTCTTACGCAGCGCAAGTTTGTTTCAGTACAGTGCCACGCCCACTCTAACGCCCACAAACCGCCCAAAACTGTGGCTCCTACAGTTTTAGTGCTAGAGTAAAAATTTTAACTGAAATGTATTGTTCTTATCAATACCTATCGATTGACCCAAAAAAAAGTTTGCCACGCCCACTTTTACGCCCACAAACCGCGAAAACCTGTGACGCCCACAATTTTCATGCTAGATAAAAAATTTTAACTGAAATGTATTGGTCTCGTCAATACCTATCGATTGATCCAAAAACAAATTTGCCACACCCACTCTAACGCCCATAACGCTTAAATCTGTATATCGCCGGTAGGTGGCGCATTTTAATCTCGCTTTGCTGCTTGCATATCTCCATTTAGCTGAGTAACGGGTATCTGATAGTCGAGGTACTCGACTATAGCGTTCTTCCTTGTTTTTTTTTCTTGTTTATTCCAATAAGTATGAAATATTTCATATACGGAGCTGAAACTAGTTGCACTTTTTGTCGCTTTATATCTTCCAAACGGAAATTTTTAGAGCAAAAAGTGTTATTCATCAAAAGTTGAGGAATCTCAAGGGCTATATGATTTGAAAATTAAAAAGTAATCGTTGGACTCAATTTTGAGAAAATAGTCAAGAAGTGGTTTTAAAAAAAACTTTTTATCATAACTCTAAATCTTTTATATACAGACAATTTAACTTTATGAAGAGTATTTAGCGAATTAAATTGTCTTTTCAGAGATGTATAGCACGTTTCTGTAGCATTAGTTGTTTAGCTACTGTAAGCATTTTAAATCTGGCCTTTTTTTTTTATTTTTTGCTAAACTAGCGGGTTATCCAAAAGTTTTAGAACAAACGTTTCCTATTTCAAATTACTTTATACACCCATAGGGTTTCCAAAACCCTAAAACTAAGATGGGATGCATACAAACCCACAAACAAAGGGACAAACATTTTCATTTTGGGAAGAAGAAAATCTTCTTATACCCGTTACTCGTAGAGTTACCATTTTACTCTACGAGTAACGGGTATAAGAAAATTCTAGATACTAGATTCGTCGGAAAGTATGTAACAGGCAGAAGGAAGCGTTTCCGACCCCATAAAGTATTTATATTCTTGATCAGAATCACCAGCCGAGTCGATCTAGCCATGTCCGTCTGTCCGGATGATTGCTGAGATCTCGGAAACTATAAGAGCTAGGCTATTGTGATTTGGCGTGCAGATTCCTGAGCTTCTTACGCAGCGCAAGTTTGTTTCAGCAATGTGCCACGCCCACTCTTACGCCCACAAACCGCCCAAAACTGTGGCTCCTACAGTTATAATGCTAGAATAAAAATTTTAACAGAAGTGTTTTGTTCCCATCAATACTTATCGATTGACCCAAAAAAAGTTTGCCACGCCCACTCTAACGCCCACAAACCGCCCAAAACTGTGACGCCCACAGTTTTCATGCTATTGGGTTGGCAAGAAAGTCATGTCGTTTTTTTTCAATATTTTCAAAGATGATTTATTTATATCAGGACTTATAATTAATCAATTATGTATTGGCCGTTTTGTTCGACCACTAATGACCATCTCTCGGGCAGCTGCATAATTCCGCGCTCGAAGAACTTTTGGTCTTTTCCAGCAAAGAATCGAGACAAGTGGTTTTCGACAGCCTCATCTGAATCAAAGTTTTTACCATTCAAAGAGTTTTGAAGAGAGCGAAACAAATGGTAATCTGAAGGTGCTAAGTCCGGACTATAAGGTGGATGTGGTAGCACTTCCCAATTCAGCTCCGTTAATTTTTGCCGAGTGACCAAAGATGTGTGGGGCCTAGCGTTGTCATGGTGAAAGACTATACCCTTGCGATTAGCTAGTGCCGGCTCCTTTTCTTTAATTTTTTCCGCCAAATTGGATAGCTGGCGACAGTACACATCTGAATTGATGGTTTCATTCCGTCCCAGCAGCTCAAAGTGCACTACACCCTTCCAATTCCACCAAACAGACAGCATATCTTTCCTCTGATGGATATCGGCCTTTGATGTGGCTTGGGCTGGCTCATCTTTCTTGCTCCATGATCTTTTTCGTTGGACATTATTGTAAACAACCCACTTTTCGTCGCCAGTAATGATCCGCTTCAAAAAAGGATCGTTTTTAATCCGTTGCAGCAGAGAATAGCAGATGTTGATACGCTTAGTTAGGTGAATTTCCTTTAAGTTATGCGGAACCCAAACATCGAGCTTGCTTACGTAGCCAAGTTTCTTCAAATGGTTTTCAACCGTTGTATGCGACACACTGAGCTTCTCTGACATCTCCCGCGTTGAATAGCGCCGGTTTTCATCCAGCAAAGCCTGAATTTGTTCGTCAAAAACGGCCGATGGTCGACCAGAACGTGGGGCGTCTTTAACTCCAAAATCTCCAAGCCTGAATTTGGCAAACCAGCGCTGACATTGGCGATCACTCATGGCATCTTTACCATACACTTCGCACAATTTTTCGCGAGCTTCGACCGCTTTTTTTCCTTTTCGGAAGTAAAAAAGCAAAATATGCCGAAAATGCTCACTTTGGTCCTCCATGTTTAATTTGCTATAGCTTCCACAAATGTTATCGAATAATTACCAAATTTTCGTCGATAGTACCTAAGACAATAAGCTTTAAAACGATACTAAAAAGTGTGACCCTGGTGCTCGATTAGTCGTAAATAAATTAGATTAAAAACGATTACTAAAAAAAACGACATGACTTTCTTGCCCACCCAATAGATAAAAAATTTTAACTGAAATGTATTGGTCTCGTCAGTACCTAGCGATTGATCCAAAAAAAATGTGCCACGCCCGCTCTAACGCCCATTACGCTTAAATCTCTCTACCGCCGGCAGGTGGCGTATTTTAATCTCGATTTGCTGCTTGCATATCTCCATTTCCCTTTGGTCCCTTTAGCTGAGTAACGGATATCTGATAGTCGAGGTACTCGACTGTAGCGTCGACTCTTGGTTTTTGAATTACTTTTGACCGCTTTCACCGCTTTTTCTCCCAAACAAATCTATTTTTCGAAAGTCTTGGTAAACAATCTTCTTAGTTTTTGCAATACCTTTCGATGTGTGTATCACTCGTTACGATCAGACCATAATGGCAGATTTTCAATTCTGCGGCTATGTATAGTAGTTGTCTTCGCACGCTCTCTTGCGCGCTTCGCCACTACGTGTACTGCCGTCCTCAGTGATGCGAAACGAACTAGACGCAGACAGCTGTTCTGGAGAAAATTCGAACTGCAGCTGATAAAGCTTATGCATGGTCTCCAGACACATAAAATCTTCTCTCCCATGCACTCTAACGTGAACAAAGCCACGACGAGAGAAAACAGCTGATAGGAGCTTTTTTTCATTTCATTGTGTTAAACAAAGTTTTTAGTGATTCGCCCTCTTTGTAAGGCACACTGTGCAATCTGACTTCGCACTGGACATCAGCATTTTCCTGAGCATATATTTTTGCGGATAGCTCACCCACTTGCTTCTCCAGACTTCGCATATCTGTAATTTCGAACTCTAGGTGTTGTATGTCGTCACTTCGCGAGTGCACCTTCTCTACTTTGGCCTCCAATTTGTCGAAGTTCATCCTTAGAGCTGCAACTCTTTCAACTCCTCCTCCAATTGTGTCACCAGTCCTACGAGTTGAACCACTTGGTCGCATACGCATTACGCAAGAACGCATTACGCATGGGCCTTCAACCAATAAGCCGATCGAGAAGCTGGATAAGATGTGGTGAAGATGTGGGCATCTGAGTACCGACCAGGCTTAAGATCGGTGGCAGTGGTTCGTTTGGGGGCAGGCATAGCTGAGTGTTTTGTTTCTGAGTGAATTTTGTTAATTGAGTTCTTCTGTTGTTTTGTTATAGCCTTTTTTAGCTAGTGCAAAAAATTTTTAGTTTTTTTTTTGGTTTGTGTTTTGTGCTTGTTTTATTGAATGATTTCCGGCTTGTGCCTACGTGTTAAAATTTGGAATATTTATTCACAATTTTCACGTTTTGCATAATATAAAGCCGCAGTTTTTTATGATCTCGTTGCTCGGAAACCACATGTTTTTCTTCGTTTATTAAAATTATCCGTCTGGTTTAATTCAATGTAAATCCATAATTTGTTTGGATTCGACGCTTTTTGAATCCGTTCAATCAAATTTGACATTCCTGCAGTTAAAACTAACCAAGATGGCAGAAGTTGCTTGAAGTGTGGTAGCAGCAACCGTATTGCAAAGGACTGTAAGAAAGTATGCATAAAATGACAAATGCAATCAGTTAGGTCACAAAGCAAGTCAATGCGGAATCAGGGAGCTTGTAAGGCAGTAAAACTTAAAAATTCAAGCATTCAGCATCTCTCTTAGTTAACCTTTAACAGAGCAAATAAATACATTAGCATTGGTAACGACCAGATTACATCGTTATTTGATTCGGACAGCGATATTTGAACTTTTTGCGAGGCAGAGTACACTGGCATCTTCCCCGATATTATCATACCTGATATTAAGGAGCTGATTGGAATAGGTGTCAAGAAGATGTTCCACTCCCTAGGTTGGTTTACAGTTGCGAAGAAGTTAGATGACACTGAAGTTGATATGTGCTTCTATGTAGTAGGTGACAAGGATACCCTTGATGAAAATGTGATCAGTAGCGATGTTCTTAATACAGTAATTACAACAGTTCCGGCAAAAGGAGTTGTTTTTCACTTAGTACATTCTCCGGATCCTGGGCATACGTCTGATCATACTTTAGGTAAAGATGAAAATATTTGAAATCACTGTAGACGGCAGTACACGTAGCGGCGAAGCGCGCAAGAGAGCGTGCGAAGACAACTACTATATATAGCCGCAGAATTGAAAATCTGCCATTATGGTCCGATTGTAACGAGTGATACACCAATCAAAAGGTATCGCAAAAACTAAGAAGATTGCATACCAACACTTTCGAAATATAGATTTGTTTAGAAGAAAAAGCGGTGAAAGTGTAAAAGTAAAAATTTTGAAAGTTGGAGCTGCTGGATACGGTGGGAATAAAAGCTCCCGGCTGTTTAGCCAGTTTAATTCTTACTGAGAATACGCGTCGAATGACTTCTCATTTGTTGAAATCTGTGAATAGTTTCCGAAAAATTTGTGGGGTTGTGTTTTTTGTTGTTGTATGTACTTAGCGTTGTGTCGATTTTTAACATATCAGTGTTCCAGGTTGGTGTGGTCTGTGCACGTTGAGTAGCTTGTTTGAGGGGGAGGTCGTGGGCTTTGGAGTTTTCTATTATGCGGTCTATTGTTGATTTGTATTGTCCCGTTCAAAAGTAATTAAAAAAACAAGATTTTCTTCTTCCCAAAATGAAAATGTTTGTACCTTTGTTTTTGGGTTTGTATGCATCCCATCTTAGTTTTAGGGTTTTGGAAACCCTATGGGTGTATGAAGCAGCTTGAAATAGACTTTTGGAAAAACCCGCTAGTTTAGCGGAAAATCAAAAAAAGCCAGATTTAAAATGCTTATAGTACCTAAACAACTAATGCTACAGAAACGTGCTGTATATCTCTGAAAAGATAATTTAATTTGCTAAACACTTTTCATATAGTTCTATTTATTTATTTATAAAGAGCTAACAAATAATTAAAATTATGAACTAGCAATGATATTGAGCAACGGCGACGTGGGCCTTTAGCTCGAATTGTACATAATATTATTTTTTTAGGGTTTTTTATAGGTATTTATTTCTATTGTTAAGCTTAGGTAGAATCATCCTATATGCGGTGGTAAAAAATTGTGTTTTTTAGAAATTGTATAATTTTTGATATGTTTGGTGGTGTGGGATTGGACAGTGCTTCTAGTGGGTTGGATGTTTAGCGCGTTGCCAGTGGATAGTAAGTGTCTTATTGGTTTGGATCGATGTAGTGTGTGCGGGTTACTTTGGTGTGTCCAAGTCTGAGTCTTGTTATTTTTATCTGGTCTAAACGTGAGATGGTTGAGTGGTGGTTCTTTGTGATGTGGTAGCTATTGAGTTGGAGTTGGTTAATTGACTGGTACCAGGCTGATGTCTTCGTTATGCTTGGTGTGTGTTTTTTATATATTTTAGTATGTCTTTTGTGTTAAGATTTTCAATAGTTATAAGTGGTTGTTTAATTGCGTCTTTTGCTAGGGTGTCCGCCAGTTCGTTTCCTGGTATTCCTACGTGGCCGGGTATCCAAAGTAGTTTGAATTTGTTAGGGAATTTTTGTAGCAGGTTGCGGGCGTGTGAAGTGTAATGTTCAATATTGTTTGTGTTTTTTATTGCGTCGATGGCAGAGAAAGAGTCAGAGCATATGCAAAACTTGCCTCTTTTGTTCTTTAATATCTCGAGTCCCTCTACTATTGCTAGTAGCTCAGCGGAAAACAGTGACGAGTAGTGTGGTAGAAGGCCTATTTTTATGCAGTGTGTTTCGTTTGTGATTGCGAGCCTGGTAATTGTGTTTGTGTGCGATCCATCTATGTAAATGTAGATGAATGTCTGATTGTCTTTTGTCTTAATTTCTGTGAATAGTTTCCGAAAAATTTGTGGGGTTGTGTTTTTTGTTGTTGTATGTACTTAGCGTTGTGTCGATTTTTAACATATCAGTGTTCCAGGTTGGTGTGGTCTGTGCACGTTGAGTAGCTTGTTTGAGGGGGAGGTCGTGGGCTTTGGAGTTTTCTATTATGCGGTCTATTGTTGATTTGTATTGTGGTCGTTTTGGTGGTCGGTATGATTTAAGAATTTTTATTATTGAGAAGTTTTTGGCGTTAATCAAAGATTTTATAATTTTTGTTGTTAGGAGGTCACGTCTATCTTCTAGTGGGTCTGCGCGTGCTTCGTAAAGTATGTTGTCGATGGGTGTCGTCCTGAATGCGCCAAGAGCAGTTCTGAAGGCAGTGTTTATTGGTGATTTTATTTTTCGTAATGTTGTTTGTGGGCAATATCCGTAGATTGGAAGGCCGTAGTCTGCTTTTGCGATGATTGTTGCTTTTGTGACGTTTAGAAGTGTAGACGTATTGCAGTTACATTTTGGGCTTGAGAGGCGTGTGAGAGTAGTTATGTGTGCGAATTCCACCTGTATATGTTATTGAAATGTACGCCAAGTATTTTTAGTGATGTTTCGTTTTGTATTTGAATGTTACCCGTGGATAAAGTGCAGTTGCAGTTGTGCTTTCTGCAAACGTGCAGGTGTTTACATTTTGTGGTCGAGAGCTTGGCGCCAGAGTATTCGGCCCAGTCTAGAATGGTGGTTATGATGGGGTTAAAATTTATGTTGATATTTTTTCTGTTTTTTAGTTTTAGTATCAAGTTAAAGTCGTCCGCATATGCGCTTAGGCTAATGTTGGGATGAAGAGTGAGTTTTTCTGCTAGTTGGTTGTATGCTATCACAAAGAGGATCACGGAAAGTGGAGAGCCTTGAGGTATGCCGTTTTGGATGGGCTGAAAAGGGGGAGAGGTCGGATTTGATACGAGCCAGTATTTTTCGGTTTGTCATATAATTTTTTATGTAGTTTGTTATTTTTGGTCCTGTTTTCCAAATGGCGAGTTGATTAAGTATGGATTGGATTCCGATTCTGTCGAAAGCTTTTGCGAAATCTAGGGATATGATGGATGCGTGGTATCTTCTTGAGATAGCTCTTGCTAATAGATGGTCAATAGACTGGCAGTAGACTGTCCATAGCTGATTTACCTTTTCTGAAACCAGTTTGGCTGTTTTAGATAAGTTTGTCGTTTTGCTATAATTTGATCCAGAATTTTTGATAGGCATGAGTTTAGTGAGATTGGCCGGTATGAATTTAGGTTGGTTTTATCTGTGTTTGCTTTTATTATTGGTATTATCAGACTATTTTTGTAGGCTTGTGGGATGTAGTTATTTAGTATTGAGTTTTGCAGGTTATTATTCTATTTTTTGTTGTTTTATCTATGTTTTTATCATTGTATAGTCAATTCTGTCCAGTCCGGGTGTGTTTCCTTTTAGTGTGTTTAGTGCTGCTGAGAATTCTATTGATGTTATGGGCTTCTCTATTTCTATTGCTCTTTTGCTGGGAATGTATGACAGTGTGTGTGTTATTAAGTGATGTTTGCTTTTGATGTATGAATGTAGTAGTAAAATTTGTATCGGATGAAATTTCTGAAAAATTTTTGCAAAAGAAGTCTGCGATTTCTAGTTTGTGGGTGGTGTTTTGATTTGTGGTTGGGTTAAATATGCAGTGTATGCTTTTTTTAGGGTTGAGTCAGCAAAATCGTCGGATGTTGCTCAAGATTTTTTTTTGCGGTGTCTCGGGTGAGATTTGGGAAGTGAAGTTGTTTATACTTTGTTTTTTATCTTGTTTTAGTGTTAGTGTAAATAGTGCATTTGCTTTTTTGTACTTCAGGATGTTTTCTGTAGTTATATTTCTTTTTAGATTGTTCCATTTCTTCATTTTCTCTACTCTCAATTGGCTAAGGTTATAGTTCCACCATGGTACATTTTAGGTCTTTCTTATCGGGTGTGTTTGGGGTATTGCCTTGTGGGCGCTGGAGAGGATGATTTTATGAATTATTGCAGCTTCCTTGTTTATGTTTGTGCTTGGTTGTCATTGTGCAGAGTATTCTTCAGTTAGCTTGCAAAATTCTAGCCAGTTTGCTTTGTCGGTTAAAAATGTAGGCTTACGTTGAGTGACTTGGCGGTTCGATGTGTTGGAGGTGAAGAGGGTAATTATTATGGGGAAGTGGTCGCTGCCAAACAGATTATCTTCTGTTTGCCATGTGCTGTCGATTTGTAGCATTGGGCTGCTGAAAGTTAGATCAACGTTTGTGAGTGTGTTGTGTGTGCTAAAGTGAGTAGGAGACATGTCGTTTAATAAGATATAGTTTGATTGGGTTATCAATTTCTCTAATATTTTTCCCCTTGAGTTGTTTTGATTTGAGCCCCAGTTTTTGTGCCAACCGTTGAAGTCGCCAGTGATCAAGGTGGGTATGTGTGAGGTGACTAGTACGGCCTGAAGGTTTTGCAGTGAGAAAGATTTGTTAGGTGCGCTGTAGACTGAGATAAATCTGAATTTAAGTTTTGAGTTCAGTTCTATGCATACCGCGTCAAAATCATCGCTAAGGGTTATTTCTCGGGCTTGCAGTGATTTGTGGGCTAGGAGACCTACGCTACCGTGGGAAGATGAGGTGTTTTTTGAAATAAGTATAAGTTAATGGGTATGGAAATGTGACTGGTAAATTTTATATGTGTTTCTTGTAAAGATATTATAAGTAGTGTGTGTTTTTTAATGATTGTTTGAAGTTCGCAGTAGTTGTTGCTATATCCATTCATATTCCATTGTATAATCTTCAAAGTCATTTTAAGAGCCAGTTGATAGAGGATTAGTTGATTAAGTACCTGTTTTTTACTAACAGCTGTCAAAAGTGTCACATACTTTCTGAGTCGCTTATGTTAATGTGCTTGTTTATGTTTAGATTTTTTGGTTGGTTAGTTTTGGTGGGTTTTAAGTTGGTTGTTAGTGTCTTGTTTTTGTCCTTGGAGAAAATGCGTAGTTTCAGATCTTGGGTCCTTTCGCTTGCCATGTTGTCTTTTGAGGTGGTAGGGGGGTCGAGATCCATGCTGATAACATCAGTTGTTTGGTGAGCGGGTGAAGCTTGTGGGGGTGGTGTGGTGTTTGTAAATTGAGTTGGTGTGGGGGTATCTGTCGAGAGGTCTTGGTATGATATTAGTTTTCTTTTTTGATGTTCGTGTGTTGCTTGCGTGTCATTGTTTTGTTTTGTGTGCTGGGGTGTGGGTGTTGTTTTTGTGTTTGTTGTTGTTTTGTTGGTCTGTTGCTTAGATAGGACAGATGCAAAGCTGTTGCTAAGATGTTGGTTGCGACGAGTGTAGTATAGTTCTAGTGCAGATTTGTGATCCACTTTTTGTGTAGTTTTTTGATCCACTTTTTGTGTAGTTTTAATTGTGATCAGTTCTTTTTGTTTTATAAATGTTGGGCAACTGCGGTTTAGTGGGCTGTATTTTGCGTCTGTTTCGAAAATGTGTTTGCAGTTAATGCAGCATTTTTCATTGTTGAATTTCTCATTTTCCTCTGTGTGGACTTTCTTGGAGCAGTTCTTGCAAAGTTCTTTGGGGCTTTTGCAGGTTGGAGTCGGGTGTCCAAATCGTAGGCATTTTCTGCACCTTAATGGGAGTGGGATGTATGCGCGTACGCGAATCTTTTCGTATCCAATGTTCTCGGAGTCTGGGAGAGTAAGGGTTTGGAATGTTATTATAATTAAGTAAATTTCTATTAAAGTTTGATCTTGGATCGATGGCTTGTTTTAATTAGAAAAGGTGATACATTTTCAAAAGACTTATTGTCGGTTCTGTTTATTACAATGTATTTTGGTTCGCCTAGGTGTTTGTTGTATATTGATGTTCTACCTATGTCAGGCGGTTTATCCATTGTTGTTGTTTCTATTGGGCTGGCGCCCGGCACGTGGATTTCTGTTTGATGTGTTTGTTGTGTTTGTTGTTTTTGATTGTTGCGAATTTTGTTTTGTGCACTTGTTTGTTTTTTTGCTAGTAAGCTAGCGGACGCTGCTGTTGGCGAATAGCACTACGGGAGCTCAGAAGTAACACGTCTTATCTCCAAGAAGTTTGAGGTGAAACTCACTTTTCATATAGTAAAATTGTCTGAGTACAATAGATTTAGAGTTATGACAAAAAGCTATTTTTTAAAAACACTTTTTGACTATTTTCTCAAAATTGAGTCGAACGATTTCGTTTTAGTTTTTAAATCATTTAGCCCTTAAGATTCCTCAACTTTTGATGTATAACACTTTTTGCCCTAAAAATTACCGTTTGGAAGATATAAAGCGATAAAAAGTGCAACTAGTTTCAGCTCCGTATACGAAATATTTCATACTTATTGGAATAAACAAGAAAAAAACCAATTTGATGAAAAAATTCTTATTAGATTTTTTCAAACGGAAATCTGTTATGGTTTTAGGGTCCTTTACTTGCATGAAGCTAATCGAAATAGGAAACATGATATATTTGTTCTACCACTTTGGAAAATAATAAACTATATTAAATTGATGTATTCGGCACGCTACAACAGAAAATTTACGTGTAGGTAAATAAATATTTACTGTTGCGGGCCGAAATCATAAATTTAATATAGTTTATTTATTTTATCGAATGTAATATCATTTTTTGTCACAATTGTTGATATAAGAAATTTTTATTAAAGGCGCCACTACTTTTTACCTCGTTAAGAGGTGTTTTTGTTTGATTATTATATAGACAGAAATCATGACACAGAGCTCACTCATATTCAGGACTGCGTGTACAGGGGAAAAAGTCTTACAGACTTCCTAAGCTATTCAGTCGAAAACGGAACTATCCAACCATTAGCAGAGAAATCGTGTGCAGTCGAAAAATTATAGTTCCCAGTTCCGAGAGCCAAAGAGGAGTGCAACGGTATCTTGGCCTAACATCCTATTTCCGAAAGCTTGTGAAAGACTTCGATACTTTTGTCAGACCTTTGTGAAATTGGCTTAGAATAAGCACTTCCTTTAAGATGGGAGAGGAAGAGTAAGCATCGTTTAACCAACTTATAACATCCTTGTCTAGTTCTCCTGTACTGAAATTATTTGATGAAAAGAGTGCTAAAGAAGTCCATTGTGACGCGAACATGTACGGATATGAAGCAGTACTTCTTCAAAAGGATTCAGCTGATCAAGAATTTTACCCAGTAGAGCACATGAGCCGAAGGACAACAGGATGCCGAGGAAAAATATCCTTCTTATGAGCTAGAAGTACTATGGTGCAGGCTCCAAACAGTGGAGAATCTACCGACTGCAATGAGATTGCTATGACCATGCGTGTTGGGGCGGTGCGGCTTGATCGATGAAATAATTGAAGCCCCAAGATTGAATGGTACGCATAAAAATACGCGGGTACTTTTGGGTTTTCACGAGACGTGCGTAGGTGTTTATTAGTACACTTTGAAACATGAACTCCTTAAGCCTAACTTAACTTAAGCGCTCCAGAGCAGAGCGGAGACTTAGGGGAGAGATGGAGAGGGAGAGCGGACGGCAGTGCGAGCGCGCGAGATGTAGACATCTGGATAAAACTGCCGCTCGACACTGCCTCCTGAAATTAAACGCCCTTTTGGCGTGAACATTCTCCCCCCCCCTTGCGAGGACACCCGTAGCAAGAACCTCAGGATAGTAGGCTCAGGAATAATTTGGAAGTATAGATCGGTCGTCCGTATGTAGCAGAGTGTGGTGGGCCTTTCCACACTTGTGGCAGTGATGACCACTGCGGCAGGAGTCCTTGGAATGATTGTGAGCCAAGCAATTGGAGCAGTACTTCTGGATATGTACTTCCTGAAGCCGATTCTGGGGGCTTAGCCGTAGAAAGTGGTGGCACTTCCGTAGAGGATGGATCTTTTGGCAGACTCGGCATTGGTAGGATTTAATACCTCGAGTACGTCTGCCATCCAAGGCGGGGTATGGAATCCAATATTCGGATGGAGTATTCTTAGGAGGAACTTTTTGTACGGAAACTTGCGTTGAATAGGACGAAATGATGTGTGGAACTGAGGCGGATACTGGCCTTGGAGGGTCGGATGGAATCGTCGGAGTAGTAGGACCGCTGTTTCGATGCAGCAATGTGTGATGCCGATCTTGGCAAGTGAGACAGTTGTGAGCGCTTGTGCAATCCCGGAATTGATGGCTATTTGCAAAGCAATTGGAGCACAACTGTTTCCTTTGGATATAGGCTAAGCGATCTTCTACTATCATCTGTATGAAGCGTGGACATATACGCACGGGGTGGTTCTTCTTCGAACACAGATCGCAGCCTTTGGTTATCGGAACTAGCCTTGTGTTGAAGGAATTTATTTTTGGAACTTCTGCCACTCGATTTGTGTTTTTGGACTGGACGTGGTGGAAATTGGCAGATCGGAAGCTATCGACGGCCTCAAGAGTTCGATGGCGCTCCGTCAAATAGGAATCAAGCTCAAGCCACGTAGGAATTTCGGTTTTGTTTTGAATGGATTGCTCCCATAATGAGAGAGTGAGCTTTGGTAGTTTTGTCGAGCACATATAAACCAGGATAGGGTCCCAATTCTCAATATTAACTCCGGAAAATTGTAAGGAAGTTAAGCAACCTTGAAACGTGCGTTGAAGTTCCTTTAAGGCTGCTCCCGACTCCTGTGCTATGGATTGCACATTAAAAAGTGTTTTCAGGTGACTGTTCACCTGCAATCGCTTATTTTCGAAACGCTCAGTTAGGTTATTCAAGGCTGAGCGAAAACCATCATTGGTGAGTGGGGATCTTGAAACTATGGAATGAGCTTCGCCACTTGTTTTTGAATTTAAGTGGAATAATTTTTCAACGGGCGTTAGACTCGGATTGTCTATGTATATTGCCATGAAAATGTCCCGGAAAGTCCGCCAGCGAAGATAGTCGCCAGAGAAAACCTCTGTGTCGATAGGAGGGAGCAGCCGACAGCCATAAGACGTGGAATTTTAGGACGGAGTTACTGTAGCTTGAGGTATTTGGTAGGAGCAAAATTTTTTTTGGGTCAATCGATAGGTATTGACAAGACTAATACATTTCAGTTAAAATTTTCTATCTACCATAAAAACTGTAGGAGCCACAGTTTTGGGCGGTTTGTGGGCGTTAGAGTGGGCGTGGCACTCTACTGTAGGAGCCACAGTTTTAGGCGGTTTGTGGGCGTTAGAGTGGGCGTGGCAGTCTACTGAAACAAACTTGCGCTGCGTAAGAAGCTCAGGAATCTTCACGCCAAATCCCAATAGCCTAGCTCCCATAGTTTCCGAGATCTCAGCGTTCATCCGGACAGACAGACGGACAGACGGACAGACGGACATGGCTAGATCGACTCGGCTAGTGATCCTGATCAAGAATATATATACTTTATGGGGTCGGAAACGCTTCCTTCTGCCTGTTACATACTTTCCGACGAATCTAGTATACCCTTTTACTCAACGAGTAACGGGTATAAAAATACAATTGGAATCAGATAATATAAAAAGAGATACTAATAAAATGTCACAATGGGAAATTAAATATGACAGAAGTAATCGAATTAATTTTATCACAATTTATATAAACTAAATTAAAAGGGGGATAAATGAGATAGGCACTGTGTGGAAATGGTTAGCTGGAACTTTAAATTAAAATTTTATTTATTTTATTAAAACTCAGAATAAAATCGATAAGTTAATTGAAAATAATAATAAGAAATTTATTATCAATTCCAAATTGTTCAAAAAAATAGAATCTTGAATCTAGAATCTTATTGATCAAGATTTTCCACTGCGAAAACTTCGCTTACGATTATTAACATTTGTTGGGGCGGGGTGGCTTGATCGTTGAAAACAGATGAAGCCCCAAGATCGAATGGTACGGAAAAAACACGGGAGTACTTTGGGGTTTTTACGCGACGTGCATAGATGTTTATTTGTACACTTTGAAATAAGAACTCCTTAAGCCTAACTTAACTTAAGCGCTCCAGAGCAGAGCGGAGACTTAGGGGAGAGATGGAGAGGGAGAGCGGACGGCAGTGCGAGCGCTCGACACTGCCTCCTGGAATTAAACGCCCTTTTGACGTAAACATTCTTCCCCCCTTGCGAGGACACCTGTAGCAAGAACCTCAGGATAGTAGGCTCAGGGATATGTTGGTAGTGAAGATCGGTCGTCCGTATGTAGGAGAGTGTGGTGGCCCTTTCCACACTTGTGGCAGTGATGACCACTGCGGCAGGAGTCCTTGGAATGATTGTGAGCCAAGCAATTGGAGCAGTACTTCTGGATATGTACTTCCTGAAGCCAATTCTGGGGGCTTAGCCGCAGAAAGTGGTGGCACTTCCGTAGAGGATGGATCTTTTGGCAGACTCGGCATTGGTAGGATTTAATACCTCGAGTACGTCTGCTATCCAAGGAGGGGTATGGAACCCAATATTCGGATTTAGTATTCTTAAGAGGGACTTTTTGTACGGAAACTTGCGCTGAATAGGAAGAAATGATGTGTGGAACTGAGGCGGATAATGGCCTTGGACGGTCGGATGGAATCGGCGGAGTAGTACGACCGCTGTTTCGATGCAGCAATGTGTGATGCCGATCTTGGCAAGAGAGACGGTTGTGAGCGCTTGTGCAATCCCGGAATTGATGGCTGCTTGCAAAGCAATTGAAGCAAAACCGCTTCCTTTGAATATAGGCTAGGCGATCGTCTACCGTCATTTGTAGGAAGCGTGGACATATACGCACGGGGTGGTTGTTCTTCGAACACAGATCGCAGCCATTGGGTATCGGAACTAGCCTTGTGTTGAAGGAATTTATTTTTGGAAATTCTGCCACTTGATTTGTGTCTTTGGACTGGACGTGGTGGAAATTGGCAGATCGGAAGCTATCGACGGCCTCAAGAGTTCGATGGCGCTATGTCAAATAGGAATCAAGCTCAAGCCACGTAGGAGCTTCGGCTTTATATTGGATGGACTGCTCCCATAATGAGAGAGTGAGCTTTGGTAGTTTTGTCGAGCACATATAAACCAGGATAGGGTCCCTATTCTCAATATTAACACCGGAAAATTTTAAGAAAGTTAAGCAACCTTGAAAAGTGCGTTGAAGTTTCTTTAAGGCTGCTCCCGACTCCTGTGCTATGGATTGCACATTGAAAAGTGGTTGGTGAGTGGGGATCTTGAAACTATGGAATGAGCTTCGCCACTTGTTTTTCAATTTAAATGGAATATTTTTTTTAACGGGCGTTAGACTCGGATTGTCTATGTATATTGCCGTGAAAAGGTCCCGGAAAGTCGGCCAGCGAAGATAATCGCCAGAGAAAACCTCTGTGTCGATAGGAGGGAGCCGACAGCCATAAGAAGTGGAATTTTGGGACGGAGTTACTGGAGCTTGAGGTATTTGGGAGGAGCCTTTTTGGATTTGTTCCATCAGCTGCGCGGCAAATATTTCGTAAGTGGAGTACGTTTGGTAATACTTGGACTTTAGTATGGATTTTGTGTCTGCGGCGCTCTCGCCTGCAGATATAATGCTGTCGGAGCATATGTCGTATGCTGCCTTTACCGTTTGCCACAAGGAATTGAGATGATCGCGACGGATGTTACAGGCGGATAACGTTGGTGTAGGAGCACCTGGAGCGTTCACAGTGGCCTCAAAGTGGATCAGACAGTCAGCTGTGGCCATAAATCGGGTTAAAGCGGATTTTACTGATGTTGCCATGACGTTAAATAATTTAGAATTTTAATTCAGATGTAAGGAAACGGATTGGAATCAAATTGGAATTTAGGAACCAATTAAGATTGTAAATATATGCGGTCACACTGTCGGATAGGCAATAAATATTTATTATATCGGATGGTCGTATTTATGTAAGGAATTACGGACTTTAATATTATTTGTTTGAAAGGAACACTTTTTGTGAGCTCTTGACCCACTGTGCACTGGCGATATACGTATGTATGTACACTGTACATATGTGTACATATGTGGGGTGCGAATAGCGGAATAACGTTGCGGGAATTGGAAAGACTTCGCTTATGTTTGTATGTCGGTGCGTTTGTTTGTCACCTGCACAACTAAATTGCAAACGATTTGCTGGACTAAATTTGTGGATATTGTCACATTGTTTTTAATTTTAGAAATAGTTTAGCCGTATTTGTAGGTCAAGAAAAGTAGTTGGAGTGGACTGTATTAGAAAGAGTAGTTAGAGTGGACTGTATTAGAATATTTATGTAAATATACACACGCAGCTGGAACACAGTAAAAAATAAAGAGTGCAAATCTTAAGGAAAAATTTTATGACCGGGAATTTTTTACTGCGGCTGAGTTATATTTTACACACGATTGGAATTGAAAATATATTTGACAAGTATTTTCGTTGAATAGTAGCACTGAAATATTTACTGGAATTGTTTCAAGTGTGCAACTGTGGGCAAAGGAAACTGGAATATTGTCGGGCACAAGTTAGGGAATTGAAATACATATATTAAATGCCGTTGCGTCGGATTAATCTCTTTTGGACTTAGACAATATATCATACAGAAAGTTAGTCGAAATAGGGTTCGAAAAACTGGATGTATGACCGGCAATTATAGTAAGCGGAACTTTCAAGCCTGCTGGGACAAAATCAAAGGAAACTCCAGGAGAGGAAAGTCCAAAGATTTTGAAATCCGGCTCGAAGGACCAAAATGTTGGGGCGGTGCGGCTTGATCGATGAAATAATTGAAGCCCCAAGATTGAATGGTACGCATAAAAATACGCGGGTACTTTTGGGTTTTCACGCGACGTGCGTAGGTGTTTATTAGTACACTTTAAAACATGAACTCCTTAAGCCTAACTTAACTTAAGCGCTCCAGAGCAGAGCGGAGACTTAGGGGAGAGATGGAGAGGGAGAGCGGACGGCAGTGCGAGCGCGCGAGATGTAGACATCTGGATAAAACTGCCGCTCGACACTGCCTCCTGAAATTAAACGCCCTTTTGGCGTGAACAATGCGAAAGAATGATGTCCCTGTAAAAGAATCTCGTTGGGCAATGCTTTTACAAGGACTTGAGTACACAATAGAGCATCGCCCAGGCAATAAAGTAAAACGTACTTAGCTTGTTGCTTCAAGAGTCAGTTAGACATCGAATCCAACAAGCTCAAATGCAGGATAAGTGGATAAAAGCCATTTATAAGGCAATGGAAACAAGTACCTACTACGATTTCAATCTGAAGCACAATATTATTTACAAGAACCCTATAAAAGGCTTTGAGAAGGTAAGTTTTCTCTAATCCGACTCTTATAATAACGGATCGTGGAACGGCATTCACTGCTAATTTTTCCAGGACTTAAGCAAGCATCACAACATTCAGCATTTGATAGTGGCCACAGGAGTGCCACATGCTAACGGTCAAGTAGAGCGTATCAAAAATAGTACTCACTATATTTCCGAAGTTTTGGGCCGTAGACGCGAAGGCTTGGTACAAACAGATAGGCAGGGCTTAACAGTTTATCAATTGCTCCCCACTCAGAAATACTAAGACTGCTCTATACAAGATTCTAAAAAAAAATATGGAGACCAAGTGGAAGTAGTAGTTCTTTATTTAGGTAGTCTTAAACTGGTGATTAGGTTTAGATATACTATCAATAACAAACATGTATTATGGCATGCCATGTTTGCCGTTCGCCCACTTGTTTAATATGTAATTAGATCTAAAGCGCTTCTCTTATTATTTTCTCTCGATATCCTAGCATAACTTTAACTAACTGTGCCAGCAGGTGCCATTGAGAAGCAGGATAACCTCAATGTCAGTGAGACTGACATAAGGCTACGCAATGAAGTGTGTCTCCTTCTGCTTGCATATTGCACAACGTGCAGTCTGTCGAGGCCATCTTCCTGTAGGTCACTGCGTTGAGTGGCAGGGTTTCTGTGCGTATTCTAAAGATGAAGGATAAGGTATGGATCAAGGCGACAGGTAAAGAAGTTCGCGGCCATGAGGTATGGTGGAGGCTGCTATACAGCGTTATTGAATTGCTTTTGCGGGCTCATTCTCTGAATCTTTTCCTGTCCGCTTGATCAGCTGCCCTGGCAATCAGAGTTGCGATTCGCAGTGTGCAAAAAAGCCAGTGCTACTGCTCAAAAGCTGCCTAACGACCTTTTTCGGAAGTCGATCCTCGTGCATATTCTTTACTTTGTTTATGTATTAAAAGTGCTTTTATAGACTGTTGATCTATCCCGTGGAGGCACCCGTTTCCAGATGTATCGCATAGGTCAGTGTATTTTGCGAGCGTCGAAACATTTTTTTTTACGTAAAATGTAATGAGTTTCTCTGCTGTCACGTCGTTCGTAACCCCATACCTCTGCCACAAACCCCATTATTGTGAGCGGTGTGGCTGAGTAAATTTTTTACTTCATACTTAGGAAAACAAGCAGTTACTCTGCAGTTTCACAATTGAGCACAAGCGCCCAATCATCACGAAGTCGACAACGACGTCGGCAGAGCAGCCAGCGACACCGGCTGGGCAGCCAGCGACGTCGGCAGAGTCGAGCGCAACGGCGGCAAAGCATACGCAATCTCATTCGGGGACCGCAAAGAGAGCACAAAAAAAATATTTTTTTGTCCCTGGAGTGAGAGCAAAGAGACCCAGCAATTAAAATAGCTAGACTTTTGTTCACCCTTGCATTTTAAATATTGCGACATTTTTTCGTTAAAGTAAGTACAAGCAATTAAAATATTTTGTGCAAGCTGTAAAATTTTTTTATTTCTTAAAAAATTGCTAAGCCTATTATTATTATTTATTATTTCGTGAAGTTTAAATACCCAACTTTTATAAATACCCTACTTTTATGTGCAACGGAACATGCATAGACAAACGGGACATGCCAAAAATGCAGAGCAACAACGGATTAGGGGAACCGTTATTGTTGTTGCCCTTTGTGCTTTTTGTTTTGGAAGGCACGTGCCTTTTATAATCATCTTTTTCAGTTATGTCAAGGAGTTGGAGTTACCCACGCCAGAGCTTTTAAGAAAATATATAAGATTCGCAGGTAAGTCTCTCGCGAACCAATATTTTTATAAATGTAGGAGTGCAATGGTTGCACACAGGTCACTTAAAGTATGTTGCTTCTAACTTGTATTAAGTTAAGGGGAGGGTAATCTTAAATGTTTCAATTCTATAGTGGAGGTGGTGGTTCCTAACAGAATATACACAAAAACAAATGAGTTCGTTTGTTTAGTTAAATACGTTTTTATTTAGAGAAGGGTGTTTTGATATGTCTTGTTTTGTCTTGGAGGGGTGTTTTGTCATGCGTATGAATTTGTAAAACTATATTTAGGCGGAGGGGAAGTTGTTTTGTTATACGTGGGCGTTTTGTTGATTCAATTAGGGTTGTAGTTGACATCTGTTAGTGTAACCTGTCTGCGGTCGTGTGGTCAAAAGGTGTTGGTTTGAGGGATATTAGGCCGCATACTTTGTGGTGTGAAACAAGCGTGAGTTCGGTAACCTCCCCCTCTTTAGCGAGCATTAGATGGGAAAGTGAGCGTAGGAGTGTAAGAGGGGTGTTGGTGGTGGTGGTTCCTAACAAAAACGTTGTTTTGTTATGCGTGGGCGTTTTGTTTGGTTTGAGGGATATTAGGCCGCATACTTTGTGGTGTGAAACAAGCGTGAGTTCGGTAACCTCCCCCTCTTTAGCGAGCTTTAGATGGGAAAGTGAGTGTAGGAGTGTAAGAGGGGTGTTGGTGGTGGTGGTTCCTAACAAAAACGTTGTTTTGTTATGCGTGGGCGTTTTGTTGATTCAATTAGGGATAGTTTTAATAGGGTAGATTCAATTAGGGTTGTAGTTTACATCTGTTAGTGTAACCTGTATAGGGTCTTGTGGTCAAAATGGTGGTGGTGGTTGTGGTTCCTAACAGAATATACACAAAAACAAATGAGATCGTTTGTTTAGTCAAATACGTTTTTATTTAATCATATTTGAAAATTTTTCCTCATGCGCTTATAGAAAGAGAAAACGGTTAAGTTTTCAAAAATGTATGTGTTAAGGAGAAATGTGGAAAGTAGTTCAGTTTTAGAAAACTATTTGAGTTGAGCGAACCATCTAGAGTCGTCGTGTGAACCCTCCGGTAATTCAAAGAACCATCTAGAATCGTCGTTTGAACCCTCCGGTAATTCAAAGCTAAAGTAAAGTTGTGTTAATTTACGTTTCATCCGAATTCGATTTGTGTGAGCTTATCAAATTGATAAAAATTAAAATACTTTACTAACTGTAAAGTAAAGTTGTGTGAATTGGGAACTACCCAGATTTGTGTTGTGTAAACTTATCAAATTGATAAAACGTAAAATACTTTACAGTTAAAGTAAAGTGTAACAAAGTGAAAAGTACAAGTAACAATACAATACTTCCAAAAACAAAAAAAAATCAAAACAAAAAGAAAATGAATAAGTATTGTGCAAAGTGCAACATTACCCTATCGGGTAACATTTCGTGGACTTATCATCTGCGAACGGAGCAACATAAGAAGAATGTTGTTGAACCAGTGGATTCAAGGATTAAAAAAATCAGTTCTGGATTCCAAGGAAGGATTGTTCACTTCCTATATGAAAACACCAACAATGATGTAGTTTATCCAACACAATTTATGGAGGAAGCAGGAAAAGCTTTTCTACCTCACTTGTATCCATTGTTGGAATGTTATTCATCGGTGAAAATAAATTTTGAACTTTTTGGAGAGTACGGAAGTAGTAGGGAAACGCGGATTCTGGGACAATTAGGATATTAATGGCCCCCGCCCCCCCCCCCCCCCCCCCCCCCCCCTCATTAACGTATGCGGGTTCTGGGACAATTAGCATAATCCAATAAATTAACTGATTTTAATGGGCTTTGAAGTCATAAAAATGTCACGATCATGTCTATAAAGAGTAAAATTAATTGACCCCATCGCCCCCACATCCCCATGTGACAATATTGATCATGTATCCTTCCCCTCATTATGTGCAATTAATAGTCAGGTGAGAAAGGTGCACGTGAGAAAGGTCGCACAACCATAGTATCCAAAGGTTGTTATCTTAGAGGAACATATCCGATCATGTTGGGGAAAGGTGTGATCACGTACCCTTTTGCCTCATTATCACAGGTGTTGCTGTGCACGTGTGAAAGGTCGCACACCCAAAGTATTCAAAGATGGTTATCTTAGAGGAACATGTCCGATCATGTTGGGGAATAATGTTTCCTATGATTGTAAAACTAATTTAGAAATCAAAAGAACCCCAATAAAATAAATCTCACAAGTTAATGATTCTCAGATGTGGAATATTTTCAAATACACATTTTTGTTTCCGCCCCAGAACGTTTAACTGGTAAATTGTCTAAGATTCTCTCCTTTCCACAAATGGGTCATAAACATGTCATAAAAGGGATTCAAGGGCAGAATACTACATTACATGTATGTAAACGATGGATCGGATTTGATCTTACCAGAGAGTTTCTTGAGTGAAGCTGGATTGTCCCTGCTACCTCATCTCAGCATTCTGTTAGAAAGTTATACTTCAGCAAAAGTAAACTTTGAACTGTTTGCAGAGTATATACTTTTTAAAGAAGAATCTGAAGAAATTGATATGAAAAGTTTTCAAAGTAAAATGACGATCATGAATAAAGATTCTGACTTAGAAAATATCTTCCATGAACATACCATGGAAATAATTTCAAAAACACAAGAATATCAAGAGAGAGATAGTGGATGGTCTCTTACAAAATTGATTCGCTTGGAAATGAATGTGAATCATTATACACCGATGGCTGGTTCATCTTTCATACCACTACCTCGTTTCCTTTTAACGAAAAAAGCAATAGTTAACGTTTGTAACGAAAATGATCATTATTGTTTTAAATGGGCTTTGATTTCTGCCTTAAAAACTGTTAACAGGCCGCAAAGATGTTCGGCATATAATATTGATATATCGCTGGAGATAATTCGTATAAGTGATGAAATAATATTACATTTCACAGGGTTGACTTTCCCCCTTGAAATAAAATGTATAAAAATTTTTTTAAAGAAGAATACTCATATGAGTTTAAACGTATTCGGATATAATGAAGAGACGAGGGAAATAATTGGACCGCTTTTTCAATCGGAAGTGGAAAAGCCTCTTCATATCAATATGATGTTTTTGGAAGAAGGTGGAAATGGACATTACATGTACATTAAAAATATTTCAAGGTAAATTCTTTTATACATTTTTATCTCTTTTAAGCAATTAACTAATTTGTATATATTTCTCTTTCAAAGACTAATGACTGCTCAAAGAGGAAATCAGAGGAGGGCGCAATTTTTCTGCAATGTGTGTTTGAATTTTTCCGGAACCCAGGAAGCTGCATTAAAACACAAGACGCTCTGCAGTAGGAAGGTTTCAAAGATGCCGCACCCCCAGAACAACACACTGGAATTTACCCAAGTTCAACATCAGCTTCAAGTTCCATTTGTTGTCTACGCGGATTTTGAATGCATTCTGGATCCGAAAAATCTTGAAGTGAGCCCCAAATTATTTAATATTAATGAGCATATTCCAATATCATATGCGTATTATATAAAGTGTGCTTTTGATTCTAGACTAGATAAATTTGTTTTAGAAACAGGAAAAAATTCGGGAGTAAGTTTTGTAGATTCATTGATAAAAAATTTAAGTAAATTGAGTGATGACTACTTAAAT
The DNA here is from genome assembly GCF_043229965.1 of Drosophila suzukii. Lineage (NCBI taxonomy): Eukaryota > Metazoa > Arthropoda > Insecta > Diptera > Drosophilidae > Drosophila > Drosophila suzukii. The sequence goes on along the minus strand of NC_092082.1, from coordinate 49,709,987 downwards.
AAAATAGTTCCTATGAGAATGACTTTGGATGACCAGCAAATATTTGATAATTCATTGAGTTGTTCTATTTGTCAGAAAGATTTAGGGACTGATAGGGTTAGAGATCCTTGTCATTTTACAGGTCGCTTTAGAGGTGCCGCCCACTCTAAGTGTAACTTGGATTATAAAGTTAACAAATTCATACCAGTATTTTTTCATAATTTTTCGAAATACGACTGTCATTTATTTATTCAAGAGTTGGGAAAGATTCCCGGTGAAATTTCCGTAATACCAATAAATAAGGAAAACTATATTTCTGTCTCAAAGAAAATAAAAAGTTTAAGTGGAAATAGTTTTGAAATTCGTTTTCTCGATACATATAGATTTATGCCATCAAGTTTAGATTCCCTAGCTTCTAATTTAGTTGACGATCAATTGAACACTGTAAAATCGTTTTTCAGTAATGATATAGAATTTCGACTAATGCGTAAGAAGGGTATATTTCGCTATGAAACTTCCCTCCCACCAAGGGAAGCATTCTATAGTAATTTAACGGAAAGGGAATGCTCTCAGGAAGATTATGATCAAGCTCTTAAAGTTTGGTCGCATTTCTCTTGTTCCACTCTTAAAGATTATTTAGAATTATATTTAAAAACTGATGTATTTCTTTTAACCGACATTTTTGAAAACTTTCGAAAAATTTGTATGCAAATTTATTCACTTGACCCAGCTCAGTATTTTACGACACCAGGTCTATCTTGGGAGGCAATTTTAAAATCTACAAATATTCAACTTGAATTGCTGACAGATATAGATATGTATAGATTTATTCAAAGTAGCATTCGAGGTGGTTTAGTTCAATGTTGTCATAGATATACAAAAGCAAATAACAAATATTTGTCAGATTATGATTCCTCGAAGGAGTCTTCATTTTTAATGTATGTGGATGCGAATAACTTGTATGGTTGGGCAATGTCACAACCTTTACCATATAAAGATTTTAAGTGGATGTCTACCACAGATATAGACAATTTTGATATTAATAATATTCCAATCGATAGCAAATACGGTTATTTTTTGGAAGTGGACTTAATATATCCATACCGTTTACATGATCTTCATAATAATCTTCCATTTTGTCCGTCAAACTGTCTGGCCTCAAAAGAGGATAAGGTAAAAAAATTAATTGCTGATTTGGGAATTAAGAAAAATTATGTAATACATTATCGGAATTTGCAACAATGTATACAGAATGGGTTAGTATTGAAAAAGATCCATAGAGGTGTTCAGTTTTTACAAAAGCCTTGGTTAAAGAAGTACATTGATCTAAATACTTTACATAGGCAAAATGCAAAAAATAAATTTGAAAAAGATTTTTTTAAATTATTGAATATTCTGTTTACGGAAAAACAATGGAAGATCCCGAGCGCAGGGTCGATATTAAGCTTGTTAGTACATGGGAAGCTCCGGATAGCTCGAAGACTGGACGAAAAGCACATTGTGCCAAAACTTTAATTTCAAAATCAAATTTTCATAGTGCAACTAAAATAAATGATAATTTCTATGCAATTCAAATGAAAAGATTGTCCGTTCTATTTAATAAGCCAATGTATTTAGGATTTGCAGTATTAGACTTATCGAAATGGAAAATGTATGATTTTCACTATCAATATATGAAGCCAAAGTTTCAGGAAAAGTTACTCTTAAATTATCTATACAATAAAAACTGAAGATTTTTATAAAGATATTCGTAATGATCTTGAAGCAAAATTTGATACATCGGACTATTCAGATGAAAAAATTAATCTATATAACTTCAAAAGAGTTAACAAAAAAAGTTTAGGGTTTTTTAAAGATGAGCTTAACGGTAAACTCATGACAGAATTTGTAGGCCTGTGCTCAAAGGTTTATTGTTATAAAATAGATCATGTTGAATCTTCACATAATAAAGCAAAGGGAGTGAGTTGACGAAATCTTACAATTGAAGACTATAAAAATGTTTTATTAACTGGGGCCTCACTATATGGTAATAGAACAATGTTTAGATCAAAAGCACATAAAATAACTACAGTTAAAGTAAATAAAAAAATTCTTTGTGGCAAAGATAACAAAAGAAAACGTAATGTTAATGGAACACAATTTTTAGAGTTAAGAAATGAAGACCATGGTACGACATCAATAAAACATCAGAGATTAATTGAAAAAGATATTTTAGAAAATGTTGAATGGCTAGAATCAAATTCATTTTGCTTGGGTAAGATGATGCAAAATAATTATGTGAACGGTGGAGAATCATTAGATAGCCTTAAATTTCAAAAGGAACAGTTGAACTGGAGATGTTTTATTATGATCGAGACCTTGGAAAATATAAATGAAAATGATTTTGAGATTGTAAAAAGTATTTTTATTATATTTAATTTTAGTTTAAAACATTGTACAAAAATGTTAATATTAAACTTAATATAAGATTAAATAAATATATAAATAAAAATTAATATACAAATAAGAATTAATTAAATAAATCATTTATTATACTACAAAATGTCTTCCTTGTTTATCCAGCTAGTCTTTGAAAACCCGAGCCACTTAACCAAAACTTTATTTCCTTTTCACCTTACAACTTTTTCAACTAGGTATGTTTGGGGAAATCGTGTTTTTTTCAGTTCTTCTTTATAAAATCCGCCCTGAATCGGGCTACCATCTAAATCTTCAAGTAAGTATGTTTTAGGGTATGTGTTCTTCACCTTTCTAATTTTAAAGATTTCTGTTGTATAGTTTGGGGTATACCCTTTCTCAAATACATGTTTATATTTACTGATACGAACGTGGTCCCCTTTACGGAATTTACTTGCAACAAATATTTTCAGGTGATTATACGATGTTTGTAATATTTGTTTTTCATTGGAAGAATTGACTTTACTTGGACTCATTTTTATTTTTCTATGCTCTCTATTATTATATTTATTAATTAATTATTTATACATATCTATCCACTTATATTTTCCATTGAAACTAAACTCACGCCACATTAATTCTTTAAGAGTTCTATTGAAACGTTCAACTATTGATGCTTTTAGAGTACTGAAGGTTGAATAATGATTTATCCTATAACTTTTCATTAATACCTTAAACTTAGAATTAAAGAATTCAGTGCCATCATCAGTTTGCAGGTTTCTTGGTGTTCCATGACCCGATTTAAATATTCTCTCCATGGCTTGGGAAACATAATTTGCATTTTTTGATTTTAATGCCTCACCCCAAGCATATTTCAAAAATTTGTCAGTAGATAGGTAATACGGGAGCTGGCTCACTAGGTAATAAATCATGTCAAAAAAGGAGGTGGGGGTGACCCTAATTAGTCACGCATGGTTGCACACAGGTGTTCTTATGACCTAATTAGCATAATTAAGTCAAAAAGGGGGGTGTTGCTGACCCTAGTTAGATGAGCATGGTTGCACACAGGTCACTTAATGAGGTTAGAAAGTGGTGTGTAGGAGTGTGAGAGAGTGGTGTTTTGATATGTCTTGTTTTGTCTTGTCTTTTTCTCACGCTAAAGGTGCGTGTGTGATAGGGGTGTTTTGTCATGCGTGGGATTTTGTGGAGTGCAATGGTTGCACACAGGTCATTATGTTGCTTCTAACTTGGGTTAGAACGCGTTATGCGTGGGCGTTTTGTTGAGTCAATTAGGGTTGTAGGTGACACCTGGCTTGCGTGTGTGATAGGAGGTGTCTTGTCATGCGTAGGATTTTGTGGAGTGCAATGTTTGCACACAGGTCACTATGTTGCTTCTAACTTGGGTTAGAAGGCGTTATGCGTGGGCGTTTTGTTGAGTCAATTAGGGTTGTAGGTGACACCTGGCTTGCGTGTGTGATAGGAGGTGTCTTGTCATGCGTAGGATTTTGTGGAGTGCAATGGTTGCACACAGGTCACTATGTTGCTTCTAACTTTGGTTAGAAGGCGTTATGCGTGGGCGTTTTGTTGAGTCAATTAGGGTTGTAGGTGACACCTGGCTACGGTCTTGTGGTCAAAAGGTGTTGGTTTGAGGGATATTAGACCGCATACTTTTGTGGTGTGAAACAAGCGTGAGTTCGGTAACCTCCCCCTCTTTAGCGAGCATTAGATGGGAAAGTGAGCGTGGGAGTGTAACAAAAACGTTGTTTTGTTATGCGTGGGTGTTTTGTTGATTCAATTAGGGTTGTAGGTGACACCTGTTAGTGTAACCTGCCTACGGTCTTGTGGTCAAAATGGTGACTGTGGTGGTGGTTCCTAACAGAACAAAAACAAATGAGATCGTTTGTTTAGTCAAATACGTTTTTCTTTAATCATATTTGAAAATTTATTCTCATGCGTTTATAGAAAGAGAAAACGGTTACCTTCTAAGTTTTCAAAAAATGTATGTGTTAAGGAGAAATGTGGAAAGTAGTTCAGTTTTAGAAAACTATTCGTTTTACAAGGGGTGTTTTGTCATGCGTATGAACTTGTAAAATTATATTTAGGCGGAGGAGGAGGAGGAAGGGAAGTTGTTTTGTTATGCGTGGGCGTTTTGTTGATTCAATTAGGGTTGTAGGTGACATCTGTCTACGGTCTTGTGGTCAAAAGGTGTTGGTTTGAGGGATATTAGACCGCATACTTTTGTGGTGTGAAACAAGCGGGAGTTCGATAACCTCCCCCTCTTTAGCGAGCATTAGATGGGAAAGTGAGCGTAGGAGTGTAAGAGGGGTGTTGGTGGTGGTGGTGGTTCCTAACAGAATATACACAAAAACGTTGTTTTGTTATGCGTGGGCGTTTTTTTTTTTTGTTTCAATTAGGGTTTTAGATGAAATCTATTAGTGTAACCTGTCTACGGTCTTGTGGTCAAAATGGTGGTGGTGGTTGTGGTTTCTAACAGAATATACATAAAAACAAATGAGATCGTTTATTTAGTCAAATACGTTTTTATTTAATCATATTTGAAAATTTTTTCTCACGCGCTTATAGAAAGAGAAAACGGTTTCCTTTTAAGTTTTCAAAAAATGTATGTGTTAAGGAGAAATGTGGTTCTACGTTCTGACTTTTCCTGGTTGATGAGTTTACAAAACCTAAAACAGTACAAAATTTAAATCGAAAGACAAAAGATGACTGAAATCAACAGCCAAATCAACCACTCTGACTTTAAAATAAATGAAGATTTGTTGATTGAAATAAAAATCTTTAAGGAAATTTTAAAGGTTTCCAAGGAGTTGCGACGGGAATTCGGTAGTATATCTTACGATACTATAGATGAGTTGGAAATCCTGAAATGGCGCTTGGTGGATTTGCAGAGCGAAAACAATATCGATTCCCATCTCTTTGATATTGAAAACGTGGAAAATCGAATCACCGAGCTTATGATGGAGACAACCAAATTACAACACCAAATTGATCTTCACGATGCGGAAATCGAAAATAATCCGCTGTCACGACTGCTACTGGAAGTTAAGGAGATGATTTTTCGTATAAGGGATTCAATATCAGACTTAGAATGTCTTAAACTTAATGGTGAGGCAGACCAATGTGAGTTGGTCAGCGCTATGTCTCGCGAGGACGACCCTATCTTAATATTTAATCTTAAAAATAGATATGATGCAATATCATGTAATATTAATAATTGGGAAACTCTATTGATAAATCTAAAAAATTGTAAGATATATTATGAATATTATTTGAATGCGATTAATGAATAATTTTCTGAAATAAATAATTTTGAAAATATACAAAGAAGAATTATGTATTATTCATGGGATATTATCACAAAAACATTATTATCTCTGTTGGCTTAATAATTTTTAATAATTTAATTCTAAGAATAAAATGAACCCCAAAACCAGTTTTTGAAATTTTTTAATATTGATTAGAAGAAGAGAGACGGAAATATATTGTGCATTACAGATACCTTGAGAGTCAGTTCTATGAGGTTGTAAACCAGTGTCTGAATGGTATGGAGTTGGCAGCCATTTGTTAAAAATTGGTATTTACCAGCGGGAATCTGTGAAATCAATAGATTAGAAAATTAAACTGCAAATACTAAACTCTTCTCCAGGGATTGTAGATGGTAAATTGAATAGTAGGTAAATCTTGTCTTTTTAGAGTCTGATATTTTTGACTATATTCTGCTAGTTACATGTTATGAGTTATTATCTGGGATTTCGGGTGCTCAATAATCCCATAAAATTATAAAAGTTTAACAACCTACTGTTAGGAAAAGATCAGAAATATAACGAAAATAAAGTAGAGGATGCCATAAAAGAGGGAGGTCAGAACCAGTTTACAAATTGTGTACATTGCTTAGAAAGAAAAAGAGAAAATCAAAAGAAATGTACAGTTTAGGTAGCTGGGGCAGCCATTGGAAAAGTGAAATCTGTTACAGTGGTGGTTGTGGCTAGGGGTTGAAGCATGCAATACAATTCTAAACCTGTTTACATGATGGATAAAAGGATGTTAGTTAGAGAAGGATGGAAATATCTTAAATATGAATTACAAGTATCCATCTATGTTGCGGAGGTTGGTCGGGGTTGACAAACCATCATTATTAAATATGAGGAACATACATTTCACCGGTGGGATCCAAAAGATCAATTTTATGAGAGAAGACTAATACTGTTTTTGGTAAATAAAATAGACACATGAAAACTTATTACTTCATTAGTTAGTTGATAATAGTTAGAGAGTTAGTTAGTTAGAGAATATCATACAACTAGATTTATCAAGCATTTTGATGGAAAAATCAAAGCATTGAATTAATATATATTTTTTTATTATCCAAATAGAAGAAATTTCGTATTTTTCAAGGGATAATATTCCATGAATTTTTCCATTACCTTGACCTTTGCGCCTGCATCAAGGCATTTTAGCAATCCTTTGTAACAACTATTTGTGTTGTTGGTAACAGTTATAAATTGTTCGCAAATAAAAAATAATTTCCTAATTATATATTTTATGACCTCTTTTATGAAGGGATAATATTCCATGAATTTTTTCCAATACCTTGACCTTTGCGCCTGCGTCGAGGCATTTAAGCAAATCCTTTGGAACAAGTATTAGTGTTGTTGGTAACAGTTATAAATTGTTCGCAAATAAAAAATACTTTCCTAATTATATATGACCTTTTTTTTATGACTTTTGCGCCTGCGTCGAGGCATTTTAGCAATCCTTTACACCACCATCGGTGTTTATTGTAGGTAACCAACTTGACTCTGGGGTTATGGTACGGTTAGCAATGGGTGGTTTGCTTAATGGGATTTAAATTATCGGTGACATTTTTTGAGAAAGGATACAATTGGTCATTTAGGTGGGGGTATACACATTTGTTATGGTGATAGAAAATGGGATAATCACAGTGTTTATTGTTTTTTACTGTATTACGTCGGAGCGATTTCAATTACTTTCACAATTATAGTTTGTTTTAAATCGTTTTTGACATTCATATATTTTGTTCTTTCTAGACATTTTATTGTAGCTAATAACTATAGTTATGGGATGTAAGGCTAGCTATCGTAGTTAAGATTTAATTTATTATACCTACATAAGATGAAAGAACATTAAAAATGGAAATGTTTTATTTTAACAATATACTAGTTAAAGTGGATGATATTAATATATATTCTTAGTATCTGTCATTATGAATCAAAATTGTTTATCAAAACAGCTTCTAAACAGCTTTTAGACAGCTTGTGAACAATTTATTTCTTAATTAGTTTTACAATCACAGGATACATCTTCCCCCAACATAATCGGATATGTTCCTCTAAGTTTTATATATAAATCTTGAGATATTTTGGCTTTGCGTTCTTTCTCACGTACATAGCAAACACATTGAAAATCAGAGTGTAAGTTTTTACTTCACATCGAAAGTCGTCTAGTGATCAGGAATTTTTGATCGTTCTTAACAAAAGACTACAAAAGCTCGTAGACTTTAATAACAACTTGTAACCAGCTAATAATAATAAGTAAACATCAAGTAAACAGATACTAAACATATAGAAACCAGATACTAAACAGCTAGTAAACAACTTGTATACATCTACTAAACATATAGAAACCAGATACTAAATAGCTAGTAAGCAACTTGGATACATCTGGTAAACAACTTGTATACATCTACTAAACATATAGAAACCAGATACTAAACATCTTGTATACATCTACTAAACATATAGTAACCAGCTAATATAAACTAGTAAGCAACTAATAGACATCTACCAAGCAGATAGTAACCATCTAAGAATAGCTCATAACAGTTAATAACAGCTAGTAATCAAAGTCCAAGCAGCTCATCATGAATCACGAAAACCAGATGAGTATTGTAATTAAAGAGTTTATTAAACTTATTCAGAATCTTAGACAATGATGTCATACTCATACAAATAGTATACAAATAGAATAGAACTAGAAAAGTAGAACTAGAAAAATAGTTGACATCTGAGAAAGATTACATTGTGAGAACTATTTTACATCTATCTATGGGAACCAAGCGAAAATCTGCGTTTGGAACGAAGATTAATAATCGACATGTTTCTTACAGAGGGATGGAGTAAGAAAATTAATTATATACAAATATATATTAAATATAATTAATTATGAATTTAATGAAATATGTTTACAATAATAAAATATATAAAAAAATATTGAGTGATCCTAAAAATTTTGTTGCTGACTGTAATTAAAACTACAGGTACAAATGAAGGGGAAGTATTTTATTCAATGTCCTTGGGTCTTGGACATGTGACTTTGATGACGGTAAGGTAATGATAGTTCACTGCAAGTGTGATTGGCTAACACATCTTAGAAACTTTAACTTGTGTACTTTGATAATTCTTAATAAGAGACTATAGCAACTATAATACTTGTTAACATTTAGTTACCATCTAAAACCAAGTACTTTACAGATACTGTACAGATAGTAACCATCCAAAACCAAGTACTGTACAGGTACTATACAAAAGTAACCATCCAAAAACAAGACTAAACAGAAAGTAACCATCAAAATACTGCTAGGTAACAACTAAATACAACGTGTTCAACGTGTCAAGTCGATGTCAATATGAGTACTACCCTAAAAAATTATATATCTCTGGATAATCTTCAAAGTCAAAATGTATTAAATTCCGGATGGAGCAGTGGAAATGAAATTTTGTACGGGACCCACCTTTAACTTTTCTGTACCATTAAAAAATTTGTTGGGATTTGCTGAGGATTATAAAAAAGTTTTGTTAAATTGTAAACACGAACTAGTGTTGATGCTAACTAAGAATCTCGGTAAATCTTGAACATACCAGAAATGAACAAACTTTTAAACTGGAAATTACGAATAAAACCTGGAAAATTCCCCATGTAACTCTGAGCGATTTTACAAAAATTAAGATGTACGATATTATTAAAAGTGGTCTAAACCTACCAATCGCATTCCAGAGTTGGGATTTACATGTTAACCCCAAATTGGGTATGGGAGTCAACAGAGCTGGAATGTGAAATTGTCGGCTAACCGCGAAAACCAAGATTTTCCATACTTGGATTTACACTAAATGGAGAACTTATCACAAATAACTTATCAAACTTGAAACTTCACTTGAATTCTGAGTCATATCCATATGATAATCTGAATGTTGATTTTAGTAAGAATCAGTATGCTCAGCTGTATGAAATGTATACAAGATTTTAATGTAGTTACTATAATCGTGAATCACAACCATTTTTGACCCCAAATGAATTTAAATTGAAGAACCCTATTATTGTGGTTGATCTTTCATATCAAAACGAATCAGTAAAAATTGGTCTTATTGATGTGAGAATTTCAATAGAACTAAAGACACCAAGTCATGAAAATACCCAAATAGTACAACGAGTTGTTTAACATTAGAAAAATGTTGAAAGATACTTTTTCGATTGATGTTCAAGGTTTCATTGATAATAATAATAATTTAATTCTAAAGGAAATTGGAATTGTATTCAAAAAGATCCAAGCTTGAATAATAGTTTTTTAATAGAATTAATAGAATTTGCTAAATACAAAATCTCGAAAGACTGCAATTTGGTTAACCAATACACATCACAAAATTTTTTGGAACGATGGAGAAAATATTTTCCACAAACTCGAAAGTATCTAGGGACAATTACAAGCGGAAAACAAATTATTTGTAAAGGTGTGGAAAAGAAACGATTTCTACAGACGTTTTTTAGGAGTCGTCAGCTCATTAATATCCAGGAAATGGGCTGTCCGTCATTAAACAGGTTTAAAGGAAACCGGTTTCCCTATTGTGAAACACACCTTAAGGGCGGAGTTTGTGCTCTTAGCAATGCATACATTATTTTGACATTTCTTAAAAGTAGCCCCAAAACAATAAAAAAATTTTTTTCATACGTCATTTTGAAGTGGAGACTAGATGTGTAAGGCCCTGTAAGAAAATAAAATTAATTTAATGAAATTTCATGAGGAAATTGACCAATTTATTATACAATTTGATATTTGTTGAACGTTGATGCACTAAGAGCAGTACAAACAAGTGGCCCAAACGACACCAAGCACGTGCTTGTTACGCGCGGGCCCATTTTTATTTCGGGCAAATACGGTTCGCGAGGAAGGTACATAGATTAAACAAGGACAGGACAAAACATAGATCAACAAGACTAAAGCAAATGAGCTAAGATTTTAGTTTTAATACAGGGATAGAGGTTGAGGAACAAATTAAATGATATAGGTTGTTATAATTATTACAAAGAACGCGAAAATGCTCATGCTGACTAAAATTACAGAATCAATATCGCCTCTGATAAGATTATTCATAAAAATAGTACCAAGCATAGTTCTACGGCTTACTAGACTAGGCAAATTAATTAAAAGCAATCTACTCGAGTAAGAAGGCAACCTGACGTTTTGATCCAAGTTCAAACCACGTAAGGCAAAAAGAAGAAATTGTTTCTGTACGGACTATATACGGTCAATGTGCACTTGATACTGAAGACTCCAAACGAACGAACAGTATTCCAAATTTAATTTAAAGGGCAGATTGGTCGATTCTAAATCAAGAATGAGATAGAAAAGGGAGGGTTAGTTTACCTCAAGGTAGAAAAACTCGATCAAAAGTTATTCTAACTCACATATAAAAACCACCTGCAAACAGTCTCAACCTAAAAGTTTCAAGCTAAAACGTTCCTCAACAGCTACAACTGCTAAAAACAGCTGAAAACAACAACAAAACAGCTACATCTGCTAAAAAACAACTAAAATTAACAACAAAAACAGCTACAACTGCTAAAAACAGGTAAAAGCAACAACAAAAACAGCTACAACTGCTTAAAAAACAGGTAAAAGCAACAACAAAAACAGCTACAACTGCTAAAAACAGCTGAAAACAACAATAAAACAGCTACATCTGCTAAAAAAACAAGTAAAATCAACAACAAAAACAGCTACAACTACTAAAAACAGGTAAAAGCAACAAAAACAACGAAAACAACTAAAAGAAGAAACAACTACAAATGGTCAATCCGGGAATGATGAAAGTACTCAAGGATTTTAATGGTAACGCACCAAAACCTATTTTAACAAAGACGAGGATGGAATCGGAGGTGTACTACCCTATTCGACGAGCTCAACGTAAGAAAACCACTTACCGGAACGATACTCAACTTTAGAGGATTCAACAATTGAATATATAAAGGATAATCTTTTTTGTATTTTTTAAAGAATTGATAACAATCTCTATTTAGAATTAAATAAAGCTTAAAATGTATTCATTTTTAATATTATTAATGTATCTTTTTTGGTAAATAAAAATAAAAATAAAATTTCATAAAACTCAAACTCCAACCCTTTGTTATAAATATTTAAATTATACTACATATTTCCCAGTAGCACATGAGTATAAAAAAAACGACAACAATGAAGAGTAAACTTTTAGAACAGTTGACGAAAAGTAGATATTCATTAAAAAGAAAATTTGATGAATTGAAACAAATAAAAAATTAGAACGTATCAAATTTGGAGGAAACTTTTAAACCTATTACAGAACCTTTACATGAATTACTCACTGAAAATAAAAAATTGAATAAAAAAGAATATATTAATGATACACATGATATTAAAATAAGAGTACCTAAAAGTTAAAAAGAAAAAAGGGTTGTTATGTAGATAGTCTAAGGTTTTACAGGTAGTTATGAAGTTTTACCTGTACTTAAACCCTGAATCTGTTTTCGGTTTGAGTTGATATTCATATTTCATAATATTTATTATCATCATTATATATAATCACCATTTTCAACAAATATCATATAAAATATAAATAAATAAATGCATATTAGTATAAGTTCACTACTATCGAAATAGTAGTTCCTTTTAATCTGGTAATTATTTGAATGCGATAATTGAATAATTTTCTGAAATAAATAATTTTGAAAAAATAATTTATGTATTATTCTTGGTGTTCGGGTGGGGTGGCTTGATTGCTTAAATTAGAACAACGGAGTCCCAAGAACGCAGGTACGAAACACACGGGAGTACGTTGGGGTTCTTATTGTCACTTTGAAAATTGAACTACAATAGTAAAGCCTTACATAATTAAAGCGCTCCAGAGCGGAGCATAGCTTAGGGGAGAGATGGTGACGGAGAGCAGAGGGCAATGCGAGCACGCGAGTTGTAGACATCTGGATAAATCTGCCGCTCGTCACTGCCCCCAGAAATTAAACACCCTTTTGGTTTGAACACTTAGGATATTAACACAAAACAAAATGATAATATATTTCTCTCTCTCTATTGGTTTAATGATTTTTCCTAATTTAATTATAAGAATGAAATTATCTCCAAAACCAGTTTTAGACATTTTTTAACATTGATAGAAAAGAGACGGAAATATTTTGTTCTATAACGCTGTAAATCATGATTCAATTTAGGAGTAAATGTGTCTAAATGGGATGGAGTTGGCAACCATCCTTGATATAAATTGGTATTCATCGGTGGGAATCTGTGAAATCAATAAATTAGAAAATATAACTGCAAATATTAAACGGTTCTTTTCTTTAATTGTCTGATATCTTTGATTATATTCTGCTAACTACATGTTATGAGTTAGTATCTAGGATTTGGGGTGATCAATAATAATATAAAACAAGAACGGAAGTTAACTTCGGCTAGCCGAAGATTGTATACCCTTGCAGTTATAATTATTAAATTTAATTCGAAATTCTGAAAAATACAAAAAATGATATTCCCCAAGTATGTCAAAAATACCGAAGCTATAATTTGTTTCATATTACTTTCCCACAAATTTTCCGATCGCAGCTATATGATATAGTCTCACGTTTCTGAAATCAATTATGGATTACATAACGTAGTGTTCACCATAATTCGTAGTCTTGAAATCATGTCACCTCGATTCATGAACATAGTTTTTGTGTTTAGAAGGTATTGAAAGTGCTGACCAATTATCTACCCTTTAAATTGTATAATAAATTGGTCAATTTCCTCATGAAATTTCATTAAATTAATTTTATTTTCTTACAGGGCCTTACACATCTAGTCTCCACTTCAAAATGATGTATGAAAAAAATTTTTTTATTGTTTTGGGGCTACTTTTAAGAAATGTCAAAATAATGTATGCATTGCTAAGAGCACAAACTCCGCCCTTAAGGTGTGTTTCACAATAGGGAAACCGGTTTCCTTTAAACCTGTTTAATGACGGACAGCCCATTTCCTCGATATTAATGAGCTGACGACTCCTAAAAAACGTCTGTAGAAATCGTTTCTTTTCCACACCTTTACAAATAATTTGTTTTCCGCTTGTAATTGTCCTTAGATACTTTCGAGTTTGTGGAAAATATTTTCTCCATCGTTCCAAAAAATTTTGTGATGTGTATTGGTTAACCAAATTGCAGTCTTTCGAGATTTTGTATTTAGCAAAGTAAAATCATATGGTGGTTCTATTAAAAAACTATTATTCAAGCTTGGATCTTTTTGAATACAATTCCAATTTCCTTTAGAATTAAATTATTATTATTATCAAAGAAACCTTGAACATCAATCGAAACAGTATCTTTCAACATTTTTCTAATGTTAAACAACTCGTTGTACTATTTGGGTATTTTCATGACTGGTGTCTTTAGTTCTATTGAAATTCTCACATCAATAAGACCAATTTTTACTGATTCGTTTTGATATGAAAGATCAACCACAATAATAGGGTTCTTCAATTTAAATTCATTTGGGGTCAAAAATGGTTGTGATTCACGATTATAGTAACTAGATTAAAATCTTGTATACATTTCATACAGCTGAGCATACTGATTCTTACTAAAATCAACATTCAGATTATCATATGGATATGACTCAGAATTCAAGTGAACTTTCAAGTTTGATAAGTTATTTGTGATAAGTTCTCCATTTAGTGTAAATCCAAGTATGGAAAATCTTGGTTTTCGCGGTTAGCCGACAATTTCACATTCCAGCTCTGTTGACTCCCATACCCAATTTGGGGTTAACATGTAAATCCCAACTCTGGAATGCGATTGGTAGGTTTAGACCACTTTTAATAATATCGTACATCTTAATTTTTGTAAAATCGCTCAGAGTTACATGGGGAATTTTCCAGGTTTTATTCGTAATTTCCAGTTTAAAAGTTTGTTCATTTCTGGTTTGTTCAAGATTTACCGAGATTCTTAGTTAGCATCAACACTAGTTCGTGTTTACAATTTAACAAAACTTTTTTATAATCCTCAGCAAATCCCAACAAATTTTTTAATGGTACAGAAAAGTTAAAGGTGGGTCCCGTACAAAATTTCATTTCCACTGCTCCATCCGGAATTTAATAGATTTTGACTTTGAGGATTATCCAGAGATATATAATTTTTTAGGGTAGTACTCATATTGACATCGACTTGACACGTTGAACACGTTGTATTTAGTTGTTACCTAGCAGTATTTTGATGGTTACTTTCTGTTTAGTCTTGTTTTTGGATGGTTACTTTTGTATAGTACCTGTACAGTACTTGGTTTTGGATGGTTACTATCTGTACAGTATCTGTAAAGTACTTGGTTTTAGATGGTAACTAAATGTTAACAAGTATTATAGTTGCTATAGTCTCTTATTAAGAATTATCAAAGTACACAAGTTAAAGTTTCTAAGATGTGTTAGCCAATCACACTTGCAGTGAACTATCATTACCTTACCGTCATCAAAGTCACATGTCCAAGACCCAAGGACATTGAATAAAATACTTCCCCTTCATTTGTACCTGTAGTTTTAATTACAGTCAGCAACAAAATTTTTAGGATCACTCAATATTTTTTTATATATTTTATTATTGTAAACATATTTCATTAAATTCATAATTAATTATATTTAATATATATTTGTATATAATTAATTTTCTTACTCCATCCCTCTGTAAGAAACATGTCGGTTATTAATCTTCGTTCCAAACGCAGATTTTCGCTTGGTTCCCATAGATAGATGTAAAATAGTTCTCACAATGTAATCTTTCTCAGATGTCAACTATTTTTCTAGTTCTAGTTTTCTAGTTCTATTCTATTTGTATACTATTTGTATGAGTATGACATCATTGTCTAAGATTCTGAATAAGTTTAATAAACTCTTTAATTACAATAGTCATCTGGTTTTCGTGATTCATGATGAGCTGCTTGGACTTTGATTACTAGCTGTTATTAACTGTTATGAGCTATTCTTAGATGGTTACTATCTGCTTGGTAGATGTCTATTAGTTGCTTACTAGTTTATATTAGCTGGTTACTATATGTTTAGTAGATGTATACAAGATGTTTAGTATCTGGTCTCTATATGTTTAGTAGATGTATACAAGTTGTTTACCAGATGTATCCAAGTTGCTTACTAGCTATTTAGTATCTGGTTTCTATATGTTTAGTAGATGTATACAAGTTGTTTACTAGCTGTTTAGTATCTGGTTTCTATATGTTTAGTATCTGTTTACTTGATGTTTACTTATTATTATTAGCTGGTAACAAGTTGTTATTAACGTCTACGAGCTTTTGTAGTCTTTTGTTAAGAACGATCAAAAATTCCTGATCACTAGACGACTTTCGATGTGAAGTAAAAACTTACACTCTGATTTTCAATGTGTTTGCTATGTACGTGAGAAAGAACGCAAAGCCAAAATATCTCAAGATTTATATATAAAACTTAGAGGAACATATCCGATTATGTTGGGGGAAGATGTATCCTGTGAATGTAAAACTAATTAAGAAATAAATTGTTCACAAGCTGTCTAAAAGCTGTTTAGAAGCTGTTTTGATAAACAATTTTGATTCATAATGACAGATACTAAGAATATATATTAATATCATCCACTTTAACTAGTATATTGTTAAAATAAAACATTTCCATTTTTAATGTTCTTTCATCTTATGTAGGTATAATAAATTAAATCTTAACTACGATAGCTAGCCTTACATCCCATAACTATAGTTATTAGCTACAATAAAATGTCTAGAAAGAACAAAATATATGAATGTCAAAAACGATTTAAAACAAACTATAATTGTGAAAGTAATTGAAATCGCTCCGACGTAATACAGTAAAAAACAAAAAACACTGTGATTATCCCATTTTCTATCACCATAACAAATGTGTATACCCCCACCTAAATGACCAATTGTATCCTTTCTCCAAAAATGTCACCGATAATTTAAATCCCATTAAGCAAACCACCCATTGCTAACCGTACCATAACCCCAGAGTCAAGTTGGTTACCTACAATAAACACCGATGGTGGTGTAAAGGATTGCTAAAATGCCTCGACGCAGGCGCAAAGGTCATAAAAAAAAGATCATAAAATATATAATTAGGAAAGTATTTTTTATTTGCGAACAATTTATAACTGTTACCAACAACACTAATACTTGTTCCAAAGGATTTGCTTAAATGCCTCGACGCAGGCGCAAAGGTCAAGGTATTGGAAAAAATTCATGGAATATTATCCCTTCATAAAAGAGGTCATAAAATATATAATTAGGAAAGTATTTTTTATTTGCGAACAATTTATAACTGTTACTAACAACACAAATAGTTGTTACAAAGGATTGCTAAAATGCCTTGATGCAGGCGCAAAGGTCAAGGTAATGGAAAAATTCATGGAATATTATCCCTTGACCAAATACGAAATTTCTTCTATTTGGATAATAAAAAAATATATATTAATTCAATGCTTTGATTTTTCCATCAAAATGCTTGATAAATCTAGTTGTATGATATTCTCTAACTAACTAACTCTCTAACTATTCTTAACTAACTAATGAAGTAATAAGTTTTCATGTGTCTATTTAATTTACCAAAAACAGTATTAGTCTTCTCTCATAAAATTGATCTTTTGGATCCCTCTTATTCCCCACCGGTGAAATGTATGTTCCTCATATTTAATAATGATGGTTTGTCAACCCCGACCAACCTCCGCAACATAGATGGATACTTGTAATTCATATTTAAGATATTTCCATCCTTCTCTAACTAACATCCCTTTATCCATCATGTAAACAGGTTTAGAATTGTATTGCATGCTTCAACCCCTAGCCACAACCACCACTGTAACAGATTTCACTTTTCCAATGGCTGCCCCAGCTACCTAAACTGTACATTTCTTTTGATTTTCTCTTTTTCTTTCTAAGCAATGTACACAATTTGTAAACTGGTTCTGACCTCCCTCTTTTATGGCATCCTCTACTTTATTTTCGTTATATTTCTGATCTTTTCCTAACAGTAGGTTGTTAAACTTTTATAATTTTATGGGATTATTGAGCACCCGAAATCCCAGATAATAACTCATAACATGTAACTAGCAGAATATAGTCAAAGATATCAGACTCTAAAAAGACAAGATTTACCTACTATTCAATTTACCATCTACAATCCCTGGAGAAGAGTTTAGTATTTGCAGTTTAATTTTCTAATCTATTGATTTCACAGATTCCCGCTGGTAAATACCAATTTTTAACAAATGGCTGCCAACTCCATACCATTCAGACACTGGTTTACAACCTCATAGAACTGACTCTCAAGGTATCTGTAATGCGCAATATATTTCCGTCTCTCTTCTTCTAATCAATATTAAAAAATTTCAAAAACTGGTTTTGGGGTTCATTTTATTCTTAGAATTAAATTATTAAAAATTATTAAGCCAACAGAGATAATAATGTTTTTGTGATAATATCCCATGAATAATACATAATTCTTCTTTGTATATTTTCAAAATGATTTATTTCAGAAAATTATTCATTAATCGCATTCAAATAATATTCATAATATATCTTACAATTTTTTAGATTTATCAATAGAGTTTCCCAATTATTAATATTACATGATATTGCATCATATCTATTTTTAAGATTAAATATTAAGATAGGGTCGTCCTCGCGAGACATAGCGCTGACCAACTCACATTGGTCTGCCTCACCATTAAGTTTAAGACATTCTAAGTCTGATATTGAATCCCTTATACGAAAAATCATCTCCTTAACTTCCAGTAGCAGTCGTGACAGCGGATTATTTTCGATTTCCGCATCGTGAAGATCAATTTGGTGTTGTAATTTGGTTGTCTCCATCATAAGCTCGGTGATTCGATTTTCCACGTTTTCAATATCAAAGAGATGGGAATCGATATTGTTTTCGCTCTGCAAATCCACCAAGCGCCATTTCAGGATTTTCAACTCTTCTATAGTATCGTAATAGATACTACCGAATTCCCGTCGCAACTCCTTGGAAACCTTTAAAATTTCCTTAAAGATTTTTATTTCAATCAACAAATCTTCATTTATTTTAAAGTCAGAGTGGTTGATTTGGCTGTTGATTTCAGTCATCTTTTGTCTTTCGATTTAAATTTTGTACTGTTTTAGGTTTTGTAAACTCATCAACCAGGAAAAGTCAGAACGTAGAACCACATTTCTCCTTAACACATACATTTTTTGAAAACTTAAAAGGAAACCGTTTTCTCTTTCTATAAGCGCGTGAGAAAAAATTTTCAAATATGATTAAATAAAAACGTATTTGACTAAATAAACGATCTCATTTGTTTTTATGTATATTCTGTTAGAAACCACAACCACCACCACCATTTTGACCACAAGACCGTAGACAGGTTACACTAATAGATTTCATCTAAAACCCTAATTGAAACAAAAAAAAAAAAACGCCCACGCATAACAAAACAACGTTTTTGTGTATATTCTGTTAGGAACCACCACCACCACCAACACCCCTCTTACACTCCTACGCTCACTTTCCCATCTAATGCTCGCTAAAGAGGGGGAGGTTATCGAACTCCCGCTTGTTTCACACCACAAAAGTATGCGGTCTAATATCCCTCAAACCAACACCTTTTGACCACAAGACCGTAGACAGATGTCACCTACAACCCTAATTGAATCAACAAAACGCCCACGCATAACAAAACAACTTCCCTTCCTCCTCCTCCTCCGCCTAAATATAATTTTACAAGTTCATACGCATGACAAAACACCCCTTGTAAAACGAATAGTTTTCTAAAACTGAACTACATTTTTTGAAAACTTAGAAGGTAACCGTTTTCTCTTTCTATAAACGCATGAGAATAAATTTTCAAATATGATTAAAGAAAAACGTATTTGACTAAACAAACGATCTCATTTGTTTTTGTTCTGTTAGGAACCACCACCACAGTCACCATTTTGACCACAAGACCGTAGGCAGGTTACACTAACAGGTGTCACCTACAACCCTAATTGAATCAACAAAACACCCACGCATAACAAAACAACGTTTTTGTTACACTCCCACGCTCACTTTCCCATCTAATGCTCGCTAAAGAGGGGGAGGTTACCGAACTCACGCTTGTTTCACACCACAAAAGTATGCGGTCTAATATCCCTCAAACCAACACCTTTTGACCACAAGACCGTAGCCAGGTGTCACCTACAACCCTAATTGACTCAACAAAACGCCCACGCATAACGCCTTCTAACCAAAGTTAGAAGCAACATAGTGACCTGTGTGCAACCATTGCACTCCACAAAATCCTACGCATGACAAGACACCTCCTATCACACACGCAAGCCAGGTGTCACCTACAACCCTAATTGACTCAACAAAACGCCCACGCATAACGCCTTCTAACCCAAGTTAGAAGCAACATAGTGACCTGTGTGCAAACATTGCACTCCACAAAATCCTACGCATGACAAGACACCTCCTATCACACACGCAAGCCAGGTGTCACCTACAACCCTAATTGACTCAACAAAACGCCCACGCATAACGCGTTCTAACCCAAGTTAGAAGCAACATAATGACCTGTGTGCAACCATTGCACTCCACAAAATCCCACGCATGACAAAACACCCCTATCACACACGCACCTTTAGCGTGAGAAAAAGACAAGACAAAACAAGACATATCAAAACACCACTCTCTCACACTCCTACACACCACTTTCTAACCTCATTAAGTGACCTGTGTGCAACCATGCTCATCTAACTAGGGTCAGCAACACCCCCCTTTTTGACTTAATTATGCTAATTAGGTCATAAGAACACCTGTGTGCAACCATGCGTGACTAATTAGGGTCACCCCCACCTCCTTTTTTGACATGATTTATTACCTAGTGAGCCAGCTCCCGTATTACCTATCTACTTGTGTCTATAACAGTCAACAAGTATCGGTACCCATCATTAGATTTTGAAAAGGCTCCCATTTCAACCAAATCTGCTTGCCACAGATCGTTTATACCCCATGTAATCACTCGTCTTCGTTGAAAGTTTTTTCGAGATGGTCCGTGCAACTCATTTACGATTTCTCGCTTAATCATATTCTTCTAATAGGCTGAAAAGCAACACCTTCTAACTCAATTGTGGTTTTTTTCGGTAATGATATCGATTTTGTTACATATTTAAATATATAGTCCTCAATGGTTTTAATCTTTTCCAGAATTTTGGCAAAAATTTGGTCAGCGCTGTCTGCCCTCTTACTATTTAATTCAATTTTATTTTCTAAGCTTGAAATTTTTGTGAGTCGACGATTAACATTTTGAGTTATAATTTTTCTTAAATCTTCTCCCAACTTTCCGAGGATCTCATCAGTATATTGTTTCGTTGCTAGATCATTGTTGTCTAAAGACTTAGATCCGTTTTTGATACGTTTATTTTGAGAATTTAGATTACCGTCCTCATCGATGAATAATCCCTCATTAGAATTAACACGTCTTTTCAAATTTTCTGATCGTTCCTTATCAACAGAAAAATGTCTAAACTTGTCGACAGACATGATGTTTATAAATGTAAAACATATTTGGCCTTCCTATTTATACTCATTAATATATAATCCTTTCTTCACGCAATTCCTCTAATATTGAAAAAATTTCGTTATTGTGGCTGGTGTTACCCGCTCCTTTTGATGCTACTAAAATTTCCAATCGTTCGACTAACTCATTTACATCATTCCAATATACATAGTTTGGATTTGATTTCTGAAGAGTCATGTAACCAATGCCTGTTTTTGAGCGAAGTGGAGTAGACGTTGTATTACTGAAATCTTTGTCTATCAACTTCTTAATAATATGGCTATATTTGTATGCTCGTGTACCCTTGATTCTGTTATTAGGTTTAAAGCCTACTCTATGTATATTCGTTTCTAAAATAATTTTTTTATACATTTTCAAGTCTTGATCATCATAGTTTTCAGGTTTACTAAGAAAAATTAGAGAGTACAGACCAGGAGTCAGATCACAACTCATTCCACTAGAAAATGTTATTTTATTATTTTTAATTTTTAATTCTTTATCTCCCAAAGTTAATGAATTGTTTGCGCTTTTTTTAGGTCCATAACCCTTATCCAACACATTTCCTCTGGTCAAATTACTGATATTAAAATCATAATTATAACTAGTGTTATTATCTTCTAGCTCTGCATCCACACCCATATCGGCCTCTCCTGTATACATTGGTAAAGGTGTTGTCCCTTCTTCTTCACTCTTTTCCGTCTCCTTTTTTTCTTCTTCTAAATCTTCCTCTATATTCGTTTGTGAAAAGAATTGATTGTAGGAATCACTATCATCGAAAGACCTTGGTGGAGTTATGTTTCGATTAGACTGCGGATCTTTCTCATTAGTTGTAAAGTAGAAATCGTCAAGCTCTCTCTCATCATCATCGTATTTCTTAATTTGCTTCATTTCACGCTTTACTTTTATACTATCTTTTACATTAGAAATCTTTTGTTTTTTATTTTCCTTAACAAGTTCATGTAAGGGTTCAGTAATAGGTTTAAAAGTTTCCTCCAATTGTAAATTCGTATGATTTTTGACTTGTTTGAGATCATCGAATTTTCGCTTCAAAGCAAATCTAGCTTTGGTTAACTGTGACAAAATATTCATTGTAGTATATTGTTCAAACTTTATAGGTGAAAGATTTAAAATTTCCGAAATTCATGTAGTCACTCCTCAGTTACTAAACAAATACTGTTTAGGGAACGCCAAGATCTGTAATATTTATATACCATTTCCGAATAAAAAACAGATTCGATACATTTTCTTCATTATATTTAAAAAAATGTATTTATTGTTATATTCTTAAAATCTCAATCTTTTTAATGATTACTGACTTATTTCTAAATACAAATTGTCATTACTTTTATAAATATTAAATTTTCCATCAACCATTTTATTGATGATATCATCTTGAAGAGAGGTGTACCTTTCCGGCATGTGCAGAATGTGCTCCTCCAACTCGAGAGCAATAGATTCTCCAACCTTTGTTGTTTTGCGCTCCGCCTTGAGGATCGGGAATCTTACATTTTCAGGCATCCTTGTCTTCGATAGCAGTGTCTTTTTATTAAATTTATTGAACTCTTTAACTACAATGTTCATCTGGTTTTCCTGATTCATGATGGTTGTTGAGTTTTTTGGACTTGGTACAGTTGTTCCACGTTGTTTTTAGCTGTATTTTGATGTTTACTACCTGTTTAGCAGTTGTTCAGTACTTGTTTCGTAGTTGCTTACTACTTGTTTTAGCTGGTTAATAGCTGTTATTAGATGGTTATTATCTGTTTAGTAGCTGTTAACTAGTTGTTTACTAGTTGTTATAAGCTGGTCACCAGCTGTTTTGAGCTGTTATGAGCAGTTATAGGTTTTTTTTTGTTTTTTTTTTTTTTGTTAAGAATGATCAAAAATTCTTGTCCTCTAGATGACGTTCGATGTGAAGTAGAAACTTAGACTGTGAATTTGAACGCGTGCAGGTCCACTTTTTATACCATACAGAGTTCACACATACACGTACCCATACATTGATTTTCAACCCCCCCAAATGTAAATTAACCATTTAAATATACCGGTTTTGACTCCACATTTTCTACGAAAGAAAGTAGAAAAGCGAGGCACAGGTGTCCACAGTTGTATGTATCAAAGTCTTGAACTCTATCGTAGTTGTATTGTATTCTATGTCCCAAGTATTTCACAACTTCTCTAGGTGGCTGAAGATTTCCAAAACTGTCGAAATAATGTATATTATTTTTATTTTTATTATATGCAACCCAATGTGTACCACTTGATCGTGAATTATCTAAGTTTACTATACCACACTCCCTACTTTTTGGTGCTTCTGGGAGTAGATCTCTCATAAACACCCCTCTAAAATGTGGGATATATTTCCTAGCAAAATGTATAATGTCGATATTTGATAGTGGTCTATTGGGTAGCAGAGAAATTAGTTTTTTCGCTTCTTAATTCCTTTCCCCTTACTATAGGGCTTAAGAAAGAAACCATAACCTTTTCTATAGGGTTTGAGATATAATCCTTCTCCTACAGCAACATTTTCAATTTTCCTATTGTGACGTTTTTTCTCCTCCATATCTTCCTTAGCCATTTTCGCATTGTTAATTGTTTTTGCAATTGCTGCACTACCACTTGCTAAACTACCAAGAGCGCTGAGGGCTGTCAAGATCGGCACGATTGGTAGAAAACCTCCAATTTTGGGTACATTAATTACACGAGGTACTTTAACATTTTTCTTAGAACCCATTGATTGATGAATTGATTTACGTGCAACTTTAATTGCACTCATAATGTCTAATGGTTTTTGTTTTTTTAATGTCTTAGTAGCAGCATTAATTACAGTCGAAAGGTTTGTCTTCTTCATTTTATTCTTCAATATCTTTTTCCTTCCTTTCTTTTCCGTTTTATTCAATCCCATACCAAATTTTTTCTTGGCTTTCATTATATTTGTAACAAAGTATGCTGCTGCTCTGTCACCAAGACTGCTATCTGGTGCCTTGACACGCGACCAGGCTTTGTCAATTAATATGGAGTCTGCCCTATGTCGTTCACTCAATGCCTTGTTTTGAGAATATGCGATATCGTGCTCTTTGCAAGCTTCATCCAATGGGTTTATTCCTTGATCACCACGTTCCAACCGTTTCTGTAACTTTGTACCCGGTCCACAAAAATTATATCCCGGAATATGGGCTTCAAACGGTAATGTATTAATAAGCTTATCGACAAGACCACCACCGTGTTTACAATTAAAAATACGACTGATGCGATTATAAAAACGTTTCCCCATTTTATTGATGTTTAATCATCAAGGATTTCTCATTGAATGAGGTACATTAGGTTAAAAGATGCGTTTAATAAGTCAGAAACAAAAAATTGTAGTTAGAAATATTAACGATGAAAACGAGAAAAATCTACCGCCACAACATAGTGCTCTCTTACCGAACACAATAAGGGCTCTAATTGTTGGGCCTTCGAATTGTGGTAAAACTAATATTATGTTAAGTCTAATAGAGAGTCCTAATGGATTAAAATTCGAAAATGTTTATATATTTTCAAAAAGTTTATAGCAACCTAAATATGAGTACTTGGAGAAATTAATTAAACCGATTAAAGGAATGGGATATCATACATTCTCCCATAATGAGGGTGTACTAGACCCCAGTGAAGCTAAAAACAATTCCATTATGATATTCGATGACGTAGCTTGTAAAAAACAAGATAACATAAGATCTTATTTTTGTATGGGTCGACATAAAAATATCGACTCTTTTTATTTATGTCAAACGGATAGTCATATACCTAAACATCTGATTCGTGACAATGCCAACTTTATTATAATGTTTGAGCAAGATAATTTAAATATGCGGCATATATATCGGGACCATATTAACACTGATATGAATTACGAAATATTTGTGAAAATTTGTCAAAAATGTTGGGAGGACAAGCACGGATTCCTATTAATTAGCAAGGATAACGAAATGGATAACGGAAGATACAGAAAAGGATTTGATCAATTTATTATGATTTAAGGAGTAATTTTAATATAAAGCTTGGTTAGATACTTACAATCCCACAGTTTATCAAGAGATTTCAATATGTCTAGATCACTTGCATTATCCTTGAATGGAAATAGTTCCATTATAAATACAAACTTTTTTCCACCTATCGAATTGAATGGTCGATATGAGTGCGCTCTTATCGATTTTAATATGTATAATTCGATTCCAAATATTGGTGAAAAAAATAACCTCTTCCACATCGGTGACAAGGTTATTACAATTCCAACTGGATCATATGAATTGAATGATATCACCGATTTCATTTACAATAAACTAAAAGACTATAACCTTGAAAATACATTTAAAATTCAAAGTAATAATAATACACTTCAAGTTGAAATAACTACCATGCGAGAGTCAGTTTACTTTAATAAGGAAAGATCGGTTGGACAGCTGTTTGGTTACCATCAAAAAGTACTAGAACCACATCCTACAAAACCCTATTGATCAGATCAGACCGTGAACATATTAAAAATGAATACAATTCGTATGGAATGTAATATAATCAGCGGTTCATATGTAGATAATACACCGAATCATACATTACATGAGTTTGGCATTAATGTTCCGCCTGGGTATAAAATGACAGTGACACCACATAAACTAATTTATTTACCAATCAACTGTGACGAAATAAGCACACTATCTATACGCATAGTTGATCAAAACGGTGATTTGGTGAATTTACGTGGTGAAAACGTTTCGATTCGCATGCACATTCGGTTAATAGAATGATTATTTATAATAAAAGACGTAGCTTAAGTCCTCAGCCAAGCATTACTAATTGTAAAGCTATAGAAAGAGGATCAAAAGTAAAAAGAAGCTCACTTACTTTGAAAAATAAACTATTTTTAAAGTTGTTAGGCTTGAAGCTTCGAGTATAATATAAAAGGTGGAAAGGAAAACCATGAACGAAATTTTAAATGTTCGAGAAAAGGTTTACTCAGATGAGAGTATTTCGAAGAAAGAGTTTCATACTTATTCATCGTATAATCAAACATTTAAGCCAAACGATGAAATTCGAATTACTATTCAAAATCAAGACTTGTACGTGCTTCCTCACGAAAGTTACCTTAATTTTCAAGGAATTATTAGAAAAGATTCACCGAATGGACCTACAACTGAAAATGTTACCACTTTTTTTAAAAATAATTGTATGGCTTACTTTTTGGATGAAATTAAGTACGAAATAAATGGATGTGAGATTGATAAAACACGATTTGTCGGTATGACTACAACCCTAAAAAAATATATATCTCTGGATAATCTTCAAAGTCAAAATCTATTAAATTCCGGATGGAGCAGTGGGGACGAAATATCTACGGGACCCCACTTTAACTTTTCTGTACCATTAAAAAATTTATTGGGATTTGCTGAGGATTATAAAAAAGTTTTGTTAAATTGTAAACACGAACTAGTGTTGATGCTAACTAAGAATCTTGGTGATGTGTTTGAACAAACCAGAAGTGAACAAATTTTTAAGTTGGAAATGACGAATATAACCTGGAAAATCCCCCATGTAACTCCGAGCGATTTTGCAAAAATTAAGATGTACGATATTATTAAAAGTGGTGTAAACCTACCAATCGCATTCCGGAGTTGGGATTCATATGTTAACCCCAAATTGGGGTATGGAAGTCAACACAGCTGGAATGTGAAATTGTCGGCTAACCGCGAAAAACCAAGATTTGCCATAATTGGATTTACACTAAATGGAGAACTTATCACAAATAACTTATCAAACTTGAAAGTTCACTTGAATTCTGAGTCATATCCATATGATAATCTGAATGTTGATTTTAGTAAGAATCAGTATGCTCACCTATATGAAATGTATACAAGATTTTAATCTAGTTACTATAATCGTGAGTCACAACCATTTTTGACCCCAAATGAATTTAAATTGAAGGCCCCTATTATTGTGGTTGATCTTTCATATCAAAACGAATCAGTGAAAACTGGTCCTATTGATGTGAGAATTTCAATAGAACTGAAGACACCAAGTCATGAAAATACCCAAGCTTACTGTCTCCTCATACATGACCGTTTAGTTGAATATAACCCATTAAACGGACTAGTACAACGAGTTGTTTAACATTAGAAAAATGTTGAAAGATACTGTTTCGATTGATGTTCAAGGTTTCTTTGATAATAATAATAATTTTATTCCAAAAGAAATTGGAGTTGTATTCGAAAAAGATCCAAACTTGAATAATAGTTTATTAATAGAACCACCATATGATTTTACTTTGCTAAATACAAAATCTCGAAAGACTGCAAATTGGTTAACTAATACACACCACAACATTTTTTGGAACGATGGAGAGAACAGTTTTCCACAAACTCGAAAGTATCTGAGGACAATTACAAGCGGAAAACAAATTATTCGTAAAGGTGTGGAAAAGAAACGATTTCTACAGAAGTTTTTTGGGAGTCGTCAGCTCATTAATATCGAGGAAATGGGCTGTCCGTCATTAAACAGGTTTAAAGGAAACCGGTTTCCCTATTGTGAAACACACCTTAAGGGCGGGGTTTGTGCTCTAAACAATGCATACATTATTTTGACATTTTTTAAAAGTAGCTCCAAAACAATAAAATAATTTTTATACATCATTTTAAAGTTGAGACTAGACGTGTAAAGACCAGCAAAAAAATAAAATTAACAAAATGAAATTTCATGAGGAAATTGACCAATTTATTGAACAATTTAAAGGAGATATAATTGGTCAGCATTTTCAATACCTTCTAAACACAAAAACTATGTTCATGAACCGAGGTGGACATGATCTCAAAACTACGAATTATGGTGAACACTTTACATTTTGTAATCCAGAAATGACGTCGGAAACGTGCGCCTGCTTCTTCTATGCAAATCGCCGGAATCAAAGCAGAAAATTAATTTCTATATATAACAAAAATGTTCGCAATACCAAAATAAATGAATAAATGTATTATTATGCTACAAAATAAACTTCTGACTTTTTATTTCGAGTTAAAATTACAGGTGCGGAGAATGGAAAATATTTCCTTGACTGAGATATGTCGGCTACTTGCGAGTTGTTGCGCGGTCGTGATTTCAACCCCTATTATGGGAACGTCGTATGAGGTCGTATGAGGTCGTTGGCGTGAGGCCCATGATCTTGTCAATGAGCGTGCGCCTTCTGGGTTGTGCATGTGTCCCTTTTATTGCGGTCAGGTAATTGACAGGTGCGCATGTTCGGGTAGCTCTTGCTTGAATCCCTTTTATGACATGTTTATGACCCATTTGTGGAAAGGAGAGAATCTTAGACAATAAACCAGTTAAACGTTCTGGGGCGGAAACAAAAATGTGTATTTGAAAATATTCCACATCTGAGAATCATTAACTTGTGAGATTTATTTTATTGGGGTTCTTTTGATTTCTAAATTAGTTTTACAATCATAGGAAACATTATTCCCCAACATGATCGGACATGTTCCTCTAAGATAACCATCTTTGAATACTTTGGGTGTGCGACCTTTCACACGTGCACAGCAACACCTGTGATAATGAGGCAAAAGGGTACGTGATCACACCTTTCCCCAACATGATCGGATATGTTCCTCTAAGATAACAACCTTTGGATACTATGGTTGTGCGACCTTTCTCACGTGCACCTTTCTCACCTGACTATTAATTGCACATAATGAGGGGAAGGATACATGATCAATATTGTCACATGGGAATGTGGGGGCGATGGGGTCAATTAATTTTACTCTTTATAGACATGATCGTGACATTTTTATGACTTCAAAGCCCATTAAAATCAGTTAATTTATTGGATTATGCTAATTGTCGTTAATGAGGGGGGAGGGGGGGCGGGGGCCATTAATATGCTAATTGTCCCAGAATCCGCGTTTCCCTACTACTTACGGACTTTTGAAGGAAGAAAAGGAATGCATTGAAATAAAGTCATTTCAAAGTAAGATGACAATAATTAGTGCCTACTCCAATATAGAAAATGAATATAAGGAACACATGGAAAAAATTTTGTCGAGAATGGAAAAATTCCAAGAAAGGGATAGTGGATGGACTTTGCTTCATCTCAATGAATTTAAATTGAAGGCCCCTATTATTGTGGTTGATCTTTCATATCAAAACGAATCAGTGAAAACTGGTCCTATTGATGTGAGAATTTCAATAGAACTGAAGACACCAAGTCATGAAAATACCCAAGCTTACTGTCTCCTCATACATGACCGTTTAGTTGAATATAACCCATTAAACGGACTAGTACAACGAGTTGTTTAACATTAGAAAAATGTTGAAAGATACTGTTTCGATTGATGTTCAAGGTTTCTTTGATAATAATAATAATTTTATTCCAAAAGAAATTGGAGTTGTATTCGAAAAAGATCCAAACTTGAATAATAGTTTATTAATAGAACCACCATATGATTTTACTTTGCTAAATACAAAATCTCGAAAGACTGCAAATTGGTTAACTAATACACACCACAACATTTTTTGGAACGATGGAGAGAACAGTTTTCCACAAACTCGAAAGTATCTGAGGACAATTACAAGCGGAAAACAAATTATTCGTAAAGGTGTGGAAAAGAAACGATTTCTACAGAAGTTTTTTGGGAGTCGTCAGCTCATTAATATCGAGGAAATGGGCTGTCCGTCATTAAACAGGTTTAAAGGAAACCGGTTTCCCTATTGTGAAACACACCTTAAGGGCGGGGTTTGTGCTCTAAACAATGCATACATTATTTTGACATTTTTTAAAAGTAGCTCCAAAACAATAAAATAATTTTTATACATCATTTTAAAGTTGAGACTAGACGTGTAAAGACCAGCAAAAAAATAAAATTAACAAAATGAAATTTCATGAGGAAATTGACCAATTTATTGAACAATTTAAAGGAGATATAATTGGTCAGCATTTTCAATACCTTCTAAACACAAAAACTATGTTCATGAACCGAGGTGGACATGATCTCAAAACTACGAATTATGGTGAACACTTTACATTTTGTAATCCAGAAATGACGTCGGAAACGTGCGCCTGCTTCTTCTATGCAAATCGCCGGAATCAAAGCAGAAAATTAATTTCTATATATAACAAAAATGTTCGCAATACCAAAATAAATGAATAAATGTATTATTATGCTACAAAATAAACTTCTGACTTTTTATTTCGAGTTAAAATTACAGGTGCGGAGAATGGAAAATATTTCCTTGACTGAGATATGTCGGCTACTTGCGAGTTGTTGCGCGGTCGTGATTTCAACCCCTATTATGGGAACGTCGTATGAGGTCGTATGAGGTCGTTGGCGTGAGGCCCATGATCTTGTCAATGAGCGTGCGCCTTCTGGGTTGTGCATGTGTCCCTTTTATTGCGGTCAGGTAATTGACAGGTGCGCATGTTCGGGTAGCTCTTGCTTGAATCCCTTTTATGACATGTTTATGACCCATTTGTGGAAAGGAGAGAATCTTAGACAATAAACCAGTTAAACGTTCTGGGGCGGAAACAAAAATGTGTATTTGAAAATATTCCACATCTGAGAATCATTAACTTGTGAGATTTATTTTATTGGGGTTCTTTTGATTTCTAAATTAGTTTTACAATCATAGGAAACATTATTCCCCAACATGATCGGACATGTTCCTCTAAGATAACCATCTTTGAATACTTTGGGTGTGCGACCTTTCACACGTGCACAGCAACACCTGTGATAATGAGGCAAAAGGGTACGTGATCACACCTTTCCCCAACATGATCGGATATGTTCCTCTAAGATAACAACCTTTGGATACTATGGTTGTGCGACCTTTCTCACGTGCACCTTTCTCACCTGACTATTAATTGCACATAATGAGGGGAAGGATACATGATCAATATTGTCACATGGGAATGTGGGGGCGATGGGGTCAATTAATTTTACTCTTTATAGACATGATCGTGACATTTTTATGACTTCAAAGCCCATTAAAATCAGTTAATTTATTGGATTATGCTAATTGTCGTTAATGAGGGGGGAGGGGGGGCGGGGGCCATTAATATGCTAATTGTCCCAGAATCCGCGTTTCCCTACTACTTACGGACTTTTGAAGGAAGAAAAGGAATGCATTGAAATAAAGTCATTTCAAAGTAAGATGACAATAATTAGTGCCTACTCCAATATAGAAAATGAATATAAGGAACACATGGAAAAAATTTTGTCGAGAATGGAAAAATTCCAAGAAAGGGATAGTGGATGGACTTTGCTTCATCTCATTCGATTGGAGATGAATATTAATCAATATTCACCTTTAAGAGGATCATCTTACATAAAACTACCCTCTTGTTTAG
Organism: Drosophila suzukii; assembly: GCF_043229965.1. NCBI lineage: Eukaryota > Metazoa > Arthropoda > Insecta > Diptera > Drosophilidae > Drosophila > Drosophila suzukii. The sequence goes on along the minus strand of NC_092082.1, from coordinate 49,678,360 downwards.
AAGCTAAAAAAGCAATTATAAATGTAAAAAACACAGATGATGAATATTGTTTTAAATGGAGCTTAATCGCAGCATTAAGTAATCTAAATAAGAATGCAAACAGATGCACAACCTATAAAGTCAACATAAATGATGAACTCATTCAAGTCAATGGGATCACACTAAATTTCACTGGATTGCAATTTCCACTTAAGCCTGCTGATATATCGAAATTTATGGAAATAAATAAAGATATAAATATTACACTTTTCGGGTTCGACGATGGAGTTATATTCGGACCTATATTTTACTCCCCTGAAGTGAGGAGAAATTATATAAATATGTTGATACTGGAGGAAGGATGTAAAGCACACTATACTTGGATTAAAAATCTCTCAAAGTAAGTTGTTTTATCATATCATTATTATATCTTGTTTTTGTTTTTGTTTTTAAATTTCATAATATTTATTTGCTTTCATACATAAAAAAAAAAAATTTTTGTTCTTGTGTTTATCTTTTTTTAGTTTGGTTTCCTCTCAAGTTTCGAGAGACAAATCAAAAAAATGGTTCTGTCAAATTTGCTTAAATTACTCATTGAGTGAAGATGCTGCCAACCGGCATTCAGAAGTCTGTGGGAAAAAAGTCTCACGCTTACCCAACATGAAGGATGCCACTTTACGGTACACAAATATTCAAAAGGAAGTGATGGTCCCATTCACAGTTTACGCTGACTTTGAATGCATCCTTCAACCAATTAATAAAAACGAAACATTAAATTTAAATATTATAAATATACATAGACCTGTTTTATATGCATACTATATAAAGTGTGCACATGATAACAGTTTAGATAAGTTTGTTTTAGAAACTATATTCAACTCGGGAATGAATTTCCTGTTATCTCTATTAGAAAATTTAACTTTTATATATGACAACTATATTTCAAAACCTGTTTTTATAATAATGTCAGATGTTGAAGAAGATGATTTCCAAAAATCTAATAATTGTCATATATGCAACACTCCTCTTTTATTGGACAGAGTTAGGGATCACTGTCACTTCACAGGAAAATTTAGGGGGGCAGCACATAATGAGTGCAATTTAAAATATAAAGTTTTAAAATTTATTCCTGTTTTCTTCCACAATTTCACCAAGTATGATTGCCATCTATTTATTAAAGATTTGGCAATCATACCTGGTGAAATAAAGGTAATTCCATTAAATAGGGAACAATATATATCAATTTTAAAAATTATAACTTTAAGTAATGGTGATAACTTTGAAATCCGTTTTCTAGATTCGTTTCGATTTATGCCTTCTGCATTAGATACATTAGCTTCAAATCTAGATAGTGAACAAATGTATATAACAAGATCATTTTTCCCTAATGAAAATCATTTCAACTTAATGCGACGAAAGGGTGTATTTCCATATGAATATTTAGATTCAGTTGAGAAATTAAAAGAAAGTAAATTACCTCCTAGAGAAGCTTTCTATAGTTCCTTAACCGAAAATGAATGTTCAGTTCAAAATTATACTCACGCACAAAAGGTATGGAATGAGTTTTCTTGTAATAATCTTAAAGATTATTTAGAATTATATTTAAAAACAGATGTTTTATTAATGTCTGATGTCTTTGAAAACTTTCGAAGACTTTGTAGTAAAATTTATTCACTTGATCCAGCACATTTTTTCACTACACCAGGATTATCATGGGAAGCTATGTTAAAATGTACTAAAATTGAATTAGATTTATTAACTGATATAGATCAGTATAAATTTATTCAAAGTGGTATTCGTGGTGGCTTAGTTCAATGTACATGTAGATATGCTAAAGCAAATAATAAATATGTTGAGAATTTTGATAGTACTCAAAAATCATCATATTTGATTTATTTGGATGCAAATAATTTATATGGTTGGGCTATGTCACAATCTTTACCATATGGAGGTTTTGAATGGATTTCAAGGGGGGAACTTGATAGTATAAACATTGCTGAGATTGCAGATGATAGTGAATATGGATACATTTTTGAGGTAGATTTAAAATATCCTTTAAAATTGCACGATAAACATAATGACCTTCCATTTTGTTGTAATAATCAGTTACCAACAAAATCAGACAAAATAAAAAAATTAATTGCTGATTTAAGGGATAAAGAAAAATATATAATTCATTATAAAAATCTTCAACAGTGTATAGAAAATGGATTAATTCTAACAAAAATTCATAGAGGTCTTCGCTTCTTTCAGAAACCTTGGCTAAAAACATATATTGATTTGAATACATTCCATAGAACTAATGCAAAAAATACATTTGAAAAAGATTTTTTTAAACTTTTAAATAATGCTGTCTACGGTAAAACGATGGAAAATGTCGATAAGCGCGTTAATATTAAACTAATTACTGAATGGGAAAGTGCTTCACCATCCGATTCTTCTGGTCCAAAAAGGCATTGTGGTAGATCTCTTATTTCAAAGTCAAACTTCCATAGTGTCAAACAGTTTTCAGAAAACTTCCTTACCTTTCAAATGAAAAGATTAAATGTGTTGTACAACAAACCTTTATACTTAGGTTTTGCTGTATTAGATTTATCGAAATGGAAAATGTATGATTTTCATTATAATTATATCAAACCTAAATACAATGAAAATGTTCAATTAAATTATATGGATACAGATTCTTTTATATATACCATTAACACTGAAGATTTTTAAAAAGATATTCAGAATGATGTTGAGATGAAGTTTGATACATCAGATTATTCTGATGAATTACTTAATCTCTATAATTTTCCTAAAGCTAATAAAAAAAGGTTGGGTTTTTTTAAAGATGAACTCAATGGAAGACCTATGACTGAATTTGTTGGTTTGAGGTCAAAAATGTATGCCTTTAAAACATCTAATAGTAATGACAGTTCTGAAAAAACAGTGAAAAAATCAAAGGGTGTTAAAAGAAGTGCAATAGATCAATTAACTTTTAATAGTTTTAAAAAATGTTTGTTTTCGGAAGAGGAAGTGGTAGGCTCTATGTCAATGATTAGATCTAAAAATCATCTTTTAACAACAATTAAATGTAAAAAAGTAGTTCTCAGTCATAAAGACACAAAGGTTCTTATACAAGACAATAAAATTAATACACTACAATATGGCCATTATAAAATAGATGAAAAAAGATTAGAAAATAAACTTTATGAAATGGATTCAAATATTTATGTTTATGAACAAAGAATAAAAGAAATAGAGAATTGTTCTAATAGAAATAATTATCAAGAGATTGAAATATAAAAATTTAAGAAAAATATAGATGAATGTGAATTTGAAATGTTTTGTACAGAATTAGAATTAAGTTTACTAAATGATAAAAAAAATGAATAAATGTACTCTATAATTGTAAATAAGACAGAACAAACAACGCTTTTTTATTTAAAGGGTAAAATGTAAGGTAATGTATAAACCAAATATTACAATTCACAATATTATTATTATAAAATTTTTATTTAACAGAACAAACATCGCTTTTACTTACAGGGTAATGTTAAAATTTATGAGAATTAACAGAACATGAAAATTTGAATTTAACAGAAGAATTACAATATTTTCTTTGAATTACATTCAATTTGCTTACTTTCTTCTATATTTAGTGGTACAGTTTGTTTATAGTTATCTATACCACCCTGTAATCTATATACTTTATTGTCATCATTACTTAAAGGAATTGATGTAATGTATTTATCATTATCTTCATCTAAATTAAACGGTATAGTTTGAACATAGTTATCTATACCACCCTCAACAAGAATAGTTTCATCCTCACTAGATGATCTTGGAATACATGGTTCCGGATTTCATCATCATAAAGGATTGTATCATGGTCATCATCATCATCATCGTCATCACCATACAAATTATGAGAAAATTTGCCATCCTCTTTTTTATTAATGTTTTGGAGTTCTGAAAATATAAATATTTTACTATATATATATATACAAATATTATTTTATATGTATTTAACCAACCTTTTTGAGCTCCATCCGAAATATTATTTTCAACTTTTTTATTTATGTTTTGGAGTTCTGAAAATATATATATATATATATATATTAGTATATAAAATTATATATATATATATATATATATATATATTAAACTCACCTTTTTTTAATTTACTCGAATTATTATTTTCATCTTCTATTTTTATATTCTGTAAAAACAAACATATTTCCCTACTCAATCAGATTATGATATAATATCACTATTAGTTATTTTGAAATCGTTAATATCGTTAATTGATATTTTATCTGTGCTCATCTGACTTTCTTTTTTATTTAAATATTCAACCATCATTTGAGCTGCTAAATTTCTCTTTCTTAAATATATCCCATTAATTCTTTCTGCTTCCTCTATTTCAATTTCATGGATTTGTGGACCATCACTAAGATAACCTGTTTCTTCTTCTTCTATCTCTTCTCTTTTACTCTCTTGTTTGGAGAGAAGATCAGCATCCTTTGATATTTTTTCATAGACAATCCTATCTTTTCGTCTCTCTGCATTAATTACTGTTTGGGATAAAACTTCTGCAAATTCAAAACAATTTATTATTAAAGTTGCTTAGGGGGTATTAGTATTGCGTTTAGATTTTTGGTGGCGGTGGCGATTAGATAAATATTTTAAATTCATACGCTTAGATTTACTTAAACTTCGCCTAGAATGTGTTCTTCTATATATATTATTGTAATGACATTTAACTCCTACTGTAGCAGTTTTGTATTGGATGGTAAAGAATCTGTTTAGACCCCTTCTTCCCAAATCCATATGCCCTCCTATTCTCCTTTCATTTTCAACTAATTTTTGCTTAAAATTCTCAATTATACCTCTCTTTGTGAATTCGATTTGAGAGTTGTGTATGTTTTCAGTGCTTTTTAATTTATGAGTAGTGTTCCTTTTTATTGGAACCCGACTTACACTTTCAAATTCTGTATCACTATCACTGATCCCCAACACTAATTCTTGTGACGTATTACTAAATGTTGGTGCTCGACTTACGTTTTCAAATTCTCTCTCACTATCAATTATACCCATATCAATTTTTTCTGATTTTTCTTCTCCTATGGTTTTATTTTCTATGTGATCAACACTTTCATTTTCGCTATTAAAATCAAATTGATCGATTGGTTGGGGTTGTAGTTGTTGATGTAGCTGTTTTTGTTGTATCTTCTTCCAGAAGTTCTTTTTTTAATGTAGTTGCTGCTGTTGTAGTTGTTGTTTCTTCCTTCTCCTCCTCCTCCAGAATTCCCCTTCTCATTGTAGGTGTAGTTGCACTTGTTGTAGTTGAGGTAGATGTAGTTGTAGTAGATGTTGATCTAGTTGTTTCTTCTTCAACTGTACTTGCACTTGTACTTGTTGTTAAGTCTTTTTCATTAATGCTACCATTAATAGCATTAAATATTTTTGTATCGAGTTCACTTTTTAAGTTTGGTATCTCACTTTCATCACTTGTCTTGTTTATGAGATCCATAAAAATATGACTGTCCTCTAGGATCTCAAATTTTAAGTCAATTTTAATGATTTTTTTTAGTTTTGGAACATTGATAAATAACCCAATCGAATTATTGGAAGTCGATGGGTTTTCAATTAAAGTCATTTCATTGGGGAGTGGTACCATTTTCACCATCGGATTAAAGAGGGAAAGTATCACAAAAAATATTATAAAAACCGTCATTTTAATTTTGATTTTGTTTTTTTTGACAATCGAACAAACGAACGAATGAATGAATAAGCAAACGATTCGAAATTGAGTTGCGTGAACGAATAGATGGAAACTGAACACTTTTTGAAATTCTTCCGCCTTTATACCCTCCAGATTTGTATATATAAATATATAACGTTCTGTTCAAATTCTTATCTGTACATGCTTTTCTTCACACTTTATAAATATGAATTGCGTGATTGTGAAGAAACATAATTTATTTTCACGCATTGACGTCAATGTCTACATTTTAATTGTTCTTTATAGAATTTCGTTTTTATGAATCCAACTATCTTCTGATTTTGAAAAGCCTACCCAACGCACAAGTACATAATCATCTTTTTGTTTCACAATCTTTTCAAAAAGTAAGTATTAGGGAATTTTTTTTTTTTAATTTCTTGTTTATAGAAACCACCTTGAACTGGATCACCCTTCAAGTCCTCAAGTAAATATGTGGTGGGGGATGTATTTTGTACTTTCCGAATTCGAAAAATTTCCGTTGTCCAGTTTGGGGTATAGCCTTTTTCAAAGACATGTTTATATTTACTTATTCGTACATGATCCCCCTCTTTAAAGTCCCCATTTGTAAATATTTTTAGATGATTGTATGATCTCATCAAAATCTGTTTTTCATTTTTAGCATTGACGTCAATAGGCTTCATTTTAATCGTTCTATGCTTCCTGTTATTATAATTATTAATCAACTCTTTGTATATTTGAAGCCAAGTATATTTTCCATTAAAACTAAACTCACGCCACATAAGTTCTTTTAATGTTCTATTAAAACGTTCCACAATAGATGCTTTAAGAGTACTAAATGTTGAGTAATGATTAATTTCATATCTTTTCATCAATTCTCGAAATTGTTTATTATAGAATTCATTTCCATTATCTGTTTGTAAATTATTTGGTACTCTACGACCAGATTTTATTATTTTTTTCATTGCTTTTGTAACTTTTTCTGCATTTTTTGATTTTATTGCTTCATTGCTCATCCATATTTAGAAAATGTATCTATTACTGTTAACAAATACCTATAGCCTTTATTTGATGATGCATATGCCCCCATTTCAACCAAATCAGCCTGCCATAAATCATTAATACCCTTTACTACAACTCTACGTCTTGGGAAATTCTTGAATGATGGGCGATGTAACTCATTTACAATATCTCGTTTACTCATAGCTTTAGTTTATCTGGTATAAATGGTTTCTTCTCTAAAGATTCAGTTTCACCTTTTAAAACTGAGTTCGGTGCAATTATATAATTGAAAATGTTACTTTCTATTTCATTTATATCCTCCACTACCTTATTAAAAGTTTTCATGAGAAATTCCAATTTTTTAGAAATTTCACTCACTTTTCCCTCAATATTATTGATCCGAGTTCTTAATCTAAAGATTTGTTGTTTCTGCGGTTGCTTAGAAATTTCATTAGATGTGTTCTGTACGAGTTTACTTATTTCATCATCAATATAAATCTTTGTTGCAATATCATTTTCATGAATGGGGGGTAGGGAATTTTTAAATCGTTTCCTCTGAACATTTAAATGTCCATCATAATCATTAAGTATACTTTGAAATTTTTCTATACGTTTTGTTATATCTCTTGAGTACTCTTTCTCATTTAAAAAACAACCAAACTTATCAACTGACATTTTAATTATAAAATAAATAATGAAAGAGTGGTATATTTATGTATGATCCACATTAATTGTTAAAACTTCTTCGTTTTCACGATGTGCAAATGGACTTTTCCGAAGTATTATTCCATCTATTTGTGTCTGATCAGAACGAATGATTGGTGGAGGTTTTTTTAAATGTTGGTTAATGAATTTGTTAAAATTTTCCAATTTATCAACAAACTCTTTTATTGAATTATGTATATACTCCATTTGAGTTATCATTTTTATTACTTTACTTTCCAGCTCTGATACTCTTTTATTTCGTAGTTGAAATGATTTAGTTATAGTTTCCATTTGATGTGATTTCGCTTCATTAATTTTATCATCAACATTAAATTTAATAGCCAAATCATTTCCATTTATTGGTTTTGAAGAGTTTTTAATTCTTTTTTTCTGAACATTTATGTGACCATCAGTGTCTAGATATATACCTGTAAGACTCTCAACTTCCCTTTTGAAAAGCAAGGAAAAATCTCTATCATTTGAAAAGTGACAAAACTTGTCAATAGACATTTTACTATTAAACAAAATGAGAAAATGTTTTCTATTTTATTAATATATTATTTTTGCTTCCCGCAATTCTTCTATTATTGAAAGAATTTCATTAGTATGGTTATTATTACCAGCAGCTCTCGATGCCATTAAGAGTTGCAATCTTTCAACAAGTTCATTAACATTATCCCAATATACATAGTTTGGTGGTATTTTTTGTAGTCTCATATACCCAGAACCAGTATGTTCTTCATTTACTGAAGATGATATTAATGGTTTAATAATTGAAGAATATTTTTTAGAACGATTCCCCTTTACTTGACCATCCGGTTGATAGTTTCTTTTGTGAGCACTTGTTTCAATTAAAATGTTTTTATATGATTCTAAATCATTCTTAGTATAATCCTTAGGACTATTATGAAAAATTAAAGAGTATAGACCTGGTGATAGAGTCCATAAATTTCCACTTCCTAAATTCATCAAATTTTTTTTAATTTTTAGTGTTGTATTACCCAACATTAAAATATTATTTTCTTCTCTTGGTCCATAACTATTGTCTAAAATCTTTTCTTGCTTTAACTGATTAATGTTGAGATTGTACTTCACCCCGGTATCTTCATATACACTTTCATTTAAATCATCTGTGTGAGGCTGTTGTGAAACATCGGATTCATCTATAAGAGACTGTTGTGAAACATCAGATTCATCTATAAGAGACTGTCGTGAAAAAGAATCAACATAAGCATCACTCTCACTATCACTTTCGATTACTCTCTCGTGTTCCCTTTTTTCTTTTTTACTTTTAGGTACTCTTATTTTCTCTTTCTTGAACTTAGTCTTAATATCATGTGTATCATTAATATATTCCATTTTATTCAATTTTTTATTTTCAGTGAGTAATTTATGTAAAGGTTCTGTAATAGGCTTAAAAGTTTCCTCCAAATTTGATACGTTCTCATTTTTTATTTGTTTCAATTCATCAAATTTTCTTTTTAATGAACTTCTACTTTTCGTCAACTGTTCTAAAAGTTTACGCTTCATTGTTGTCGTTCTCTCTGATACTCATGTGCTACTGGGAAAAATGTAGTATACATTAAATATTTATAACAAAGGGTTTGAGTATGAGTTTTATGAAATTGTATTTTTATTTTTATTTTTATTTATCAAAATAGATACATTAATAGTATTAAAAATAAATACATTTTAAGCTTTATTTAATTCTAAATAGAGATTGTTGTCATTCCTTTTAATAATACAAAAAATATTATCCTTTATATATTCAATTGCTGAATCATCTAATTTATCTGAGTATCGTTCCGACAAGTACAGCATATACTCTTCAAGTTCAAGAGTGAGGGCCATCCCAAAGGTGGTTTTCTTACGTTGAGCTCGTCGAATAGGGTAGTACACCTCCGATTCCATCCTCGTCTTCGTTAAAATAGGTTTTGGTGCGTTACCATTAAAATCCTTGAGTACTTTCATCATTCCCGGATTGACCATTTGTAGTTGTTTCTTCTTGTAGTTGTTTTCGTTGTTTTTGTTGCTTTTACCTGTTTTTGTTGTTGATTTTTGTTGTTTTTTTAACAGTTGTAACTGTTTTTGTTGTTTAATTTACCTGTTTTTAGCAGATGTAGCTGTTTTGTTGTTGTTTTCAGCTGTTTTTAGCAGTTGTATCTGTTTTAATTGTTTTACTGTTTTAACTGTTTTTTTTGTTGTTCTTCTTGTTGCTGATTTTGATGATTGCAAGATTTTTTAGGTTGAAACTTTTAGGTTGAGACTGTTTGCAGGTGGATTTTAAATGTGAGTCAGAATAACTTTTGATCGAGTTTTTATACCTTGAGGTAAACTAACCCTCCCTGTTCTTTCTCATTCTTGATTTAGAATCGACCAATCATAGCAGTGAATAGCATGTAAAGGGTGGGTTTCAAGAATCATAGAGAAATTACTTGATCATAGTGTAAAAGTTAGGGTGGGATAGAGAGTAAGAATTGGAGGGACAGGTGCCCACAGTTGGTACTATTAAAGGCTTGTTTTCTCTCATAGTTATAGTTAATGTTACTCCCCAAGTATTTCACAATTTCTTTTGGGGGTTGTAAATTTCCAAAACTATCAAAGTAATGTATACTTTTTTTATTTTTGTTATAAGCTACCCAATGCGTACCATTTGATGAACTATCATCTAGGTTTATAATTCCTGACTCTTCTCTCCAAGGATATTTGGGCAGTGAGTCTCTCATAAACACACCTCGGAAATGTGGAATGTACTTTTGAGCAAAATTCAAAATTTCGAAATTTGTAAGTGGTTTTTTAGGAAGCTTAGTAATTAGTATTTTGGATTTCCTCTAAATGGATTAAGATATAAACCATAACCTTTTCTATAAGGTTTAAGAAACATACCTTCACCCACCTTAATACTTTCCATTTTCTTATTATGTTGTTTACTCTCTTCTAATTGTTTTTTCCCCATATTTGCATTATTGATAGTTTTAGCAATGGCTGCACTACCAGAGGCGAGACTTCCTAATGCACTTAGTGCAGTCAAAATGGGTACAATAGGTAAAAAACCACCAATTTTCGGTACATTAATAATTCGAGGAATCTTAATATTTTTTTTATTTCTACCAATTGATTTATTGACTGCTTTACGTGCAACCTTAATCGCACTCATTAGATCTAGTGCCTTCCGAGTTTTCAATGCCCGTATTCCTGTTTGGATAACATTTGAAAAACTCTTTACCTTTGATTTCCTTTTCTTACACTTTCTCTTTGTTCCCTTTTTCACACCCATTCCGAATTTCATTTTTGTTTTCATAATATTTGTAATCAAGTATGCTGCTGTTTTCTCTGCAATACTACTATCTTTTGAACCAACACGTTCCCACGCTTTATTTATTAGTACTGCGTCAGCCTTATGTCGATCAGCTAGATCCTTATATTGTGAATATGCAATATCATGTACTCTACAAGCCTCATCCAATTGATTTATCCCACGATCACCGCGCTCCAACCTTTGTTTTAGCTTTGTTCCAGGTCCACAAAAATTATAACCAGGAACATGTACTTCAAATGGAAGTGTGTTAATTATTTTGTTGATAATACCACTACCTCGTTTCAAGTTTGAACTCTGACTGCAACAATTATAAAAACTTTTACCCATTTTATATAATGTTTAATCAAGGAGCATTTCTCATCGAATGAAGTACATTACACACGTGAATATGCGTTTAATACGTCAAAAACAAAAAATCTCTGTTAGAAATATCGAGGGTGGTGATCATTCATTAACAAATTCAGTTCCACGACATAGTTCTTTATTACCCAATACAATAAGAGCATTGGTTGTCGGTCCCTCAAACTGTGAAAAAACAAATGTTATGCTCAGCCTTATTGAAAGTCCAAACGGGCTAAAATTTGAGAATATATATGTATTCTCAAAGAGTTTATGGCAACCAAAGTATGAGTATTTAGAGAAACTAATTAAACCGATAAAGGGAATGGGATATTATACGTTCTCACAAAATGATAAAGTTTTACCACCCGCTAAGGCTAAAGAAAACTCTATTATAATTTTTGCTTGTGAAAAACAAAACAACATTCGTTCATATTTCTGTATGGGGCGTCATAAAAATATAGATTCTTTTTACCTATGTCACTGTCCGGCGAATCTGGACTGGCCCCGCTATCCAGCTGCACCAGCTGCACCGCTCTACCGCTCTACCGCTCTCCCGCTCTCCCGCTCTCTCGCGCTCCCGCTCTCCTGCGCTGTTCCTAGGTCCCTCCATGAAGTCTCCGCTGCGCTTTGGAGCGCAGAGCGGAGCTTAGACTAAGTTAGTTCGATTTCTGGAGTTCACCTGAATAAACCGCGGTCGTACCCCCGCCTACTTTCGAAGTTCACTTTTTTCTCGAGTTCTTATTTTCGATTAAAGGGCAAACGCGTTCGAGTGGTTTCTCCCCTACAGCTTCCGCAGCACCAGCAGCAAGCTACCGAAGCCCAGCGAAGCAGCCCGCCGACGCCGCCAGTTTTTTCCCGCCGTCGCCTCCCACGCCATTCCTCCAGCGCCACCACGGTACCCCGCTACCCCCCGGCGTACATTTTGGTCCTTCGAGCCGGATAAGATAAGTTAAGCTTTTCGTCTTATTAATTGCCGGTCTGCAGTCAACCACTCGAAAATATAATTCGTTTGACTTTCTGTACGATTTGTCCAAAATCCTAGTCCGATTAAATCCGACGACGGCAATTAAAAATTACTTCGCCATTTTTTTCTTCGATTTTCCTTTTGCTACGTGCGGCCATAAGTAGTAGGGAAACGCGGATTCTGGGACAATTAGCATATTAATGGCCCCCGCCCCCTTACTAATTAGCATATTAATGACCCCCGCCTCTCACTAATTAACATATTAATGGCCCCCGCCTCTTCATTAATGTATGCGGGTTCTGGGACAATTAGCATAATCCATAAATTATCTGATTTTAAGGGGTTTAGATGTCATAAAAATGTCACGATAATATCCATAAAGAGTATACTAAATTGCCCCCCAACCCCACACCACCATGTGACAATACTGATCACGTGACCTTTTTGCCTCATTATAGTAGTAGATTAATACGGGAGCTGGCTCACTAGGTAATAAATCATGTCTAAAAAGGAGGTGGGGGTGACCCTAATTAGTCACGCATGGTTGCACACAGGTGTTCTAATGACCTAATTAGCATAATTAAGTCAAAAAGGGGGGTGTTGCTGACCCTAGTTAGATGAGCATGGTTGCACACAGGTCACTTAATGAGGTTAGAAAGTGGTGTGTAGGAGTGTGAGAGAGTGGTGTTTTGATATGTCTTGTTTTGTCTTGTCTTTTTCTCACGCTAAAGGTGCGTGTGTGATAGGGGTGTTTTGTCATGCGTGGGATTTTGTGGAGTGCAATGGTTGCACACAGGTCACTATGTTGCTTCTAACTTGGGTTAGAACGCGTTATGCGTGGGCGTTTTGTTGAGTCAATTAGGGTTGTAGGTGACACCTGGCTTGCGTGTGTGATAGGAGGTGTCTTGTCATGCGTAGGATTTTGTGGAGTGCAATGGTTGCACACAGGTCACTATGTTGCTTCTAACTTGGGTTAGAAGGCATTATGCGTGGGCGTTTTGTTGATTCAATTAGGGTTGTAGGTGACACCTGTTAGTGTAACCTGCCTACGGTCTTGTGGTCAAAAGGTGTTGGTTTGAGGGATATTAGACCGCATACTTTTGTGGTGTGAAACAAGCGTGAGTTCGGTAACCTCCCCCTCTTTAGCGAGCATTAGATGGGAAAGTGAGCGTGGGAGTGTAACAAAAACGTTGTTTTGTTATGCGTGGGCGTTTTGTTGATTCAATTATGGTTGTAGGTGACACCTGTTAGTGTAACCTGCCTACGGTCTTGTGGTCAAAATGGTGACTGTGGTGGTGGTTCCTAACAGAACAAAACCAAATGGGATCGTTTGTTTAGTCAAATACGTTTTTCTTTAATCATATTTGAAAATTTTTTCTCATGCGCTTACATGAGATAGAAAACGGTTACCTTCTAAGTTTTCAAAAAATGTATGTGTTAAGGAGAAATGTGGAAAGTAGTTCAGTTTTAGAAAACTATTCGTTTTACAAGGGGTGTTTTGTCATGCGTATGAATTTGTAAAACTATATTTAGGCGGAGGAGGAGGAGGAAGGGAAGTTGTTTTGTTATGCGTGGGCGTTTTGTTGATTCAATTAGGGTTGTAGGTGACACCTGGCTACGGTCTTGTGGTCAAAAGGTGTTGGTTTGAGAGATATTAGACCGCATACTTTTGTTGTGTGAAACAAGCGTGAGTTCGGTATTCTCTCCCCTCTTTAGCGAGCATTAGATGGGAAAGTAAGCGTAGGAGTGTAAGGGGGATGGTGGTGGTGGCGGTGCTTGTGGTGGTGGTTCCTAACAGAATATACACATTTATACACAAAAACAAATGAGATCGTTTGTTTAGTCAAATACGTTTTTCTTTAATCATATTTGAAAATTTATTCTCATGCGCTTATAGAAAGAGAAAACGGTTACCTTCTAAGTTTTCAAAAAATGTATGTGTTAAGGAGAAATGTGGAAAGTAGTTCAGTTTTAGAAAACTATTTGAGTTGAGCGAACCATCTAGAATCGTCGTGTGAACCCTCCGGTAATTCAAAGCTAAAGTAAAGTTGTGTTAACTTACGTTTCATCCGAATTCGATTTGTGCGAGATTATCAAATTGATAAAAATTAAAATACTTTACCAAGTGTAAAGTAAAGTTGTGTGAACTGTGAACTACCCAGATTTGTGTTGTGTAAACTTATCAAATTGATAAAACATAAAATACTTTACAGTAAAAGTAAAGTATAACAAAGTGAAAAGTACAAGTAACAATACAATACTTACAAAAATAGAAAAAAATCAAAACAAAAAAATAGGAATAAGTATTGTGGAAAGTGCAACATTACCCTATCGGGTAACATTTCGTGGGCTCATCATCTGCGAACGGAGCAACACAAGAAGAATGTTGTTGAACCAGTGGATTCATGGATAAAAAAAATCAGTTCTGGATTTCAAGGAAGGATTGTTCACTACTTATATGAAAACACCAACAATAATGTAATTTATCCAACACAATTTATGGAGGAAGCAGGAGAAGCTTTTCTACCTCACTTGTATCCATTGTTGGAAAGTTATGCATCGGTGAAAATAAATTTTGAACTTTTTGGAGAGTACGGACTTTTGAAGGAAGAAAAGGAATGTATTGAAATAAAGTCATTTCAAAGTAAGATGACAATAATTAGTGCCTATTCGAACATTGAAAATGAATATAAGGAGCACATGGAAAAAATTTTGATGCTAGATAAAAAATTTTAACTGAAATGTATTGTTCTCATCAATACCTATCGATTGACCTAAAAAAAAGTTTGCCACGCCCACTTAAACGCCCACAAACCGCGAAAACCTGTGACGCCCACAATTTGCATGCTACATAAAAAATTTTAACTGAAATGTATTGGTGTCGTCAATACCTATCGATTTATCCAAAAATAAATTTGCCACGCCCACTCTAACGCCTATAACGCTTAAATCTGTCTACCGCCGGTAGGTGGCGCATTTTAATCTCGCTTTGCTGCTTGCATATCTCCATTTAGCTGAGTAACGGGTATCTGATAGTCGAGGTACTCGACTATAGCGTTCTTCCTTGTTTTAGTTTGGTTTCCTCTCAAGTTTCGAGAGACAAATCAAAAAAATGGTTCTGTCAAATTTGCTTAAATTACTCATTGAGTGAAGATGCTGCCAACCGGCATTCAGAAGTCTGTGGGAAAAAAGTCTCACGCTTACCCAACATGAAGGATGCCACTTTACGGTACACAAATATTCAAAAGGAAGTGATGGTCCCATTCACAGTTTTCGCTGACTTTGAATGCATCCTTCAACCAATTAATAAAAACGAAACATTAAATTTAAATATTATAAATATACATAGACCTGTTTCATATGCATACTATATAAAGTGTGCAGATGATAACAGTTTAGATAAGTTTGTTTTAGAAACTATATTCAACTCGGGAATGAATTTCCTGTTATCTCTATTAGAAAATTTAACTTTTATATATGAAAACTATATTTCAAAACCTGTTTCTATAATAATGTCAGATGTTGAAGAAGATGATTTCCAAAAATCTAATAATTGTCATATATGCAACACTCCTCTTTTATTGGACAGAGTTAGGGATCACTGTCACTTCACAGGAAAATTTAGGGGGGCAGCACATAATGAGTGCAATTTAAAATATAAAGTTCCAAAATTTATTCCTGTTTTCTTCCACAATTTCACCAAGTATGATTGCCATCTATTTATTAAAGATTTGGCAATCATACCTGGTGAAATAAAGGTAATTCCATTAAATACGGAACAATATATATCAATTTCAAAAATTATAACTTTAAGTAATGGTGATAACTTTGAAATCCGTTTTCTAGATTCGTTTCGATTTATGCCTTCTGCATTAGATACATTAGCTTCAAATCTAGATAGTGAACAAATGTATATACAATAACAAGATCATTTTTCCCTAATGAAAATTATTTCAACTTAATGCGACGAAAGGGTGTATTTCCATATGAATATTTAGATTCAGTTGAGAAATTAAAATAAAGTAAATTACCTCCTAGAGAAGCTTTCTATAGTTCCTTAACCGAAAATGAATGTTCAGTTGAAAATTATACTCACGCACAAAAGGTATGGAATGAGTTTTCTTGTAATAATCTTAAAGATTATTTAGAATTATATTTAAAAACAGATGTTTTATTAATGTCTGATGTCTTTGAAAACTTTCGAAGACTTTGTAGTAAAATTTATTCACTTGATCCAGCACATTTTTTCACTACACCAGGATTATCATGGGAAGCTATGTTAAAATGTACTAAAATTGAATTAGATTTATTAACTGATATAGATCAGTATAAATTTATTCAAAGTGGTATTCGTGGTGGCTTAGTTCAATGTACATGTAGATATGCTAAAGCAAATAATAAATATGTTGAGAATTTTGATAGTACTCAAAAATCATCATATTTGATTTATTTGGATGCAAATAATTTATATGGTTGGGCTATGTCACAATCTTTACCATATGGAGGTTTTGAATGGATTTCAAGGGGGGAACTTGATAGTATAAACATTGCTGAGATTGCAGATGATAGTGAATATGGATACATTTTTGAGGTAGATTTAAAATATCCTTTAAAATTGCACGATAAACATAATGACCTTCCATTTTGTTGTAATAATCAGTTACCAACAAAATCAGACAAAATAAAAAAATTAATTGCTGATTTAAGGGATAAAGAAAAATATATAATTCATTATAAAAATCTTCAACAGTGTATAGAAAATGGATTAATTCTAACAAAAATTCATAGAGGTCTTCGCTTCTTTCAGAAACCTTGGCTAAAAACATATATTGATTTGAATACATTCCATAGAACTAATGCAAAAAATACATTTGAAAAAGATTTTTTTAAACTTTTAAATAATGCTGTCTACGGTAAAACGATGGAAAATGTCGATAAGCGCGTTAATATTAAATTAATTACTGAATGGGAAAGTGCTTCACCATCCGATTCTTCTGGTCCAAAAAGGCATTGTGGTAGATCTCTTATTTCAAAGTCAAACTTCCATAGTGTCAAACAGTTTTCAGAAAACTTCCTTACCTTTCAAATGAAAAGATTAAATGTGTTGTACAACAAACCTTTATATTTAGGTTTTGCTGTATTAGATTTATCGAAATGGAAAATGTATGATTTTCATTATAATTATATTAAACCTAAATACAATGAAAATGTTCAATTAAATTATATGGATACAGATTCTTTTATATATACCATTAACACTGAAGATTTTTATAAAGATATTCAGAATGATGTTGAGATGAAGTTTGATACATCAGATTATTCTGATGAATTACTTAATCTCTATAATTTTCCTAAAGCTAATAAAAAAAGGTTGGGTTTTTTTAAAGATGAACTCAATGGAAGTCCTATGACTGAATTTGTTGGTTTGAGATCAAAAATGTATGCCTTTAAAACATCTAATAGTAATGACAGCTCTGAAAAAACAGTGAAAAAATCAAAGGGTGTTAAAAGAAGTGCAATAGATCAATTAACTTTTAATAGTTTTAAAAAATGTTTGTTTTCGGAAGAGGAAGTGGTAGGCTCTATGTCAATGATTAGATCTAAAAATCATCTTTTAACAACAATGAAATGTAAAAAAGTAGTTCTCAGTCATAAAGACACAAAGGTTCTTATACAAGACAATAAAATTAATACACTACAATATGGCCATTATAAAATAGATGAAAAAAGATTAGAAAATAAACTTAATGAAATGGATTCAAATATTTATGTTTATGAATAAAGAATAAAAGAAATAGAGAATTGTTCTAATAGAAATAATTATCAAGAGAATGAAATAGAAAAATTTCACAAAAATATATATGAATGTGAATTTGAAATGTTTTGTACAGAATTAGAATTAAGTTTACTAAATGATAAAAAAAATGAATAAATGTACTCTATAATTGTAAATAAGACAGAACAAACAACGCTTTTTTATTTAAAGGGTAAAATGTAAGGTAATGTATAAACCAAATATTACAATTCACAATATTATTATTATAAAATTTTTATTTAACAGAACAAACATCGCTTTTACTTACAGGGTAATGTTAAAATTTATGAGAATTAACAGAACATGAAAATTTGAATTTAACAGAAGAATTACAATATTTTCTTTGAATTACATTCAATTTGCTTACTTTCTTCTATATTTAGTGGTACAGTTTGTTTATAGTTATCTATACCACCCTGTAATCTATATACTTTATTGTCATCATTACTTAAAGGAATTGATGTAATGTATTTATCATTATCTTCATCTAAATTAAACGGTATAGTTTGAACATAGTTATCTATACCACCCTCAACAAGAATAGTTTCATCCTCACTAGATGATCTTGGAATACATGGTTCCGGATTTCATCATCATAAAGGATTGTATCATGGTCATCATCATCATCATCGTCATCACCATACAAATTATGAGAAAATTTGCCATCCTCTTTTTTATTAATGTTTTGGAGTTCTGAAAATATAAATATTTTACTATATATATATATACAAATATTATTTTATATGTATTTAACCAACCTTTTTGAGCTCCATCCGAAATATTATTTTCAACTTTTTTATTTATGTTTTGGAGTTCTGAAAATATATATATATATATATATATTAGTATATAAAATTATATATATATATATATATATATATATATTAAACTCACCTTTTTTTAATTTACTCGAATTATTATTTTCATCTTCTATTTTTATATTCTGTAAAAACAAACATATTTCCCTACTCAATCAGATTATGATATAATATCACTATTAGTTATTTTGAAATCGTTAATATCGTTAATTGATATTTTATCTGTGCTCATCTGACTTTCTTTTTTATTTAAATATTCAACCATCATTTGAGCTGCTAAATTTCTCTTTCTTAAATATATCCCATTAATTCTTTCTGCTTCCTCTATTTCAATTTCATGGATTTGTGGACCATCACTAAGATAACCTGTTTCTTCTTCTTCTATCTCTTCTCTTTTACTCTCTTGTTTGGAGAGAAGATCAGCATCCTTTGATATTTTTTCATAGACAATCCTATCTTTTCGTCTCTCTGCATTAATTACTGTTTGGGATAAAACTTCTGCAAATTCAAAACAATTTATTATTAAAGTTGCTTAGGGGGTATTAGTATTGCGTTTAGATTTTTGGTGGCGGTGGCGATTAGATAAATATTTTAAATTCATACGCTTAGATTTACTTAAACTTCGCCTAGAATGTGTTCTTCTATATATATTATTGTAATGACATTTAACTCCTACTGTAGCAGTTTTGTATTGGATGGTAAAGAATCTGTTTAGACCCCTTCTTCCCAAATCCATATGCCCTCCTATTCTCCTTTCATTTTCAACTAATTTTTGCTTAAAATTCTCAATTATACCTCTCTTTGTGAATTCGATTTGAGAGTTGTGTATGTTTTCAGTGCTTTTTAATTTATGAGTAGTGTTCCTTTTTATTGGAACCCGACTTACACTTTCAAATTCTGTATCACTATCACTGATCCCCAACACTAATTCTTGTGACGTATTACTAAATGTTGGTGCTCGACTTACGTTTTCAAATTCTCTCTCACTATCAATTATACCCATATCAATTTTTTCTGATTTTTCTTCTCCTATGGTTTTATTTTCTATGTGATCAACACTTTCATTTTCGCTATTAAAATCAAATTGATCGATTGGTTGGGGTTGTAGTTGTTGATGTAGCTGTTTTTGTTGTATCTTCTTCCAGAAGTTCTTTTTTTAATGTAGTTGCTGCTGTTGTAGTTGTTGTTTCTTCCTTCTCCTCCTCCTCCAGAATTCCCCTTCTCATTGTAGGTGTAGTTGCACTTGTTGTAGTTGAGGTAGATGTAGTTGTAGTAGATGTTGATCTAGTTGTTTCTTCTTCAACTGTACTTGCACTTGTACTTGTTGTTAAGTCTTTTTCATTAATGCTACCATTAATAGCATTAAATATTTTTGTATCGAGTTCACTTTTTAAGTTTGGTATCTCACTTTCATCACTTGTCTTGTTTATGAGATCCATAAAAATATGACTGTCCTCTAGGATCTCAAATTTTAAGTCAATTTTAATGATTTTTTTTAGTTTTGGAACATTGATAAATAACCCAATCGAATTATTGGAAGTCGATGGGTTTTCAATTAAAGTCATTTCATTGGGGAGTGGTACCATTTTCACCATCGGATTAAAGAGGGAAAGTATCACAAAAAATATTATAAAAACCGTCATTTTAATTTTGATTTTGTTTTTTTTGACAATCGAACAAACGAACGAATGAATGAATAAGCAAACGATTCGAAATTGAGTTGCGTGAACGAATAGATGGAAACTGAAAACTTTTTGAAATTCTTCCGCCTTTATACCCTCCAGATTTGTATATATAAATACGTAACGTTCTGTTCAAATTTTTATCTGTACATGCTTTTCTTCACACTTTATAAATAGGAATTGCGTGATTGTGAAGAAACATAATTTATTTCACGCATTGACGTCAATGTCTACATTTTTATTGTTCTTTATAGAATTTCGTATTTATGAATCCAACTATCTTCTGATTTTGAAAGGCCTACCCAACGCACAAGCACATAATCAAGTTCCACCCAAAATTCTTATCTGTATATACTCTTTTAGTCTAGCCAACGCACAAGCTCATAATCAAGTTCCGTTCCGTTTATAAATAGGAATTGCGTGCTTGTGAAGAAGAAACACGCATTGACGTCAATGCCTACATTTTAATTGTTCTATGCTTCCACTTGTTCTTTATAGAATTTCGTTTTTATGAATCCAACTATCTTCTGATTTTGAAAAGCCTAGCCAACGCACAAGCACATAATCACCTTTTTGTTTCACAATCTTTTCAACAAGATAAGTATTAGGGAATTTTGTTTTTTTAATTTCTTGTTTATAGAAACCACCTTGTACTGGATCACCCTTCAAGTCCTCAAGTAAATATGTGGTGGGGGATGTATTTTGTACTTTCCGAATTCGAAAAATTTCCGTTGTCCAGTTTGGGGTATAGCCTTTTTCAAAGATATGTTTATATTTACTTATTCGTACATGATCCCCCTCTTTAAAGTCCCCATTTGTAAATATTTTTAGATGATTGTATGATCTCATCAAAATCTGTTTTTCATTTTTAGCATTGACGTCAATAGGCTTCATTTTAATCGTTCTATTCTTCCTGTTATTATAATTATTAATCAACTCTTTGTATACTTGAAGCCAAGTATATTTTCCATTAAAACTAAACTGACGCCACATAAGTTCTTTTATTGTTCTATTAAAACGTTCCACAATAGATGCTTTAAGAGTACTAAATGTTGAGTAATGATTAATTTCATATCTTTTCATCAATTCTCTAAATTGTTTATTATAGAATTCATTTCCATTATCTGTTTGTAAATTCTTTGGTACTCCACGACCAGATTTCATTATTTTTTCCATTGCTTTTGTAACTTCATCTGCATTTTTTGATTTTATTGCTGCACCCCATCCATATTTAGAAAATGTATCTATTACTGTTAACAAATACCTATACCCCTTATTTGATGATGCATATGCCCCCATTTCAACCAAATCAGCCTGCCATAAATCATTAATACCCTTTACTATAACTCTACGTCTTGGGAAATTCTTGAATGATGGGCGATGTAACTCATTTACAATATCTCGTTTACTCATAGCTTTATTTTATCTGGTATAAATGGTTTCTTCTCTAAAGATTCAGTTTCACCTTTTAAAACTGAGGTTGGTGCAATTATATAATTGAAAATGTTACTTTCTATTTCATTTATATCCTCCACTACCTTATTAAAAGTTTTCATGAGAAATTCCAATTTTTTAGAAATTTCACTCACTTTTCCCTCAATATTATTGATTCGAGGTCTTAATCTAAAGATTTGTTGTTTCTGCGGTTGCTTAGAAATTTCATTAGATGTATTCTGTACTACTTTACTTATTTCATCATCAATATAAATCTTTGTTGCAATATCATTTTCATGAATGGGGGGTAGGGAATTTTTAAATCGTTTCCTCTGAACATTTAAATGTCCATCATAATCATTAAGTATACTTTGAAATTTTTCTAGACCTTTTGTTATATCTCTTGAGTACTCTTTCTCATTTAAAAAACAACCAAACTTATCAACTGACATTTTAATTATAAAATAAATAATGAAAGAGTGGTATATTTATGTATGATCCACATTAATTGTTAAAACTTCTTCGTTTTCACGATGTGGAAATGGACTTTTCCGAAGTATTATTCCATCTATTTGTGTCTGATCAGAACGAATGATTGGTGGAGGTTTTTTTAAATGTTGGTGTATGAATTTGTTAAAATTTTCCAATTTATCAACAAACTCTTTTATTGAGTTATGTATATACTCCATTTGAGTTATCATTTTTATTACTTTACTTTCCAGCTCTGATACTCTTTTATTTCGTAGTTGAAATGATTTAGTTATAGTTTCCATTTGATATGATTTCGCTTCATTAATTTTATCATCAACATAAAATTTAATAGCCAAATCATTTCCATTTATTGGTTTTGAAGAGTTTTTAATTCTTTTTTTCTGAATATTTATGTGACCATCAGTGTCTAGATATATACCTGTAAGACTCTCAACTTCCCTTTTGAAAAGCAAGGAAAAATCTCTATCATTTGAAAAGTGACCAAACTTGTCAATAGACATTTTACTATTAAACAAAATGAGAAAATGTTTTCTATTTTATTAATATATTATTTTTGGTTCCCGCAATTCTTCTATTATTGAAAGAATTTCATTAGTATGGTTATTATTACCAGCAGCTCTCGATGCCATTAAGAGTTGCAATCTTTCAACAAGTTCATTAACATTATCCCAATATACATAGTTTGGTGGTATTTTTTGTAGTCTCATATACCCAGAACCAGTATGTTCTTCATTTACTGAAGATGATATTAATGGTTTAATAATTGAAGAATATTTTTTAGAACGATTCCCCTTTACTTGACCATCTGGTTGATAGTTTCTTTTGTGAGCACTTGTTTCAATTAAAATGTTTTTATATGATTCTAAATCATTCTTAGTATAATCCTTAGGACTATTATGAAAAATTAAAGAGTATAGACCTGGTGATAGAGTCCATAAATTTCCACTTCCTAAATTCATCAAATTTTTTTTAATTTTTAGTGTTGTATTACCCAACATTAAAATATTATTTTCTTCTCTTGGTCCATAACTATTGTCTAAAATCTTTTCTTGCTTTAACTGATTAATGTTGAGATTGTACTTCACCCCGGTATCTTCATATACACTTTCATTTAAATCATCTGTGTGAGGCTGTTGCGAAACATCGGATTCATCTATAAGAGACTGTTGTGAAACATCAGATTCATCTATAAGAGACTGTCGTGAAAAAGAATCAACATAAGCATCACTCTCACTATCACTTTCGATTACTCTCTCGTGTTCCCTTTTTTCTTTTTTACTTTTAGGTACTCTTATTTTCTCTTTCTTGAACTTAGTCTTAATATCATGTGTATCATTAATATATTCCATTTTATTCAATTTTTTATTTTCAGTGAGTAATTTATGTAAAGGTTCTGTAATAGGCTTAAAAGTTTCCTCCAAATTTGATACGTTCTCATTTTTTATTTGTTTCAATTCATCAAATTTTCTTTTTAATGAATTTCTACTTTTCGTCAACTGTTCTAAAAGTTTACGCTTCATTGTTGTCGTTTTCTCTGATACTCATGTGCTACTGGGAAAAATGTACTATAATTTAAATATTTATAACAAAGGGTTTGAGTTTGAGTTTTATGAAATTTTATTTTTATTTTTATTTATCAAAATAGATACATTAATAATATTAAAAATGAAAACATTTTAAGCTTTATTTAATTCTAAATAGAGATTGTTATCATTCCTTTTAATAATACAAAAAAGATTATCTTTTATATAATCAATTGTTGAATCCTCTAAAGTTGAGTATCGTTCCGGCAAGTACAGCATATACTCTTCAAGTTCAAGAGTGAGGGCCATCCCAAAGCTGGTTTTCTTACGTGGAGCACGTCGAATAGGGTAGCACACCTCCGATTCCATCTTCGTCTTTGTTAAGAGAGGTTTTGGTGCGTTACCATTAAACTCCTTGAGTACTTTCATCATTCCCGGATTGACCATTTGTAGTTGTTTCTTCTTGTAGTTGTTTTCGTTGTTTTTGTTGCTTTTACCTGTTTTTGGTGTTGATTTTAGTTGTTATTTTAGCAGTTGTAGCTGTTTTTGTTGTTGAATTTACCTGTTTTTAGCAGTTGTAGCTGTTTTTGTTGTTAATTTTAGTTGTTTTTTAGCAGATGTAGCTGTTTTGTTGTTGTTTTCAGCTGTTTTTAGCAGTTGTATCTGTTTTAATTGTTGTTGTTGTCTTACTGTTTTAACTGTTTTTTATGTTGTTCTTATTGTTGTTGATTTTGATGATTGCAAGATTTTTTAGGTTGAAACTTTAGGCTGAGAACGTTTTAGCTTGAAACTTTTAGGTTGAGACTGTTTGCAGGTGGTTTTTAAATGTGTGTAAGAATAACTTTTGATCGAGTTTTTATACCTTGAGGTAAACTAACCCTCCCTGTTCTCTCTCATTCTTGATTTAGCATCGACCAATCACAGCAGTGAATAGCATGTAAATAGGGTGGGTTTCAAGAATCATAGAGAAATTACTTGATCATAGTGTAAAAGTTAGGGTGGGATAGAGAGAGTAAGAATTGGAGGGACAGGTGTCCACAGTTGGTACTATTAAAGTCTTGTTTTCTCTCATAGTTATAGTTAATGTTATTCCCCAAGTATTTCACAATTTCTTTTGGGGGTTGTAAATTTCCAAAACTATCAAAGTAATGTATACTTTTTTTATTTTTGTTATAAGCTACCCAATGTGTACCATTTGATGAACTATCATCTAGGGTTATAATTCCTGACTCTTCTCTCCAAGGAGATTTGGGGAGTGAGTCTCTCATAAACACACCTCGCAAATGTGGAATGTACTTTTGAGCAAAATTCAAAATTTCGAAATTTGAAAGAGGTTTTTTAGGTAGCTTAGTAATTAGTTTTTTGGATTTCCTCTAAATGGATTAAGATATAATCCATAACCTTTTCTATAAGGTTTAAGAAACATACCTTCACCCACCTTAATACTTTCCATTTTCTTATTATGTTGCTTACTCTCTTCTAATTGTTTTTTCCCCATATTTGCATTATTAATAGTTTTAGCAATAGCTGCACTACCAGAGGCGAGACTACCTAATGCACTTAGTGCAGTCAAAATGGGTACAATAGGTAAAAAACCACCAATTTTCGGTACATTAATAATACGAGGAATCTTAATTTTTTTTTTATTTCTGCCAATTGATTTATTGACTGCTTTACGTGCAACCTTAATCGCACTCATTAGATCTAGTGGCTTCTGAGTTTTCAATGCCCGCATTCCTGTTTGGATAACATTTGAAAAACTCTTTACCTTTGATTTCCTTTTCTTACACTTTCTCTTTGTTCCCTTTTTCACACCCATTCCGAATTTCTTTTTTGTTTTCATAATATTTGTAATCAAGTATGCTGCTGTTTTCTCTGCAATACTACTATCTTTTGAACCAACACGTTCCCACGCTTTATTTATTAGTACTGCGTCAGCCTTATGTCGATCAGCTAGATCCTTATATTGTGAATATGCAATATCATGTACTCTACAAGCTTCATCCAATTGATTTATCCCACGATCACCGCGCTCCAACCTTTGTTTTAGCTTTGTTCCAGGTCCACAAAAATTATAACCAGGAATATGTACTTCAAATGGAAGTGTGTTAATTATTTTGTTGATAATACCACTACCTCGTTTCAAGTTTGAACTCTGACTGCAACAATTATAAAAACTTTTACCCATTTTATATAATGTTTAATCAAGGAGCATTTCTCATCGAATGAAGTACATTACACACGTGAATATGCGTTTAATACGTCAAAAACAAGAAATCTGTGTTAGAAATATCGAGGGTGGTGATCATTCATTAACAAATTCAGTTCCACGACATAGTTCTTTATTACCCAATACAATAAGAGCATTGGTAGTCGGTCCCTCAAACTGTGCAAAAACAAATGTTATGCTCAGCCTTATTGAAAGTCCAAACGGGCTAAAATTTGAGAATATATATGTATTCTCAAAGAGTTTATATCAACCAAAGTATGAGTATTTAGAGAAACTAATTAAACCGATAAAGGGAATGGGATTTTATACGTTCTCACAAAATGATGAAGTTTTACCACCCGCTAAGGCTAAAGAAAACTCTATTATGACTTTTGATGATGTTGCTTGTGAAAAACAAAACAACATTCGTTCATATTTCTGTATGGGGCGTCATAAAAATATAGATTCTTTTTACCTATGCCAAACATATACTCATATTCCAAAACATCTAATACGTGATAACGCGAATATGATTATAATGTTTAAACAAGATGATTTAAATATGCGTCATATATATCGTGATCATGTAAATACTGATATGTCCTATGATTCATTTATGAAAATTTGTCAAAAGTGTTGGAGTGATAAATACGGATTCCTCATGATAAGTAAAGATAACGATATGGAAAAGGGAAGATACAGGAAGGGTTTTAATGAATTTATAATTATTTGAGAATATAAGTTTCATTCTGTAAGCTATATTTTCACAGTACATTATTAGACCCCAAAATGAGTAGATCATTCACTCTTACATTAAATGGCAATGAACCCATTACAAACATTTCTTATTTCCCACCCATTGAACTGACAAATGGTGAATATGAGTGTGCACTCATTGACTTTCATATGTACAACTCTATACCCAATGTTGATATAAATAATAATCTATTTCATATTGGTGATAAAGTAATTCAACTTCCAATCGGGTCATATGAACCCAATGATATTTATGATTTTCTAAAAAATAAACTAAAAGATTATGATCTTGAGAAAACATTTCAAATGGAGAGTAATAATAACACACTTCAAGTTCATATTACAACTACCAAGGAACCTATTTATTTTAATAGAAACAACTCCATTGGACAATTGCTTGGTTTCAATAAAAAAATAATTTACCCCGACTTGAAAAAAACATATATATCTGATCAACCTGTCAACATTTTAAAAATAAACACAATACGCTTAGTATGTAATATTGTAAGCGGGTCATATATTGATAGTAGACAAGATCATTCATTATACGAATTTGGAATTAATGTTCCACCAGGCCATAAAATGAATATCACACCACACAATCTTATTTACTTACCAGTCAACACTAGAGAAATAAGAACACTCTCTATTCACATAACTGATCAGAACGGTGAATTAATAAATTTACGCGGTGAAAACTATACAATTCGTTTACACTTAAGATTAATACAATGATTATATACAATAAAAGAGGTGATACCTACCATCATCAGCACACTTTAAAACATAAAGTTATAGGAAGAGGATCGAAACCAAAAAGACACACACTTACATTAAAAAACAAGGAAGAACGCTATAGTCGAGTACCTCGACTATCAGATACCCGTTACTCAGCTATATGGAGATATGCAAGCAGCAAAGCGAGATTAAAATGCGCCACCTACCGGCGGTATACAGATTTAAGCGTTATGGGCGTTAGAGTGGGCGTGGCAAATTTTTTTTTGGATCAATCGATAGGTATCGACGAGACCAATACATTTCAGTTAAAATTTTTTATCTAGCATGAAAATTGTGGGCGTCACAGGTTTTCGCGGTTTGTGGGCGTTAAAGTGGGCGTGGCAAACTTTTTTTTGGGTCAATCGATAGGTATTGATGAGAACAATAAATTTCAGTTAAAATTTTTATTCTATCATCAAAACTGTAGGAGCCACAGTTTTGGGCGGTTTGTGGGCGTTAGAGTGGGCGTGGCACTGTGCCGAAACAAACTTGCGCTGCGTAAGAAGCTCAGGAATCTGCACGCCAAATCTCAATAGCCTAGCTCCCATAGTTTCCGAGATCTCAGCGTTCATCCGGACGGACAGACAGACGGACAGACGGACAGACGGACATGGCTAGATCGACTCGGCTAGTGATCCTGATCAAGAATATATATACTTTGTGGGGTCGGAAACGCTTCCTTCTGCGTGTTACATACTTTCCGACGAATCTAGTATACCCTTTTACTCTACGAGTAACGGGTATAATAAGTTAATTCTTAAATCATTGGGCTTCAAAGTGCGAGTTTAACTAAAGTCATGGGGTTGAATGAAATATTGGCAGTACGGGAAAAACCTTTCTCTGATGAAAGTATATCAAAGAAGGAATATCACAGCTATCAACCCTATCAACAATCATTTAAACCAAATGATGAGATAAGAATTACAATCCAAAATCAAGATTTATGTGTACTCCTCCATGAGAGTCTTCTAAATTTTCAAGGAGATATTACCCTAATTAAGGAAGGGGGAGCGGTAGAAACTCAAAATGTTATTGCGAGAATGAGAAATAATTGTATGGCATACTTTTTAGATGAAATACGCTATGAAATCAATGGTGTTGAAATAGATAGAACAAGATTTAGTGGTATTACTTCTACAATAAAAAACTTTGTTTCTTTAAATCACTTTGAAAGCAAGAGACTTTACAATTCTGGATGGAGTGGAGGACCCGTTTTCAATTTAACCCCCCACTTCAACTTTTCAATACCCCTTAAAAATCTACTTGGATTTGCTGAAGATTTCAAAAAAGTATTATTAAATTGTAAACATGAACTAGTACTATTAATATCAAAAAATTTTAATGATGTACTTGAGCAAGATAATTTTGAGAGTGCACAATTAGTCGGAAAGTATCATCTCAATATGACTAATATTACATGGAAAATTCCTCATATAACACCCAGCGATTCAACGAAAATTAAAATGTATGATATTATAAAAAGTGGAACCAATCTACCGATTGCATTCCGTAGTTGGGATGCATACATTAATCCTAAACTAAGTAATGGAACAAATCATGTTTGGAATGTTAAATTAGCTGCTAACCGAGAACGTCCACGATTTGCTTTAATTGGATTTAAAGATAACCACCATCTGATTACAAACAATTTAGGAAATCTAAAGGTCTACTTAAACTCTGAAACATATCCCTACGATGACTTAAACTTGGACTTTGAAAAAGATCGATTTGCTCACCTATATGATATGTATTGCAAGTTTCAATCTTGCTACTATAACCGAAGTGAATCTCCTTTACTATCACCTACAGACTTTAAAACTAAAGCTCCTATTATCGTAATTGACTTATCATATCAAAATGAAATAGTTAAATCGGGACCCGTTGATGTTAGGATTTCAATTGAACTTACCAAGCCCGCTATCGAAAATGTTCAAGTATATTGCGTGCTCATACATGATCGTTTAGTTGAATATAACCCGTTGAATGGTCTAGTTCAGCGGATTGTCTAACAATTAATCAATTATGAGTGAAGATATTGTTGCAATTGATGTTCAAGGATTTCTTGGGAACAACAATAAACTTATTTTAAAGGAAATTGGAGTCGTATTCAAAAACGAGACAATCTTGAATTCTAATTTTATCATACACTCTCCACATGATTTTATTGAATTGAATAAGAAATGTAGAAAAACAGCTACTTGGCTAACAAAAAAACATCACAAAATTTATTGGAATGATGGAGTATACTTTTTCAAAGAAACACAAATGTATTTAAGAGAAATAATTAGAAAACAGGAAATAATTTGTAAGGGATATCAAAAAAGGTTATTCCTACAAAAATTTTTAAAAATTGATAATGTAATTAACATTGATGAAATTGGTTGTCCCTCTCTAAAAATAATGGATGGAAAGCACTTTCCATATTGTTCATTACATGCTCGGGATGGTGTCTGCTCTCTGAACAATGCTCATAAAATCTTAAACTTTTACACAAACGAAAACTCCTAAACACCTTTTAAACAATTCATTCACATTTTGAGAGTCGGGAAAATAAGTTTACGAAATGACTGATTCTAATAACAATCTTAATATACCGACTTATTCATCTTTAATAAATAAAATTAATTTTTTTATTAATACATTTGGAAATATGATTTCAAAAGAGGACTTGAAATTACTACTGGAGACAAGGAACATGTTCATGGGTACTGACGTAAAGGAGTTTATAAAAACAACATTTGGAGAACATTTAAATTTATGTACATTTTCTCATGATAATATAGAAACTTGTGCTTGTTTTCATTTTGTAATTCAACAATATAGAGTTAGAAAATTAATTTCATCATATATTGAAATTTTTAAATAAAGAGAAAACCAAAAAAAAAATTTTCTATTGTTTTGAATTTGTTTTCGAGGGTGGGTCTATCATCAGCTGTTGCATTTTTTAACATCTGTTTTCTAAGTATAATACAACGAGTTATCTCTACCAAACTTTAGTTTAAGATAAACATTCAGACTATTACGTTGAAAGAAAAAATGATTTCCTCAAAAATTGAAGAGTTCTTAAGGGAGCATGGAAGTGACATCTTCAAGGAACATGCTACGAAATTGAAATCATTTCATACATTTTTTAAAGATGTAGAAGCCACCCCACTAATTCATTCACAGTATGGAGAACACCTATCATCCTGTGCATGGGCATATGATGATTGTAAAGTTGGACCTGACACTTGCAGGTGTATGCATGTTGAAAAGAGAGAAGAAGACGCCTTAAAATTGATGGAAAGATACATTCATTTATTTAAAAGACTCAATGTAAACTAATTTAAGACGAATATATAGAAATAAAAACGTATTTGACTAAACAAACGATCTCATTTGTTTTTGTGTATAAATGTGTATATTCTGTTAGGAACCACCACCACAAGCACCGCCACCACCACCATCCCTCTTACACTCCTACGCTTACTTTCCCATCTAATGCTCGCTAAAGAGGGGAGAGGTTACCGAACTCACGCTTGTTTCACACAACAAAAGTATGCTGTCTAATATCTCTCAAACCAACACCTTTTGACCACAAGACCGTAGCCAGGTGTCACCTACAACCCTAATTAAATCAACAAAACGCCCACGCATAACAAAACAACTTCCCTTCCTCCTCCTCCTCCGCCTAAATATAGTTTTACAAATTCATACGCATGACAAAACACCCCTTGTAAAACGAATAGTTTTCTAAAACTGAACTACTTTCCACATTTCTCCTTAACACATACATTTTTTGAAAACTTAAAGGGTAACCGTTTTCTCTCTCATGTAAGCGCATGAGAAAAAATTTTCAAATATGATTAAAGAAAAACGTATTTAACTGAACAAACGATCTCATTTGGTTTTGTTCTGTTAGGAACCACCACCACAGTCACCATTTTGACCACAAGACCGTAGGCAGGTTACACTAACAGGTGTCACCTACAACCCTAATTGAATCAACAAAACGCCCACGCATAACAAAACAACGTTTTTGTTACACTCCCACGCTCACTTTCCCATCTAATGCTCGCTAAAGAGGGGGAGGTTACCGAACTCACGCTTGTTTCACACCACAAAAGTATGCGGTCTAATATCCCTCAAACCAACACCTTTTGACCACAAGACCGTAGGCAGGTTACACTAACAGGTGTCACCTACAACCCTAATTGAATCAACAAAACGCCCACGCATAACGCCTTCTAACCCAAGTTAGAAGCAACATAGTGACCTGTGTGCAACCATTGCACTCCACAAAATCCTACGCATGACAAGACACCTCCTATCACACACGCAAGCCAGGTGTCACCTACAACCCTAATTGACTCAACAAACGCCCACGCATAACGCGTTCTAACCCAAGTTAGAAGCAACATAGTGACCTGTGTGCAACCATTGCACTCCACAAAATCCCACGCATGACAAAACACCCCTATCACACACGCACCTTTAGCGTGAGAAAAAGACAAGACAAAACAAGACATATCAAAACACCACTCTCTCACACTCCTACACACCACTTTCTAACCTCATTAAGTGACCTGTGTGCAACCATGCTCATCTAACTAGGGTCAGCAACACCCCCCTTTTTGACTTAATTATGCTAATTAGGTCATTAGAACACCTGTGTGCAACCATGCGTGACTAATTAGGGTCACCCCCACCTCCTTTTTTGACATGATTTATTACCTAGTGAGCCAGCTCACGTATTAATCTACTACTCATTATCAGCAATTAATATTCAGCAGGTGTTGCTGTACACGGGAGAAAGGTCGCACACTTTCCCCACATCCCCATGTGACAATATTGATCATGTATCCTTTTCCTCATTATCAGCAATTAATATTCAGCAGGTGTTGCTGTGCACGTGAGAAAGGTCGCAAACCCAAAACATCTAAAGCTGGTTGCCTTAGAGGGACATGTCCGATCATGTTGGGGAATAACGTTTCCTATGATTGTAAAACTAATTTAGAAATCAAAAGAACCCCAATAAAATAAATCCCACAAGTTAATGATTCTCAGATGTCGAATATTTTCAAACAGACATTTTTTTCGCCCCAGAATATTTAACTGGTACATTTTTTCAAGATCTCTCCTTTCTACAAACGGGTCATAAACATATCATAAAAGGGATTCAAGCAAGAGCTACCCGAACATGCGCACATGTCTATTACCTGACCGGAATAAAAGGGACACATGCACAAGTCTGAAGGCGCACGCCCATTGACAAAATCATGAGCCTCACGCCAACGACCTCACGGCTGAGTTCGAGCTCTAATACGTTCCCATAATAGGGGTTGAAATCACGACCGCGCAACAGCTCGCAAGTAGCCGACACATCTCAGTCAAGGAAATATTTTCCATTCTCCGTACCTGTAATTTTAACTCGAAATAAAATGTCAGAAGTTTATTTTGTACCATAATAATACATTTATTCATTTACATTTATTTATTTTGGTATTGCGAACATTTTTTTTTATATATAGAAATTAATTTTCTGCTATGATTCCGGCGATTTGCATAGAAGAAGCAGGTGCACGTTTCCGACGTCATTTCTGGATTACAAAATGTAAAGTGTTCACCATAATTCGTAGTTTTGAGATCATGTCCACCTCGATTCATGAACATAGTTTTTTGTGTTTAGAAGGTATTGAAAATGCTGACCAATTATCTCTCCTTTAAATTGTTCAATAAATTGGTCAATTTCCTCATAAAACTTAATTTGGTTAATTTTATTTTCTTGTAGGTCTTTACACGTCTAGTCTCAACTTTAAAATTATGTATAACAATTATTTTATTGTTTTGGAGCTACTTTTAAAAAATGTCAAAATAATGTATGCATTGTTTAGAGCACAAACCCCGCCCTTTAGGTGTGTTTCACAATAGGGAAACCGGTTTCCTTTAAACCTGTTTAATGACGGACAGCCCATTTCCTCGATATTAATGAGCTGACGACTCCCAAAAAACGTCTCTAGAAATCGTTTCTTTTCCACACCTTTACAAATAATTTGTTTTCCGCTTGTAATTGTCCTCAGATACTTTCGAGTTTGTGGAAAACTGTTCTCTCCATCGTTCCAAAAAATTTTGTGATGTGTATTAGTTAACCAAATTGCAGTCTTTCGAGATTTTGTATTTAGCAAAGTAAAATCATTCAAGTTTGGATCTTTTTCGAATACAATTCCAATTTCTTTTAGAATAAAATTATTATTATTATCAAAGAAACCTTGAACATCAATCGAAACAGTATCCTTCAACATTTTTCTAATGTTAAACAACTCGTTGTACTAGTCCGTTTAGTGGGTTATATTCAACTAAACGGTCATGTATGAGGAGACAGTAAGCTTGGGTATTTTCATGACTTGGTGTCTTCAGTTCTATTGAAATTCTCACATCAATAGGACCAGTTTTCACTGATTCGTTTTGATATGAAAGATCAACCACAATAATAGGGGCCTTCAATTTAAATTCATTTGGGGTCAAAAATGGTTGTGACTCACGATTATAGTAACTAGATTGAAATCTTGTATACATTTCATATAGGTGAGCATACTAATTCTTACTAAAATCAACATTCAGATTATCATATGGATATGACTCAGAATTCAAGTGAACTTTCAAGTTTGATAAGTTATTTGTGATAAGTTCTCCATTTAGAGTAATTCCAATTATGGCAAATCTTGGTTTTTCGCGGTTAGCCGACAATTTCACATTCCAGCTGTGTAGACTTCCATACCCCAATTTGGGGTTAACATATGAATCCCAACTCCGGAATGCGATTGGTAGGTTTACACCACTTTTAATAATATCGTACATCTCAATTTTTTGCAAAATCGCTCAGAGTTACATGGGGAATTTTCCAGATTTTATTCGTAATTTCCAACTTAAAAGTTTGTTCATTTCTGGTTTGTTCAAACACATCACCAAGATTCTTAGTTAGCATCAACACTAGTTCAAGTTTACAATTTAACAAAACTTTTTTATAATCCTCAGCAAATCCCAATAAATTTTTTAATGGTACAGAAAAGTTAAAGTGGGGTCCCGTAGATATTTCGTCCCCACTGCTCCATCCGGAATTTAATAGATTTTGACTTTGAAGATTATCCAGAGATATATAATTTTGTAGGGTTGTAGTCATACCGACATAGACTTGACACGTTGGACTCGTTGTATTTAGTTGTTACCTAGCAGTATTTTGATGGTTACTTTCTTTTTAGTCTTGCTTTTGGATGGTTACTTTTTGTATAGTACCTGTACAGTACTTGATTTTGGATGGTTACTATCTGTATAGTATCTGTAAAGTACTTGGTTTTAGATGGTAACTAAATGTTAACAAGTATTATGAGTCGCTATAGTCTCTTATTAAGAACTATCAAAGTACACAAGTTAAAGTTTCTAAGATATGTTAGCCAAACACACTTGCAGTGAACTATCATTACCTGACCGTCATCAGAGTCACATGCCCAAGACCCAAGGACATTGAATAAAATACTTCCCCTTCATTTGTACCTGGAGTTTTAATTACAGTCAGATACAAAATTTGTAGGATCATTCAATATTTCTTTATATATTTTATTATTGTAAACATATTTCATTAAATTCATAATTAATTATATTTTATGTATATTTATATATAATTAATTTTCTTACTTTATCCCTCTGTAAGAAACATGTCGCTTATTAATCTTCGTTCCAAGCGCAGATTTTCGCTTGGTTCCCATAGATAGATGTAAAATAGTTCTCACAATGTAATCTTTCTCAGATGTTGAATTATTTTTAAAGCATTCATTTGTTCCATCCCATAATAATATTGTAACATATTTCGAAAGCATCATTAGCTAGCATAGGAGCGCCTATCAGTTTAATTTCTGATTCAAGTTTATGATAGAGGTGTTGGGACCTGGTAATATCGGTTTTTGTTGTCAACTATTTTTCTAGTTCTAGTTTTCTAATTCTATGCTATTTGTATACTATTTGTCTAAGATTCTGAATAAGTTTAATAAACTCTTTAATTACAATACTGATTAGCTGGTTACTATCTATTTAGTAGATGTATACAAGTTTAGTATCTGGTTTCTATATGTTTAATAGATGTATACAAGTTGTTTACTAGATGTGTACAAGTTGTTTACTAGCTGTTTAGTATCTGGTTACTATATATTTAGTAGATGTATACAAGTTGCTTAGTATCTGTTTTCTATATGTTTAGTAGATGTATACAAGTTGTTTACTAGCTGTTTAGTATCTGGTTTCTATATGTTTAGTAGATGTATACAAGTTGTATAGAGATGTATACAAGTTGTTTACTAGCTGTTTAGTATATGGTTTATATATGTTTAGTATCTGTTTACTTGATGTTTACTAATTATTATTAGCTGGTTACTAGTTGTTATTAACGTCTACGAGCTTTTACAGTCTTTTGTTAAGAATGATCAAAAATTCTTGATCACTAGACAACTTTCGATGTGATGTAAGAACTTACACTCTGATTTTCAACGTGTTTGCTATGTACGTAAGAAAGAATGCAAAGCCAAAATAGCTCAAGATTTATATATAAATCTTAGAGGAACATGTCCGATTATGTTGGGGGAAGATGTATCCTGTGATTGTAAAACTAATTAAGATATAAATTGTTCACAAGTTGTTTAAAAGCTGTGTAGAAGCTGCTTTGATAAACAATTTTGATTCATAATTACAGATATTAAGAATATATAATAATATCATCCACTTTAACTAGTATATTGTTAAAATAAAACATTTCCATTTTTCATATTCTTTCATCTTATGTAGGTATAATAAATGTAATCTTAACTACGATAGCTAGCCTTACATCCCATAACTATAGTTATTAGCTACAATAAAATGTCTAGAAAGAACAAAATATATGAATGTCAAAAAACGATTTAAAACTAACTATAATTGGGAAAGTAACTGAAATCGTTCCGGCGTTATACAGTAAAAAACAAAACACACTGTGATTATCCCATTTTCTATCACCATAACAAATGTGTATACCCACACCTAAATGACCAATTGTATCCTTGGTCCAAAAATGTCTGTGACTTTCACTTATAAATTTGTCACCGATAATTTAAATCCCATTAAGCAAACCACCCATTGCTAACCGTACCATAACCCCAGAGTCAAGTTGGTTACCTACAATAAACATAGGTGGTGGTGTAAAGGATTGCTAAAATGCCTCGACGCAGGCGCAAATGTCATAAAAAATGATCATAAAAAAATAAAATGAGGAAAGTATTTTTTACTTGCGAACCATTTATAACTGTTACCAACAACACAAAAAGTTATGTTACAAAGGATTTGCTTCAATGCCTCGACGCAGGCGCAAAGGTCAAGGTATTGGAAAAAAATTCATGGAATATTATCCCTTCATAAAAGAGGTCATAAAATATATAATTAGGAAAGTATTTTTTATTTGCGAACAATTTATAAATGTTACCAACAACACAAGTAGTTGTTACAAAGGATTGCTAAAATACCTTGATGCAGGCGCAGAGGTCAAGGTAATGGAGAAATTCATGGAATATTATCCCTTGACCAAAAACGAAAATTTCTACTATTTGAATAATACAAAAATATATATTAATTCAATACTTTGATTTTTCCATCAAAATGCTTGATAAATCTAGTTGTTTGATATTCTCTAACTAATTGAGTAATACGTTTTCAAGTGCCTATTTAATTTACTAAAAACAGTATTATTCTTCTCTCATAAAATTGATCTTTTGGATCCCTCTAATTCCCCACCGGTGAAATATATGTTCCTCATATTTAATAATGATGGTTTGTCATAGATAGGTACTTGTAATTCATATTTAAGATACTTACATCCTTCTCTAACTAATATCCTTTTACCCATCATGTAAACAGATTTAGAATTGTATTGCGTGCTTCAACCCCTAGCCACACCCACCACTGTAACAGATTTCACTTTTCCAATGGCTGCCCCAGCTACCTAAAACGGTACATTTCTTTTGATTTTCTCTTTTCCTTTCAATGTACACAATTTTTAAACTGGTTCTGACCTCCCGCTTTAATGGCATCCTCAACTTTATTTTCGTTATATTTCTGATCTTTTCCTAACAGTAGGTTGTTAAATTTTTATCATTTTATGAGATTATTGAGCACCCGAAATCCCAGATATTAACTCATAACATGTAACTAGCAGAATATAGTAAAAGACATCAGACTCTAAAAAGACTAGATTTACCTACAATTCAATATACCATCTACAATCCCTGGAGAAGAGCTTAGTATTTGCAGTTTAATTTTCAAATTTATTGATTTCACAGATTCCCGCTGGTGAATACCAATTTTTAACAAATGGCTGCCAACTCCATACCATTCAGACACTGGTTTACAACCTCATAGAACTGACTCTCAAGGTATCTGTAATGCACAATATATTTCTGTCTCTTTTCTTCTAATCAATATTAAAAAATTTCAAAAACTGGTTTTGGAGTTCATTTTATTCTTAGAATTAAATTATTAAAAAGTATTAAGCCAACAGAGATAATAATGTTTTTGTGATAGTATCCCATGAATAATACATAATTCTTATTTGTATATTTTTCAAATTATTTATTTTAGAAAATTATTCATTAATCACATTCAAATAATATTCATAATATATCTTAAATTTTTTAAATTTATCAATAAAGTTTCCCAATTATTAATATTAAATGATATTGCATCATATCTATTTTTAAGATGAAATATTAAGATGGGGTCGTCCTCGCGAGACATAGCGCTGACCAACTCACATTGGTCTGCCTCACCATTAAATTTAAGACATTCTAAGTCTGATATTGAATCCCTTATACGAAAAATTATCTCCTTAACTTCCAGGAGCAGTCGTGACAGCGGATTATTTTCGATTTCCGCATCGTGAAGATCAATGGGATGGGATGGGATCACAAAAACATTATTATCTCTGTTGGCTTAATAATTTGTAATAATTTAATTCTAAGAATAAAATGAACTCCAAAACCAGTTTTTGAAATTTTTTAATACTGACTAGAAGAAAAGAGACAGAAATATATTGTGCATTACAGATACCTTAAGAGTCAGTTCTATGAGGTTGTAAACCAGTGTCTGAATGGTATGGAGTTGGCAGCCATTTGTTAAAAATTTGTATTCACCAGCGGGAATCTGTGAAATCAATAAATTTAAAAATGAAACTGCAAATACTAAACTCTTCTCCAGGGATTGTAGATTATAAATTGAATTGTACGTAAATCTATTCTTTTTAGAGTCTGATATCTTTTACTATATTCTGCTAGTTACATGTTATGAGTTAATATCTGGGATTTCGGGTGCTCAATAATCCCATAAAATGATAAAAATTTAACAACATACTGTTAGGAAAAGATCAGAAATATAACGAAAATAAAGTAGAGGATGCCATTAAAGCGGGAGGTCAGAACCAGTTTAAAAACTGTGTACATTGAAAGGAAAAGAGAAAATCAAAAGAAATGTACCGTTTTAGGTAGCTGGGGCAGCCATTGGAAAAGTGAAATCTGTTACAGTGGTGGGTGTGGCTAGGGGTTGAAACACGCAATACAATTCTAAATCTGTTTACATGATGGATAAAAGGATATTAGTTAGAGAAGGATGTAAGTATCTTAAATATGAATTACAAGTACCTATCTATGACAAACCATCATTATTAAATATGAGGAACATATATTTCACCGGTGGGGAATTAGAGGGATCCAAAAGATCAATTTTATGAGAGAAGAATAATACTGTTTTTAGTAAATTAAATAGGCACTTGAAAACGTATTACTCAATTAGTTAGAGAATATCAAACAACTAGATTTATCAAGCATTTTGATGGAAAAATCAAAGTATTGAATTAATATATATTTTTTTATTATCCAAATAGAAGAAATTTTCGTTTTTGGTCAAGGGATAATATTCCATGAATTTTTCCATTACCTTGACCTTTGCGCCTGCATCAAGGTATTTTAGCAATCCTTTGTAACAACTATTTGTGCTGTTAGTAACATTTATAAATTGTTTGCAAATAAAAAATACTTTCCTAATTATATATTTTATGACCTCTTTTATGAAGGGATAATATTCCATGAATTTTTTTCCAATACCTTGACCTTTGCGCCTGCGTCGAGGCATTGAAGCAAATCCTTTGTAACATAACTTTTTGTGTTGTTGGTAACAGTTATAAATGGTTCGCAAGTAAAAAATACTTTTCTAATTATATTTTAATGATCATTTTTTATGACATTTGCGCCTGCGTCGAGGCATTTTAGCAATCCTTTACACCACCACCTATGTTTATTGTAGGTAACCAACTTGACTCTGGGGTTATGGTACGGTTAGCAATGGGTGGTTTGCTTAATGGGATTTAAATTATCGGTGACAAATTTATAAGTGAAAGTCACAGACATTTTTGGACAAAGGATACAATTGGTCATTTAGGTGTGGGTATACACATTTGTTATGGTGATAGAAAATGGGATAATCACAGTGTGTTTTGTTTTTTACCGTATTACGCCGGAACGATTTCAGTTACTTTCCCAATTATAGTTAGTTTTAAATCGTTTTTTGACATTCATATATTTTGTTCTTTCTAGACATTTTATTGTAGCTAATATCTATAGTTATGGGATGTAAGGCTAGCTATCGTAGTTAAGATTACATTTATTATACCTACATAAGATGAAAGAATTTGAAAAATGGAAATGTTTTATTTTAACAATATACTAGTTAAAGTGGATGATATTATTATATATTCTTAATATCTGTAATTATGAATCAAAATTGTTTATCAAAGCAGCTTCTACACAGCTTTTAAACAACTTGTGAACAACTTATATCTATATCTATATCTTTCCTAATTATATTTTAATGATCATTTTTTATGACATTTGCGCCTGCGTCGAGGCATTTTAGCAATCCTTTACACCACCACCTATGTTTATTGTAGGTAACCAACTTGACTCTGGGGTTATGGTACGGTTAGCAATGCGTGGTTTGCTTAATGGGATTTAAATTATCGGTGACAAATTTATAAGTGAAAGTCACAGACATTTTTGGACCAAGGATACAATTGGTCATTTAGGTGTGGGTATACACATTTGTTATGGTGATAGAAAATGGGATAATCACAGTGTGTTTTGTTTTTTACCGTATTACGCCGGAACGATTTCAGTTACTTTCCCAATTATAGTTAGTTTTAAATCGTTTTTTGACAATCATATATTTTGTTCTTTCTAGACATTTTATTGTAGCTAATAACTATAGTTATGGGATGTAAGGCTAACTATCGTAGTTAAGATTACATTTATTATACCTACATAAGATGAAAGAATATGAAAAATGGAAATGTTTTATTTTAACAATATACTAGTTAAAGTGGATGATATTATTATATATTCTTAATATCTGTAATTATGAATCAAAATTGTTTATCAAAGCAGCTTCTACACAGCTTTTAAACAACTTGTGAACAACTTATATCTTAATTAGTTTTACAATCACAGGATACATCTTCCCCCAACATAATCGGACATGTTCCTCTAAGATTTATATATAAATCTTGAGCTATTTTGGCTTTGCATTCTTTCTTACGTACATAGCAAACACGTTGAAAATCAGAGTGTAAGTTCTTACATCACATCGAAAGTTGTCTAGTGATCAAGAATTTTTGATCATTCTTAACAAAAGACTGTAAAAGCTCGTAGACGTTAATAACAACTAGTAACCAGCTAATAATAATTAGTAAACATCAATTTCAGATACTAAACATATATAAACCATATACTAAACAGCTAGTAAACAACTTGTATACATCTCTATACAACTTGTATACATCTACTAAACATATAGAAACCAGATACTAAACAGCTAGTAAACAACTTGTATACATCTACTAAACATATAGAAAACAGATACTAAGCAACTTGTATACATCTACTAAATATATAGTAACCAGATACTAAACAGCTAGTAAACAACTTGTATACATCTAGTAAACAACTTGTATACATCTATTAAACATATAGAAACCAGATACTAAACTTGTATACATCTACTAAATAGATAGTAACCAGCTAATCAGTATTGTAATTAAAGAGTTTATTAAACTTATTCAGAATCTTAGACAAATAGTATACAAATAGCATAGAATTAGAAAACTAGAACTAGAAAAATAGTTGACAACAAAAACCGATATTACCAGGTCCCAACACCTCTATCATAAACTTGAATCAGAAATTAAATTGATAGGCGCTCCTATGCTAGCTAATGATGCTTTCGAAATATGTTACAATATTATTATGGGATGGAACAAATGAATGCTTTAAAAATAATTCAACATCTGAGAAAGATTACATTGTGAGAACTATTTTACATCTATCTATGGGAACCAAGCGAAAATCTGCGCTTGGAACGAAGATTAATAAGCGACATGTTTCTTACAGAGGGATGGAGTAAGAAAATTAATTATATATAAATATACATAAAATATAATTAATTATGAATTTATTGAAATATGTTTACAATAATAAAATATATAAAGAAATATTGAATGATCCTACAAATTTTGTATCTGACTGTAATTAAAACTCCAGGTACAAATGAAGGGGAAGTATTTTATTCAATGTCCTTGGGTCTTGGGCATGTGACTTTGATGACGGTCAGGTAATGATAGTTCACTGCAAGTGTGTTTGGCTAACATATCTTAGAAACTTTAACTTGTGTACTTTGATAGTTCTTAATAAGAGACTATAGCGACTCATAATACTTGTTAACATTTAGTTACCATCTAAAACCAAGTACTTTACAGATACTATACAGATAGTAACCATCCAAAATCAAGTACTGTACAGGTACTACACAAAAAGTAACCATCCAAAAGCAAGACTAAAAAGAAAGTAACCAACAAAATACAAACAACTAAATTCAACGAGTCCAACGTGTCAAGTCTATGTCGGTATGGCTACTACCCTAAAAAATTGTATATCTCTGGATAATCTTCAAAGTCAATACCTATTAAATTCTGGATGGAGCAGTGGAGACGAAATTTCTACGGGATCCCCACTTAAAATTTTTCTGTACCATTAAAAAATTTGTTGGGATTGGCTGAGGATTATAAAAAAGTTTTGTTAAATTGTAAGCATGAACTAGTGTTGATGCTAACTAAGAATCTTGGTGATGTGTTTGGACAAACCAGAAATGAACAAACTTTTAAGTTGGAAATTACGAATAAAATCTGGAAAATTCCCCATGTAACTCTGAGTGATTTTGCAAAAATTTAGATGTACGATATTATTAAGAGTGGTGTAAACCTACCAATCGCTTTCCGGAGTTGGGATTCATATGTTAACCCCAAATTGGGGTATGGAAGTCAACACAGCTGGAATGTGAAATTGTCGGCTAACCGCGAAAAACCAAGATTTGCCATAATTGGATTTACACTAAATGGAGAACTTATCACAAATAACTTATCAAACTTGAAAGTTCACTTGAATTCTGAGTCATATCCATATGATAATCTGAATGTTGATTTTTGTAAGAATTAGTATGCTCACCTATATGAAATGTATACAAGATTTCAATCTAGTTACTATAATCGTGAATCACAACCATTTTTGACCCCAAATGAATTTAAATTGAAGACCCCTATTATTGTGGTTGATCTTTCATATCAAAATGTATCAGTAAAAATTGGTCCTATTGATGTGAGAATTTCAATAGAACTGAAGACACCAAGTCATGAAAATACCCAAGCTTACTGTCTCCTCATACAAGACCGTTTAGTTAAATATAACCCACTAATCGGACTAGTACAACGAGTTGTTTAACGTTAGAAAAATGTTGAAAGATACTGTTTCGATTGATGTTCAAGGTTTCTTTGATAATAATAATAATTTTATTCGAAAAGAAATTGGAATTGTATTCGAAAAAGATCCAAACTTGAATAATAGTTTATTAATAGAACCACCATATGATTTTACTTTGCTAAATACAAAATCTCGAAAGACTGCAATTTGGTTAACCAATACACATCACAACATTTTTTGGAACGATGGAGAAAAAAGTTTTCCACAAACTCGAAAGTATCTAAGGACAATTACAAGCGGAAAACAAATTATTTGTAAAGGTGTGGAAAAGAAACGATTTCTACAGACGTTTTTTGGGAGTCGTCAGCTCATTAATGTCGAGGAAATGGGCTGTCCGTCATTAAACAGGTTTAAAGGAATCCGGTTTCCCTATTGTGAAACACACCTTAAGGGCGGGGTTTGTGCTCTAAACAATGCATTCAATATTTTGACATTTTTTAAAAGTAGCTCCAAAACAATAAAATAATTGCTATACATAATTTTAAAGTTGAGACTAGACGTGTAAAGACCTACAAGAAAATAAAATTAACCAAATTAAGTTTCATGAGGAAATTGACCAATTTATTGAACAATTTAAAGGAGAGATAAT
Source organism: Drosophila suzukii (assembly GCF_043229965.1). NCBI lineage: Eukaryota > Metazoa > Arthropoda > Insecta > Diptera > Drosophilidae > Drosophila > Drosophila suzukii. The sequence continues at coordinate 49,634,318 of NC_092082.1, read as the reverse complement.
TGGTCAGCATTTTCAATACCTTCTAAACACAAAAAACTATGTTCATGAATCGAGGTGGACATGATCTCAAAACTACGAATTATGGTGAACACTTTACATTTTGTAATCCAGAAATGACGTCGGAAACGTGCACCTGCTTCTTCTATGCAAATCGCCGGAATCATAGCAGAAAATTAATATCTATATATAAAAAAAAATGTTCGCAATACCAAAATAAATAAATGTAAATGAATAAATGTATTATTATGGTACAAAATAAACTTCTGACATTTTATTTCGAGTTAAAATTACAGGTACGGAGAATGGAAAATATTTCCTTGACTGAGATGTGTCGGCTACTTGCGAGCTGTTGCGCGGTCGTGATTTCAACCCCTATTATGGGAACGTATTAGAGCTCGAACTCAGCCGTGAGGTCGTTGGCGTGAGGCTCATGATTTTGTCAATGGGCGTGCGCCTTCAGACTTGTGCATGTGTCCCTTTTATTCCGGTCAGGTAATAGACAGGTGCGCATGTTCGGGTAGCTCTTGCTTGAATCCCTTTTATGATATGTTTATGACCCGTTTGTAGAAAGGAGAGATCTTGAAAAAATGTACCAGTTAAATATTCTGGGGCGAAAAAAAAGTCTGCTTGAAAATATTCGACATCTGAGAATCATTAACTTGTGGGATTTATTTTATTGGGGTTCTTTTGATTTCTAAATTAGTTTTACAATCATAGGAAACGTTATTCCCCAACATGATCGGACATGTCCCTTTAAGGCAACCAGCTTTAGATGTTTTGGGTTTGCGACCTTTCTCACGTGCACAGCAACACCTGCTGAATATTAATTGCTGATAATGAGGAAAAGGATACATGATCAATATTGTCACATGGGGATGTGGGGAAAGTGTGCGACCTTTCTCCCGTTTACAGCAACACCTGCTGAATATTAATTGCTGATAATGAGGCAAAAAGGTCACGTGATCAGTATTGTCACATGGTGGTGCGGGGTTGGGGGGCAATTTAGTATACTCTTTATGGATATTATCGTGACATTTTTATGACATCTAAACCCCTTAAAATCAGATAATTTATGGATTATGCTAATTGTCCCAGAACCCGCATACATTAATGAAGAGGCGGGGGCCATTAATATGTTAATTAGTGAGAGGTGGGGGTCATTAATATGCTAATTATTAAGGGGGCGGGGGCCATTAATATGCTAATTGTCCCAGAATCCGCGTTTCCCTACTACTGCCATATTGCCAATTTTTTCCGACTCCTATTTTTAATTGCATTTGTCCGCCCATCCATACTTACATACACATATACAAAATCGAGAAAAAATTCCAAGCTTAGAAACAAATATTGTGCAAAAATAAGGCAAGCATACAGTGAGAATTATTAAATTTTTAGTGTTCTGCCAATTCAGGCCCCCAAAACTTTTCAAGATTTTTCTCTCTGTATATCCGCAGCCGCTAAAATACTTGCACATATTTTTTCGTTTTTCCAAATACAGTCCACACACAATAAATCGAAACCTTCCACAACAACACATACCCCGACGGCAATAATTATTTAATAAATTTAAAACCGGCGAAAATTACATACATGCAAATATCTACATACATGCAAATATCTACATATATACAAATATCTACATCCATACAAATATCTACATCCATACAAATATCTACATATATACAAATATCTACATAAGTACACATATCTACATATATACAAATATCTACATACAGTCACATATAATTTTTTAACTCCACCATCCCGTTCCGACTAATTAAAGTTTTCCGTCGGCCATCCGGTAAAAAATAATAAAATAAAAAATTACACCAACCGACGTGAAAATTTTTTGGTCATTGTGTTTTATTTACCATCAAACTTTTTAGTATTTTTTTGGTATTCGGTATTTACTCCGTAAAATTTATTTTATTAAAACGGGAAAAATACCAGCACTCCACTTCATGCATAGCATCCTCCGTCCACCAATTTTTTTGGTATATTTTTAGTATTTTTCCCTCGGAATATTAAATCAAATTAAAGCAATACTCCAATATTAAATAATCAACCGATCGCATCCTCCGGCTAACAAATTTTGGTATTTTTTCTTCATTCAGAAGTTTAAATGAAGGCGAAAATATTACAATTACTCCACGGGGGACTATATATATACACATAGTTGGTATTTTTCCCCCTTAATTTATCCAAACGCATAAAATACCAGCAAAAATATACCAAACTTGATCCCAACCATAATACATATACCAAAAGGGTTAAATATTATAGTATTACTTCTCAACGGGTGATATTCGAACTCATCACTCACTGTTCCTAATCCGTATTATTGGGTTTAATTGCGCAAAGTAACTAGGTCGGTACTTGCTTCCAATTTCTATTTCTCCGATCCACTACTTTTTTTGTCGACACCTCGTTCCACTGTTCCAGAAGTGGGCCAGGTTTCCTATTTATCCGACATAAACAGAGGCGAACAGATTCAGACCCAAATAAAGGTCATTTCTCTTTAAATGTCCGCTGGAAGTGATAACAACAAGTTGCCTATTCCACCTGCCGTAGTCCCAGGCATATCCGTAGATCCGCCCACACCCGAACTAACTGCCAAGACCTCGTCGCCCCGAAAAAGGGTCACCCGTGCAAACGTCAAAATGGCACTAACACCTTCCCAGATCGCTCTAAGTAAATTTACTGAGGTCTCAGATCGGCTGAGTGAGTTTGAATCCAGAGCAAACCCTCCTCCGCCGATCCCTTCTACTCTGTCCATGCTGAACATCCGCAGCGAAGAAATACGCGCGTTATGGGACCGCATCAAGGCAGAATACGATGAATGCACCGGGTGCATAGCAGAAGCCGGAGACAGTGCAGCTGATAGTTTGCCAGTTCTCAAGGCTAAATACGGCTACTGCTATTCCGTTTACGAGAGATGTGGGGCTCAGATCGCGGATATGACAGCCCAGGCTCCCCAAGTTCAAGCTGTTCCTACCCAGACTTACATTCCCTCTGGATGTCGGCTGCCTCCGTGCGATACCGAGCTTTTCACCGGAGATTATCTGTGGTGGCCGACCTTTAGAGATCTGTTTACGGCCATTTACATAAACAATCCAAGGCTGACGCCAGTCGAAAAATTGTTTCACCTAAATGCCAAAACAAGCGGCGATGCACACACGATAGTGTCAAACTCCCCCCCCAGCTATCCGTGAACTTCAACGTACCATCCAGGGTTGCCTTACGGCTTTAGAAATGTCCGGAATTGAAACCGAAAATTTGGATTGCCTCCTAGTGTACATGTGCTCCTCCAAACTTCCTAAGCTCACGCTATCCTTGTGGGAACAGTCCCTGCACAATAAGGCAGAGATTCCGTCGTGGACGGAGCGTCACCGGACCTTAGAAGCCAAAAACATCCGCCCCCACTGCAGCGCCTCGAAGAATAAATTCTTACGAGACAAGGGTAGCACCCAAGCCAAAAAGATGTGACCTTTGTAAGAACGAAAACCATCCTGTCCGCACATGTGCACGGTTCCTCCAGATGACGGTCGACGAGCGTTCGGCATATATAAAGAGGAAGCAGCTGTGTCTAAACTGCTTCGCACGAGGGCATCAGCTGCGTGATTGTGAGAGCACTCATAGTTGCTTTACGTGCCGCGGCCGCCATCACACCTTACTACACAGAGGCAACTCCTCCCAATCGCCTTCGAATCCCGCCCCAAGACCCAGATCAAGACCCAGTACACCAGTTGCCACCGCTTCCCGGTCCACGGACTCTACAGTACAAAATTACTTCGCGACGGGGTATAGATCCGTCTTGCTGGGCACCGCCATAATTGACATATGTAACCTGGGGTCGAATTTTAAAGCTCGTGCCTTGATAGATTCAGGATCAGAGGCAACCTTCATTTCTGAGCGGCTGTTCAAACTAATTAAGTTGCCTCACCAGGTAATCCGAGCCCAAGTATCAGGCTTAAACCAGACAGTATCCGCTGAATCCAAAAAGCTCTGTCAGTTTACCATCCGTTCTCCGACCAGGCCTGGCTTGCAAATAAACACGACGGCCTATGTTCTTCCTCAATTAGCTGGAATCCTTCCATTTTGTCCGATTCCGCAACAGTTTCTACGGGATCTTCCCGAACTGTCACTAGCGGATCCAAAGTTCTACGAGAGTGCACAGATAGATATTCTGGTCGGGGCCGACATACTGCCATCTATTCTCCTAAGCGGCACCCGGCCGAATATTTGTGGCTCTCTCCTCGGGCAAGAAACCATTTTCGGGTGGATCCTAACAGGACCCGTTCCTGCTCCCAGGGAAAATCAGATTTCCGTTTTTTCCACACGAATCTCCCACACAGTTGACACGTCCCTGGATAGGCTTCTCACCAAATTTTGGGAGGTGGAGGATCTGCCAGTAAAAGTGACAAAATCTTCAGATTTGGCTTGTGAGGAAAATTTTCTCCGAACGACTACGAGAGACGATAACGGCAGGTATGTCGTAAGTTTTCCGTTTCGTGATCCTCAAAACGTAAAATCCGCCCTCGGTCACTCCAGATCCTCCGCGTTGTCGCAGTTCCTAAGAACCGAGCAACGCCTAAAGAGGGACTGTCAGCTGAAAGCCAAATACGACTCCGTGATTCAAGAGTATCTGGACCTCAATCACATGAAAGAGGTCCGTCCTACCCATAATTCTGCCAGTTATTACCTTCCGCATCATGCATTGCTCAAGCCGGAAAGTAGAACCACTAAGTTACGTGTGGTTTTCAATGCCTCCAGCCCTTCAGAGAATGGGGTCAGCTTAAATGATATCCTTCATGCTGGCCCAGTCTTACAGTCCGATCTAACTATCCAGATCCTGAAGTGGCGATATTTCCGATACGTCTACAGTGCCGATATCGAGAAAATGTATCGGCAGATATGGGTAGATCCGAAGCATTCCCCATTCCAGCGCATTTTATTCCGCAACAGCGAGGGGCACATTCGAGATTTCGAATTACAGACGGTAACTTTTGGAGTCAATTGCGCGCCATTCCTGGCCATTCGAATCCTGCAACAGTTGGCAACTGACGTGCAGCTCAGCCATCCAAGAGCAAGCAATGTCATTCGAAATCATATGTATGTAGACGATGTCCTTTCGGGAGCTGACTCCGCCGAGGACGCTAAGTCCATTGTTCGCGAGCTACAAAGTGCTCTAGATTCCGCGGGGTTTCCACTGAGAAAATGGACCTCCAACAACAAAGAAATATTAGCTCATATCCAAAGCGATCATCTTCTGACAGCCGACTTCCTCGAGATCGACACTGAGAGCACAGCCAAAACTCTCGGCGTACGATGGAAGGCGACGTCCGATGAGTTCTTTTTCGTCCCACTAGATTAAGCAACGGAAATCTCCCACACGAAACGCCAAGTCCTTTCCCAAATTGCCAAGCTATTTGATCCAGCAGGCTGGCTCGCTCCATTTGTTGTGTGTGCCAAAATCTTTATGCAAGAGATTTGGCTTCAGGATCTAGGCTGGGACGATAAACTTCCAATTGAGCTGTGCCAAAGGTGGGACAGCTTTCTCCAGAGCTATTCGGTCCTAGACCAGGTCAAAATACCCAGATGGGTTTCCTTCCGTCCAGAGTACCGCGTAGAGCATCACGGATTCTGTGACGCCTAGCAAAAGGCATACGGTGCTGCGATCTATGTGCGCGTAGAAGTGGGCCATAAGACGATGGTGCACTTGCTCACGGCCAAGACGCGTGTGGCGCCAGTCAAAACGGTGCCCCTTCCCAGGCTGGAGTTATGTGGGGCTCTCCTTTTGTCCGAGATGGCCGAAGCCATTCTTCCAAATATGCCGAGGCTGACCTCAAAATTCCATTGTTGGACCGATTCCACGATTGTGCTAGCATGGTTAGCAAAACCAGCGTGCCATTGGACTACGTTCGTTGCCAACAGGGTGACGAAGATCACCGAGTCCACTGAGGTGGCCAATTGGTCGCACGTTCAATCCGAACATAATCCAGCTGATTTGGCTAGTCGAGGAGTTCCCCTTCAAGAGCTGGTGGACAACCCGCTTTGGTGGCATGGATCCACTTGGCTGCAACGTCCACGCGATCATTGGCCCAGCCAGGGAACCGACCTGCCGGTGACTGAGATCGAAAAGCGTGCCGTTAAAGTCCATGTGGCGTCTATGCCGTCAGAAGATTTCCTAGATCGCTTTTCCAATTTAGATAGAGCTTTGCGGGCCCTCGCGTATGTCCATCGATTTGTCCAACGATGTCGAAGACAATCACCGCCTTCCGGGGTCCGTCTAGAGGCCCAGGACGTTGCCGCCGCGGAAGAACTCATGACAATTTGCACTCAGCGCAGGTATTTTTCTGAAGAATACCGCTGCTTGAGTCAGAAGCGTCCTGTGCCCGCGGCGAGTTTGATTCTCTCCCTGAACCCCTTTCTAGATAAGAAAGGGGTAATCAGGGCATGCGGCCGCGTAACGGCCTCCGACAGTTTGCGGTATGATGAACGACATCCGTTAATCCTGCCGTACCAATGTGCACTCTCGCGGCTTCTGGTCAAATTCACGCATCTCATTACGTTACATGGTGGCAACTAGTTAGTGGTGCGTCTCACTCGGTCCAGATACTGGGTTCCGAGAATAAAGAACTTGGCGAAGGCAGTGGTTAACTCCTGCAAGGTCTGCGTTATCCACAAAAAGAGATTACAGGAGAGAGAACTTTCAGTGAACGGTCGTGTTTTTGTCTTGCGCTCCGAATTTTTGTTCTTTTTGTCCATAAACCATCGGGGTTTAATTCATATTTTCATACGTCTATATAACTTTTTATGTCCCTAACAACATCCGTTCGCTTCGCGAGTGCATAGTGATTGTTTTGTGTTTAAATTAACAAAATTAGTTTGCACGTCTAATCTCTGTGCAGTGTTTGTTGTTATAGTTTTTTTTCTAATTGCCTTCTTCTTTTCTTCCAAACGCTGTTTGGAGCGGTAAGTGTCTAAACGGTAGTTACCCGCTCTCCCGCACTCCCGCTTATAACTTTGTTTTTGGAACATCTAAAACTTACGCTCCCCCAGCTTACTTACTCCCGCTCATTCTCTCCCGCTCTCTAACTCTCTCTTTTACTTGCGTAGCTTTATTCTCTTGGCACTGTGGTTCGGAATATCGCGATAATGGCTGTCTGCAATTTAAAGAAATGCAAGTCGTTAATTTCGGCTGGACAACAGAGCATTCCGTGCCATTCGTGTGAGAATATTTTTCATGCAAAATGCCTTGGCTATTCGGGCCTGGTACGCGATGCAATCGACATGAGAAGTGGCTTGCGCTACTATTGTGATGAATGCATTGCTTATGAAACCCAGGCACTCTCTATAAGGCGGCTTACAAAAAGCACTGTTACGGAATTAATCCGGAACAGCCGTAAAAATACGGATCTGCTTGTGGCGCTTGAGTCGCAGCTCACTAGCCGTATGCTATCTGAGCCCGATTCTCCTAAGCGTAAAAAGATCGCGGTCGATAGACAACCCACGGTAGCCGCTAGTATAACTCTCTCTGGCGATCCGGGGTCTGCAGCACAGCAGTCGATCTCAGCCGCCGCACAAATGGTACTGAGATCGAAAGCTAAAAAAGATTCGGTTTCCGAATTCAAAGGACGCGAGATTTTGCCGCATGAGACGCCCGAAAAATCTGCTATAAGCAATACTTTAATAATTCCAACGCCGCATGTTGACTTAACGTCCGGAGTACCGAATGAAACTGGTAGTGCAGCCGTAAATGCCGTAGTACCTAAACCTGTCACATGCGTGGTACCTAAAACAGTCACCTGTGTACCGCAGCGGAAACAAATTTTTGTTTCTCGGCTAAGTCCTGACCTTTCATCGCTGGACATTACGGCCTATATCCGTAACAAAGTTCAGATTGATGATCTAAAGGTTGAACGATTTAATTTTCCATATGCTAGGGAAGTATCATCTTTTAAGATCGGTGTTCCCTGTGCTCATTTTGCAACTATGTGCTCAGCCAATTTTTGGCCTGTTGGCATTTTTGTTAAAGAGTACGAAGCTAAAAAAAAGAAAATTCGTTCAAAAGAAGTTGGAAATCCCTTTAAAGAGCCATCCACATCTACATCCTCATCTATCTCAAAAAACTAGATTCTTTTCTTCAGCTTTATTATCAGAATATAAGAGGTTTACAAAGTAAGTTGACCAAATTGTATACTGATAGTTTTTCCTTGTCTTCCCATGTTATTGTTTTTACTGAAACCTGGTTAAAACCGGAAGTTCTAAGTTCCGAAGTTTTTCCAAGTAAGTACACAACTTACAGGCTTGATCGTCCGTCCCGACGTGGAGGTGGAGTTTTAATCGCAGTTGACTCAGAATTAACGTCTGAAGTAATAACGTCCGACGAAATAAATGACATTGAATTTCTATGTATAAAACTATCCCTTCCGGGTATTTCTATATACATAACATGTTCATATATTCCGCCATCATCGGAATTCCCGACATATGCGAATCATCTGTCCGCTATCCAGTTTATTTCAAGTAAACTATCAGATAGGGATCAGTTAATAGTTTTAGGTGACTTTAATATACCTAGGGCGACATGGTCCACCGTCGAAACCTCAAATATATTGTTACCTTCAACGCAGCATGATTTTCTTGACGGTTTGCTTGATATTTCATTGTCTCAAGTAAATCATGTATTAAATTTCTTAGGACGATTACTGGATCTATGCTTTGTTTCCAGTCCAGATTGTGTCTGCATAGCTAGAACCTCTGCAATTACTTTACCAGAAGACCCTTATCACCCAACGCTAGAGCTGACTATTGACACGGGTACAAAAGTGTATGAAGTATCTGAAAAAATAGCTAAACGCATCCCCTGCTTTCGTAAAGCGAACTTTGCACTCATTAATAGCCTTATAGCTTGCTCGGATTGGTCCAATCTGTACTTAAGTACTAATATAAATGAAGCGGTTAATATATTTTATAACATATTAAACGAAGTTTTTGATACATGCGTTCCTACGTATTATCCTAAAATTTCAAACCAACCTCCGTGGTTTAACAAAGAGCTGGCACGACTTAAAAATGTAAAGTCTAGACTCTACAAAAAGTTTAGAGCTTCAGGTTCACAAGCTGCCTTTTCCCGATACTTAAGTGCTCGGTCCGATTTCACCGTGCTTAACGCTCAGTGTTATAAAAACTATTTAGCTCGTTGCAAGACCCAGTTTACACTGGATCCAAAACAGTTTTATAATTTTGTTAACACAAAGCGTAAATCTTCTAGTTACCCATCATCACTTAAATTTGAAAATTCGGCTGCTAGCACTGATCAAGCCATAGCCGATCTTTTTGCACAGTTTTTTCAAACCACCTATTCAACATCAAGTCCTCCAGATCAGTCTTACCCATATGTCATTCCTAAATCAAACTTTATTTGTTGTCCTGTTATAAGTAAAAGCTCACTTCTTTTAGAATTGCAAAGGGTCAAACCAGTCTACTCTCCGGGTCCTGACGGAGTCCCTGGATGTGTGCTTAGGTATTGCGCTGAGACTTTGTGTAGACCATTGCACAAACTGTTTACTTTGTCTTTAGAAACATCCGATTTCCCACACAGATGGAAGGAATCGTTTGTTATCCCGCTTCATAAAAAAGGGAGTAAATTGAACGCATGTAATTACAGAGGTATTTCAAAGCTATCAGCTATACCGAAGCTCTTTGAGAACATTATTACGCCTCATTTACAACACAGTTGTAGGTCCCTTATTTCCTCTTGTCAACACGGATTTATAAAACGTAGGTCAACGACAACCAACCTTTTGGAGTTTACTTCATTTGTTATAGGAGGTTTTAGAAAGAATCGTCAGACTGATGTGGTCTACACTGATTTTAGTAAGGCGTTTGATTCTGTAAGTCACCCGATTTTAGTCCGGAAATTGGACCTTTTAGGGTTTTCAGGTGATCTTCTTAGGTGGATTTTAAGTTATTTGAATGATAGGACTCAAAGGGTCATTTTTAAAAACTCTTTGTCATCCCTAATCCGAGTTACTTCCGGTGTACCACAAGGAAGTCATCTCGGTCCGCTCCTGTTTACATTATTTATAAATGACCTTCCATTAGTCTTAACGAAGTCACGGGTTCTTATGTACGCAGATGACGTTAAGTTGTGCCTGCAATATAATGACCCCGCACAAAGTTTAGCTTTACAATCGGATCTAAATGCATTTCAAACATGGTGCATGAATAATGAATTGAATTTAAATGGTTCTAAGTGTAAACTAATGACCTTCTTTCGTGTCAGCCCCCACTACTCAACGTATACTTTGAGTGGTTGTGCGTTAGATAGGATAACGCATGCTGACGACCTTGGAGTCTACATGGATCCTAGACTTAAATTTTCCGATCACATTACTACTATGGTAAATAAAGCCAGGGGCGTGCTTGCATTTATCAAAAGGTGGTCGAAGGAATTCGATGATCCCTATGTCACAAAGACCTTGTTTATTTCATTAGTCCGACCAATTCTTGAGTACAGCGCTCCTGTTTGGAGTCCCCAATATGGGGTGCATATAGACCGGATTGAGTCTGTGCAAAAAAACTTCTTAATGTTTGCCTTAGACTTAACTGGGATACAAGCCTAATACTACCATCCTACTCTAGTAGACTACTTCTAATTAACTTACCATCGTTAGCTAACCGTAGAACTATGCTTGGTATTACGTTTATTAAAAATCTTATTCATGGTGATGTAGAGAGTCCCGAGTTACTGGGTCGCCTGCATTTTAATGTGCCAAATAGATTCACTAGAAACTATATTCCTTTAGTATTAAATCACTGTATCTCTAATTACGCAATGCATGAACCTTTTAGAGTACTTTGCAATGATTATAATAGACTATATCATCTAATATCTACTACTGACTCACTTCCTATCTTTAAATCAATAATACTATCCTCCCTAGTAACTAATTAGTTTTACTTGATGTATTTTGTCTATTCGTATTGACCTGTATTTTTAATTGTCTATTGTTACATTGTCTTTTTCTTTGTCCGCGATTATGTTTACTCGCCCAAAACGGTGATAACGGCGTAACAAGCTTTGCTTGGTGTCGTAGGGCCACTTGTTTGTACTGACCATAGTGCATCAACGTCCAAGAATAAAAAAAAAAAAAAAAAAAAAGTCCAGATGATGGGAAGTTTTCCGAAAGAGCGAGTGTTTTTTTCCCGCCCGTTCACGTACACAGGGATGGACTACGCCGGCCCGTTTGACATAAAAAATTATACCGGAAGAGCTTGTCTCATTACGAAAGGGTATGTGTTGGTTTTCGTTTGTTTTTCTACAAAGGCCATCCATCTAGAGCCTACATCCGACTTAACGACTGAAAAGTTTCTTGCCGCTTTCGCTCGTTTCGTCTCTAGAAGAGGGTGTCCTCGCCAAGTCCAGTCCGACAATGGAAAGACCTTCGTCGGCGCCTCCACCGTGCTTTCCCGAGACTTCCTGCAAGCCGTTAAGGAGTCTGTGACCGATGCGTATAGTCATCAGCAGCTCACCTGGCAATTCATTCCTCCTGGGGCACCCCATATGGGAGGCCTATGGGAAGCTGGTGTCAAGAGCTTCAAGACCTTGTTTTACGAGTCCACCGCTACGCGGAAGTACACCTTTGAAGAGCTGTCCACCCTCCTAGCGAGAATCGAAGCTTGTCTGAATTCCAGACCGCTATCTCCCATGTCCGAGGATCCAACTGATCTCTTAGCGTTAACACCAGGGCACTTTCTTGTTGGTGGACCTCTTCTATCCATAGTGGAACCTGAAGTAAAGGGCGAATCCAAGTCCATTCTGAACCGGTGGCAGCACTTAAAGTCTCTCCATCAACAATTCCGCACTCGATGGAAGGATGAGTACCTTAAGGAGCTCCACAAGCGCAACAAGTGGCAAGTCCCCACAGAAAATCTGGGTGTTGGCGATCTGGTCGTCATTAAGGATGAGAATTTGCCCTCAAATGAGTGGCGACTCGGAAGAATAGACTCCGTTTTTCCGGGAGCCGATGGTAATGTCCGCGTAGTCGACATTCGTACGACACGCGGCATTGTCAAACGTCCAGTGACCAAGGTGGTTCTTCTTCCAAGAGAGCCGCCCAAAACTACCTCGTAACGAGCCGCGTTTCTTACACACCTTAATCCGTAGCCATTATCCACGTCAGTGTTAATCAGCCCTGTTTGTTTTTTCCTTATCCACACTCTAAACAGGAAAATGGCTCCCCGTCTACGTAGCGCTCAGGCTCTGGATAGCAGACGTACTCGAGCTACTCAGTCCTACCGATGCCGAGTCTGCCGCGGAATCCATCCTCTTCGGAAGTGTCAGAGGTTCCTAAAGCTGAGCGCAGAGAAGCGGCTGCGGGCAGTTCTTATTAACAAGTACTGCGCGATCTGTCTCGCACACGAGCACTCCACTGGGAGCTGTCGTAGCTGTGACCGGTGCAGAACGTGCAACCGGAATCATCACACGCTGCTGCACATGCACGATCTTGTTTCCCGGAAAAAGTCCGGCTCCAAGCAAAAGTCCCGCTCCAAGCAACAGCCCGCTTCTCCGCAGCGTTCGCGCCGGCAAGATCCGCCAAGTCGCCAAACGCCTGCTCCTCCACCGCGCTCAGCATCCTCGACACCAGCTCCGTCGCTCACCGCACTTCTCCAGCGTCATAGCGTTAATGTCCTCCCGACTGCTGTGGTGATCGTCGAGACCGGAGAGAAGAAGTTCGACACCGCCGCACTCATCAATCCGTGCACCCCGACAAGCTCCATCGATGCATCCCTGGCCGCCGCGTTGCGTTTGCCGACAACGAACGTGGGCGATGAGAGCATAAGCACGGCGACGATTCGTTCGAAGTTCGACGAGGCCGTCAAGCTGGAGGTGGTCCTCAAGATCGAGCCGAACGTGCGCATCCGCACTCCCATCCGTGCGCTCAGTGAGAGCGTCGTCCAAAAATTTAAGGATGAGGTTTTCCACCGGCCGGCCACGATTTCATTGATCCTGGGCGCGGACGTCTACCCGAAGGTGATACAGCCGGGCTTCCACATGGTCGACGAGGGACTGCCAGTAGCCCAGAAGACGGTGTTCGGGTGGATCGTCTCCGGCGCCTGTACGCAGGCTTGAGGCGTAGGCGGCTGGCCGAAGTTCCGTCTCCTTTGTTTTTTGCAACGCTAGCGATTGCAAGGGGGGCGGAATGTTCAGGCCCACTGTCCGGCGAATCTGGACTGGCCGTGCTATCCAGCTGCACCAGCTGCACCGCTCTACCGCTCTCCCGCTCTCTCGCGCTTCCGCTTTCCTGCGCTGTTCCTAGCTCCCTCCATGAAGTCTCCGCTGCGCTTTGGAGCGCAGAGCGGAGCTTAGACTAAGTTAGTTCGATTTCTGGAGTTCACCTGAATAAACCGCGGTCGTACCCCCGCCTACTTTCGAAGTTCACTTTTTTCTCGAGTTCTTATTTTCGACTAAGGGGCAAACGCGTTCGAGTGGTTTCACCCCTACAGCTTCCGCAGCACCAGCAGCAAACAAACCAGCAGCAAGCTACCGAAGCCAAGCGAAGCAGCTTGCCGACGCCGCCAGTTTTTTCCCGCCGTCGCCTCCCACGCCATTCCACCAGCGCCACCACGGTACCCCGCTACCCCCCGGCGTACAACATAAAATACGTGATAACGCGAATATAATTATAATGTTTAAACAAGATGATTTAAATATGCGTCATATATATCGTGATCATGTGAATACTGATATGTCCTATGATTCATTTATGAAAATTTGTCAAAAGTGTTGGAGTGATAAATACGGATTCCTCATAATAAGTAAAGATAACGATATGGAAAAAGGAAGATACAGGAAGGGTTTTAATGAATTTATAATTATTTGAGAATATAAGTTTAATTCTGTAAGCTATATTTTCCCAGTACATTATTAGATCCCAAAATGAGTAGATCATTCACTCTTACATTAAATGGTAATGAACCCATTACAAACATTTCTTATTTCCCACCCATTGAACTGACAAATGGTGAATATGAGTGTGCACTCATTGACTTTCATATGTACAACTCTATACCCAATGTTGATATAAATAATAGTCTCTTTCATATTGGTGATAAAGTAATTCAACTTCCAACAGGATCATATGAACTTAATGATATTTATGATTTTCTAAAAAATAAACTAAAAGTTTATGATCTTGAGAAAACATTTCAAATGGAGAGTAATAATAACATACTTCAAGTTCATATTACAACTACCAAGGAACCTATTTATTTTAATAGAAAGAACTCCATTGGACAATTGCTTGGTTTCAATAAAAAAATAATTTACCCCGACTTGAAAAAAACATATATATCTGATCAACCTGTCAACATTTTAAATATAAACACAATACGCTTAGTATGTAATATTGTAAGCGGGTCATATATTGATAGTACACAAGATCATTCATTATACGAATTTGGAATTAATGTTCCACCAGGCTATAAAATGAATATCACACCACACAATCTTATTTACTTACCAGTCAACACTAGAGAAATAAGTAGAACGGTGAATTAATAAATTTACGCGGTGAAAACTATACAATTCGTTTACACTTAAGATTAATACAATGATTGTATACAATAAAAGAGGTGATACTTACCATCATCAGCACACTTTAAAACATAAAGTTAGAGGAAGAGGATCGAAACCAAAAAGACACACACTTACATTAAAAAATAAGTTAATTCTTAAATCATTGGGCTTCAAAGTGCGAGTTTAACTAAAGTCATGGGGTTGAATGAAATATTGGCAGTACGGGAAAAACCTTTCTCTGATGAAAGCATATCAAAGAAGGAATATCACAGCTATCAACCCTATCAACAATCATTTAAACCAAATGATGAGATAAGAATTACAATCCAAAATCAAGATTTATATGTACTCCTCCATGAGAGTCTTCTAAATTTTCAAGGAGATATTACCCTAATTAAGGAAGGGGGAGCGGTAGAAACTCAAAATGTTATTGCGAGAATGAGAAATAATTGTATGGCATACTTTTTAGATGAAATACGCTATGAAATAAATGGTGTTGAGATAGATAGAACAAGATTTAGTGGTATTACTTCTACAATAAAAAACGTTGTTTCTTTAAATCAATTTTAAAGCAAGAGACTTTACAATTCTGGATGGAGTGGAGGACCCGTTTTCAATTTAACCCCCCACTTCAACTTTTCAATACCCCTTAAAAATCTAGTTGGATTTGCTGAAGATTTCAAAAAAGTATTATTAAATTGTAAACATGAACTAGTACTATTAATATCAAAAAATTTTAATGACGTACTTGAGCAAGATAAATTTGAGAGTACACAATTAGTCGGAAAATATCATCTCAATATGACTAATATTACATGGAAAATTCCTCATATAACACCCAGCGATTCAACGAAAATTAAAATGTATGATATTATAAAAAGTGGAACCAATCTACCGATTGCATTCCGTAGTTGGGATGCATACATTAATCCTAAACTAAGTAATGGAACAAATCATGTTTGGAATGTTAAATTAGCTGCTAACCGAGAACGTCCACGATTTGCTTTAATTGGATTTAAAGATAAACACCATCTGATTACAAACAATTTCAGAAATCTAAAGGTTTACTTAAACTCTGAAACTTATCCCTACGATGACTTAAACCTGGACTTTGATATAGATCGATTTGCTCACCTGTATGATATGTATTGCAAGTTTCAATCTAGCTACTATAACCGAAGTGAATCTCCTTTACTATCACCTACAGACTTTAGAACTAAAGCTCCTATTATCGTAATTGACTTATCATATCAAAATGAAATAGTTAAATCGGGACCCGTTGATGTTAGGATTTCAATTGAACTTACCAAGCCCGCTATCGAAAATGTTCAAGTATATTGCGTACTCATACATGATCGTTTAGTTAAATATAACCCGTTGAATGGTCTAGTTCAGCGGATTGTCTAACAATTAATCAATCAATCATGAGTGAAGATATTGTTGCAATTGATGTTCAAGGATTTCTTGGGAATAATATTAAATTTATTCTAAAAGAAATTGGTGTGGTATTCAAAAACGAGACAATCTTGAATTCTAATTTTATCATACACTCTCCACATGATTTTATTGAATTGAATAAGAAATGTAGAAAAACCGCTACTTGGCTAACAAAAAAACATCACAAAATTTATTGGAATGATGGAGTATACTTTTTCAAAGAAACACAAATGTATTTAAGAGAAATAATTAGAAAACAGGAAATAATTTGTAAGGGATATCAAAAAAGGTTATTCCTACAAAAATTTTTAAGAATTTATAATGTAATTAACATTGATGAAATTGGTTGTCCCTCTCTAAAAATAATGGATGGAAATCACTTTCCATATTGTTCATTACATGCTCGGGATGGTGTCTGCTCTCTGAACAGTGCTCATAAAATCTTAAACTTTTACACAAACGAAAACTCCTAAACACCTTTTAACCATTCATTCACATTTTGAGAGTCGGGAAAATAAGTTTTCGAAATGACTGATTCTAATAACAATCCTAATATACCGACTTATTCTTCTTTAATAAAAAAAAATTAATTTTTTTATTAATACATTTGGAAATAAGATTTCAAAAGAGGACTTGAAATTACTACTGGAGACAAGGAACATGTTCATGGGTACTGACGTAAAGGAGTTTATAAAAACAACATTTGGAGAACATTTAAATTTATGTACATTTTCTAATGATAATATAGAAACTTGTGCTTGTTTTCATTTTGTAATTCAACAATATAGAGTAAGAAAATTAATTTCATCATATATTGAAATTCTAAAATAAAGAGAAAACCAAAAAAAAAAATTTTCTATTGTTTTGAATTTGCTTTCGAGGGTGGGTCTATCATCAGCTGTTGCATTTTTTAACATCTGTTTTCTAAGTATAATACAACGATTTATCTCTACCAAACTTTAGTTGAAGATAAACATTCAGACTATTACGTTGAGAGAAAAAATGATTTCCTCAAAAATTGAAGAGTTCTTAAGGGAGCATGGGAGTGAGATATTCAAGGAACATGCTACGAAATTGAAATCATTTCATACATTTTTTAAAGATGTAGAAGCCACCCCAGTAATTCATTCAAAGTATGGAGAACACCTATCATCCTGTGCATGGGCATATGATGATTGTAAAGTTGGACCTGACACTTGCAGGTGTATGCATGTTGAAAAGAAAGAAGAAGACGCCTTAAAATTGATGGAAAGATACATTCATTTATTTAAAAGACTCAATGTAAACTAATTTAACACGAATATGATTAAATAAAAACGTATTAGACTAAACAAACGATCTCATTTGTTTTTGTGTATATTCTGTTAGGAACCACAACCACCACCACCATTTTGACCACAAGACCCTATACAGGTTACACTAACAGATGTAAACTACAACCCTAATTGAATCTACCCTATTAAAACTATCCCGAATTGAATCAACAAAACGCCCACGCATAACAAAACAACGTTTTTGTTAGGAACCACCACCACCAACACCCCTCTTACACTCCTACGCTCACTTTCCCATCTAATGCTCGCTAAAGAGGGGGAGGTTACCGAACTCACGCTTGTTTCACACCACAAAGTATGCGGCCTAATATCCCTCAAACCAAACAAAACGCCCACGCATAACAAAACAACGTTTTTGCTAGGAACCACCACCACCAACACCCCTCTTACACTCCTACGCTCACTTTCCCATCTAATGCTCGCTAAAGAGGGGGAGGTTACCGAACTCACGCTTGTTTCACACTACAAAGTATGCGGCCTAATATCCCTCAAACCAACACCTTTTGACCACACGACCGCAGACAGGTTACACTAAAACAGTAAAGGGGTGTACTGAATTCGTCGGATAGTATGTAACAGGCAGAAGGAAGCGTTTCCGACCCTATAAAGTATACATATTCTTGATCAGGATCACTAGCCGAGTCGATCTAGCCATGTCCGTCTGTCCGTCTGTCTGTCTGTCCGGATGAACGCTGAGATCTCGGAAACTATAAAAGCTATTGGGATTTGGCGTACATGCTCCTGAGCTTCTTACGCAGCGCAAGTTTGTTTCAGCAATGTGCCACGCCCACTCTAACGCCCACAAACCGCCCAAAACTGTGGCTCCTACAGCTTTGATGCTAGAATAAAAATTGTAACTGAAATTTATTGGTCTCGTCAATACGTATCAAATAATCCAAAAAAATTTGGCACGCCCACTCTAACGCCCATAACGGTTAAATCTGTCTACCGCCGGTTTGTTTTCAATGTTGCTTTTCTGCTTGCATATCTACATTTCCCTTTGGTCCCTTTAGCTGAGTAAAGGGTATCTGGTAGTCGAGGTACACGACTATAGCGTCCTTCCTTGTTTTTTTTTGGATCAATCGATAGGTATTGACGAGACCAATACATTTCAGATAAAATTTTTATCTAGCATAAAAATTGTGGGCGCCACAGGTTTGGGCAGTTTGTGGGCGTTAGAGTGGGCGTGGCATATTCGCGTAACAAACTTGCGCTGTGTACAAGGCTACGAAATCTAAATCTGGGAATTCAATTCTCTATCTTTGATAGCGTTAGGGTGGGCGTGGCACATTGCTAAAACAAACTTGCGCTGCGTAAGAAGCTCAGGAATCTGCATGCCAAATCTCAATAGCATAGCTCTTATAGTTTTGCGAGATCTCAGCGTTCATCCGGACAGACAGACGGACAGACGGACATGGCTGTATCGACTCGGCTAGTGATCCTGATCAAGAATATATATACTTTATGGGGTCGGAAACGCTTCTTTCCGCCTGTTACATCCTTTCCGACGAATCTAGTATACCCTATTACCCTACGAGTAACGGGTATAAATACAAAATAAACAAAATTAAATAAATAAATAAATTGAACTATAGGACATGGCATTTTCGTACAAATTGAGCATTCAAACGTCTCACGAAATTCCAGAATTCTTTCCTGTCTATCACCAAGTTTACTATGATCTCCATTCTCCTTTAGTTCTCTTTCTTTGTTCTGCAGAAATCCTTAAACTATGAGTTGGCCTCCTGATACTCAATCTTAGCGTCTTCCGAGTCCGAGCGAAGGGCATATTAAAGCGCATTGCTTTCGTGTTCGTTGAGAGGTATTTTGCATGCAGGATGCCGCAAGCTGCAGCTTTGGTAAAAGTTTTGAAACAGTGTGACTGTCTGGACACATGCCGTAATAAGGCAGTAGTCGATCGTGGCTGCCGCCTGTCCTCTTACGAAGATTTGGGTTCTGCTATTAACGCTGTGAAACTGAAAACAAAATTTTGAATATTTATAGTTGCAGAGTAAAGAGGTATATTAGATACTTCGGAAAGTATGTAACATTTATGTATATACATTCTTGAGCAGGATCACTAGCCGAGTTACTCTATCCATGTCCTTCTGCCCGTCTGTTTGTCCGTCCGTATGAACGCTGAGATCTTGGAAACTGTTTACTACAAACTTCATTTTTTAATATTTTGTTTAATTTACAAACATAACTTTTTTTGAGTTCAGCCTTAAAGCCGCATTTTGTAGATTAATTTCTTTCTTCACACTGGTGCTCTTCAAAAAATTTTCAAAGATTTGTAGTTATGTATTCTCGAAAAACATGTTCTTGGTGTTGTTGTATGAAAGAGCTTATATTTAGTACTCCTTTACCCAACCGTTTGGCAACCAACTTTTTTTTGTAATATATCGTTTTTTTGAGTTTAAGTACCATAAGAAAAATTTTTCAAGTTATTTTAAAAAATAAAAAAAACTTTGAAATAATCTGTGGCAAATCGAAATCGGTTTGGCTGGTTAAGTAGAAGTATTTGATATAGTAGTCCGATTTTTATTAAATTAAATTCGAACTTCTGAAAAAAAAAAATGCTATATTCCGGAATAGAATAGAATATGATAACAAATAATAAAGCTTTAAATATTTTGTAACGAACTGATTTTGTTGGTCTGCTCGCTACGAGATTCCTGTGGCTAGCTCAGAAAATTGTGTGTTCGTCCCACCAAACTTATATTACGTGACTGCCCCGTAGAGCAGTGAGAAAACACAGGGCTCGAATGGCAACAGTGGGTTTTATTCTCGCATCTGTTTCTCCTCGCTCTGTTTCTACTGGCTGCTGATGTTCTTCGTCCTGGCTTGTCGGCGCGTTATTTAATCAATTGATTTGACGACCGCTGGCTCCTGTGTATCGCGCTGCCCTGGGGTCGCTTTTCGTGCCTTGAACTCGCAGAGAGTTCGGCCTTGCGGGCTTAGGAAAGCGTCACCGTTCTCAGACGCTGACAGGTAAGGCTAACGACAGGAAGCTGCCTGGTAGTACACTTTGAACGAACGTTCTACCCGGCTTCACCCTAATGCTTGACGTCCGCGACGTTCCTGCGCTCCCCAATGAGCTCCGCGCGGCGATGGTAACGTGGCTGCCGGTGATGTCTGCTGGCGTCGCTGCCGATATCCTCTGCGCTATTTCCTGTCTTGCGTGTCCTTGGGCAACCGACGTTCCATGACTTGTCGAACCGCTGGGCTTCTCCAGGATAACGCCTCTTGAATGCCTCAACGGGTCGATCGCTTGTATACGGCGAGGTAGTTGTATTCTTGGGAACAGTCATGTCTTTGTTTTTATAGTTCACAAAAGGTTACCTCCTTAATAAGAAATAATTTCTAAGTGAGAAATTTATGAGTAAACGTCGCAGATATTAATTTTGGGTCTGTAATGAAAGTTACATTTTTTATTCTTATTATGCACGCAGGGATAATATTTCAAGAATTCCTCCTATTATATTCACCTTTGAGCCTGCTTTATGGCCTTATTGCAATCCTTTACACCTAAACCTTGAGTGTTGTAGTTAAAAACCTATACTCTGTGCGTATGGTACGGTTAGCAATAGTATTCTGTATTGATGAGCCCCCAAAACGGCTACCACGGAGGATAACGTGACACAAATCCACGATCTCGTATTGGCAGACCGCCGATTGAAGATATGCGAGATAGCTGAGACAGTAGGCATGTCAAAAGACCGCGTGGGTCATATCCTGCATGACATTTTGGGCATGAGAAAGCTGTCGGCGCGATAGGTGCCGCGTTTGCTCACTCCGGACAACAAACGCAACCGTGAGACCACTTCAGAGCAGTGTTTGACGCTGTTTAAGCGCAATCCGAAGGAGTTTCTGTGACGTTTCGTGACCGTCGACGAAACATGGATCCACTGGTACACACCAGAGACCAAGGAACAGTCGAAACAGTGGACCTGCTCCGAAGAAGGCGAAGATTGTCCCATCGGCCGGAAAGGTGATGGCCACCGTTTTTTGGGATTCACAAGGTTTGATCTACATCGACTACCTGGAGAAGGGCAAAACGGTCACAGGGTTGTACTATGCCGAATTATTGGGCCGATTCGCCGCCGAATGGCAGAAAATATGGCCCCATTTGGCGAAGTAAAAAGTGCTCTTCCATCATGACTACGCACCGGCTCACACTTCCGCCCTCGCCAAGACCAAATTGGTCGAATTGGGCTACGAACTGCTACCCCATCCACTATATTCTCCAGATTTGGCCCCGTGTGACTTCTTTTTGTTTCCAAACCTGAAAAAGTCATTTGCTGGACAGAAATTTGCGTCGAATGAGGAGGTCGTCGCCGCCACAGAGTCCCTCGAGAAAACGTATTTTTCAGACGGGTTAGAGAAGTTGGAGCATCGCTGGGTTAAGTGTATCGAGCTAAAAGGATTATGTTGAGAAATGAATCGCCCCTTTTTCAAAATTTTCGTTTTTCTTTTGGAGGCTAAGTACTTATCGGACCACCTTATATACTCCTTATATATCCATCTCTTTGGTTTTTTAAGTCTTCAATTTCTTTTCCTCACATTTTTGTTTTTAAGGCCTTACTGAGGGTATAATATTTTCAGTAGGAAGTTTGCATCGCAGTGAACGAGACGATTTTCCATAAATTATATACTCGTATATTCTTGATCGGCATTACTCGATAAGTCGATCTTGTCATGTCTATCTGTTTCTACGCAAAATAGTCTCTCAGCTTTAAAGCTATCGGGATAAAACCTTCCCAAAAGTCGTTTTTTTGCAGGTAGCACGTAAGTCGGAACGAGCCGGATCGAACAACTACATCCTATAGCTCCCGTAAGAATTAATAAAAAATAAAATAAATGTTATAATAAATAACATATATACATCTCGTTTTCAACCAAACATATACGCTAGTAAATTGTAAAGTAAATCGAAGCCCCCATAGTGACGCAGAGCACCAGGAGAGTGTGTGAAGGTGACTACTATAAGAGTATATAGCCAAAAAGGAAAATCTACTCTAATGGTGCATTCGTAAGGATTTATACACCAAACGAAAAGTTTCGCTAAGTCTAAAGGGATTTTACACAAAAACTTTTAGAAAATCAATTGGTTTTGGAGAAAGAGCGGTGAAGGTGTAAATCTGAAAATTTGGAAAATTGTATCTGTTGGGGCCGTTGGGGATAAATGCTCAAGTTTATAAGTCTAGTTGTATACTTATTTAGATTCAGAGTCAAGGCTTAAAAGAAAACTGGCTTTCGAGCTTGCAAGTGAAGATGATTACAATACCAATATTCCAAAGCATGTGGCTGAGTTTCTAAAAAAACCATCAGCACCTAACCAAATCTAGAAAATTAAGAAAGTTGATATTAAAAAAAAAGACTCCACTTACAATATTACCATAGTAACATATATCCATCTTACTATTAAATGAGGCAAGAACAGTATCGGCACACATGCAACACCTTAATGCTAAACCTAAAAATCATTTTGGAAGCGACTAATTAAACTTATGTTCAATGTTTTAAGCAAATAGGCCAAAAAGTAAAATTACTTGCTGTTAAAAATTTGATGGCTTAACTGACCATAGTATATACAAACATAAATTAATACAAGTACTCATGTGTTGAAGATTACAAATCAATCCCTTTGTAACTTCTTTTACAGCTCTACAAATTACAGATTCGTTTCATTGGAACATTTGTATTAATAAGACACCGGAGCCTATTCGTTTTTGGAGTCCGCTTAAAATTGATTTTGTGAAAGGGGTGGTCACAAAGTTATGGAAAAAAAGAAAAGCTATACCCGTTACCCTGTTTCGCATAAAATAAAATTCCAGGGCATTTGGAAAGGCACACACCACCGATACCAGCTCCACCTAGCCAAAACCTGTTTAACTTAGTTAATATTTATTTTTAAATAACAATACGCTTGGTACGATTTTCAGCATTTAAATAGGTATTGATCAACAAGATAAATTTTAGTTTTACTGAAAGAACAGATGGCATTCAGAAAGATCTCAGCGTTCATACAGACAGACGGACATGGCTAGATCGACTCGGCTAGGGACCCTGATCAAGATACTTTATGGGGTCGAAAGGTAGGTAGGTAGGTAGCGTCTACCTGTTACATTCTTTCCGACGAATCTAATATACCCTTTTAATCTACGAGTAACAAGTATAATAAATATTCTCTTTACATCACTGTGGCCGGCAGTCTAAGTAGTGACGAAGCGCATCCGGACATGTGCGAACTCGACTACTGTATGTACACAAAAAATAGAAAATCTACTGGGATGGTCCGCTAAGGGATTGCGAACCAAGATTTTAAGAAAGACAAGGAAGAGCGCTGTAGTCGAGTATCTCGACTATCAGATACCCTTTACTCAGCTAAAAGAAACCAAAGTAAAATGGAGATATGCAAGCAGCAAAGCGAGATTGGAATTCGCCACCTACCCGCGATCTCAATATATGGATATGTGGGCGTTTTCGGCGCTTAGGTGGGCGTGGGAAACCTTTTTTATTGGTTCAATCGATAGGTATAGACGATACGAATACTTTTAGGTTAAAATTATGTTTTTAGCATGAAAATTGTGGGCGCCACACGCTTGGGCGGTTTGCGGACGTTAGAGTGGGCTACGGAATCTAAATCTGAGATCCCAATTCTCTATCTTTGATAGTTTCTGAGATATTCATGTTCACATTTACGATTTTTTTAAGTTTGTGGGTGTTAAAGTGGGCGTGGCAAACTTTTTTTTGGATCAATCGATAGGTATTGATGAGAAAAATACGTTTCATTACAAATTTTTATTCTAGTATCAAAACTGTAGGAGCCACAGTTTTGGGCGGTTTGTGGGCGTTAGAGTGGGCGTGGCACTCTGCTGAAACAAACTACCGCTGCGTAAGAAGCGGAAGAAGTGGCTGGACAGACGGGCAGACGGACATGATCAATCGATAAGTATTGACGAGACTCATATATTGCTGCATAAATTTTTTTTGCTAGCATGTGTTTGAGCGGTTTGTGGGCGTTAGAGTGGGCGTGGCTAACTTATTTATCGGTCAATCGATAGGTATGGACGAGACCAATACATGCCAAATCCAAACTTTCTAGCTTTTGTAGTTTTCGAGATATTAGCGTTCATCCGGACGGACAGACAGACGGACAGACAGACATGGCTAGATCGACTCCGTTAGTGATCCTGATCAAGAATCTATATACTTTATGGGGTCGGAAACGCTTCCTTCTACCTGTTACATACTTTTCGACGAATCTAGTATACCCTTTTACTCTACGAGTAACGGCTATAACTATTGGTTTGGGAGAAAGAGCGGAGAAAGTGTAAATGTGAAAATCTAGAGAAATTTTAAAATCTGATGCTCCGTTCAAAAGTTATAGGCAAGATTTTGGGTGATTTCTCAAAATGAATATTTTGTTTTGTTTGTCGGTTTGTCCCAAAAGGTAGATTTAGGGTCCCGGAGATTTATGATGATGTCAAAAAGCTTAATAAAAGAAACTTTAGTTGTTCCACTGTTGGAAGAACTGGGTAATTTGGCGTGAAAACATCTATAAAAAGCTAAATTTCGTACGCTCGTTTCCTATGTTTGAACCACTAAAGTCTTGTCTTGTCCTGTCAATCTTGTGGTACATGTCGGTAAAGTATTTTGAAATATGGTGTACGCTTTCCTAATAAGTCTGTATATATATTATATAAAAAATGTTTTTTTTCGATTTTTGGTTTTTGGTTTAACTAAAACAGTATAGCCGTTAAGATTCCCCAACTTTGTACATATAACACATTGTTGTATAAAAAGTGCTTAGAAGTTATTCATCAACAAAAATGGCCACTTTTCCCAGTTCAGAACAAATAACGCTGCCTGAGCAATGAATTTTATTTATGCGAATCCGAACTTTATGTTAGGGTCGTGAAATCATTACAATTGTTTCCACATTTCCATATAAGATACTTTAGTTCCACGACTTTTGTGAAAGTCAATTAAATGGTTGATGTTTTAAACAAAAACTTCTGATATCAAACAAAAAGAGGTACAGCGTCGTGAATATCGCACCTTCAACACCTCACAAAATCGGTGTAATGACTTAAACTAGCACATAATTATTTTATCTAATTATAAAAAATAAGTGCCACGCTAATAAAAGCTCAATGAGCTACGAACAAAATAACGAGCGGCTAAGCTCCGCGAGCCGAAGAGACGGTTACTTTTCGTTTGTCTCAACGCGTGATAGCGAAGTGCAAAAAACGACCCTACACTCGGTCGATAGCCAAAGAGCACGATCTTGCTCACCATGCTTTCTTACGGCTACCCCCAATTCGACGGCGTGGAGTTTCGATCCCTGGAGCACCAACAACATGCAACGGTAAAACTTCTGCATCCGCACTAAACTTGTCAGCAACAACTACAGCTACGGCCAAAAAAACAACAACAACCACAGCTACGTGTATTATTTCGGAATCGACTGCAATAAATACAACGGCAACAAAAACCACGACAACAAATCAAAACAAAAACAAAATTCCCGCGGAATATCGCGGTAGGTAACAAAGCAAAAATAAACCGTGTCCAAATAGAGGATAAATTACCCGGAAGATCCAACAACAATAGATTTGAGCTTGTAGCAGAAAATTAACCAGAAATGGCTCAGGAGACCCTACCGAAACGTAAGCCCCCACCAATTTACATTAGGGGGAAAATATCGAACGCCCTAATCAACAAAATTGTTGCGCTGACCGGGGACGGAAACTTTCCTGTTGTTCCGGTCACAAAAGGGAATATCCATGAAACAAAGCTTCATACCAAATCTGAAGAACATTTCCGAGCTGTATCCAAATACCTGGAGGAAGCTAGGAAAATCTACTACACGTACCAACTAAAAAGCAGCAAGGGCCTGCAAGTGGTACTAAAAGGAATCGAGCCCGACGTAACCGCCAAGGAAGTTATCGATGCTCTTAAGGAAAAAGGGTTTTCTGCAAAGAACGTCAGTAACATTATAAACAGGAAACAAGAGCCGCAACCACTCTTCAGGGTCGAGCTGGAGCCAGACAGCAGAGTCTTGAAGA
Organism: Drosophila suzukii; assembly: GCF_043229965.1. NCBI lineage: Eukaryota > Metazoa > Arthropoda > Insecta > Diptera > Drosophilidae > Drosophila > Drosophila suzukii. The sequence continues at coordinate 49,607,886 of NC_092082.1, read as the reverse complement.
AAAATAACCTGCAATACTTATTGCACCGAAGAATCAACGTGGAAGAGCCACATAAAAGGAACGGCCCAGTGCAATGCACAAATTGTCAGGAGTATGAACACCCCAGGGCATACTGTTCACTTCGAACAGTCTGTGTAGCTTGTGGAGACTTCCACAATTCGGCTTACTGCCCTGCCAACAAAGAAGACCCCAGAAAGAAAAAATGCGTTAGCTGCCAAGGTAACGATATGGCAAAGTACAGGGGCTGTTTGATCTATAAGGAGATGAAGGATCGCATGCGAAAAGTGACAGCAACGCGTCATCAGAATACCCAAAATGCGTACACTTACTCGCTTACGACGCCGGAAGTATTTTTCGGCGCGGCTGCAAGATCCTTATTTGGTCAACAAAACCCCCAGAAGGGCTTCTCATACGTCGATGCCCTTCGATCAGGGACGGAAAACCCACTCCAGTCTAATCTAGGAAACGCTCAGCAGATCCAAGTACAATCACAAAGCACTCTGGAATCTATGATGGTCACCATGCAGCAAAGTATGATGGAATTCATGTCATTAAGGAAACGACCATGCGAACACTGGTTCAAGACCAGAACATCGTGTTACAGCTACTTGCAGGTAAGCAGTCTAAATAACAGATGGCAAATCTACGAATAACAATGTGGAACGCCAATGGCGTTTCACGGCACAACCTTGAAGTAACACAGTTCCTGAATGAAAATCATATCGACATTATGCTACTGGTAGAGACGCACCTCACAAATAAATACAACTTCCAAATAAGAGCTACACTTTCTACCGAACAGACCATCCAGGTGGTAAGGCCTACGGCGGAACCGGCATCGTAATCAGGGAACGCATCAAGCACCACTTTCATCAAAGATTTTCAACTAGTTACTTACAAGCCACGTCTATCAAAGTTCAGTCAGGCAACGGAAATCTCACCATAGGCGCTGTCCGCCTCTCTTTACAATTTCTGAAGGACAATTCATGGACTTCTACAACTTGCTTGGAGACCGCTTTATAGCTGCAGGGGACTATAATGCCAAACACACGCACTGGGGATCACGCCTTGTGACTCCCAAAGGAAGGCAATTATACAATGCAATCATAAAACCGAACAACAAATTAGATTATGTTTCCCCTGGCAGCCCCACATACTGGCCAACAGACCCCAGGAAAGTTCCAGACCTAATAGACTTTGCGGTGACAAAAAACATTTCCCGCAATACAATAAGCGCCAAAGCGCTTTCGGACCTGCCGTCAGACCATTCGCCAGTGCTAATAACTCTTTTTCAAAGCACAAAAACTACAGATCACCCCCTCAGGCTGACGTCACACAGAACCAACTGGCTAAAATATAAAAAGTATGTAAGCTCACACATCAAATAAACCCCTCACTTCAACATGGAAGCGGACATCGACTGTTCTATCGATGATCTTGAAGAATTATTCGTGGAGGCAGCCACCACCAACAGATCGCCGTCATCAAAACAACGTCTTAAGGAAGCCACTCGCACATTAAATCGAGCTCAAAAGCAAGAAACAGAAAATGCACTGCTGCGGTACATTATAAAACTTTCGCCAACCAGTACAAAACATCCTCTGTGGAGGGCTCACCCAAATCTGAGCTTCGATAAGAAATTCATCTGGCAGCTGGGTCCGAAGCTTTTGCTTTACATCTCAGAAACGTCTTCCAACCGAACCCTGCCACTGCTTCATTTGTCCTACCACAAATCGAATCTGAATTTATTTCCCTACCACCATTGTTTCAGCCAAAGGAGATCGCGAAAGTCATTGGGAAACTGAATCCGAAAAAGGCCCCTGGCGGTGACCAAACACCCCAAAAATGTTAATTGAACTTCCAAACTCTGCCATTATTTGTAAGCTCTTCAATGGGATCATAACTCTCGTCTACTTTCCGAAAAATTGAAAAAATCTATTATCATTATGATACCAAAGCCCGGAAAAGACCACACAATTCCGTCATCCTACAGACCATTTAGTTTATTATCGTGTCTGTCTAAGTTGTTCGAAAAATGAAAACACTCACAAGCTTCTTGAGTCGTATCTATGCAACAGAACCTTCGCAGTAAGGTCCAACACAACAAAATCCGACGACTACATAATCAAAGCTGGAGTCCCGCAAGGAAGCGCGCTAGGGCCCTCTCTGTTCCTCCTATACACAGCGGATATTCCCTCGAACGAGCAGCTAACAACATCTACGTTTGCTGAGGACACCGCAATTTTAAGTCGCTCGAGGTGCCCAGCCACAACATAGCTACCAAACCACCTCCTGGTAGTAGAGAGGTGGCTATCTGATTGGCGGATTAAAATCAATGAACATAACGTTTACTCTCAACAGGCACACATGCCCTCCACTATCATTGAATAACACGCAGATTCCCCAAGTCAATGATGTAACGTATCTCGGCGTCCACCTTGACAGACGACTAACCTGGAAAAGACACATCGAACGCAAGAAAGTACATCTAAAACTAAAAGCCAGCAGCTTCCACTGGATTCTTAACGCTCGTTCGCCCCTGCGTCTGGACTACAAGGTGCTGCTCTACAACTACACTCTCAAGCCCATCTGGAGATATGGCTACCAGCTATAGGGGAACGCCAGCAGCAACAAACAAAAATCGTGGTACAATGAAAAGCTCTCCGTGCACACCAATCGCCTCGCAAGAGGCTTGGCTTGGGTTTCCAGCCGATCCCGTCTACAACGCAACGACCTGCCAAGCCAGGAATAACTTTCGTGCTCTCTTTAGCAAAATATCAGTCATATGAATGTTAGTTAGATTAATTAGTTTAATATTTGATACACTTATAGTTAGTATCCAAAGGGAGTAGAATCAATAAATAAATAGCAAAGCATTAAGAAAACAAAAACAAACAAAACTTCTGATATCAACATTTGTGACGAAAAATTATTATAAATTCAACTTAACAAATAAACTTCCTTAAGTTTGTTCATTTGGCACGCTTTAGCAAAGTGTTGGAGATTTTTCCCGACACAGACATTTTCTATTGCAGTGTGCCGAATGTGACAATTTAAGAAAGTGTATTTGTTTTGTTGAATGTAAAAAATTTTTTCATCACAAAATTTAGTACCGTGCGATCGTCACGACCCTTGTGAGGAGTTTTTGTTTGATTTTGAATTTTCTAAAAGTCGGAAAGCACTGCATTTGCATTGTACTTAGAGATCGGCTCTTCGAAGTTAGCTTCCTTGTTATCTATGCTACCCTAATCAAAAGTATACTGGTAACCGCAAATCATGTATATATACTCGGGTCCATGCCTAACAAAATCAGTACGAAAACAAGGAAGAACGCTATTGTCGAGTACCTCGACTATCAGATACCCGTTACTCAGCTAAATGGAGATATGCAAGCAGCAAAGCGAGATTAAAATGCGCCACCTACCGGCGGTATACAGATTTAAGCGTTATGGGCCTTAGAGTGGGCGTGGCCAATTTTTTTTGGATAAATTGATAGGTATTGACGAGACCAATACATATCAGTTAAAATTTTTTATCTAGTATGCAAATTGTGGGCGCTACAGGCTTAGGCGGTTGGTGGGCGTTAAAGTGGGAGTGGCAAACTTTTAGGTCAATCGATAGGTATTGATGAGAACAATACATTTCATTTAAAATTTTTATTCTAGCATCAAAACTGTAGGAGCCACAGTTTTGGGCGGTTTGTGGGCGTTAGGGTGGGCGGGGCACATTGCTGAAACAAACTTGCGCTGCGCAGGAATCTCAAAAATTTGCATGCCTAATCCCAGTATTGTAGCTTCTATAGTTCCCGAGATATTAGCGTTCATCCGGACGGACAGACAGACGGACAGACGTACATGGCTAGATCGACTCGGCTAGTGATCCTGATCAAGAATACATATTCTTTATGGGGTTGGAAACGCTACCTTCTGCCTGTTACATACTTTCCGACGAATCTAGTATACCCTTTTACTCTACGAGTAACGGGTATAAAAATTGATATGATATGATGATCAATTTGATGAAATCCAGTATCAATTCGGACTTTTTTAAATTTTTGTTTTTGTAAATTTGATATTATTGGATATTACATATAATAATTTGAAATGTACATTGTCCTAGATTGGATATTAAAAATACCAAATTGATATTATTGTTAATTTGTTATTATAATTTCAAAGACAAATTTAAATAAAAAAATATACCAAAATTTTTTATTATACGTTTTTTTACCTATTTACAGTTTGTACAAAATATTTACAGTAATTCTTATTTACACATTATTTTAGATATTTTGGGTCTTATTTTCGTACTTATGTATACTTATTAACTAAAATTTCTTAATTGTGATTAACTTATAATTATAGTTCTTATACAATCTTAAAAGATTCCAGTTCGACATCCACCACATAAGCTTGAAAGTGCTCCCTAAAATTTGAAACCTTAATTAATTGAGTAATAACAAATAATTTGTGAAAGACATTCAAGAATATGCAACATTTTATGAAAAGCAATGAAAATCACGTACATCTGTCTATACATACATATACGGACGAGGGTGGTCCGATAAGTAATTAGCCTCCAAAAGAAAAACGAAAATTTTGGAAAAGTGGCGATTTATTTATCAACATAATCTCCTTTTAGCTCGATACACTTGACCCAGCGATGCTCCAACTTCTTTAACCCGTCTGAAAAATACGTTTCCTCGAGGTCTGCAAAATAGGCCTCTGCGGCGGCGACGACCACCTCATTCGACGCAAATTTCTGTCCAGCGAGTGACTTTTTCAAGTTTGGATACGAAAAAAAGTATTCACACGGGGCCAAATCTGGAGAATATGCTGGATGGGGTAGCAGTTCCTAGCCCAATCCGACCAATTTGGCCTTGGCGAGGGCGGAAGTGTGAGCCGGTGCGTTGTCATGAAGGAAGAGCACTTTTTACTTCGCCAATTGGGGCCGTATTTTCTGCAATTCGGCGGCGAATCGGCCCAATAATTCAACATAGTACAGCCCTCTGACCGTTTTGCCCTTCTCCAGGTAGTCGATGTAGATCAAACCTTGTGAATCCCAAAAAACGGTGGCCATCACCTTTCCGGCCGATGGGACAATCTTCGCCTTCTTCGGAGCAGGTTCGCTGGGTGAAGTCCACTGTTTCGACTGTTCCTTGGTCTCTGGTGTGTACCAGTGGCTCCATGTTTCGTCGACGGTCACGAAACGTCGCAGAAACTCCTTCGGATTGCGCTTAAACAGCGTCAAACACTGCTCTGAAGTGGTCTCACGGTTGCGTTTGTTGTCCGGATTGAGCAAACGCGGCACCCATAAGCCGATAGCCGATAGCTTTCTCATGCCCAAAATGTCATGCAGGATATGACCCACGCAGTCTTTTGACATGCCTACTGTCTCAGCTATCTCGCATATCTTCAATCGGCGGTCTGCCAATACGAGATCGTGGATTTGTGTCATGTTATCCTCCGTAGTAGCCGTTTTGGGGGCTCATCAAAAACCGACGTGCGACCACGTTGCAACTTGTTAAACCAATTTTTGACGATCGCCATCAAAGGAGAAGAGTCACCGCACATAGCATCCAAGCGTTCTTTGATTTCGCTGCGCGATTTCCCTTTCAAAAAAGAGATTGGTATCACAGACCGATATTGCTCTTTCTCCATTTTTGTAAAATCCTCAGACACGTCCGATTCCACACGCAGTCAAAACAAAACTACGAGTCCGATTTGGCTGAAATTTCGACAGTAGCAGTCTACGAGACTTTACTACACGAAAGTTAATTTCTCTTGCGATAGTGACGCCAACGGGCTGTGACGCTAAGTTCTTATCGGACTGCCCTCGTATGTATGTACATGAGAAGCGACTTTGCAGGGCGGCGTAGCAAAAATACTTAATAGGCATGTTCATAAATTTAAGCGCATTTTAAAATATGTTTCTGTTTAAATGCAATTATGTATATTGTTAGATGTACATACTTATTCATTTTGTTTTCACGCTGGCACGTGCTTTTATTGTATGGCAGTTATATAAAAAAGCCACTAAGAAAATCGCACACGATCTTAGTTTTTTCCACTTATTATACATTATATATGAAGTTTACTCACCTTTTTCCTTGTTCTGCGCACTTAAGGAACTGATAAAACTCAAGTGTCAAAAAATCCACTAAAACGTATGTAAGTGCAAGCGAGACAAAATGATCGAAGAAGGCTAATTCGAATTTCGAATATAGTTTTTTCGCTTCCACTCAAGTGATTGATGTCGCCATATTGCTATATCCTCTCTTTTTCGATGTCAAAGAATTTCGGAAAAGAAAGAAATCGACAACTTGACATTTTTTGGTATCAATTTGTAATTATTTAATGGTAAACATGATATGTGTCTTAAAAACACAAATTAACCATGCGCCTATCAAAGTAATCCTGGCTCTTTTTATACCCGTTACTCGTAGAGTAAAAGGGTATACTAGATTCGTCGGAAAGTATGTAACAGGCAGAAGGAAGCGTTTCCGACCCCATAAAGTATATATATTCTTGATCAGGATCACTAGCAGAGTCGATCTAGCCATGTCCGTCTGTCCGTCTGTACGTCTGTCCGTCTGTCCGTCTGTCCGTCTGTCCGTCTGTCTGTCCGGATGAACGCTGAGATCTCGGAAACTATGGGAGCTAGGGTATTGAGATTTGGCGTGCAGATTTCTGAGCTTCTTACGCAGCGCAAGTTTGTAGTAGTAGAGTGCCACGCCCACTCTAACGCCCACAAACCGCCCAAAACTGTGGCTCCTACAGTTTTGATGCTAGAATAAAAATTTTAACTGAAATGTAATGTTCTCATCAATACCTATCGATTGACCTAAAAAAAAGTTTGCCACGCCCACCCTAACGCCCATAAACCGCCCACAAACTTCAAAAAATCGTAAATATGAACGTGGATATCTCGGAAACTATCAAAGATAGAGAATTGGGATTTCAGATTTAGATTCCGTAGTCTTATACGCAGCGCAAGTTTATTACGCGAATATGCCACGCCCACTCTAACGCCCATAAACCGCGAAAACCTGTGACGCCCACAATTTTTATGCTAGATAAAAAATTTTAACTGAAATGTATTGGTCTCGTCAATACCTATCGATTAGTCCAAAATTTTCCACGCCCACTCTAAGGCCCATAACGCTTAAATCTGTATACCGCCGGTAGGTGGCGCATTTTAATCTCGCTTTGTTACTTGCATATCTCTATTTAGCTGAGTAACGGGTATCTGATAGTCGAGGTACTCGACTATAGCGTTATTCCTTGTTTTTTCTGTGTACATGTACTATTTTCGGCAACACGATTTTGGTAGAAATCCTACAAACACCATAAGCAAGGTACAATAGTTGTAAGGACTGCCGTTTTTAAAAACGTCGGAAACGCTGGATTTTACCTGTTTCTTTAAAGAGGATGAAATTGATTAAAAAGTGTAAATAAATTTCTTTCATTTTAAAAACAAAAGCTTACTTTTTGGCCACAGTAGTACGTACTTTTTAAAAAAGACAATTCAATACTAACTTTCTTAGCAATATGTAACTAATTGTTTAAAAATTATTTCTTTCATATATACTTTACTTATCATTATAGGTAGCAACAGCATTAAGAGAAATGAGACGCGTAGATGAAGAAATGAAAAAACGCGATAGTATGTATGAGCAATTTACCACCATACAATCAAACACTTTAGCTGATTGTGAAAGGTAAGTTTGTTTATAGTTATAATTAAACCCTGCATAGGCTAATTGACACCCATATCAGGCTAACCATCAACCAAAGCCTACTCTCTGACGCACAGCACGCGTACCGTAAGGGTAGATCAACAGATAACGCCCTTCGCTCTCTAGTATCCAGTATAGAGAGGTTTCCGCAATAAGGAATACTCTCTGGCAGCGTTTCTAGACGTAGAAGGCGCCTTTAACAACGTCACCCCAACGACGATTACTGGTGCTCTGACTGAACTGGGCATTGAGCGGCCCATGTTGGGACTCATACACACCATGCTAACCAGCAGAGTAGAGTACTCCACTATAGGATCAGAGGAATGTCAGCAGAGGAACCCCACAAGGGGGTGTACTCTCACCTCTTCTATGGGTTATAGTGGTCAACAAACTGCTATCACTTCTAGAAGAGGCGGGCACTAAAGTGGTAGCCTACGCGGCCGACGTGCTTACCCTACTGCAGGGCGAATTCCCGCAAACTCTTTAAAATTTAATGGAGACAGCCTTATCCACCCTCTCCAGGTGAACGGCTGTCTGTGGACTGAGAGTTGACCCAGAAAAACCGAACAAGTTCTCCTTACAAGGAAGTATAAGGTACCAAATCTAATTCTCCCAAAACTACACCAAACGCGCCTAACTCTTAGCAATTAAGCGGAGTACTTAGGACCAAAAGCTTCTCTGGACAGACAACATCCTAGATCGCACACGCAAAGTGGCTATAGCCCTCTTCGCTTGTAAAAAAGCTATAGGGCGGAAGTGGGGTTTCTCCCCCATGATAGTTCACTGGCTATACACTGCAATAATCAGGCCCATTCTCCTCTATGGAAACATTGTACGGTGGCCTTCCCTAAAAAAGAATTGCAACCTCCAGATCCTTCACAAGATCCAAAGAAGCGCAGAACTCTGCATCAGTGGGGCGCTCCGCACCACCGCCACTGAAGCACTAAACACAATTCTCGACCTCCAACCCCTGGACCTACTTGCCAAAAGCTGGCCATCTGCAACAGCGCTGAGGCTCCGCGAAGCAGCGTCATGGACAACAGGCTCTACGGGTCACTCCAATATCCTTTCAAAACATACATCCTTACCACGTAGTACAGACTACGTTCCACCCATAGTCAACTTCGAAATAAGATACAAGATCTTCATACCCACCCGTACAGACTGGGACAACCTCCCACACCAATTCGAAAACGCCGTCAACATATACACAGACGGCTCCAAGCTTAACTCCCTAGTAGGTGGGGGAGTCTTCTCTCCCGAACTAGACATAAAGGTCTCATTCCACCTACCACACCACTGTAGTGTTTTCCAAGCGGAAGTCATGGCAATTGGGGAAGCCATGACCCACCTGGACACGTCAGTACATCATGACATAGATATTTTCATCTTCTCGGATAGTCAAGCAGCCCTCAGAGCCCTCGACTCCTACACAACGAACTCGAAAACAATCTCTGAATGCCGCAAATCTCTTAACGAGATGGCCACTCATCTGAGAAACAACCTCATCTAATAACTATCAAGGATAGAGAATTGAGTTCTCAGATTTAGATTCCGTAGACTTGTACGCAGCGCAAGTTTGTTATGCGAATATGCCACGCCCACAAACCGCCCAAACCTGTGGCGCCCACAATTTTCATGCTAGATAAAAAATTTTAACTGAAATGTATTGGTCTCGTCAATACCTATCGATTAATCCAAAAACAGCTTGACACGCCCACTCTAACGCCCATAACGCTTAAATATGTCTACCGCCGGTAGGTGGCGCATTTCAATGTCATTCATATTTCCATTTCCCTTTGGTCCCTTTAGCTGAGTAACGGGTATCTGATAGTCGAGATACTCGACTATAGCGTTCCTCCTAGTTTTATTCTACGTTTTATTACCTATTAAATGTTTGCACAAAATATTTAAAGTATTTCTCATTTACACATTATTTTAGATATTACATAGAGTCTTTTTTTTACATATGTATATTTATTAACTAAAATTTCTTAATTGTGATGAACTTATAATTATAGTTTTTATACAATCTTATAAGGTTGAAAGTGCTCGCTAAAATTTGAAACCTTAGTTAGTTGAGTGATAATACAATTTTTTTTTAAAGACATTTCAGAATAAATTCAGCATTTTATGAAAAGCATAAAGCATAAATACATTGGTATGTACATGTGTAACTATGTGTGTATGAGAAGCGACTTTGTAGGGCGGCGTCGAAAAAATAATTAATAGACATACTTATAAATTTTGTTTTCACGCTGGCACAGCCTCAACACATACACACGCCTACGTACATACGTATACGTATACATACATAGTTGCGCGTGCTTTCGTTGTCGTACGCCAGTCAGAAAACCGCACACGATTTTAGTTTTTTCCACTTATTATGTTATTACAAACCCGTTACTCGTAGAGTAAAAGGGTATACTAGATTCGTCGGAAAGTATGTAACAGGCAGAAGGAAGCGTTTCCGACCACATAAAGTATATATATTCTTGATCAGGATCACTAGCCGAGTCGATCTAGCCATGTCCGTCTGTCCGTCTGTCCGTCTGTCTGTCCGGATGAACGCTGAGATCTCGGAAACTATGAGAGCTAGGCTATTGAGATTTGGCGTACAGATTCCTGAGCTTCTTACGCAGCGCAAGTTTGTTTCAGTAGACTGCCACGCCCACTCTAACGCCCACAAACCGCCCAAAACTGTAACTCCTACAGTTTTGATGCTAGATAGAAAATTTTAACTGAAATGTATTGTTCTCATCAAAACCTATCGATTGACCTAAAAAAAAGTTTGCCACGCCCACTTAAACGCCCACAAACCGCGAAAACCTGTGACGCCCACAATTTGCATGCTAGATAAAAAATTTTAACTGAAATGTATTGGTGTCGTCAATACCTATCGATTGATCCAAAAATAAATTTGCCACGCCCACTCTAACGTCCATAACGCTTAAATCTGTCTACCGCCGGTAGGTGGCGCATTTTAATCTCGCTTTGCTGCTTGCATATCTCCATTTCCCTTTGAGTAACGGGTATCTGATAGTCGAGGTACTCGACTATAGCGTTCTTCCTTGTTTGGTATCAATTTGACATTATTTCATGGTAAAAATTATATGTGTCTAAAAAACACAAATTTACCATGTGCATATCAAACTGATCATTTTTTTTTTGAATGCTTTGCTATTTATTTATTGTATCCTCTCCCTTTGGATACTAACAATAAGCGTATCAAATCTTAAACTAATTAATCTAACTAGCAGTCATATGACTGATATTATGCTAAAGGGGGCCCGAAAGTTATTGCTGGCTTGGCAGGTCGTTGCGTTGTAGACGTGATCGGCTGGAAACCCAAGTCAAGCCTCTTGCGAGCCGATTGGGGTGCACAGAGAGTTTTTCATTGTAGGACGTTTTTTGTTTGTCTATTTCATCTTTTACGGTAAGGATGCCTAGGTCCCTGTGGATGTTTTCGTTGCGTATATACCATGGTGCCCCAGTGATAGTTTGCAGGATTTTCGATTGAACGCGCTGTATAATGTCTATGTTACTGCTGCTGGCGTTACCCCATAGCTGGGAGCCATATGTCCAGCTGAGCTTTAGAGTGGATTTGTAGATCAAAACCTTGTAGTCCAGACGCATGGGCGAACGAGTGTTAAGAATCCAGTGGAAGCTGCTGGCTTTTAGTTTTAGATGTACTTTCTTGCGTTCGATGTGTCTTCTCCAGGTCAGTCGTCTGTCAAGGTGGACGCCGAGATACGTTACATCATTGACTTAGGGAATCTGCGTATTATTCAATGATAGTGGAGGGCATGTTTGCCTGTAGAGAGTAAACGTTATGTGCTTACATTTTTGTTCATTTATTTTAATCCGCCAATCAGATAGCCTCTCTACTACGGAGAGGTGGTTTGCTAGCTGTGATGTGGCTCGGCCTGGGCACCTCGAGCGACTTAAAATTGTGGTGTCGTCAGCGAACGTAGATGTTGTTAGCTGCTCGTTCGTGGGAATATCTGTTGTGCGCGCTTCCTTGCAGGACTCCAGCTTTGATAATGTAGTCGTCGGATGTTGTTGTGTTGCACCTTACTGCGAAGGTTCTTTTGTATAGATACTGTTTGTGCCTAACCGAAGTAGACACTTCCGGGTCACACCGCGGGACAAGGGGGTAATGAGCACTTGTTGCTGGCACGGGGACGCTTTGCTGGCAGGACGATCGCGTCGCGGCAATGGTAAGGATGGTTACTGCGATGCCGGACCACAGGCGATGCGGAACTGCGCTGAGATTGAGCTAACGTAGGTTAGCTGCTAGTGGAGATAGTGTATTACGAGCCCTATTCCCAGAGGTAGGAAATAGAGCCGCGGAGTTATGAGATGCGTTAATAACTGTTTTATGCTTCATTTGGAACATGTTTATATACTACTTGGAACACGGAAGTCTAGTGTAATGATTAGTGAAGTAAGCTATATTCTAAAGTAGGTCAGGGAATTTTGATTATGGTAGAAGTTTGTGTAGTTGGCTCGGCAGACACTGCAAAATGGGCTGACTGCATTGGCCGGTCAGTGTGCCGTTGAGTCGGTGAGTTAGTGAGACATATATGCTGATCAGCAATTCTCATATGCAGTGGGTGCTACTGAGCGCCTGGTACTGTTCCCAACTTGGCTACTGCTTGATTTGTTGGGTGTGGTCATGTTGAGTACCTTTGGGTACGAACGTTCTCCCCCCCATTGAGGGGTACCCTCAATTAAGTCGTGATGTCGGTCAGCCCTTGACCGAATTGTAAAGGAAGCACCTAACAAATCATTGACCAATGTGGATCTTTCCTTCAACTGAGGTTCATGTTTGTGATTCAGGTCCTTCACATCTTCTTGATGCTGCTTAACACTCCCCTTTGCGATAAAATTGACATTACCGTGGGGACTGAAATTGTGCCCTCGTAGAACTTGATCATTTGGCACGTCTATGGTATGTGGACATTCTGCAACAAAACTAAGATATTCCTTGGTTAAGTTTAGAAATTTTGAACCAAAGTCAGCATTCTTGTAGGTTTTAAATTGATGAGAAGTCGGTTCTATATTCATCGGATTTTGATCTTTTGTTGGCTCATAAGCAGCGTTCGGTCTTGCAAAATCACATCTGCCTTCTACCAGAATAGGGTTGATTTCCGTATCAGATGAGGTTTCTTTATTGAGATAACCTGTGATTACATAGCCAAGCCTAGTGCCTTGTGCCAAAGGTTTATTAGGTCCTAGTTCAAGAAGTTCACCGGTTATTACACGAGAATACACTTAAACCCCTAAGGTTAGGTCAATGGGTCCAGGTTGCCGAAAGTCAGGATCTGCTAACGGCAGTCCCTCGGGAATGTTAAGATCGGTATCAATTGGTACTGACGGTTGGTCTGTAATGACTGTGGGAATAATAAATACCTCTATTAGTGTTTCAAACCCTGATGTAACTGATGTGAGCTTTAGTGTTGATCTAATTGTTGTTGATATTTTTCCTCCGATTCCACATATTTCAATCGGTGACCTTTCCTTAAGAGATAGCAGATCTGCCATTGTCCTTGAGATAAGATTCACCTGTGATCCACCATCTATTACAGCGCGGCATGTTTATAATTGACCGTTTGGCCCTTGTAATGATACCTTGGCGGTCGCGAGCAGAGTATATCCCCCTACGTCGTCGTTATGACCTGTAGACAAACAATTTGTGCACGCTCCTACTTGAATTATGGCTTGGCGCCGTGTTTTGGGGTCCATTTCCTGGAAACGGCTACATGCTCTAAGATTATGTGGTCCTAGGTGACAAATCTTACAGGTCTCTTCGTTGTGAACTGACTGATGGCGTAGTGTTGCTGTAGGTTGAGCGCAGCATGATAGCGCGCCGTTCAATAAACGTCAGTACACTCTTTAACGTTGGAATTTCCGTTGGTGCATTCGCTGAATTTTCCAGAGCAGCTAGAGACTGCTGGTCTAGTTTTCTTCTGATAATAAAACACAGGAGTGGATCCCAGGATGTTGTGCTCACATCGAGGTTTTTAAGAGTACTTATTGAGTTTTTGATAGTGTCATGTAAGGCCCTTAGTTGGCGAGAGCATTCAACCATATTTGCTATGTCGGGGAATACTAGTATTTTTCCGTTCTGGTACCTGCCTTTAAAAGCAACCAGGTGTCGTCATAGCCACCCTGTGAGAAGGCTGTGTCTGTGAAGACGTTTCTCGCTTCACCACGAAGCTAACTCTGTAGAATATGTAGTTTTTGACTGGCCGAATATGGTTTATTATGTACCAATTCCACAAAGAGATCATGGAACCGTGGCCAGTCGAGATACTCGCCGTTGAACTCCGGAATGCTAATTGGCGGAAGTGCCAAGTTTAGGCTCACTGGCGCGTCGTTTTCCCGAAGCAGGTTCATTTCGTATTCCTCGTATAATGTGTGGAATTGAGCTAGCTCTGCTTCTGCCAGGGCTGCGGCCCCAGGTGTGCTGTCCAATTCGTCGTGGGCCTGCCTCAGTAACGCCCAATGGAGATCCAGGTGCCTTTGTAGGGCTGTGGTGATGGTTGGGGCGTTCGAGGCTAATGTTAAAGATGACTCCAGTTCGTTGCATCTTCTCTGCAACTGTCGAATCACCGTGTCAATTGCGGAATCTCCTTTGACTTGATCTCTTGTTGCGATCTTGTTGTTGGCCGACGTTCGCCACGGGGCCTTTGAAAGCCCGCTTCCAGTCGGCATGTTGTCCAGAAAGATTTTCTGATATTTTTCGACCAGCTCCTTACGTGCTACTAATCGTGAAGAGTACTGACTTCCAGTGGGTAATGCCGCTTGCTGAACTTCTTCATCTAGGTCTCAAAACTGCTGCCAGAGACCGTTTAACTGATTTAGCTTACCGCAATAATAGCCGTCTCGGTGGCGTCGGTCGGATGAAGCTGAGTATCCTGTGAAGCTGGATGAAGCTGGGTATCCTGTGAAGCTGGATGAAGCTGAAGTTCCTGTGACGCTGGAAGAAGAAGCGTATCCTGTGAAGCTGGATGAAGCTGGATATCCTGTGAAGCTGGATGAAGCTGAAGTGTTTGTGACGCTGGAAGAAGAAGCGTATCCTGTGAAGCTGGATTAAGCTGAGGTTCCTGTGATGCTGGAAGAAAAAGCGTATCCTGTGAAGCTGAATGAAGCTGTGAGTCCTGTGAAGCTGGATTAAGCTGAGTATCCTGTGAAGCTGGATGAAGCTGGATATCCTGTGAAGCTGGATGAAGCTGAAGTTTTTGTGACGCTGGAAGAAGAAGCGTATCCTGTGAAGCTGGATGAAGCTGAGTATCCTGTGACGCTGGAAGAAGAAGCGTATCCTGTGAAGCTGGATTAAGCTGAGGTTCCTGTGACGCTGGAAGAAGAAACGTATCCTGTGAAGCTGGATGATGCTGAAGTTCCTGTGACGCTGGAAGAAGAAGCGTATCCTGTGAAGCTGGATTAAGCTGAAGTTCCTGTGACGCTGGAAGAAGAAGCGTATCCTGTGAAGCTGGATTAAGGTGAGGTTCCTGTGACGCTGGAAGATGAAGCGTATCCTGTGAAGCTGGATAAGGCTGAGTATCCTCTGAAGCTGAGTATCCTGTGAAGCTGGATGAAGAAGCGTATCCAGTCATAGGTTCACCCTTTGGTGGGAAGGGGGTTGCTTGAGTGTGATTTTTTGAGTGTGATCCGTTGTTTGTGCCTAACCGAAGTAGACACTTCCGGGTCACACCGCGTGACAAGAGGGTGATGAGCACTTGTCGTTGGCACGGGGACGCTTTGCTGGCAGGACGATCGCGTCGCGGCAATGGTAACGATGTTTACTGCGATGCCTGACCACAGGCGATGCGAAACTGCGCTGAGGTTGACCTAACGTAGGTTAGCTGCTAGTGGAGATAGTGTATTACGAGCCCTATTCCCAGAGGTAGGAAGTAGAGCCGCGGAGTTATGAGATGCGTTAATAACTGTTTTATTCTTCATTTGAAGCATGTTTATATACTACTTGGAACACGGAAGTTTAGTGTAATGATTAGTGAAGTAAGCTATATTCTAAAGTAGGTCAGGGAATTTTGATTATGGTAGCAGTTTGTGTAGTTGGCTCTGCAGACACTGCAAAATGTGCTGACTGCATTGGCCGGTCAGTGTGCCGTTGAGTCGGTGAGACGGTGAGTTAGTGAGACATATAATATGCTGATCAGCAATTCTTATATGCAGTGGGTGCAACTGAGCGCCTGGTACTGTTCCCAACTTGGCTACTTCTTGATTTGTTGGGTGTGGTCATGTTGAGTACCTTTGGGTACGAACAGATAAGATTCAAGAAGCTTGTGAGTGTAATCAGGCAAGTGTGTTTTGATTTTGTGCATGAGGCCACCTAGCCATACTCGATCGAAGGCTTGAGATACATCGAGGAATATTGCGCTGCAGTATTCCCGATGCTCAAATGCTGTGCGTATTTCTGATGTGGTTCTTTTTACTTGTTCGATTGTTCCACGGTTTTGACGAAAGCCAAATTGATGCGCAGGGATAACATTGTGCGCTCCTAGATATGGTATTATGCGAGTTTGAAGGCATTTTTCGAACAACTTACACAGACACGATAATAAACTAATTGGTCTGTAGGATTACGGAATTGTGTGGTCTTTTCCGGGCTTTAGTATCATAATGATAACAGATTTTTTCAATTTTTTCGGATAGTAGCCGAGAGTTATGATCCCATTGAAGAGCTTACAAATAACCTCAATGGCAGAGTTTTGAAGTTCAATTAACATTTTTGGGGTTATTTGGTCACCGCCAGGGACGTTTTTCGGTTTCAGTTCCCCAATGACTTTCGCGATCATCTTTGGCTGAAGCAATGGTGGTAGGGAAATAGATTCTGATTCGATTTGTGGTAGGACAAATGAACCAGTGGCAGGGTTCGGCTGAAAGACGTTTCTGAGATGTAAGGCAAAAGCTTCGGCTCTATTTTCGTCGCTGCGGACCCAGCTGCCACCGCAAATTCTATTAGGTCTGAAACTTTCCTGGGGTCTGTTGGCCAGTATGTGGTGTTGCCAGGGGAAACATAGTCTAATTTGTTGTTCGATTTTATGATTACGTTGTATAATTGCCTTCCTTTGGGAGTCACAAGGCGTGATCCCCAGTGCGTGTGTATGGTATTATAGTCCCCTGCAGCTATAAAGCGATCTCCAAGGAAGTTGTAGAAGTCCATGAGTTGTGCTTCAGAAATTGCAAAGCAAGGCGGACAATTGGCAGCGGCTATGGTGAGGTTTCCGTTGCCTGACTGCACTTTGATAGACGTGGCTTTTAAGTAACTAGTTGCAAATCTTTGATGAAAGTGGTGCTTGATGCGTTCCCTGATTAGGATGCCGGTTCTGCCGTAGGCCTTACCAACTGGATGGTCTGTGCGGTAGGAAGTGTAGCCTCTTATTTGAAAGTTGTATTTGTTTGTGAAGTGCGTCTCTACCAGTCGCATAATGTCGATTATCATTCAGGAACTGTGTTACTTCAAGGTTGTGCCGTGAAACGCCATTGGCGTTCCACATTGTTATTCGTAGATTTGCCATCTGTTATTTAGATTGCTTGCATGGTCGTTTTCATGAATGACATGAATTCCATTATACGAATGAGACGCCATTCTGGGTGTTTTGTTTACCAAATGAGGATCGTGCAGCTGTGCCGAAAAATACTTCCGGCGTCGTAAGCGAGTAAGTGTACACGTTTTGGGTATTCTGATAACGCGTTTCTGTCACTTTTCGCATGCGGTCCTTCATCTCCTTGTAGATCGAACAGCCCCTATAGTTTGCCGTGTGGTTACCTTGGCAGTTAACGCATTTTTTCTTTTTGGGGTCTTCTTTGCTGGCTGGGCAGTAAGCCAAATTGTGGAAGTCTCCACAAGCTACACAAACTGTTCGAAGTGAACAGTATGCCCTGGTGTGTCCCTACTCCTGACAATTTGTGCATTGCACTGGGCCGTTCCTTTTATGTGGCTCTTCCACGTTGATTCTTCGGTGCAATATGTATTGCGGGTTATTTTTATTCAAGACTCTGCTGTCTGGCTCCAGCTCGACCCTGGTTGTGGCTCTTGTTTCCTGTTTATAATGTTACTGACGTTCTTTGCAGAAAACCCTTCTTCCTTGAGAGCATCGATAACTTCCTTGGCGGTTACGTCGGGCTCGATTCCTTTTAGTACCACTTGCAGGCCCTTGCTGCTTTTTAGTTGGTACGTGTAGTAGCTTTTCCTAGCTTCCTCCAGGTATTTGGATACAGCTCGGAAATGTTCTTCAGATTTGGTATGAAGCTTTGTTTCATGGATATTCCCTTTTGTGACCGGAACAACAGAAGAGTTTCCGTCCCCGGTCAGCGCAACAATTTTGTTGATTAGGGCGTTCGATATTTTCCCCCTAATGTAAATTGGTGGGGGCTTACGTTTCGGTAGGGTCTCTTGAGCCATTTCTGGTTAACTTCTGCTACAAGCTCAAATCTATTGTTGTTGGATCTTCCGGGTAGTTTATCCTCTATTTGGACACGGTTTATTTTTGACTTGTTACCTACCGCGGAATTCTGCGGGAATTTTGTTTTTGTTTTGATTTGTTGTCGTGGTTTTTGTTGCCGTTGTATTTATTGCAGTCGATTCCGAAATAATTCCCGTAGCTGTGGTTGTTGTTGTTTTTTTGGCCGTAGCTGTAGTTGTTGCTGACAAGTTTAGTGCGGATGCAGAAGTTTTACCGTTGCATGTTGTTGGTGCTCCAGGGAT
This sequence comes from Drosophila suzukii, assembly GCF_043229965.1. NCBI lineage: Eukaryota > Metazoa > Arthropoda > Insecta > Diptera > Drosophilidae > Drosophila > Drosophila suzukii. The sequence goes on along the minus strand of NC_092082.1, from coordinate 49,589,410 downwards.
CGAAACTCCACGCCGTCGGAGTGGGGGTAGCCGTAAGAAAGCATGGTGAGCAAGATCGTGCTCTTTGGCTATCGACCGACAGTAGGGTCGTTTTTTGCACTTTGCTATCACGGTTTGAGACATACGAAAAGTAACCGTCTCTTCGACTCGCGGAGCTTAGTCCCTCTTTATTTTGTTCGTAGCTCATTGAGCTTTTATTAGCGTGGCACTTACTTATTATTATAAGATAAAATAATTATGTGCTAGTATAAGTCATTACACCGATTTTGTGAGTTGAAACATAAATTGCTTAGGGTTTTAGCGTCTTTTCGCTTATTTGAAATTAAGCAGTTTAGTTTATGTGTTTTGTTTGCATTTAGTTTATCAACTTTCATTCACTTTTCGCGGAGCTCGCAAAATAATTGGTAATGGTAATGGTAATAGGAAACGTCTCCTTCACTGCGTTGCAAACCTCTGACTCAAATCATAATACCCTCTGCAAGGGTATAAAAACGGACCGGCCGAAATTTGTCTCTGAGAGCGCCGAGTGCAGGCTGATTATAAGACAAAGAAAGAGTGGGAATGTTACGTGGGCATATTAGTGCCCGAGTCCTAACAGGGACTTGGGTCAAGGGGGAGGCGTCCGATGTTCAGGCACCATTTGCCGGCATAAGCCACATCGTATATGGGTCGAGGGATCTTGGTAAGCCTCTCTCCTCTCCAACATAACGAGAACAAATATGTAAAGTGCCTGAAAAATATTGTTAGTCCGTAAAGTTCATCAGTCGTCAGTCCACATTGCCCCACAAGCTTAGCTGTCGCTTGATCGCAATACGATCGGGCTGGGTTTCGGGCATATTCCCTCCCTTTCACACATTCGTGTGTCAATCCGCTATTGTCAAGGTTGTCCCTGGAAAGTTAAATATACGTGTACCAAAATACGGCTGCTCTTAAGTATACCAATTCACTTAAACACAATATATATAGATATATATATATATATTTAATGCACACCTCCCCCCGACTCAAGATTCGTCTCTATGTGAATCTTTCCATGTGGAGGGCGTAAGTAACAGTTTCGAAGTGATCGATGCGGACCGCATGGAATGACCTCGCAAAAGGAATCTGCATACGACCATCGTTTTTTGTTCCGTGTTTTTTTTTCTTCTCCTTCTTTAGTTTGAAATGCAAGCTGTGGATATCGGAGACATAATCGCTGAAAGTTCAATGCTGTCTTTGCTTGCGTTCCATTAATCTCCTGTGTCAACGAATAGTCGTGCCGCGACCGCTTCCATCGAACTTTAGGGTCCATTTGTCCAGCCTAACATCTTTTGGCCTCGGTCCCTGAAACAATGGCTTCCGATCAATCTCCGGGTGAAGCTGGTGGCTCGACTCCGTCTCGTTGGTTCGGAACTGTCTGTGAGAAAGGGTGTCCATCCGCCTGGGTGTTCTTAACAGGTGCATCTGGCTATTGAGCATATCTTGTGTTACCGGCTCTAGGGGTAGCGTCTCTTGATACCTCAAAAAACTTTCGGTGGTATTCGGAATGGATCGGGGCGATGGGGGCAGTCCCTTCTGTTTGGGCCTCCTAGATGATGGAGACTGCCACTTGCGCCTTCAGCATTTCATTGCTCTGCCTTAAGAGCTCTATCAATCGCTGCTCCCGCCGCTCGGCAGCCTCCAAGTTGTTCTCCTCGGATCTCTGGAATTGGAGAAGCATACTTCATTTTCCTTTGGTGGTCCTAGGGACAGGTTCTCCCCACCGGCGACTCCTTCCAATTCGTTTAATTGACCCAGATTGTTTTCTTTGGACAGGGTATCTACCTGTCCTGGCTGATTTTGTGCTAGCTCCCACGGCTCTCTTTCAGGTGAATCTCCTAGCCTTGTAGCACTCGCACTCCGGGTTTGGTGATTTCAAAATTCTACGCGCATTGTTGCTCAGGTCACTTTAACAATGCTGGGTTGTAATAATACCCTTTTCCTGGCCTCTTCATTTATGTAGTTGGACCCTTTTTGTAGGCCTCCGTTTTCTTTTAGAATAACAAGATCAACGTGAAAGTTTTCTAAAATGCCCGGTCAGCGACGTAAACGCTGATTAAGTCGACAATAAATGTTTATATATTGGGGGGTGCTTTTCTCTACTCACTAGGTCTCTCTTCGGTCAAGAACAGTCCGATATTTAAGCCCCAAAATCAAAACAAAACCAGTATCCCTAACTAGGGTGCTAACCGCTTCTACACAACTGGTTTCCGCTAGGCTAACATGCCCTTACTTTCCCTTTTTCTAGTCAGCTCAAATGTTCCAAACGGAAACTGGTTGTGTTTAGATCCGGAATCTGTCCCAATTCCCCTCCCGCCAGTCATCGGAAATCAGGTTGTTTGACCGAGCATTCTCGGGCTCCACAGCCGTTTCCCATTTCTCTGGACTCGAACCAAGGAAACTACCTGACAAACTAGCCTAGTACGTCTTGGGGCGTCGGCCAGAGAAACTAAAAATCATCTAACGCCCAAATATGTCAAGGGAAACCGCAAAGACTCAAACCAATCAAACGACCCGACAAATGCCTAGTATATCGTTGGGCGTCGGCTTTGCGTACCCGCACCACAATGGCTAAATGCGTTACCGTAATGTTTGCGCTCCTGATCTTTCTGGACTCTAAACTATCAAACGACCTGGCAAATGCACAAAGCACATCTAAATTGTATTTACGTTAATATCAACAAATAGTCGGTCAGCACATAGTTATACCCGTTACTCGTAGAGTAAAAGGGTATACTTGATTCGTCGGAAAGTATGTAACAGGCAGAAGGAAGCGTTTCCGACCCCATAAAGTATATATATTCTTGATCAGGATCACTAGCCGAGTCGATCTAGCCATGTCCGTCTGTCCGTCTGTCCGTCTGTCTCTCCGTCCGGATGAACGCTGTGATCTCGGAAACTATGAGAGCTAGGCTATTGAGATTTGGCGTGCAGATTCCTGAGCTTCTTACGCAGCGCAAGTTTGTTTCAGCAATGTGCCACGCCCGCTCTTACGCCCACAAACCGCCCAAAACTGTGGCTCCTACAGTTTTGATGCTAGAATAAAAATTTTAACATAAATGTATTCTTCTCATCCATACCTATCGAGTGACTCGAAAAAAAAATTTCCACGCCCACTCTAACGCCCACAAACCGCCCAAACCTGTGACGGCCACAGTTTTCATGCTAGATAAAAAATTTTAACTGAAATGTATTGGCCTCGTCAATACCTATCGATTGATCCAAAAAAAATTTTGCCACTCCCACTCTAACGCCCATAACGCTTAAATCTGTCTACCGCCGGTAGGTGGCGTATTTAAATCTCGATTTGCTGCTTGAATATCTCCATTTCCCTTTGGTCCCTTTAGCTGAGTAACGGGTATCTGATAGTCGAGGTACTCGACTATAGCGTTCTTCCTTGTTTTATATTATTATAATAAAAAAACCTCATAATTCTTGATTTAAGGAAATTCTGGGAATTCAACGATTGTATAAGACAATAAATAAAACATCTTAAAGTCGAGACTCTATTTATTTATTTATTTATTTCGCCAACGGAATTCCTTTACTGGCTACTTGTACAATTCAACAACTTATCTACGAACTCAAATTTACAAAATAATTGACTAACCTATGCTTAAGAATTAATTTAGTTGAGAAGTAGTCCAATTGCATATCAATTGGAAGTGCGTTAGACTCATATAAGGCCCTATAGAGGTGCTCATTTTTGGAATAATTTGTCCGCCGCAGCTCGAGGAAAAAGGGATCAAAATTCCGAAGTTGTCTAGACGGGGCGTGAAAACCAACTTTCGATAGTAGTTCTGGACAGTCGATACTACCATGCACCAAATCTATTCTGAGACAAAGTCTGATTGATTGTCCTCTCAACACTGACAGTCACAGAAGTTGGGGACTTTATATTTAATAGTTTAAAGACAATAACAAATAGGTGGATGCATATTTAAAATTATTAAATTTCCCTGCTCTATAAAACAGTCAAATTACTCCTCGCAAATAAAGTTGAAAGCTTTGCCATACTTAGGCGCATCCACTCTTATACCGTAGGCATCGAGATGGTTGCCCTAATAATATTCCTTAATGAATATGAAATTCCTAACATTGTGTGCCGATTCTGTTACGTGGGCATATTAGTGCCCGAGTCCTGACTGGGACTTGGGCCGAGGGAGAGGCATCCGATGTTCAGGCACCATTTGCCGGCATAAGCCACGTCGTATTTGGGTCGAGGGATCTTGGTAAGCATCTCTCCTCTCCAACATAACGAGAAAGAATATTTAGTGCCTAAAAAAATAGTATTAGTCCGTAAAGTTCGTCAGTGTTAGTCCACACTGCCCCACAAGCTTATCTGTCGCTTGATCGCATATTATCTCACCTTCACACATTCGTGTGCCAATGGATCGTCGCGGGCAGCGCAACACGATCCCCTATTGTCAAGGTTGTCCGTTGAAAGTTGTGTCATTTTTCTTGACCTACTCCACTTCTCGCGTCAGCAATAAATTTATTGAATATTATATATCGGCGTGCGCCGTGGATGAGTAACATAATATTGGCTAATGCATATGGAAATTAATTAATTAATTAACTTATTTGTCACCTGTTAAGCTGCACGATTACAAACATTGCTCAGAGGGCTCTTCCAATTGCACACACAACTACCGCTGAAAAAAAGAGTAGTCTATAAACTTGTAGGATACTGTACGAATATTTATATATGTACGAGTATGTTTATAAGAAAGGAATCGTGTTCCGACAAACTTACCCCCTCTTTAAATCCTGGGCGGTGAGATCTCGACGCTACGGATCCTGGGCCTTGGGAAAACATTATATGGGATATATATATATAAATATACGTGGACCAAAATGCGGCTGTTCTTAAGTATACCAATTCATTAAAAAACCCAAAATATATGGATATACACTGCGCGTCATCAGATTAGCGCCCCCTGAGCATTCTCGGGTAATGTCCAATATTATCCAAACTATCAAGGCTAAAGCCATAAAACTTTTTTTGACGATACTTTTAATAATATTCTTCAAAATAAGATAAGGTACATAATGATAAGAATAACAATAATATTTTATTTATTTGAAAAGAAAATGTATACCAAAAATATGAATTTAATTTTGCGTCATCAGATTAGCGCCCCCTGCTTAAATTTAATAATTTTCACTTAATGCTTAACAACTAGTAGTGTTTTATGTTTTATCTTATTACTTACTTATTTTCTAATCAAATTAATAGTGGGTGGTCCCGCCCCCATTTTCCAGGACCTCACAGATCCTGCTGGGAAGTGACTCGTACAATTTCTCAATGTATTTTAATGATATTAAAGACCAAGCTTCTTTAATCCCGTCGATGAGCTCTAATTTCCAGACTCGTATACTTTTCTCGAGAGCCATCCCCACACGTTCTCTATTATATTTAAGTCCGGAGAGTACGGCGGCCACTCCAGGACATCAACGTTTTTGCCCTGTATCCACGATTTTACAGATCGGGCAGTGTGGACTGGAGCGTTGTCTTGTTGAAAACGCCATTTAAGATTTCCAAAACAATTTTGGAAATGTCGAAAAGCCGTTTTTAAAAGATTATTATACGCCACGGCGTTCATTTTCGAGGTGAGAAATTTTAACTCATAGGTGCCATAATAGGATATACCCGGCTATGTAAACGATCTAAAATATGTTCTTCTTTACGCATGTCATGGAAATAATAATTATAGCCGTCAGGGCCTTCTAAATTAAATTTTTTTTCATCGGAAAATACTACAAAGCGCCACTCCTTCGACCATGTCATATGCGAGCGAGTAAAATTTAGGCGCATTTCCTTTCGTAACTTATTTAGTTGTGGTTTTTTTTTTAGTTTTAGTCTTTTCAAGTGTTCTGCTTTTTGTATGACTCGTAATACCGTGGACTTGCTAGCTTCCACACCGCTTTTTTCTTTAATTTTGGTAGAAGAGTCGTGTGAATTAGACGCATGTCTAACTATAGACCGAATGTCTGCTTCGGAAAGAACTCTGTTGTTACCGCCTTTCATATTTTTACCATAGCCTTGTTTATTTATAAGAAAACTGGCTATAGTTTTTCGATGCCTTCCCATTTTTTCAGCAATTTTATGTAAGGATAAGCCGCTTTCACTAAAGGCTTCGATCTTAGATTTTTCTTCTAAAGATAGGACAGTTCCTTTACCCATTTTGATTCTCAGTTTATAAACAATTATTTAATTAATCAGCACAAAAAATTTCACAACTGTACGACAAAAATTACGCGAGATATCTAAATTTGAATTTACAGGCGCTAATCTGATGACGCAAAATCAGTGTAAGCTTATGCAGCGAAAGTAAAACAAAATAAAGAAAAAATAGATAACGGAATCTCTAACCTAACGGTATTTCTCTCAGAGAGCGACAATTTGTGCATTTTAAAAGCAACAACAAAAATTTTGAAGTTGCGTGCAATAAAAACAGAGATAGATGCAATAAAGTAAAACCAAAAGGGGGGCGCTAATCTGATGACGCGCAGTGTATAAGGCCAGAGGCATGCGACTTCTTCAACGGCTGGTGGAGAGACTCGTCTTCTCTAATTGTTCATCATGATTCGGACTTTGTCTATTGATTCGGTTGGTTTAAATGTATTTCAATGCATGTTTGAATGCTTCCAATGTTTTTTTGAGTTTCACTTGTTCTCCAATTGAATCATTTGAGTATATTGGTCTTTGGTTATGCATAAGTTACCTTTAGCTTTGGTTGGCTCTATTAACACATTTATATCGCATCACTACTTTCTCCGACGTATTCTATTGGTCGCTACGCCTCTGAACGGATGGCTCCAACAGCTGAACAAATTTCAGGAGCATGGGGATCATGGGTACTGCGGCCGCAAACATCACAACATGTCGGATGTCATCCTTATTGTTTATCCTATCCACGTTCTTTGATGACATTGGCGGTGCTGGTCCGACACATAAGATTCTTTAGAGCTGCGATTTGTGTCCTTCTCAAGGACTGTTGGATACGGTGGCTGGTCCTGGTGGCAGAAGACTCCGTGGACGACTACCCCCAGGGAAAGTCGCCTTTTCTCGGAGCTGCCGACTTTTTGTTGCAAGACCGTTTTCGTCGGTAGTCTTCTACCGATTCTCTGCTGACGTCGATAGCGGCAGAGCGTTTTATGAACAAAAAAAAACAAAAAAGCTTTTTGCAGTCTGAAATGTCACTCCCAGCCTAGTGTAGAACTAATATGGACTTTGGGCTCTTCCTTTCCGATGTCTAGATAGAATAAATTAGGGTGTTTCCTGCAATATCACTTCCACATCTATTTATTGTAAAACATTTTGAAAAATATATAATCTAAATATTCTATCATATCTTATGTGCACAATTAAGACGATTCTAAACTACACATGCATTCGCTGACGACATCCCCATCCTAAGTCGCTCGAGCAACAGTTCGGCAGATGAAAAATGCTTTCAGACTGGAGGAATAAAATAAGCGAGCACACTGTTGCTCACACATATAACATTTACCCTCAATAGACAAACGTGCCATCCCTTATTTGAATAGTACTCGGATCTCAGTATGCACCTTGACAGACTACTAACCTGGCGGAGATATATTGAATTCAAGAAACTTTAAGGTTGGGTGATTAAGCATGAAGATTCTACAAATTCATGCCTAGCGAAAGTTTGTTTCAGCACACCCACAAGGAACCGATAACGCTTAATTCTGTCTGGCGCCCAAATTTATGAAAATTTTCTTTTAGTAAAATTGAAATTTAACTTGTTGATCAATACCTATTTAAATGCTGAAAGTCGTACCAAGCGCATTGTTATTAAAAAAGTAATGATTAACTAAGTTAAACAGGCTTTGGCAAGGTCAGTAGTACCGCTACAGACTGTAGGTGCCGTGGCGTTTGCATCGGTGGTGTGCGCTAATCGAAATGCCCTGGAATTTTATTTTATTTATTTTTTTGTATTTAATATTTTTTGTAATCTTGATTTTTCTATAACAATTAAACTTCTTGGAATCTTTTAGAGCTTATTATTTAAGTTTTTGTATGTTATTTATATATTATTTATAGTTATATTTAAATTTTAAATCTCGAAAGATGTAAATTTTATATGTATGTTATGTTAATATAGATGTATATAAACATATGAGCATACTAAGTTTTTGATCATAACGAGTGGTATTTTGGAAAACGCTTTTTGAAAAAAAAAACAACCATTAATTAAGATATCTTTGAAAGTTTGTGCTCAATTTTATTGATATGCATGTCAGTAAATTTTTTAAATGACCCTCTACAGATTTGCATTAAAGGTATCATCATATCTTCAGTCGATCACAACTTATAGACATTTAAGTAATCTGTTCACTTCTATTCACAAAAAAAATGTACGTGGTGAACCGGTTTACAAAATACAAGAAAAACAAGAGAGAACGCAATAGTCGAATATCTTGACTATCAGATTCCCGTTACTCAGCTTTTAAATTGAAAATTAATAAAAGTTAATATAAAATGTTAAGATGACCGCTTAAAAAAGGCATACGCTTCGAAAATTCTAACAAGGCGCACGGGTTTCGCGACACGAGAGTTAGTCGTAGACAAATGGGAAATCAGATAGACTTACAGCGCTGTTACGTGCACAACTTTTTGGTCCTTTAAGTGCCCTCTAGTGTTTTTAAAACCCTGGGTAAACGATCTTCATTCTTTTTCGCTTATATGATTGCACTGCAGCCTCCTTCCTCCCGCGCCGTGATCTACGGTACCGTGCCTTTTCCGGAACCCGAATTGATGTACCGGTCTCTAAGATATGGTGTTATGCGCGTGAGAAGCCATATTTATAATAATTTTGTCAGGCACGATAATTAACTTATTGACCTGTACGATGAGGTAATTGTGATCATTCCTAGCCTTTGGTATCATAATAACAACAGACTTTTTCCATTTATTTTGGAAGTACCAAAATTTTGAGATCCCGTTAAATCGTTTGGATATAAAACCCACTGAACAGTTTGGAAGTTCAATTATAATTTTTGTGACTATAAACTCCCCTCCTGGAGCTTTTTTTTTGATTTCCCTTATGACATTTACTATTCCACGTGTTCGAAAGATAATCGGCTGTCTTGCAATGTCAGTTCAAAGCGACGGTAGATCGAAAGAGTTTGTGGCGGCGTTTGGCTGAAATACATTTCGTAGGTGTTAGGCAAAGGTTTCAGCTCTGTCTTTGTCGCTACGGGCCCAAGTACCCGGAAAGCTTAAATTTATGTGAGCTCTCCACAAGGTATGCCTTGTACTAGTCGGCGATAATTTCTCAATGTTTCTCAAAAGTTGCTTCGAATGTCGTTACGTCGTATTTCCCGAACAAGTTGTTCGACTTGCAGATTAGTTTTGTAATGGTTGCTACGCACAGTCGTATCTTGATTTCAGGAAATCGGCCCATTAGTTTATGTCATTCTTGGTGTTGAGCTGTGCAGTTAAATCGATGTGGGCACTAACGTACTTCTCGTACTTTAGTCAGTTAGTTCTATGTGACGTCAGCCTGTAGGGGTTCTAAATTATTTCTGGTCTTGAAGAAGAGTTATTAAGACCTGCGAGGGGTCCGATGATAAGTTCAATAGTGATTTCGAGAGTATTCGATTTTTTGGGATTTTCTTTGTCAAAGCGAAGACAATTTAGTTCGGAACTTTTCTTGGCCAGTATAAAGGGCTTTAGAGCTCCTTTATCTTCTAAGTTGGCAGCATATTTGATATTCCCTTTGGGGGTCCGAGGTGTAGATTCTTCCCACCGACGGCTCATTCCAATTCGTTTAATTGGTCCAGATTGTTTTCTTCCAACAGGGTATCTATTCACCTATAAAGTGAATCGCTTGGCCTTGGAACGCTCGCATTCCGAGGTTGGTGATTCTCTCCGCGCGTTGTTGCTTTGGTCACTCTTTCGTTGCTGGGTTGGATTTAGCGTCGCTTGTGATCGCTGGCGTCGCTTGTGTTATCTTGTGCTCTGTGATTTTTGTCAGTTTGTCATTAATATCTGTGATACTGGTGCCTTGCTTTGTGACTTAGTCCAACAAAACCAGCCGTGCTTGTGTCTGTTTATGTTTAATTGTCTATTTTATTGTAGCAACAAAACCAAACTCTGTTTTTAGCCTGTGCATTTTGTTAATGTAGCTTCTTTACGCTGTGGTGCATTTGTTTCAATAGCTTTTGTTGTTGTTTCCCATAACGTTCTGTAATCTCTCTCCCGTTTCTTGTCGTTTAAGCTGTTGTCGTGTATATTTTGTTTGTGTTTCGCAAGCCACGCTCAGTCGATAGCCACTCTGTCGCGCTCTCTTGCTCTCCCTCGCTCTCGCAGTCTCTACGCGCTCTTATATTTTTGTGTTCTTGTGTGTCTACATTTTTAGTGTTTGATCCCAGTGTCAAATTATGTGAGGAATTTATAATTCTTTTGGATTTTAATATTATAAATAATCTTTTTTTTTCTTATACTAAAATACTTTACAAAATGGCTCTCTTTTGTTCCAAAAAAGATTGTCAGCTTGGAACGTCACCCAATGACGTTTTTATTTACTGTCGTCTCTGCAACATAGACATACATCCGACTTGTTGGCAGAGTAAAAGACTATATTGATCTGCATGTTGGTTTTTAGTGGACTTGTCCTTCATGCGTTGAAATAGACCGTGATTTGGATGGCTATGTGGCGCTGATCAATGATCGTTTTCAGAAACTGTTTGATAAACTTATGAGTGTAGTTACTGATTTCAAAGAGTTAAGGGCCGACTTTGATAATAAACAAGGAAGAACGCTATAGTCGAGTACCTCGACTATCAGATACCTGTTACTCAGATAATGGGACCAAAGGGAAATGTCGATATGCAAGCAGCAAAGCGAGATTGAAATGCGCCACCTACCGGTGGTAGACAGATTTAAGCGTTATGGGCGTTAGAGTGGGTGTGGCAAATTTTTTTTGTGTCAATCGATAGGTATTGATTGGAAAAACAAATTTCAGCTAAAATTTTTATTTTAGCATCAAAACCGTAGAAGCCACCGTTTTGGGCGGCTTGTGGGCGTTAGAGTGGGCGTGGCACTCTGCTGAAACAAACTTGCGCTGCGTAAGAAGCTCCGGAATCTGAACGCCAAATCTCAATAGCCTAGCTCCCATAGTTTCCGAGATCTCAGCGTTCATCCGGACAGACGGACATGGCTAGATCGACTCGGCTAGTGATCCTGATCCTGATATATATACTTTATGGGGTCGGAAACGCTTCCTTCTGCCTGTTACATACTTTCCGACGAATCAAGTATACCCTTTTACTCTACGAGTAACGGGTATTAAATTGTCAGTAGGGTCACCTGAACGCAAAAAGACCGCTCCTTTGAAACCTGTTGAAGTAAAGGCATTAGTCCCAAGCCCTAACTTAGCTTCAAATATTTTTACCCGATAACGGCAGCTATGTCGGCATCCACTGGCGCTAGGGACCTAAAGCTTCATTGCCATGGTACCCATAGGTACCAAAAGCTCTGGAGGAGTTCCTGTTTCTTCTAGTCGGCCTAAGGGGTCAAACACGACGCAGCTTTCTGTGCCCACAGGTGAAGATAGCTCTATAGGAGTCCCTGGTCTCGATAATCTGACGAACGATATTCAGATTCTTGGTGACGGAAGAAAGAGAGTCTCGGTTATTACATATAGGAAGCAATTATTTGTGTCTCGTTTAACACCTCAAAACATCACAGTGGAGGAGTTTAAATTATCATATGTTCGTAGGATATCATCATTTAAGATATTTGCTCCTCCTCAAGTATTTAATGTACTAAATTCTAAAAGTTTTTGGCTTAATGATGAATTGGTCTTTAAAGAATTTCTTCCAAACAGACGGAGAACTAATAATAGGCCTTCCAAGGTAGTACCTGTGCCAAATAAATGAGCAGTTTATTTTTGGTCTATCAAAATGTTAGAGGACTTAATATGAAGCTACCTAAGCTTTATGCTGGCTCCTACGCCGTTTCTGAAAACATTTTGGCCTTTACTGAGACCTGTCTGAAACTGGAGATATCAGACTCTGAAGTTCTGTGGAACAGTTTAAGTACGTATAGAACTCATCACTCTCCTCGTTAGGGGGGTGGGGTGCTGATTGCCTATACTTTATTAATCGCAATGATATAGCATTCGTTAGTATTAAAGTCGGGTAGGCCATCCGATTTTTCAAGATTCTTAACACTCATTGCTATTCCATGTATTTTAACCGATGTAAATTTGAATTTTCAAAAGATCCGAGGCAGTTTTATAACTTTGTTCATGCTAAGCGAAAGTCTTGAGCATTGCCATCATCAGTACGAATAAACTTTATTGAGGCATCTACGGATCCCGAAATTGCAGATTTATTTGCTGAATTCTTCCAATCTACTTATAGTTCTGTTTCTTGCTCTAATTCTAGCTACCCAAATCACTTAAACAGGGAAAATTGTATTTTTATACCCGTTACTCGTAAAGTAAAAGGGTATACTAGATTCGTCGGAAAGTATGTAACAGGAAGAAGGAAGCGTTTCCAACCCCATAAAGTATATATATTCTTGATTAGAATCACTAACCGAGTCGATCTAGCCATCTCAGTCTGTCCGTCTGTCCGTCTGTCCGGATGAACGCTGAGATCTTGGAAACTATAAATGCTAGGCTATTGAGATTTGGCGTGCAGATTCCTGAGCTTCTTACACAGCGTAAGTTTGTTTGTGGCTCCTACAGTTTTGATGCTAGAATAAAAATTTTAACAGAAGTGTATTGCTCTCATCAATACCTATCGATTGACCCAATTGCCACGATTGCCACGCCCACTCTAACGCCCACAAACCGCCCAAGCCTGTGACGCCCACAGTTTTCATGCTAGATAAAAGATTTTAACTGTAATGTATTGGTCTCGTCAATACCTATCGATTGATCAAAAAAAAAATTTGCCATGCCCACTCTAACGCCCATAACGCTTAAATCTGTCTACCGCCGGTAGGTGGCGTATTTTAATCTCCATTTGCTGCTTGCATATCTCCATTTCCCTTTGGTCCCTTTAGCTGAGTAACGGGTATCTGATAGTCGAGGTACTCACTATAGCGTTCTTTTTTGTTTCTCCTGTAATTACCGAAAATTCTCTTTTAAGTGATTTAGAAACTATAACGCTAACCTATTCTCCGGGGCCAGATGTACTACCTGGGTGTGTGCCTAAGTTTTGTGCCCGAACTATTTGTAAGCCCATTCTTAAACTCTTTCATTGGTCTATTTCATCTTCTGTTAATCTGTTAACTTGGATTTCAAGTTAGCCAGATGCCGAAGTTCTTGATCTTCACGGGCGACGTCTCGTACACCTGCTTGATGGACACGATCTCGCCGGTGGTCTTCTTGAACTTCTTCAGCTGGCGCAGGAAGTACCAGAAACGGGACTTGGCCACGATGTTGTCGGGAGCGAAGATGCGCATCTTGTAGAGCGGCGTCTGGGGCTCCTTCTCGCTGGGCAGCTTGCGGCCCACGACCTCGTACTCCTTCAACAATCCCTTGGTTCTCATGTTGGACGTTCACGCGAAAAGGAAACGGAAAAAAAATGATCTTCCCTCTGTTAAGCTTTTAAGCTAGTAGTATGGAAATACGGATTCCGGGGACAATTTTCATATTAATGAACCCCGCCCCCGTACTGATTGGCATATTAATGATCCCGCCCCTCACTAATTAGCATATTAATGGCCCCCACCTTCTCACTAATGTATGCGGGTTGTGGGTAAATTAGCATAATCCATAAATTAACTGATTTTAAAAGGCTTAGATGCCATAAAAATGCCATAAAGAGTATACTAAATTGCCCCCACTCCCACCCCACCATGTAACAATAGTGATCACGTGACCTTTTTCCCCATTATACGCAAATAATATTCAGCAGGTGTTGCTGTACCCGGGAGAAAGGTCGCACACTTTTCCCACATGCCCATGTGACAATATTGATCATATATCCTTTCCCTCATTATCAGCAATTAATATTCAGCAGGTGTTGCTGTGCACGTGAGAAAGGTCGCAAGCCCAAAACATCTAAAGATGGTCGCCTTAGAGGAACATGTCCTATCAAGTTGGGGAATAACGTTTCCTGTGATTGTAAAACTAATTTAGAAATCAAAAGAAACATTTCAAACAAACATTTTCTTTCGCCCCAGAACGTTTAACTGGTGAATTGTCTAAGATCTCTCCTTTCCACAAACTGGTCATAAACATGTCATAAGGGGAAAGCAAGAGCTACCCGAACATGCGTACCTGTCCATTACCTAACCGGAATAAAAGGGACACATGCATAAGCCCGAAGGCGCACGCCCATTGACAAGATCACGCTAACGACCTCACGACTGACTACTAGATTTAATACGTCCCGACCGCGCAACAACTCGCAAGTAGACGACATATCTCACTCAAGGAAATATTTTTCATTTTCCGTACCTGTAATTTTAACTCGAAATAAAATGTCAGAAGTTTATTCTGTAGCATAATAATACATTTATTCATTTATGTTTGTATTGCGAACATGTTATTTTATATATTAAAATTTATTTTCTGGCTTCGTTACGGCGATTTGCATAAAAGAGGCAGGAGCACGTTTCGGACGTCAATTCAGGATTACAAAATGTAAAGTGTTCACCATAATTCGTAGTTTTGAGATCATGTCCACCTCGATTCATGAACATAGTTTTAGTGTTTAGAAAGTATTGAAAATGCTGACCAATTATCTGTCCTTTAAATTGTTCAATAAATAGGTCAATTTCATCATGACATTTCATTTTATTAATTTCTTGTTGATCTTTACACATCTACTCTCAACTTTAAAATGATGTATACAAATTATGTTATTGTTTTGAAACTCCTTTTAAAAAATGGCAAAAAAATGTATGCATTGTTAAGGGTACAAACACCGCCCTGAAGGTGTGCATCACAATAGGGAAACCGATTTCTTTTAAACCTGTTTTATGACGGAAGGCCCATTTCCCCGATATTATTGAGTTGACGACTCCCAAAAAACGTCTGTAGAAATCATTTGTTTTCCATTCCCTTACAAATAATTTGTTTTCCGCTTGTAATTGTCCTTAAATACTTTCGCGTTTGTGAAAAACTGTTTTCTCCATCGTTCCAAAAAATTTGGTGAAGTGTATTGGTTAACCAAATTGCAGTCTTTCGAGATTTTGTATTTAGAAAAGTAAAATCATATGGTGGTTGTATGACTTTCTTGTCTTCAGTTCTATTGAAATTCTCACGTCAATAGGACCAGTTTTCACTGATTCGTCTTACTATGAAAAATCAACCACAATAATAGTGGTTGTGATTGACGATTATAGTAACTAGATTGAAATCTTGTATACATTTCATAAAGGTGAGCATACTGATTCTTACTAAAATCAACATTCAGATTATCATATGAATATGACTCAGAATTCAAGTGAACTTTCAAGTTTGATAAATTATTTGTGATAAGTTCTCCATTAAGTATAAATCCAATTATTACAAATCTTGGTTTTTCGCGGTTAGCCGACAATTTCACATTCCAGCTGTGTTGACTCCCATACCCCAATTTGGGGTTAGCATATAAAGACCAACTCCGGAATGCGATTTGTAGGTTTACACCAATTTCATCTTAATTTTTTTGCAAAATCGCTCGGAGTTACATGAGGAATTTTCCAGGTTGTATTCGTCATTTCCAGTTGGCGCCAGCGGGCGTCGCCTGTCTTTCTTGTGGCCCTTTTGGAGGGTTCATTCGGGTGCTCGTTCGGCGCGTGGATGGTGGGGCTAGTTGAGCTGCGGATACTCCAGCCACAGTCGGCTGGCTTATCCTTCGTCAAGGCTCCGTTTGCGCTGCAGCATCTCTCCTCCAGACGGGCGTTGTCTGCTGTTCCTTATCGGCGCTCTGCAAGCTTCGAGAGCATTTCGAGCACACGATATCAGCATCAGGCCGTTCTCCCTGATGCTGTCGTCCTTGCCGCCCCCTCTGTTCGCCTCTAGGATGCTCGTGTGAAGCGCCTTCATGCGCACGAACGTCTCTCTCGTGGCTACGGTTATATGGCGTGCCGTTTTGTCCATCATCTTGGTGGACATCTCCTGCAGGAGCTTCCACAGCTCCAAGAGATCCTCAAGGCAGGTTGCCTCGTGGGAGGCCTTGCTCCTTTTGGCCGGCGTTGTCCTCTGCGCGTTTGCTGGGCTTGCAGGATCACGCGTCCGCTTAGGGGTTTCCTTCACTTCCTCAGCATCTCCAATCAGCTCACCAACTTGGGTTGACGAAGGTGCCGGCGAGCGGGCGAGCTTGCTGCCCCTCCTAAATGCCGCTGCAGCTCCATCGGTTCCCTCTTCCCTCGGATGGCGGGGAGATCTTACCACTACTGGTCTGCCCACAAAAGCGTTTTCAGCCTCCTTCATCTCAGGCTTCCCGGCTTGCTCGAGGGACGCTCCCGCGCTGACCACAGATTTCTTCTTGGCTTACGACGGGGGATATACCGACCCTTTTCGGTCCCCAGTGCCCCTTTTGATAGGCATCCGTCGCGGCGGAAGGGTTGGAATTTAGCCCGATCCTTGGCCTTCAGCCCTTTGCCGTCCCTGTATCCAGGTCCAGAGTTTGGAGAATTTCGAATATTCAAAACACAGAGAGGGCCCGCGTTTATGGCGCTTTCCAACACTATGTGCTGTTAAGCGTGGGGATCCACGCTGTTAAGCTGCTACGCCCCACGTTGTTCAGCACTGGCCGGAACAGTGCCCTGGTACGTACCTCTAGTCCCGGAGTGTCTCTCACTATACACAGTTCACTTTATAGGTAACGACCGTCGCTACACTGACTTTAAACTACAAAACTTCAGAGCGTTCTCGACTATGCAACCGCCTTCACCAACCTGTCCTGTACTGTGTACCCGAATAGGTTGTGTAGGAGTGTGAGAGGGGTGTTTTGTCATGCGTAGGAATTTGTAAAACTATATTTAGGCGGAGGAGGAGGAGGAGGGGAAGTTGTTTTATTATGCGTGGACGTTTTGTTGATTCAATTAGGGTTGTAGATGACATCTGTTAGTGTAACCTGTCTACGGTCTTCTGGTCAAAAGGTGTTGGTTTGAGGGATATTAGACCGCATACTTTTGTGGTGTGAAACAAGCGTGAGTTCGATATCCTCCTCCTCTTTAGTGAGCATTAGATGGGAAAGTGAGCATAAATATCTAAAGTATGTTGCTTCTAACTTGTATTAAGTTAGTGGAGGTGGAGGTGGTAATGGTGGTAGTTCCTAACAGAATATACACAAAAACAAATGAGATCGTTTATTTAGTCAAATACGTTTTTATTTAATCATATTCGTGTTAAATTAGTTTCCAATGAGTTTTTTAAATAAATTAATGTATCTTTCTATCAATTTTAAATCATCTTCATTTTTCTTTTCAACATGCATACACTTGCAAGTGTCAGGTCCAACTTTACAATCATCATATGCCCATGCACAGGATGATAGGTGCTCTCCGTACTTGGAATAAATTACTGGGGTGGCTTCTACATCTTTAAAAAATGTATGAAATGATTTCAATTTCGTAACATGTGCCTTGAAGATCTCATTTCCATACTCCTTTAAGAACTCTTTCATTTTTGAGGAAATCATTTTTTTCTTTCAACGTAATAGTCTGAATGTTTATCTTAAACTAAAGTTTGGTAGAGATAAATCATTGTATTATACTTAGAAGACAGATGTTAAAAAATACAACAGTTGATGATAGACCCACCCTCGAAAGCAAATTCAAAACAATAGAAAATTTTTTTTTTGGGCTTTCTCTTTATTTTAGAAATGAAAACAAGCACAAGTTTCTATATTATCATTAGAAAATTTACATAAATTTAAATGTTCTCCAAATGTTGTTTTTATAAACTCCTTTACGTCAATACCCATGAACATGTTCCTTGACTCCAGTAGTAAGTCCTCTTTTGAAATCATATTTCCAAATGTATTAATAAAAAAATTAATTTTATTTACTTAAGAAGAATAAGTCGGTATAATAAGATTGTTACTACAATCTGTTATTTCGTAAACTTATTTTCCCGACTCTCAAAATGTGAATGAATGGTGAGAAGGTGTTTAGGAGTTTTCGTTTGTGTAAATGTTTAAGATTTTATGAGCATTGTTGAGAGAGCAGACACCATCCCGAGCATGTAATGAACAATATGGAAAGTGATTTCCATCCATTAGTTTTAAGGAGGGACAACAAATTCCATCAATGCTAATTACATCATCAATTTTTAAAAATTTTTGTAGGAACAATCTTGTTTGGTATCCCTCACAAACTATTTCCTTTTTTCTAATTATTTCTCTTAAATACATTTTTGTGTTTCTTTGAAAAAGTATACTCCATCATTCCAATAAATTTTATGATGTTGTTTTGTTAGCCAAGTGGCTGTTTTTCTACATTTTTTATTCCATTCAACAAAATCATGTGGAGAGTGTATGATAAAACTAGAATTCAAGATTGTTTCGTTTTTGAATACGACTCCAATTTCTTTTAGAATAAATTTATTATTATTCCCAAGAAATCCTTGTACATCAATTGAAACAATGTCTTCCCACATGATTGATTGATTGATTGTTAGACAATCCGCTGAACTAGACTATTCAACGGGTTATACTCAACTAAACGCAATATACTTGAACATTTTCGATAGTGGGCTTAGCAGTTCAATTGAAATCCTAACATCAATGGGTCCCGATTTAACCATTTCATTTTGATAAGTCTATTACGGTAATAGGAGCTTTAGTTTTAAACTCTGTAGGTGATAGTAAAGGAGATTCACTTCGGTTATAGTAGCTAGTTTGAAACTTGCAATACATTTCATATAGGTAAGCAAATCGATCTTTTTCAAAGTCCAAGTTTAAGTCATCGTGGGGATATCTTTCAGAGTTTAGATTTCTTTAATTGTTTAGATTTAGATTTCTTAAATTGTTTGTAATCAGATGGTGGTTATCTTTAAGTCCAATTAAAGCAAATTGTGGACGTTCTCGTTTAGCAGCTAATTTAACATACCAAACATGATCTGTGCCATCATGATTCCAATTGGTAGATTGGTTCCACTTTTTATAATATCATACATTTTAATTTTTGTTGAATCGCTGGGTGTTATATGACGAATTTTCCATGTAATATTATTCATATTGAGATGATATTTTCCGACTAATTGTGCATTCTCAAATTTATCTTGCTCAAGTACATCATTAAAATTTTTTTGATCTTAAAAGTACTAGTTCATGTTTACAATGTACTAATACTTTTTGAAATCCTCAGCAAATCCAAGTATATTTTCAAGGGGTATTAAAAAGTTGAAGTGGGTGCTTAAATAGAAATCGGATTCTCCACTCCATCCAGAATTGTAAAGTCTCTTGCTTTCAAATTTATTTAAAGAAACAAAGTTTTTTATTGTAGAAGTAAACCACTTAATCTTGTTCTATCTATCTCAACACCATTTATTTCATAGCGTATTTCATCAAAAAAGTATGCCATACAATTATTTCTCATCCTCCCAATAACATTTTGAGTTTCTAGGGCTCCCCCTTCCTTAATTAGGGTAATATCTCCTTGAAAATTTAGAAGACTCTCATGGGGAAGTACATATACATCTTGATTTTGGATTGTAATTCTTATCTCATCATTTGGTTTAAATGATTGTTTATACGGTTAATAACTGTGATATTCTTTCTATGATATACTATCATCGGAGAAGGGTTTTTCGCGTACTGCCAATATTTCATTCAAGCCCATAACTTTAGTTAAGCACTTTGAAGCCCAATTATTTAAGAATTAACTTATTTTTTAATGTAAGTGTTTGTCTCTTTGGTTTCGATCCTCTTCCTATAACTTTATGTTTCAAAATGTGCTGATGATGGTAATTACCACCTCTTTTATTGTATATAATCAATGTATTAATCTTAAATGTAAACGAATTGTATAGTTTTCACCGCGTAAATTTATTAGTTCACAGTTCTGATCAGTTATGTGTACATAGAGTGTACTTGTTTCTCTAGTCTTTCTCTAGTATTTCTCACTGGTAAGTAAATAAGATTGTGTGGTATGATATTCATTTTATACCCCGGTAGAACAATAATTCCAAATTCGTATAAATAATGATCTTGTCTACTATCAATATATGATCCGCTTACAATATTACATACTAAGCGTTTTGTGATTATTTTTAAAATGTTGACAGGTTGATCAGATATACATGTTTTTTTCAAGTCGGGGTAAACTATTTTTTTATTGAAACCAAGCAATTGTCCAATGGAGTTGTTTCTATTAAATTAAATATGTTCCTTGGTAGTTGTAATATGAACTTGAAGTATGTTATTATTACTCTCCATTTGAAATGTTTTCTCAAGATCATAAACTTTTAGTTTATTTTTTAGAAAATCATAAATATCATTGAGTTCATATGATCCTATTGGAAGTTGAATTACTTTATCACCAATATGAAAGAGACTATTATTTATATCAACATTGGGTATAGAGTTGTACATATAAAAGTCAATGAGTGCACACTCATATGCACCATTTGTCAGTTCAATGGGTGGGAAATAAGAAGTGTTTGTAATGCCATTGCCATTTAATGTAAGAGTTAATGATCTACTCATTTTGGAATCTAATAATGTACTGTGAAAATATAGCTACAATAATGAAACTTATATTCTCAAAAAATTATAAATTTTTTTTTCCATATTGTTATCTTTACTTATTATGAGGAATCCGTATCTATCACTCCAACACTTTTGACAAGTTTTCATAAATGAATCATAGGTCATATCAATATTTACATGGTCACGTTATCACGTATTAGATGTTTTGGAATATGACTATATGTTTAACATAGGTAAAAAGAATCTATATTTTTATGACGTCCCATACAGAAATCTGAACGAATGTTGTTTTGTTTTTCACAAGCAACATCGTCAAAAATCATAATATAGTTTTATTTAGCCTTAGCGGGTGGTAAAACTCATCATTTTGTGAGAACGTATAATATCCCATTCCCTTTATCGGTTTAATTAGTTTCTCTAAATACTCACACTTTGGTTGATATAAACTATTTGAGAATACATATATATTCTCAAATTTAGGCTCGTTTGGACTTTCAATAAGACTGAGCATAACATTTGTTTTTCCACAGTTTGAGGCACCGGCAACCAACGCTCTTATTGTATTGGGTAATAAAGAACTATGTCGTGGAACTGAATTTGTTAATGAATGATCACCACCCTCGATATTTCTAACACAGATTTCTTGTTTTTGACGTATTAAACGCATATTCACGTATGTAATGTAGTTCATTCGATGAGAAATGGTCCTTGATTAAAAATTATATAAAATAAAGCTCAATATAAAGCTCAAACTTGAAACGGGGTAGTGGTATTATCAACAAAATAAATAACACTTTTCCATTTGAAGCACATATTCCTGGTTATAATTTTTGTGGACCTGAAACAGTAGTATTGCAGAGAAAACAGCAGCATACTTGATTACAATTATTATGAAAACAAAAATGAAATTCGGAATGGGTGTGAAAAAGGGAACAAAGAGAAAGTGTAAGAAAAAGAAATCAAAAGTAAAAAATTTTTCAAATGTTATCCAAACAGGAATACGGACATTGAAAACTCGGAAGGCACTAGCTCTAATGAGTACGATTAAGGTTGCGCGTAAAGCAGTCAATAAATCAATTGGTAGAAATAAAAATAAAATTAAGACTCCTCGTATTATTATTGTACCGGAAATTTGTGGTTTTTTACCTATTGTACCCATTTTGACTGCACTAAGTGCAATAGGTAGTCTCGCCTTTGGTAGTTCAGCCATTGCTAAAACTATCAATAATGCAAATATGGGGGAAAAACAATTAGAAAATAGTAAACGACATTATAAAAAAATGGAAAGTATTAAGGAAAGTATTATTAGAAAAGGTTATGGATTATATCCTAATCCATTTAGAGGAAATCCAAAAAAACGAATTACTAAGCTACCTAAAAAACCTCTTTCAAATTTCGAAATTTTGAATTTTGCTCAAAAGTACATTCCACATTTCCGAGGTGTGTTTATGAGAGACTCACTACCAAAATCTTCTTGTAGAGAAGAGTCAGGAATTATAAACCTAGATGATAGTTCATCAAATGGTACACATTGGGTAGCATATAACAAAAATAAAAAAAGTATACATTACCTTGATAGTTTTGGAAATTTACAACCCCCAAAAGAAATTGTGAAATACTTGGGGAATAACATTAACATAACTATGAGAGAAAACAAGCCTCTAATAGTACCAACTGAGGACACCTGTCCCTCCAATTCTTACTCTATATCCCTACTTAATTTTTTCTTTATTATCAAGTAATTTCTCTATGATTCTTGAAACCCACCCTATTTACATGCGACATGATTGGTCGATTCTAAATCAAGAATGAGATAGAAAAGGGAGGGTTAGTTTACCTTAAGGTATAAAAACTCGATCAAATGTTATTCTAACTCACATTTAAAAACCACCTGCAAACAGACTCAACCTAAAAGTTTCAAGCTAAAACGTTCTCAACCAAAAGTTTCAACCTAAAAAATCTTGCAAACATCAAAAACAGTTAAAACAGTATAACAACAACATCAAAAACAGCTGCAACTGCTAAAAACAGCTGAAAACAACAACATCAAAAACAGCTACAACAGTAGGATGTATTTGAATGTTCTGGATCACTTTTTATTGTATGTTCTGGATCAGAATTGTTGTCGCTGGTGTGGGCGCTTATCGCGAGCGGAAGTTGTTGTTGTTGCTGGGGGGCGGGGGTGTTCTGGAGTGTGCTGGAGTGTTTTGGATTGTTGTGGAACTCTCTGGGGGCCGCGCTAACTTCCCCTTCAGCTGCCCCCTCCCCGCTTGTCCGCGGAGTTCGCGACCGCGCTCACTCCCCCTCCCACTTCCCCTCCCTCTTGTCCACGGAAACGATATATAAAGCGCCAAGTGTAGTACGATTAACCAGTCCACGTCCAGTCCAGTAGGAACCGTAACACGATGTCTCAATCGACTAATTCTACACAAGCAGAGGAGCTCGTTAGCAAAATTACGCTTGTTGAGCATAGTGAAAACCTACAGAGAACAGAAGAGCATGCTAATAGCTTGACAAGCAGCGACCAAAAGTACAAAACCACTTGTCCTCCTACTGCTGCATTAAGAGTAATAAACAAGTTGGAGCAAAGAAGAGCCACCAATGTAATTCAAAGCGTGGCAGCGAAAATGAGAGAACTAAAAATAGATAATTGGACGATAGCAGGAGGTTTTGCTACTTATGTACTGGGATATACAAACCACTTCGAGGATATTGACGTCTTCTATGCAGCACAAAAACGTGGACGTGAAGTTATTGAAGTCGAGGATTGCGACTTCAATATTGATCTAGTTGCTTTTAAACTAGATCCAAAATTGAATAATTTGCAGTTTATAACGGCTTTCCTACTAAGTTTCGACCTGCCTATTTGTCGTGCTGCGCTCCTACTTGACGGAGATAAAATACGCGTTTTAAATTTAACGCAGTATACTTTGATGCATAAACCAGTGTGGAGGAAAACCCCTGCTCGCGAAGCTAAATACAGAGAACGCATGCGAGAAAATACAATTAAATTGAGCGCAAAAGAAGAACTAATAACCGAAGCAATAGTACTTGCCAATTTACAAACGGGCATTTCACTCGACGATTTTCTATATCCAACAAAATAATTCAACTATAAATAGCATCCACAATATTTACTGGGAAATATTATTCCACTATTAATATATTAACCACAATTATTATACTTATATTGTTCACGTATTAAACAAATATATTAACCACAATTATATTGTCCAACACACTTATTCTAATATAATATATTGTACAAGTATTAAATAAATATATATTAACCACAATTAATCTACTAAATACTTTGTGAATTATTACCGTCTATCAAGTCTCTCTCCCAAATCCTGATACCGTTGCATTAATATATATACTCCTACCTTAAATCGTTTTCTAATGTTACGTGATATCTACATATCAGTATCTGATATATGTGCTCCTACTGCCATTAATTTTCTCATGTTTCTTAAGGTTTTTAGTTCAAAGTCTGGTAGAATATCTTCATATTCAAAACAAAATTCGTCAATTTCTTTTTTTAATTCGTCCACATCATCTGTATTGACACAGGTCTCTACCTCGTAACTGCTCATTTCTTTTTTTAATCTGTAACTCGCACCGTAAATGTCGTCATCGTCTTCGATAATAATTTTAGGATTTTTTGTCAAGTTTTCGCGCAAAAAGCGATAGCGTTGCATTAGGTTGAAGGCTCCCCACATAAATTGCCCCCTGATGGGCCGTAAGGCTCTATAGTCTCCTGGCGTCAGTACTGTTCCTACTGTCAACATTTTTTTAATGGTGCGTAAGGTTCTTAGGTCGCTGCTAGATATAACATCATCGTAGTCCCTACGAAATTCTTCAATTTCGTCCTTTAATTCTAGCATTTCTTTATCGGCAACATCAACTACGTCTTCAATGTTGTTAGATGCTCGTTTAGCAAGAGAGCTAACAATGGTAGTGTGGTGGTAGTGTTGGTGGATCTAAGCATCTTGTTGGGTCGCGGATCTTCCTTTTCAGCAGCAGCAGCAGCACCAGCAGCAGTACTATCTTCAGTATCAGCACCTTCACCATCAATGTTAGAGTTAGAAACTTGCGTTTTGGGGTCCTTTATTTTTTTTGATAAATAAAAAAAGAGATGAAGAATAAATTGTAATTTTACATTTTTTTTTTTTATTGTCTAGGCGCAGCAGGTATGGTTATGGTGGAGACCTACGTTATCATCCTCAATGGTGTCCTCAGGAACTTGAGTTAAGATCGGGAAGACATCGTTGTCTTCTTTTTCTTCTTCTTCTTCTGAGCTTACGTAATTGGGGGTGTTGTAACACACGCATTTAGCACTGCCGCATCGAAGCATTTTCAGTAGAGGTTTTTTGCTGATCCAACCGGATGAACCGGATGCTTCTTCTGCTCCTACTACTACTTTCTTGAATTTGATCGTTTGGGTTTTTGTTTGGGCCTCCATGTTTTCTGCTTGCTTAGTTTTGGTTCTAAGTCTGGATGTTGTTGGTGGTGGTGGTGGTGGATTATATTGTTCACGTACTTAAGCAATGTACGTCAATTATGAACTGCCTTTAAATTTGGCTGCCGAGCGCTATTTATTGAAAATTTTTTTTTTCTGATTGGTTGTATGAGGATGCTATATTAGTTCTCTCTCACAATCACTTGCAATACGAAGTATGTGTTTTTTGTTTGTTTGCTTGTTTGATATGCCTTTTGAACACCGGATGTGTGATAACTGCATCCAATGCAAAAAAAACAAAGAAGAACGCTATAGTCGAGTACCTCGACTATCAGATACCCGTTACTTAGCCAATGGGACCAAAGGGAAATGGAGATATGCAAGCAGCAAAGCGAGATTGAAATGCGCCACTTACCCGTGATCTCAATATGTGGTTATGTGGGCAGTAGACAGATCGCTTGCAAATACTTCTGCTATTTTGAAATCACTCTGAGCACAAGTGCCATCGCTTCGTTTAAGGGAAAACCTGTGAAGGCGTTGCCTTTTTAGCTTACGTGTTCATTACTATATTGAGAATCCATGATCTTGGTTGGGACCAATGGCACTGAGATAATTCACAAACATTCTGATTTGGTCAATCGGAGGACTTTTCTGAGTTCTGACACGGCAGTCTTGTACCTTACCAAGACCAGGGTATGCCTTGTCCCCATCCAAACGCGGCAATGTGTACGACCTTTTCTGGCCAAGACTGCAATTTCAGATTTCGAAGAAGCCCATGTTAGTGGCGGAATAGGTACACTTCCAGCAGGAAGGGCAGCTTGATGGAGCTTGTCTACCAAAACCTGAGCAATGGAATCAACGTCATCCGTAGTGACAAACGGAGGGTTTTCTTCAGTCAAAGCAGTGAGCTTGGCACTGAAACTTCTAATATCGGAGCCCCGACGTAAAAGCCTATTTTTGGCAATGACGTTATAGGCAGCAACAGAGAAATATATCAGGAGAGGAATATATCAGAGGAAAGGCCCTAACACACAGAGATGGATGGGTGGCTGCGCGGGATACCTCTGTACACTGCAAAATCAATGGGAGTCGGAAGATGATCATTGATCATGGATGATGCAGGGATGAGCAAGAGACAACAGACATCAGAGTGTCAGAGCGACGGCTACCCAGAGCCGAAAAGGCGCAGAAGGCTGTCCAGAAGGACAGTAAGCTGTGTTAAACGAAATTCTTCCTAACGACGTGACCAAATTGAGCTGCCATGGCAATGGCTTGCAGGTGAGGCTCAGTTATTGTGGTGCTCAGGTGATAGTCCAGGGACGGTTTGTTAATGACAGCAGCTCCACCACTATTTCTATCATCGGGGTGGTTGCCGCAGTGCACAGCATATCCATGGAATCGAAAGAAAGAACGGCTGGTAAAATTTGTATCTGAGATTAACAAAATGTCAATGTTACGTTCCTGGAGGAGATGCTCAAACTCTAAGGATTTGCTAACTAAATTGTTAGCGTTTCAAATTATGGAACTTAATCCGTAGTTAGTCATTGCGGCGCGTTGACTCTACGCCGTGCTTAGACGTCACGTTCTGTAACATTTGCAGCGTCGACGTCATGAATGACATCATTTGATCAAAGCGTTCCAGCAGTTTTTCAATTGTCGCCGCTAAGGCATTCAGCAGCCTCTTGCTGCTTATGTAAATTATTAATAAATTCCAAGATCCTGTCCTGAGCAGGTTGTAGTAGCATTTTCAAAGTTAGGCTGGCCTAGCGGAAGCAACACATTTTGAAACGAATTTGATGCCATCAATGGGTGACTTTAGGAAATAGGAGGGCGCAAAGGATACCAAGCATTCTGACTCGGGAGCGGTGCAACAATAGTTTGAGTCCGTTGTCGTTCTGAAGTGCTGTTGGACTTACGTTTCTCATACTGTTCTAAATAGGCAGGACAACCGCATGAGGAAGCACTATGATTTGACCCACAGTTGATGCATTTAAACTGATCCTCTTTCAGTGCTGGGCATTTATCCTTGTCCTTGCTGTCATGGTCGCCAGCACAACTAGCAGATTTAGGTAAAAAGAAGCAAAAGTTTTTCGAATGGTTAAATGATTGACATTTGAAACACCTTAAAGTGTCATTTCTTTGAATTTGTGCATTTATTGTAACCACTTGATAGTCTATTACTTGAATGTTATAAGCATCTTTGTTGTTTTAAGCTGGTTCTAATAGAACAAAGAATATGTCTCGTTTGGCCTTACCATTTTCACCAGGTGGGTTATATACACTCCAAGGCTTGTGCCCCAGTTCTTTACGTCTGGTAATGATTTTGCGAACGTCAGTTAAATTATATATACTGTCATTATCCACAGAAATTCTATAGGAGGATCGACCAGTCGTCTTAAGGCGAAAGCCAGTAGTCACAGGTGATAATAATGCAATCAGTAGCCTAAAATCCGTGACACGTAGAGTTCGTTGTTTCTTCATTATCAGACAAAACAGCAAAATTATTATTCGTTCTTAAGTATGAGGGCTTTTCTCTATTAGAAAGGGGTGAAAGTAAGTTCACATATACGACAGAAGCCTGAGTATGTTTTTGGTCCTGGTCTGACTTTAGAAGTACAGACTTACGAGTACTGTCATTGGATTGGTGAAGATTCCTTTTTATAACCGTTACTCGTAGAAGGAAGCGTTTCCGACCCCATAAAGTATATATATTCTTGATCAGAATCACTAGCCGAGTTTGTTTCAGAAGGGTGCCACGCCCACTCGAACGCGACAAACCGCACAAGACTGTGGCTCCTACAGTTTTGATGATAGAAAGAAATGTAACACGGAATCTTTGAAATAAACACAACCGGTAGCTTGACATCCATCATAAAAGCTCAAAAAGGAACCCTAATAAATCGAGTTTTTTAACCGGAAGATTTACAGAGTCAAATGCTTTACTAAAGTCAGTGTTAATAACGCCTGTTTTAAAATTTTGTAAGTTTCCTTATCAAAAATAAAGTAAGCTTCAAAGGGACACGGAGATATAATTGACCTACAGAGGTGCTGCAAATGGGGAGTAATAATGTTTTCGAAAAGCTTTGGGTTCGCTGACAATTTAGAGATACCTCTTTAATTATTTGCATTCACTTTGCTAACCCTCTTGAGGAGAGGAATTACAAGCGATTCCTTCCGCATTAAGGGAAATAAAAAGTAGACAGCTATCGTTTAAGGTAAGACAGAATATTAAATAAGACTTGGATACAGTGTAAGAATAAGGCTGTGAAAAATGGTGTAAAGTAGAATATGTCGTTTGAAAAAACTTGGCAAATATATCGGCTTTTGCCTGATAAGCGGTTGCAGTAATATTTTAAAAAGATAACGAGGAAAGATAATGTGTAGATTTACGCTTAGTGCTAACAATATTATATAACTTTTTCGAATTTTTAGACATTTGGAGTTTTCAACGATTTAAATAGTTTTTGTAACACAGAGAGTTTTGCCCGGTAAAACTAGACCGAGCAGTTAAGAATATAGAATAAATACATTGATAGCCGGTATCTTTGTATTTCCTACAAAGTCTGGACTTTTTATTTCTTAGTGTGTCAGCTCTTTACTAAACCAATGTAACTTGTTGGGACTGACGAATAGCATAACGGAACACAAGAATCGAAACCGAACTAAACATAATTTGCAGAATTTAGTTTTATGAGAATGGTCTTAAAATTAGACATCTAACAAGGAAGAACGCTATAGTCGAGTACCTCGACTATCAGATACCCGTTACTCAGCTATATGGAGATATGCAAGCAGCAAAGCGAGATTAAAATGCGCCACCTACCGGAGGTATACAGATTTAAGCGTTTTGGGCGTTAGAGTGGGTGTGGCAAATTTATTTTTGGATCAATCGATAGGTATTGACGACACCAATACATTTCAGTTAAAATTTTTTATCTAGCATGAAAATTGTGGGCGTCACAGGTTTTCGCGGTTTGTGGGCGTTAAAGTGGGCGTGGCAAACTTTTTTTTAGGTCAATCGATAGGTATTGGTGAGAACAATACATTTCAGTTAAAATTTTTATTCTAGCATCAAAACTGTAGGAGCCACAGTTTTGGGCGGTTTGTGGGCGTTAGAGTGGGCGTGGCACTGTGCTGAAACAAACTTGCGCTGCGTAAGAAGCTCAGGAATCTGCACACCAAATCTCAATAGCCTAGCTCCCATAGTTTCCGAGATCTCAGCGTTCATCCGGACGGACAGACAGACGGACAGACGGACAGACGGACAGACGGACAGACGGACATGGCTAGATCGACTCGGCTAGTGATCCTGATCAAGAATATATATACTTTGTGGGGTCGGAAACGCTTCCTTCTGCCTGTTACATACTTTCCGACGAATCTAGTATACCCTTTTACTCTACGAGTAACGGGTATAACTATTATTTATTTTGTTCTTCTACCCCCACGCTAAATGTTTTGTACTTGAGTAGGTGGCTTGCTGAATTTTTTTTTAAAGTTGTGTGTGTGATAACGAAGAAAAAAATGCGACTTAAATTTATATCAGCTGTGTGTGTGTGTGTGGTGTGTGCGATAACAGTATGCTTTGAGGGAAAAAAATTTGATGTAAATTCCCAAGTGCGCAATAAGTGTGTTCACACACACACACACAATCACTTGCAATACATTGTGTGTGTGTGATTTTTTATTTATTTTTTTTGTTTGATATGCCTTTTTGAACACCGGATGTTTGTGTGTGATAAGTGCATTTAAAATTAAAAAACAAATTATTAATTTTTCTTTATTTCTTCTACCCCCACGCTCAATTTGTTTTTATTTGAATTTTTTTAATTGTTTGTGATAACGAATAAAAAATATGTGTGTTATAAAAAAAATTTCGGACCACTCCCCCCTCCCCCTCCGCTCTCGCTCAACCTCCCGCTCTCCCTCCCGCTCTCCCTCTCGCTCTCCCTCTCGCTCTCCCTCTCGCTCTACCTCCCGCTCTCCCTCCCGTTCTCCCCAATATTAAATACGATTTTTTCAATTTCACAACAATATGAAATATTAATATTTTAATTTATTTCCATTTTTAATTATTTTGTTTTTGTTTTTTTTTTAAGCATTGTGAGGACAGTAAATATTATTAAGTTCGTGATTATTATTATTATTATTTCGAACTGCTGCTGCTGATGTATCGTCAATCATCGCAGCATTGATGCAGTCCATATAACAAGAAAAGACTATTTGAAATATTACAATTGCAAGATAGATTAACAAAAGCAATAGTAAAAATATAATTGTAATGTTAACATGATAGACATATTTTGGTATAAGTGGTGTTTTTGAAACGCCGTCGTCGTCGTCTGCTTCATCATAGGGTGTTGCTGTTGTTGCTGCTGTTGTTGCTGCTGCTGCTGCTGGTTCTTTGGAGCTGGTTGTTGTTGCTGTTGTTGTTGCTGCTGTTGTTGTTGTTGCTGCTGCTGCTGTTGTTGTTGTTGTCGGGGTTGTGTTGTTGTTGTTGTTGTTGTTTGATTTGAAGTGGTTCCAGCGACTGCGCATACTAACAGTAATAGGAATACGTGAAAATGCATTTTCTATTTGTGTGTGTGTGTGTGTGTTTGTTCGAAACGCTAGAGAGAGTGAGACTCGAGAATATTTTCCAACAAACTAAATCCACTGACCACCATACACTCAATTTTATAGCTGAGTCTATACTATATATCACATTTCTCTATCTTGCATTAATTTTCCTTTTTACAATCTCTCGCTCTATAACCTCCCACTTATTATTCGGATATACTAGAAGATAACGATGATATCGACCTAAAATATATAAGACAAATAAAATAATTGTAGCACATATATATATATATATATATATATATACTTAGTATACTTACAAAATGTATATATATATATATATATATATATATATATATATACTTAGTATACTTACAAAATTTGATAGGAAGTCATAATTTGTAATGCGTTATGTTCATCAACCAATTTTTGTTGAATGTACTTGGAATTTGGCTCTTTCAAAATCTACTACATCATCAGCAGCATAAGTTGTATTCAACTCTTTATTCGTTTCCATTTGATTAAAGGTAATATTCAAATTTTTAATATGCTCTAATCGCATATGTATACTTTGGAGAGTTTCTTTATCCTCGGGCGACAGAATGTGTAGATATTTTTGAATAAAATCAATAATTTTCTTTGTAAACGTCATTTTTATTTTTTTGTGTATGTGTGTGTTGTTTGTATATTATTGAATATTCATATGCAAAACCTGTTGATAATCATTGATGTTATACGTTCCGATGTGTCTCACTAACTGAAGGCTGGTGGGGTTGGGTTCATTATTATCTTCCTCATCGTTGGTAAAGTCTCGTTCAAACAAATAATTTTTCTCTACCAGATTGGAATTGCTTACAGCATTATAGTGGTGGCAATAAATTCGTAATGTTTTATTTTTGAAATCGCTATGATAACTGCATCGAATATTGACAATACTTCTCAAGTATCTTAATTTGAAATATCTACAAACCACAGTGGGCGCATCAATTATTCCACCAATATTCTCTTCTTTTCTAATTAACTCTCGGCGGAAATTTTCAACTGCCTCATCGATCGTGGGGAAAGAATGAGGCATTCGCTCGTATAGTACCAAATCTCGTTTAAATCTATTATCATGTTTATTTTTGCTGTTCTCTCGAATCACTTCCACAAATGCGGTATTAAGTTCAAAAATTAAATTTACTTTGATAGTCAATGTTTCGTTTACAACGAGATCAAATCTAGAGTATTAAATTTCCGTTTGATAGGGAATTTTTTCTTGCGCTTTTCCGACGACGACGACGACCCTAAAGTAAAATATCAAAACCATAATTATTTTCATTTTTTTTGTATTTTATCAACTTTTATTATGCGATTTTATACTTTCCCTGTGCGCGAATGCTTAGCGACTAGTTTTTACAGAATTGTGATTAAAGTAAAAATGCATGTATGTCTATATATTATATAGGTATAAAGATTATAGATTTGTTTTCTTCTTTTTGTCGTCTCTCTCTCTTGGGCTCTGGCTCTGGGTCTGGCTCTGATTATCGGGTACTAGCTGCATCTGTTTTGGGCTGATAGCTTAGCAACACTAGTTTTAAATGCATGAGTAAAGTATGTATATATATATATATAAGTATAAGAAAGATTAAAAAAATTTTTTCTTGTTTTGTCTGCTCTCTCTCTTGGGCTCCGGCTCTCCACTGATTATCGATTATTGGCTGCGTCTGTTGTTGCCTCGCGACCAATAGCGCGTGCTGACGATACAGTTATCAATTCCACCCACTCACTGGTATTTATTGTTGCGGTTGGTGGTGGTGATGGTGGTGGTGGTGGTTTAGTGCTGTTGCTGCTGACGTTGATGCCTGTCTCATAAATTCGAAAGAGAGGTTTACTTTTAACAACTCGTTGTTCCATAATGTTACATTAAATGCCACACTTTTTGTATTTGTATTGATATTATTGGTGATATTCAGAATAGAAGCAAATTCAGGATTCGGATTAGGATTACAGTTTCCTCCCGAATTATAACCAAATAGTAAAATAATTGCAATGATTATTATTCGCAACATTTTTATTTATTTATTATATTTTTCCTCCCCCCGTTTTGATTGTAGTTTCTAGCTTGCAGTTCGACTTGCTATTAATGCTTGCTTGCTTGCTGGCATTCTCGCAGAGAACGAAATAGAAAAAATATTCGCATATATACATATATGTATGTATATATTTATAATATATTTTTAACCTCGTTTGATAGCGGTGTATATTCGAATAATCTATCATGTATTATGAGACAGTATGCAGATGTTTTTGGAGGGATATTACTTTGTGTTTTAATCTCAATTCGTATATCAATCGGTCCGCTTTTTACTGCTTCATTTTGATGCGTTACATCTAAGATAATAATGGGAGCCTTATTTTTATAAGTCTCTACCGATAATAACGGTTGTGACTCACAGCCGTAGTAACTTTTTTGAAAATTGATATACATATCGTATAATAGTGCATATCTATTATAGGTAAAATTTTGATTTAATCCATCATGGGGATATACTTCAGAATTTAGATATACTTTCACATCGACTAAATCGCAATAAACATACTTCTTATTGTTTTTAAATGCGATAATAACATAGCGAGGGCGTTCAGTTTCAACAGCTAATTTAACACTCCAAATAAATGTAGTAGTCTGTGGAACTACTGGGTTATAATATATATCCCAACTCCTGAAGGGAATCAATAATGGTGTTTGTTTGTTTATCACATTAAACATGTACAATTTATAAGCATCAGACAATTGGACATGTGGCATTTTCCAAACAATGCTCGAAATCGTCATTTTCAATTGACTCATTGTTAAAGCTTCAGCAGTGCTCTTATAAACATCATCGTTATCTTTTCCTCTTAATAGAACTAGCTCGTGTTTCCCATTGAGCAGTATTTTATTGTAGTCTTCAGCAAATCCAAGTAACAAGTTCAACGGCACGCAAAAATTAAAGTTTCCTCTTTCGAGTTTTAAATTGTCTGCGATGGACCATCCAGAATTTTCGAGCAAGTGTTCTTGATTTTGTTTAATTGATAAATAATTTTTTAAATCGCTTGTTACACCCAAATGTCGTGTTCGATCAATTTCAATACCATTCAATTCATATCGTATTTCACTAAATAGATACGCTATACAATTATTCAATAGAGCTATTGTGGTTTCGATTTTATCATCAACTTTTGTGATATGTCCTTGAATGTGAAGAAAACTTTCGCTTGGCAACACATACAAATCTTGATTTTGTATGGCAATCCGAATTTCGTCATTGTTCTCATACGACCGTAAGTAGGGTGAATAACTATGATAATCTTTCTTTATTATTGAATTATCAAGAGTCGGTTTCTCGAGCACGTTAATTATATGAGACATTTTTTATTATTTTTTTTTTTTTTAATTTGAATCCTAAACTCAATAAAAATTTTTTATTGCACTCCTTTAACGGGATTTGTTGTTGTTGTCGTCGTCGCCGTCGTCGTCGTTGTTGTTGTTGTTGTTGTTGCTGTCGAGTAGCTAATCTGTTCAACGTTGGTAAAGCGAGTGAGGGGGAATTAAGTGATAATGCCTTTTTATAGACGTTGTTTTTGTTATTGTTGTATATAATCATTATACCCGTTACTCGTAGAGTAAAAGGGTATACTAGATTTGTCGGAAAGTATGTAACAGGCAGAAGGAAGCGTTTCCGACCCCATAAAGTATATATATTCTTGATCAGGATCACTAGCCGAGTCGATCTAGCCATGTCCCTCTGTCCGTCTGTCCGTCTGTCTGTCCGTCCGGATGAACGCTGAGATCTCGGAAACTATGAGAGCTAGGCTATTGAGATTTGGCGTGCAGATTCCTGAGCTTCTTACGCAGCGCAAGTTTGTTTCAGTAGAGTGCCACGCCCACTCTAACGCCCACAAACCGCCCAAAACGGTGGCTCCTACAGTTTTGATGCTAGAATAAAAATTTTAGCTGAAATGTAATGTTCATCAATACCTATCGATTGACCCAAAAAAAAGTTTGCCACGCCCACTTTAACTCCCACAAACCGCGAAAACCAGTGACGCCCACAATTTTCATGCTCGATGAAAAATTTTAACTGAAATGTATTGGTCTCGTCAATACCTACCGATTGATCCAAAAAAAAATTTGCCACGCCCACTCTAACGCCCATAACGCTTAAATCTGTATACCGCCGGTAGGTGGCGCATTTTAATCTCGCTTTGCTGCTTGCATATCTCTCTTTAGCTGAGTAACGGGTATCTGATAGTCGAGGTACTCGACTATAGCGTTCTTCCTTGTTTTATGATATATTTGTCGTTTCCGATCTTTGTGATGACGGAAACGCAGCACAAAAGTGAATCCACCTTAGACGCAGGAAAAATTTTCAAAACCAGATGTGGGCATGTATTCCATCAGGCATGTATTGCAGGCTATTCTAAAAATAAAACATCTTGTCCTACTTGCAACACAGTGTGATTTGAAAGAAGTGGTACTCCATCTCAAAATACTAGGACATTTAAAGGGCAGGTTATAGTTATGGGATTATCTTTGTACTGCACTTAGAAGGCAATTCAGAGAGGCTCGGATGGACTTAGATATCCGAGAAGCTATTCGGGATAGGAAGCAGCGGGAAAGAGAAGGGCTTGATAAATTCTATGACGCAATAGATTAGTTAATAGATAACCTGGATGTGCCCCTAACCGAAACGGATGTGCTAGAAATTTTAAAAAGGAATTTAAGGCCGGAGACAAGACACGAAATTCTGAACATCCCAGTTCGACCGGTAGACCGATTGAGGAAAATATGCCGACGTTGGGAAAGCTTTTTAGAAGAGGTCCGAAAATCCCAGGGATATCAGAAGGTAGTGCCATTCCTGAAATGTGTTGCTCTCATCAATACCTATAGATTGACCCCTAAAAAAGTTTGCTACGCCCTCGTTGACGCCCACACACCGCCCAAAAACTTCAACAAATCGTAAATATGAACGCGGATATCTCGGAAACTATCAAGTATTCAGAATTGGGATTTCAGACTTAGATTCCGTAGCCTTGAACTCAGAGCAAGTTTGTTACGCGAATATGCCACGCCCACTCTAACGCCCACAAACCGCCCAAGCCAATGTTTTGTAACACCCATAACGCTTAAATCTGTGTACCGCTCCATAACCGTGTATTGTGGTTAGGGGTAGGTAACGCATGTCATTCTCGCTTTGCTGCTTGCATATCTCCATTTCCCTTTTGTCATTTTAGCTGAGTAACGGGTATCTGATAGTCGAGGTAGTCGACTATAGCATTCTTCCTTGTTTTTTTTTATATTGGTTTTAAATGAAATCTTGTTGTAATTCTTTCACCGCGAAAATTAATCAGATTACCGTCTTGATCACAGATTTTTAAAGGTATCAAATGTATTTCTTTTGTGTTTACTGGTAGATATATAACATTTTGTGGTACCTCAGTTATTTTATATCCCGGACTAACGACAAGCGCAAACTGATGTAGTGTGTGTGCTGTTTCGTTGTTTATATATGTTCCATTTATAATATGGCATTGTACACAAATGGTATTAATTTTTGTGATATCAATTGCCTTATCAGAAGTATGTAATATATTAGGGCTTAATATATTCGAATTGAATCCCAATAAAGAGCCGATTGAATTTTTCTTATTGAAATATATTTCATCAGTTGCAGAGAAAATTTCCGATTGCAAAGTATTTTAGTTTGGAACTAGATAAAATTTGGGACTTCCGTCGGGCGCATTCTTTGTTAATTTTGTATATTTTCGCGTCAATAGGTCATTAATATCGCTGATTTCATAGGAACCTACGGGGATCTTTATCGTACGTTTGCCAATATGAAATAAATCATGCCTACGTCAACGTTTGAAATTGTAAATTATAAGAATGCAGACTGATTAACGCACACTGATAGTTCTGATAAAGTTCAATTGGAGGAAAATAATCTGCAACAAGTACTGACGTATTGCCTGTTAGTGTTAATGTTATCGACATCTTAACGGTTCGGGAGCATGTGTGTGTGTGTGTCCTAACCATTTAACGAATGCTCTACCATTTCGACGTCTAATAACCTTCTCCACCAGATATGTATCGGGAAATTTAGTTTTCATCAACTCATATTCGTAAAATCCTCCCTTAATATCATTTCCTTGATAATCTTTCAATATATACGTAATGGGATTGGTATTTTGTATCCGTTTGATTTGGAATATCTCAGTTGTCCAGTTTGGAGTATAACCTTTTTCGAACACATGTTTATATTTACTTATTCGCACATAATCGTCAACTTTGAATTTTGGTTTATGAGTGAATTTCAGATGATTGTAAACGGTTTGGAGGAGTAATTCTTCATTTAGAAAACTTACATCGTTTGGCGCCATCAGAATTGTTTTATGGTATGTGTTATTATATTTAGCAATCAATGCCTTATAGATATTAATCCATTTGTAGCTACCTTGATAGCTGAAGTCTTTCCACATCATATTTTTGAGTGTTCTATTAAATCGTTCAACGATGCTGACTTTTAAAATACTATACGTTAAATAATGATTAATATGATTTAATTTCATCAGATTTTGAAATGTCTTATTGAAAAATTCTTTGCCATCATCTGTTTGTAAGTTTTTCGGTTTTCTTTGTGCGTCATCGAAAATGCTCTTCATACTTTTTGTGACGCTGTCTCCTGTTTTGTTTTTAATAGCAACACCCCATGCTTGCTTCGAAAAAGTGTCAATAACAGTTAGGGGATAACGATATCCCATATTGTATAATTGATAGGGAATCATTTCAACTAAATCGGCTTGCCATAAATCATCCAT
Organism: Drosophila suzukii; assembly: GCF_043229965.1. Classification (NCBI taxonomy): domain Eukaryota; kingdom Metazoa; phylum Arthropoda; class Insecta; order Diptera; family Drosophilidae; genus Drosophila; species Drosophila suzukii. Next base: position 49,551,891 of record NC_092082.1, on the reverse strand, counting down.
CCCCTTCATTATCACACGTCGTCTGGTAAAATTTTTTCGTCCTTGTCTATGCAACTCTTCGGTGAGTTGCCTTTTATCCGCATTCAAGTTGCTGTTGTTGTTGTTGTTGTTGTTGTTGTCACTCAGTTTGTTTTATTTTATTGTCAATATATTTAACAACAATGGGGAACTGTACTTTAATTTTTTCCACCTCATCCGTAGGTAGCTGTGTAAAGAGTAATTTAAAGAGAACGTCTTCAAGCCGTTGAATATTTTCTTCTAATCGCTCTATATACTTAGTATAAATAACTTGTGAGTAGTCCTCTAAGGATAATTTTATAAAATTCGCACTTTCAGCGACATCTGATTTAATATTTGCTTCCAATGTAATTATTTTGTTTTTTATAATATTAATGCTCTGTCTCAAGCTGTTTAAATCAATATCCGTTTTCTCTTGTCGATTTAAGATATATTTTTTTAGACTTGAACCGCTTCCTCCTCCTCCTCCTCCTCCTCCTCCTCCGGACGATGAGGAATTCGAGCTTTCACCAAATTTATTAATCTGATTCATTTTATTTTATTTGCCTCTCTAAGCTCTTCTATAATGGATATAATTTCGTTTTTGTGATTGGTATTTCCAGCACTCTCGGATGCTAATAGTAACCGCAATCTCTCGATTAATTCATTCGGATCATCCCAATACTTGTATCCTCTATCCTCCTTGGAGTAAGATTTTGTTGTTGGTGCTGCTGCTGCTGCTGTTTGTGTTGTAAGCAAGAAACCTTTGCCAATAAGTTGTGTTTTCGGTTTGAATAGATTTTATATAATATGCTGATATTTAAAGGATTTGGACCCCTTAACTTGAGAACTATTCTGGAATTTTCGTTTGTGTGCGTTTGTTCTCAACAGAATATCTCGATAATTTTTCAAGTCCAGATTTGAATAATGCGCGGGCCGCGTGTGAAATAGCAATTGAAATAGACCAGGAGTTAATTTCCATTTTTCCCTATCTATAATAATTGTATTATTATTATTATATTTCAATTTACTATTAGCAAAATACCATTCACCATTTTCTTTTATATTCAGATCATACAGCATGTCCAATTGTTTTTGACTTTTTAAAAGCTGAATATTACGCAAAAACGGTGATTTCATCAAAATTTTTCTTCTCTTGATTGCAATTCGGGTTTCTTTTTTGATCACATTGTTGTTGTTGTGGTTTTGTTGTTGTTGTTGTTGTTTTTGCTGTTGTTGTTGTGGTTGTTGTTGTTGTTTTGTCTTGTTATATCTGGGATATCTGATATCTGCTGTTGCTGCTGCTGCTTTTGTTGTTGTTGTTGTTGTCCTTCTCGACGACGACCTCGATGCTGATCATCATATTTTATCAGTTCACGTTTATTGTTGTTGTTGTTCGGGTTAGTCAACGTTGTATTTAGTATCCGCCTTCTTGTTCTTTTTTAGAAAATTTTCCGCAATCACATTCAAAGGTTTAGTAACTGGTTTAAAGGTATTTTCCAGCGTGTTAATTCGATCCATTTCATTCGACTTCATGATCTTCAATTTCTGTGTCAACAACAATCTGGTTTGAACCAGATCATCCAACACTTTAGACTTATTTTTTGATTTCACCATTGCTGCTGATGTTGTTGTTGTTGTTGTTGCTGTTGTTGTTGGTGTTGTGTTGTTGTTTGTTTAAAATACAATTATTTACTAGTAAAATATATGATATTATCGCATATTATATATATATAGCTGATACGAAGCTGATCCAAAGCTGATGCTGAGCTGATGCAGAGCTGATCCGAAGCTGATGCCGAGCTGATCCAGAGCTGATCGAGAGCTGTGTGTGTGTGTGTTTTTATAGATGTATAAAACTATCGAATCCTTTTCCATATTGTCCTTTATCAATATCATTATCTTTACTTATGAGAACAAATTCATATTTTTGCTTCCAGCATTCCTCACAAGTTTTTATAAATTGCTTAAAAGTCATATCGCCTATAACATGATCATTGTAAATATGTTTAATATTCATTTCATCTTGTTTGAAAATTATAATCAAATTAGCGTTGTCACGTATTTAATGTTTTGGTATTTTTGTATAAGTTTGACATAGATAGAAGGAGTCTATGTGTTTGTGGCGGCCCATACAGAAATAATCTCTTATTGCTGTTTGCTTATCACAGATTACGTCATCAAATATCATAATTGAGTGTGGTCTAGCTCTTTCTGGACTGACGACTTTCTCCTTGTCTGAAAACGTGAACATGTGTATCCCCTTAATTGGTTTAATTAATTTCATTAAATATTGATACTTGGCTGATACAGCGATTTTGAATAAATGTATATATTTTGAAATTTAAGTCCATTGGGACTTTCGATTAAACTTATCATTACGTTTGTCTTTCCACAATTAGACGGTCCCACAATTAGAGCGCGTATCGAATTCGGTAATAATGGGCTATGTATAATTTTTCAGCTCCTATCCCCCTCACCACAAATTCGATCGACATTTCGAACTCTGATTTGTCTGGTTTGTTTTATAAATCGCATTTTGTTCTTGCTGTTGTTGTAGCTGTTGTTGTTGTTGTTTTATTGAACCAATTTTTGCAACTACTAATAAAAATACTATAAATATTTGAGTAAATATTTAGTTTTTGTTTAATATACGATTGACATCGAAACAGAATAGTCATAAAACAAACAACATACACGAACACACACACACACAGAAATGCAAATGCATAAATGTAATAATTCAAATAACAAAATATCAATAATGCCTATAAATTATAAACATAAATTAAATTCATATCAGTATCGAATTGGTAGTGTATTCTTTAACAACTTGATTACCAATCTACCAATTGAACTTAATTTGCCAGGATATCAATTTTGTGGGCCAGGCACACAACTTGCGGAGCGCTTGAAACGTGGAGACAAAGGGATTAATCCGCTAGATGCAGCGTGTCGAGAGCACGATATTACATATTCACAATTCAGACTTGAAAAATCGTCATCAGGCCGATAATATATTAGCTTAAAGAGCGTGGGAACGTTTTAAAGCAATAGATAGCGGTCTAAAAGAACGTTCTGCTGCTTGGTTTGTGACAAACGCTATGAAAACAAAAGTTAAATTCGGCCTAGGTATGACTAAGAACAAATCTCGTCGACGTCAACGTAAGAGGAAATCAGCTAGTATTAAAAAACAACGTCGACGTCATCGACAAACAAAAAAAAAATCATTCGCAGGCACTGTGAGCAAAACGAGACGAATTTTGAAACGAAGAAATCCTACGAGTATCGATGAAGCAATTCAGATATCTCAACAATCAATCCCACCCAGTTTTCAAAGAGGTCAACGACGACGACGACAAGGTAGACTAGGTCTAGCGAACAATATCTCCAATATTCCGAGGGTGATACCATTACCAAAAATTGGTGGATTCCTACCGTTGATACCAATATTGACTGCACTTGGTGCACTTGGTGGTCTTGCTAGTGGTGGATCTGCTGTTGCTAAAGCAATAAACGCTGTCAAAAATGGTAAAGAACAATTAGCCGAAGCGACACGTCATAACCGCTATATGGAATCAATTGCGATAGAAAAAGGACTTTTCCTGAAACCATATAAGAAAGGCTATGGACTATTTTATAAGCCATATTCAGCAAAAAACTAATAGATATGCCACCCAAACAAGCACTTACCGATATTGATTTAATTGATTTTGGTAAAAAGCATTTTAGACACTTTCGTGTTGTTTTTATGCGTGATCGTCTCCCCAAGAAACCATGGACCAACGAATGTGGGATAATAAATTTAGATAACGAAAGCGGTAGTGGCACGCATTGGGTAGCATATTTCAAGAATAGAAATTATAAAGAATACTACGATAGTTTTGGTGATTTGCAACCGCCCATTGAAATTGTGAAATATTTAAAACCACCCATTGAATGTAACTATATAAATGAGCAAAAATTCAATACATATAACTGTGGTCATTTATGCTTAAAATTTTTATTTCGAAAAAATAAAATGTAATATATTTGCATACCAACAACAACAACAAAAATACACTTTTTTTTCATTTTAAGCTTAACTTAGTAGGCTATGTCTCTATGACCCCATGCAAGGGTGTCTATAATATTCTCTTTTATTTAGCGCCTATCATCTTAATAGCTTAGGGTGACCTTTGTATACCCTTGCGTATAAATTTGATGTAATTTCGATTTAAATAGGTACATTGTTCCAACTTGCTTTATTTTTTTATACAAGCAATCTCGAAAATCGTTAATAGTTAATTTTGTCGATACACTCGCCTTTACTCCTTTAATTTTTTTGATCTCCGTTGTTTCAGCTTTATTCATATTAGAGATATCAATCAAGATATCAAGATATCAATACAATTGAATACATTTTAGCTCTGAGCCCAATAAATTCTTTTATTATATTCCCCCTGCATTCATCTTTCATCATACCTAATTTTTTTTTGTTTATCAATGGTAATTTAAAAACAGTATCTTTATCATATTCTGAAGTATCGAAATGCTGATCAATTTCAAAACGAATGTCATCATAAAAATCTATAGTCTTAATATCATAGATAAAAGAATCAGTATCCATATATATTAAATTGATATTTTCTTCATATTTCGGCTTCATATAGTCATAGTGAAAATTGTACAAATTTTGATAATTCTAGAACGGTGAAGCCAATATAGACAGGCTTATCATAGAGAACATGCACTTTTTTCATTTGAATTGCAAAGAAATCATCGGCTAATTGTAATATATTCTTAAAATTAAATTTTGAGATAGTGCCCTAGCTCCCAATTTTTTACCATCACTCTCCCACCTCCCACCTCTCCCACTAATTTAATTGATTTCCTCTTGTCAACGTTCTCCATTGTCTTGCCATAGACTGCAATGTTTAGCAGTTTGAAAAAATTCTTTTCAAAATCATTAACAGCCAATGTTCTGTGATGATTGTTGCAATCAAAATATTTTTAAGCCAATCATATTGATCAAATTGTAATATTCGATGAATTTTCTTTAAAATCAGTCCATGCCGAAGACATTGCTGTAGATTTCTATAGTGAATTATATAATTATATTTGTTTGACAAGTCTGCAATCAATTTTGGTTGTTGCATATTTTAATTTTTCTTGTTTTGCGAACAAAATGGTAAATCATTGTGCTGGCTGTGTAAGTTTTCAGTGTATTCCAAATCTACCTCTAAACTATAACCAATTGATTGATCATCTACGCACATGTTTAAATCAACATTTTCAAAATTTCCCTCTTCTGTTTTCTCTAGCCATTTAAAATTTTTATAGGGAAAAGCTTGTGACATAGCATACCCATATAAATTATTAACATCTAAGTATACAATATAATTTGATTCTTTCTCACAGTCGTAATCGATATTAAGATACTTGTTATTTGCAATAGAATGACGTTTACTACATTAAACAAGACCGCCTCTAATACCTTTCATTATAAAATTATACATATCAATATCTGTGAGTAGTTCTAGTTCAATTTTAGTTGTCTTCAACATAGCATCCCATGATAGACCAGGAGTTGTATAATATTAAAAAGGATCTAAATTATAGATTTTTTTACATACTTTTCTAAAATTCTCAAAGACATCGCATAGCAACAGCACATCTTCCTTCAAATATAACAATAAATAACCTAATAAATTTGCACACTCGAAGGCATTCCAAACGTTTTGAGCGTGCTGATAACTCTCTTCAGAACAGTGTCTATCAGTTAATTGATAATAAAAATTTTCGCGCGACGGTAATTGTGTATCTGACAAGCGTTCAACTGAATTTTAATAGCTATACGGAAATATGCCTTTACGTTTAACCATTTGAAATTTGTTCGAGTCCGTGAAAAATGACTTTATTGTGGTTAGATTTTCTTCTTTTAAATAACTGGCTAGGCTGTCTAAACTGGAAGACATAAATCTAAATGAATCTAAAAATCGAAGTTCTAACATTTCGTTGGGCTTTATATAAATTTTCTTTGAGATCGAAATGTAAAACTCTTTGTTTAGCGGAATTATAGAAATTTCACCAGGAATTTGAATTAATTCTTTCACAAATAAATGAGCATCGTATGCCGAGAGATTATGGAAAAATATTGGGAAAAATGTTGCTAATTTATAGTTTGAATTGCAATTATTATGTGCTACACCTCCATATTTGCCTGTTAAGTGACAATGATCTAGAACTCTTTTAGATTGATCAGTGAATAAATTACCGCATATACTACAATTTTGTTCTAAGTCAATTATTTTTTGTTGCTCCATTGATAGCGGATATAACGGTATCGTTACATTTAAGTGATTTTGATATAACATTAAACAATCGTTTTATATGTTGTCAACAAAATGTGCTGCACAATCGTCACCATAATATATTCGATATACATATATCCAAACTATTGTCAAAAGAACACTTTATATAATAACTACATGCATACGGTATATGCTTTTGAATTAACTTTACGTTATCCGAAGTTTTCAGATCCATCCCTTCTAAAATACACTCAAAATCAGCATATGGTACAAAAGGAACATCTAATTGATTTTTAAAATTTTTAAATCTTTAAATCGCGTTTTCATTTGACGGCATCTCAGTTACAATTCTATTACACTCCATAATATGTGGTTCCAGTTTGTCGCTATCGTAGAAATGTAGCAAACAGCCATTGCATAGATGAATCTTCCTCGTACTTTTCGTTATTTGTTTGCGAAGTAATCTAATGGAGAAGCAAAGAAATATATATATAATTTTTTTTTTTTAATTTTCTAATTTAATACTTACTTGGAAATATTTTTAATCCAAGCATAGTGATATTTGTCATCCTTCTAGAGAAGTAGTAGATATATAGTGTGTAAGACGTTGCTAGTTTTATTATTAGTTAAATAATATGGGCAGTAGGTAGGTAATACGGGAGCTGGCTCACTAGGTAATAAATCATGTCAAAAAAGGAGGTGGGGGTGACCCTAATTAGTCACGCATGGTTGCACACAGGTGTTCTAATGACCTAATTAGCATAATTAAGTCAAAAAGGGGGTGTTGCTGACCCTAGTTAGATGAGCATGGTTGCACACAGGTCACTTAATGAGGTTAGAAAGTGGTGTGTAGGAGTGTGAGAGAGTGGTGTTTTGATATGTCTTGTTTTGTCTTGTCTTTTTCTCACGCTAAAGGTGCGTGTGTGATAGGGGTGTTTTGTCATGCGTGGGATTTTGTGGAGTGCAATGGTTGCACACAGGTCACTATGTTGCTTCTAACTTGGGTTAGAACGCGTTATGCGTGGGCGTTTTGTTGAGTCAATTAGGGTTGTAGGTGACACCTGGCTTGCGTGTGTGATAGGAGGTGTCTTGTCATGCGTAGGATTTTGTGGAGTGCAATGGTTGCACACAGGTCACTATGTTGCTTCTAACTTGGGTTAGAAGGCGTTATGCGTGGGCGTTTTGTTGATTCAATTAGGGTTGTAGGTGACACCTGTTAGTGTAACCTGCCTACGGTCTTGTGGTCAAAAGGTGTTGGTTTGAGGGATATTAGACCGCATACTTTTGTGGTGTGAAACAAGCGTGAGTTCGGTAACCTCCCCCTCTTTAGCGAGCATTAGATGGGAAAGTGAGCGTGGGAGTGTAACAAAAACGTTGTTTTGTTATGCGTGGGCGTTTTGTTGATTCAATTAGGGTTGTAGGTGACACCTGTTAGTGTAACCTGCCTACGGTCTTGTGGTCAAAATGGTGACTGTGGTGGTGGTTCCTAACAGAACAAAACCAAATGAGATCGTTTGTTTAGTCAAATACGTTTTTCTTTAATCATATTTGAAAATTTTTTCTCATGCGCTTACATGAGAGAGAAAACGGTTACCTTCTAAGTTTTCAAAAAATGTATGTGTTAAGGAGAAATGTGGAAAGTAGTTCAGTTTTAGAAAACTATTCGTTTTACAAGGGGTGTTTTGTCATGCGTATGAATTTGTAAAACTATATTTAGGCGGAGGAGGAGGAGGAAGGGAAGTTGTTTTGTTATGCGTGGGCGTTTTGTTAATTCAATTAGGGTTGTAGGTGACACCTGGCTACGGTCTTGTGGTCAAAAGGTGTTGGTTCGAGAGATATTAGACCGCATACTTTTGTTGTGTGAAACAAGCGTGAGTTCGGTAACCTCTTCCCTCTTTAGCGAGCATTAGATTGGAAAGTAAGCGTAGGAGTGTAAGAGGGATGGTGGTGGTGGCGGTGCTTGTGGTGGTGGTTCCTAACAGAATATACACATTTATACACAAAAACAAATGAGATCGTTTGTTTAGTCAAATACGTTTTTATTTCTATATATTCGTCTTAAATTAGTTTACATTGAGTCTTTTAAATAAATGAATGTATCTTTCCATCAATTTTAAGGCGTCTTCTTCTCTCTTTTCAACATGCATACACCTGCAAGTGTCAGGTCCAACTTTACAATCATCATATGCCCATGCACAGGATGATAGGTGTTCTCCATACTTTGAATGAATTAGTGGGGTGGCTTCTACATCTTTAAAAAATGTATGAAATGATTTCAATTTCGTAGCATGTTCCTTGAAGATCTCACTTCCATGCTCCCTTAAGAACTCTTTCATTTTTGAGGAAATCATTTTTTCTTTCAACGTAATAGTCTGAATGTTTATCTTAAACTAAAGTTTGGTAGAGATAACTCGTTGTATTATACTTAGAAAACAGATGTTAAAAAATGCAACAGCTGATGATAGACCCACCCTCGAAAACAAATTCAAAACAATAGAAATTTTTTTTTTTGGTTTTCTCTTTATTTAAAAATTTCAATATATGATGAAATTAATTTTCTAACTCTATATTGTTGAATTACAAAATGAAAACAAGCACAAGTTTCTATATTATCATGAGAAAATGTACATAAATTTAAATGTTCTCCAAATGTTGTTTTTATAAACTCCTTTACGTCAGTACCCATGAACATGTTCCTTGTCTCCAGTAGTAATTTCAAGTCCTCTTTTGAAATCATATTTCCAAATGTATTAATAAAAAAATTAATTTTATTTATTAAAGATGAATAAGTCGGTATATTAAGATTGTTATTAGAATCAGTCATTTCGTAAACATATTTTCCCGACTCTCAAAATGTGAATGAATTGTTTAAAAGGTGTTTAGGAGTTTTCGTTTGTGTAAAAGTTTAAGATTTTATGAGCATTGTTCAGAGAGCAGACACCATCCCGAGCATGTAATGAACAATATGGAAAGTGCTTTCCATCCATTATTTTTAGAGAGGGACAACCAATTTCATCAATGTTAATTACATTATCAATTTTTAAAAATTTTTGTAGGAATAACCTTATTTGATATCCCTTACAAATTATTTCCTGTTTTCTAATTATTTCTCTTAAATACATTTGTGTTTCTTTGAAAAAGTATACTCCATCATTCCAATAAATTTTGTGATGTTTTTTTGTTAGCCAAGTAGCTGTTTTTCTACATTTCTTATTCAATTCAATAAAATCATGTGGAGAGTGTATGATAAAATTAGAGTTCAAGATTGTCTCGTTTTTGAATACCACACCAATTTCCTTTAGAATAAATTTATTGTTGTTCCCAAGAAATCCTTGAACATCAATTGCAACAATATCTTCCCTCATAATTGATTTATTGTTAGACAATCCGCTGAACTAGACCATTCAACGGGTTATATTCAACTAAACGATCATGTATGAGCACGCAATATACTTGAACATTTTCGATAGCGGGCTTGGTAAGTTCAATTGAAATCCTAACATCAATGGGTCCCGATTTAACCATTTCATTTTGATATGATAAGTCAATTACGATAATAGGAGCTTTAGTTTTAAAGTCTGTAGGTGATAGTAAAGGAGATTCACTTCGGTTATAGTAGCTAGATTGAAACTTGCAGTACATATCATACAGGTGAGCAAATCGATCTTTTTCAAAGTCCAAGTTTAAGTCATCGTAGGGATATGTTTCAGAGTTTAAGTAGACCTTTAGATTTCTTAAATTGTTTGTAATCAGATGGTGGTTATCTTTAAATCCAATTAAAGCAAATCGTGGACGTTCTCGGTTAGCAGCTAATTTAACATTCCAAACATGATTTGTTCCATTACTTAGTTTAGGATTAATGTATGTATCCCAACTACGGAATGCAATCGGTAGATTGGTTCCACTTTTTATAATATCATACATTTTAATTTTCGTTGAATCGCTGGGTGTTATATGAGGAATTTTCCATGTAATATTAGTCATATTGAGATGATACTTTCCGACTGTGCACTCTCAAATTTATCTTGCTCAAGTACATCATTAAAATTTTTTGATATTAATAGTACTAGTTCATGTTTACAATTTAATAATACTTTTTTGAAATCTTCAGCAAATCCAAGTAGATTTTTAAGGGGTATTGAAAAGTTGAAGTGGGGGGTTAAATTGAAAACGGGTCCTCCACTCCATCCAGAATTGTAAAGTCTCTTGCTTTCAAATTGATTTAAAGAAACAAAGTTTTTTATTGTAGAAGTAATACCACTAAATCTTGTTCTATCTATTTCAACACCATTGATTTCATAGCGTATTTCATCTAAAAAGTATGCCATACAATTATTTCTCATTCTCGCAATAACATTTTGAGTTTCTACCGCTCCCCCTTCCTTAATTAGGGTAATATCTCCTTGAAAATTTAGAAGCCTCTCATGGGGGAGTACATATAAATCTTGATTTTGGATTGTAATTCTTATCTCATCATTTGGTTTAAATGATTGTTGATAGGGTTGATAGCTGTGATATTCCTTCTTTGATATACTTTCATCAGAGAAAGGTTTTTCCCGTACTGCCAATATTTCATTCAACCCCATGACTTTAGTTAAACTCGCACTTTGAAGCCCAATGATTTAAGAATTAACTTATTATACCCGTTACTCGTAGAGTAAAAGGGTATACTAGATTCGTCGGAAAGTATGTAACACGCAGAAGGAAGCGTTTCCGACCCCACAAAGTATATATATTCTTGATCAGGATCACTAGCCGAGTCGATCTAGCCATGTCCGTCTGTCCGTCTGTCCGTCTGTCTGTCCGTCCGGATGAACGCTGAGATCTCGGAAACTATGGGAGCTAGGCTATTGAGATTTGGCGTGCAGATTCCTGAGCTTCTTACGCAGCGCAAGTTTGTTTCGGCACAGTGCCACGCCCACTCTAACGCCCACAAACCGCCCAAAACTGTGGCTCCTACAGTTTTGATGATAGAATAAAAATTTTAACTGAAATTTATTGTTCTCATCAATACCTATCGATTGACCCAAAAAAAAGTTTGCCACGCCCACTTTAACGCCCACAAACCGCGAAAACCTGTGACGCCCACAATTTTCATGCTAGATAAAAAATTTTAACTGAAATGTATTGGTCTCGTCGATACCTATCGATTGATCCAAAAAAAAATTTGCCACGCCCACTCTAACGCCCATAACGCTTAAATCTGTATACCGCCGGTAGGTGGCGCATTTTAATCTCGCTTTGCTGCTTGCATATCTCCATATAGCTGAGTAACGGGTATCTGATAGTCGAGGTACTCGACTATAGCGTTCTTCCTTGTTTTTTAATGTAAGTGTGTGTCTTTTTGGTTTCGATCCTCTTCCTATAACTTTATGTTTTAAAGTGTGCTGATGATGGTAGGTATCACCTCTTTTATTGTATATAATCATTGTATTAATCTTAAGTGTAAACGAATTGTATAGTTTTCACCGCGTAAATTTATTAATTCACCGTTCTGATCAGTTATGTGAATAGAGAGTGTACTTATTTCTCTAGTGTTGACTGGTAAGTAAATAAGATTGTGTGGTGTGGTATTCATTTTATAGCCTGGTGGAACATTAATTCCAAATTCGTATAATGAATGATCTTGTCTACTATCAATATATGACCCGCTTACAATATTACATACTAAGCGTATTGTGTTTATTTTTAAAATGTTGACAGGTTGATCAGATATATATGTTTTTTTCAAGTCGGGGTAAATTATTTTTTTATTGAAACCAAGCAATTGTCCAATGGAGTTGTTTCTATTAAAATAAATAGGTTCCTTGGTAGTTGTAATATGAACTTGAAGTGTGTTATTATTACTCTCCATTTGAAATGTTTTCTCAAGATCATAATCTTTTAGTTTATTTTTTAGAAAATCATAAATATCATTGAGTTCATATGACCCGATTGGAAGTTGAATTACTTTATCACCAATATGAAATAGATTATTATTTATATCAACATTGGGTATAGAGTTGTACATATGAAAGTCAATGAGTGCACACTCATATTCACCATTTGTCAGTTCAATGGGTGGGAAATAAGAAATGTTTGTAATGGGTTCATTGCCATTTAATGTAAGAGTGAATGATCTAGTCATTTTGGGGTCTAATAATGTACTGTGAAAATATAGCTTACAAAATGAAACTTATATTCTCAAATAATTATAAATTCATTAAAACCCTTCCTGTATCTTCCCTTTTCCATATCGTTATCTTTACTTATTATGAGGAATCCGTATTTATCACTCCAACACTTTTGACAAATTTTCATAAATGAATCATAGGACATATCAGTATTCACATGATCACGATATATATGACGCATATTTAAATCATCTTGTTTAAACATTATAATCATATTCGCGTTATCACGTATTAGATGTTTTGGAATATGAGTATATGTTTGGCATAGGTAAAAAGAATCTATATTTTTATGACGCCCCATACAGAAATATGAACGAATGTTGTTTTGTTTTTCACAAGCAACATCATCAAAAATCATAATAGAGTTTTCTTTAGCCTTAGCGGGTGGTAAAACTTCATCATTTTGTGATAACGTATAATATCCCATTCCCTTTATCGGTTTAATTAGTTTCTCTAAATACTCATACTTTGGTTGATATAAACTCTTTGAGAATACATATATATTCTCAAATTTTAGCCCGTTTGGACTTTCAATAAGGCTGAGCATAACATTTGTTTTTCCACAGTTTGAGGGACCGACAACCAATGCTCTAATTGTATTGGGTAATAATGAACTATGTCGTGGAACTGAATTTGTTAATGAATGATCACCACCCTCGATATTTCTAACACAGATTTCTTGTTTTTGACGTATTAAACGCATATTCACGTGTGTAATGTACTTCATTCGATGAGAAATGCTCCTTGATTAAACATTATATAAAATGGGTAAAAGTTTTTATAATTGTTGCAGTCAGAGTTCAAACTTGAAACGAGGTAGTGGTATTATCAACAAAATAATTAACACACTTCCATTTGAAGTACATATTCCTGGTTATAATTTTTGTGGACCTGGAACAAAGCTAAAACAAAGGTTGGAGCGCGGTGATCGTGGGATAAATCAATTGGATGAAGCTTGTAGAGTACATGATATTGCATATTCACAATATAAGGATCTAGCTGATCGACATAAGGCTGACGCAGTACTAATAAATAAAGCGTGGGAACGTGTTGGTTCAAAAGATAGTAGTAGTGCAGAGAAAACAGCAGCATACTTGATTACAAATATTATGAAAACAAAAAAGAAATTCGTAATGGGTGTGAAAAAGGGAACAAAGAGAAAGTGTAAGAAAAGGAAATCAAAGGTAAAGAGTTTTTCAAATGTTATCCAAACAGGAATGCGGGCATTGAAAACTCAGAAGCCACTAGATCTAATGAGTGCGATTAAGGTTGCACGTAAAGCAGTCAATAAATCAATTGGTAGAAATAAAAAAAAAATTAAGATTCCTCGTATTATTAATGTACCGAAAATTGGTGGTTTTTTACCTATTGTACCCATTTTGACTGCACTAAGTGCATTAGGTAGTCTCGCCTCTGGTAGTGCAGCTATTGCTAAAACTATTAACAATGCAAATATGGGGAAAAAACAATTAGAAGAGAGTAAGCAACATAATAAGAAAATGGAAAGTATTAAGGTGGGTGAAGGTATGTTTCTTAAACCTTATAGAAAAGGTTATGGATTATATCTTAATCCATTTAGAGGAAATCCAAAAAACTAATTACTAAGCTACCTAAAAAACCTCTTTCAAATTTCGAAATTTTGAATTTTGCTCAAAAGTACATTCCACATTTCCGAGGTGTGTTTATGAGAGATTCACTCCCCAAATCTCCTTGGAGAGAAGAGTCAGGAATTATAAACCTAGATGATAGTTCATCAAATGGTACACATTGGGTAGCTTATAACAAAAATAAAAAAAGTATACATTACTTTGATAGTTTTGGAAATTTACAACCCCCAAAAGAAATTGTGAAATACTTGGGGAATAACATTAACTATAACTATGAGAGAAAACAAGACTTTAATAGTACCAACTGTGGACACCTGTCCCTCCAATTCTTACTCTCTCTATCCCACCCTAACTTTTACACTATGATCAAGTAATTTCTCTATGATTCTTGAAACCCACCCTATTTACATGCTATTCACTGCTGTGATTGGTCGATGCTAAATCAACAATGAGAGAGAACAGGGAGGGTTAGTTAACCTCAAAGTATAAAAACTCGATCAAAAGTTATTCTAACACACATTTAAAAACCACCTGCAAACAGTCTCAACCTAAAAGTTTCAAGCTAAAACGTTCTCAGCCTAAAGTTTCAACCTAAAAAATCTTGCAATCATCAAAATCAACAACAAGAAGAACAACATAAAAAAACAGTTAAAACAGTAAGACAACAACAACAATTAAAACAGATACAACTGCTAAAAACAGCTGAAAACAACAACAAAACAGCTACATCTGCTAAAAAACAAGTAAAATTAACAACAAAAACAGCTACAACTGCTAAAAACAGGTAAATTAAACAACAAAATCAGTTACAACTGTTAAAATAACAACTAAAATCAACAACAAAAACAGGTAAAAGCAACAAAAACAACGAAAACAACTACAAGAAGAAACAACTACAAATGGTCAATCCGGGAATGATGAAAGTACTCAAGGAGTTTAATGGTAACGCACCAAAACCTCTCTTAACAAAGACGAAGATGGAATCGGAGGTGTGCTACCCTATTCGACGTGCTCAACGTAAGAAAACCAGCTTTGGGATGGCCCTCACTCTTGAACTTGAAGAGTATATGCTGTACTTGTCGGAACGATACTCAGATAGTTTAGATGATTCAGCAATTGAATATATAAAAGATAATCTTGTTTGTATTATTAAAAGGAATGATAACAATCTCTATTTAGAATTAAATAAAGCTTAAAATGTATTTATTTTTAATATTATTAATGTATTTATTTTGATAAATAAAAATAAATATAAAAATAAAATTTCATAAAACTCATACTCAAACCCTTTGTTATAAATATTTCAATTATACTACATTTTTCCCAGTAGCACATGAGTATCAGAGAAAACGACAACAATGAAGCGTAAACTTTTAGAACAGTTGACGAAAAGTAGAAATTCATTAAAAAGAAAATTTGATGAATTGAAACAAATAAAAAATGAGAACGTATCAAATTTGGAGGAAACTTTTAAACCTATTACAGAACCTTTACATGAATTACTCACTGAAAATAAAAAATTGAATAAAAAGGAATATATTAATGATACACATGATATTAAGACTAAGTTCAAGAAAGAGAAAATAAGAGTACCTAAAAGTAAAAAAGAAAAAAGGGAACACGAGAGAGTAATCGTAAGTGATAGTGAGAGTGATGCTTATGTTGATGCTTTTTCACGACAGTCTCTTATAGATGAATCTGATGTTTCACAACAGTCTCTTATAGATGAATCCGATGTTTCACAACAGTCTCACACAGATGATTTAAATGAAAGTGTATATGAAGATACCGGGGTGAAGTACAATCTCAACATTAATCAGTTAAAGCAAGAAAAGATTTTAGACAATAGTTAAGGACCAAGAGAAGAAAATAATATTTTAATGTTGGGTAATACAACACTTAAAATTAAAAAAAATTTGATGGAATTAGGAAGTGGAAATTTATGGACTCTATCACCAGGTCTATACTCTTTAATTTTTCATAATAGTCCTTAGGATTATACTAAGAATGATTTAGAATCATATAAAAACATTTTAATTGAAACAAGTGCTCACAAAAGAAACTATCAACCAGATGGTCAAGTAAAGGGGAATCGTTCTAAAAAATATTCTTCAATTATTAAACCATTAATATCATCTTCAGTAAATGAAGAACATACTGGTTCTGGGTATATGAGACTACAAAAAATACCACCAAACTATGTATATTGGGATAATGTTAATGAACTTGTTGAAAGATTGCAACTCTTAATGGCATCGAGAGCTGCTGGTAATAATAACCATACTAATGAAATTCTTTCAATAATAGAAGAATTGCGGGAAGCAAAAATAATATATTAATAAAATAGAAAACATTTTCTCATTTTGTTTAATAGTAAAATGTCTATTGACAAGTTTGGTCACTTTTCAAATGATAGAGATTTTTCCTTGCTTTTCAAAAGGGAAGTTGAGAGTCTTACAGGTATATATCTAGACACTGATGGTCACATAAATGTTCAGAAAAAAAGAATTAAAAACTCTTCAAAACCAATAAATGGAAATGATTTGGCTATTAAATTTTATGTTGATGATAAAATTAATGAAGCGAAATCACATCAAATGGAAACTATAACTAAATCATTTCAACTACGAAATGTAAGAAAACCACTTACCGGAACGATACTCAACTTTAGAGGATTCAACAATTGAATATATAAAGGATAATCTTTTTTGTATTATTTAAAGAATTGATAACAATCTCTATTTAGAATTAAATAAAGCTTAAAATGTATTCATTTTTAATATTATTAATGTATCTTTTTTGGTAAATAAAAATAAAAATAAAATTTCATAAAACTCAAACTCCAACCCTTTGTTATAAATATTTAAATTATACTACATATTTCCCAGTAGCACATGAGTATAAAAAAACGACAACAATGAAGAGTAAACTTTTAGAACAGTTGACGAAAAGTAGAAATTCATTAAAAAGAAAATTTGATGAATTGAAACAAATAAAAAATTAGAACGTATCAAATTTGGAGGAAACTTTTAAACCTATTACAGAACCTTTACATGAATTACTCACTGAAAATAAAAAATTGAATAAAAAAGAATATATTAATGATACACATGATATTAAAATAAGAGTACCTAAAAGTTAAAAAGAAAAAAGGGTTGTTATGTAGATAGTCTAAGGTTTTACAGGTAGTTATGAAGTTTTACCTGTACTTAAACCCTGAATCTGTTTTCGGTTTGAGTTGATATTCATATTTCATAATATTTATTATCATCATTATATATAATCACCATTTTCAACAAATATCATATAAAATATAAATAAATAAATGCATATTAGTATAAGTTCACTACTATCGAAATAGTAGTTCCTTTTAATCTGGTAATTATTTGAATGCGATAATTGAATAATTTTCTGAAATAAATAATTTTGAAAAAATAATTTATGTATTATTCTTGGTGTTCGGGTGGGGTGGCTTGATTGCTTAAATTAGAACAACGGAGTCCCAAGAACGCAGGTACGAAACACACGGGAGTACGTTGGGGTTCTTATTGTCACTTTGAAAATTGAACTAGTAAAGCCTTACATAATTAAAGCGCTCCAGAGCGGAGCATAGCTTAGGGGAGAGATGGTGACGGAGAGCAGAGGGCAGTGCGAGCACGCGAGTTGTAGACATCTGGATAAATCTGCCGCTCGTCACTGCCCCCAGAAATTAAACACCCTTTTGGTTTGAACACTTAGGATATTAACACAAAACAAAATGATAATATATTTCTCTCTCTCTATTGGTTTAATGATTCTTCCTAATTTAATTATAAGAATGAAATTATCTCCAAAACCAGTTTTAGACATTTTTTAACATTGATAGAAAAGAGACGGAAATATTTTGTTCTATGACGCTGTAAATCATGATTCAATTTAGGAGTAAATGTGTCTAAATGGGATGGAGTTGGCAACCATCCTTGATATAAATTGGTATTCATCGGTGGGAATCTGTGAAATCAATAAATTAGAAAATATAACTGCAAATATTAAACGGTTCTTTTCTTTAATTGTCTGATATCTTTGATTATATTCTGCTAACTACATGTTATGAGTTAGTATCTAGGATTTGGGGTGATCAATAATAATATAAAACAAGAACGGAAGTTAACTTCGGCTAGCCGAAGTTTGTATACCCTTGCAGTTATAATTATTAAATTTAATTCGAAATTCTGAAAAATACAAAAAATGATATTCCCCAAGTATGTCAAAAATACCGAAGCTATAATTTGTTTCATATTACTTTCCCACAAATTTTCCGATCGCAGCTATATGATATAGTCTCACGTTTCTGAAATCAATTCTGGATTACATAACGTAGTGTTCACCATAATTCGTAGTCTTGAAATCATGTCACCTCGATTCATGAACATAGTTTTTGTGTTTAGAAGGTATTGAAAGTGCTGACCAATTATCTACCCTTTAAATTGTATAATAAATTGGTCAATTTCCTCATGAAATTTCATTAAATTAATTTTATTTTCTTACAGGGCCTTACACATCTAGTCTCCACTTCAAAATGACGTATGAAAAAAATTTTTTTTATTGTTTTGGGGCTACTTTTAAGAAATGTCAAAATAATGTATGCATTGCTAAGAGCACAAACTCCGCCCTTAAGGTGTGTTTCACAATAGGGAAACCGGTTTCCTTTAAACCTGTTTAATGACGGACAGCCCATTTCCTCGATATTAATGAGCTGACGACTCCTAAAAAACGTCTGTAGAAATCGTTTCTTTTCCACACCTTTACAAATAATTTGTTTTCCGCTTGTAATTGTCCTTAGATACTTTCGAGTTTGTGGAAAATATTTTCTCCATCGTTCCAAAAAATTTTGTGATGTGTATTGGTTAACCAAATTGCAGTCTTTCGAGATTTTGTATTTAGCAAAGTAAAATCATATGGTGGTTCTATTAAAAAACTATTATTCAAGCTTGGATCTTTTTGAATACAATTCCAATTTCCTTTAGAATTAAATTATTATTATTATCAAAGAAACCTTGAACATCAATCGAAACAGTATTTTTCAACATTTTTCTAATGTTAAACAACTCGTTGTACTATTTGGGTATTTTCATGACTTGGTGTCTTTAGTTCTATTGAAATTCTCACATCAATAAGACCAATTTTAACTGATTCGTTTTGATATGAAAGATCAACCACAATAATAGGGTTCTTCAATTTAAATTCATTTGGGGTCAAAAATGGTTGTGATTCACGATTATAGTAACTAGATTAAAATCTTGTATACATTTCATACAGCTGAGCATACTGATTCTTACTAAAATCAACATTCAGATTATCATATGGATATGACTCAGAATTCAAGTGAACTTTCAAGTTTGATAAGTTATTTGTGATAAGTTCTCCATTTAGTGTAAATCCAAGTATGGAAAATCTTGGTTTTCGCGGTTAGCCGACAATTTCACATTCCAGCTCTGTTGACTCCCATACCCAATTTGGGGTTAACATGTAAATCCCAACTCTGGAATGCGATTGGTAGATTTAGACCACTTTTAATAATATCGTACATCTTAATTTTTGTAAAATCGCTCAGAGTTACATGGGGAATTTTCCAGGTTTTATTCGTAATTTCCAGTTTAAAAGTTTGTTCATTTCTGGTTTGTTCAAGATTTACCGAGATTCTTAGTTAGCATCAACACTAGTTCGTGTTTACAATTTAACAAAACTTTTTTATAATCCTCAGCAAATCCCAACAAATTTTTTAATGGTACAGAAAAGTTAAAGGTGGGTCCCGTACAAAATTTCATTTCCACTGCTCCATCCGGAATTTAATAGATTTTGACTTTGAAGATTATCCAGAGATATATAATTTTTTAGGGTAGTACTCATATTGACATCGACTTGACACGTTGAACACGTTGTATTTAGTTGTTACCTAGCAGTATTTTGATGGTTACTTTCTGTTTAGTCTTGTTTTTGGATGGTTACTTTTGTATAGTACCTGTACAGTACTTGGTTTTGGATGGTTACTATCTGTACAGTATCTGTAAAGTACTTGGTTTTAGATGGTAACTAAATGTTAACAAGTATTATAGTTGCTATAGTCTCTTATTAAGAATTATCAAAGTACACAAGTTAAAGTTTCTAAGATGTGTTAGCCAATCACACTTGCAGTGAACTATCATTACCTTACCGTCATCAAAGTCACATGTCCAAGACCCAAGGACATTGAATAAAATACTTCCCCTTTATTTGTACCTGTAGTTTTAATTACAGTCAGCAACAAAATTTTTAGGATCACTCAATATTTTTTTTTTTTATCTATTTTATTATTGTAAACATATTTCATTAAATTCATAATTAATTATATTTAATATATATTTGTATATAATTAATTTTCTTACTCCATCCCTCTGTAAGAAACATGTCGGTTATTAATCTTCGTTCCAAACGCAGATTTTCGCTTGGTTCCCATAGATAGATGTAAAATAGTTCTCACAATGTAATCTTTCTCAGATGTCAACTATTTTTCTAGTTCTAGTTTTCTAGTTCTATTCTATTTGTATACTATTTGTATGAGTATGACATCATTGTCTAAGATTCTGAATAAGTTTAATAAACTCTTTAATTACAATACTCATCTGGTTTTCGTGATTCATGATGAGCTGCTTGGACTTTGATTACTAGCTTTTATTAACTGTTATGAGCTATTCTTAGATGGTTACTATCTGCTTGGTAGATGTCTATTAGTTGCTTACTAGTTTATATTAGCTGGTTACTATATGTTTAGTAGATGTATACAAGATGTTTAGTATCTGGTTTCTATATGTTTAGTAGATCCATACAAGTTGTTTACCAGATGTATCCAAGTTGCTTACTAGCTATTTAGTATCTGGTTTCTATATGTTTAGTAGATGTATACAAGTTGTTTACTAGCTGTTTAGTATCTAGTTTCTATATGTTTAGTATCTGTTTACTTGATGTTTACTTATTATTATTAGCTGGTTACAAGTTGTTATTAACGTCTACGAGCTTTTGTAGTCTTTTGTTAAGAACGATCAAAAATTCCTGATCACTAGACGACTTTCGATGTGAAGTAAAAACTTACACTCTGATTTTCAATGAGTTTGCTATGTACGTGAGAAAGAACGCAAAGCCAAAATATCTCAAGATTTATATATAAAACTTAGAGGAACAGATCCGATTATGTTGGGGGAAGATGTATCCTGTGATTGTAAAACTAATTAAGAAATAAATTGTTCACAAGCTGTCTAAAAGCTGTTTAGAAGCTGTTTTGATAAACAATTTTGATTCATAATGACAGATACTAAGAATATATATTAATATCATCCACTTTAACTAGTATATTGTTAAAATAAAACATTTCCATTTTTAATGTTCTTTCATCTTATGTAGGTATAATAAATTAAATCTTAACTACGATAGCTAGCCTTACATCCCATAACTATAGTTATTAGCTACAATAAAATGTCTAGAAAGAACAAAATATATGAATGTCAAAAACGATTTAAAACTAACTATAATTGTGAAAGTAATTGAAATCGCTCCGACGTAATACAGTAAAAAACAAAAAACACTGTGATTATCCCATTTTCTATCACCATAACAAATGTGTATACCCACACCTAAATGACCAATTGTATCCTTTCTCCAAAAATGTCACCGATAATTTAAATCCCATTAAGCAAACCACCCATTGCTAACCGTACCATAACCCCAGAGTCAAGTTGGTTACCTACAATAAACACCGATGGTGGTGTAAAGGATTGCTAAAATGCCTCGACGCAGGCGCAAAGGTCATAAAAAAAGGTAATAAAATATATAATTAGGAAAGTATTTTTTATTTGCGAACAATTTATAACTGTTACCAACAACACTAATACTTGTTCCAAAGGATTTGCTTAAATGCCTCTACGCAGGCGCAAAGGTCAAGGTATTGGAAAAAATTCATGGAATATTATCCCTTCTTAAAAGAGGTCATAAAATATATAATTAGGAAAGTATTTTTTATTTGCGAACAATTTATAACTGGTACCAACAACACAAATAACAACTAGGATTGCTAAACAAAGGATTGCTAAAATGCCTTGATGCAGGCGCAAAGGTCAAGGTAATGGAAAAATTCATGGAATATTATCCCTTGACCAAATACGAAATTTCTTCTATTTGGATAATAAAAAAATATATATTAATTCAATGCTTTGATTTTTCCATCAAAATGCTTGATAAATCTAGTTGTATGATATTCTCTAACTAACTAACTCTCTAACTATTCTCAACTAACTAATGAAGTAATAAGTTTTCATGTGTCTATTTAATTTACCAAAAACAGTATTAGTCTTCTCTCATAAAATTGATCTTTTGGATCCCTCTTATTCCCCACCGGTGAAATGTATGTTCCTCATATTTAATAATGATGGTTTGTCAACCCCGACCAACCTCCGCAACATAGATGGATACTTGTAATTCATATTTAAGATATTTCCATCCTTCTCTAACTAACATCCTTTTATCCGTCATGTAAACAGGTTTAGAATTGTATTGCATGCTTCAACCCCTAGCCACAACCACCACTGTAACAGATTTCCCTTTTCCAATGGCTGCCCCAGCTACCTAAACTGTACATTTCTTTTGATTTTCTCTTCTTCTTTCTAAGCAATGTACACAATTTGTAAACTGGTTCTGACCTCCCTCTTTTATGGCATCCTCTACTTTATTTTCGTTATATTTCTGATCTTTTCCTAACAGTAGGTTGTTAAACTTTTATAATTTTATGGGATTATTGAGCACCCGAAATCCCAGATAATAACTCATAACATGTAACTAGCAGAATATAGTCAAAAATATCAGACTCTAAAAAGACAAGATTTACCTACTATTCAATTTACCATCTACAATCCCTGGAGAAGAGTTTAGTATTTGCAGTTTAATTTTCTAATCTATTGATTTCACAGATTCCCGCTGGTAAATACCAATTTTTAACAAATGGCTGCCAACTCCATACCATTCAGACACTGGTTTACAACCTCATAGAACTGACTCTCAAGGTATCTGTAATGCACAATATATTTCCGTCTCTCTTCTTCTAATCAATATTAAAAAATTTCAAAAACTGGTTTTGGGGTTCATTTTATTCTTAGAATTAAATTATTAAAAATTATTAAGCCAACAGAGATAATAATGTTTTTGTGATAATATCCCATGAATAATACATAATTCTTCTTTGTATATTTTCAAAATTATTTATTTCAGAAAATTATTCATTAATCGCATTCAAATAATATTCATAATATATCTTACAATTTTTTAGATTTATCAATAGAGTTTCCCAATTATTAATATTACATGATATTGCATCATATCTATTTTTAAGATTAAATATTAAGATAGGGTCGTCCTCGCGAGACATAGCGCTGACCAACTCACATTGGTCTGCCTCACCATTAAGTTTAAGACATTCTAAGTCTGATATTGAATCGTGAAGATCAATTTGGTGTTGTAATTTGGTTGTCTCCATCATAAGCTCGGTGATTCGATTTTCCACGTTTTCAATATCAAAGAGATGGGAATCGATATTGTTTTCGCTCTGCAAATCCACCAAGCGCCATTTCAGGATTTCCAACTCTTCTATAGTATCGTAATAGATACTACCGAATTCCCGTCGCAACTCCTTGGAAACCTTTAAAATTTCCTTAAAGATTTTTATTTCAATCAACAAATCTTCATTTATTTTAAAGTCTGAGTGGTTGATTTGGCTGTTGATTTCAGTCATCTTTTGTCTTTCGATTTAAATTTTGTACTGTTTTAGGTTTTGAAAACTCATCAACCAGGAAAAGTCAGAACGTAGAACACATACATTTTTTGAAAACTTAAAAGGAAACCGTTTTCTCTTTCTATAAGCGCGTGAGAAAAAATTTTCAAATATAATTAAATAAAAACGTATTTGACTAAATAAACGATCTCATTTGTTTTTATGTATATTCTGTTAGGAACCACAACCACCACCACCATTTTGACCACAAGACCGTAGACAGGTTACACTAATAGATTTCATCTAAAACCCTAATTGAAAAAAAAAAAAAAACGCCCACGCATAACAAAACAACGTCTTTGTGTATATTCTGTTAGGAACCACCACCACCACCAACACCCCTCTTACACTCCTACGCTCACTTTCCCATCTAATGCTCGCTAAAGAGGGGGAGGTTATCGAACTCACGCTTGTTTCACACCACAAAAGTATGCGGTCTAATATCCCTCAAACCAACACCTTTTGACCACAAGACCGTAGACAGATGTCACCTACAACCCTAATTGAATCAACAAAACGCCCACGCATAACAAAACAACTTCACTTCCTCCTCCTCCTCCGCCTAAATATAATTTTACAAATTCATACGCATGACAAAACACCCCTTGTAAAACGAATAGTTTTCTAAAACTGAACTACTTTCCACATTTCTCCTTAACACATACATTTTTTGAAAACTTAGAAGGTAACCGTTTTCTCTCTCATGTAAGCGCATGAGAAAAAATTTTCAAATATGATTAAAGATAAACGTATTTAACTAAACAAACGATCTCATTTGGTTTTGTTCTGTTAGGAACCACCACCACAGTCACCATTTTGACCACAAGACCGTAGGCAGGTTACACTAACAGGTGTCACCTACAACCCTAATTGAATCAACAAAACGCCCACGCATAACAAAACAACGTTTTTGTTACACTCCCACGCTCACTTTCCCATCTAATGCTCGCTAAAGAGGGGGAGGTTACCGAACTCACGCTTGTTTCACACCACAAAAGTATGCGGTCTAATATCCCTCAAACCAACACCTTTTGACCACAAGACCGTAGGCAGGTTACACTAACAGGTGTCACCTACAACCCTAATTGAATCAACAAAACGCCCACGCATAACGCCTTCTAACCCAAGTTAGAAGCAACATAGTGACCTGTGTGCAACCATTGCACTCCACAAAATCCTACGCATGACAAGACACCTCCTATCACACACGCAAGCCAGGTGTCACCTACAACCCTAATTGACTCAACAAAACGCCCACGCATAACGCCTTCTAACCCAAGTTAGAAGCAACATAGTGACCTGTGTGCAACCATTGCACTCCACAAAATCCTACGCATGACAAGACACCTCCTATCACACACGCAAGCCAGGTGTCACCTACAACCCTAATTGACTCAACAAAACGCCCACGCATAACGCGTTCTAACCCAAGTTAGAAGCAACATAGTGACCTGTATGCAACCATTGCACTCCACAAAATCCCACGCATGACAAAACACCCCTATCACACACGCACCTTTAGCGTGAGAAAAAGACAAGACAAAACAAGACATATCAAAACACCACTCTCTCACACTCCTACACACCACTTTCTAACCTCATTAAGTGACCTGTGTGCAACCATGCTCATCTAACTAGGGTCAGCAACACCCCCCTTTTTGACTTAATTATGCTAATTAGGTCA
Source organism: Drosophila suzukii (assembly GCF_043229965.1). Lineage (NCBI taxonomy): Eukaryota > Metazoa > Arthropoda > Insecta > Diptera > Drosophilidae > Drosophila > Drosophila suzukii. The sequence continues at coordinate 49,526,305 of NC_092082.1, read as the reverse complement.
TTAGAACACCTGTGTGCAACCATGCGTGACTAATTAGGGTCACCCCCACCTCCTTTTTTGACATGATTTATTACCTAGTGAGCCAGCTCCCGTATTAACAATCTACTATGGGCCGATAATTGTCTTTTCATCGCTGTCTACACCCAACACAGTTACACTAATTTCAGGATTATTTTCTTCAAATATTTTTATGCTGTCGACCGGTGTGGGAAATTTTAACCCACTAAAATTTAACGATTTATTATTTATATTTATTATATCCTATCCAATGTTGTAAATGCCTTTACGTTTATATTGATTGGGTAGATTCTTATTACAAGGTAATTTCAAAAAAGCCGATATTAATGCCCATTTAAAACAATAATCGTCTCTATTTTGCACGTTGATGCAGGCTTTTCTGTTTACTATTTCTCTTGGTAAACCAATGAAATTCGAGCCCTTTATTGGCTGATATTTATTTATATTAACTTCTAAATGAACTATTTCAATTAGGGACCAACCACTGTCTCGTTCTTGAAACTCGCTCATTTCACTTTTTATATAGTAATTTAAATTTTTGATTATTTCCTTTAGATTTTCAGTCTGACTCATTGTTGGATATAAGACTTGCATTTTTGTTTGAAATGACTTTAGATTTATTTCACAATGATCATCACTCTCTTTAATCAAAACATAATTACAGAATTGTTCAAAATTAAATTTGATATTGACGTGTTTTTTTTTGAGCTTCTTGGAGTAGAGTGATCACTTGTTCTTTGATTGATTGTTGAAATAATTTGATATCCAAGCATTCTTTATTGTCATTTGTGATTATATAAGTTTCAATACGATTGCGAAAAGCACTTCTTATACACCGCAAGTTATCACTTATTTGCGTACCAGATAATTGTTTATGCAAGTTCGTGCGTAAGTGATGCGACCAACTAATTTTAGCAACATTTAGATTACAGACATCACAATATCGTATTTCACTAGCGACAGGATTGTTACTAGACCCAGGATTGTTACTGTTATGTAAAACACCAGCCATTTTTGTTTTTAAATATTAATTGAAAAAGTTTATTGATTTTTCGTTTTATTATTGTTATTCGTTACAAAAGTTTAAAGTGTAATTGTCGCCTTCGGATTTTAGTTTGACAAGCTTATAGCCCCCGGTCGCAATATGCTCGACAGCTTTCGGTTGCAGAGTACTAAAACGTTCTGGTAAAAATACCACAAACTCTTCGCATGTAAGCATTATTTTGTCGCCGAAGCGTGTCCGCTTTACTTCGGCATTCTGGATGGGGATCGTTGTGTTAAAGGGGAAAGCTTTAACACTCTTAATCGGTGGTAAAGATACGGCACCAAGCTCGTTCCATTGGTCTGCGAAGTTGGACGACATGTTGCTGCTGCTGCTGACGATGTTGATGACGGATTTCTTCAAATAGTAGTACAAGTAACTTCTTGCTGTGAATTTGACTTCTGCCTTCTGAATTAGTGTAGTACTTTACATCTCATATTTATACTAGTTTGCGAGACGAAAAAATCTGAGAAAGTTTGCGATAAAATGTATTTAAACAATAGTAATTACCCTCAGAAAGTTTGCGATAAATACTTATGCATATTTAAATAAAATAAATACGTGGGGGTAAGTGATAACAGTATATACAACAATGTTGCACGATAACACGGGAGGACAGCGGGGAGGGGAAGTGGGAGGGGGAGTGAGCGCGGTCGCGAACTCCGTGGACAAGCGGGGAGGGGGCAGTTGGAGGGGAAGTTAGCGCGGCCCCCAGAGAGTTCCACAACATTCCAGAACACTCCAGCACACTCCAGAACAACCACGCCACCCCCCCCCCCCCCCCCCCCCACTAGCAACAACAACAACTTCCGCTCGCGATAAGCGCCCACACCAGCGACAACAATTCTGATCCAGAAACATACAATAAAAAGTGATCCAGAACATCCAAATACATCCTACTTACAACTGCTAAGAACATCTGAAAACAACAACAAAAACAGCTACAACTACTAAAAACAGCTGAAAACAACAACATCAAAAACAGCTACAGCTGCTAAAAACAGCTGAAAACAACAACATCAAAAACAATCTGGAAATGATGAAAGTACTCAAGAATTTTAATGGTAACGCACCAAAACCTGTTTTAACAAAGACGAAAATGGACGTGCGCTACCCTATTAGACGAGCTCTACGTAAGAAAACCAACTTTGGATTGGCCCTCACTCTTGAACTTGAAGAGTATATGCTGTACTTGCCGGAACGATACTCAACTTTAGAGGATTCTACAATTTAATATATAAAAGATAACCTTTTTTGTATTATCAAAAGGAATGAAAACAACCTCTATTAAGAATTAAATAAAGCTTAAAATGTATTCATTTTTAATATTATTAATGTACCTATTTTGATAAATAAAAAAAAAAAAAAAATTTTAACAAGCTCAAACCCTTTGTTTAACTCTTTGTTATTTAAATTATACTACCTTTTTCACGATAGCACGTGAGTATCAGAGAAAACTACAACAATGAAGCGTAAAGTTTTAGAACAGTTGACGAAAAGTAGAAATTCATTAAAAGGAAAATTTGATGAATTGAAACAAATAAAAAATGAGAATGTATCAAATTTTGAGGAAACTTTTAAACCTATTATAGAACTTTACATGAATTACTCACTGAAAATAAAAAATTGAATAAAAAAGAATGTATTAATGATACACATGATATTAAGACTAAGTTCAAGAAAGAGAAAATAAGAGTACCTAAAAGTAAAAAAAGGGTACACGAGAGAGTAATCGAAAGTGATAGTGAGAGTGATGCTTGTTGATGCTTTTTCACAAAACTCTCATATTGATGAATCGGATGTTTCACAACAGTCTCTTATAGATGAATCCGATGTTTCACAACAGTCTCACAAAGTGTAAATGAAGAAGAGTGAGGTATAATCTCAACATTAATCAGTTAAACCAAGAAAAGATTTTAGACAATAGTTATGGACCAAGAGAAGAAAATAATATTTTAATGTTGGGTAATAGTACACTTAACATTAAAAAAAATGTAATGGAATTAGGAAGTGGAAATTTATGGACTCTATCACAAGGTCTGTACTCCTTAATTTTTCATAATAGTCCTAAGGATTATACTAAGAATGATTTAGAATCATATAAAAACATTTTAATTAAAACAAGTGCTCTAAAAAATATTCTTCAATTATTAAAACATTAATATCATCTTCAGTAAATGAAGAATATATTTGAAAACATGCAAATAAGAATTATCTATTATTCCTGGGATATTATCATAAAAACATTAATATCCCTGTTACTTAAATAATTTTTTATAATTTAATTGAAAGAATAAAATGATCTCCAAAACCCCTTTTTTGAAATTTTTTAATATTGATTAGAGGGAAAGAGACGAAAATAAATATTGTGCATTACAGATACCTTGAAAGTCAGTTCTATGAGGTTGTAAGCCAGTGTCTGAATGGTATGGAGTTGGCAGCCATCTTGGTAAACATTGGTATTCACCAGTGGGAATCAGTAAAATCGATAAATTAGAAAATTAAACTGCAAATACTAAACTACTCTCCAGGGATTATAGATGGTAAATTGAATTGTAGGTAAATTTTGTCTTTTTAGAGTCTTATATCTTTGACTATATTCTGCTAGTTATATGTTATGAGTAAAATTCTGAGACTTGGCGTTCTCAATAATCCCATAAAATTATAAAAGTCTAACAACCTACTGTTAGGGAAAGATCAGAAATATAACGAAAATAAAGTGGAGGATGCCATTAAAGAGGGAGGTCAGAACCAGTTTAAAAATTGTGGCATTGCTTAGAAAGGAAAAGGGAAAATCAAAAGATATGTACAGTGTAGGTAGCTGGGGCAGCCATTGGAAAAGAAAAATCTGTTACAGTTGTGGGTGTGGCTAGGGGTTGAAGCATGCAATATAATTCTAAACCTGTTTACATGATGGATAAAAGGATATTAGTTAGAGAAACATGGAAGTAGTACAATTAGCATATCAATGGCCCCCGCCCCTCCTCCGCCACCATCATTAAAGTATGCGGGTTCTGGGACAATTGGCATAATCCAATAAATTAACAGATTTTAATGGGCGCCAACGACCTCACGGCTAACTGCCAGCTCTTATACGTTCCCATAATAATAAATCACGAACGCGCAACAACTCGCAAGTAGCCGAAATATTTTCCATTCTCCGTACCTGTAATTTTAACTCGAAATAAAAAGTCAGAAGTTTATTTTGTAGCATAATGATACATTTATTCATTTATTTTGGTATTGGCGCACGTTTCCGACGTCATTTCTGGATTACAAAATGTAAAGTTTTCACCATAATTCGTAGTTTTGAGATCATGTCCACCTCGATTCATGAACATAGTTTTTGTGTTTAGAAGGTATTGAAAATGCTGACCAATTATCTGCCCTTTAAATTGTTCAATTAATTGGTAAATTTCCGCATGAAATTTCATTTTGTAAATTTTATCTTCGTGTAGGTCTTTACCCATCTAGTCTCAACTTTAAAATAATGTATTAAAATTAATTTATTGTTTTGGAGCTTTTAAAAAATGTCAAAATAATGTATGCATTGTTAAGAGCACAAACCCCGCCCTTAAGGTGTGTTTTACAAAAGGGAAACAGATTTCCTTTAAACCTGTTTAATGACGGACAGCCCATTTCCTCGATATAAATGAGCTGACGACTCTTTTGATGTAAACCAAAAAGTTGTCCAACCGGTTGTTCCTCTTTTGTTCATGTTAAAGCTCAATGAATTTTATGAAATATAGCTTAATTAGTTTTAAAAATAATGGAATTTAGATGCCCCCTGCTCGTTGATGCATGTGCGGCATCTTACCAAAAAGTTGTTCATTACTCCTTGCAGAGTTGAGACAGGAATAGCCGCAATTGTTTCTTGAATGGATAGCCTTAGTTCATTTAAATTTGTTGGTTTTGCTTTGTAGACTTCCCCTTTGCAATAACCCCACAAGAAAAAGTCAGGTGCAGTAAGGTCAGGCGACCTGGGTGGCCAACGGAATGTGGAGTTTCTGGATATCAGCTTATTGGGAAATTTTCGTCGCAATACTGTCATAACAGGTTGGGCTATGTGAGGAGCTGCACCATCTTGCTGAAACCACACAGAGTTGAAAGAAATTCTCATTCTGCGTAATGCTGGATAGAAAAACTGTCTCAACATGCTCAAGTAACGGTCTCCAGTAACCGTAACGGTGTGACCGTTTTCTTCGAAGAAGTAGGGCCCGACAATGCAGCGTGTTGAAACTGCACACCACCCTGTGACACGAAGTGGATGCAATTCCGACTCATGGAGTATCTGTGGGTTCGACAATTTTGTTTGTTTATGTTGCCGTTTAAATCGAAATGGGCCTCGTCAGACATGAAAAGACAGTTCAACATGTTTTTATCCTCTTCCACCATTTGAAGCATTTTCTGGCACAATTCCAAGCGAATCGGCAAGTCTGCAGCGTTCAGTTTGTTGGCCATTTGAATTTTATATGGGAATAAGTCCAAATCTTTGTGCATAATTGACTGTAATGACTGCCTGCTTACACCCATTTGAGCAGATATGCTTTTTGTCGAAACACGTGGATTGTTTTGTATGGCAGCAGCTAGAGCAGCGATTGTTTCCTCCGTTCGAATTGAAGGGTTTCGATGGTAAGGTCTTCTGTTGACTGTCTCATGCTCGGCAAAATTGTTTACAAGTCTCATTATTGTCCATCTGCTCGGAGGATTGCCGCCAAACGTGCGCCTATACTCTCTTTGATAGCGGCGGACAATCCAAAATCTTGTTTCAGAGTCCCAGTTATCCATTTTTGTTAAATGTAAAAGTCAATCTGCAAAATAAAAAAAAAAATAACCAGATTCATTAAATAGAAAAAAAGTTATTTAATTTTATTTTGGTAGCGGCATTCATCAGCCACCCTGTATTATTATTACTTTGAATTTTAAATGTATTTTCAAGGTTATAGTCTTTTAGTTTATTGTAAATGAAATCGGTGTCATCACTCAATTCATATGATCCAGTTGGAATTGTAATAACCTTGTCACCGATGTGGAAGAGGTTATTTTTTTATCCATATTTGGAATCGAATTATACATATTAAAATTCATAAGAGCGCACTCATATCGACCATAAAATTCGACAGGTGGAAAAAAATTTTATATTTATAATGGAACTATTTCCATTCAAGGATAATGCAAGTGATCTAGACATATTGAAATCTCTTGATAAATTGTGGGATTGTAAGTATCTAACCAAGCTTTATATTGAAATTACTCCTTAAATCATAATAAATTGATCAAATCCTTTTCTGTATCTTCCGTTATCCATTTCGTTATCCTTGCTAAATAATAGGAATCAGTGCTTGTCCTCCCAACATTTTTGACAAATTTTCACAAATGTTTCATAACTCATATCAGTGTTAATATGGTCCCGATATATATGCCGCATATTTAAATCATCTTGCTTAAAAATTATAATAAAGTTGGCATTATCACGAATGAGATGTTTAGGTATAAGACTATACGTTTGACATAAATAAAAAGAGTCGTATTTTTAATTGTAAACACGGTGGTGGTCTTGTCGATAAGCTAATCAATACATTACCGTTTGAAGCCCATATTCCGGGACATAATTTTTGTGGACCGGGTACAAAGTTACAGAATCGTGGATCGTGGTGATCAAGGAATAAACCCATTGGATGAAGCTTGCAAAAAGCACGATATTGCATATTCTCAAAACAAGGCATTGAGTGAACGACATATTAATTGACAAAGCTTGGTCGCGTGTCAAGGCACCAGATAGCAGTCTTGGTGAAAGAGCAGCAGCAGCATACTTTGTTACAAATATAATTAAAGCCAAGAAAAAATTTGGTATGGTATTGAATAAAACGGAAAAGAAAGGAAGGAAAAAGATATTGAAGAATAAAATGAAGAAGACAAACCTGTCGACTGTTATTAATGTTGCTACTAAGACATTAACAAAAACAATAGACATTAGGAGTGCAATTAAAGTTGCGAGTAAATCAATTCATCAATCAATGGGTTCTAAGAAAAATGTTAAAGTACCTCGTGTAATTAATGTACCCAAAATTGGAGGTTTTCTACCAATCGTGCCGATCTTGACAGCCCTCAGCGCTCTTGGTAGTTTAGCAAGTGGTAGTGCAGCAATTGCAAAAACAATTAACAATGCGAGAATGGCTAAGGAAGATATGGAGGAGAAAAAACGTCACAATAGGAAAATTGAAAGTGTTGCTGTAGGAGAAGGATTATATCTCAAGCCCTATTGAATGGGTTATGGTTTCTTTCTTAAGCCCTATAGTAAGGGGAAAGGAATTAAGAACCGAAAAAACTAATTTCTCTGCTACCCAATAGACCACTATCAAATATCGACATTATACATTTTGCTAGGAAATATATCCCACATTTTAGAGGGGTGTTTATGAGAGATCTACTCCCAGAAGCACCAAAAAGTAGGGAGTGTGGTATAGTAAACTTAGATAATTCCCGATCAATTGGTACACATTGGGTTGCATATAATAAAAATAAAAATAATATACATTATTTCGACAGTTTTGGAAATCTTCAGCCACCTAGAGAAGTTGTGAAATACTTGGGACATAGAATACAATACAACTACGATAGAGTTCAAGACTTTGATACATACAACTGTGGACACCTGTGACTCGCTTTTCTACTTTCTTTCGTAGAAAATGTGGAGTCAAGACCGGTATATTTAAATGGTTAATTTACATTTGGGGGGTTGAAAATCAATGTATGGGTACGTGTATGTGTGAACTCTGTATGGTATAAAAAGTGGACCTGTACGCGTTCAAATTCACAGTCTAAGTTTCTACTTCACATCGAACGTCATCTAGAGGACAAGAATTTTTGATCATTCTTAACAAAAAAAGCCTATAACTGCTCATAACAGCTCAAAACAGCTGGTGACCAGCTTATAACAACTAGTAAACAACTAGTTAACAGCTACTAAACAGATAATAACCATCTAATAACAGCTAATAACCAGCTAAAACAAGTAGTAAGCAACTACGATACAAGTACTGAACAACTGCTAAACAGGTAGTAAACATACAAAATACATACATTCTGTACATGCCGGAAAGGTACACCTCTCTTCAAGATGATATCATCAATGAAATGGTTGATGGAAAATTTAATATTTATAAAAGTAATGACAATTTGTATTTAGAAATAAGTCAGTAATCATTAAAAGATTGAGATTTTAAGAATATAACAATAAATACACTTTTTAAAATATAATGAAGAAAATGTATCGAATCTTTTTTTTTTATTCGGAAATGATATATAAATATTACAGATCTTGGCGTTCCCTAAACAGTATTTGTTTAGTAACTGAGGAGTGACTACATGAATTTCGGAAATTTTAAATCTTTCACCTATAAAGTTTGAATAATATACTACAATGAATATTTTGTCACAGTTAACCAAAGCTAGATTTGCTTTGAAGCGAAAATTCGATGATCTCAAACAAGTCAAAAATCATACGAATTTACAATTGGAGGAAACTTTTAAACCTATTACTGAACCCTTACATGAACTTGTTAAGGAAAATAAAAAACAAAAGATTTCTAATGTAAAAGATAGTATAAAAGTAAAGCGTGAAATGAAGCAAATTAAGAAATACGATGATGATGAGAGAGAGGTTGACGATTTCTACTTTACAACTAATGAGAAAGATCCGCAGTCTAATCGAAACATAACTCCACCAAGGTCTTTCGATGATAGTGATTCCTATAATCAATTCTTTTCACAAACGAATATAGAGGAAGATATAGAAGAAGAGAAAAAGGAAAAAAGTGAAGAAGAAGGGACAACACCTTTACCAATGTATACAGGAGAGGCCGATATGGGTGTGGATGCAGAGCTAGAAGATAATAACACTAGTTATAATTATGATTTTAATATCAGTAATTTGACCAGAGGAAATGTGTTGGATAAGGGTTATGGACCTAAAAAAAAGCGCAAACAATTCATTAACTTTGGGAGATAAAGAATTAAAAATTAAAAATAATAAAATAACATTTTCTAGTGGAATGAGTTGTGATCTGACTCCTGGTCTGTACTCTCTAATTTTTCTTAGTAAACCTGAAAACTATGATGATCAAGACTTGAAAATGTATAAAAAAATTATTTTAGAAACGAATATACATAGAGTAGGCTTTAAACCTAATAACAGAATCAAGGGTATACGAGCATACAAATATAGCCATATTATTAAGAAGTTGATAGACAAAGATTTCAGTCCTACAACGTCTACTCCACTTCGCTCAAAAACAGGCTTTGGTTACATGACTCTTCAGAAATCAAATCCAAACTATGTATATTGGAATGATGTAAATAAGTTAGTAGAACGATTGGAAATTTTAGTAGCATCAAAAGGAGCGGGTAACACCAGCCACAATAACGAAATTTTTTCAATATTAGAGGAATTGCGTGAAGAAAGGATTATATTTTAATGGGTATAAATAGGAAGGACAAATATGTTTTACATTTATAAACATCATGTCTGTCGACAAGTTTGGACATTTTTCTGTTGATAAGGAACGATCAGAAAATTTGAAAAGACGTGTTAATTCTAATGAGGGATTATTCATCGATGAGGACGGTAATCTAAATGCTCAAAATAAACGTATCAAAAACGGATCTAAGCCTTTAGACAACAATGATCTAGCAACGAAACAATATACTGATGAGATCCTCGGAAAGTTGGGAGAAGATTTAAAAAAAATTATATCTCAAAATGTTAATCGTCGACTCACAAAAATTTCAAGCTTAGAAAATAAAATTGAATTGAATACTAAGAGGGCAGACCGCGCTGACCAAATTTTTGCCAAAATTCTGGAAAAGATTAAAACCATTGAGGACTATATATTTAAATATGTAACAAAACCGATATCATTACCGAAAAAAACCATTATCGTAAAAACTTTCAACGAAGACGAGTGATTACAAGGGGTATTAACCTTCTGGGGCAAGCAGATTTGGTTGAAATGGGAGCCTTTTCAAAATCTAATAATGGGTACTGATACTTGTTGACTGTTATAGACACATTTTCGAAATATGTTTGGGGTGAGGCATTAAAATCAAAAAAAGCAAATGATGTTTCCCAAGCCATGGAGAGAATATTTAAATCGGGTCATGGAACACCAAGAAATCTGCAAACTGATGATGGCACTGAATTCTTTAATTCTAAATTTAAGGTATTAATGAAAAGTTATAGGATAAATCATTATTCAACCTTCAGTACTCTAAAAGCATCAATAGTTGAACGTTTCAATAGAATTCTTAAAGAATTAATGTAGCGTGAGTTTAGTTTCAATGGAAAATATAAGTGGATACATATGTATAAACAATTAATTAATAAATATAATAATAGAGTGCAAAGAACAATAAAAATGAGTCCAAGTAAAGTCAATTCTTCCAATGAAAAACAAAACCACGTTCGTATCAGTAAATATAAACATGTCTTTGAGAAAGGGTATACACCAAACTATACAACTGAAATCTTTAAAGTTAGAAAGGTGAAGAATACATACCCTAAAACATACTTACTTGAAGATTTAGATGGCAGCCCGATTCAGGGCGGATTCTATAAAGAAGAACTGAAAAAAACACGATTTCCCCACACATACCTAGTTGAAAAAGTTGTAAGGCGAAAAGGAAATAAAGTTTTGGATAAGTGGCTCGGGTTTTCAAAGACTAGATGGATAAACAAGGAGGACATTTTGTTATATAATAAATGATTTATTTAATTAATTTTTATTTTTATATTAATTTTTATTTATATATTTATCTTATCTTTTGTACACTGTTTTAAACTAAAATTAAATATAAGAAAAATACTTTATACAAACTCAAAATCATTTTCATTTATATTTTCCAAAGTCTCGATCATAATAAAACATCTCCAATTCAACTGATTTATTAGATAGTTATTTTTTAATATGTTCCTTTTGAAACTTAAGACTATCTAATGATTCTCCATCGTTCACATAATTATTTTGTATCATCTCACTCAAGCAAAATGTATTTGATTCTAGCCATTCAACATTTTCTTAAATATATTTTTCAATTAATCTCTGATGTTTTATTGATGTCGTACCATGGTCTTCATTACTTAACTCTAAACTCTAAACTTAACTCTTCCACAAAGAATTTTCTTATTTACTTTAACTGTAGTTATTTTATGTGCTTTTGATCTAAACATTGTTCTATTACCATATAGTGAGGCACCAGTTAATAAAACGTTTTTATTGTAAGACTTCGTGAACTCACTCCCTTTGCTTTATTATGTGAAGATTCAACTTGATCTATTTTATAAAAATAAGCCTTTGAGCACAGACCTACAAATTCTGTCATGAGTTTACCGTTTAGCTCATCTTTAAAAAACCCTAAACTTTTTTTGTTAACTCTTTTGAAGTTATATAGATTAATTTTTTCATCTGAATAGTCCGATGTATCAAATTTTGCTTCAAGATCATTACGAATATCTTTATAAAAATCTTCAGTTTTTATTGTATAGATAATTTAAGAGTAACTTTTCCTGAAACTTTGGCTTCATATATTGATAGTGAAAATCATACATTTTCCATTTCGATAAGTCTAATACTGCAAATCCTAAATACATTGGCTTATTAAATAGAACGGACAATCTTTTCATTTGAATTGCATAGAAATTATCATTTATTTTAGTTGCACTATGAAAATTTGATTTTGAAATTAAAGTTTTGGCACAATGTGCTTTTCGTCCAGTCTTCGAGCTATCCGGAGCTTCCCATGTACTAACAAGCTTAATATCGACCCTGCGCTCGGGATCTTCCATTGTTTTTCCGTAAACAGAATATTCAATAATTTAAAAAAATCTTTTTCAAATTTATTTTTTGCATTTTGCCTATGTAAAGTATTTAGATCAATGTACTTCTTTAACCAAGGCTTTTGTAAAAACTGAACACCTCTATGGATCTTTTTCAATACTAACCCATTCTGTATACATTGCAAATTCCGATAATGTAATACATAATTTTTCTTATTTCCCAGGTCATCTATTAATTTTTTGACCTTATCCTTTTTTGAGGCCAGACAATTTGACGGACAAAATGGAAGATCATTATGAAGATCATGTAAACGGTACGGATATATTAAGTCCACTTCCAAAAAATAACCGTATTTGCTATCGATTGGAATATTATTTATATCAAAATTGTCTATGTCTGTGGTAGACATCCACTTAAAATCTTTATATGGTAAAGGTTGTGACATTGCCCAACCATACAAGTTATTCGCATCCATATCCATTAAAAATGAAGACTCCTTCGAGGAATCATAATCTGACAAATATTTGTTATTTAATTTTGTATATCTATGACAACATTGAACTAAACCACCTCGAAAGCTACTTTGAATAAATCTATACATATCTTTATCTGTCAGCAATTCAAGTTGAATATTTGTTGTTTTCAACATTGCCTCCCAAGATAGACCTGGTGTCGTAAAATAATGAGCTGGGTCAAGCGAATAAATTTGCATACAAATTTTTCGGAAGTTTTCGAAAATGTCGGTGAAAAGAAATACATCAGTTTTTAAATATAATTCTAAATAATCTTTAAGAGTGGAACATGAGAAATGCGACCAAACTTTAAGAGCTTGATCATAATCTTCCTGAGAGCATTCCCTTTCCGTTAAATTATTATAGCATGCTTCCCTTGGTGGGAGGGAAATTTCCTCGAGTCTACTAGCGGAATCTAAATATTCCTTGGGAAATATACCCTTCTTACGCATTAGTCCAAATTCTATATCATTACTGAAAAATGATTTAACAGTGTTCAATTGATCATCAACTAAATTAGAAGCTAGGGTGTCTAAACTTGATGGCATAAATCTATATGTATCGAGAAAACGAATTTCAAAACTATTTCCACTTAAACTTTTAATTTTTTTTTAGAACGAAATATAGTTTTCCTTATTTATTGGTATTACGGAAATTTTATCAATTTATTTACAAAACTTACCCCCGAATTTTTTCCTGTTTCTAAAACAAATTTATCTAGTCTAGAATCAAAAGCACACTTTATATAATACGCATATGATATTGGAATATGTTCATTAATATTAAATAATTTGGGGCTCACTTCAAGATTTTTCGGTTCCAGAATGCATTCAAAATCCGCGTAGACAACGAATGGAACTTGAAGCTGATGTTGAACTTGGGTAAATTCCAATGTATTATTCTGGGGGTGATCTTTTGAGACCTTCCTACTGCATAGCGTCTTGTGTTTCAATGCAGCTTCCTGGGTTCTGGAAATTTTCAAACACGCATTGCAGAAAAATTGCGCCCTCCTCTGATAACCTCTTTGAGCAGTCATTAGTCTTTGAAAGAGAAATATATACAAATTATTTAATTGCTTAAAAGAGATAAAAATTAATAAAATAATTTACCTTGAAATATTTTTAATGTACATGTAAAGTCCATTTCCACCTTCTTCTAAAAACATCATTCCGATTGAAAAAGTGGTCCAATTATTTCCCTCGTCTCTTCATTTTATCCGAATACGTTTAAACTCATATGAGTATTCTTTTTTAAAAAATTGTTTATACATTTTATTTCAAGGGGGAAAGTCAACCCTGTGAAATCTAATATTATTTCATCACTTTAACGAATTATCCCAAGCGATAAATCAATATTATATGCCGAACACTTTTGCGGCCTGTTAACAGTTTTCAAAGCAGAAATCAACGTCCATTTAAAACAATATTGATAATTTTCGTTACACACATTTGTCAAAAGGAAACGAGGTAGTGGTATGAAGGACGAACCAGCCATCGGTGTATAATGATTCACATTCATTTCCAAGCGAATCAATTTTATAAGAGACCATACACTGTCTCTCTGTTGAAATTCTTGAGTTTTAGAAATTATTTCCATGGTATATTCATGAAAGATACATTCTAAATCAGAATCTTTATTCATGATAGTCATTATACCCGTTACTCGTAGAGTAAAAGGGTATACTAGATTCGTCGGAAAGTATGTAACAGGCAGAAGGAAGCGTTTCCGACCCCATAAAGTATATATATTCTTGATCAGGATCACTAGCCGAGTCGATCTAGCCATGTCCGTCTGTCCGTCTGTCCGTCTGTCCATCTGTCCGGATGAACGCTGAGATCTCGGAAACTATGAGAGCTAGGCTATTGAGATTTGGCGTGCAGATTCCTGAGCTTCTTACGCAGCGCAAGTTTGTTTCAGTAGACTGCCACGCCCACTCTAACGCCCACAAACCGCCCAAAACTGTGGCTCCTACAGTTTTGATGCTAGAATAAAAATTTTAACTGAAATGTAATGTTCTCATCAATACCTATCGATTGACCTAAAAAAAAGTTTGCCACGCCCACTTAACGCCCACAAACCGCGAAAACCTGTGACGCCCACAATTTTTATGCTAGATAAAAAATGTTAACTGAAATGTATTCGTCTCGTCATTACCTATCGATTGACTCAAAAAAAAGTTTGCCACGCCCACTTTAACGCCCACAAACCGCAAAAACCTGTGACGCCCACAATTTTCATGCTAGATAAAAAATTTTAACTGAAATGTGTTGGTCTCGTCGATACCTATCGATTGATCCAAAAAAAAATTTGCCACGCCCACTCTAACGCCCATAACGCTTAAATCTGTATACCGCCGGTAGGTGGCGCATTTTAATCTCGCTTTGCTGCTTGCATATCTCCATTTAGCTGAGTAACGGGTATCTGATAGTCGAGGTACTCGACTATAGCGTTCTTCCTTGTTTTACTTTGAAAACTTTTCATTTCCATTTCTTCAGATTCATCTTTAAAAAGTATATACTCTGCAAACAGTTCAAAGTTTACTTTTGCTGAAGTATAACTTTCTAATAGAATGCTGAGATGAGGTAGCAGGGACAATCCAGCTTCACTCAAGAAACTCTCAGGTAAGACCAAGTCCGATCCATCCTTTACATACATGTAATGCAGTATTTTTCCCTTGAATCCCTCAGAAATTTTTTTGACTCTTCCGTCAAGGGGTTGAATTGCATTTCGCTTATGCAGCTCCGAACGGACATGGTTTGCCCACTTATTCTTTTGCAAGAAACACTTGCAGGACTGGCAATACTGATTTTTGTTATTCATTTTATTTTATTCTTTTAGTTTAAAAATTTTTTTTTCATGATCACTTTTTCATTTTTACTTAAGTTGTGTTCGACGTAGCAGAGTACCCCACATCAAGACTATTTTTGGAAGACTAACTATTGTCCTCGATCATTTATAGTGTTTGAACGATAATATTGAAGATGAGAGGTGCATACTTAAGATTTTTTTAAATTCAAAAACTTAGGTAATTCTAGTAGGTTACATCGACAATTCATTCGTTAGAAGAGATGAGTAGTATTGATTTTGAAAAGTATTTGATACAAGTTTAATCAATAGGACACTATCAAATCGATAAAGGAGACACAAAATCATAGAATAAAGGAGAGTGTTGGTTAAAAGAGGTCGCACATACTTTGTTGCAGGTGGGAAAGGAAAGATCTTGTCAATTTTCCAATTGTGGGCGGCACAGGCTTGGGCGATTTGTGGGCGTTAAAGTGGGCGTGGAAAACTTTTTTTGGGTCGATCGATAGGTATTGATGAGAACAATTTTTTTTCTAGCATCAAAACTGTAGGAGCCACAGTTTTGGGCGGTTTGTGGGCGTTAGAGTGGGCGTGGCACTCTGCTAAAACAAACTTGCGCAGCGTAAGAAGCTCAGAAATCTACACGCCAAATCTCAATAGCCTAGTTCGTATAGTTTCCGAGATCTCAGCGTTCACCCGGACAGACGGACATGGCTAGATCGACTCGGCTAGAGATTCTGATCAAGAATATATATACTTTATGGGGTCGGAAACGCTTTCTTCTGCCTGTTACATACTTTCCGACGAATCTAGTATACCCTTTCACTCTACGAGTAACGGGTATAACAAGAAAGAGCGCTGTAGTCGACTACCTCGACTATAAGATACCCGTTACTCAGCTAAAGAAACAAAAGGGAAATCGATACCCAAGATCTCAATATATGGTTATGTGGGCGGTAGACAGATTTAAGCGTAATGGGCGTCAGAGTGGGCGTGGCAAACTTTTTTTTATGTCAACCAATAGGTATTGACGTGACTAATACATTTCAGTTAAAATTTTTTACCTAGCATGAAAATTGTGGGCGCCACAGGCTTGGGCGGTTTGTGGGCACTAGAGTGGGCGTGGCATAGTCGCGTAACAAACTTGCGCTGCGTACAAGGCTACGGAGTCTAAATCTGAAATCCCAATTCTTTATCTTTGATAGTTTCCGAGATGTCCGCGTTGATATTTGCGATTTTTTTAAGGTATTGATGGGAACAATACATTCCAGTAAAAAAGTTTATTCTTGCATCAAAACTGTAGGAGCCACAGTTTTGGGCGGTTTGTGGGCGTTAGAGTGGGCGTGGCACTCTGCTAAAACAAACTTGCGCTGCGTAAGAAGCTCAGAAATCTACACGCCAAATCCCAATAGCCTAGTTCTTATAGTTCCCGAGATCTCAGCGTTCATCCGGACGGATAGACAGACGGACAGTCGGACAGACGGACATGGCTAGATCGACTCGGCTAGTGATCCTGATCAAGAAAATATATACATTATGGGGTCGGAAACGCTTCCTTCTGCCTGTTACGTACATTCCGACGAATCTAGTATACCCTTTTACTCTACGAGTAAAGGTGTTGATGCTTGTGCTTACATTAGCTGGACCCAGCTTAGATTATGTTAGGAGGACCGCGGCTCAAATGAATCTTAATAATGAACTTCGATTGAAGTGGGGGAGCTAATCGGAATTCTGTGGGAAAGCTGAGTAAGGGGTTCCCAGCTAAGAATTGTTTATAAGAAATTGTTTACGACTTGGGTAAGGCGGCTGGGCGCTCGAGCTGGGAGGGGTACTCAGCTAAGAATTGTATAGGAAGAGTTTGTTTATAAATTGGGTAAGCAGGCTGGGATCATGAGCTGGATAACTTGCATCGTTGGCCGTCCGCGGTGTGTGTTCCTGGCTGGTATGATGATTTCGTGACCTGCGGATCTTGTATCTACACCGACCAGTGTAAATATTTGATTCCAGCACCAACGCGTCTACTACTACAGCGACTCATGATACGTGATACGTTCTCATTGCGATCCGCAGTGTTGTATACTAGTGGTCTTATTAGGTTTTGCATCTCTATCATGTAGTGTTTAAAAGACTCTCTAAACCGCTGTCTTCTCTGATTGACTTGATCTTCGAGCTTATTAAAGTAACAAATTGGTAGAAAGTTCAGATAAAAGCTTTCTTTGAACTCGCTCCAAGTTCTCCACTGTTTGTTGTTTGAAATGAACTACTTTAATGCCTTACCATGGAGAAGATAATGCCCGATATTAAGTCTTCTCCTTTTGGGGGTGTCACCTTGAAGCTTTGTCTATAGATCAGCTCAGATTTGAGCTCGTTCTGGATCGTTTCCAATATGTGAGTTGTACTCAGTCCGTGTTCTCCGCATGTCTTCCTATCTACCCATCAGGGAAATGTCCAGCCTGTGTGCGACATAGTGGAAGTCCTTCTTCTTTAGGAGGTATGTCCAACTTCTTCCCATTTTGTTATTCTCTTGTTTCTACTGCCGGGTCGTGCGGTTATCTCAAAAGATTTTATGTTTGTCCCACCAAATGTACAGTAAACGTGACTGCCTGATTAACAGTAACAACTCAAAATTTGGGCTATAAGGGTTTGTTTACGGCTCTGAATTACAAAGCCAATTTATCTTGTGCTGGTGATTCTTGCCATGATGCTTTCAGTGGCCTGCGCTGCTTCGGATACTTCTGCCGCCACTCGTGAGATGATGAGTAGGGCTGTTGGGGGCTAGGGATGCGTCTCCGTTCTCAGCCTAGTGTGAACAGGTGCTGAGCTTTCAGGACAACCGCCCTGCCAGCCACAGCCTCTTGTCCCTTGCTTTGTACCGGCCGGCTCCGCCAGACGTTCACTCGCTTACCTCCTACGATCTGGGCAACCATCCCGTTTACGCCAACAGTCTCTGTAGCGAACGCCTAGTGAAAGACCACACCATGGTACAAAGTCCGCGGTTTAACCGATCGAACTTTCGCCGGCATCACCCTAGGGTCCGAAGTGCGGCGGCGTACCCTTGTTCCTTCGCTCACGGCACGCTTGCGCTCTCTCGTCTCGCTCCTCCTCCTCCTGGCTCGCTATTTCGCCTTTCTCCGCTCTATCTCTCCAAACTCTCTTGTTACGTTTTCTCCAAGCTCTCTTCATATTCTCCAAACTCGCTTTCCTTGTATTCTCCAAACTCTCTTTTCTCGTACTCTCCAAAATCTCTCTAACTGCATTCTCAAAACCCTCTTTTACCTTAGTGCCGTTATTACGCGAATTCGCTGAGTATTCAGCAACTGGCAGGCCTCCTTACCAGGGACCGAAAATAATTAATATCTTAATATCTTTAAATAATAAAATCACACATTTATAATAGCCCTAGAAACAAATGACTTACACCAAAATCATTCTCTTGCTCAATCGAAGCAATTCCGCCGTGATTTATAAATGTATGATTTTCAACTTTTTGTTCAACGGTAATCTTTATTTTTGGGTAATATAATAAAACATTACTTTTGATTTTTAATTTATTTTGTTCAAAATAAAACTCATCAGAGTCTTGCGGGCCTTGTGTAATACTTTTCGCCAAACTAATTTCCTATCTGTTTAAGTGTTTTCAAAACTACCTCCACAATATGTTACATATTTTTTTCTAACCACTTTTAAAAAATCGATTTTCATATGATTTATTTTTAAATCGGATCAAAATGAAAATGACTTTGAACATTGAAAATTCGTCATAGCAAGTAATAGTTAATTTCCAAATAATTTTTTTATATAACATAATGATTATGGTCCTTGCTTGAATGAGTTTTATTTTAATCGAAACTAAATAAAAATCATTTGATAATCGACTTTTTAAAAATGGTTTAAAATTTATAAAGTAAGTACTATTTATTGTGGTTTTAATCATTTGTGTACAAGAAAAAAAAAAGAAACATGAAAGGATGTTTACTTCGGCA
Source organism: Drosophila suzukii (assembly GCF_043229965.1). Lineage (NCBI taxonomy): Eukaryota > Metazoa > Arthropoda > Insecta > Diptera > Drosophilidae > Drosophila > Drosophila suzukii. The sequence continues at coordinate 49,507,113 of NC_092082.1, read as the reverse complement.
AGCCGGATCGGACAACTATATCTTATAGCACCCATAGGAATAATAGGAAAAAAATATTTAAAAAATGATATCTTTGGTGTTTTTCAGCATATAACCCATTTCCATTTTGTGTACAGCTTTAGTGAATAAGTGGAGAATGGCTTAACCCAATCCTCTTTATGTGTTCACTTTCAAAATCATAAATTGACATGGGCTCTGGTCTAATTCTAATTATGGAAAGAACCGTATTCTAAAATTGCGGTTCTGTTTGTTATTTGTATACATTCGTTTGTATTCATTATCAAAGACTTTGATTTAATTTACCTGTGTTTTGCATTTTTTTATACAACTTTTATTGTTGTTATACGCGTTATATTAGTATATTAGATATATTAGATTCGTCGGAAAGTATGTGACAGGCAGAAGGAAGCGTTTCCGACCCCATAAAGTATATATATTCTTGATCAGGATTACTAGCCGAGTCGCTCTAGCCATGTCCGTCTGTCCGTCTGTCCGTATGAACGCTGAGTTCTCGGAAACTATACAAGCTTCAATACTGGAGTTAGGCATGCAGATTCCTGAGATTCCTGCGCAGATCAAGTTTATTCCAGCAAAGCGCCACGCCCACTCTAACGCACACAAACCGCCCAAAACTGTGGCTCCTACAGTTTTGATGCTAGAATAAAAATTTTAACTGAAATGTATTGCCCTCGGCAAAACCAATCGATTGGTCCAAAAGTTTGCCACGCCCACTTTAACGCCCACAAACTTAAAAAAATCGCAAATATGAACGCGGATATCTCGGAAACTATCAAAAAAAGAGAATTGGAATTTCTGATTTAGATTCCGTAGCCTTGTACGCAGAGCATGTTTGTTACGCGTATATGTCACGCCCACTCTAACGCCCACAAACCGACCAAACCTGTGGCGGCCAAAATTTTCATGCTAGTGTAACGATTCAGGCTAGATGATTCACTGGGAAAAAGGGACGCACGCGAAATTAGCTCGGCCTTTCTGCATATTTTCTTTCATTTCTTATCGCACCTTCTTCCATTGCACGTTATTTAATTTGCTCAGGTTTGCGGCGAGCCGCACAGTGGGTCACGCCTTGCATGGAAACTCAAAGAACATGTCCCGCTATCTCAGATCAAAAATAAAAATGGAGGATAAAATTTCTTTGTCACTCACACCAACTTTACTGGTTCCATCAATGAAAGCGCTTTCTCGAGCGGTCCTGTGGAACAAATATTTATTTTTATATGATTTCCGAGCGTCTTGCCCCAATGTATGGCACAAAGGCAAAATTCACAAAAATGCACAAAACTAGGCACACAAAAACAAAAAGAAAGAAAAAAAATGACATGCACTCACGCAACCAACGGCACTACGAATGACAGCACAGAAAGATGTAAAAATTTGACTTCTCGGCCTGTACACTTTTCATCTGTCACCACACTTAGTCTAAGATTCGAAAAACCGACCAATAACTTAACGCTAGTACTAAAACATCCCCGACACCCGGACAACTTTCCTCACGCTAGACTGGGCGGCCGAAGCGCCAGGCCTGGTAAAGAGAACTGTTGGTCTCCCCAACTTACAAGAAAAGTATGCTCTTGACTTACCCGAGTGGACCCAGCGCCGCTCTTACAAAAATAAATCTCCTTCCGAGATGCACAATCAAATTTGGCAACGGCTAATTGAAATTTGTTATGCTCTTTATTTCACTCCGAATTTAAACAATTGTGAAATTAAAATTTTCGCATATATGTTTGGAAAAACTGAACTGTCTAGCTCGACTGCCAAGATCGGAAAGAAAGTGGAAGCGCCTCGCCATTAGCAAGAACCTTCCGCCAACGCCTCTTGCCCCCTTCAAGTTACATACGAAAATTGACAGAAGTCTCTGTTACGTTAGCCTCCCTATTCTTCCGCCAATCTAAGTGCCCCAATCGCTACTCCTAGATGGCGTTAGCAAAGTATCTAAACTGCACCAAGTGCTTCACTAGATACAAAATTTTGACTGAAATGTATTGGTCTCGTCAATACCTATCGGTTGATCCAAAAAAAAGTTTGCCACGCCCACTCTAACGCGCATAACGCTTAAATCTGTATACCGCCCACATAACCATATATTGAGATCACGGGTAGGTGGAGCATTTCAATCTCGCCTTGCTGCTTGCATATCTTCATTTCCCTTCCCTTCCCTGAGTAACGGGTATCTGATAGTCGAGGTACTCGACTATAGCGTTCTTCCTTGTTTCGTTTTAATTTCAACCAAGAAGTCGAGCTCAGATTGTAACTTTTGAGCCGTCTACCATGCGGACGCCGGGGTTTTTGTGTAGAGTAGCCATCGAGTTTTTTTCCCATCGCATCACTTCACTCACTCAGATTTTTATTTATCGCCGCCGTCCTTGCTTGTTTGGAAACCAGAGTTGTTGCTGCTTATATTCTTTTTGTGCAGTCGTTCCTTCCTAGGTCCTTCCTTCCAGGACCAGTGTCACGGTCGCCATGTGAAGAAAGCTTATGTACTTCCTTCGATAGCTTCCTCGGTAGAGGTGCATACAATAAATTAACACAGTTTTTTTTCTGGTTGTCCAGCTGGTCAGAGTTTGTTTGAATTTAGAATTGAGAGTGTATTTGAATTCAGAATGTTTCTTCCGACAGAAGATCGCGGCTGCGCTGCCTACATAGTATAGACAGCGGACAGCAGCGGTCATATACATAGAATTGTCTATGCTCATACACAAGGCTGGTAACAGCCAGACCGCGAGAGAAGTTGTACATGCATACATCGGCTGCTTATGCGTTCAGGCCATGGGAATATGCTGAAACTTGCACTTTCCGTATGTCTGGCTTTTAGGTCAATTGGGTCTAATGGCCGGGACTTTAAATATGTGTAAGTATACTGTAGCACAATGTTGGCATTGGTGCAGTCTTTACTCGCTACAACGATATATGAAAGTTATATAACACATTATTTAGGGGCTCTTACCCAATTTGAGCCGAGAACTAATTTCCAAATAACCCTGACAGACCCGAGATAAGTCCCAGGTAATATATTTCTGTCAACTACGCCTCCAAATCATTCCTACTCAGATCAGTTTCACGCAGTCCGCATAAAACGGATGCTGTAAACATCCAAGCCAATATTGTAAACATCGGAGTCCCAAAGCGAGCCTTGAGTCCGCCAACGTAAACAAAAAAATCCCCAAAGCGAGTCCTGAGTCCGCCAAACAAAAAGGTCCCCAAAGCGATCCCTAAAGTCCGCTAAGGTAAACACAAATTTTCGGCAAAATTTGGACTTCAAATTTAATTGGTAATTGCATCATCCTATTTTCCAACTCTCTTGAGTCATTCTCTTTATAAATTCTTGAGGATAAATATCTTAAGCCAAGGTTTGATAATTGATCATTGAACACGAGGCGTTATTGAGATCCGAAACGAGCAGTTGAATAAATCGAGTGAAAGTAAGAAAAATTGTAATAGTGAATAAGTGATTATAAAAAATAAAAATACATTTTTTATTTAATTCACTAGTGAGAAACTTAAATGGCGCCACACGTGTTGCCGTGAGATTAAAAAATTCTAAAACAAAGCGTTAAAATAAATGCTAAAAAAGTTTTAAAGTGAAAAAGGAACTTAGCGCGGCCAAAAACCCGATATAACCAAATTTAACAAAAAAATATATATGCAGATTTCTTTTAGGACAGATATACGCGGTGAAATAAACACTTTAAATGATAAGGCCATTTACAGCAAACAATACCCTTATGCTCTATCAGCTTTAGATCCTGTTAGATGTGAAATAAGTCGAATGCTAAAAGAAGAAATTATAAGGCCAAGTAGAATTCCTTATAATTTCCCTGTACTAGTGGTACCAAAAATGGGTTCCAGAAGATGGAACTCCAAAGCTCAGACTCGTAATAGATTATAAAAAACTTAGTGAAAATACTTTACCTGATAGTTATCCAATTCAGGATCCATCAGTGACTTAATCATATCTTGGAAAAGCCAAATTCTTTTCAACAATTGACTTGGAATCTGGATATTATCAGATTCTCATAAATGAACCAGACATACAGAAAACCTCATTTTCAACAAAACAATGGGAAATACGAATTCCTAAGAATGTCTTTCGGTTTGACAAACGCTCCTAGATATTCCAACGAGCGATGGATGATAATTTAAGAGAGCAAGTGGGTAAAACATGTCATGTTTTTATGGATGACATTATTATATTTTGAAAAACAATTGAACAACATTACAAAGATTTAATTGTCAAAATAAAAATTTTGCTGAACGCAAATATAAAAGTTTCGATTGAAAAAACAAAGTTCTTTAAATTAGAAACAAACTTTCTCGGTTACGTTGTTTCTCACAATGTGATCAAACCGGGTTTCTACAATATCCGGTCCCTTAAAATATTTGAGAGCTTGGAAGCTTCCTAGGTCCTACAGGATATTACATAAAAAATGTGCAAAATTATGCAAAGATAGCTAAACCTATAACAAAATATTAAGAAGGTTAAAATGACAAAGTATCTAAAAATCATCACGTAAAACTTTAATACAGTATGATGATTCAGCTGTAAAAGTTTTTAACGAGCTGAAATAATATTTAAATGCAAATTAAGTTTCTCTCTAGTGAATTGATTAAAAAAATTTATTTTTATTTTTAACAATCACTTATTCACTATTACAATTTTACAATAGGTGGAGCTTATTTAATTCACTGCTCTTGTACTTTTTCTCGAATTGTTGTACTGCTCGATTCGGATCTCAAAAACGGACTGACTGCTCTCTAGTTCAATGATCAATAATCAAACCTCGGCTTAAGAGATTTTATCCCCAAAAATTGATAAAGAGAATGACTCAAGAGAGTCGGAAAATAGCAATTTGCCAATTAAATTCGAAGTCCAATCTTGGCCGGAAATTGGTGTTTACATTAGCGGAGTTTAGGGGCCGCTTTGGGGATCTTTTTGTTTACGTTAGCGGACTCGGGACTCGCTTTGGGGATCTTTTGTTTACGCTAGCGGACTCAGGGTTCGCTTGGGGCTCCGATTGCTTACAATATCGGTTTGGTTGTTTACAGCATCCGTTTGATTCGGACTGCGTGAAATTGATCTGGGTGGGAATGATTTGGAGGCCTGCTTGACAGAAATAGCTGACCACGGATATATCTCGGGTCTGTCAGAGTTATTTGGATTAGCTCTCGACTCATAAATTGGGTAAGAGCCCCTAAATAATGTGTCATATAACTTGCATAAGTAGAACTAGTACAACCAGACTATTACACAAAATTTACCCTAACAACTGAAGCGTCTGAATTAGCAATTGGTGCTGTTCTTTCCTAGGAAGGAAAACCAATTACATTTATTTCAAAAACTGTAGCCAAAACTGAACAACTACAAGCAACAAATAAAAACGAACTTTTAGCCAAAATATAAGCTTATATAAATCTTCAAATTACTAACAACATCGAGATCTATACCGATCACCAACCGCTTTCATTCTACATTTCTCAAAAAATCCAAATATCGAAATGAAAACATGGTATTTCTTTATTGAAAGTTATTCACCCAAAATTATTTATAAGCCATGAGCAACAAATGTTGTTGCGGACGCTTTATCAAGGATCCAAATAAACCACTTAACGGAAAGTAATGAATCGGTCTCAGCTGAAAATACTCAGCATTCAGCAGAGAGTAGTTTTGAGAATGTTATACAAGAAACCCGAAAACCCTTAAATCAGTTTAAGCAACAATTGCTAATAGCAACGGGGAGGTATACAACACATGAGTCGATTAATGTATTCGGAAATACTAGACATATAATAGAGTATGACACTCCAGAAAATTTAATATCAATCTTAAGAGAATATATTCCACCAAATATAACAATAGGAGTTCACTGTACTCTAGAAGATTTTTATAGAATTCAAAAACCACTTAAAGACAATTTTATAAATACATTTTTATACACTAAGACATTTGTCCAGGATGTCAAAGACGCTGAAGACAGATCTGTGATAATCACAGAAACTCATTGTAGAGCTCATAGAGGAGTAGTAGGGAAAGACGGGTTCTGGGACAATTAGCATATTAATGGCCCCCGGCCCCCCCTCCCCCCTCATTAACGTATGCGGGTTCTGGGACAATTAGCATAATCCAATAAATTAACTGATTTTAATGGGCTTTGAAGTCATAAAAATGTCACGATCATGTCTATAAAGAGTATACTTAATTGCCCCCATCGCCCCCACATCCCCATGTGACAATATTGATCATGTATCCTTCCCCTCATTATGTGCAATTAATAGTCAGGTGAGAAAGGTGCACGTGAGAAAGGTCGCACAACCATAGTATCCAAAGGTTGTTATCTTAGAGGAACATATCCGATCATGTTGGGGAAAGGTGTGATCACGTACCCTTTTGCCTCATTATCACAGGTGTTGCTGTGCACGTGTGAAAGGTCGCACACCCAAAGTATTCAAAGATGGTTATCTTAGAGGACCATGTCCGATCATGTTGGGGAATAATGTTTCCTATGATTGTAAAACTAATTTAGAAATCAAAAGAACCCCAATAAAATAAATCTCACAAGTTAATGATTCTCAGATGTGGAATATTTTCAAATACACATTTTTGTTTCCGCCCCAGAACGTTTAACTGGTAAATTGTCTAAGATTCTCTCCTTTCCACAAATGGGTCATAATCATGTCATAAAAGGGATTCAAGCAAGAGCTACCCGAACATGCGCACCTGTCAATTACCTGACCGCAATAAAAGGGACACATGCACAAGATCATGGGCCTCACGCCAACGACCTCATACGAGCTCATACGACGTTCCCATAATAGGGGTTGAAATCACGACCGCGCAACAACTCGCAAGTAGCCGACATATCTCAGTCAAGGAAATATTTTCCATTCTCCGTACCTGTAATTTTAACTCGAAATAAAAAGTCAGAAGTTTATTTTGGTACTGCGAACATGTTTTATTATGTTATTTAATCATTTTCATTCTTTTTTCTAGATTATAGTATTTATTCATAATGTTGAGTGCTTCCTTTTTGTAATCCGAAATTCGATGGCATACACAAGTATCAACTCCCTCAGTGGCTGCATCATTGCTCCACACGCAGGTGTCCATATGATTTCCATGAATAGATGTTTTTATATTACCTCGTTCACATTCAAAGAGTTTTGATTGTATGAACTGGAGCCGTACATAGTGTGCATTGAACAGAATTCCGTCAAATACATTCAAAAAGTTATTTATTTTAACTAAATGCATGTTGTCTATCTAAGTCAACAATCTCGTCTTACCCTTTTAAATATGCTTACACGATTTATAAGGAAATTTCTACAGGTTTTCATCTTCTTCTTTTACCCAAAAATATGCATTCTCGAAATTCAACAAATGAAAATCTTTGATTTTTCCTCTTCTTTTACCCAAAAATGTGCATTCTCGAAATTCAACAAATGAAAATCTTTGTTTTTTCCCAAACTCGAAATGATTTTTTCCAAACTGTCCCCTATTGGCTACCTGAGTATGATGGTGTGTCTAAAAAATGACCTTTCCTTTCCCACCTGCAGCAAAGTATGTGCGACCTCTTCTTACCAACACTCTCCTTTATTCTATGATTTTGTGTCTCCTTTATCGATTTGATGGTGTCCTATTGGTTACACTTGTATCAAATATTTTTCAAAATCAATACTTCTCATCTCTTCTAACCAATGAACAGTCGATGTAACCTACTAGAATTGCCTATATTGTTTTCGAATTTAAAAAAATCTTAAGTATGTATCTCTCATCTTCAATATTATCGTTCACGCCCACTTCAAACGCTATAAATGATCGAGGACAATAGTCTTGAATAGTCTTGAAGTGGGATACTCTGCTACGTCAAACACAACTTAAGTAAAAAGTGAAAAAGTGATCGTGAAAAAAGAATTTTAACAAAACGAATAAAATAAAATGAATAACCAAAATCAGTTTTGCCAATCCTGCAAGTGTTTCTTGCTAAAGAATAAGTGGGCAAATCATGTCCGTTCGGAGTTGCATAAGCGAAATGCAACTCAACCCCTTGACGGAAGAGTTAAAAAAATTTCTGAGGGATTCAAGGGAAGAATACTACATTACATGTATGTAAACGATGGATCGGACTTGATCTTACCTGAGAGTTTCTTGAGTGAAGCTGGATTGTCCCTGCTACCTCATCTCAGCATTCTGTTAGAAAGTTATACTTCAGCAAAAGTCAACTTTGAACTGTTTGCAGAGTATATACTTTTTAAAGATGAATCTGAAGAAATTGATATGAAAAGTTTTCAAAGTAAAATGACGATCATAAACAAAGATTCTGACTTAGAAAATATCTTCCATGAACATACCATGGAAATAATTTCAAAAACACAAGAATTTCAAGAGAGAGATAGTGGATGGTCTCTTATAAAATTGATTCGCTTGGAAATGAATGTGAATCATTATACACCGATGGCTGGTTCATCTTTCAAAGTATCTAAAAATCATCACGTAAAACTTTAATACAGTATGATGATTCAGCTGTAAAAGTTTTTAACGAGCTGAAATAATATTTAAATGCAAATTAAGTTTCTCTCTAGTGAATTGATTAAAAAAATTTATTTTTATTTTTAACAATCACTTATTCACTATTACAATTTTACAATAGGTGGAGCTTATTTAATTCACTGCTCTTGTACTTTTTCTCGAATTGTTGTACTGCTCGATTCGGATCTCAAAAACGGACTGACTGCTCTCTAGTTCAATGATCAATAATCAAACCTCGGCTTAAGAGATTTTATCCCCAAAAATTGATAAAGAGAATGACTCAAGAGAGTCGGAAAATAGCAATTTGCCAATTAAATTCGAAGTCCAATCTTGGCCGGAAATTGGTGTTTACATTAGCGGAGTTTAGGGGCCGCTTTGGGGATCTTTTTGTTTACGTTAGCGGACTCGGGACTCGCTTTGGGGATCTTTTGTTTACGCTAGCGGACTCAGGGTTCGCTTGGGGCTCCGATTGCTTACATATCGGTTTGGTTGTTTACAGCATCCGTTTGATTCGGACTGCGTGAAATTGATCTGGGTGGGAATGATTTGGAGGCCTGCTTGACAGAAATAGCTGACCACGGATATATCTCGGGTCTGTCAGAGTTATTTGGATTAGCTCTCGACTCATAAATTGGGTAAGAGCCCCTAAATAATGTGTCATATAACTTGCATAAGTAGAACTAGTACAACCAGACTATTACACAAAATTTACCCTAACAACTGAAGCGTCTGAATTAGCAATTGGTGCTGTTCTTTCCTAGGAAGGAAAACCAATTACATTTATTTCAAAAACTGTAGCCAAAACTGAACAACTACAAGCAACAAATAAAAACGAACTTTTAGCCAAAATATAAGCTTATATAAATCTTCAAGTTACTAACAACATCGAGATCTATACCGATCACCAACCGCTTTCATTCTACATTTCTCAAAAAATCCAAATATCGAATTGAAAACATGGTATTTTTTTATTGAAAGTTATTCACCCAAAATTATTTATAAGCCATGAGCAACAAATGTTGTTGCGGACGCTTTATCAAGGATCCAAATGAACCACTTAACGGAAAGTAATGAATCGGTCTCAGCTGAAAATACTCAGCATTCAGCAGAGAGTAGTTTTGAGAATGTTATACAAGAAACCCGAAAACCATTAAATCAGTTTAAGCAACAATTGCTAATAGCAACGGGGAGGTATACAACACATGAGTCGATTAATGTATTCGGAAATACTAGACATATAATAGAGTATGACACTCCAGAAAATTTAATATCAATCTTAAGAGAATATATTCCACCAAATATAACAATAGGAGTTCACTGTACTCTAGAAGATTTATATAGAATTCAAAAACCACTTAAAGACAATTTTATAAATACATTTTTATACACTAAGACATTTGTCCAGGATGTCGAAGACGCTGAAGACAGATCTGTGATAATCACAGAAACTCATTGTAGAGCTCATAGAGGAGTAGTAGGGAAAGACGGGTTCTGGGACAATTAGCATATTAATGGCCCCCCCTCCCCCCTCATTAACGTATGCGGGTTCTGGGACAATTAGCATAATCCAATAAATTAACTGATTTTAATGGGCTTTGAAGTCATAAAAATGTCACGATCATGTCTATAAAGAGTATACTTAATTGCCCCCATCGCCCCCACATCCCCATGTGACAATATTGATCATGTATCCTTCCCCTCATTATGTGCAATTAATAGTCAGGTGAGAAAGGTGCACGTGAGAAAGGTCGCACAACCATAGTATCCAAAGGTTGTTATCTTAGAGGAACATATCCGATCATGTTGGGGAAAGGTGTGATCACGTACCCTTTTGCCTCATTATCACAGGTGTTGCTGTGCACGTGTGAAAGGTCGCACACCCAAAGTATTCAAAGATGGTTATCTTAGAGGACCATGTCCGATCATGTTGGGGAATAATGTTTCCTATGATTGTAAAACTAATTTAGAAATCAAAAGAACCCCAATAAAATAAATCTCACAAGTTAATGATTCTCAGATGTGGAATATTTTCAAATACACATTTTTGTTTCCGCCCCAGAACGTTTAACTGGTAAATTGTCTAAGATTCTCTCCTTTCCACAAATGGGTCATAAACATGTCATAAAAGGGATTCAAGCAAGAGCTACCCGAACATGCGCACCTGTCAATTACCTGACCGCAATAAAAGGGACACATGCACAAGATCATGGGCCTCACGCCAACGACCTCATACGAGCTCATACGACGTTCCCATAATAGGGGTTGAAATCACGACCGCGCAACAACTCGCAAGTAGCCGACATATCTCAGTCAAGGAAATATTTTCCATTCTCCGTACCTGTAATTTTAACTCGAAATAAAAAGTCAGAAGTTTATTTTGGTACTGCGAACATGTTTTATTATGTTATTTAATCATTTTCATTCTTTTTTCTAGATTATAGTATTTATTCATAATGTTGAGTGCTTCCTTTTTGTAATCCGAAATTCGATGGCATACACAAGTATCAACTCCCTCAGTGGCTGCATCATTGCTCCACACGCAGGTGTCCATATGATTTCCATGAATAGATGTTTTTATATTACCTCGTTCACATTCAAAGAGTTTTGATTGTATGAACTGGAGCCGTACATAGTGTGCATTGAACAGAATTCCGTCAAATACATTCAAAAAGTTATTTATTTTAACTAAATGCATGTTGTCTATCTAAGTCAACAATCTCGTCTTACCCTTTTAAATATGCTTACACGATTTATAAGGAAATTTCTACAGGTTTTCATCTTCTTCTTTTACCCAAAAATATGCATTCTCGAAATTCAACAAATGAAAATCTTTGATTTTTCCTCTTCTTTTACCCAAAAATGTGCATTCTCGAAATTCAACAAATGAAAATCTTTGTTTTTTCCCAAACTCGAAATGATTTTTTCCAAACTGTCCCCTATTGGCTACCTGAGTATGATGGTGTGTCTAAAAAATGACCTTTCCTTTCCCACCTGCAGCAAAGTATGTGCGACCTCTTCTAACCAACACTCTCCTTTATTCTATGATTTTGTGTCTCCTTTATCGATTTGATGGTGTCCTATTGGTTACACTTGTATCAAATATTTTTCAAAATCAATACTTCTCATCTCTTCTAACCAATGAACAGTCGATGTAACCTACTAGAATTGCCTATATTGTTTTCGAATTTAAAAAAATCTTAAGTATGTATCTCTAATCTTCAATATTATCGTTCACGCCCACTTCAAACACTATAAATGATCGAGGACAATAGTTAGTCTTCCAAAAATAGTCTTGAAGTGGGATACTCTGCTACGTCAAACACAACTTAAGTAAAAAGTGAAAAAGTGATCGTGAAAAAAGAATTTTAACAAAACGAATAAAATAAAATGAATAACCAAAATCAGTTTTGCCAATCCTGCAAGTGTTTCTTGCTAAAGAATAAGTGGGCAAATCATGTCCGTTCGGAGTTGCATAAGCGAAATGCAACTCAACCCCTTGACGGAAGAGTTAAAAAAATTTCTGAGGGATTCAAGGGAAGAATACTACATTACATGTATGTAAACGATGGATCGGACTTGATCTTACCTGAGAGTTTCTTGAGTGAAGCTGGATTGTCCCTGCTACCTCATCTCAGCATTCTGTTAGAAAGTTATACTTCAGCAAAAGTCAACTTTGAACTGTTTGCAGAGTATATACTTTTTAAAGATGAATCTGAAGAAATTGATATGAAAAGTTTTCAAAGTAAAATGACGATCATAAACAAAGATTCTGACTTAGAAAATATCTTCCATGAACATACCATGGAAATAATTTCAAAAACACAAGAATTTCAAGAGAGAGATAGTGGATGGTCTCTTATAAAATTGATTCGCTTGGAAATGAATGTGAATCATTATACACCGATGGCTGGTTCATCTTTCAAAGTATCTAAAAATCATCACGTAAAACTTTAATACAGTATGATGATTCAGCTGTAAAAGTTTTTAACGAGCTGAAATAATATTTAAATGCAAATTAAGTTTCTCTCTAGTGAATTGATTAAAAAAATTTATTTTTATTTTTAACAATCACTTATTCACTATTACAATTTTACAATAGGTGGAGCTTATTTAATTCACTGCTCTTGTACTTTTTCTCGAATTGTTGTACTGCTCGATTCGGATCTCAAAAACGGACTGACTGCTCTCTAGTTCAATGATCAATAATCAAACCTCGGCTTAAGAGATTTTATCCCCAAAAATTGATAAAGAGAATGACTCAAGAGAGTCGGAAAATAGGATGATGCAATTTGCCAATTAAATTCGAAGTCCAATCTTGGCCGGAAATTGGTGTTTACATTAGCGGAGTTTAGGGACCGCTTTGGGGATCTTTTTGTTTACGTTAGCGGACTCGGGACTCGCTTTGGGGATCTTTTGTTTACGCTAGCGGACTCAGGGTTCGCTTGGGGCTCCGATTGCTTACAATATCGGTTTGGTTGTTTACAGCATCCGTTTGATTCGGACTGCGTGAAATTGATCTGGGTGGGAATGATTTGGAGGCCTGCTTGACAGAAATAGCTGACCACGGATATATCTCGGGTCTGTCAGAGTTATTTGGATTAGCTCTCGACTCATAAATTGGGTAAGAGCCCCTAAATAATGTGTCATATAACTTGCATAAGTAGAACTAGTACAACCAGACTATTACACAAAATTTACCCTAACAACTGAAGCGTCTGAATTAGCAATTGGTGCTGTTCTTTCCTAGGAAGGAAAACCAATTACATTTATTTCAAAAACTGTAGCCAAAACTGAACAACTACAAGCAACAAATAAAAACGAACTTTTAGCCAAAATATAAGCTTATATAAATCTTCAAGTTACTAACAACATCGAGATCTATACCGATCACCAACCGCTTTCATTCTACATTTCTCAAAAAATCCAAATATCGAATTGAAAACATGGTATTTTTTTATTGAAAGTTATTCACCCAAAATTATTTATAAGCCATGAGCAACAAATGTTGTTGCGGACGCTTTATCAAGGATCCAAATAAACCACTTAACGGAAAGTAATGAATCGGTCTCAGCTGAAAATACTCAGCATTCAGCAGAGAGTAGTTTTGAGAATGTTATACAAGAAACCCGAAAACCATTAAATCAGTTTAAGCAACAATTGCTAATAGCAACGGGGAGGTATACAACACATGAGTCGATTAATGTATTCGGAAATACTAGACATATAATAGAGTATGACACTCCAGAAAATTTAATATCAATCTTAAGAGAATATATTCCACCAAATATAACAATAGGAGTTCACTGTACTCTAGAAGATTTATATAGAATTCAAAAACCACTTAAAGACAATTTTATAAATACATTTTTATACACTAAGACATTTGTCCAGGATGTCGAAGACGCTGAAGACAGATCTGTGATAATCACAGAAACTCATTGTAGAGCTCATAGAGGAGTAGTAGGGAAAGACGGGTTCTGGGACAATTAGCATATTAATGGCCCCCGGCCCCCCCTCCCCCCTCATTAACGTATGCGGGTTCTGGGACAATTAGCATAATCCAATAAATTAACTGATTTTAATGGGCTTTGAAGTCATAAAAATGTCACGATCATGTCTATAAAGAGTATACTTAATTGCCCCCATCGCCCCCACATCCCCATGTGACAATATTGATCATGTATCCTTCCCCTCATTATGTGCAATTAATAGTCAGGTGAGAAAGGTGCACGTGAGAAAGGTCGCACAACCATAGTATCCAAAGGTTGTTATCTTAGAGGAACATATCCGATCATGTTGGGGAAAGGTGTGATCACGTACCCTTTTGCCTCATTATCACAGGTGTTGCTGTGCACGTGTGAAAGGTCGCACACCCAAAGTATTCAAAGATGGTTATCTTAGAGGACCATGTCCGATCATGTTGGGGAATAATGTTTCCTATGATTGTAAAACTAATTTAGAAATCAAAAGAACCCCAATAAAATAAATCTCACAAGTTAATGATTCTCAGATGTGGAATATTTTCAAATACACATTTTTGTTTCCGCCCCAGAACGTTTAACTGGTAAATTGTCTAAGATTCTCTCCTTTCCACAAATGGGTCATAAACATGTCATAAAAGGGATTCAAGCAAGAGCTACCCGAACATGCGCACCTGTCAATTACCTGACCGCAATAAAAGGGACACATGCACAAGATCATGGGCCTCACGCCAACGACCTCATACGAGCTCATACGACGTTCCCATAATAGGGGTTGAAATCACGACCGCGCAACAACTCGCAAGTAGCCGACATATCTCAGTCAAGGAAATATTTTCCATTCTCCGTACCTGTAATTTTAACTCGAAATAAAAAGTCAGAAGTTTATTTTGGTACTGCGAACATGTTTTATTATGTTATTTAATCATTTTCATTCTTTTTTCTAGATTATAGTATTTATTCATAATGTTGAGTGCTTCCTTTTTGTAATCCGAAATTCGATGGCATACACAAGTATCAACTCCCTCAGTGGCTGCATCATTGCTCCACACGCAGGTGTCCATATGATTTCCATGAATAGATGTTTTTATATTACCTCGTTCACATTCAAAGAGTTTTGATTGTATGAACTGGAGCCGTACATAGTGTGCATTGAACAGAATTCCGTCAAATACATTCAAAAAGTTATTTATTTTAACTAAATGCATGTTGTCTATCTAAGTCAACAATCTCGTCTTACCCTTTTAAATATGCTTACACGATTTATAAGGAAATTTCTACAGGTTTTCATCTTCTTCTTTTACCCAAAAATATGCATTCTCGAAATTCAACAAATGAAAATCTTTGATTTTTCCTCTTCTTTTACCCAAAAATGTGCATTCTCGAAATTCAACAAATGAAAATCTTTGTTTTTTCCCAAACTCGAAATGATTTTTTCCAAACTGTCCCCTATTGGCTACCTGAGTATGATGGTGTGTCTAAAAAATGACCTTTCCTTTCCCACCTGCAGCAAAGTATGTGCGACCTCTTCTAACCAACACTCTCCTTTATTCTATGATTTTGTGTCTCCTTTATCGATTTGATGGTGTCCTATTGGTTACACTTGTATCAAATATTTTTCAAAATCAATACTTCTCATCTCTTCTAACCAATGAACAGTCGATGTAACCTACTAGAATTGCCTATATTGTTTTCGAATTTAAAAAAATCTTAAGTATGTATCTCTAATCTTCAATATTATCGTTCACGCCCACTTCAAACACTATAAATGATCGAGGACAATAGTTAGTCTTCCAAAAATAGTCTTGAAGTGGGATACTCTGCTACGTCAAACACAACTTAAGTAAAAAGTGAAAAAGTGATCGTGAAAAAAGAATTTTAACAAAACGAATAAAATAAAATGAATAACCAAAATCAGTTTTGCCAATCCTGCAAGTGTTTCTTGCTAAAGAATAAGTGGGCAAATCATGTCCGTTCGGAGTTGCATAAGCGAAATGCAACTCAACCCCTTGACGGAAGAGTTAAAAAAATTTCTGAGGGATTCAAGGGAAGAATACTACATTACATGTATGTAAACGATGGATCGGACTTGATCTTACCTGAGAGTTTCTTGAGTGAAGCTGGATTGTCCCTGCTACCTCATCTCAGCATTCTGTTAGAAAGTTATACTTCAGCAAAAGTCAACTTTGAACTGTTTGCAGAGTATATACTTTTTAAAGATGAATCTGAAGAAATTGATATGAAAAGTTTTCAAAGTAAAATGACGATCATAAACAAAGATTCTGACTTAGAAAATATCTTCCATGAACATACCATGGAAATAATTTCAAAAACACAAGAATTTCAAGAGAGAGATAGTGGATGGTCTCTTATAAAATTGATTCGCTTGGAAATGAATGTGAATCATTATACACCGATGGCTGGTTCATCTTTCAAAGTATCTAAAAATCATCACGTAAAACTTTAATACAGTATGATGATTCAGCTGTAAAAGTTTTTAACGAGCTGAAATAATATTTAAATGCAAATTAAGTTTCTCTCTAGTGAATTGATTAAAAAAATTTATTTTTATTTTTAACAATCACTTATTCACTATTACAATTTTACAATAGGTGGAGCTTATTTAATTCACTGCTCTTGTACTTTTTCTCGAATTGTTGTACTGCTCGATTCGGATCTCAAAAACGGACTGACTGCTCTCTAGTTCAATGATCAATAATCAAACCTCGGCTTAAGAGATTTTATCCCCAAAAATTGATAAAGAGAATGACTCAAGAGAGTCGGAAAATAGGATGATGCAATTTGCCAATTAAATTCGAAGTCCAATCTTGGCCGGAAATTGGTGTTTACATTAGCGGAGTTTAGGGACCGCTTTGGGGATCTTTTTGTTTACGTTAGCGGACTCGGGACTCGCTTTGGGGATCTTTTGTTTACGCTAGCGGACTCAGGGTTCGCTTGGGGCTCCGATTGCTTACAATATCGGTTTGGTTGTTTACAGCATCCGTTTGATTCGGACTGCGTGAAATTGATCTGGGTGGGAATGATTTGGAGGCCTGCTTGACAGAAATAGCTGACCACGGATATATCTCGGGTCTGTCAGAGTTATTTGGATTAGCTCTCGACTCATAAATTTAGTAAGAGCCCCTAAATAATGTGTCATATAACTTGCATAAGTAGAACTAGTACAACCAGACTATTACACAAAATTTACCCTAACAACTGAAGCGTCTGAATTAGCAATTGGTGCTGTTCTTTCCTAGGAAGGAAAACCAATTACATTTATTTCAAAAACTGTAGCCAAAACTGAACAACTACAAGCAACAAGTAAAAACGAACTTTTAGCCAAAATATAAGCTTATATAAATCTTCAAATTACTAACAACATCGAGATCTATACCGATCACCAACCGCTTTCATTCTACATTTCTCAAAAAATCCAAATATCGAATTGAAAACATGGTATTTTTTTATTGAAAGTTATTCACCCAAAATTATTTATAAGCCATGAGCAACAAATGTTGTTGCGGACGTTTTATCAAGGATCCAAATAAACCACTTAACGGAAAGTAATGAATCGGTCTCAGCTGAAAATACTCAGCATTCAGCAGAGAGTAGTTTTGAGAATGTTATACAAGAAACCCGAAAACCCTTAAATCAGTTTAAGCAACAATTGCTAATAGCAACGGGGAGGTATACAACACATGAGTCGATTAATGTATTCGGAAATACTAGACATATAATGACACTCCAGAAAATTTAATATCAATCTTAAGAGAATATATTCCACCAAATATAACAATAGGAGTTCACTGTACTCTAGAAAATTTTTATAGAATTCAAAAACCACTTAAAGACAATTTTATAAATACATTTTTATACACTAAGACATTTGTCCAGGATGTCGAAGACGCTGAAGACAGATCTGTGATAATCACAGAAACTCATTGTAGAGCTCATAGAGGAGTAGTAGGGAAAGACGGGTTCTGGGGACAATTAGCATATTAATGGCCCCCGGCCCCCCCTCCCCCCTCATTAACGTATGCGGGTTCTGGGACAATTAGCATAATCCAATAAATTAACTGATTTTAATGGGCTTTGAAGTCATAAAAATGTCACGATCATGTCTATAAAGAGTATACTTAATTGCCCCCATCGCCCCCACATCCCCATGTGACAATATTGATCATGTATCCTTCCCCTCATTATGTGCAATTAATAGTCAGGTGAGAAAGGTGCACGTGAGAAAGGTCGCACAACCATAGTATCCAAAGGTTGTTATCTTAGAGGAACATATCCGATCATGTTGGGGATAGGTGTGATCACGTACCCTTTTGCCTCATTATCACAGGTGTTGCTGTGCACGTGTGAAAGGTCGCACACCCAAAGTATTCAAAGATGGTTATCTTAGAGGAACATGTCCGATCATGTTGGGGAATAATGTTTCCTATGATTGTAAAACTAATTTAGAAATCAAAAGAACCCCAATAAAATAAATCTCACAAGTTAATGATTCTCAGATGTGGAATATTTTCAAATACACATTTTTGTTTCCGCCCCAGAACGTTTAACTGGTAAATTGTCTAAGATTCTCTCCTTTCCACAAATGGGTCATAAACATGTCATAAAAGGGATTCAAGCAAGAGCTACCCGAACATGCGCACCTGTCAATTACCTGACCGCAATAAAAGGGACACATGCACAAGATCATGGGCCTCACGCCAACGACCTCATACGAGCTCATACGACGTTCCCATAATAGGGGTTGAAATCACGACCGCGCAACAACTCGCAAGTAGCCGACATATCTCAGTCAAGGAAATATTTTCCATTCTCCGTACCTGTAATTTTAACTCGAAATAAAAAGTCAGAAGTTTATTTTGGTACTGCGAACATGTTTTATTATGTTATTTAATCATTTTCATTCTTTTTTCTAGATTATAGTATTTATTCATAATGTTGAGTGCTTCCTTTTTGTAATCCGAAATTCGATGGCATACACAAGTATCAACTCCCTCAGTGGCTGCATCATTGCTCCACACGCAGGTGTCCATATGATTTCCATGAATAGATGTTTTTATATTACCTCGTTCACATTCAAAGAGTTTTGATTGTATGAACTGGAGCCGTACATAGTGTGCATTGAACAGAATTCCGTCAAATACATTCAAAAAGTTATTTATTTTAACTAAATGCATGTTGTCTATCTAAGTCAACAATCTCGTCTTACCCTTTTAAATATGCTTACACGATTTATAAGGAAATTTCTACAGGTTTTCATCTTCTTCTTTTACCCAAAAATATGCATTCTCGAAATTCAACAAATGAAAATCGAACTCGAAATGATTTTTTCCACACTGTCCCCTATTGGCTACCTGAGTATGATGGTGTGTCTAAAAAATGACCTTTCCTTTCCCACCTGCAGCAAAGTATGTGCGACCTCTTCTAACCAACACTCTCCTTTATTCTATGATTTTGTGTCTCCTTTATCGATTTGATGGTGTCCTATTGGTTACACTTGTATCAAATATTTTTCAAAATCAATACTTCTCATCTCTTCTAACCAATGAACAGTCGATGTAACCTACTAGAATTGCCTATATTGTTTTCGAATTTAAAAAAATCTTAAGTATGTATCTCTCATCTTCAATATTATCGTTCACGCCCACTTCAAACACTATAAATGACCGAGGACAATAGTTAGTCTTCCAAAAATAGTCTTGAAGTGGGATACTCTGCTACGTCAAACACAACTTAAGTAAAAAGTGAAAAAGTGATCGTGAAAAAAGAATTTTAACAAAACGAATAAAATAAAATGAATAACCAAAATCAGTTTTGCCAATCCTGCAAGTGTTTCTTGCTAAAGAATAAGTGGGCAAATCATGTCCGTTCGGAGTTGCATAAGCGAAATGCAACTCAACCCCTTGATGGAAGAGTTAAAAAAATTTCTGAGGGATTCAAGGGAAGAATACTACATTACATGTATGTAAACGATGGATCGGACTTGATCTTACCTGAGAGTTTCTTGAGTGAAGCTGGATTGTCAATTTCAAAAACACAAGAATTTCAAGAGAGAGATAGTGGATGGTCTCTTATAAAATTGATTCGCTTGGAAATGAATGTGAATCATTATACACCGATGGCTGGTTCATCTTTCATACCACTACCTCGTTTCCTTTTAACGAAAAAAGCAATAGTTAACGTTTGTAATGAAAACAAGGAAGAACGCTATAGTCGAGTACCTCGACTATCAGATACCCGTTACTCAAAGGGAAATGGAGATATGCAAGCAGCTAAGCGAGATTAAAATGCGCCACCTACCGGCGGTAGACAGATCTAAGCGTTATGGGCGTTAGAGTGGGCGTGGAAAATTTATTTTTGGATCAATCGATAGGTATTGACGACACCAATACATTTCAGTTAAAATTTTTTATCTAGCATGCAAATTGTGGGCGTCACAGGTTTTCGCGGTTTGTGGGCGTTTAAGTGGGCGTGGCAAACTTTTTTTTAGGTCAATCGATAGCTATTGATGAGACCAATAAATTTCAGTTAAAATTTTCTATCTAGCATCAAAACTGTAGGAGCTACAGTTTTGGGCGGCTTGTGGGCGTTAGAGTGGGCGTGGCAGTCTACTGGAACAAACTTGCGCTGCGTAAGAAGCTCAGGAATCTGTACGCCAAATCTCAATAGCCTAGCTCTCATAGTTTCCGAGATCTCAGCGTTCATCCGGACAGACAGACGGACAGACGGACAGACGGACAGACGGACATGGCTAGATCGACTCGGCTAGTGACCCTGATCAAGAATATATATACTTTATGGGGTCGGAAACGCTTCCTTCTGCCTGTTACATACTTTCCGACGAATCTAGTATACCCTTTTACTCTACGAGTAACGGGTATAATGACCACTATTGTTTTAAATGGGCTTTGATTTCTGCCTTGAAAATTGTTAACAGACCGCAAAGATGTTCGCCATATAATATTGATATATCGCTGGAGATAATTCGTATAAGTGATGAAATAATATTAGATTTCACAGGGTTGACTTTCCCCCTTGAAATAAAATGTATAAAAAATTTTTTAAAGAAGAATACTCATATGAGTTTAAACGTATTCGGATATAATGAAGAGACGAGGGAAATAATTGGACCACTTTTTCAATCGGAAGTGGAAAAGCCTCTTCATATCAAGGTGATGTTTTTGGAAGAAGGTGGAAATGGACATTACATGTACATTAAAAATATTTCAAGGTAAATTCTTTTATTCATTTTTATCTCTTTTAAGCAATTAAATAATTTGTATATATTTCTTTTTCAAAGACTAATGACTGCTCAGAGAGGAAATCAGAAGAGGGCGCAATATTTCTGCAATGTGTGTTTAAATTTTTCCAAAACTGAGGAAGCTGCATTGAAACACAAAACGCTCTGCAGTAAAAAGGTCTCAAAGATGCCACACCCCCAGAGTAATACATTGGAATTTACCCAGGTTCAACATCAGCTTCAAGTTCCATTCGTTGTCTACGCGGATTTTGAATGCATTCTGGAACCGAAAAATCTTGAAGTGAGCCCTAAATTATTTAATATTAATGAACATATTCCAATGTCATATGCGTATTATATAAAGTGTGCTTTTGATTCTAGACTAGATAAATTTGTTTTAGAAACAGGAAAAAATTCGGGAGTAAGTTTTGTAGATTCATTGATAAAAAATCTAACTAAATTGAGTGATGACTACTTAAATAAAATAGTTCCCATGAGAATGACTTTGGATGACCAGAAAATATTTGATAATTCATTGAATTGTTCTATTTGTCAGAAAGATTTAGGGACTGATAGGGTTAGAGATCATTGTCATTTCACAGGTCGCTTTAGAGGTGCAGCCCACTCTAAGTGTAACTTGGATTATAAAGTTAACAAATTCATACCAGTATTTTTTCATAATTTTTCAAAATACGACTGTCATTTGTTTATTCAAGAGTTGGGAAAGATTCCCGGTGAAATTTCCGTAATACCAATAAATAAGGAAAACTATATTTCTGTCTCAAAGAAAATAAAAAGTTTAAGTGGAAATAGTTTTGAAATTCGTTTTCTCGATACATATAGATTTATGCCATCAAGTTTAGATTCCCTAGCTTCTAATTTAGTTGACGATCAATTGAACACTGTAAAATCGTTTTTCAGTAATGATATAGAATTTCGACTAATGCGTAAGAAGGGTGTATTTCCCTATGAATATTTAGATTCCGCCAGTAGACTCGAGGAAACTTCCCTCCCACCAAGGGAAGCATTCTATAGTAATTTAACGGAAAGGGAATGCTCTCAGGAAGATTATGATCAAGCTCTTAAAGTTTGGTCGCATTTCTCTTGTTCCACTCTTAAAGATTATTTAGAATTATATTTAAAAACAGATGTATTTCTTTTAACCGACATTTTTGAAAACTTCCGAAAAATTTGTATGCAAATTTATTCACTTGACCCAGCTCAGTATTTTACGACACCAGGTCTATCTTGGGAGGCAATGTTGAAATCTACAAATATTCAACTTGAATTGCTGACAGTTATAGATATGTATAGATTTATTCAAAGTAGCATTCGAGGTGGTTTAGTTCAATGTTGTCATAGATATACAAAAGCAAATAACAAATATTTGTCAGATTATGATTCCTCGAAGGAGTCACAACCTTTACCATATAAAGATTTTAAGTGGATGTCTACCACAGACATAGACAATTTTGATATTAATAATATTCCAATCGATAGCAAATACAGTTATTTTTTGGAAGTGGACTTAATATATCCATACCGTTTACATGATCTTCATAATGATCTTCCATTTTGTCCGTCAAATTGTCTGGCCTCAAAAGAGGATAAGGTAAAAAAATTAATTGCTGACCTGGGAAATAAGAAAAATTATGTAATACATTATCGGAATTTGCAACAATGTATACAGAATGGGTTAGTATTGAAAAAGATCCATAGAGGTGTTCAGTTTTTACAAAAGCCTTGGTTAAAGAATTACATTGATCTAAACACTTTACATAGACAAAATGCAAAAAATAAATTTGAAAAAGATTTTTTTAAATTAATGAATAATTCTGTTTACGGAAAAACAATGGAAGATCCCGAGCGCAGGGTCGATATTAAGCTTATTAGTTCATGGGAAGCTCCGGATAACTCCAAGACTGGACGAAAAGCACATTGTGCCAAAACTTTAATTTTTAAAATCCAATTTTCATAGTGCAACTAAAATTAATGATAATTTCTATGCAATTCAAATGAAAAGATTGTCCGTTCTATTTAATAAGCCAATGTATTTAGGATTTGCAGTATTAGACTTATCGAAATGGAAAATGTACGATTTTCACTATCAATATATGAAGCCAAAGTTTCAGGAAAAGTTACACTTAAATTATATGGATACTGATTCATTTATCTTTACAATAAAAACTGAAGATTTTTATAAAGATATTCGTAATGATCTTGACGCAAAATTTGATACATCGGACTATTCAGATGAAAGAATTAATCTATATAACTTTAAAAGAGTTAACAAAAAAAGTTTAGGGTTTTTTAAAGATGAGCTTAACGGTAAACTCATGACAGAATTTGTAGGTCTGTGCTCAAAGGTTTACTGTTATAGAATAGATCAAGTTAAATCTTCACATAATAAAGCAAAGGGAGTGAGTTCACGAAATCTTACAATCGAAGACTATAAAAACGTTTTATTAACTGGGGCCTCACTATATGGTAATAGAACAATGTTTAGATCAAAAGCACATAAAATAACTACAGTTAAAGTAAATAAAAAAATTCTTTGTGGCAAAGATAACAAAAGAAAACGTAATGTTAATGAAACACAATTTTTAGAGTTAAGTAATGAAGACCATGGTACGACATCAATAAAACATCAGAGATTAATTGAAAAAGATATTTTAGAAAATGTTGAATGGCTAGAATCAAATTCATTTTGCTTGGGTGAGATGATGCAAAAAAATAATTATGTGAACGATGGAGAATCATTAGATAGCCTTAAATTTCAAAAGGAACATATTGAAAAAGAACTATTTTATAAATCAGTTGAATTGGAGATGTTTTATTATGATCGAGACTTTGGAAAATATAAATGAAAATGATTTTGAGTTTGTAAAAAGTATTTTTATTATATTTAATTTTAATTTAAAACATTGTACAAAAATATTAATATTAAACTTAATATAAGATAAGATAATATGTAAATAAAAATTAATTAAATAAATCATTTATTATACTACAAAATGTCTTCCTTGTTTATCCAGCTAGTCTTTGAAAACCCAAGCCACTTAACCAAAACTTTATTTCCTTTTCGCCTTACAATTTTTTCAACTAGGTATGTGTGGGGAAATCGTGTTTTTTTCAGTTCTTCTTTATAGAATCCGCCCTGAATCGGGCTACCATCTAAATCTTCAAGTAAGTATGTTTTAGGGTATGTATTCTTCACCTTTCTAATTTTAAAGATTTCAGTTGTATAGTTCGGTGTATACCCTTTCTCAAAGACATGTTTGTATTTACTGATACGAACGTGGTCCCCCTTACGGAATTTACTTGCAACAAATATTTTCAGGTGATTATACGATGTTTGTAATATTTGTTTTTCATTGGAAGAATTGACTTTACTTGGACTCATTTTTATTGTTCTATGCTCTCTATTATTATATTTATTAATTAATTGTTTATACATATCTATCCACTTATATTTTCCATTGAAACTAAATTCACGCCACATTAACTCTTTAAGAGTTCTATTGAAACGTTCAACTATTGATGCTTTTAGAGTACTCAAGGTTGAATAATGATTTATCCTATAACTTTTCATTAATACCTTAAATTTGGAATTAAAGAATTCAGTGCCATCATCAGTTTGCAGGTTTCTTGGTGTTCCATGACCCGATTTAAATATTCTCTCCATGGCTTGGGAAACATCATTTGCATTTTTTGATTTTAATGCCTCACCCCAAGCATATTTCGAAAATGTGTCTATAACAGTCAACAAGTATCGGTACCCATCATTAGATTTTGAAAAGGCACCCATTTCAACCAAATCTGCTTGCCACAGATCGTTTATACCCCTTGTAATCACTCGTCTTCGTTGAAAGTTTTTTCGAGATGGTCCGTGCAACTCATTTACGATTTCTCGCTTAATCATATTCTTCTAATAGGCTGAAAAGCGACACCTTCTAACTCAATTGTGGTTTTTTTTCGGTAATGATATCGGTTTTGTTACATATTTAAATATATAGTCCTCAATGGTTTTAATCTTTTCCAGAATTTTGGCAAAAATTTGGTCAGCGCTGTCTGCCCTCTTACTATTCAATTCAATTTTATTTTCTAAGCTTGAAATTTTTGTGAGTCGTCGATTAACATTTTGAGTTATAATTTTTCTTAAATCTTCTCTCAACTTTCCGAGGATCTCATCAGTATATTGTTTCGTTGCTAGATCATTGTTGTCTAAAGGCTTAGATCCGTTTTTGATACGTTTATTTTGAGCATTTAGATTACCGTCCTCATCGATGAATAATCGCTCAGTAGAATTAACACGTCTTTTCAAATTTTCTGATCGTTCCTTATCAACAGAAAAATGTCCAAACTTGTCGACAGACATGATGTTTATAAATGTAAAACATATTTGTCCTTCCTATTTATACCCATTAAAATATAATCCTTTCTTCACGCAATTCCTCTAATATTGAAAAAATTTCGTTATTGTGGCTGGTGTTACCCGCTCCTTTTGATGCTACTAAAATTTCCAATCGTTCTACTAACTTATTTACATCATTCCAATATACATAGTTTGGATTTGATTTCTGAAGAGTCATGTAACCAAAGCCTGTTTTTGAGCGAAGTGGAGTAGACGTTGTAGGACTGAAATCTTTGTCTATCAACTTCTTAATAATATGGCTATATTTGTATGCTCGTGTACCCTTGATTCTGTTATTAGGTTTAAAGCCTACTCTATGTATATTCGTTTCTAAAATAATTTTTTTATACATTTTCAAGTCTTGATCATCATAGTTTTCAGGTTTACTAAGAAAAATTAGAGAGTACAGACCAGGAGTCAGATCACAACTCATTCCACTAGAAAATGTTATTTTATTATTTTTAATTTTTAATTCTTTATCTCCCAAAGTTAATGAATTGTTTGCGCTTTTTTTTAGGTCCATAACCCTTATCCAACACATTTCCTCTGGTCAAATTACTGATATTAAAATCATAATTATAACTAGTGTTATTATCTTCTAGCTCTGCATCCACACCCATATCGGCCTCTCCTGTATACATTGGTAAAGGTGTTGTCCCTTCTTCTTCACTTTTTTCCTTTTTCTCTTCTTCTATATCTTCCTCTATATTCGTTTGTGAAAAGAATTGATTATAGGAATCACTATCATCGAAAGACCTTGGTGGAGTTATGTTTCGATTAGACTGCGGATCTTTCTCATTAGTTGTAAAGTAGAAATCGTCAACCTCTCTCTCATCATCATCGTATTTCTTAATTTGCTTCATTTCACGCTTTACTTTTATACTATCTTTTACATTAGAAATCTTTTGTTTTTTATTTTCCTTAACAAGTTCATGTAAGGGTTCAGTAATAGGTTTAAAAGTTTCCTCCAATTGTAAATTCGTATGATTTTTGACTTGTTTGAGATCATCGAATTTTCGCTTCAAAGCAAATCTAGCTTTGGTTAACTGTGACAAAATATTCATTGTAGTATATTATTCAAACTTTATAGGTGAAAGATTTAAAATTTCCGAAATTCATGTAGTCACTCCTCAGTTACTAAACAAATACTGTTTAGGGAACGCCAAGATCTGTAATATTTATATATCATTTCCGAATAAAAAAAAAAGATTCGATACATTTTCTTCATTATATTTTAAAAAGTGTATTTATTGTTATATTCTTAAAATCTCAATCTTTTAATGATTACTGACTTATTTCTAAATACAAATTGTCATTACTTTTATAAATATTAAATTTTCCATCAACCATTTCATTGATGATATCATCTTGAAGAGAGGTGTACCTTTCCGGCATGTACAGAATGTATGTATTTTGTATGTTTACTACCTGTTTAGCAGTTGTTCAGTACTTGTATCGTAGTTGCTTACTACTTGTTTTAGCTGGTTATTAGCTGTTATTAGATGGTTATTATCTGTTTAGTAGCTGTTAACTAGTTGTTTACTAGTTGTTATAAGCTGGTCACCAGCTGTTTTGAGCTGTTATGAGCAGTTATAGGCTTTTTTTGTTAAGAATGATCAAAAATTCTTGTCCTCTAGATGACGTTCGATGTGAAGTAGAAACTTAGACTGTGAATTTGAACGCGTACAGGTCCACTTTTTATACCATACAGAGTTCACACATACACGTACCCATACATTGATTTTCAACCCCCCAAATGTAAATTAACCATTTAAATATACCGGTCTTGACTCCACATTTTCTACGAAAGAAAGTAGAAAAGCGAGTCACAGGTGTCCACAGTTGTATGTATCAAAGTCTTGAACTCTATCGTAGTTGTATTGTATTCTATGTCCCAAGTATTTCACAACTTCTCTAGGTGGCTGAAGATTTCCAAAACTGTCGAAATAATGTATATTATTTTTATTTTTATTATATGCAACCCAATGTGTACCAATTGATCGGGAATTATCTAAGTTTACTATACCACACTCCCTACTTTTTGGTGCTTCTGGGAGTAGATCTCTCATAAACACCCCTCTAAAATGTGGGATATATTTCCTAGCAAAATGTATAATGTCGATATTTGATAGTGGTCTATTGGGTAGCAGAGAAATTAGTTTTTTCGGTTCTTAATTCCTTTCCCCTTACTATAGGGCTTAAGAAAGAAACCATAACCCATTCAATAGGGCTTGAGATATAATCCTTCTCCTACAGCAACACTTTCAATTTTCCTATTGTGACGTTTTTTCTCCTCCATATCTTCCTTAGCCATTCTCGCATTGTTAATTGTTTTTGCAATTGCTGCACTACCACTTGCTAAACTACCAAGAGCGCTGAGGGCTGTCAAGATCGGCACGATTGGTAGAAAACCTCCAATTTTGGGTACATTAATTACACGAGGTACTTTAACATTTTTCTTAGAACCCATTGATTGATGAATTGATTTACGTGCAACTTTAATTGCACTCATAATGTCTAATGGTTTTTGTTTTTTTAATGTCTTAGTAGCAGCATTAATTACAGTCGAAAGGTTTGTCTTCTTCATTTTATTCTTCAATATCTTTTTCCTTCCTTTCTTTTCCGTTTTATTCAATCCCATACCAAATTTTTTCTTGGCTTTCATTATATTTGTAACAAAGTATGCTGCTGCTCTGTCACCAAGACTGCTATCTGGTGCCTTGACACGCGACCAGGCTTTGTCAATTAATATGGAGTCTGCCCTATGTCGTTCACTCAATGCCTTGTTTTGAGAATATGCGATATCGTGCTCTTTGCAAGCTTCATCCAATGGGTTTATTCCTTGATCACCACGTTCCAACCGTTTCTGTAACTTTGTACCCGGTCCACAAAAATTATATCCCGGAATATGGGCTTCAAACGGTAATGTATTAATTAGCTTATCGACAAGACCACCACCGTGTTTACAATTAAAAATACGACTGATGCGATTATAAAAACGTTTCCCCATTTTATTGATGTTTAATCATCAAAGATTTCTCATTGAATGAGGTACATTAGGTTAAAAGATGCGTTTAATAAGTCAGAAACAAAAAATTGTAGTTAGAAATATTAACGATGAAAACGAGAAAAATCTACCGCCACGACATAGTGCTCTCTTACCGAACACAATAAGGGCTCTAATTGTTGGGCCTTCGAATTGTGGTAAAACTAATATTATGTTAAGTCTAATAGAGAGTCCTAATGGATTAAAATTCGAAAATGTTTATATATTTTCAAAAAGTTTATATCAACCTAAATATGAGTACTTGGAGAAATTAATCAAACCTATTAAAAGAATGGGATATCATACATTCTCCCATAATGAGGGTGTACTAGACCCCAGTGAAGCTAAAAACAATTCCATTATGGTATTCGATGACGTAGCTTGTGAAAAACAAGATAACATAAGATCTTATTTTTGTATGGGTCGACATAAAAATATCGACTCTTTTTATTTATGTCAAACGTATAGTCATATACCTAAACATCTGATTCGTGACAATGCCAACTTTATTATAATGTTTAAGCAAGATGATTTAAATATGCGGCATATATATCGGGACCATATTAACACTGATATGAATTATGAAACATTTGTGAAAATTTGTCAAAAATGTTGGGAGGACAAGCACGGATTCCTATTAATTAGCAAGGATAACGAAATGGATAACGGAAGATACAGAAAAGGATTTGATCAATTTTTATGATTTAAGGAGTAATTTCAATATAAAGCTTGGTTAGATACTTACAATCCCACAGTTTATCAAGAGATTTCAATATGTCTAGATCACTTGCATTATCCTTGAATGGAAATAGTTCCATTATAAATACAAACTTTTTTCCACCTATCGAATTGAATGGTCGATATGAGTGCGCTCTTATCGATTTTAATATGTATAATTCGATTCCAAATATTGGTGAAAAAAATAACCTCTTCCACATCGGTGACAAGGTTATTACAATTCCAACTGGATCATATGAATTGAATGATATCACCGATTTCATTTACAATAAACTAAAAGACTATAACCTGGTAAATACATTTAAAATTCAAAGTAATAATAATACACTTCAAGTTGAAATAACTACCATGCGAGAGTCAGTTTACTTTAATAAGGAAAGATCGGTTGGACAGCTGTTTGGTTTCCATCAAAAAGTACTAGAACCACATCCTACAAAAACCTATCGATCAGATCAGACCGTGAACATATTAAAAATTAATACAATTCGTTTGGAATGTAATATAATCAGCGGTTCATATGTAGATAATACACCGAATCATACATTACATGAGTTTGGCATTAATGTTCCGCCTGGGTATAAAATGACAGTGACACCACATAACCTAATTTATTTACCAATCAACTGTGACGAAATAAGCACACTATCTATACGCATAGTTGATCAAAACGGTGATTTGGTGAATTTACGTGGTGAAAACGTTTCGATTCGCATGCACATTCGGTTAATAGAATGATTATTTATAATAAAAGACGTAGCTTAAGTCCTCAGCCAAGCATTACTAATTGTAAAGCTATAGAAAGAGGATCAAAAGTAAAAAGAAGCTCACTTACTTTGAAAAATAAACTATTTTTAAAGTCGTTAGGCTTGAAGCTTCGAGTATAATATAAAAGGTGGAAAGGAAAAGCATGAACGAAATTTTAAATGTTCGAGAAAAGGTTTACTCAGATGAGAGTATTTCGAAGAAAGAGTTTCATACTTATTCATCGTATAATCAAACATTTAAGCCAAACGATGAAATTCGAATTACTATTCAAAATCAAGACTTGTACGTGCTTCCTCACGAAAGTTACCTTAATTTTCAAGGAATTATTAGAAAAGATTCACCGAATGGACCTACAACTGAAAATGTTACCACTTTTTTTAAAAATAATTGTATGGCTTACTTTTTGGATGAAATAAAGTACGAAATAAATGGATGTGAGATTGATAAAACACGAGTTGTCGGTATGACTACAACGCTAAAAAATGGGCGGGGGCCATTAATATGCTAATTGTCCCAGAACCCGTCTTTCCCTACTACTTAGAGGGCTTGATGAAAATTATAAACAAATAACTAGACTCTATTATTGGCCTAATTTATAAAAAAAGCTTAGAGAGTTTATAAAGAATTGCACAATCTGCAATCAAATTAAATACAACAGACACCCAGTACAGATTCCTATCGGTCAAGCACCTATTCCAGAAAGAGAAGGTGAAAGTTTGTATTCATTACTTGTATAGATTCCTATTCGAAATATTTGGTCGTAAAAAAAATCCCCAACAAACTAAATATAGAAAATAAAGTTTCAGAAATTTTACAACCATTTCCATTAGCCAAATCTTTGATGATCGATAACGAACCAAGTTTTTCTTCATCCCAACCTAAATCCAGAACCTGGACATAGTACGTTCAACGGACAAATAGAAAGGGCACACTCTACCTTTACAGAAACTGATCGCTGCGTTAAAGGCGAGCTTAATTTGATTGATTATCCCAAAAATCTAATTAGAGCAGCACAAAAATATAATTTATTAATTCACTCAGTAACCAACCAACGACCTTTTGATATATTATATAATAAAATCAAACATGATTAAATTCCTAAGTTATTGCACCAAGCTCAAGAGAAAACATTGCATTTCCACAGTAAAGATAGACAAAATAAGAACTACCACGTAGGAGATGTAATTAACGAAAAGAAAAACGGGAAAAGAAACAAGCTTAACTCTAGATATAAAAAACAAGTAGTAAAGGAAAATCTCCAAAATAAAGTTATTATAAATAACAGAAACCCTACGATTCATAAAGATAATATTAAATAATTTGTTTCAAATTACAGATAATGATATCAATAATGTACTTATTATTGCTGGTAGCTAAAACACAATCCGAAATTTTGGATAACACGAACCATGATTTCTTTCTTTACAAGGTTTCCATTGATGTACTTATTATTGAATCATACGCAGATTTTCATTTCGTCAATACCTTTCGATTGACCCCAAAAAAAATTTGCCACGCCTACCCATAGTGCCTAAATCTGTCTACCGCGCACATAACCATATATTGAGATCGCGGGTAGGTGGCGCATTTCAATCTCGCTTTACTGCTTGCATATCTCCACTTCCCTTTGGTCCCTTTCGCTGAGTAACGGGTATCTGAAAGTCGAGGTACTCGACTATAGCGTTCTCCCTTGTTTTTTCTGAACCAGAAATATAGTTTTCCTTATTTATTGGTATGAGGGAAATTTCACCGGGAATGTTTCCTAAGTCTTGAATAAATAAATGACAGTCGTTTTTCGAAAATTATGAAAACCTACTGGTATAAATTTGTTTATTTTATAATCAAATTACATGTAGAGTGGGCAGACCCTTTAAAGCGACCTGTGAAATGACAATGATCTCTAACTTTATCAGTTCCTAAAACTTTTTGATAAATAGAACAATTCAATAAATTATCAAACTTTTTTGGTCATCTAAAGTCATTCTTATAGGAACTATTTAATGTAAATAATCATCATTCAATCTAGTTAAATTTTTATACCCGTTACTCGTAGAGTACAAGGGTATACTAGATTCATCGGAATGTATGAAACAGGCATAAGGAAGCGTTTCCGACCCCATAAGGTATTTATATTTGTTCGTACCTAAGGGTGCTCAACATGACCAGCACCCAACAAATCAAGCAGTAGCCAAGTTGCGAACAGTACCAGGCGCTCAGTAGCACTCACTGCAGATGAGAATTGCTGATCAGCATATTATATGTCTCACTAACTCACCGTTTCACCGGCTCAGCGGCACATTGACCCGCCAATGCAGTCAGCACATTTTGCTGTGTCAGCCGAGTCAACTATGCCACTGCTACCGTAATCAAAATTCCCTGACCTACTTTAGAATAAAGCTTATTTCACTAATCATTACACTAAGCTTCCGTGTTCCAAGTAGTATATAAACATGTATCAAATGAAGAACAAATCAGTTATCAACGCAACTCATAACTCCGCAGCTCTCCTTTCTACCTCCGGGAATAGGGCTCGTAATACACCATGTCAATTATCAGCTACCCTACGCTAGCTTAACCTCAACGCAGTTCCCGCATCGCCTAAGATCCGACATCGAAGTAACCATCATTACCATTGCCGCGACACGATCGTCTTGCGAGTGTCTTCTTCGGTTACGCACAAACAACATTCTTGATCGGGGTCACTAGCCGAGTCGAACGCTTCCTTTTGCCTGATTTTTTACTCTACGAGTAACGGGTATAATCCATTTTAACGACAGGGGACTCAGAAGAAGCTATCGTGGTGGTATTCTTACAAGAAAATAAGTCAATAACCTTAAATTCTAAACAAAAATACAACGGAACAACTTCACAAATAAAAAAAAAGCTGTAGTCTGGGCCTTCAAAAATCCGCGAAATGATTTCTGTGGAGTAAATGGCATAGAAATACAAATTAACCGTAAGTTTTTATCATTCACAATTATCGATATACAGTTTTCAAATATTTCTTTGCAAAATGTAAACATTGGAGGAATTCGAAACGAAACATATAAAATATAACGGTTATTTTTCTAATATTTGGTATCCTTTGGCATCCAAGACAGTATTCAGGCGACGAGGCATAGATTGAATAAGTTGATTTAAGTCATAATACTCAGGTATTTTCTTCCATTCCTCTTGAATCGCTTTGATTAATGCATTTTTATTGGTGGGTCCGCGTTTAGCCAATTTCTTCTTTAGCAAAGCCCACAAATTTTCGATGGTGTTCACGTCAGGACTCTGGGCAGGAGCGTCAATTACTTTGCTGCAGTTATACATCAGCCAGTTCCTGCTAATCCACGTTTTGGGCTTGGGGTCGTTGGCTCGATAAAGCTTGTACTGAAGCTTATTTTGGTTTTGAAAGTTGATGAAGCCAAAATCAATGACGCTCTTGGTCAATTATTTTTTCAAAATGTCCAAATAAAATTCTTTGGTTGTCGTTAAAAATTGGGAGTTCTCCGACGCCCTTGGATGAAATACATCCCCAAACCATTACGGATAGCTTTCCAAACTTCACTGTTGGTATGATATTCTTCTGTTTAAAGACTATGTTGGTCTTTCTCCAAACCTTGCTGGGTCCATCATAATAGTATAACATTATTTTGGTCTCATCACAAAAATGACTTCATTCCAGTACTCCGCCGGCCTGTTAACATTAGCAATAAAACATTTTAGCTGCCTATCGATGTTAATAGCAGAAAGCATAGGTTTCTTTCTGGCTACATGGGAAGAGTTTTTGTGTGTCTTTATAACTTTTCTGATGGTCTCGTGGCTCACTGTTCTATTTCAATCATTTTTTAAGTCCAGGGCCAACTGCCTAAGTGTAGTTTGCGGGTTTATTTTTAATATTTTTCACTTGTGCACTTGTCAATAGTTAAATCGTAATGATCACGGGAGATAAGAACATAACAAAAACGAACGTGTTCATTTTTCTCGAAATGTAGTTACCGCCTAATTTGTTTTCTGTCTCTCTTTAGCTTCTGTTTACATTTTGCAAAGAATTAATTGACTACTGATTACTATCCCACTTTTTGTTTTTGTTGTTTTTTTCTTAGTTGCATGCTAAAATATGTTTTGTTTTTTATTTTTAATTGTAGATATTAAGCACCTTAACCATAATATAAAAGAAAAAATTAAGTAACTCCTTTAAAATGAATTTTCATGACATTTTTCCTTTTGCAAAGAATTATTTGACAAACTGTAAATCCAAATGTAGAAATGAAAAGATAATATTCTTTCAAAAACAACAAAGGTTGTAGCCGATGCATTTACTCCGTTTAAGATAAATAATATAGCAAAAAGTTATTTAGAACAAACAGAACAATAAAACTCAGATCAAACTATAAGCACACATGTAATTTTTGAAGTGTATTTATCTAATATGTTAATCTAGCTACGATCTCTGCGTTAAATTTCAAGTCATCTCTGCCATGTAATACACCACTCTGGCCACGAAGGCTATTATACGACGTACGAATAAAAGAGTTCACGTTTGGTAACGCGAGAAGACGGCTGTTTTTGCTTCACTAACTAAACTTAAACCTCGACTCCAATCAGTCTCATGTGGCTTAGGAAAACGCTCATGCTGCATCCAATTTAAAATATTAAAAATAATCGCATTAATCAGACCGCTTAAAGTGAAGCATGGACGTTGTTATGTTACGATATCTTTGTTACGTAATTTGTGTTGCGCTGCTTGCCGTTCACCTAACGCGCCACGCACACTCGCATCCGCAAACACGGCAGCACACCCCGACGTCAGAAACAACAAGCCTGATGCCGGAGAGCACGAGTACCTGGTGACAGGAGGAGTACCTCAAGGCTCAGTCCTGGGCCCGATACTGTGGAACGTCATGTACGACGGGATCCTAAGGCAGGTACTACCCGAAGGATGCACAGTTGTGGGATTTGCGGACGACATAGCGCTGGTAACGGTAGCGAAAACCCTCGATGAGATCACGGATAGATGCAGCCTCTCGATAGACACCCTTATGTGCTGGCTCACAGACAACGCGTTAGCAGTCTCCGAGCACAAAACGGAGGCAGTGCTCATAAGCAGCAGGAAGACTGTGGAGAAGGCCACAATACGAGTCGGATCAACTCTAATAGAAACAAGCGCCTCAATCAAGTATCTTGGAGTACTGATCGACCACAGGTTATCGTTTAAGACGCACCTATCGTATGCCGCAGCCAAAGCATCCAGATCGACTGCAGCCATCTCAAGGATGATGGCCAATACTCGAGGACCAAAGCAGCACAGCAGAAGGATTATAGCGACAGTGGTGACATCTATCATAATGTACGCCGCGCCCATATGGGCCGAGGCTATGAAGACCGCATCATACAGCCGCCAGTGCAAAGCTGTCTACAGACGCTGCGCACTGCGCATCACAAGCAGCTTCTGCACGGTATCTGAGGAAGCCGCGCTAGTGGTAGCCGGTACTATACCGATAGACCTGCTGGCGGCAGAACGAAGAACTGGGAGCAGAGGAAGCAGGACCCAACGCGGTAACACGATCGAGGCATGGCAAATGAGGTGGAACAATGCGACCACAGGGCGGTGGACGCACAGGCTAATTCCCAGTCTAACCCCCTGGCTGCAGAGGCGACACGGACAGGTAGACTTCTACCTCACGCAGATGATCTCCGGGCACGGATGCTTTAAGGAATACCTGCATAGGTTTAAGCACGAGCCAAACCCCTACTGCGACCACTGCGGCACAGGAAGCATCGAAGACGCGGAGCACGCGCTATTCATCTGCCCCCTATACGATAGGAACCGAGCCGAAGCTGAAACGACAATCGTATGTAACCTGACAGCGGACAACGTGATCAGCTGCATGCTGGAAAATCAAAGCAAGTGGGACGCGATAGCCAACATGGCCGCTGGCATCCTGAAGGATCTTAGGCGTCGAGAACGGAGTCGACGCATGGAGTTATAAGGACGAGCGGCAACCTGACCGCCATCCGTCCCGCGAAGTATAGCTTTGCGGCAGTCCCGCGGGATCGGAACTTTTTCTACCTCTTCTCTTCTTCTACCACTTATATTCTTGTATATATTAAAGCTTATTTAATAAAAAAAAAAAAAAAAAAAAAAAACCCCGACGTCATCGTTGGAAGGCGCGGGTTGCTCAGAAGATCCGTTTCACCCTACGCTGTTCCCAGTCAGCTACGCCAACTACATTCCTGAACGCGGAGCCGACCCTTCATCGCCTCGTCAATAACATCATCTTAAGCCTGAAAAACGTTTGCCGGATTACGTAACGCGGCAACGGTAAGACCACGCCACCAGTGCCAACTACGACAAAGCGCTCACCCCAATGAGTTTCCATTGTTCTCATTCTGACGGCAATTCAGTGCTTTCGGCTTAAGAAGTCCATTGTACATGCATAAATTCACTAAGGCTGTCAATACCAGCCACCAAGCAACGCATCAATTTCGAACTGGTTCTTTCGAAAACCACAGCGTTGCCAAATTCTTGGCTACATAAGTTGGCAGAACACGTTCATACTCAAACATCGAAGCTCTGATTTATAAAATTAGTCACACACATAATAAAGGCGATTTTGAACCGATCCACAATAACCATGTGTCCCACGACACTAGAATCATTAAAACAAAGGCGATCTAATATATTTTTCGCATGGGAACCGCAGTCGTCAAGGACGAAAAGACGGAGGAGCCCCAAGTCGTCCAAGTCCCTGACGCCGTCCAAACTCAAGTGTTGGCTAACCATTGTAGAGGCCTATTTCAAACAAATCATGGCCATTCAAACCGAAATCGAGGCGCTCGACTCAACCGAGGAACATGTGAACTACCGCGCCGAGCTGGAAGATCTATTTATCGCTGTAAGGGTGACCATAAATCTTAGAGACGCTATTAAAGCGCGGGTAAAACTCGTCTGTAAAGTCGCCGACTACTGGAACTTCATTACTTCGTTCCAGGAAGTAGTAGACCAGCAGGAATCGCTATTACCGACCGAGAAATTTAACCATCTCACAGACTGTCTCAGAGGCGCAGCCCTTGAAACCATTAAGGCGTTTCAGGTCACCACAGAGAACTATAGTAAGGCTTACTTAGCCTAAAGAGCTGGTACGATAACCCGACCATCGTATATCTGGATAACATTGCGTCACAATTCAACTTGCCAACTATAGTTATTGAAAGTAGTGAAAGTAGACAACGTGCCAGCGTTGTTTAACTCATAGCGATCGTGAGGATCCGAAGTGCAGATAGCTCAAGCTATGCTGATTGCCATCGTCATGAAAAATGTGGATAAGGGATCCCAACTGCTTTGGAATGAATATGTTACGTTCGCAACACTTCCCTCTTGGAATGCTCCACGGATGGGGCACAGCTTCTGGCAGGGATCACGGGATTTTTAGATGTTTGCGACTCCAAGGCACGACCCCGGCTCAACGCCTTCAAGCTGCCCAGACTAAATTATTGTGCGCAATCTGCCTTGGAAGTAAGTGCAGATTACGCTCACGGCTGCTTTACACCATGCTTCAGTTCAACCCGTCGGGACAGGAATCAAGAAATCCCAGGCGGCCAACTCCGATTCACGCGCCACCTCCGCATCATGTCGCTGAAGCCATCACTCACGCACACGTGGATACCCACTACGACCAAATCATTCTGGCTACAGCCATAATACTGGTACAGGACGATGTGGGGAACTACGTGCCAGGACGGGCCCTACTGAACTCGTGATCGCAAATCAACTTTATCTCCGAACTATGTCAAGTCGCGATTCGGTGAAGCAGAATTTCTGATCGAATGCTGTATAACCTCCAGGATCGCCTATCAACCTGCCAGAAAATACTCCGCAGGTCGATCAGAGATTTTCAAGTTGGGTCCACATCTCCCAATGCTGGCGTATTGGCGCACTGGCAATCAAGGCCATGCCCTCGAAGTCAATTCAATCAATCTGAGCTTGGAACTTTTATGGCGCATAGAAGATATTTCCACTACGGACACTTACTCCAGCACAATACAAAACATTCGAACGTTTTTTAAGCCGAAACCCAAACCTTCAAGCTGAGTACTCAAGGTTCACGGAAGAGCATGTGCGTTTGGGACACATGGAGTTAGTAACTTGCCCTCTTCTCAACGAACCTCCTCTACTTTATACGTCAACGAATCTAAGAGTAGTCCTTGACGCCTGGTGCCCAACAAGCTCCTACAAATCTCAACCCATTTTTTTTCTACTCGAAATAATGCTCAGGACTCATCGTTATGTTATAACTGCCGATGTAATCAAAATGTACCAACAGGTACTGATCGACCCGGCGCATCGCACATTTCAGTATATCTTATGGAGAAGCCATAACGACTTAACACCGTTACTTAAAGCACCGCATCAGCGACGTATCTACCAATTCGCAGCTTGCCTCAGATCGCAAGGTCACATAAAATTTTTGCTGAAGCGGTAACATCATGTTTTTATGTGGACGAATTGAGAAAGATTCAGTCATCGCTATCCTCAAAGCCTGCAAGATGGATCTTGCAAAATGGAACTCTAACCAACAGGACTTCGTTAATGATCCAACGGTCAAGGATCTAAATCTCGACAAGTACGCGACGACAAGCACAATGGGGCTACAGTAGGATCAACCAGAAGACAGCTTTAAGTTCCCTTTCAACCGCAGTGCAACTCCGTTAGGGACCACAAAGCGACCCGTTCTTTCGATATCCCCATCCTTCTTCGATCTGCTGGGACTCATCTTGCCTATCATTATGGTGGCGAAAATCCTTCTATAGGAAATTTGGCTACTTAAACTACAATATGATGAATCAGTCCCAATGGCACTCCAACAAGCATAGCTATCGTTCTTGTCTTCGCTGCAGCACGTGGATTCTCTGCTTATCCCGCGTTTGGCTGCCCAATTTGGCTGCTTAAACTACAATGGGATGAATCATTCCCAATGACACTCCAAGAAGAATAGGTATCGTTCTTGTCATGTCTGCAGCAATTGGATTCTCTGCTTATTCCACGTGTTTTCTTGCAGCCCCATACAAATGAGGTACAACTTCACGTCTCCAGCGACGCCTCAATAAGGAGATATGGATGTTGCATTTATGCAAGAACATTGCATTCTGATGGCCATGGTGAAGTTCATTTAATCACCACAAGGTCACGTGTGGCACCAACGAAAAAAAAGATGCTGCCGCACCTCGAGCTCAGATAAGATCCGATTTTCTTAAACACTTGCCCGATACCTTTCTGTGGACAGATTCACAATTGGTAATCCATTGGGTTCGACAACATTCTGCTACTCTTTCCACCTTTGGCAGCAACCGAATATCCGACATTCAAGAATTTTTGCCAGACTGGCTGGATTCGTTCCAGCACTGTGCAATCCAGCTGACTTAGTCTCCAGAGGATGTAAACTTTCAGAACTCACCAATTCAGCCTGGTTCCACGGACCTAAGTTTCTGTCAAATCCGCAGACATTATGGCCTCCTGATGTCCACGGCAATCTGGACATGGAAGTTGTAACTTCAGAAAAATGGGAATCAGCATTCCCGGTGCAATGAAATATTGTCTTGGAAGCCCTTCGCAACATGGAATCACATCAATCTGGCCTAAGGCTGGCAGCTAAGGCAAATCCTTCAGAGTTATGAGATGCGTTGATAACTGATTTATTCTTCACTCGATACATGATTATATACTACTTGGAACACGGAAGCTTAGTGTAACGATTAGTGAAATAAGCTATATTCTAAAGTAGGTCAGGGAATTATGATTATGGTGCAGTTGGCTCGGCTAAGACTGCAACATGAGCTGACTGCATTGGCGCGTCAGTGTGCCGTTGAGTCGGTGAGACGGTGAGTTTGTGAGATTATAATATTCTGATCAGCATATTCTCATATGGAGTGGGTGCTACTGAGTGCCTGGTACTGACACTGCAACGTGCTGACTGCATTGGCGGGTCAGTGTGCCGTTGAGTCGGTGAGACGGCGAGTTAGTGCGACATATAATATGCTGATCCGCAGTTCTCATATGCAGTGGGTGCTACTAAGCGCCTGGTACTGTTCCCAACTTGGCTACTTCTTGATTTGTTGGGTGCTGGTCATGTTGAGCACCTTTGGGTACGAACAAATAATGTGCCGTCCATTACGTAACCCACCTACACCTAAGAAACTACCTCGCTGGTCCGAAGGTCCTGGTGGTACTGATGCGGTTAGAATTTTTGATCGTGAACCTAAGTTGCTGCAACAAGTTATGGGCGACCTCCCAGTCGATGGGCTTACTGTCAAGACCATTTGCTCGGTGTCGGATAGACTTCTGCGGACCGGTGCACACCTATCTACGTGATTGAAGCAAATTGCCCGTTAAAAGCTACATCGCAATTTTTGTTGTCTTCGCCGGGAAGGCCGCTCACATTGAGATCGTCTCAGAACTATCAAATATAGAGAATTGAGATTTCACATTTACATTCCGTAGCCTTGTACGCAGTGCATGGTTGTTTCGCGAGTATGCCACGCTCACACACAAATCGCCCAAACCTGTGGCGCCCATAATTTTTATGCAAGAAAAAAATGTTTAACTGAAATGTATTATTCTCGCCAATACCTATCGATTGAGCTAACAAAAAATTGCCACGCCCCCTTTAACGCCCACAAATCAATCGACAGGTATTTATGAGAACAATACAATGCAGTTTAAATTTGTATTCTAGCATTAAAACTGTAGGAGCCACCGTTTTGGGCGGTTTGTGGACCTTAGAGTGGGCGTGGCACACTGACAAAACAAACTTGCGCTGCGCAGGAATCTCTAGAATCTGCATGACAAGTCCCAGTACTGCAGCTCTTATAGTTTCCGAGATCACAGCGTACATACGGACATACGGACAGGGCTAGATCGCCTCGTCTAGTGATCCTGATCAAGAATAAAAATACTTAATGTGGTCGGAATCAGTTCCTTCTACCTGTTACATACTTTTCGATGATTCTAGAATACCCTTTTACTCTACGAGTAACGGGTATAAATACTATTATTTAAATATAATAAGGACAGTAGATTGTAACCAGCATATTGATACTTAGAATAAGTTGGAAGCACTAACCAACGACCGTCAGTGGAAAGAGAACTTCCAATGAAAAAAGACAAATAAACGGAAATCATTAAAACTATCTCTAGGAATAGCGTAAGATTTCCATTTTATTCTGATCGTACCTTTTAAGTCTTTATAATATGGGTGTTAGATGGGATCCCTCCCGAAACTTAAACTTCCTGCTCATATTTAACTACGATTGTGAAAGCTTCAAGTCGATAGCTATAAAGCTGCGTTAGGCTCGTGATATCGATCAAGATTATGCATATATACTTTATATGATCGCTTTCGACTCTTCACTCCGTTACACACAACCTTATCATGGTTATTAAAAGAAAAACAAATTTAAGCTCACATCCATTACACCTTCTTTTGTTTAAATTTTCAGATTAATACAAGAGGAAATAACCGTGCTGGCTCATATATCAGATAGTGCTCAAAATTTACCAAAGCCATTTGA
The DNA here is from genome assembly GCF_043229965.1 of Drosophila suzukii. Lineage (NCBI taxonomy): Eukaryota > Metazoa > Arthropoda > Insecta > Diptera > Drosophilidae > Drosophila > Drosophila suzukii. Next base: position 49,465,311 of record NC_092082.1, on the reverse strand, counting down.
CAAAGATATTAACTCTAAAAAGAGTTCAACTGAATCTTTAATCCAACAAGACAGCGTTGACTTGGATAATATATTCGCATTTTTAGGTGAATCAGACACAACAATTGGCCATCCACTTATTGAAGAAATAAATGATGAAATGAATAATTTGGTTAAAGATCTCGACGATGAGGTAAGTTAAACAAAACCAAAATCAATGAAAAAGAAAGCGCTTTAGTCGAGTGCCACGACTATCACGTACCCATTACTCAGGTAACCAGTGCTACTTATTTACTAATGGTCCGTTTTAATAATTTTTTGCACTTAAAAATGTTTAAGGATACGAACGCCACATTGACCATTAGGCACGGTCTGGTCACTTGACAATGCCCATTGTCAAATTAATTGCACTCTCTACTAAAGTAAACCTACCCCCTCAGTACATCACCCCTATAGACTCTAAGTCAACTTTAAGAAGCCATTAAAAGCCTTCCAACATTATTGAAACTCGTTGGCACTTTGCATTTATTGAAAGCTTGTAGGGGGTGGCCGGCAGTCGACGATGGATTTTTCGACTGGACTGCTCAAAATTTTATTATAAAGGGGCCGTTTCTTTGTGTTTTTGAAACGATTTCTTTTTATGAACATTTTGGTATATATTAAATCTTGGAGTCTGTGTCCTTTTGGTACTGCGGATACTTAACTGTGAAAAATGTGATAAATAGATTAAGTGTATTACAGTTTTGACAATTGCACAGCTGCATTGCCTGCAGCGTAGTTGGCTTACTTATTTAGTCGCTATAGAGATTAATAGACACGAACGATATTCTCTTCCTTAAATATTATCCGGAAGATCCATAACTCTTTTACAATAGAACGAAGACCCGTGTTGGCAGGCTAGGATTCGAATCCAACAACTACTGGCTCAGCTGTAAATAGGTAGACGAGGAGAAGAACTTTGGGCTCCTCCTGTGTTTCTCCCCAATGCACAATTTTGAACGTTTCTGTATCCTAGGTAAATACACTCTTCCGAATTGCAAAGCCATACAAGGCATACACATTACAACATACTTCGCTTCCCTTAAACGACTATTTAGGTCGAGAAATGTTGACATAATTTGTATTAACAAGGTTCCCTAGGTGCTGTAATTTGGTGGACTAGAAGACACTTATCCTCAACCGTACCTATCTATGGTTCGATTTGAATAATTTCGCATGTGTTGTATCAATCGATAAGTACTGAATAAGCCTGTACATTTCTGTTAAAATTGGTATTTTAGCATCAAAGCTATGGTGGTTTGTGAGCGGTAAAACGGACATTGAACTTTGCTGAATCAAACTTGAGCTCCGCAAGAATCCTTGGAGTCTACATTCTTCATCCTAAATATTAACGTGGGAGTTTTTTTTAGTTAAATCGATAGGTATTTACTGTTCACGTCAAAAGGGTGAGTTATGTCTGAAGGCAGTGTCATGCTGCAGTTTTATCCAGATGTCCGCATCTCGCTCGCTCGCACTTGCACAAATTTAAAGTACAATCGCTATTTTATTATGAAGACCGCATAATAAATTTAAGTCTGCTGGACAGCTTATACAAAAAAGTAGAAAAAAGAAATCGATTGCTCGGAGACCGAACAAGGTCCTTTTGGATTCAGAAAAAAGAAATGCTACAGACTACTTTGAGTTGGTTTAATAAGGTTATCTTGATTTCCTTTCTTCGGTCAGAACAAAAAGTTGACAAACTTAGGAATGGAAGTTACGTTTACTAAAAATGTGAGGTCCTTGCGCATCGCAAAAACGTCAAAATAAAAAATTTTTTGTTTTTGCATTAAGTTATTATGATTAAAAAACTAACATTTCAGAAGGTCAGCTCATTTGATTACGTTTCCTCCAGTTTCCTCCCAAGTAGACAAAATTAAAGACCGTAACTTTTAACAAAAATTCGAAATTCTATGATATTAATAATTATCGTTTTTTGTCCATCCCTGCGTCAGTATGACCATATTTTACTAATCTTCCTCTTTCGTATTAATTTATTAATTGAATAATAATTTCTTGGGCCCACGCTAAACTATTTCCGGTCAACAGATTTTCTCAAAATTAAATCCAGCTTAGTAAAATCTTCTCCAAACGCTCCCCTGTGATCGTATATTTATACGAATTTCTTATGGTTCCAAAATTATATTCTACCCAGTTTCCTTTGACTTAATTCTGTATTTAAGATCCACATTTTTTAATTGACCAAAATTAATTAAACATAAATTATATTCCGTCATGACAACATTAGTAGTTTTCTCGGGGATAATCTCTTAAGGCCGACTTTCCGGGACCAATATTAAAAGGAAATTTGAGTATAAGGCCCGTCGTAAAAGTGTTCCACTTTAATTCAAAAACTAGTGCCAAAGCTTATTCCACAGTTTCAAGAAATTCCAAAAAAAAATTTCCTTTTATACAAGGGTAGTTCTAAAACAAAAAAGGCTGTGATCTGTGTTTAAAAACGAACCGTATATGTCGATGCTTCCTACAAACAACGGTAAATGATCTTTCAGCATAAATCCAAGACAAGCAGTCGAATTGTTTTGCATCTGGCTATTCACTTGGTAATAGCACAAGCCCCCACAACGGATTCAGTTATCAATATCGGCATCGTACGTTGTTTCATCCAACACTTCTACCAAGACTTCGACCTAACTCGAAGCTCCTGTGCCAATGTCCACCTTAATCGCACGCAGAATTTCATTCTTTTCATCGAAAGTCTTCTAAGCGCCTGAAACTCCCAAACGCGTAAAAAAAAATTCATCCGACTATTTGGCTCCTTATCCCAATTTTCCTTCCAATGTCGAGTCTGCAAAAAAATTCATCCTCTACGGAAATACTACAGTTATCTGAGCCAAGAAACGGATAAAGGCATAAAATTTCTTCAATACTGCAAAAATTGGTCGGCCCACAATCATTGAGAATGATCTGAACGTAGCGACCAAAGCTGCTACAGACGGACAGACAGACTGACATGGCAGTTTATTTACCCTTGCAAGTCGATCCTATGGGAGCAATCAATAAACAGGGCTTTTCATTTTATAGATAATTAAATAATAATTACAGAAATATTGCGATAAAGTAAAATTTAAATTTACTAGCGCGTTTTGCCGAAATCTAACTATTATGGTTTTGTTGCTATTATTCTGACAAATGTCTTGCGATTCCTCTTTTGGCAGCTTTATTATATGGAAGTACTATTTTTATAAAAGATTTTCGTATTACTAAAATATTTAAAAATAGCTTTATACTGCCGTAGAAGAGAATATGATAAAATATAACTATGCTACAATTATATTCATATAATTTTTTCCATTATTTTCCGATCGATCCAATGAAAGTTGTATGACATACTCGTCCGATTTTTAAAAAATGTAATTCAAAATTGTGAAACATAAAAAAAACAAGGAAGAGCGCTATAGTCGAGTACTTCGACTATCGGATACCCGTTACTCAGCTAAAGGGACCAAAGGGAAATGGAGATATGCAAGCAGCAAAGCGAGTTTTATACGTTTAATACGCCACCTACCCGAGATCTCAATATATGGTAGACATATTTAAGCGTCATGGGCGTTAAAGTGGGCGTAGCAAACCTGTTTTTTAGTCAACCGATAGGTATCGACGATACTAATATTTTCAGCTAAAATTTGTTTCTACAATGAACATTGTAGGCGCCATTGTGGGCGTAAGAGTGGGCGTGGCAAACTTTTTTTGGACCAATCGATAGGTATTGACGAGACTAATACATACAAGAAGCTCAGGAACCTGCATGCCAAATCCCAATAGCCTAGCTCTTATAGTTTCCGAGATCTCAACGTTCATACGGACAGACGGACATGGCTAGATCGACTCGGCAGGGGATCCTGATCAAGAACGTATATACTTTATGGGATCGGAAACGCTTCCTTCTGCCTGTTACATACTTTCCGACGAATCTAGTATACCCTTTTACTCTACGAGTAACGGGTATTAAAACTACGTTACACAAAAAAAACAGCACTATCGCAGTATAAATATGTATGTAAAATAAGTTTGTCACTGGTAATATTTCTTAAAAAATATATTTTATTGTTTAATCATACTTGGTGTTAAACCTTTTATTTCTTATCACTTATACAAGACACTTATTTATAACTTTCGAACTGATCGCGGTCTCGGACAAAATAGGACTGCCTCCTAATTCTAAAACTTTATCTAATGAACCTCGGCCAGAAGCTTTTCTTTCTTAAGGTTCCAGAACATTAATTTTTGTTTAGAATAAAAGATTATGCTGAAACTGTCGCATCTCGTTGTGAAATGAAATTATGCTGACCGATGCAATTTGATTGAAAATCGGAACGCAATATGATTTGAACTTAGATCGCAATACTGTGGGCTTCGAACGGAAACTTGTGCTTACTTTACGATTGGTTTATTTATCTTAGCAGGACGGTCAAGCGCGGCCCTCGAAGTAAATGGAAAAGGCAAAGGCAGAATCTTAAGCAAAGGCAAAGGCAATGTCGCTGTGGTTGAATTCGAAAATTTGTTTATAAATTCCATAAGTGGAACTGTTTCACGGGTTGGATAACTCTCCGCCTTCTAAAATGGATCGTCCCGATTCAATATGAAATTCATTTAATTGATCTATTAATTCTGTTAAAAAATTTTCTTGGCTAACAGATTTTTCTGGTTCTGGCCGTTGGTTTTTGGTTACAAATAATAAAGAATTTTTGTATTTCATAATAAGTAAAAAAATCAAATACATAATAATAAAAAAATTAATAATATAAAGGTAAGTGATATTTTAGTATTATTAATTTTAATGAAAGGATTTAAAATGTTGATATTATCTAAAGAATGTTCTGAGTTATTTGATAATATGTAATCGGATATTTCATAATTTTTGAAGTGGTTCGTAGTTAAATAGTTAGGAATGTTGTTTTCCAAATTGGTATATGAAATATTATTAATTTCGGTTGTACTATTAAATGTTATCAAAAATGAACCGTTTAAATGGGAGTTGTTAACAATATTGTTACCATTTATAAAAAGGGCACCATCTTGTATGATGTCTATTTTTTTATTTTTTCTCTTTTTTTTTAAAATTTTTTTACAAGTGGATTTCTTACCTTTTAATAAGCGGGTAAAACAAGTTTTTTTATTACTTAAAGTGCAATAATTATTAAACAGTTCGTTCTTAAAGTTAGACATTTCATAAAACAAATTTGCGCATTTTGCGACTTGATTGCTTAATACTAGTTTTCCATCGATTTGGGAAATCGCTCTAGCGTGATAAATTTCGCATCTGTTTTTTATTATTGGGTAATTTATATTAATTATTAAAAGTTCATTATGCTGTGCGATTTTAAAAACAGAGATGTCCATTAAGTCAGCAATAGTTATTGGTTTTTGTTCATGTTTTAATATTTCCATGATGTCATCATTGTTTAATATTTTGGTATTAAAAACGTCAATATTTGCTAGTGTGATTGTGTCAACTAAATTTTGCAGATCAAATGTTAATAAAAGTAAGCGATGTTTTCGCAGTGGTAAATCTTGATCAATAAAAACGTTTATAAAATCATCAGAAAGAGATTCTATTTCTTTGCACAGTTTGGAATTGATAAAATTAATTCGATTACTTCTAGGTCATATTTAATTTCCCATTGTGACCTTTTATTAGTATCCCTTTTTATATTTTCTGATTTCAATTTTATTATTTCTTTATAAAAACTTTAGTTAGTTACGTGGAATAATTCTGCGTACGAATCGTACGTCAATACGTCTTTATTGTCCTTGAATAAAAGATACTCGGGACTTGTATAGTCAATTATTTCTGATTTTGTTAATAAAACAAGGTGTAGTATGAGCATCTGATAAAACATTTTCTGGACAAGGTAAAAAAAGCTAACATAAATTTCTCTTTCGTGATTTACTTTATCTTTTCTGTTTTCATTATGTGTTTCTAACATTTTCTCTTGTGTATTTTTTAAAATTAAAGGAATGTTATCGTGCTCTATTTTATTATATAGTACGTCAAAAGGTTTTTGGTTCGTTGCAGAATGAATGCTTTGATTATATTCTTGAGCGGCTCTTGTTACTATTTGGAAATAGTCGGTTAAATTAAATTCTTCTTTAATGCATCGAGCTAATTCTGTTAGTGTCGAATGTGCCCTTTCAACTTGTCTGTTTGAGGTACTGTTAAACCACGCCTTTGTGCTACAGATTTAAATTGGGCCGAAGTAAAGCTTGGTTCATTATCGGTCATTATTACTTTGGCTTGAGGAAATTGTTGAAGAAGTTCCATTACTTTGTTTTCGATATTTAATTTTTTTTATATTTCTTTTACTACTAAAAATTTTGAGTAAGCGTCAATGCAAGTTATGAAAGTAAGTCTTTGCGCGTAATATATGTCGATGTGTAAATTTTCGCCTTCCTTACTCGGGATTGGGGCTTCTCCAATTGGAATTTTAATTGGGTGTCTGTTATATTTGTTTTCATTGCAAATTTTACAATTTTTTATATATTCTTTTAATTTTGTAAGTAAGTTTGGCCAATAATTCAATCTACTGATTTGTTTATAATTTTCGTCAAGTCCCCTGTGGGCTCTGCAATGTGTTTCTTCGATTATAAGTGCTCTGTCTTCAGAATTTTCCACATCTTGACCAAATATTCCTCTAAAGTACAATGAATACGTTCCGTTAAATTAGGAGGAATATATTTCCTTAAGATTGATATCAAATTTTCTGGAGTGTCAAATTCTATTATATGTCTGGTATTTTCGAATATAGTAATCGACTCATGTATTGTATACCTCCCCGTTGCTAATAGCAATTGTTGCTTAAACTTGTTTAAGGGTTTACGGGTTTCTTGTATAACATTCTAAAATTACTCTCTGCTGAATGCTGAGTGTTTAGATCTGAGACCGATTCGTTACTGTCAGTTAAGTTGTTGATCTGAATCCTTGATAGGGCGTCTGCAACTACATTAGTTGTACCTAGCTTATAAACGACTGAGTGAAACTTTCTATGAAGGAGTACCATCGTTTCATTTCGATACTAGGATTTTTATCAGAGATTGCGAAAGATAATGGTTGATGATCGGTTTGAATTTCAATTCCAACCACTCCGTATAAGTAGTTTCTTAGATTTTTTAGAGCCCATACTATGGCTAAAAGTTCCTTCTTCTTAGTTGCATAAACTTGTTCCGTTTTAGTCAAGGTTTTTGAAATAAAAGTAATTGGTTTACCTTCTTGAGATAATACTGCACCAATTGCGACGTCCGAAGCGTCGGTGGTCAAGGTAAATTTTTATACCCGTTACTCGTAGAGTAAAAGGGTATACTAGATTCGCCGAAAAGTATGTAACAGGCAGAAGGAAGCGTTTCCGACCCCATAAAGTATATATATTCTTGATCAGGATCACTAGCCGAGTCGATCTAGCCATGTCCATCTGTCCGGATGAACGCTGAGATCTCAGAAACTATAAGAGCTAGGCTATAACGATTTGGCGTGCAGATTCGTGAGCTTCTTACGCAGCGCAAGTTTGTTTCAGCAATGTGCCACGCCCACACTTACGACCACAAACCGCACAAAACTGTGGCTCATACAGTTTTGATGCTAGAATAAAAATTTTAACTGAAATGTATTGTTCTCATCAATACCTATTGATTGACCCAAAAAAAATGTTTGCCACGCCCACTCTAACGCCCACAAACCGCCCAAACCTTTGACGCCCACAGTTTTCATGCTAGATAAAAAATTTTAACTAAAATGTATTGGTCTCGTCAGTACCTATCGATTGATCCAAAAAAAATTGGCCACGCCCACTCTAACGCCCATAACGCTTAAATCTGTCTACCGCCGGTAGGTGGCGTATTTTAATCTCGCTTTGCTGCTTGCATATCTCCATTTCCCTTTGGTCCCATTAGAGCTGAGTAACGGGTATCTGATAATCGAGGTACTCGACTATTGCGTTCTTCCTTGTTTATTATAATCCGGTTGAACTAATTCTACTTGAGCAATGAGATTTTCTTTCAGCTCGTTAAAAGCTTTAATAGCTAGGTCATCTAGCTAAATTAAAATTTTTGTTGACATTCTTTTTGAAATTTTGCCATTATGACCTCCAAGATATTTTGTTAGAGGTTTGGTTATAGAGGCGTAATTTAAAGCAAATTTTCTATAATAGCCCGTAAGGCCTAAGAAACTTCTTAGTTCCCTAATATTTTTTGGAAGCGGATATATAATAATGGTGTTAATTTTTTCTGGGTCTGTCTTGATGACGTTATAAGATACGATGTATCATAGAAAACAGGTTTCGCGTTTAAAAATCTTTGATTTTTCTAAAGAGATTTTCATGTTTGCCCTTAGTAATATATTTATAATTTTGTTTAAGTCTTTATAATGTTGTTCAATTGAGTTTGAGAATATTATAACATGACATGTCTTCCCTATTTGTTCTCTGAGGATGTCGTCCATTGCTCTCTGAAAAATTCTTGGTGCATTTGTTAGTCCGAATGGCATTCTTAAAAATTCGTATTTTCCATTATTTCTTGAAAAGGATGTTTTTTCCACATCAGATTCTTTCATTAATATCTGATGAAAACCTGATTCTAAATCTATTGTTGAAAAATAACCCGCTTTTCCCAAATTAGATAGAATTACTGATGGGTCTTGCATTGGGTACCTGTCAGGTATAGTACTTTCATTTAATTTTTTAAAGTCAATAACGAGTCTTAATTTACGGCTTCTGTCTTGATTTTCTCCTTTCTTTGGGACTACCAGAACTGGTGAATTATAAGGGCTTCGACTAGGCCTTATAATTTCTTCTGCTAACATTCTACTGATTTCGCTATTCACGAAGTCGGTTACAGATATAGCGTATGGATATTGTTTCCCGTATATTGGCCTGTCGTGAATAAGATTTATTTCCCCCCTTATGTCTGTTTTAAAAGGAATTGGCATATTTATCTTTGAATGCTCTTTTTCAGTATAGTGAACTATTTTTTCCTTTAGTCCGTCTAATTGATCAGTACCTATATTGTTTATTTGTTGTTTGTCGGATAACTCAACGACGGCATGCTTGAAATTTTAACTTTTTAAGGGGCTTTTATTTATTCGATTTTTGACGGAATTTACTTCGTCGGCACTCTCAGGTTTTTTAATTCCCAATATATTTGTATTTTTATTGACGGATATTTCTACGTCGGCTCTCTCAGAATTTTTAAATCCCAAGGTATTTGTATTTTTATTGATGGATATTTCTACGTAGGCATTCTCAGGATTTTTAATTCCCAAGATATTTGTATTTTTGTTGACGGATATTTCTACGTCGGCACTCCCAGGATTTTTAGTTCCCAAGCTTTTTTCACTATTTTCCACAAAAGCTTTTCGTTACTTTTATCATCAAAATATTTTTTTATAATAAATTCTTTTAACGGAAGAATATTATTTTCTTCAATTAAACTTATATCGTTTTTTTTCTCATTATCATAATATTTTAACTTTTCTGTTTTCCCTTTATATTCCAAGACTCCCTTTTCTATATTTATTATAGCTCCAATTTTTCTTAATAAATTAAATTCAATTAGCAAATCAGATTCTAATCCTTCGATTTCATAAAATAATTGTCTTGTTTCAAATATATTTATAATATGGTAATACCATATAATAGAATACCCATGAACTGTAGTTTCCCCTTTGTATATTGATAACTCATTTTTATTTTCGAAAATTCCCTTTTTATATAGCAAGCAGTGGCTCCTGTATCTATTAAAATCTTTAACTGCTTCTTGGTTTATTGGTCTTTCCTATTTAAATAAAGCATTCCACTGTAGGGGTCTGGTCTAAAAAATGATCTTCGTTGATATTATTTAATCTGGCTACTTTATTAGCTGGCTGATTTACTGTTCCATCTGGTTCCCTTTTCTGACCTTGAGTTTGCTCTCTATTTTGACTTATGCGATAGTTATTTGATCGATTATTATTTTGATAACAATTATTATTTTATCTACCTCGATTATTATTTACCTGCCAATTATTATTCGGCTGCCGATTGTAATTAGGCTGTTGAATCGATGGATCAACATCCATTGGCTCGGCGGCTTGTTGCTTTTGATTGTTATTTTTATTATCGTTTTGCCAAAAATTTTCCTTTTGTGTCCAATTATAATTCTGTTTATTACTCCAATTACTTCCCATTTTATTAGTATTATTCTTCTGTCGTTTTTGATCAAATCGTAAGTTGTTTCCCTGATATTTATTTTCATTTTTAAACCCATTAAACCTGTTTGCAAATTGAGCACGGAAATTGTTTGATTCTGATTCTTGGACCTTTGCCGAAGCATTGGGCAAATCTGGTGGATTTAATGAGAAAAGAGTTTCTGAGATAGATCCATTTAGTTCAGATATAAATATTCGTAAAGCATTGCTCCTTATTGTTTTGTTTGTTTCTTTGGCAATTACGCTGTCCTTTCCGTATGTCATTATAGTTTTGTTTATTAGTAGAGTCATTTTTTTATTGACTTCATTATAGTATTCAGTAACTGTCATTCGTCCCTGCCTGATGATACTTAGTTTTGACTCGAGAATATGTATTGGTCGTTTATCGCTATATATAAAGTCCAATCCAGATAAGATTGCTCGAAAGTTTAAAACAGTGCCATGATTGGTATAAGCATCATGAGCAGCTCCCAAATTTTTATTTCGTAAAATTGTTAAGGCGATAAATATTGTTCACTTTCAATTTTATAGAGACTCATTACAGTTTCTGCGGCTTCCCTCCAACCTACATATTGTGTTGGTTCCCCCTTGAATTTTGGTAAAAATTTTACCACTTCAAGTGTTGTATCGCATTTTATAGTTGGGTCGATTGTCTGTATTTTATAATCCTCCACAGTGTTTGCATCTGTGGCTAACTTTCCTTCTAAACCTTCTATTTTCCTGCTCACTTCATTTAATAGAACATTTATCAATCTATTTATTAATTCAACTGTTAAGCCGCCTGCTGTGGCTTTATTACCTGCAGAAAAATTTGGTGCTGAACCTCCGGTTGCCATTGTTAAATTTATTTCACCAAAGCTATTTATTAAATCTTGCAGGATGTATTATATAATTTATCTTTCAAATTTAATTTTTACTTAAAATATAATTGCTATTATATCTTACGATCTTTCAATTTATAAGCTTTGTCTTCAAAATATAATTGTTCTTATCTCTTAAGATCTTTCAATTTATAAGCTTTGTCTTCTTTGATTTTTTGGTTGTAGTCGTGTTGAATTTTGCCGAGGGATTGCCCTTCAGCCCTTCCTTCCTTCCTTCTTTGTTATTTTGGTTGTAGTCGTGTTGAATTTTGGCGAGGGATTGCCCTTCATCCCTTCCTTCTTTCCTTCTTTGATTTATTGAAATATTAAAGCTTTTTCTTAAATTATTGTTTAATTTTTGATTTTTATTGTTTTCATTACTTAAATTTAATTTTCTTTTAAATTGTTTTTTTTTTGTTTTTATGTTTTAATTATTATTTTTGGTTTTCACTGAATTTATTATTTTGCTTTTGTTGTGTGTTCTTGCACTGTGAACTAATTTATTCGGTCCACCTTTATTATATTTTACCAGCTTATTTAAATGGATTATTCATTAATTGATTTCCATTTAAACTTTTAAACTCGATCACTTGTCACAATGTTAGGTGTCGTCGATTTGTGATGGATGTTTTGATATTACCACTACAAAATTTGAGTTCTTGGCTGCTCGAGTTCCGTTTTTAAATTAAATTTTTATTTTTCATTAAATTGTTTTTTTTAGAACTTTTGATAAAGCAGCCCCACGGTGGGCGCCAATTAAGTTTGTCACTGGTAATATTTAAAAAAAATATATATTTTATTATTTAATTAAACTTGGTGTTAAACCATTTATTTCTTATCACTTATACAAGACACTTATTTATAACTTTCGAACCGATCAAGGTGTCTGACAAAATAGGACTGCCTCTTAATTCTAAAACTTTATCCAATGAACCTCGGCCAGAAGCTTTTCTTTCTTAAGCTTCCAGAACTTTAATTTTTGTTTAGAATAATAGCTTATGCTGAAACTGTCGCATCTCGTTGTGAAATGAAATTATGCTGACCGATGCATTTTGATTGAATATCGGAACGCAATATGATTTGAACTTAGAACGCAATACTGTGGGCTTCGAACGAAAGAGTTTGGGCTTCGAATGGAAGCTTGTGTTTACTTTACGATTGGTTTATTTATCTTAGCAGGACGGTCAAGCGCGGCCCTCGAAGTAAATGGAAAAGGCAAAGGCAGAATCTTAAACAAAGGCAAAGGCAATGTCGCTGTGATTGAATTCGAAAATTTGTTTATAAATTCCATCACGGGTTGGATAACTTGTATGTATGCAAATTTAATAAAATTATTAAAAATAACAAGGCAGAACGCTATAGTCGAGTACCTCGTCTACCAAGTTCACGTTACTCAGCTAAAGGGACCAACGGGAGATGGAGATATACAAGCAGCAAAGCCAGATGCGCCACCTACCGGTGCTATATGGTTATGTATGCGGTAGACATTTTTAAGCGTTATAGGCGTTAGAATGGGCGTGGCAAACTTTATTTGGGTCAATCGATAGGTGTTGACGAGACTAGTCATTTCAGTTTAAACTTTTTCTAGCATGAAAATTGTGGGCGTCACAGCCGGTTTGTGGGCGTTAGAGTGGGCGTGGCATATTCGCGAAACAAACTTGCGCTGCGTACAAGGCTACGGAATCTAAATATGCAACCCCAACTCTCTATCTTTAATAGTTGGCGATTTTTTACGATATTTTGATTTTTGTGGGCGTTAAAGAGGGCGTGGCAACATTTTTTTGGGTCAGTCGATAGGTATTGATGAGAACAATACATTTCAGATAGAATTTTTTTTCTGGCATCAAATCTGTAGGATCCACAGTTTTGGGCGGTTTGTGGGCGTTAGAGTCGACCTGGCATCCTGCTGAAACAAACTTGCGCTGCAAGGGGCTCAGGAATCTGCATGCAAAAATGCCAATAGCCTAGCTCTTATAGTTTCCGAGATCTCAGCGTTCATACGGACAGAAGGACGTGGCTAGGTCGACTCGGCTAGTGATCCTGATCAAGAATATATATAATTAAAGATCTGCACCATAAGTGTATTAAAAAAAATCTTTATTTAATTTTACTTTTACACTGGTTACAATATTTTGATAAGTCTCAAACTGAACTCATTCTCTAACTCCTACTTCACTTACGATCATACCACGGTTTTAAGCTTTAGAGCTTTCTGTGAGTGGGATTTATTGCAATTGAGTGATTCTTTAAATTTAGACTTTGGACTCCAGACTTGGGTCTGAGTATCCTGATTCGTGGGAACGTGCCGATAGTCTGAACAGCGGCTCGATCTAATTGTTTAGTCTATAAAGTTTGGTTTTTTGTTTCATGGAAATTTCCTCTGGCTTGCTTTTAGTTCGGTAATTTTCCATTGGCTTGTTGACAATTAAATCTGGATTCTTATTTCTTAAAGGGTGTCTCGAGGGTGACTGCATAATGTGTGCATGTATGTGTGGGTGTGTGGGCATGTACATAACAATTTAATTTTAAGTTTAGTATTTAGTATAATTAGTACAATTTAGTATAATACCTTTTATATAAACGAACATGGAAATATTGCATGTTTTTAGAACAAATCTCATTAAAATCGGGAACAATTCGCTCTTAAACCTCTGCATGATGATAAATAACTCTCGGCGGGTGATAGAAACAGTGAGCGATCGAATCGGGCCAACTCGGGACCATTGCCGTCAACCTTATCTGAAGTCGCTTAAAGGGAACCTATGCCCTTATCGGGCATTGCACAAAGAAAGCTAATCCTAGTCTCCCGTCTTAATCATGGTGCTTCTGAAGACGATGTCAAAAACCACTTTAGCAGAAAAGATAATATATACTTAACTCTGTCTTGAATTGCTCTGTTAAACTTGAAGACCTTATTTTTGCCTCAGAGTTCGCAAATGCATACGTTACTCGAGCTAGTCTAATCCCGAAGACGCGTACTATCCTTCACTTGAGGTTACTTTATAAGCACCAGTGAATACTTATTTATCTGAAATCGATTGGTCTTTCATGGATTCAAACGCTGATCCCTTACATATTGAAAAACAGTTTTATGGTATACTCTATTCAGCTTTCGATATGTTTTTCCCCTCATTTTCTTCTGCAATCGCGTCTCGTAAGCCCCTTTGGTTCTCTCGTACCCAGAAAAACTCCATGTCCAGACTGTTTAAGAAATTTAAGACCTGAGCGCGATTCCAAAGTTATTTGAACAGCTAACCTCTTCTAACCAGCTGGGACCTCTACTGTTTGGAATTTTTTAAATGACCTCTCATTTTATGATGTATGCTGATGACGTAAAACTTTGTTTGCCGTTAACGAATACCAATTCCCATGGGTCGAGTGATCTTGAACGCATAAATTCCGTTACAGAACTTCGAGTCTTATTTAACCACAACTTTAACTTGACTGATCACATTGGCATCAAAGTTAATAAAGCAAAAGGGGTTTTCGCCTTTGTCAAACATTAGTTAAAGGAAGTTGATGACCCATATATCGCGATCCTTTTTTTTGGTTCGTCCAGTTCTTAAATACTGCTCGTGTGTTTGGTCACCTCAATATGCTAATTATCAGAACCTTATCGAGTCGGTAAAGAAACAGTTCCTTTTGTTTGTCTTAAAGTGGCTTAAAGTGGGAAACACATAGTTACCTACCATTCTACGTGCTAGACTGCGTCTACTGAACCTGCCCTCCGTCAAGGATCGTCGGACCTGTCATGGTGTAAAGTTCCTTCACTAATTAATCAGTGGACTTGTCAAATACATCCATTCTTGGTCAAATACATCCATTCATCCATTCATTCTCCATCCCTGTAAAGTCCGATTTGAAAAAAGTAATTTTGAGTTACATGATCCATTTCAGGTTTAGTGTAGCCCACCTGTCTGTGGCCCCGCTTTATGCTGGCAGATATTTGCTGACCTTAATGAAATAAATAAAATTAAAAACAAGAAAGGAAGTTAACTTCGGCAACCGAAGTTTGTATACCCTTCCAGTTATAATTATTAAATTTAAAAATGCAAAAAATGATATTTCCAATAGTTTAGTTCCAATTTCTTTCATTTAATTTTCAAACCAATTTTGCGATCATTCCTAGCTTTATAATATAGTCGTCCAATTTAAAAAAAAAAAATTAAAATCGAAATTCAGAACTAATTAAAAAATGTTATTTCCAAGCGTAGGAGGTTATATGTTAAAAGCCGAAGCTATAATTTGTTTCATATTATTTTCCCACCAGTTTTCCGATCGTTCCTATGGAAGCTATATGATATAGTCGTCCGATTTTGATATTTTGAATTCGGAATTCAAAACTAATAAAAAAATGTTATTTCCAAGAGTAGGAGTTCATATGTTAAAAAACACCAAAGATATAATTTTTTTACATATTTTTTTCCCGATTATTCCTATGGGAGCTATAAGTTATAGTTGTCTGATCCGGCTGGTTCCGACTTATATACTACCTGCAAAAGATATAAGGCTTTTGGGAAAGTTTCAGCCCGATAGCTTTTAAACTGAGAGACTAGTTTGCGTAGAAACGATTGGACAGACGGACAGTCGGACAGACGGACATGGCTAGATCGACTGTCTAGTCATGCTGATCAAGAATATATTTACTCTATGGGGTCGGAAACGTCTCCTTCACTGCGTTGCAAACTTCTGACTGAAATCAATATACCCTCTGCAAGGGCATAACAAATTAAATTAAAACTCATAGAACGCATAGTGCGGACGTCATTCCCGATGAGCAACCCACCAAGGCAGCAGTGGGTAGACGGCGATCCCAACCGAGGAGATGATCATGATTAATCATGAGATGTTTAATATGTTCCTAAGAGAAGGACAATTTGCGGAACGGTGGAAGAGGCAGAAGCTGTTACTGCTGGGGAAGCCAGGAAACCACTGCTAGAACCGTCATAGTATCGACCCATCTAGACCCATCTATCGACCGTCCTAGAGTCCGTTATCTCGACACGGCTTTATAGGCAGCCGCCAGCTTGGGTTCTGGAAGAAGGTTCCGTAAGACGCAGTGCTATCTGTTGGCCGAGGTGCCATCGCTGGGACAAGACTAGTAGTCTAGCTCGACATACGCAATGGCTTCAACTCGGCGAACTGGGACCGGATGATGGACGCATTCAGGGGGTTCAATACACCAGCATATCTGCAACATCATTAGAGGCTATTTTAGCAAAAGAGTTTTTCTGTACGAAACTGGCGGATGTGCAGTGTCTTATGATGTGTCTGCAGGCGTCCCTTAGGGCTCCGTTTTGGGGCCCCTCCTCTGAAACATCATGTACTACGGGATTTGACACCCCACAATACCTAAGCAGTCGTGATATCGAGCAGGAAAAAGGTTGAGATAGCTCCAGCTTCGGTGGGTGGTACAACGATAACCTCGCTGAGGTCCATCAAGTAGCTTGGCGTCGTACTGGACACCAGACTGTCGTTCCAGGAGCACATTAAATAGCCGCATGAAAAGGCAGCGCAAACGGTCAGAGGACTTACGGGTCCTTCCCAACATCAAGGGCCCCCGCTATGATACCAGAAGATTGCTTATGAGAGTGGCGGCATCTCAAGTCCTGTGCTCAGCTCCGTTTTGGGCGGACGCCATGACGCGAAGGAGTGGACTCCGACTATCGACTAGGTGCAATTAGGGTTGCCTGTGCCCTCCGAACAAATGCGGAAGACGCAGTCCTCGTAATAGATCGAATGGAACCGATATCACGCGAGTCCAAGGAGATCTACCATGCTAGGCATTGGAGCAACGCAAACGTGAGATACGCGCAGAGACGATGCGCAACTGGCAAGCCAACTGGGACTCGTCACGTAAAAGGAGATGGACCTACAAACTCACAGACTGGGTATCCCGGATGCCCGGTTAGGTAGACTACTTCTTGACAGAGGCTCTAAGATGCCATGGGTTCTTCAGAAGTTACCTCAAGCGCTTCGGAAAAGACTCAGAAGACTGGTGTCCGGAATGTGTTAGGGATGCAAACTTAGGAGGCAGACATAGGAGGCAGCATAGTCGGCTGCTTCGTTGTATGTTTTATACCTTTCAAAAATGTTTTATCATATTCCAGATATTAGGAAAGTTCCAGTTGCGTCTGTTTTATAATTTCGGCTGCTAGAGCCAAAAAATGTTAATAAGACACGTTCCCAGAAACTGTATGTTGTGCAATCCTGGTGAATTCAACATCTGTATGTTTTTTTACTAAACGTACTACGTTATTATTGTTTAAGAAACATGCTTGCTTAAACATTTTATTGTATTGATTGGCAACTTGTTGTCAAAATGTTGAAAATTACCTTTTAACAGGAACACACGTATAAGTATACGCATGCAGAATCCAAAATCTAGTCATATGTCTTCTTATTAAATAGGTGCATACATGTAGACAATTTGTATCAGAAAAATATAGACGTGCAGGCTCCTCAGGTAATTTTGAATTTAATTTGAACACATGCACACACATGTATTCATGTGGTTAGGATCGCTTTTTGAGGACGAGCTGTTCGATTTGTAGATTTGTTTTCTTTTGGTTGCATTGTCTACTTGTAGATTGAGGTGTTGAAACTCCAGCTGCAGATACGAGTACAGACTCCAGTGTATTAACAACGCTGTCTACGTTGGCTTCATCGTTGAGATGAGGACATAGTTCAAGTACGAGTATCAAGTACAACAAGAAAGACCACCATAGTAGAGTAACCTGAATATACTGAAAATAAGAGTTATTATACCCGTTACTCGTAGAGTAAAAGGGTATACTAGATTCGTCGGAAAGTATGTAACAGGCAGTAGGAAGCGTTTCCAACCCCATAAAGTGTATATATTCTTGATCAGGATCACTAGCCGAGTCGATCTAGCCATGTCCGTATGTCCGTCTGTCTGTCCCTCCGGATGAACGCTGAGATCTAGATAACTTGCATGCATTAAAGTCCGCCTTAGACAATTGGCGGAGCGAAAGCTCTCGGTCTCGGTAGTTTGGGATAAAATAAAATATAAAGCGATGAAATGCGCCTCCTACCCCTGATCTCAATATATGGTTATGTGGGCGGTAGACAGACTTAAGCATTATGGGCGTTACAAACCAAACCAGGGAGCAAGCTCATGCTCAAAAACCGTAGGGAACAGCTAGTCAGCCTGCTAATAAGGTAGCAAGATTGAATGAAGTGAAATAAATTTTTAGATCAGACTCCTGCAGAGGAATGCCCTATTAAAAAGGGTAGACAGAAAAACTAAAAAGGAGTTAAGCATTTTAATAGACACGAGAGCCACTGCTTGTTATATTAAAAGGGAATTTTCGAAAACATAAATGAATTATCAATATATAACAAAGTATCTACAGTTCATGGGTACTCCATTATTAAGCTTTACCACTATATAAATATATATATTAAACAAGACATTTGCGTTATGAAATCGAAGGATTGGAATCTGACCTACTAAGAAAGAATTGAAAGAATTTATTATGAAACAAGGAAGAACGCTACAGTCGAGTACCTCGACTATCAGATACCCGTTACTCAAAGGGAAATGGAGATATGCAAGCAGCAAAGCGAAATTAAAATGCGCCACCTACCGGCGGTAGACAGATTTAAGCGTTATGGGCGTTAGAGTGGGCGTGGCAAAATTATTTTTGGATCAATCGATAGGTATTGACGACACCAATACATTTCAGTTAAAATTTTTTATCTAGCATGCAAATTGTGGGCGTCACAGGTTTTCGCGGTTTGTGGGCGTTTAAGTGGGCGTGGCAAACTTTTTTTTAGGTCAATCGATAGGTATTGATGAGAACAATACATTTCAGTTAAAATTTTCTATCTAGCATCAAAACTGTAGGAGTTAAAGTTTTGGGCGGTTTGTGGGCGTTAGAGTGGGCGTGGCAGTCTACTGAAACAAACTTGCGCTGCGTAAGAAGCTCAGGAATCTGTACGCCAAATCTCAATAGCCTAGCTCTCATAGTTTCCGAGATCTCAGCGTTCATCCGGACGGACAGACAGACGGACAGACGGACAGACGGTCAGACGGACAGACGGACAGACGGACAGACGGACATGGCTAGATCGACTCGGCTAGTGATCCTGATCAAGAATATATATACTTTATGGGGTCGGAAACGCTTCCTTCTGCCTGTTACATACTTTCCGACGAATCTAGTATACCCTTTTACTCTACGAGTAACGGGTATAAAAATAGTTTGATGAGAAAAGTTGCGCAAACACAGATTTATTTGTGGATATTTGTGGAATATAGCGAGAATGTTTGGGATCAACAAAAAAATAAATAGTTTGGCATCAAAAAATCCTGAACACGCCGACGTTGAAATATCCATCAATAAAAAACAAATAGCTTGGGATCGACAAATGCTGAACACGCCGACTATGAAATTTTCGTCAACAAAAGAGGCAATTTTTTAGTATCTAAAAATCCCAAGCACCCCGACGTCGATTTAACCGTCAATAAAAAAGTAAACAAAATATGAATTCAAGAGTCTAAACGAAATTAAATGAATAATATGAAAATGTGTAGTACTAATCGAATAGAAGTTCTGGAAAAGAAAACAATTGACGTAATCGAAAAAAAAATTACAAGTTGCATTTCGATCGATATTTGAAGTGAAATAAATACCGACAATGACAGGGCAATTTATAGTAAACAATATCCTTAAGCTTTATCAGTATCGAAATCAATAGAATGCTAAAGGTAAATATTATATGACCAAGTAGAAGGTTTAGTGGTACCCAAAAAAGGTCAAAATGACATAGACCGGTAATGGATTACAAAAAACGAAGCGAAAACACTTTACCCGACAGATACCGATGCAGAACCCGCTGTAATGTTAGCTAATTTAGGAAAGGCTAATTACTTCCGCCAAATTTTCATGAAAGATTTAGATTTAAAAACAACAGAATATTCTATTAATAATGGAAAATTTGAATTTTTACAAATGCCTTTTAGCTTTACAAATGCACCAACCATTTTTCAAAGAGCTGTGATATCTAAAGGAGACAAGTTGGAAAAACGTGCCATATTTATACGGATGATATAATTATTTTTTCTTATACAATTGAACAACATTATGCTGATTATATTAAAAATAATTAATGTTTTCCTAAGGACAAGTACATTGTACATTACATTGCTTCGGATCCTGAAAAAATTTCCACAATTAAAAATATCCGATTCCATGAAATCTTTGAGAACTCCAAACTTTGCTAGACCTAAGGGGGTATTACACAAAATTTGTCCGTAAGCATGCAAAAATTGCCGTACCATTAACAAAATATCTAGGAGGGGAAAATTAAAAGTTTTTTACATACAGTTTGACAAATCAGCTGTACAAGCTTTTAACGAGCTAACGAGATCAGCCAGATTATTATTTAAAATTCGTTTTAACATCAGACGCACCCGACGTAGCCATCAGGGCAGATATGCCTCAAATAAAAAAGAGTTATTACCCATAGTATGGGCATTAACAAATATACGAAATTATTTATATTGAGTAAATGGCATAGAAATACAACGGATCGGTAATCCTTATCCTTCACAATTTCTAAATAAGTAAAGTTCAAGGAAAAATAATGTTAGCCCGTAAAATTCGTCAGTCGGCAGTCCACACTGCCTCACAAGCTCAGCTGTCGCTCGATCGCAACACAATCGGGCTGTTTTGTAATATTCCCTCCCCTTCACACATTCGTGTGCCAATGGATCGTCGCCAGCCGCGCAACACGACCCACTATTCTCAAGGTTGTCCGTCGAAAGTTATGTCATTGCTCTTAACCTACTTCACTTCTCGCGTCAGCATACCCCCTTGGTAACACCTTGGTTTCGAATTCTTTTTCGCAATATAAATTTATTGGGTAATAAATATCGGCGTCCGACGTGGATGAGTAATATAGTATAGGCTAATGCATATGGAATTAATTTTATCGAGAAATATTTTGTTAGCTGATAGTATCGAACTTACCACCATCAAAACGCTGACTATTCACGACTACAAACGTCGCTCAGAGGGCTCTTGCAATTTTACATAAGACTAGAAGGCTGATTCTCGCCGCTGAAAAGTTAATATTTAATTATTATATAAAAATGTAAGTTTATAAATGAATGTGCTTAGTAGATCTGTTGTAATTTAGCTTGAGTAGTGAATAACAGTTTTATTTAGGATAATTGATACAGAGATTAAGTTCTTCACATTCGTTGGCGATAGCGGTGGGCAGAAGAAGAAGAAAGACAATCGTTAGAGAAGTTACATTATACGATGACTTTACTATCGATAGTTTGGTATACGATATGTGAATGTAGATCAATACGGTGCCAACTGCATTTCCAATATTACCCCTCAATTGGTAAGGCGTTGATCGACTGGACGTATACCCAAGGCTGTCTTGCAGGTATTGTGTGTTGAAGCACCGAGTCCCTTTTTCAATGTGTCTGCTGGCTTCTCGGTCGTTGAATGTAGTTTACTGAAATAGTTCCTTCTTCAACCAGCTCTCGGATGAAATGGTGGCGGATGTCAACATGCTTAGTGCGTTTGTGGAACACGGGGTTGCGTGTAAGTTGGCCAGCTCCTTGATTGTCGTTGTAGATGATGGTCGTCTTCAGTTGGCCCAAAACATCTTTTAGAAAGCTTCTAAGATGCTTCTGTGCTTGTCAATGGAACCGTCCGTTGCTTTCGGCATTCCCAGGATATGGCTGCACCTGCGAACTTAAAAGCAAAACCTGAAAAAGATCTGCGATCATTAATGTTGGCGGCCCAGTCAGCATCGGCGTAGCCTACCCTTTTCGCAGCACTCCAATGTTGTTTTCCAAAGTTAGTAATGACTCAGTGCACTCACTGCAAATACAATATCAGGGCGCGTTTATTCTGCCAACAACATTAGGGCTCCTACTAAACTCTGACACGGCACTTTGGAAAGATTTTCTTTCTCGTCTTCGGTTTTTGGACACATTTCAGTTGACAATTTCTCATTCGTGTTAATTAGTATATTTACGGACTTACAATTCTCCACATTGAACTGTTTGATGCGATATATTTAGGCTGACCCATGGTAAACTCCGTTTTGTCTTTGTTTTGCTTAAACTCGATGCCCAAGCAATACGATAGCTTACCCAAATCTTTCATCTGGAACTTGTTGGACAATTCGCGCTTCAATTGTAAAAGCATTTGTGTGTTATTGGTAGCAATTATGAGGTCGTCTACATAAAGCGATACGATCAGGATTCCGTTTTATTCATTTTTCAGGTACACGCATTTGTCGGCGGCGAGTGGCTTAACGTTCAGTTCTTTGAGCTTACTATCTAGCTTTTTGTACCACTGTCATCCACTCTGCTTTAGGCCATACAGAGCCTTTTTTAAATTACACACTTTTTCGGGTCCATACATTTTTTTTCTTTAGCGGTCAAGATTTCTTGGAATTCAGGTGGGACGCTGATGTAAAGTTCTTTCTCAATATCTCCATTCAAATAGGCGCTATTGAAGTCGAATTGATGGAGATCCAGTCCGAGTTCCGCAGCTAGAGCTATTACAATTCGAATCGAGCTCATTCTGGACACTGGGGAGAAGGTCTCATCATAGTCAATGCCTTCGCGTTGGGTGAATCCTTTAGCAACCAGGAGAGCCTTACGGCAATTTACCCTTCCGTCGGGTAAGTACTTTGTTCGAAGTACCCATTTCGTTTCGATAACCCTATGTTTCTTCTCCCGATCAACAAC
This sequence comes from Drosophila suzukii, assembly GCF_043229965.1. Lineage (NCBI taxonomy): Eukaryota > Metazoa > Arthropoda > Insecta > Diptera > Drosophilidae > Drosophila > Drosophila suzukii. The sequence continues at coordinate 49,442,495 of NC_092082.1, read as the reverse complement.
TTCCCAGGTATTGTTCATTTTCAATGACCTGTACTCGTTTATTAACGCCTCCTTCCATTCGATGGCATTTGTACCTTTAAGTGCTGCGCTCGCAGTTAGTTCCTTTGGGTTCGTTGCAAGTGAAGTGGCTTCGCGAAACACATCTTCTGAGTCGGAATCAAACTGCTGATTGGGTGTGTCGATCTGGTCTGCAAGTATTTGATTGTAAATTAATCTGGGTCTTCCTGGTTTACCTGTTAACAGCTTCCTTGGCCTTCCACGACCACGTTTTACAGGCTGTCTATCGTCTGGCTGATGCTTTCGTTGTCATCTTTGTCATTTTCCGATTGATTGTCTGCTACCGGCTCAATGTTGACATCGATCTGGGGTTCAATGAACTCTTCGAACCTATACTCGTGCCCAAATAGATTTGTGAAAACGACGTCTCGGCTTTTAATTAAAGTTTGGTTTTTCACATCGTACAGCCTATAAGGTTTGGCGTCGGTGCAGTATCCAACGAAAACACATTTCTTGGACTTTGCGCTGAACTTACTCTTTGATCGTTTGTCCAGTGAATATGCAATTTGACCGAATTTTTGCATATGCCTTACAATTGGGATGCGATTGTTCCACAGCTTATTAGGCGTTTCTCCACATAGGCTTCTTGAAGGACATCTGTTTCTTATGTAGTTTGCTGTGTTTACTACTTCAGCCCAGTAGCTCGCAGGAAGTGCGGCCTGCAACATCAGGCAGCGAGCCATTTCAACAAGGGTCCGGTTCTTACGTTCGGCTGTACCATTTTGTTGAGGAGTATATTCTACGGAATACTCGTGCATTATTCCCCGGGCTGCAAGATAACTTTTGAACTCATTATTATTGTATTCTGTACCGTTATCTGACCTGATTGTTTTTATCTTCTTTCCAGTTCGCCGTTCAACATAGTTTTTGAATTCCTTAAATTTCTGGAACACTTTAGACTTGCTTTTGATAGTGTAGAGCTCGCACCATTTTGAGCAATCATCGATGAATGTCAAAAAATAGCGGCTGCCGCCGTGGCTATTTACACACATGGGACCGCTTACGTCGCTGTGGATTAGTTCTAGTACGTCTCTTGCCCTTGAATTTGATACTGGGAACGGCTTTTGGGACTGCTTCCCCTTGATACATACTTCGCAAATTGGAAGAGTCTCCTTGAGGTTTACTTTAGCTCCTTCTACTTTACCTTTTCTTATTAGTTCTCTTAGGTCCGGCTCATTAAGATGGCCGAAACGTTCATGCCATTCCTTGATGCTGTTTTGCTTACCTGCAGCGATCTGGCTGCATTCGTGTTTTTCTTCTATCTGGTATAAGTCCAATTTGCGAGGAGCGGTGAACACTATTTCTCCTCCTGTAGCTCTAATTATTTCAGCTTTCTCCTTCTTAAAAGCAATATTGAAGCCGTGATCACATATTTTTGAGACCGATAAGAGATTGGTATTTAAATCCGGCACATAGAGCGTGTTCTTCAGGCTGGCGGTGAACTGGTTGTTTGGATCCATATCCTTTTATGTCTGTAGCCTCATCATTTGCCAGTTTGAGCTTCGGGCCTTCTGCAGGCTCAAGATTCACGAATATATTTTGTTGTGAGTACATGTGTGACGTTGCTCCAGAGTCTAGACACCAGTTACTGCAATCACTGCTTTTGTGATAAGCTGCGTTGATGTACATGCTATCATTCTGGTTCTTTATTGGCTTCGACCTGCACTCAGCTGCACGGTGACCGACCTTTCCGCAGCTGTAACATTTAAACTTAAACTTTTGATTAGTACTTAATTCTTTCGGTTTGCTGTTATTATACTTATTGTGTGCCAACAATGCTCCGGGCGTCGGACTCGCTTTGATTTCTGTTTCTCGCCTCGTATTCGTCTAATAACTTTATTTTAAGTGCCTCCGTTGAGATTAGGTTTTCCCGCGTTTCAATCGCGATTCGAAACTGTTCATATTCCTCAGGGATACTGTACAGTAGCAAAATGGTTAACAGATCGTCAATGTTCATGCGATCACCTTCGTTTATTTTGTCTACTAAATCGGAAAACATATCTATGTGGCTTCGTATGTCTCCGCCTGCATTCATTTTTAGTAGGATCAGGGATTTCAACAGTGCGGCTTTACGGGCTGGCCCCGTAGACTGGTAAGTGCTATGCAGCTTCTTCCAGACATCGTTTGAAGTTTCGCAGTTTTTTGTATGCCTTAGTTCCGATGTTGACATGGCTAAAATGAGATCGGACTTAGCCTTTGCATCTTCGTTTATCCACTGCGTGTCGTTTGCTTCGGGTTTTAAATGCGTCCCGTTCACATATTTCCACGAGTCGTTCTTGACTAACAAGGCCTGCATTTGTGTTTTCCAGGTGTCGAAATTATCTTTGCCCAAGGGCTCTATGCGTATTCTAGCAATACTCATTTTTCTTCATAATTTGCGTTTAGTTTTGCTACAAAAGCACCTATTTCACGAAGCTACACATGCAACGATAACTCTTCTTTTTTTCTATCACCAATTTGACGCCTTCTGTTTGCGTTTAGTTTTGCTACACAAGCAAACTTTTTTCACGGAGCTACACAAGCAACGAACACTCTTCTTTTCTCGATCGCCAATTAGACGCCTTCAGTCTTGTCCCCAGATGTCTCAAATTCTTGCACATGCATATGTATGTGCGCGTCGGCAATTTCACCACAAATTGCCTTTTAATCTCTCTGTTTGTTCAATATCTTTCTGCTAACTATTTTCTGGCGCAGTGGAAGCGTGCTGGGCCCATAACCTGTTGTAATTTAGCTTGAGTTGTGAATAATAGTTTTATTTAGGATAATTGATACAGAGATTAAGTTGTACACATTCGTTGGCGATAGCGGTGGGCAGAGAAGGAAGAAGAGGTTACATTATACAAAGACTTTACTATCGATAGTTCGGTATACGATATGTGAATGAAGATCAATACGGTGCCAATTGCACTTCCAATAATATTATTAATTTTAATCATTATATGTTTGATTTTTTTACTTATTATAAAATACAAAAATTCCTTCTTATTTGTAACCAATAGACAACGGCCAGAACCAGAAAAATCTGTTAGCCAAGAAAATTTTTTAACAGAATTAAGAGATCAATTAAATGAATTTCATATTAAATCAGGACGATCCATTTTAGAAGGGGGAGAGTTATCCAACCCGTGAAATGGTTCCACTTATGGAATTTATAAACCAATTTTCGAATGCAACCACAGCGACATTGCCTTTGCCTTTGTTTAAGATTCTGCCTTTGCCTTTTCCATTTACTTCGAGGGCCGCGCTTGACCGTCCTGCTAAGATAAATAAACCAATCGTAAAGTAAACACAAGCTTCCGTTCGAAGCCCAAACTCTTTCGTTCGAAGCCCACAGTATTGCGGTAAAAGTTCAAATCATATTGCTTTAAAGCTTTTATTCTAAACAAAAATTAAAGTTCTGGAAGCTTAAGAAAGTTTTAAAGTTTTAGAACTAAGAGGCAGTCCTATTTTGTCCGAGACCGCGATAGGTTCGAAAGTAATAAATAAGTGTCTTGTATAAGTGATAAAAGATTTAACAGCTTGTTTAAATAATAAAATTTATTTTTTTTAAATATTACCAGTGATAAGCTTAATTTGTATGCTAATACGCAACCACACCCTAATGGAGCAGTTGCCTATTCTCAACCGCAATTCAGCGGAGCACCAACTTATGCTAGTTCGCAGGCGTATCCTAACGGAGCGTGCAATCTGATGCAAAGGAAGGATTACGGGTGATTCTAGCCACAGCAATGGTGCTAGTTCAGGACTCACTGGGTTCCTACCGATTTGGGAGAGCACTCCTTGACTCGTGCTCCCAGGTCAATTTCATGACCGAGGCCTTTGCTTAAAAAATGAGGTAGCCTCAGGACGAGCATAGCATTGAAATTCAAAGCATTGGCGACTCGCATACAAACATAAAGCGTCGCACATCAACGACAATAAGGTCTCGACTTTCGCTCTTTGAATTATCTCTCGATCTCTCCATAATGCCTACCATCGCATATCAACCGGATACCCGAATTGATATCTCGACCTGGAATCGTCCGCCTAATATGGCGTTAGCAGATGAACAATTTCATCTTTTCCGGAGCGTTGACATGTTGTAAGGCGCAGAGCCATTCTTCGATATCCTCGCTGTGGGCAAATTTAATGCTTTTGTGGGAGGTAGAAACTATTGCTACATCGGCTAAGCGACTCAAGCCCGAACACAAATTGAGTGAGGAGCACTCTGAGTTGAGAGGAAAATGGAAGAATCGTCGTAAAGTTGTCATTTAAGGATACTCCCGATTACCTCGGTAGCTCTTTTGATATTGCTTGTCGAAGGTTCCTCAGCGTCGAACGGCGACTTTTTCGTTCACCGGAAACCTACACCCAATATAGAATGTTCATGAAGGAATACGAAGAAATGGGCAACATGGCGCTCGTAACAAATCCTAATTTATCGGTCCCACACTACTACATCCCTCATCATTGTGTTATGAAGCCAGCGACTGATTTCACAAAACTTCGAGTGGTCTTCGAGACGTCATGCAAGACGTCAAATCAAGTCTCCTTGAGTTATATATTACTGTGCGGCCCAATTATACAAGATGATCTTTTCCTGCTTCTGCTACGTTTCCGACTAGTACGATATGCCCTAACCGCCGACATAGCGAAAATGTAGAGTCAAGTGAATGTTAACATAAATGACCGCAAGTTCCAGTACTATCCCTTTCGAGACTTTCCAGGTGAACCACTACGTACATATCAGCTCAACACGGTTACCTTCGGTACGGCTTCCGCATCATATCTCGCTGTACGTAGCCTACATCAGTTAGCAGATCTTCATGGCGCCGAATACCCCATTACCGGAGCAGATGAACTACCGACTTTGCGAGTCGTAAAGGATCAAGTCACCAAAATTCTAAAATGCGGTCAGTCTCTGCTCACTAAATGGCACTTACTCGCCACTTGGAATTCGTTGAAAGTCACACTAACAAGGATCTCACACAAAAGAAAATGTTAGAAACACATAATGAAAACAGAAAAGAAAAAGTATATCACGAAGGACATATTTATGTTACCTTTTTTAACCTTGTCCAGTTTTATCAGGTGCTCATACTACACCTGGTTTTATTAACAAAATCTGAAATAATTGACTATACTGTAGTATGCACTTATATCGAATATCTACTGTACCAAGAGTACTTGAAACAAACACACTGTAACACTTTGTTGCAGTGTTTATATAAACAAAAGGCTCGGTCAAAAACCCTAAGTGGCCGAAACATGAGTCGATCGGCGCGCTCAAAGAAAGTGCAAGTGTCAGCATTCTGTTGCACACGCCGGCCGCTCAGCCAAACTCAAGTACATACACATGCCCTCGCGCTCCAGCCAAAGAGAGCATAATTAAATACACTTTATATACATAAGGTATACATAGCCATCTCTCTGCCGCCCAACTGTAAGCAGCGCAGCTACGAGAATTAGGCTTACTTAGATCCTAAGGCAAATTGTAAAATCAGAAACAACTTGACGTTGGAAGCGGCATTAACGCTGCTCCTGCCAAGCAAACCAAATAAATAAAGAATATAACAAAACTACCAAAGAGATGCGTTATCAATAAAAATGGATAAAGATTATTAACATTTCCAACACAAGGAGTTTCACACAACATGGCGACCGTGACATTGGTCCTAAAGGATCTGGACCTGGATCTGGACATGGATCGGGACTTCGAAAAATAAGAAGACAGCAACCAAGGCGACAGCAGCAATCAACAGCAACAAAGACGACAGCAACAACAAAGGCAACAACAGCAAAAACGGCAACAACAACAAGAACAAGAGAAGAAACGCAGTGAGTAGAGTGTGATGTGTGCCAAAAGAAGTGGCGTGGTCAAAAGATTAAAAGCCAGAAAGGCTCATCTACTGAAGCTGCTCAACAGCGGCGAAGCAATACAGTGGAACGACTCGGTAAAAATACATGCCGAAGTCGAATACCTAAAAAATTTGCTATCAGAACGAAAAAATCAGACCACAGCTACAGCCACATCCACCTACCCTGTAATCCAAAATATTTCAAAAAATAAAAACACATTGCCTCCTCCAGATAAAGTTGCCATACAAAAACTAAAGAAGACGTGCCCAGATGACTGCGAGGGACCACTGTGCTCCCCGTTCTGCGAGTACACCTGTGTAGCCAGCACCGGTGCCCCAACATAAAGTACACCTGTGCAGCCAGCACCGGTACCAAGGAAGTGTGAACCGACAGCGCTACCAAGAGCGCATAATTTTTTTATCTTTGCACTGCGTTGCAAAAATTTTTTTAATTGCACTGCGATGCATATTTTTTCATTTATATTATAAAAACAATTGTAAAAATTGAGCGACATAAAAGTTGCCCGATTAGAGTATGGCCTGAAAACCATACACAAAATAGGCAGGAAATTATATGTAAAATATGATAATAATTGGTCAAAAAGTAAAAGTAAAGTAAGATCAAAATTAATAATATTAAACTAGTTGTTTATGAATAACATTAACAACATTTACGAATTGATTCAAAAATCCAAAGAATTTAACAGACCAAGATATATTTTAAGAATACCAACCCCAAAGATGGGTTTAATTGATACAAAAACAGTGGATTCCACTGCAAATGTTATTAATAAGGTAGAATCAAACCCCATAGACTTAGAATTAATTCATACATTGCTTATAATAATTGTTGTAATAATGTGCGCAAACTGTTTTTATAAACTTTATAAATTGCACAATAAATGTCTTAAGAAAAAATATATGAGCCAGGCAAATGATCTGGACAAAATTTAAACATTTTGGCACAAACAACATTATTATAAAAATATTGCTGTATTTAAATTTAAAAAAAAAAAAGTTAAAGAAAATGGAATAAACAAATAAATAAATAAAAACAAATTAATTAAAAATGGCTACGCTAAAAGCAATTGCAAACACATTTGATAGGGACATCTATTTTAGAGAAAGAATTCTGCAATTAGTTGCACCAACTTCAGTAAGCATTTACGAGTTAGAAAACTTATATATTGAAACATTTAATTTAGATGCCTCTCCACTTATTCATTGCACAAGCACCCAAAAGGCAATTGTCCTATCAACCATCCCAGGGGTACAGGTTAGATCAGTAGTAGACGAACACCCAATACTAGGTTAAACAATAGTAATGATGGTCTCCAAGAAATAATTCATCTCCACAATATAATGGAATGGAATGAATTATATAAGCAGCTAAATAATATAAAAGTTGACTTTGACAAATCATATAAGTCACTTACTCAAAACAGGCCAATTCAAAAGAATACCATTAAAAAACATGTGGAAATTCTAGTAAAATGCTTTAATGAAGCACGAATACTAATATATGGCCAGAAGGAAAAATTAAATCAAGATCGTTGGTCCCAAGTATCAAAATTTTTGATCAGACTACGATATAATTTAATATCAATTAAACAAAAGTTTAAGTTGGACATATCGGTACCAACTATACTTAACACCTCCCTAGCAGTTGAAACTGGTGATGAATCGGAATCAACAAAACAAACTGACAGTGACCAAATAGAATCAGAAGACCTTACAGAAACAAATCCTAAAATAGAAGAGCAAGATTTAAATAATCTTACTATTCCAGCTGTTTTAATGTCAGATCTGGATGATTCTACAGATTCTGATGATAATTCCTTAATAGAAAATAAAATAAGAAACAATATCACAATGGCACAATCTAATATTGATTTCATTAACACAGCATCCAAGCTTATACCAGTTTTCGATGGTAAATCTGAAAACTTAACAAGTTTTATGGATGCATTAGAAATAGTAGAATCAATAAAAGGCGAACACGAACAATTAGCAGTTTCAATTATAAAAACAAAGCTAAAAGGTGTCGCCAGAAATCTAATCGGAGATGAAACAACAATAGCTGAAGTCATTTCCAGATTAAAAAACAACGTCAAAGGCGAATCTGTAGAAGTGTTGTCAGCAAAACTGATGAGCCTACAACAACGCAATAAGACTGCCAACCAGTACACACAAGAGGTTGAGCAGATGACGAAATCCTTAGAAGGTGCATTTATAACAGATGGCTTATCCCTAGAGTTAGCCAAACGTTATTCCACTCAACATGCAGTGAAAGCAATGACTAAAAATTGCCAAATAGATAAGGTAAAAACTATAATGCAAGCCGGTACCTTCAATACAATGAATGAAGCCATATCCAAATTTGTAAGCAGTTGCACAGAAGCAACCGGACAGCCAAACACTGTCCTATATTACAAAAATTACCCGCAGCGCGGTGGAAATCGCGGACGAGGTAATAATCGAGGTAATAATCGAGGTAATTATAACAATACCAGATATTATCAGAATAACGGATATAATCAAAACAATGGTTATAACAGAAATAACCAAAATAACAATTATAACAGAAATAACAACCGTGGTGGAAACACCAGCGGCGGAAACAGCCGTGGGGGAAACAACAACCACAATAACAATGTTAGAGTGGCACAAACAAATTCGGGAAACTCCCAAACACCTTTAGATACACGACAGTAAACAACATCAAAATTCACACTTTAAATCTCAGTCAAAATACATTTGTCACTTTCACGAACGTAGCAACAGGAAAAGAATTAGTTCTCTTACTAGACACAGGTGCGGAAATATCCTTATTGAAGGAAAATTCTGATAATTTTCAAAACATTCAAGATAATTACATCATAAACATACAGGGTATAAGTCAGGAAATTACCAAATCAAAAGGCTTAACTTCTATTGAAATTCAAACTTCTAAGTACATAATTCAACATGATTTCCATATCGTAAATATGCAATTCGCTATTCCATGTGATGGAATACTAGGAATCGATTTTATCAAAAGATACAACTGTCAATTAGACTTCAAGCCGTCTGAGGACTGGCTTATAATAAGACCAAATAACCTAAAATATCCAATTTATGTTCCAATAGCATACAGTTCTGGCAACAACTCCCTAATTCTGCCAGCAAGATCCCAAGTCGTCCGAAAAATCGAAATAAATTCAGAAGAAGACAGTGTATTAATTCCGAATCAAGAAATTCAGCATGGTATCTATATCGCAAATACCATAGCAACAGTCCAAAATGCATATATAAGATTACTAAATACTACAAACACAGATCAAGTAGTCTATATCAAAAACATTCATCATGAACCACTTTCAAACTACGACATAGTAAAAACGGACTTAGAAGACAGACAAAAAATTGTATTATCCCAACTTGCAAAAAACTTCCCGCCTCAATTCAATAAACAACTTACAGCATTATGCACCCAGTATAGTGATGTGTTCGGACTAGAAACCGAATCGATCACTACCAATAATTTTTATAAACAAAAGCTGAGATTAATTGATGATGAACCCGTATATATAAAAAATTATAGAAATCCTCATAGTCAACAAGACGAAATTCAAAAACAAGTCCAAAAACTCATCAATGATGAAATAGTGGAACCCTCTGTATCACCTTATAATAGCCCACTTCTGTTAGTACCAAAAAAGTCACTTCCAAATACGGAAAATAAAAAATGGCGATTAGTAATTGACTATCGACAAATTAATAAAAAACTCTTGTCTGATAAATTTCCACTGCCTAGAATCGATGATATTTTAGATCAACTAGGTAGAGCAAAATACTTCTCATGCCTTGACTTAATGTCAGGTTTCCATCAAATTGAACTGGAAAAAAGTTCACGGGATATAACATCTTTTTCAACAAACAATGGTTCGTACCGCTTCACGCGATTACCATTCGGTTTAAAAATAGCGCCAAACTCTTTTCAAAGAATGATGACTATAGCTTTCTCTGGATTAGAACCTTCGCAAGCATTTCTTTATATGGATGACTTAATAGTCATAGGTTGTTCCGAAAAACATATGCTCAAGAACTTAACTGATGTTTTCGAGAAATGTAGGAAACACAACCTGAAGTTACATCCTGAAAAATGTTCATTTTTCATGCATGAAGTCACTTTCTTAGGACATAAATGCACAGATAAAGGAATCTTGCCCGACGACAAAAAATACGACGTCATTCAAAATTATCCAGTCCCACATGATGCGGACAGCGCTAGAAGATTCGTTGCATTTTGCAATTATTACCGACGTTTTATAAAGAATTTTGCTGAATACTCCCGTCACATAACAAGATTATGTAAGAAAGATGTAAAATTCGAATGGACAACACAATGTCAAAACGCCTTCGAACATCTTAAATCAGCATTAATAAATCCTACTCTGTTGCAATATCCAGATTTTAGCAAAGAATTTTGCATAATCACAGATGCTAGCAAATACGCTTGTGGAGCAGTCCTAACTCAAAACAAAAATGGACTACAGCTTCCAGTGGCATACGCATCAAGATCCTTTACGAAAGGTGAAAGCAACAAGAGCACCACAGAACAAGAACTAGCAGCCATTCATTGGGCAATAACACACTTCAGACCATATATTTATGGTAGACACTTCACTGTCAAAACAGACCATAGAGCACTGACATACTTATTTTCAATGGTAAATCCAAGTTCCAAACTAACACGAATGAGACTTGAATTAGAGGAATATAATTTTACGGTGGAGTATCTAAAGGGTAAAGACAACTATGTAGCCGATGCGCTCTCCAGAATAACAATCACAGACCTAACAAATATACAAACAAGTAATAAAATTCTGAAAGTCACTACCAGAAACCAAAGTAGACAGAAATCCTGCGCAGGAAAAGATCAAATAGAATTGCAGAAGCAACCTATAGAAAAAGCTTCAAAGCCCAACGTATATGAAGTCATAAACAATGATGAAGTACGTAAAGTAGTGACCTTGCATGTAAATAATAAAATGTGTTTATTTAAGCACGGAAAGAAAATTACAGCAAGTTATGATGTAAGCGATTTGTATACTAATGGAACCATTGACTTAGGTCAATTCTTTCAAAGGCTTGAAAAGCAGGCCGGTATTCACAAAGTCAGCCAACTCAAAGTGGCACCGTGGGAAAATATCTTTGAACTTGTTTCAATTGATAATTTTAAAATTATGGGCAATAAAATATTGAAATCATTGAGAGTAGCGCTACTCAACCCGGTGACCGTAATAAAACATAATAAAGAAAAAGAAGCTATATTGTCTACATTCCATGATGATCCAATACAAGGTGGTCATACAGGCATTACAAAAACCTTGGCCAAGGTCCAGAGACACTATTACTGGAAAAATATGTCCAAAGACATAAAAGAGTACATAAAGAAATGTTCTAAATGCCAAAAGTCAAAAAACGACTAAACATACAAAGACCCCACTAACTATAACCGAAACTCCACAACGAGCTTTTGATAGAGTAATTGTAGATACTATTGGTCCACTTCCAAAATCGAATAATGGAAACGAATACGCAGTAACACTCATCTGCGATTTAACTAAATACCTAGTAGCTATACCTATACCAAATAAAAGCGCAAATACAGTAGCAAAAGCTATATTTGAAGATTTTATTCTAAAGTACGGTCCAATGAAGACGTTCATTACGGACATGGGAACAGAATATAAAAATTCAATTATTGAAGATCTATGTAAATATTTACATATTAAAAACATAACTTCAACTGCACACCACCACCAGACAGTAGGTACCGTGGAGCGAAGCCACAGAACACTAAATGAGTTCATTCGTTCATACATCTCAGTTGACAAAACAGATTGGGATGTATGGCTACGATACTTCGTATATTCTTTTAATACAACCCCATCCATGGCACATGACTATTGTCCATATGAGCTAGTTTTCGGTAAAACTTCAAATCTACCAAAACACTTTAATAGCATAGATAAAATAAAACCCCTTTATAATATAGAAGATTATGCTAAGGAATCCAAATTTAGATTAGAACAGGCAATTAAGAGAGCTAGACTAATGCTAGAATCTCATAAGCTGAAACAGAAAATTAGTTACGACAAAACTAGTTTAGATTTCGATTTAAAAATAGGAGATCAGGTTTTATTGAAAAATGAAACAGGACATAAGTTAGATTCGAAATACACAGGTCCTTATAGGGTAGAACAAATAGGAGATAGAGATAACATAACTATAATAAATAACAAAAATAAAAAACAAATAGTACATAAAGATAGATTAAAAATGTTTATTTCATAATTGCATTTAACATAGCCATGTTTAGAAATACTTATGAGTGTAACCATGTTTAGAAATTCTTTTACACTCCATGTTAAAAAATACTTTTTCTTTTAATACATATATTATTACCAATTCCATTCTCTTTAAAAAAAAAAAAAAAAGAAATTAAAAAAAAAAAATTTTTTAAACAAAAATAAATATTTCTTTAAGTAAAATATATTAACAAAATAACTTCATAATATTACGTTATTTTTCAAAAGGAGGGAGATGTAGTATGCACTTATATCGAATATCTACTGTACCAAGAGTACTTGAAACAAACACACTGTAACACTTTGTTGCAGTGTTTATATAAACAAAAGGCTCGGTCAAAAACCCTAAGTGGCCGAAACATGAGTCGATCGGCGCGCTCAAAGAAAGTGCAAGTGTCAGCATTCTGTTGCACACGCCGGCCGCTCAGCCAAACTCAAGTACATACACATGCCCTCGCGCTCCAGCCAAAGAGAGCATAATTAAATACACTTTATATACATAAGGTATACATAGCCATCTCTCTGCCGCCCAACTGTAAGCAGCGCAGCTACGAGAATTAGGCTTACTTAGATCCTAAGGCAAATTGTAAAATCAGAAACAACTTGACGTTGGAAGCGGCATTAACGCTGCTCCTGCCAAGCAAACCAAATAAATAAAGAATATAACAAAACTACCAAAGAGATGCGTTATCAATAAAAATGGATAAAGATTATTAACATTTCCAACACAAGGAGTTTCACACAACAATACAAGTCCCGAGCATCTTTTATTCAAGGACAATAAAGACGTATTGACGTACGATACGTACGCAGAATTATTCCACGTAACTAACTAAAGTTTTTATAAAGAAATAATAAAATTGGAATCAGAAAATATAAAAAGGGATACTAATAAAAGGTCACAATGGGAAATTAAATATGACCTAGAAGTAATCGAATTAATTTTATCAATTCCAAATTGTGCAAAGAAATAGAATCTCTTTCTGATGATTTTATAAACGTTTTTATTGATCAAGATTTACCACTGCGAAAACATCGCTTACTTTTATTAACATTTGATCTGCAAAATTTAGTTGACACAATCACACTAGCAAAAATTGATGTTTTTAATACCAAAATATTAAACAATGATGACATCATGGAAATATTAAAACATGAACAAAAACCAATAACTATTGCTGAATTAATGGACATCTCTGTTTTTAAAATCGCACAGCATAATGAACTTTTAATAATTTATATAAATTACCCAATAATAAAAAACAGATGCGAAATTTATCACGCTAGAGCGATTTCCCAAATCGATGGAAAACTAGTATTAAGCAATCAAGTCGCAAAATGCGCAAATTTGTTTTATGAAATGTCTAACTTTAGGAACGATATTTTTAATAATAATTTCACTTTAAGTAATGAAAAAACTTGTTTTACCCGCTTATTAAATGGTGAGAAATCCACTTGTAAAAAAATAAGAAAAAAAATAAAAAAATAGACATCATACAAGACGGTGCCATTCTTATAAATGGTAACAATATTGTTAACAACTCCCATTTAAACGTTTCATTTTTGATAACATTTAATAATACAACCGAAATTAATAATATTTCATGTACCAATTCGAAAAACAAAATTCTTAACTACTTAACTACGAACCACTTCAAAAATTATGAAATATCCGATTACATATTATCAAATAACTCAGTTCTTTCTTAAGGTAATATAAACATTATAAATCGTTTCATTAAAATTAATAATACTAAAATATCTCTTACCTTTATATTTGTTGTAATTTAGCTTGAGTTGTGAATAATAGTTTTATTTAGGATAATTGATACAGAGATTAAGTTTTACACATTCGTTGGCGATAGCGGTGGGAAGAGGAAAGGAGGAAGACAATCGTTAGAGAGGTTACATTATGCAAAGACTTTACTATCGATAGTTCGGTATACGATATGTGAATGCAGATCAATACGGTGCCAATTGCATTTCCAATACTTCCCCTCAATTGGTAAGGTGTTGATCGACTGGACTTATACCCTAGGCTGTCTTGCAGGTATTGTGTTTTGAAGCACCGAGTCCCTTTGTCAATATGTCTGCTGGCATCTCGGTTGTTCGAATGTAGTTTACTGAAACAGTCCCTTCTTCAACCAGCTCTCGGATGAAATGGTGGCGGATGTCAATATGCTTGGTGCGTTTGTGGAACACGGGGTTGCGTGTAAGTTGGCCAGGTCCTTGATTGTCGTTGCAGATGATGGTCGTCTTCAGTTGGCCCAAAACTTCTTGTAGAAAGCCTCTAAGATGAACAGCTTCCTTTAAGGAGTCAGACAGAGCCATAAACTCTGCTTCTGTGCTTGATAATGCAACCGCCCGTTGCTTTCGGCATTCCCAGGATATTGCTGCACCTGCGAACTAAAAAGCAAAACCTGAAAAAGATCTGCGATCATCAATGTTGGCGGCCCAGTCAGCATCGGCGTAGCCTACAAGGTCTTTGCCACTTCGTTTGTAAACCAGGCAACAGTTCTGAGTGCCTTTTAGGTAACGTAATACCCTTTTCGCAGCAATCTAATGTTGTTTTCCAAAGTTAGTATTGTATTGACTCATTGCACTCACTGCAAATGCAATATCAGGGCGCGTTGATACTGCTAACCACATTAGGGCTCCTACTAAACTCTGGTACGGCACGTTGGAAACATCTTCTTTCTCGTCTTCGGTTTTTGGACACATTTCAGTTGACAATTTCTCATTCGTGTTGATTGGTGTATTTACCGGCTTACAATTCTCCATATTGAACCGTTTGAGAATATCTGCGATATATTTAGGCTGGCCCATGGTAAACTCCGTTTTGTCTTTGTTTTGTTTAAACTCGATGCCCAAGCAAAACGATAGCTTACCCAAATCTTTCATTTGGAACTTGTTGGACATATTATCAAATAACTCAGAACTTTCTTAAGATAATATAAACATTTTAAATCGTTTCATTAAAATTAATAATACTAAAATATCTCTTACCTTTATATTTGTTGTAATTTAGCTTGAGTTGTGAATAATAGTTTTATTTAGGATAATTGATACAGAGATTAAGTTTTACACATTCGTTGGCGATAGCGGTGGGAAGAGGAAAGGAGGAAGACAATCGTTAGAGAGGTTACATTATGCAAAGACTTTACTATCGATAGTTCGGTATACGATATGTGAATGCAGATCAATACGGTGCCAATTGCATTTCCAATACTTCCCCTCAATTGGTAAGGTGTTGATCGACTGGACTTATACCCTAGGCTATCTTGCAGGTATTGTGTTTTGAAGCACCGAGTCCCTTTGTCAATATGTCTGCTGGCATCGCAATTATGAGGTCGTCTACATAAAGCGATACGATCAGGATTCCGTTTTGTTTATTTTTCAGGTACACGCATTTGTCGGCGGCGAGTGGCTTAAGGTTCAGTTCTTGGAGTTTACTATCTAGCTTTTTGTGCTACTGGCGTCCACTCAGCTTAAGGCCATATAGAGCCTTTTTTAGCTTACACACTTTTTAAGGTCCATACATTTTTTTTCTCCTTAGCTGTTATTTGTGCCTAACCGAAGTTGACACTTCTGGGTCACACCGCGGGACAAGGGGGTAATGAGCACTTGTCGCTGACACGGGGACGCTTTGATGGCAGGACGATCGCGTCGCGGTAGGAAGTAGAACTGCGGAGTTAAGAGGTGTGTTGATAACTGATTTATTCTTTATTTGATACTTGCTTATATACTACTTGGAACTAGGAAGCTTAGTGTAATGATTAGTAAAATAAGCAATTTTCTAAAGTAGGTCAAGGAATTATGATTATGGTGCAGTTGGCTCAGCTAAAACTGCAACATGTGCTGACTGCATTGGCGCGTCTGTGTGCCGTTGAGTCGGTGAGTTAGTGAGACATATAATATGCAGATCAGCAATTCTCATATGTAGTGGGTGCTACTGAACGCCTGGTACTGACATTGCAACATGTGCTGACTGCATTGGCGGGTCAGTGAGCCTTTGAGTCGGTGAGACGGTGAGTTAGTCTGCAGTGAGTGCTACTGAGCGCCTGGTAACGTTCCCAACTTAGCTACTGATGATTTGTTGGGTGTGGTCATGTTGAGTATCTTTGGGTACGAACATTCTCCCCCCATTGAGGGGTACCCTCAATTAAGGCTTGATGTCGGTCAGCCCTTGCCCGAATTGTATAAAAAGCACCTAACAAATCATTGACCGAGGAGGATTTTTCCTTCAACTGCGGCGGTTCATGTGTGTGATTCAGGTCATTATAAAATTGACATTACCCTGGGGACTGAAATTGTGACCTCGTTGAACTTGATCATTTGGCACGTCTATGGTATGTGGACTTTCTGCCACAAAACTTAGGTATTTCTTGGTTTTAAGTTGATGGGAAGTCGGTTCTGCAAAATCACCTCTGTCTTCTACCAGAATATCAGATAAGGTTTCTTTATCGAGAAAACCTGATTACATAAACAAGCCTTGGGCCTTGGGCCAACGGCCTATTAGGTCCCAGTTCAAGAAGTTCACCGGTTAGTACACGAGAAGACACCTCAACCCCTAAGGTTAGGTCAATGGGTCCAGGTTGTTGAAAGTCAGGATCTGCTAACGGCAGTCCCTCGGGAATATTAAGATCGGTATCAATGGGTACTGACGGTTGGTCTGTAGTGCCTGTGGGAATAATAAATACCTCTATTAGTGTTTTAAACCCTGATGTAACTGATGAGAGCTTTAGTGTTGATCTAATTGTTGTTGATATTTTTCCTCCGATTCCACATATATCAATCGGTGACCTTTCCTTAAGAGATAGCAGATCTGCCATTCTCCTTGAGATAAGATTCACCTGTGATCCACCATCTATTACAGCGCGACATGTTTGTAATTTACCGTTTGGCCCTTGGCGGTCGCGAGCAGAGTATATCCTCCTACGTCGTTGTAGCCTGCAATGGTTACTGTGCCGGCCACTGGATTGCTAGTCGGTCCTTGGTGTAATAGGCATCAGCATCAGTACACTTCTTAACGTTGGAATTTCCGTTGGTGCATCTGCTGAATTTTCCAGAGCAGCTAGAGACTGCTGGTCTAGTTTTCTTCTGATAATAAAAAACAGGAGTGGATCCCAGGATTTTGTGCTCACATCAAGGTTTTTAAGAGTACTCATTGAGTTTTTAATAGTGTCATGTAAGGCCCTTAGTTGGCGCGAGCAGCCGTCTATAGGCTTATAGTCAACCATTTTTGCTATTGCGGCGAATACTAGTATTTTTCCGTTCTGGTACCTGGCCTTTAAACGCAACCAGGTGACGTCATAGCCACCCTGTGAGAAGGCTGTGTCTGTCAAGACGTTTCTCGCTTCACCACAAAGCGAACTCTGTAGAATATGTAGTTTTTGACTGGCCGAATGTGGTTTATTATGTACCAATTCCACAAAGAGATCATGGAACCGTGGCCAGTCTAGATACTCGCCGTTGAACTCCGGAATGCTAATAGGCGGAAGTGCCAAGTTTAGGCATATTGGCGCGTCATTTTCTCGAAGCTGGTTTTTTTCGTATTCCTCGAATAATGTGAGGAATTGAGCTAGATCTACTTCTGCCAGAGCTGCGGCCCCAGGTGTGCTGTCCAATTCGTCGCGGGCTTGCCTCAGTAACGCCCAATGGAGATCCAGGTGCCTTTGTAGGGCTGGGGTGACGGTTGTGGCGTTCGAGGCTAATGTTAAAGATGACTCCAATTCGTTGCATCTTCTCTGCAACTGTCGGATCAACGTGTCAGGTGCGGAATCTCCTTTGACTTGTGATCTCTTGTTGTGATCTTGATTTTGGCCGACGTTCGTCTCGAGGCCTTTGGAAGCCCGCTTCCAGTCGGCATGTTGTCCAAAAAGATATTCTGATATTTTTCGACCAGCTCCTTAAGTGCTAGTACTCGTGAAGCGTACTCACTTCCAGTGGGTAATGCCGCTTGCTAGACTTCTTCATCTAGGTCGCAAAACTGCTGCCAGAGATCGTTTAACTGATTTAGCTTACCGGAATAATAGCCGTCTCGGTGGCGTCGGTCGGCAGTATCCTTGCCATAATTCTTAATGAGCTGTTGGATTTTTCCTTGGAACTCGTTTTGGGTATCTAGTAATCGATTATGTAAATCGATTCTTGTGTGACTTGTTTCCTCAATGAATGAAGTAGACATATTGTGTGTCTTGGAAACAAAGAATCCTGTGAAGCTGAATGAAGCTGAGTATCCTGTGAAGCTTGATGAAGCTGACGTTCCTGTGACACTGGAAGAAGAAGCGTATCCTGTGAAGCTGGATTAAGCTGAAGTTCCTGTGACGCTGGAAGAAGAAGCGTATCCTGTGAAGCTGGATTAAGCTGAGTTCCTGTGACGCTGGAAGAAGAAGCGTATCCTGTGAAGCTGGATTAAGCTGAGTTCCTGTGACGCTGGAAGAAAAAGCGTATCCTATGGAGCTGGATGAAGCTCACGTTCCTGTGACGCTGGATTAAGCTGAGTTCCTGTGACGCTGAAGAAGAGCGTATCCTGTGAAGCTGGATAAAGCTGTGAGTCATTTAGTGGGAAGGGGGTTGCTAGAGTGTTTGTTAAAAGATCACGTCGGGGTCACCAATGTTTGTGCCTAGCCGAAGTTGACACTTCTGGGTCACACAAGGGGTAATGAGCACTTGTCGCTGGCACGGGGACGCTTTGATGGCAGGACGATCGCGTCGCGGCAATGGTAACGATGGTTACTGCGATGCCGGACCACAGGCGATGCTGGATCTGCGGGTGAGCTAACGTGTTTAGCTGCTAGTTGAGATAGTGTATTACGAGCCCTATTCTTAGATGTAGGAAGTAGAACCGCGGAGTTAAGAGGTGTGTTGATAACTGATTTATTCTTCATTTGATACCTGCTTATATACTACTTGGAACACGGAACTTTAGTGTAGTGATTAGTGAAATAAGCTATATTCTAAAGTAGGTCAGGGAACTATGATGCAGTTGGCTCAGCTAAAACTGCAACTGCAAAAACTGCATTGACTGCCGTTGAGTCGGTGAGTTAGTGAGACATATAATATGCTGATCAGTGGGTGCTACTGAACGCCTGGTACTGACACTGCAACATGTGCTGACTGCATTGGCGAGTCAGTGAGCCGTTGAGTCAGTGGGACGGTGAGTTAGTCTGCAGTGAGTGCTACTGAGCGCCTGGTACAGTTCCCAACTTGGCTGCTGATTTCTTGGGTGTGGTCATGTTGAGTATCTTTGGGTACGAACAGCTTTCAAGATTTCTTGGAATTCAGGTGGCACGCTGATGTAAAGATCTTCCTCAACATATCCGTTCAAATAGGCGCTGTTGAAGTCGAATTGATGAAGATCCAGTCCGGGCTCCGCAGCTAGAGATATTAAAATTCGAATCGAGCTCATTCTGGACACTGGGGAGAAGGTCTCATTATAGTCAATGCCTTCGCGTTGGGTGAATCCTTTAGCAACCAGGCGAGCTTTACGGCAATTTACCCTTCCGTCGGGTAAGTATTTTGTTCGAAGTACCCAATTCGTTTCGATAACCCTATATTTTTTCTGCCAATCAACAGCTTCCCAGGTATTGTTCATTTTCAATGACCTGTACTCGTTTATTAACGCCTCCTTCCATTCGATGGCATTTGTACCTTTAAGTTCTGCGCTGGCAGTTAGTTCCTTTGGGCTTGTTGCAAGTGAAGTCGCTTCGTAGAACACATTTTCTGAGTTGGACTCAAAATGCTGATTGGGTGTGTCGATCTGGTCTGCAAGTATTTCATTGTAAACTAATCTGGGTCTTCCAGGTTTACCTGTTAACAGCTTCCTTGGCCTTCCACGACCACGTTTTACTCGCTGTCTATCGACTCGCTCATTGTCCTCTGACTCAGGATATTCTGGTTGGATGCTTTCGTTGTCATCTTTGTCATTTTCTGGTTGATTGTCTGCTACCGGCTCAATGTTGACATCGATGTGAGGTTCTTCAAACTTATACTCGTGCCCAAATTGATTTGTGAAAACGACGTCTCGGCTTTTAATTAACATTTGGTTTTTCACAGCGTACAGCCTAAAAGCATCGGTGCAGTATCCAACAAATACGCATTTCTTGGATTTTGGGCTGAACTTACTCTTAGATCGTTTGTCCAGTGAGTATGCAATTTGACCGAAATTTTGCGTATGCTTTTCAATTGGGATGCGATTGTTCCACAGCTTAAAAGGCGTTTCTCCACATAGGCTCCTTGAAGGACATCTGTTTCTTATGTAGTTTGCTGTGTTTACTGCTTCAGCCCAGTAGCTCTCAGGAAGTGCGGCCTGCAACATCAGGCAGCGAGCCATTTCAACAAGGGTCCGGATCTCACGTACCATTACGGCTGTACCATTTTTTTGAGGAGTACAAGAAGAAAACTTATGAACTCATTATTAGTGTATTCTGTACCGTTATCTGACCTGATTGTTTTTATCATCTTTCCAGCTCGCCGTTTAACATCGTTTTAGAATTCCATACATTTCTGGAACACTTTAGACTTGCTTTTGATAGTGTAGAGCTCGCACCATTTTGAGAAATCATCGATGAATGTCAAAAGTAGCGGCTGCCGCCGTGGCTAGTTACACGCATGGGACCGCATACGTCGCTGTGGATTAGTTCTAGTACGTATCTTGCTCTTGATACTGGGAACGGCTTTTGGGACTGCTTCCCCTTGATACATACTTCGCAAATTGGAAGAGTCTCCTTGAGGTTTACTTTGGCTCCTTGTAGTTTACCTTTTCTTATTAGTTATTTTATGTCCGGCTTATTAAGATGGCCGAAACGTTCATGTCATTCTTTGATGCTGTTTTGCTTACCTGCAGCGATCTGGCTGCATTTGTGTTTTTCTTCTATCTGGTATAAGTCCAATTTGCGAGGAGCGGTGAGCACTATTTCTCCTCCTGTAGCTCCAATTATTTCAGCTTTCTCCTTCTTGAAAACAATATTGAAGCCATGATCACATATTTTGAGACCGACAAGAGATTGGTTTTTAAATCCGGCACATAGAGCGTGTTCTTCAGACTTGTTGTTTGGCGAGAACTGCACGGATCTATGTCCTTTTATGTCTGTAACCTCATCATTTGCCAGTTTGAGCTTCGGGCCTTCTGCAGGCTCAAGATAAGTGCTTAATTCTTTCGGTTTGCTGTTATTATACTTCTTGTGTGCCAACATTACTCCGGGCGTCGACTCGCTATGATTTCTGTTTCTCGCCCCGCATTCGTCTAATAATTTTATTTTAAGTGCCTCCGTTGAGATTAAGTTTTCCTGCGTTTCAATCGCGATTCGAAATTGTTCATATTCCTCAGGGATACTGTACAGTAGCAAAATGGTTTACAGATCGTCAGTATTCTCGAGACCAACTTATTTTATTTTGTCTACTATATTGGAAAACATATCTATGTTGCTTCTCATGTCTCCGCATGCATTCATTTTTAGTAGGATCAGGGATTTCAACAGTGCAGCTTTACGCTTAAAGATTCGCAGTTTTTTGTATGCCTTAGTACCGATGTTGACATGGCCAAAGTGAGATCGGACTTAGCCTTTGCATCTTCGTTTATCCACTGCGTGTCGTTTGCTTCGGGTTTTAAAGGCGTCCAGTTTACATATTTCCACGAGTCGTTCTTGCCTAACAAGGCCTGCATTTGTATTTTCCTAGTGTCAAAATTATCTTTGCCCAAGGCTCTATACGTATACTAGCAACACTCATTTTTCTGTATAATATGCGTTTAGTTTTGTTACACAAGCAACTATTTTACGAAGCTACACAAGCAACTAACACTCTTCTTTTTTCTATCACCGTTAAGTTTTGCTACACAAGCAAACTTTTTTCATGGAGCTACACAAGCAACGAACACTCTTCTTTTCTCGATCGCCAATTAGACGCCTTCGGTCTTGTCCCCAGAAGTCTTAAATTTTTGCACATGTATGTGTTATATGTGTGCGTCGGCAATTTCACCACAAATTGAAATTTAAGTTTAAGTTTTACACATTCGTTGGCGATAGCGGTTTTCAGAAGAAGAAGATAGACAATCGTTAGAGAAGTTACATTATACGATGACTTTACTATCGGTAGTTCGGTATACGATATGTGAATGTAGATCAATACGGTTCCAATTGCATTTCATGAACACATGTGTTTACTCTTGTGCTCTAAGTTTTTGTGTTATTTCAGTGATTTTTTGCGACTGTCTTGTGTTTGTTTATTAACAAAGCTCAGTCTAACAGTTGTGTTAGTGTTTCTGACTTGATCTCCCAGTAAACGGGTATGTGGTTATAGTTATTTTAACAATTCTATTAGATTTGTTTAACCTACATGCTTTGTTAATGTAATTTTACACTCAAAAAAAAATTTTACACGCCAAAACTCTTTTATTCCCTCTCTTTCTCCCTCTCTATATTACAACTGTAATAACACTCTCTTTTGGTGTGCTATTCTCTTATTCTCTCTCTCTTGCTTGCTTTACATTGTAACTGTTCGTGAGTAAAGTTGTCAGTGTCCCAAAAGCAACGCTCAGTCGATAAAACATTTACTCTCTCGTGCTCTCTTACATTTAAATTAATTCGCGCTCTTATTTTTTTCGTGTTTTCTGCCTTTGTGGTTTTGGAATTTGATCCCAGTGCCAAATTTACTTTAGGTATTTTTCATATATTATTTTATTTTATTTCATTTGCTTTAAATGGCTGGATGGCATCGATGATGCACGTTAAATGCGCTGGACTTACTGGCAGAGTCAAAGACTTCATTGATCTGAATTCTGGTCTCATGTGGTCATGTGGATCCTGCAAGGAAATGGTAGTTGAGATGAGCGGCTTTATGAAGCAGACTCGAGACAGCCTTTTGAATCTCTCAGGTGGTTTTAAACAGCTTAATGAGGGATTCAACTCCGTTTGTGCCCAATTTAATAATAAAATATTACTAACGCCTAAACGCAAAAAAGCCAGCTTAGCGGCAGTTAATACGATCATGGTATCCACCCCAAATCCGAACTTGGTAGCTGCAGCAGTTTCTGTTGACACAGGGGTAAGTGAACCAACTGCGAATATGGATACAGCTTACGCTGGTGGAGTCAATGTTTCTCGAAGTCTGGTGGTAAAAAAATGTTGTTCCCAATAAACCGAGAACAAATAACAGACCCTTCCACTGCGCCAAAAACTAAAAAGTTCATTTTTGGCTTATCAAAATGTTAGGGGACTAAATATGAAGCTACCAAAGCTTTATGCTAACTCCTCTGCATTTACTGCAGATATTTTGGCTTTTACGGAAACTTGGCTGAAACCAGAATATCTGACTCTGAAGTTCTGTCAAACAACTTTAATGCCTATAGGACCGATCGCTCCTCACGTAGGGGAGGCGGTGTGCTGATTGCCGTTACCACTAGCCTAACATCTGAGAGAATTCACTCTCATATGCCTAACGAAATTGAATTTGTTAGTGTGAAAGTTTCCTGGCAATTTTAATCTATTTTTGTTATATGTTATTATATTCACCTGGCTCTGATTTAATAATTTATGAGCACCATCAGTCTGCAATATAATCCGTTCCATCCCTTCTTTCTAACAGACAACTTGTGATTGATCTCCTCCTAATAGGCTTCCTTCAAAGTCAAATAGGCTCCCTTAGTTCACCAATGTGCTTCAAAGACTTAAGAACCTAAAAACAAACATTTATAAAAAGCATAAAAGCCATCTGATTTTTCGAAATATGTGGTGGCTCGATCGGATTTTAATGTTCTCAATAGTCATTGCTATTCTAGGTATTTAGGTCGATGTAAATTTAAATTTTCAAATGATCCGAAGCAGTTTTATAACTTTGTTAATGCCAAGCGTAAGTCGTCGGCATTGCCTTCATCGGTACGTTTTAACTCAATGGAGGCACCGACGGATTCTGAAATTGCTGATTTATTTGCCGAGTTTTTCTAAACTACTTATAGTTCGGCTGCTTGGTCAAATCCTAACTACCCTAATCCCTTAAATAGGTCAAATTGTATTTATACCCCTTTAATTACGGAGAGTTCTCTCTTAAGAGACTTAAAAACAACAACGCCAACTTATTCCTTCGATCCAGATGGACTTCCCGGGTATGTGCTTAAGTTTTGTGCGTCAACCCTATGTAAACTGATTCTTAAACTTTTTAATTTGTCTATTTCATCATCAGTTTTTCCTACTATCTGGAAGGACTCTTTTATTATTCCACTTCACAAAAAGGGTGCGAAGGCGGATGCCCAGAATTATAGAGGTTTTTCTAAATTGTATATTGCATTTCAACGAATTATTACTTCACATTTGCAACATTTATGTTCCTCGCTAATATCACCGTGTCAGCATGGTTTTGTTAAGGGAAGATCGACCATCACCAACCTTCTTGAATTGTCATCTATTGTTATAGGTGGACTTAAGAAAATAATGCAGACTGACGTTATACGAGGGCAGTCCGATAAGTACTTAGCCTCACCGCCCGATGGCGTCACTATCGCAAGAGAAATTTACTTTCGTGTAGTACATTCTCGCAGACGGCTTCTGTCGAAATTTCAGCCGAATCTACGAAAAAACTTCGAGTCCGTTTTGTTTTGACTGCGTGCGGAATCGGAAGTGTCCGCAGACTTTAAAAAAATGGAGAAAGAGCAATATCGGTCTGTGACTCGATTCTTGTTTTTGGAAGGGTAATCGCGCAGCGAAATCAAAGAGCGCTTGGATGCTGTGTAAAGTGACTCTTCTCCTTTGATGGCCGTCAAAAATTGCTTTAGCGAGTTTCAACGTGGTCGCACGTCGGTTTTTGATGAGCCTCGCCCAGGTGCCCCCAAAACGGCTACCACGGAGGATAACGTGACAAAAATCGACGATCTCGAATTAGCAGACCGTCGATTAAAGTGACAGCAGAGACAGTAGGCATGTCAAAAGACCGCGTGGGTCATATCCTGCATGAATTTTTGGGCATGAGAAAGCTGTCGGCGCGATGGGTGTCGCGTTTGCTCACTCCGGACAACAAAAGCAATCGTGAGACCACTTCAGAGCAGTGATTGACGCTGTTTAAGCGCAATCCGAAGGAGTTTCTGCGTCGTTTCGTGACCGTCAACGAAACATGGAACCACTGGTACACACCAGAGACCAAGGAACAGTCGACACAGTGGACTTCACCCGGCGAACCTGCTCCGAAGAAGGCCAAGACTCTCCCATCGGCCGGAAAGGTGATGGCCACCGTTTTTTTGGGATTCACAAGGTGTGATCTACATCGACTTCCTGGAGAAGGGCAAAACGGTCACAGGGCTGTACTATGCCGAATTATTGGGCCGATTCGCCGCCGAATTGCAGAAAATACGGCCCCAATTGTCTTCCATCATGACAACGCACCGGCTCACATTTCAGCCCTCGCCAAGGCCAAATTGGTCGAATTGGGCTATGAACCGCAACCCCATCCACCAGTAAGGCCTTTGACTCTGTCAACCACTCTCTTCTTTTATTCAAATTAAATCCGCTTGGGTTTCCGTGTAATCTTTTTACTTAGATTTCAAGTTATTTGAATGGTAGAACTCAGATAGTTATATTCAAGAATGCTGCAACAAAATTGATCTACGTGACATCTGGAGTACCTCAGGGTAGTCATTTGGGCCATTTGCTGGTTACTTTGTTTAATAACGATCTTTCCTCTATCACAACACATTCTCGTGTACTAATGTATGCTGATGATGTTAAGCTCTGTTTATCACATAATGATATAGTGTCGGGTTTTAACTTACAGCCAGATATTGATTGTTTTCAGGGATGGTGTGAGTACAACCTTTTAAATTTGAACTGCCTTAAATGCAACGTTATTACTTTTTATAGGGGTACTCCTCCTTTTGTTAGTTACTCTCTTCAAAACACTCCACTCGAAGGTATATATTAATAGATTAATTTTTGGTCTTAACTATGAAGGTATTGACATTGCCCAAAAATATATACTTTTATCTAAACGAGAAAGAACAATGACTTTTGGAACGGTAGAGATGACATAAACAAAGAGAAAAAACGGCATATTTTGCAGTACTACTAAGATAAAGGGAAAAATGCTTCTCAAGACGCCAATAAAATTTATGCAGCTTATGGTCCCGATACAGTATCAACGTTTTCGTTCTGGTGTAGAGGTGCTCAAAGATGCGCCACGCTTCGGAAGGCCTGACGTCGAAAATTGCGATAAAATCGCTGATCCTAATTTTATTAATTATTCTTTTATTAATCATAACTGTAACGAACCTCTACACTTATAAAAACTTTAGGCCAGATGTTACCTCGAGATGCCAGCGCACGATATAAGTTATTCTCCGGCTCTGGCTCTTCGGCTATGGGTGTGATGGTCTTGCCGACATCCGGAATGCCTTTTCCTAATAAAACTTCGATATTCGCGTGCCTCACCAATCTGACCGGTATAGAGAATATCACACACTTCATGATGCTGGACCTTTCTTATACGTATACTCCCTTTCCGACTGATCTGCCCTTCTCGCCTCCCTCGATGTTCTGGAGGTCTTGGTCATGCCCACCCTACCAATGGTCGCTCTTACCCTCAGCGCTTAACAGCCTGAGCAACCCCTTTTTTTTCAAGTGCACTCCTTCATTGCAGGTCAACGCCAGCCGCGGCCAACACTAATTCCTTTTAGCACATTATAAAAATTTTAATTATAGTAAAATACAAAAATAACTTATCCCAAGGTAAACGATATAAAATCTCATGCGAATAGACGACAATTTCAAAATTACAAGATTAAAGACTTTTGGGACAAAAACTGGTAAGCGATTTCGCAAATCCCCTTGGTAGACTTTGCCTAAATTATTAATGCTACGATTTTTTTTGTTTCGAAAAAAACCGGCATAGTAGCAGCCGTAGCATCGGTCAAGAGCTGGGCATGAGCTATCAAACCGTTATAAACCATTTGAAGAATCTTAAAGTCACTAAGATGTTCGATGTATGGGTGCCACACAAAATTGACCTTAAAAACATCTTTGACCGTATCGACGCATGCCAATCGCTTTTGAATCGCAACAAATTTGAACCGTTTTTAAAGCGCATGGTGACTGGCGATGAAAAGGGGGACACTTACGACAACGTAAGGCGCAAACGGTCGTGGTCGAAAAGCGGTGAAGCGGCCAATCCTGGATTGACGGCCATGAAAGTTCTTCTGTGTGTTTGGTGGGATTGGCAGGGAACCACCCACTATGAGGTGCTCCCCTATGGCCAAACGCTCAAGTCGGACCTGTACGGCCGACAACTGGACCGCTTGAAGGCAGCACTCATGCAGAAGAGGCCACCTTTGATCAACAGAGGCGGAATTGTCTTCCATCAGGACAACGCCAGGCCACACACATCTTTGGTGCCGTGCCAGAAGCTCCGGGAGCTCGGATGGGAGGTAAATTTGCATCCCCTTTATAGTCCGGATCTCGCACCAAGTGATTTCCATCTGTTTCTGTCCATGGCGAACGCGCTTGGCTCTCCGAATTTTTGGCCAACAGAAAAGCGAGCTTCTATAAGAGGGGCGTTGCGAGCGCGTAGTAGAACTTGAATCGCATTATTGTAACCTATTTTATGAGCAATTGAAAATGTAATAAAAATACAGGACTTTTTTGACAATCTAATATAAATTCTCTAATTCATGTACAGTTATCAGTAGGACTACCTATAACAACAAATATTGAATTCTTAAGTTGAACTGTGGATCGTTACCCTCCTCCTACACACTTACCCTCCTTTTAATCCTGGGCGATGAGATCTCAATGCTCCGCATCCTGGGTTTTGGCGGCTCACAAAAACATAACACAAAAATGACGTTACACAATGGCTTTATAAATATGTATGTATGCATCGTACGGGAGTTCCACTGCGGCACACGTCAGTTTCAATGCTCGGGCTTGGGATGGTCGGTGCAGCTCCAATTTTTTGTCCAATGTATTTGTTGGTTCCATTTCACTTGCATTTAGAAATCCATGGACTTGCGATTTGCCTTTAATTGTTTTGGCGATTCACTTTTGTTTAAATGCAATTTAATTCGCCTTTTTATCACTTTGTTGACTTTTGTATTTTTTTGTGGCCACTTTGCTGCGACTGCTTTGTTTATGCTCCGATGTGGGTCACTACTTTCTCCAGGGCGTGATGTTGGTCGCGGCGTCTCTGCACAAAACGCTTGCAGATCTTAACGACTCTAAGAATCACCAGAACTTAAAGTAGTCCAACGATGAGTTTCATTGTTTTGTTAACATATTGGATAGCCACTTTGGATGTTTTGCTGCCCAACTTGGGGTCCTTAGGCCATACACTTGGTTCACCAGTACTCTACGTCCTTCGAAGCTTGCAGGTGGACTTCCTTCAGGCTTCTTCCAGCCGTGGTCGCCACCTATGGGGAGTTTTGCTTCTAAACCGGGGAGATCAGAACATATTCTGTCTCTCTTCTCTTTTGTATGGGGTCTTTTATAGCGGACTAGAGCTTTCGCTAGCCCCCCATACTGGATGAATTTACTAGGTGTTCCCACCTACACAGAGAAAAAAACGGAACAATACCCGTTTGATATTGTCTCCTCAATTTTCACATATCAATTTTATCATATCAAAATGATTCAAATTCAGATCAATATGATACGAAATCATATCAACTTCAAATGTTAATATGAATCCGTATCATAATGATATGAATACTTAGCAAGTTGATAAGATTTCATATCAAACGTAACATCGAAAAGTCTTCGAAAAAATAGTATGACTGTAAATTCGTCCTTTTTTTGTATATTCTGTGTACAACGGTATAATTACGCTTTGTATGCGGTGGTCTTACTTTTATTTACTGCGTCAATTTTAGTGTAAAACGTAACAAAAGAAAAGTTTAAGGTGTTTATAAATGTAATTACTTGGTAAGTATGTATAATTTTAACTAAATTACTTTATTTGTGCATTAGTTTGTCGAAGTACCATGGAGGATCCACTTTTGCTTCAATTCCTTACGGACCACGAGGTCGATTTGGTTGTGCTTGACCTGCTTTTAGGTTTTTATAAATCAACATATGTGCACATATATATATATATATATATATATATATATATACATGTGTAAGCCATTATTAGTTGAGACTTATTTTTGCAATATATTCCTAGAGTGTGGATACAACTACGAAAGGCTGCAGAACATTAGTGCTTTAGATCTTGATTTAATATTTTCCAAGAGAGAACATCTGAAATCCGAGTTCCGCGAGAAGCTCCAAAAATGGAAGCGAGCACAAGTAAGTTTAATTCTTAATATTTTCATAATAGGTTGTAATAATTTCAAATTTTAGCACATTGATGTCTGCGCAGGGGATACGACACCAACATATAAAGAAAAGGTGACATCACAACAAAAGAATTTTTTGTGAGCAGCTTTAATGGGCATTACCAATCCTATGAAATTGGCTCACTTATAAATAATACTAAGATAATAAATATTAACGAATTTGAAGGCCCACCAATTCATGTATATTACACACCAACTGGTCTTAAAATGATAAGAAGAAAAATATTTTAGTTTATTTAATTATGATAAGTAATTTTAAGTTACAATTATTTTTTATATGTAACATAAGACTTTGAATGAAAATAAATTTTAAATAAAACTACAAATTTGTTTCTCTCAATAAAATGATTTTAATATAAAGCTGGGTATGAGTTAAGTGTCGAATTGATTTGACAAAATATCAGTTTGATATGCAAGCATATCAGTTTGATGTGAAAGCATATCAGTTTGATATGAAAGCATATCAGTTGGATATTAAAAAATACCACAATTTGTTCACAACTTTGATATGTGCTCATATCAATCTGGTATGAAAAATACCAAATTGACATGTTCGAAAATATCAATGTCATATGTTCGAAAATATGAATATGATATGGCAACATAAGGGATCAAAATTGATATGAAAAAATACCCGATTGATGACCAGTTTTGGTATTTTTTTTCTCTGTGTAGAAGTACGTTTTCTCTATTTCCCCTATCTTATGAGTCAATGGCCGGCTTGTGCATTTTGCCACCTGCTGAGGTATGGCCACAGTGTGGCCTAAGTGGGGGGATTAGTTATCTAATCTACAACAACACCTACTTAACCCAACCTAACCTAGTTGGTATTGGAGCTTCTCCAATTGCAATTTTAATTGGTTGTCTGCTATAATTGTTCTTATTACAAATTTTAAAATTTTTAATAAATTCTTTATGTTTTGTATATAAATTGAGCAAATAATATAATCTTATGATTTGGTTATAATTTTCGTCTAGTCTGCTATGAGCTCGATTAAATGTTTCTTCTATTATTATAGCTCTATCTTCTGCGTTTTCTACATCCTGCAGCAATATTCGCGTAAATTTTAAATTCTCAACTGTGTCACATTCGAATATGTGTCTTGTCTTGTCAAAAACTTCCATTTACTTGTGTACTGTAAACCTCCCCGTTGTTAATAATAATTGTGTTTGTTGCAACTGACTTAACGGTTTACGGGTCTCTTGTATTACATTATCAAAACTACTTTCGGCAGAGTGCTGTGTCTGTGTTTGACTGTTCTGATACATCTAAGTCGCTTTTTGTAATGTTAATTATTTAAATTCGTGATAATGCATCGGCTACAACATTTGTTGTTCCGGGCCTGTATATTATTTTTGGGATAAAACTTTCTATGAAGGATACTATCTTTTTATTTCTACGTTTGGACTTGCTACGTACGCAGTCCCCATACAAAGATTCACCCCAGCGAAACAACATCTTGAGTTGAGGGTAGGAGCCGCTAATGACAAACTAGACTTAGACTGATAAAGGCAGGTGTCGCGTGACCACGTGATCTCTGTGCAGGTGCCTTTCCCTAGCTCATGGAATTGTTCTTTTTAGGAAACATAAGAGTATTGAAATGCTAACAAGGCTGCAAGGTTCTGAAATGTGAAAGCGCTTTAGGTTGTGCGCTGGGCAGAAGCATAGGAGGTGTTCAATTCTCTCCTCCTCGTCTATCTGCTTACAGCTGCGGCAGAAGTCATGGTTACTGAGTCCCAGCCTGCGCGCATGAGTCCTTAGAAGACAATGGCCCGTGGGGCCCTATTACATTGTAGGAGAGTTTTCGTTCTTTTTGGCTTGTAATATGCCCACGTGAATCTAGAATTGTGGCATGTTGAGATTGTGTTCCATCGGTTGTTGGAGAGGGTGTACAGGCTCTGCCTGAGATGAAGCTTCCAGGTAGCTATGGGCATAGCCACCGCGTCCTTATCGCGAAGGATGTCGGCAGGGCGCTCGCTATCCGCAACCTGCGACTTCCAAGCCATCCCACTACCTCTCTGACCGAAAAATAAAAACACGATTATTTGAAAAATATGAACGCTGAGAAAATTAAATCCTCGACAAGGCTTAAAACAGACACAAATGAAATTTTAAACATTTTTGAAACAAAATAAAATAAAAAATAAAATAAAATAAATAAAATAATAAAGAAATTTCTATAGTTGGAAGTGACCTCGTTAAAATCCATAATTGTTCAATAATGTTCACGCCAAAAGGGCGTTTAATTTCAGGAGGCAGTGTCGAGCGGCAGTTTTATCCAGATTTCTATATCTCGCGCGCTCGCACTGCCGTCCGCTCTCCCTCTCCATCTCTCCCCTAAGTCTCCGCTCTGCTCTGGAGCGCTTAAGTTAAGTTAGGCTTAAGCAGTTCTTATTTCAAAGTGATCCAATACACACCTACGCACGTCGCTTAAAAACCCAAAAGTACCCGCGTATTTTTATGCGTACCATTCGATCTTGGGGCTTCAACTATTTCATCGATCAAGCCACTCCGCCCCAACATTTTGGTCCTTCGAGCCGGATTTCAAAATCTTTGGACTTTCCTCTCCTGGAGTTTCCTTTGATTTTGTCCCAGCAGGCTTGAAACACTCCAGATAAGTTCCACTTACTATAATTGCCGGTCATACGCCAGTTTTTCGAACCCTATTTTGACTAACTTTCTGTATGATATATTGTCTAAATCCACAAGTGATTAATCCGACGCAACGGCATTTAATATATGTACTTCAATTCCGTTACTTGGGCCCGACAATATTCCAGTTTCCTTTGCCCACAATTGTACACTTGAAACAATTCCAGAAGATATTTCAGTGCTACTATTCAACAAAGTATTTCTCAAAAATATTTTTAATTCCAATTGTGTGTAAAATATAACTCAGCCACAGTAAAAAATTCCCGATCATAAGATTTGCACTCTTTATTTTTTACTGTGTTCCAGCTGCATGTGTATATTTACAAAAACAATCTAATACAGTCCACTCGAACTACTTTTTTCTAATACACTCCACTCCAACTACTTTTCTCGACCTACAAATACGGCTAAACTATTTCTAAAATTAAAATCGAAGTTACAATACCCACAAATTTAATCCAGCAAATCGTTTGCAATTTAGTAGTGCAGGTGACAAACAAACACACCGACATACAAACATAAGCGAAGTCTTGACAATTCCCGCAACGTTGTTCCGCTATTCGCACCACACATACATACACATACACATCACACGCACAGTGTACATACATACGTATATCGATACCTTCGCCAGTGCACAGTGGGTCAAGAGCTCACAATAAATGTGCCTTCCAAACATACAATATTAAAGTCCGTAATTCTTTACATTAGTACGACCATCCGATATAATAAATATTTATTGACTCTGCCTATCCGACAGTGTGACCGTATATATTTACAATCTTAATTGGTTCCTAAATTCCAATTTGATTCCAATCCGTTTCCTTACTTTTGAATTAAAATTCTAAATTATTTAACGTCATGGCAACATCAGTAAAATCCGCTTTAACCCGACAGCTGACTGTCTGATTCACTTTGAGGCCACTGTGAACGCTCCAGGTGCTCCTACCCCAACGTTATCCGCCTATAAAATCCGTCGCGATCACCTCAATTCCTTGTGGCAAACGGTAAAGGCAGCATACGACATATGCTCCGACTGCATTACAGCTGCAGGCGAGAGCGCCGCAGACACAAAATCCATACTAAAGTCCAAGTATTACCAAACGTACTCCACTTACGAAATATTTGCCGCGCAGCTGATGGAACAAATCCAAAAGGGCTCCTCCCAAATACCTCAAGCTCCAGTAACTCCGTCCCAAAATTCCACGTCTTATGGCTGTCGGCTCCCTCCTATCGACACAGAGGTTTTCTCTGGCGATTATCTTCGCTGGCCGACTTTCCGGGACCTTTTCACGGCTATATACATAGACAATCCTAGTCTAACGCCCGTTGAAAAATTATTCCATTTAAATTCAAAAACAAGTGGCGAAGCTCATTCCATAGTTTCAAGATCCCCACTCACCAATGATGGCTTTCGCTCAGCCTGGAATAACCTAACTGACCGTTTCGAAAATAAGCGATTGCAGGTGAAAAGTCACCTGAAAACACTTTTCAATGTGCAATCCATAGCACAGGAGTCGGGAGCAGCCTTAAAGGAACTTCAACGCACTTTTCAAGGTTGCTTAATTTCCTTAAAATTTTCCGGTGTTAATATTGAGAATTGGGACCCTATCCTGGTTTAATTTAGCGATTTAGCGTCGCTTGTGACCGGTTGTGTTTATCTTGTGCTCTGTGATTTTTGTCAATTTGTCATTAATATCTGTGTTACTGGTGCCTTGATTTGTGTCTTAGTCCAACATAACCAGCCGTGCTTGTGTTTTAAATCGTCTAATCGTTTAATTGTCTATTTTATTGTAGCAATTTTAACAAAACCTAACTCTGTTTTTAACCTGTGCATTTTGTTATTGTAACTTCTGTAAGCTGCGGTGCATTTGTTTCAATAGCTTTTGTTGTTGTTTCCCATAATCTGTAATCTCTCTCTCTTGTAATCTCTCTCCCGTTTCTTGTCGTCGCAACTGTTGTCGTGTATATTTTGTTTGTGTTTCGCAAGCCACGCTCAGTCGACAGCCACTCTGTCGCGCTCTCTCGCTTTCGCAGTCTCTTCGCGCTCTTATACTTTTGTGTTTTTGTGTGTCTACATTTTTATTGTTTGATCCCAGTGTCAAATTAAGTGAGGTATTTATAATTCTTTTGATACTTTGGTTTTATAAACAACTTTTTTTCTTAAATTTAAATACGTAAAAATGGCTCTTTTTTGTTCCAAGAAAGATTGTGAGTTTGGATCGTCACCTAATGATGTTTTTATTTATTGTCGTCTCTGCAATACAGTCATTCATCCAAAATGTACTGGACTTGTTGGCAGAGTAAAAGATTTTATTGATCTGCGTGTTGGTTTTTCGTGGACTTGTGCCTCTTGCGTTGAAATAGACCGTGATTTGGATGGCTATGTTGCGCTGACCAATGATCGTTTTATGAAACTTTTTGATAAGCTTATGAGCGTAGTTGCTGATTTTAAAGAGTTTAAGGCGGACCTTGATAATAAAAAAATGTCAGTAGGGTCACCTAAACGCAAAAAGACCGCTCTTTCAAAATCTGCTCCCGTAAAGGCATCAGTTCCGAATCCCAACTTAGCTCCAAATATTTGTACCCGATCGGTAACGGCAGCTATGTCGGCATCTACTGGGTCTGGGGGACCTAAAGTTTCTCTGACAGCAGTACCCATAGGTACCAAAAGCTCTGGAGGAGTCCCTGTTTCTGCTAGTCAGACTAAGGGGTCAAACCCTATGCAGCTTTCTGTGCCTACTGGTGAAGTTAGCTCTATAGGAGTCCCTAGTCTTGGTAATCAGACGAACGATGTTCAGATTGCAAATGGTGGAAGAAAGAGCCTCTCGGTTGTTCCATATAGGAAGCAATTATTTGTGTCTCGTTTAACACCTGAAACCACATCTGCAGATGTTTTGGAATTTATACAACAGGAATTCCCATCTCAAAACATCACAGTGGAGGAGTTTAAATTTCCATATGTTCGTATGATATCTTCATTTAAAATATCTGCTCCTCCGGAAGTATTTAATGTACTAAATTCTAAAAGTTTTTGGCTTAATGATGGTTTGGTCATTAAAGAATTTGTTCCAAACAGACGGAGAACTAATAATAGGCCTTCCACGACTGTACCTGCGCCAAAAAACTGAGCAGCTAGTATCCGCCTCAGTTCCACACATCATTTCGTCCTATTCAGCGCAAGTTTCCGTACAAAAAGTCCCTCCTAAGAATACTCCATCCGAGTATTGGGTTCCATACCCATCCTTGGATGGCAGACGTACTCGAGGTATTAAATCCTACCAATGCCGAGTCTGCTAAAAGATCCATCCTCTACGGAAGTGCCACCACTTTCTACGGCTAAGCCCCCAGAATCGGCTTCAGGAAGTACATATCCAGAAGTACTGCTCCAATTGCTTGGCTTACAATCATTCTAAGGACTCCTGCAGCAGTGGTCATTACTGCCACAAGTGTGGAAAGGCCCACCTCACTCTCCTACATACGGACGACCGATCTATACTTCCAACATATTCCTGAGCCTACTATCCTGAGGTTCCTGGGCGTTTAATTTCAGGAGGCAGTGTCGAGCGGCAGTTTTATCCAGATTTCTATATATCGCGCGCTCGCACTGCCGTCCGCTCTCCCTCTCCATCTCTCCCCTAAGTCTCCGCTCTGCTCTGGAGCGCTTAAGTTAAGTTAGGCTTAAGCAGTTCTTATTTCAAAGTGATCCAATACACACCTACGCACGTCGCGTAAAAACCCAAAAGTACCCAGGTATTTTTATGCGTACCATTCGATCTTGGGGCTTCAACTATTTCATCGATCAAGCCACTCCGCCCCAACAAATACAATTAGACGAATTCAGTCTTTCAAATTCAATGTTAAATTACACACAGAGTGTTTACGTAAATAATAATATAACAAAACTGGAGCCCCAAAGAGTACAGAAATTGTATCCAATCTACCCAATCAGATTAACATAGAAGAAAAAGTGATGTTATACCCAAGACTATCCACCTGAGGACAGGCCAAATTTAACGGATGGGGGAGTAACATATCCATAGCACCACGTACACCTATGTCTACACACCCACACATACATAATCACATTGTGTAGTCACCCTCGAGACACCCTCTAAGTAATAAGAGTCCAAATTTAACTGTAAACAAGCCAAGGGAAAATTACCAAACTTTAAGTAAACCAGACGAAAACAAGGAAGAACGCTGTAGTCGAGTTCCTCGATACCCGTTACTCAGCTAAAGGGATCAAAGGATTATGGAGATATGCAAGCAGCAAAGCGAGATTGAAATGCGCCACCTACCGGCGGTAGACAGATTTAAGCGTTATGTGCGTTAGAATGGGCTTGGCATATTCGCGTAACAAACTTGCGCTGCGTACAAGGCTACGGAATCTAAATTTGAGATCCCAATTTTCTATCTTTGATAGTTTCAGAGATATCGAAGTTCATATTTACGATTTTTTGTGGGCGGTTTATGGGCGTTAAAGTGGGCGTAGAAAACTTTTTTTTGAGTCAATAAATAAGTATTGATGAGAACAATACATTTCAGTTAAAACATTTATTCTAGCATCAAAACCGTAGGGGCCACAGTTTTGGGCGGTTTGTGGGCGTTAGAGTGGGCATGGCACTCTGCTGCGTAAGAAGCTCAGGAATCTGTATGCCAAATCCCAATAGCATAGCTCTTATAGTTTCCGAGATCTCAGCGTTCATCCAGACGGACGGACAGACGGACATGGCTAGATCGACTCGGCTAGTGATCCTGATCAAGAATATATATACTTTATGGGGTCGGAAACGCTTCCTTCTGCCTGTTACATACTTTGCGACGAATCTAGTATACCCTTTTACTCTAGGAGTAACGGGTATAATTACCATGAAACAAACAAGACTAAACAATTAGAACGAGCCGCTGTTATGTCTATCGGCACGTTCCCACAATTCAGGATGCTCAGATTTTGGGACCCAAGTCTGGAGTCTAAATTCAGAGAGTCACTCAATAACAATAAAGCACACTCACAAAAAGCTCTAAAGCTCAAAACCGAGGTATGATCGTAAATTAAGTAGGAGTTAGAAAGCGGCTTCAGTTTGAGATTTGTCAATAGCAAGTCGGTGTTCTTCCAACCTAGAAATATTGTAACCAGTTTAAGAATAAATAAAATTAATTTTTTTTATACCCGTTACTCGTAGAGTAAAAGGGTATACTAGATTCGTCGGAAAGTATGTAACAGGCAGAAGGAAGCGTTTCCGACCCCATAAAGTATATATATTCTTGATCAGGATCACTAGCCGAGTCGATCTAGCCATGTCCGTCTGTCCGTCTGTCCGTCTGTCCGTCTGTCCGTATGAACGCTGAGATCTCGGAAACTATGAGAGTTACAATACTGGGATTAGGCACGCAGATTCCTGAGATTCCCGCGCAGCGCAAGTTTGATTCAG
This sequence comes from Drosophila suzukii, assembly GCF_043229965.1. Classification (NCBI taxonomy): domain Eukaryota; kingdom Metazoa; phylum Arthropoda; class Insecta; order Diptera; family Drosophilidae; genus Drosophila; species Drosophila suzukii. The sequence continues at coordinate 49,404,846 of NC_092082.1, read as the reverse complement.
TAGAGTGCCACGCCCACTCTAACGCCCACAAACCGCCCAAAACTGTGGCTCCTACAGTTTTGGTGCTAGAATAAAAATTGTAACTAAAATGTATTGTTCTCATCAATACCTTTCGATTGACCCAAAAATTTGCCACGCCCACTCTAACGCCCATAACGCTTAATTCCGTATACCGCCGGTAAGTGGCGCATTTTAATCTCGCTTTGCTGCTTGCATATCTCTATTTAGCTGAGTAACGGGTATCTGATGGTCGAGGTACTCGACTATAGCGTTCTACCTTGTTATACCCGTTACTCGTAGAGTAAAAGGGTATACTAGATTCGTCGGAAAGTATGTAACAGGCAGAAGGAAGCGTTTCCGACCCCATAAAGTATATATATTCTTGATCAGGATCACTAGCCGAGTCGATCTAGCCATGTCCGTCTGTCCGTCTGTCCGTCTGTCTGTCCGTCCGGATGAACGCTGAGATCTCGGAAACTATGAGAGCTAGGCTATTGAGATTTGGCGTACAGATTCCTGAGCTTCTTACGCAGCGCAAGTTTGTTTCAGTAGACTGCCACGCCCACTCTAACGCCCACAAACGGCCCAAAACTGTAACTCCTACAGTTTTGAAGCTAGATATAAAATTTTAACTGAAATGTATTGTTCTCATCAATACCTATCGATTGACCTAAAAAAAAGTTTGCCACGCCCACTTAAACGCCCACAAACCGCGAAAACCTGTGACGCCCACAATTTGCATGCTAGATAAAAAATTTTAACTAAAATGTATTGGTGTCGTCAATACCTATCGATTGATCCAAAAATAAATTTTCCACGCCCACTCTAACGCCCTTAACGCTTAAATCTGTCTACCGCCGGTAGGTGGCGCATTTTAATCTCGCTTTGCTGCTTGCATATCTCCATTTCCCTTTGAGTAACGGGTATCTGATAGTCGAGGTACTCGACTATAGCGTTCTTCCTTGTTTTATATTAAAATTATATGGTGCAAAGATTTAATTATATATATTTTAAAATATGTATTCGAACATGTTCACAATAATAAAATAAATGAAAAAATAGTATAAAAGGCTGCAAAATATGCCTCTGACTTTTTATTTGTTAATAAAACTACAGGTACAGAGAATGGAAGATTTGTCCTTGACTGAGATATGCCTTGACTGAGATTTAACCCCTATTATGGGACGTGTTAGAGCTAGCAGTCAGCCGTGAGATCGTATGCGTGAGGTCCATGATCTTATCAATGAGCGTGCGCCCTCCCGACCCATTTGTGGAAAGGATATATACTTGGACAAATGACAAAATAAACGTTCTGGGGCGGAAATAAAAATGTATGTTTAAAAATGTTCCACATCTGAGCATCATTAACTTGTAAGATATATTTTATTGGGGTTATTTTGATTATTAAATTAGTGTAATAACCATAGGAAAAATCTTTCCCCAAAATGATCGGACATGTTCCTCTAAGATAACTATCTTTAAATATTTTAGGTGTGCGATCTTTCTTACGTACAAAGCAACACTTGCGATATTGAAGCAAAAGGATCGTGATCACATCTTTCCTCAACATGATCGGACATGTTCCTTTTAGATAACAACCTTTGGTTACCTTAGGTGTGCGACCTTTCTCACATTTAGAGCAAAACCTGCTGTTACGCATAATTTGGAAAAAGGTTACGTGATCAGTATTGTGGTGCAATTAAGAATAATCTTTATGGACATGATCGTGACTTTTTTATAAAGTTTTAACCCATTAAAATCAGTTAACTTGGATTATCCCAGATATCCCAGGTAAAAAACATGACATCAATATTATTTGGTATATGTCCTATTGCTTGCTGAGAGGTTACTCTATTCGGCTCAGCGCATCGAGCTTGTGGGATCAACGTCGAATTCTCTAGTCCTGTTTTTAGGGCACTTTCGTCCATTTTTGTTTAGAGGGTCAATTGCAGATCTGGCTGCCTTCCCACAGAAAATGAAAGGTGTGCTTTGAAATTGCACGCACTCATTTTGTCTATTCTGGAAGCGTGCAAATATTGCTCCTTAAAGCCGATTCTTCAGCGCCTTATGGACTGGGCACCATCTGTAGTTTGCGGTATGGGTTTCTCCACAGCTAGCATATTTTTTCTTTTTAGGATTTTCTTTGTTTGCAGGGCATGGTTCAGAATTGTGGAAGCCTCCACAAGCTGCGCACACTGACCGGATTCCACAGTTATTATACCCGTTACTCGTAGAGTAAAAGGGTATACTAGATTCGTCGGAAAGTATGTAACAGGCAGAAGGAAGCGTTTCCGACCCCAAAGTATATATATTCTTGATCAGGATCACTAGCCGAGTCGATCTAGCCATGTCCGTCTGTCTGTCCGGATGAACGCTGAGATCTCGGAAACTATGGAAGCTAGGCTATTGAGATTTGGCGTGCAGACTCCTCAGCTTCTTACGCAGCGCATGTTTGTTTCAGTAGAGTGCCACGCCCACTCTAACGCCCACAAACCGCCCAAAACTGTGGCTCCTACAGTTTTGATGCTAGAATAAAAATTTTAACTGAAATGTAATGTTCTCATCAATACCTATCGATTGACCCAAAAAAAGTTTGCCACGCCCACCCTAACGCCCATAAACCGCCCATAAACCGCCCACAAACTTCAAAAATTCGTAAGTATGAACGTGGATATCTCGGGAACTATCAAGGATAGAGAATTGGGATTTCAGATTTAGATTCCATAGCCTTACACGCAGCGCATGTTTGCTACGCGAATATGCCACGCATACTCTAACGCCCATAACGCTTAAATCTGTATACCGGCAGTAGGTGGCGCATTTTAATCTCGCTTTGCTACTTGCATATCTCTATTTAGCTGAGTAACGGGTATCTGATAGTCGAGGTACTCGACTATAGTGTTCTTCCTTGTTTTTAGTGTGTCCATACTCCGGCAGCTTGTGCATTACAGGGAACCGCTCTGCTTGTGCGGTTTTTCAACAGTAATCCAGTAAAACAGTAATAAAATAGGAATTGCATTTTATAGAACGGATGTATTTCGTTTTTCTTCAAGGCTCTGCTCTCTGGCTCCTTAAGTAGTATCTGTGCCTTTTTATTATTATTTCTGTTTATTATATTTATAAAATTTTGGACGAAAAAGCCTTTTTCTTTTATAGTAGAGGACTATCTCAGTCGTATATTCGTCGGACTGTATGCCCTTTAATACTTCTACAACCTTGCTGCTCTTGAGCTGATACGTGTAGTAGGGCTTTTTAATCTTATCCAGGTATTTGATTAAGACTCGGAAATGATGTTCTGTTTTACTTTAAAGCTTTAATTTGTACACAGAGAAAAAAACGGAACATTACGCGTTTGATATTGTCTCCTCAATTTTCACATATCACCCCTTACATATCAAATTGATACGAATTCATATCAACATGGTACGGATTCATATCAACATTTCTAATCGATAAGATTTTGCATCACATTAATATAAATTCGTATTAATTTGATCTGTTTTTCATATCAAACGTAACATCAAAAAGTCTTCCAAAAATAAGTATGAATGTGCTTTCGTATTTTTTGTGTATTTATGGTATTTAGTTTGGTACTAAAGATATTTTTTGGCAAAATTGCCGCAGTCACTCTAACATTTGACGAAAAGTGAAAATGTACAAAGTGAAACATTTACATATGTTGTTTATTTTTTTTTTTGCAAATGGTAAGTATCTCATTTTCAATTGTACTTGATGTTTGTCTTATTCTAATATACTTATTTCTTAGACACTGTAACGTGGCTGACTACACACACTGCAAATGGCTGGCCAAGATGCCGAACTGGGCAAGTTGGCGTCCACCACTTCGCGGGTAAGCTTCTATCAAGGACAGAAGAAGGACTTCCAGGCGCTGATGTAAAGCTACAGGAGGCATCCGAGTACAGCGTGATGACCGTTTTATTATTATTATTATTATTATTGCTAAGTCCTGGAATTATATTTATAATTGATCCGAAATATATAAAAAACAAGGAAGAACGCTATAGTCGAGTACCTCGACTATCAGATACCCGTTACTCAAAGGGAAATGGAGATACGCAAGCAGCAAAGCGAGATTAAAATGCGCCACCTACCGGCGGTAGACAGATTTAAGCGTAATGGGCGTTAGAGTGGGCGTGGCAAATTTGTTTTTGGATTAATCGATAGGTATTGACGACACCAATACATTTCAGTTAAAATTTTTTATCTAGCATGCAAATTGTGGGCGTCACAGGTTTTCGCGGTTTGTGGGCGGTTAAGTGGGCGTGGCAAACTTTTTTTTAGGTCAATCGATAGGTATTGATGAGAACAATACATTTCACTTAAAATTTTCTATCTAGCATCAAAACTGTAGGAGTTACAGTTTTGGGCGGTTTGTGGGCGTTATAGTGGGCGTGGCAGTCTACTGAAACAAACTTGCGCTGCGTAAGAAGCTCAGGAATCTGTACGCCAAATCTCAATAGCCTAGCTATCATAGTTTCCGAGATCTCAGCGTTCATCCGGACAGACAGACGGACAGACGGACAGACGGACATGGCTAGATCGACTCGGCTAGTGATCCTGATCAAGAATATATATACTTTATGGGGTCGGAAACGCTTCCTTCTGCCTGTTACATACTTTCCGACGAATCTAGTATACCCTTTTACTCTACGAGTAACGGGTATAATAAATATGTCTTATGGGTTTTCAATATTTATTTGTTTATAAGATGCAAAAAAGTAAAAAAAAAAAAAACTGATTAATATTGATATTACAAGCATATTAATCTGATATGAAAGTATATCAGTTTGATATGAAAGCATATCAGTTTGATATGAAAGCATACCAGTTTGATATGAAAGCATATCAGTTGGATATTAAAAAGTACCACAATTTGGTCACAACTTTGATATGTGCGCATGTCAATCTGGTTTGAAAAATACCAAATTGACATGTTCAAAAATATCAATTATATATGTTCGAACATATGAATATGATATGGCAACATAAGGGATCAAAATTGATATGCAAAATCACCCGATTGATGAGCAGTTTTGGTATTTTATTTTCTCTGTGTAAATATACCCTTTAACAAGAGAAGTAACATAAAAATTATCACTCTCGACCAGCGCAACAATTTTCTTTACTAGGGCATTCGAGTTATGTTCCCTTATGTAAATTGGTGGGTGGTATATCATTATCCCTTGAAAATTCGGCGGTGTCCGCGTTTTAGACCGCATGCTTTAAAATTACTTGGGCCATCGAGTTCTCATTGAGAGGTGCAATCACCACTAGCACCACCACTGGCACCTTGAAATCTATATATATACTTCAACCAAATCCGTGTTATTAAATACTACCTTCAACTGTCCTTTTACCACAGGAAGTATTTTAAGTTATTGCTAAACATCCCCAAGAACGAAGAGCACAAATGGAAATGAAAAACAGGTACGCGTTTGGCACGTAATTACAAAAAATAAGAGATTTCAAAAAGAATCAGTGTCCAATAAAGTGTCCGAAGCTAAATTAAAATATCCTATCAAATATGAATTTGACAGAAATTAATTCAGATCTTTCTCAACTGATTCTTCATTTAAAACGGCAGGCATTTTAAAATAGCCGCTTAGGCGCTAGGGCCACGATATATCCCTGAATCTTAACAATCCTTACTCCACTCTCCCTTAACATTGTTGGCATAGATGCACAGTATGTAAGGGCAGTCTATTCATTTTAAGAGAAATATTGCGAACCAAGAATATCTGCTTGTAGCAGAGAGTGGTGACGATTGTGGCAAAACTTGAATGTGAGCTTAGATTCACACTTTCACGACACATGGCCAGGCCTAAGTCAGTTGAAACACAGGAACATAGCCTAAACAAATGTGCGTCTCTGCTCGATTGACAATTCATCAAACTTTGAGCAGGCGTAGACCTTGTGCTCCTTGGAGTTAAAGATCACACAAGTGATTGCTTTTAACGATACTAAAGCGTGTGACGATCGCTTTGCTTTGCCATATTGTGGGCCAACCTTGGAACCTATGTATGACTCACTTTTGCTGAGCTAGAATTCCTCGCAACGTCGTCCTAAAAACTTAAGTAGATCATCCACAGACGGAGATTCCAGTTCCCGGCTTCCTTCGATCCATTTCCGATCTTGCGCAGAATCAAGTGTATAAACCAGCAGTCCTTAATAGTTTGCCCTGCCGCATCCAGGCCACGTACAATTCCGGTGGCTCCGACCGTCACCTTGCGCAGAACTGTTACATCTGCTCTGGCGGTCGAAGGTAAGTTAACAAATCTCTTTAGCAGCGTGTTAGCAATGTGACGTGGTCCTTTGTACCGATCAACTAGGCAAGTCCAAGCAGCGTCGTAAGCTGCATCCATTATTGGCATATGTCGAATCAAGTCAGCAGCTTCTCCAGTGATGTACGTTTTTAAGTAGTAAAACTTTTGTTTTGCTGTCAAATGCTGCTTGCTGTGGATCGTACTCTCGAAGGTGTTTTGTAGTCGCCAGTGAATAGCTTGATGTGGATTTGTGGCAGTTCATTATGCATTTGCTGCTGAGTTCGCTCAGCCAATCGCTCATTGAGCTGCTGTTGTTGTTCCAGAAAAAAAACTAGGTTTTCGTTCCCCACTCCTGATGCCATTGATGCGGCCTCGTCAGGGTTTCCAGATTGTCTGAAGTTGTTGCCTTCTCTTTCATTCCCCTGATATTCTTCACAAGTGCGTATGAGGTTGCGAAATAATGTGCTCGCTTGTAATGTCCTCGTACCTTTCGTTGTCGATGGCTGGATCGACGTACCCTTCCTCTTCGCCAAAATCGGCTATTTGGTCGCTAATGGACTCTAACTCTTTCCATACGAAGTTGAGCCTTGTATTTCATCAAGGTCCAATTTTGATCCCGCACGTGGATCTTGAGACCCCGTTAGCAAACGCATAATGCTTGCCTTGGCATGACTTCTAGCTGCCTTCATAAGATTAAGCTGATCCATATTTATCAGTAACTAAATTTGGTTAGAAGCACCAAAGATATGGTGTAGAATTAAAACGTTTCCTTTTCGGATTTGAGTTGACAATATTTCCTTTATTAAATTTTTCACATTTTTTGGTGTCCTATGCGTTCCGTTTTAGTCTTAACACTAAGTCCTATAAAATCTTAAATGTGTGACGCAGCACCAAAATATATTAAACAGTATAGTAGCTTGTATAGTTTTCGAGATCTTAGCGTTCATACGGACAGACGGACATGGCTAGATCGACTCGGCTAGTGATCCTGATCAAGAATATATATACTTTATGGGGTCGGAAACGCTTCCTTTTGCCTGTTACATATTTTCCGACGAATCTAGTATAACCTTTTACTCTACGAGTAATGTGTATAAAAAGGGAAAAGTAAGTATTTCATATACCAAAAGACTCAAATTAAAATAGCGGCTGCACTGCGTTTATCAACAATTCCACTTTAAAAATATATTATTATAATGAAGGAAACAAAATTCAGGACCGAAAAACAAAGCAGAAGATCTTTTGAACCATTACTTCGTGTAGTAGTTTGTAAGTGAGCAACCGAAAAGAGTTGGTGAGTAAGTAAAGAACTAAAAAAACTGAGTGAACATGTGAGCAGCTTAACAAGTAAGCAGCTGAAGAAGTGAGTATTGAACATGTTAAGCTAGGGAAACCTCATTTTAGGTTCATTCACTCATGAAGAACCCAGCACTAATCTATTATATTCGGGCGAGCACAGATATCCCATTTCATCCGTTTTCGGGCAAACCCAAAAGCCAAGGTTAGATGCTAATCCGGGTGCCCTGTCGAAATCGACCCGAAAGTACCCGTGTTATGCGGGTATGAAGATTGAGGTTCCACCTCACCGAACTATTCTTAAAAGCTTCCAATTATATTTCAAAATACAATTAATTCGCTTTGTTTTAAATTATTGGCTGATTAACTCTCACTCGATTTTATTGGATCCCTACCACACCAGTACTGAGATTGCGCACATATTTATATCCCATTGCCAAAGATAATATTGACTGAAAGCTAAGTAACGCGGCGTTTCGTTTCCCACAATCGCCCATAACGCTAAAACCCGTTTGGCGTTCACTTTGATCATCAATGTCCAACTACATATTAAAAATGTTTCAATTCGGACCACTCACTAGAAAATTAAAAGCAACACAATAGCGTTCTTTCTTGATTTCCTATTAAAAGCATAGTTTATTCAATGAAAACTTTTTTAATTGATAAAAAGGTGAAGTGAATGATTTCAGTGAAAATCATTTGTTTTTAGGAATATATTTAGCGGGCGCTTTCTTTGTTGAAAAAATAAAATAGTTCTTGGACACTGGATAAAAATTAAATTGTATAACAAATATGATTTTTGAATATATTAAAAAAAGTTACCTCGTAATCCTCATTTTGGAAATATTTAATTTAAAAAGTAAGGGAGAGTGGGATAAGCATAGTTAGAAAAGTTTCGTTGGACATAGCAGCTATAAGTAGAGAGTCATCATCAGTGGTATCATTAAAAAGGCAGTTCTCTTGGATATAACTTTCGTATGTTACCTTAAAGTCAATTGCAAAGACTTTGAGAAATGTTGCAAAATGTCGAAATACTCTTTAAGCTGTCCCAGTATTAGTGTAAAAATAGTTATAAATTAACTTCGGATGTAAATGGTATATGGCTTAACAAAAAATATATTTTATTTAATTTGAACGGACTCCGTTTTGTTTATCTCAAATATAAATTTACTTCAGATGTAAATGGTAAATTGATTTAAAAGAATGTCGGGTCACGCAGCCGCAGCAGCCAACTAACTTCTTAATTCGATCTCTTATATTAATGGCATCGCGAAAGGTAGCTCTCTTTATCTAGCTCTCTCGTCTTTTGTGTACTTGCATTTTTCGGCCCAGCTTTCGGCTGGCTGTCCGTTTGTAAAATCAGTACGAATTCTGATCTCGACATAAAACGCATTCTCGTCTCGCCTGCTGTACTCTCTCTCGCTAATAAATTGTTAACAAGCCTAAAGCAACCTGAAATTCGTATTTTAATTTAGCAACAACTAATAAAAAAGCTTATTAGTTCAACATTGGTGACCCCGACGTGATTTGTGCATAAATAATACTAAGTGCAAATCATATAAGTCTATTTATTGACTTTTTTCATTCTTGCTTCTGCGGTGCATTGGCGTAGCAACAATCATAAGGCCTTAAATGCAGTGAGCGCTATAAATAAATAGCAGTTGGTGATTGCGGAAATTTACATATAAGGCGCAAAATCAGCTATACATAGAAGCGTACATAGGCAAGTAACGGGCTGTTATTCCCTCGTTTGCTTTGCGCTCATTTTCCCGCTGGAGCCGAATTTCGGGCATTTCGTCTGCTGTTGTTGTTGTAGCCATGCCTACGGGAGCTTTTGGAGATGTTACCGCTGATGCAAGCAGGGCAATATTTTTAAAGCGCAAGGCAACGGCTTTATTTAATAGAGTGGAGCGCTTAGTGGATTCCCTATCAAGTGCGGCGTTAACTTCATGCGACGAATCCGGTCTTCATGTGAGGTTAGAGTTGATTGATGAGCTTCAAGAGTCATTTAAAAAGGTGCTCGGTGAGCTCGAAGAATTGGATTTAGAGGAAATTGAAAGTGATTTAAGTGAGAAATTTGATGACATTTTCGTAACTCTGAAGTCATCGGTTCGATCCGAAATTTCAAAGCGCACCTCACAGCTTCTTTCGCATTCAACTTTTGCTGACGGCATCACTCCGGGAGTTTTCGGCCCCCAGCAGCGTCAGCCTCGAAATAGGGCAGCATTGCTGCCCCCTCTTGAGCTTCCAAAATTCGCTGGAGGTTATGCAAATTGGTCTGACTTTTATTCTATGTTTACCACGATCATAGATAGTCATCCGGACCTCACCAACATAGAAAAGCTGCAGCATCTACGATCATGCCTGAGGGACGCAGCGTTGGAAACTATTCGCTCATTGGAAATTTCGGATGGCAACTACGCAATTGCTTTAGATTTGCTGAAAAATAGATTTGATAATCGACGTTTGGTTTTTCAGGCACACATTATTGAGATCCTGGGACTAAAGGCGGTGCAGAGTGGTTCCGTCTCGACACTTCGGGATCTGTCCGATAAATTCAATGCTCATATTCGTGCTCTCAAGGGACTGGGCACGACAGAACAAATCGCAGGATGCATCATCGTCCAAGTTCTGTTCCAAAGGTTGGATCCGGCAAGTCAGGCAAAGTGGGAAGAGCGTTTAGAGGACCCTGCCTTCGTCAATTTAATTCCTACGTGGGAGTCAATGGCATCATTTCTGGAGCAGCGATGCAGGACGTTGGAGACTATGGATTTCGCCATGGCAAACTATACACCGGGCAATCAGGTGGGAAGTAACAGAATACCCAATGCGCGTAGATCAGCATTTGTTGCCTCGAACGCTAACCCCTGGATTTGTATATTCTGTAATGATACAGGGCATTCCATTTCTTATTGTCAGAATTTTAAAATCCTGTCTCCTGCGAATAGGTTTCAAGAAGCGAAGCGGCTCGGTCTTTGCATAAATTGTCTTAAGGTTGGTCATCAAGTTCGGCAATGCAACTCTAGTAGTTGTCGTTCATGCGGATCTAAGCACCACACCCTGCTTCACCTGGGAAACTCACCTTCTTTTCCTTCACAAGAAGGAGCACAGCTTCAAGAAGCACTTCCTTCTGCTTCACCCTCTGCACTGCCTTCCACTTCGACTGCTCTTATTGCACAGGAATTTAGTAATGATATTGTGCTCTTAGCAACGGCTAGCATTTTAGTAAAAAACCGTTCTGGGGTTTTCGTTCCCTGTCGAGCTCTACTCGATTCGGGCTCCCAACTGCATCTAATAACGTCCCGATTCGCAAATCAGCTTCAAGTAAAGAAAGTAAAATCCTCAGCATCTGTAACTGGAGTTGGAGATTCCAGTTTTGTGACGGACGGTCACTCGGTCAATATTACGATTCAGTCCCGAACTTCCGAATACTCGGTCAACATTACCGCGGTGATTGCTCCGAACATAACAGAGCGACAGCCTAGCTTCAACGTCGACATTGGCAGCTGGAACATACCCAAAAATATACAGTTAGCTGACCCAAGGTTTTATGCTCCCCAGCGGGTGGATCTTTTAATCGGAGCCAGCCTCTTTTTCGAGATGTTGTGCGTTGGCCAAATCAAGCTCCCACCTGGATTACCCCTAATTCAAAAGACGCGTCTGGGTTGGGTTGTTTCTGGAGGCTATGGCCTTTCCAATGGCTCGGTTTTAATGTCGTCTCAAGATGAACTTCTCGCTAGTAGAGAGAATAGTTTCGATCGGTTAGATGATCTTCTTCGACGATTTTGGGAAGTGCAAAGCTGCGCCGAGCCAATTATACGCGCTACTAAGGAAGAATTGGACTGTGAAGCACATTTCGTAAGACACGTCAATCGTTTGCCAGCTGGTGATTATTCTGTTCGGCTGCCGGCCAAGTTTAATCTAGATCTTTTGGGAGAATCCTACCAGCAAGCTTGTCGAAGATTATTGTCCCTAGAGAGAAAGTTGAATCGTCAGCCATCTTTGAAGGCTCAATATGCAGCATTCATAAAAGAATATCTCGATCTAGGACATATGTCATCAGTTTCTGCCGCTGACATCGGGTTGTGCCGATATTTCTTGTCTCATCATTGCGTCATAAAGAAAGATAGCTCCACTACAAAGCTTCGCGTAGTTTTTGATGGATCGGCGGCCAGTTCCTCAGGCTATTCTCTCAACGATGTTCTTATGGCAGGCCCTGTTATTCAGCCTAAGCTGTTCCAGATTCTTCTACGGTTTCGTTCACACCCAGTAGCAATCACAGGAGACATTTGCAAAATGTACCGTTGTGTTAGGGTTCAGCCTGAGGACAGCCATTTGCAATGCATTTTGTGGAGGGACTCCCCCCAGGATCAATTGCGGGTGTTTAAGCTAGACACCGTTACTTATGGCACGAAGCCAGCATCATTTCTGGCTGTGCGAGCTATGCATCAGTTGGCAGCAGACGAGCATACAGCGTTTCCGCTTGGGGCTGAGGTCACTCGTCGCGATTTTTATGTGGATGATTTGATATCTGGAGCCAAGTCCAAGGAAGAGGCAGTCATCATTATGGATCAGGCATCAAAACTTCTAGCCAAGGGAAAATTTAAGCTTAGAAAGTGGTGCTCCAATGTGTCGGCTGTTTTGGATGGAGTTGTTGTTCTGTTGCTGTTGCTTCGTCTTGTCCAGCGCTCACATTTATGGGATGACATCAAATCATTGCAGTCAAAGGGAATGGTGCACTCCTCCAGCTCGCTCGCATCTCTTTCGCCATTCATTGACCAATTTGGGCTTCTTAGAGTGGATGGCCGGCTGAAGAATTCTTCTCTGGATTTTAATGGGCGTCATCCAATTATATTACCACGGAGTCATTCGGTCACTATTGCCATTATTACTCACTTTCATGAACGCAATCTGCACACTGGGCCACGGGCATTACTTGGCATATTTCGATCCCAACATTGGCCTATTGGGGGGAGAAAGACGGTAATGAAGGCGGTAAACAAATGCATTAGATGCTTTCGAATGAAGCCTCGAGTAGTGGAGCATATAATGGCGGATCTCCCAAAGGAACGACTTGATGGATCTCATGCATTCGAAGTCACTGGCATTGACTTTTGCGGGCCATTTCTCTACAAGTCAGAGGTGCGAAGCAAGCCTCCAGTAAAATGCTACGTTTGTGTCTTCATTTGCTTCGCCACGAAGGCTATTCATCTGGAGTTGGTCAAGGATCTCTCTACGGTATCGTTTCTACATGGCCTCAAACGATTTATATGCACTAGAAGAAGGCCGCGGCAGATTTGGTCTGATAATGCAACCAACTTTGTTGGAGCTCGCAATGAGCTGCTCGAACTAAGGCGTCCTTTCCTCAGCAGTGATCATCAGAGAGCTACATTGGACTTTTGCCTAGCTGAGGCTATTGATTGGTGTTTCATTCCTCCTAGGTCGCCACACTTTGGCGGTCTTTGGGAAGCGGCTGTAAAGATCGCTAAGCATCATTTCTACCGCGCTGTTGGCACTGCTGTTTTAGCCTTTGAGGAGTTGCGGAACCTGGTGTGTCACATTTCGGCGGTTGTTAATTCTCGACCATTAGTCTCGATTTCAGAAAACCCAGCTGATCTGGATGTATTAACCCCAGCGCATTTTTTGAATGGTGGTCCGCCTTCTTCTTTCGTCGAGCCGGATGTGACCAGTCTTAACTTCAATCGCTTGGATGGATGGCAACGCATGGCTTACTTGCAGCAGATCTTTTGGTCCCGATGGAAGGAAGAATACCTAACATTGCTACAACAGCGCTCCAAGTGGCGCACCCCAAAACCTGGCCTGGTTGTCGATGACTTAGTTCTGGTTAAGGACGAAAACTTGCCTCCCATGAAGTGGCCCCTCGCCAGAGTGATCGAGCTTCTCTTCGGTGGAGATGGGGTTGCTCGAGTTGCCGTTCTGAAGACAACATCAGGAGTGACAAAGCGAGCAGTAAACAAGCTGTGTCTGCTACCCCTTAAGGATAATGTTGAAGCCCAGGCTTCCAACGGGGGGAGTATGTCGGGTCACGCAGCCGCAGCAGCCAACTAACTTCTTAATTCGATCTCTTATATTAATGGCATCGCGAAAGGTAGCTCTCTTTATCTAGCTCTCTCGTCTTTTGTGTACTTGCATTTTTCGGCCCAGCTTTCGGCTGGCTGTCCGTTTGTAAAATCAGTACGAATTCTGATCTCGACATAAAACGCATTCTCGTCTCGCCTGCTGTACTCTCTCTCGCTAATAAACTGTTAACAAGCCTAAAGCAACCTGAAATTCGTATTTTAATTTAGCAACAACTAATAAAAAAGCTTATTAGTTCAACAAAGAATATATCTCTTTTTAAGATTGATCGGACTCCGTTCTTTTTATCTCAAATGAAATATACTCCCTTTTTGTTTTTTTTAAACTATTTCCCCTAATATAAAATTGCGGTTATAGCTTTTTAACGCGGAGGACCGCATTTATGTCAGTTTAATTTTTTTCATAATTGATTTGCAGAATATCAATGTAAATTTGTATACCCGTTACTCGTAGAGTAAAAGGGTATACTAGATTCGTCGGAAAGTACGTAACAGGCAGAAGAAAGCGTTTGCTACCCCATAAAGTATATATATTCTTGATCAGGATCACTAGCCGAGTCGATCTTGCCATGTCCGTCTGTCCGTCTGTCTGTCCGTCCGGATGAACGCTGAGATCGCGGAAACTATACCACCTAGGCTATTGAGATTTGGCATTCAGATTCCTGAGCTTCATACGCAGCGCAAGTTTGTTTCAGCAGAGTTATTTTTGGATCAATCGATAGGTTTTGACGAAACCAATACATTTCAGTTAAACTTTTTATTCTAGCATAAAAAGTGTAGGAGCCACAGTTTTGGGCGGTTTGTGGGCGTTAGAGTGGGCGTGGCACTCCGCTGAAATAAACTTGCGCTGCGAAAGAAGCTCAGGAATCTGCACGCCAAATCTCAATAGCCTATCCCTTATAGTTTCCGAGATCTCAGCTTTCATCCGGACAGACAGACGGACATGGCTTGATTGACAAGGCTAGTGATCCTGATCAAGAAGGTATATACTTTATGGGGTCGGAAACACTTCCTTCTGCCTGTTACATACTTTCCGACGAATCTAGTATAACCTTTTACTCTACGAGTAACGGGTATAACAAGGAAGAACGCTATAGTCAAGTACCTCGACTATCAGATACCCGTTACTCAGCTAATGGAACCAAAGGGAAATGGAGACATGCAAGCAGCAAAGCGAGATTGAAATGTGCCACCTACCGGCGGTAGACAGATTTAAGCGATATGGGCGTTCGAGTGGGCGTGGCAAATTTGTTTTTAAATCAATCGATTGGTATTAACGAGACCAAAACATTTCAGTTACAATTTTTTATCTAGCACGAAAATTGTGGGCTCCACAGGTTTGGGCTGTTTGTGGGCGTTAGAGTGGGTGTGGCAACCTTTTTTTTTTGGTCAATCGATAGGTATTGACGAGAACAACACATTTCACTTAATATTTTTTATCTATTTATTATATTTATTCTAGCATCAAAACTGTAGGAGCCACAGTTTTAAGCGGTTTGTGGGCGTTAGAGTGGGCGTGGCACGCTGCTGAAACAAACTTGCGCTGCGCAGGAATCTCAGGAATCTGCATGCCTAATCTCAGTATTGTAGCTTTGTATAGTTTCCGACATCTCAGCGTTCATACGGACATACGGACAAACAGACATGGCTAGATCGACTCGGCTAGTGATCCTAATCAAGAATACATATACTTTATGGGCTCGGAAACGCTTCCCCTCTGCCTGTTACATACTTTCCGATGAATCTAGTATACCCATTTACTCTACGAGTAACGGGTATAAAAACATTTCAGAACTTAGGCGATCAGTTCTCGAAAAATAGCAACAAAGTTCACCTCAGAATATGGTTTCATAGTCTTTGGTCAATAAATCTTAGATACTCGTTGGGTTTCGTTGCACTCTTATTAAAACGCTTGTCAATTGAGTTTTGCGTTTTTTTTTTTAAATAAAACTGTTCTACGTTTTCGGCGCACGTCCGTTGGCCTCAGCGAAAGGTTCTGCGCGCAAAGTTTTGCTACGTGCCTGTAGGAAGCGCAGAGACGGCGTAATACTTTCATCCTCTCGCTGCTTGCGCTGACATTCGCTGTAATTTCGGTTGCCGCGGCGTAGATCCTGCGAGCGAGATGGCAGAGGTACAGTTAGCAGTGGTTTCCCTGTAAATTCGTGAGCTCTGCCACTGTTTATTTTAAAGAAGTGCGAACAAGAAACTACATAAAGCGAACGTCTTAACCCTTATTCCATCGTTTGTGAATTGTACCCTACACAACATCTGCAGAAGTCAACGTTGCAACGTTGGACTTCCAACCTAGCTTCCTATTAAGGACAAGGCAAAGATACAAAGCCCTGTTGCTAAGCGTGAGAGTTGGAACGTGACAACTACCTCCGCTACGTTTTACAGGAGTAGTTGAGTACCCTTCCTTAAGGCGTAACTTTGCTAACTTTTCTTACGGCAGTTGACACCACGGTAGAAGACGTTCTGTGAGGTGCACCAAGTGACAGTCAATATCCAGAGCGTCAAAAATGGCTTCTGGCAGAATATTGTTGCGAACACCCTATATGTCTAAGAAAGCTTTGAGCTCCTTGATACAGAGAGACTGACAAATTTGTGGAGAGTAGGCAAGTAGGAAAGTTAAGCTGGTACGATTCCATCCGGACCCGGGGATTTAGAGGGTTTGATATCCAATTAAAAAATTAGCCCCAATATTAGAATATATTTATAACATAAATATCAACCTACATATCATTAATAGGCCAACAGAGAACGCGAGAGAATGAAAAGGACGTCGATGAGGACTAGCGTTTAGAGACTGTGTAGACAGTAAGTCTTTAGATACATCTGCAATCGGCTGATAAAAGGCCATAGGGACTGCTTGCCTACTGCCGTAAGCACGAAGCGTCAGCAAAAACTGAACAGGTGGGACCGGCCAGAAAAAATCCAGATACATGAGGCTGCGGTTGGCAGGATGGCTGTCTTGAATGTTCACCCTTGTCTGGGACTCTTCCCCTTTAAATTTAAAATTTTTGTCCACTTTCAGTATATTACTACCGTTATCATCAAAATTTGTGAATTTGTCTAAGCTCTGCAATGTTACATTTTAATAAGAGTTTCTCTTCCAAGTATTCTTGATCCACCTTATATCCCCCATTTTCCAATGTAAATCGCTTCAACAAACAACAAAGAAAAAACAGAAAATAATTAATTTAAAAACTTTGTTTAACATATTTTAGATTGAATTGTGTACACAGAACGAAATTAATTTTGAAATCCACGAAACGGGAAAGTCGTTCACAACAAAAGGAGTCCCATCACTTCCAGAGCCAACAGTACCTCCCCCACCACCGCCTACATCTACAAATTTTACAAAGAAGTATTTTAAGCCTGAGCCCATATATGAAGCAATAAATGCAAATAAGTTACCAAACACAAATCAAGTAACTGGTGGAAATGAAACTTCACCTAAATTTAAGATAACTAATGAAAACATTAAGAGTCCACCTACTCCCTCTTGCTCCATATTTGTTAAATATGAAATAGATGATGAACGGGAGCAAAGACGAAAACAAAGAGTGGAAAAAAAAATTCATGAACTTAACTACAATGATAATAGACATAAAGATGTTCACAACGACGATTCATTTTATAATATTCTTGAATTCGCGGAAAACTACTTTAATACGTACGAGCTTTCGAGTGATAGTAACCTTATTTCCACCCTGGCACGAAAAGGGAAAAATAATTCTGATTTAAAGGGAAAACACGAAATGACAATGTTTTCTAAAACTGACAAAATTCCAACATCCCATATTCACATGTATGATCCAGAAAATGTTTTACTGTCGTGTAATATGTTTCGAGTAAGTACATTCTTATATTTATCTTTCTGTTAAATTGTTATATATCTGACTTGTTGGTTAAACAATCAATTTCAAGTCTTTTACACTCTATCAAGTTTCCAAAAATCGATTTAGCGTCGCTTGTGACCGGTTGTGTTTATCTTGTGCTCTGTAATTTTTTGTCAATTTGTCATTAATATCTGTTATACTGGTGCCTTGCTTTGTGACTTAGTCCAACATAACCAGCCGTGCTTGTGTTTTAAATCGTCTGTTTATGTTTAATTGTCTATTTTATTGTAGAAATTTTAACAAAACCTAACTCTGTTTTTAGCCTGTGCAATTTGTTATTGTAACTTCTGTACGCTGTGGTGCATTTGTTTCAATAGCTTTTGTTGTTATTTTCTTTTATTTTCTTGTAATCTCTCTCCCGTTTCTTGTCGTCTAAACTGTTGTCTTGTATATTTTGATTGCGTTTCGCAAGCCACGCTCAGTCGACAGCCACTCCGTCGCGCTCTCTTGCTCTAGCAGTCTCTACGCGCTTTTATACTTTTGTGTTCTTGTGTGTCTACATTTTTATTGTTTGATCCCAGTGTCAAATCAAAGGAGGTATTTATAATTCTTTTGATTCTTTGGTTTTATAAATAACTTTTTTTCTTAAATTTAAATACTTAAAAATGGCTCTTTTTTGTTCCAAAAAAGATTGTCAGTTTGGATCGTCACCTAATGACGTTTTTATTTACTGCCGTCTCTGCAATACAGTCATACATCCAAAATGTACTGGACTTGTTGGCAGAGGAAAAGATTTTATGGACTTGTGCCTCATGCATTGAAATAGACCGTGATTTGGATGGCTATGTTGCGCTGACCAATGTTCGTTTTATGAAACTTTTTGATAAGCTTATGAGCGTAGTTTCTGATTTTAAAGAGTTTAAGGCGGACCTTGATAATAAAAAAAAAATGTCAGTAGGGTCACCTAAACGCAAAAACACCGCTCCTTCACTCCTTTAACACCTGAAACCACATCTGCAGATGTTTTGGTATTTGTATTAGAGGAATTTCCATCTCAAAACATCACAGTGGAGGAGTTTAAATTTCCATATGTTCGTAGGATATCTTCATTTCAAATATCTGCTCCTCCGGAAGTATTTAATGTACTTAATTCTAAAAGTCTTGGCTTAATGATGAATTGGTCATTAAAGAATTTGTTCCAAACAGACGGAGAACTAATAATAGGCCTTCCACGACAGTACCTGCGCCAAAAAACTGAGCAGTTTATTTTTGGCCTATCAAAATGACTCCTCTGCCTTTTCTGAAGACATTCTGGCCTTTACTGAGACTTGGCTGCAAACGGAGATATCAGACTCTGAAGTTATATCCAAAAATTTTAATACGTATAGAACTGATCGCTCTCCTCGTAGGGGGGTGGGGTGCTGGTTGCCGTTACCTCTTCTTTAACATCGGAGAGAATATACTTTCTTAATCCCAATGACATAGAATTCGTTGGTATTAAAGTTTCTTAAAAATCTTTTTATATTTATGTAACTTGTTCTTATATTCCACCTAGATCCGATTTAACAATTTATGAGCAACATTTGTCTGCAATAAAAACTGTTTTATCTCATCTTTCCGAAAGGGATCTTTTAATTGTTTTGGGTGATTTCAATCTCCCTTACATTTCTTGGTCCCTTTCCACTGACTCACTTGTCCCTACCCCTTTATCTGACCATGACTTCGTTGACGGTCTGTTAGAATTATCATTACAGCAAGTTAGCTTTATACGTAATTCACTAAACAGACAATTAAAACTTGTATTTGTTTTAGATCCGTCTGAAGTCACTGTATCTAGAATTGACCCACTAGTTGTGCCTGAAGACCAGTACCATCCCACATTAGAACTTACAATTTGTCTTCCCTGCGTTGATACCCTCTCTCCTTCACTTTCTCCATCTAAAAGTAGACGCTTTCGTAAATGTGACTTTAGTAAACTCAACAACTTCATTTCATAATATAACTGGACAAATTGGATATTGAAAGTGCTACGGAACTATTTTATAGTGTCCTAAACTCTTTTTTCTGTGAATGTGTTCCTGATAGTTTTCCATCTAAGTTAGACAGGCTACCTTGGTTTACCAATCAGTTGCAAAGAATTAGAAACCTAAAAACAAACTTCTATAAAAAGTCATTGCTATTCCACGTATTTGAACCGATGTAAACTTGAATTTTCAAAGAATCCGAGGCAGTTTTACAACTTTGTCAATGCCAAGAGAAAGTCTTCAGCATTGCCATCATCCGTACGATTAAACTCTATTGAGGCATCTACGGATCCCGAAATTGCAAATTTATTTGCTGAATTCTTCCAATCTACTTATAGTTCTGTTTCTTGGTCTAATTCTAGCTACCCTAATCACTTAAACAGGGCAAATTGTATTTTTTCTCCTGTAATCACCGAAAGTTCTCTCTTAAGTGATTTAGAAACTATAACGCCAACCTATTCTCCGGGGCCAGATGGACTCCCTGGGTGTGTTCTTAAGTTTTGTGCCCGAACTATTTGTAAACCCATTCTTAAACTTTTTCATTTTCATCATCTGTTTTTCCTACTATCTGGAAAGATTCTTTTATTATTCCACTCCACAAAAAGGGTGCGAAGGTTAATGTTCAGAACTATAGACGAATCTCCAAATTGTCTGCAATTCCTAAAACATTTGAACGCATTATTACCTCTCAGTTGCAACATTTGTGCTCCCCTCGCCGTGTCAACATGGTTTTGTTAAGCGTAGATCGACCACCACTAACCTGCTCGAATTGACATCTTTTGTACAAGATGGATTTAACAAAAACTGGCAGACGGACGTTATATATACAGATTTTAGTAAAGCCTTTGACTCTGTAAACCACTCTCTTCTTTTATTCAAATTAGATCAGCTCGGGTTTCCGAATAATCTGTTAACTTGGATTTCAAGTTATTTGAATGGTAGATCTCAGAGGGCTTAATTTAAAAACGCTGTTTCCAAGATGATCATCGTGACATCTGGAGTGCCTCAGGGCAGTCATTTAGGCCCTTTGCTGTTTACTCTGTTTATAAATGATCTTCCTTCTATCGTAAATCACTCTCGTGTGCTAATGTATGCTGATGATGTTAAGCTTTGTTTTTCATATAATAATATTGAATCTGGTTTCTGCTTGCAGTCAGACATTAATAGATTCCAGGAGTGGTGTCAGTACAACCCTTTGAATTTAAACTATCTTAAATGCAACGTTATGACTTTTTATAGGGGTACGCCAACGTTCATGCGTTACTCTTTTCAGAACATGTCCCTGGACCGAATATACTCAGTAAACGATTTAGGTGTTCTCCTAGATCCTAAACTTAAATTTGACTCCCACATATCCTCTACTGTAAATAAAGCTATGAGTGCTCTTGGGTTTATAAAGCGTTGATCTAAAGAATTTGATGATCCATACACTACCAAATTATTATATACCTCACTTGTCCGTCCTAATTTAGAATACTGTTCTTCCGTTTGGAGTCCTCAGTATCAAGTGCACATTGACCGTATAGAGTCCGTACAGACACAGTTTCTTCTTTTTGCCTTACGTGGTTTGAACTGGGATCAAAACGTCTTCTTACTCGAGTAGATTGCTATTGATTAATTTGCCTAGTCTAGTAAGCCGTAGAATTATGCTTGGTACTATTTTTATGAATAATCTTATCACAGGCGATATTGATTCTGTACATTTGGTAAGCCGCCTAACTTTCAATGTTCCTATTAGACTAATGCGAAATGAGCCAGTGACTCGTCCACTTTAAAAAAGCGTTTACCCTGCATTAACTCCAGTTTAGGTATAGGTACTGTTTAATGTAAACACCAATTTGTTATTTTACACTTACACTCTTATACAAAGTTTTCTCTATTCTTATATTAACCACGAAGTCTGTAATTCTGAAGCTTGTCAATACAAATTTTGTACACATGAAGGCAGCCGAAAATAAACCTAGAAGTAAATTGGTTGGACTCGAGCCTGGCACGCAGAAACATAATGAAACCAAAGACCGCGGAAACAGCTCGCACGTAGGACTGGAACGTCCTTGAGAGAAGGAAAGGGTGGGACGGTCATCTTCTTCTAACAGGACGGTGGCCCGGAGCGTCAAAGAAAACTGAGTTAGCGTCTGGCGGGACCACCAGGGACAGAGCCAATGCCAGGAGTCTGTGTCTGGCTGGATGTGTGCTTTGAAAGCTCAGTGCCTGTTCACATAACAGCGCAATGCTTAATCACTCTTACGAGTGTCCGCGAAAGTATTCGGAGCAGCAGAGGCCACCAAGCGCACGAGAGGCCACAGCATGAGACACAATATACTTTGTAAACCAGTGCCGTAAATCAACCCCTCATAACCCGAATTCTGAGTTGTAACACCCGATTTGAGTAAACTGTATATCATTTGTTTAATTTGACACATTTTTGGTGTCCGATGCGTTCAGTTGAAGTCTTAACACTAAGTCGCAGCACCAAAATATATTAAAACAAGGAAGAACGCTATCTTGACTATCAGATGCCTGTAACTCAGCTCAAGGGACCAAAGGGAAATTGAGATATGCAAGCAGCAAAGCGACATTGAAATGCGCCACCTACCCTTGATCTCAATATAGGGTAATGTGGGCGGTAGACAGATTTAGGCGTTATGGGCGTCGGAGTTGGCGTGGCAAATTTTTTTTTTTTGGATCAATGGATAGGTATCGATAGGTATCAGTTAACATTTTTTATCTAGCATGAACATTGTTTGCGCCACATGCTTGGGCGGTTTGTGGGCGTTTTTGGGAAAATCGATAGGTATTGATAAGAACAATACGTTTCATTCATTTTTATTCTAGCTTCAAAACTGTAGGAGCCACAATTTTGAGCGGTTTGTGGGCGTTAGAGTGGGCGTGACACCCTGCTGAAACAAACTTGCGCTGCGTACAAGGCTACGAAATCTAAATGTGAGATCTCAATTTTCTATCTTTGATAGTTTCCGAGATATCCGCGTTCATATTTCCGATTTTTTTTAAAGTTTGTGGGCGTAATTTTGGGTCAACTGATAGGTATTGATGAGAACAATACATTTCATTCATTTTTATTCTAGCATCAAAACTGTAGGAGCCACAGTTTTGGGCGGTTTGTGGGCGTTAGCACTCTGCTGAAACAAACTTGCGCTGCGCAGGAACCGCAGGAATCTGCATGCCTTGTCCCAGTATTGTAGCTCTTATAGTTTTCGAGATCTCAGCGTTCATACGGACAGACGGACATGGCTAGATCGACTCGGCTAGTGATCTTGATGAAGAATATATATACTTAACGCTTCCTTCTACCTGTTACATACTTTCCGACGAATCTAGTGTACCCTTTTACTCTACGAGTAACTGGTATAAAAAGGGAAAAGTTAGTATTTCATATACCAAAAATCCGAGCTTGAATTTTTCAAAGTTTTTCCCCAACTCGTCGCAGATGAAGTTTAACGGAACGAACTAATGACTCCCACTTCCCTCCACAA
Source organism: Drosophila suzukii (assembly GCF_043229965.1). Lineage (NCBI taxonomy): Eukaryota > Metazoa > Arthropoda > Insecta > Diptera > Drosophilidae > Drosophila > Drosophila suzukii. Next base: position 49,381,808 of record NC_092082.1, on the reverse strand, counting down.
TGTGGCGAATAAAACTTCACTTAATTCCATCATTTGATTGTGTTAGACTGCGTTGATACTCCAGCGAAAAGGAAAATTCCTGGATCTCATCTAATGCCCGTTTGGCACCAACAAAATTCGTCTCGTTATCGCTGAAGATCTGTGAGCATTTTCCTCTAAGGGACATGAAACGCCGAAGACATACCAGGAATGTGTCTGCGCTAAGATCGGTGGCCACGGTATTACAAGGCAAACAAAGAGGCAAAGAGGCTGCGCCCTAGCCTTTCTTTTAGTACAAATGGTCCAGAGTAATCACAGCCTGAGTGCTGGAAGGGTAAAGCTTCTGTTATACGGATGCCTGGTAGATCGACCCTGAATTGGTGCTCCGTGAGTCTACGTTAACTAAATATTTAATGCAGTTGTGAACCAGATTCCTTATTAGGTTACGCGCACCAAAGATCCAGTACTTTTGACGAGCAATAACAAAAAATGCAGAAACTTTTGGATGAAGATTTGTAGTATGCTCGGGTTCCAAAATCATTCTTGTGCTGCGGCTCGACTTCGGAAGCAGTATTGGGTGTTTTACATCAGCTGGTAATTGTGAGTTCTCCAGTCGTCCACCAACTCGAAGAAGGCCATACTGGCAGATAATCGGTGAGAGCTTCATCAACTGGGAGCGGCTTTTAAGTGGCTTGCTTTCCGTCAGTAGTTTGCGGTCTTCTATGAAACATCTCTGAGCCTCTTGCAGGCAAAAAATGCGAGCAGCCTGAATCTCCTCAAAGGAGAGCATCTTTCCATTTGCCAGCGTTACAGATTTAGTGGCCTTGGTCTTTTGGATCAAGCGTAAGGCGTAAGCACCAACGCGTACCAGTTTTGTCCAGGACGAGACGCGTTGAGTCAAAGCTTCGATTGGTGACAATGAGCAGCTTTCCTGTGCGGTTAATGCGGTGGTCTTGACTTTTTCTTTGCCATGGCTTTCTGTAAGGGACCAGCAGAACTTTTAACAGGTCAACTTCACCGCAAGCATTCCTATATCTTGCAGCCATTAAGGTCCCATTCAGCATAAGTCAAAGTAAAGAAGGTCCGAAGCAAGCATTCCTTGTGTGGCGCAGTCCGCCGGATTCTCCTTTGTGTCAACATGATGCCATGCGTTGCGCGGTAATTTCTTAGATTCTATTGGCTACAAATGTTTTAAGCTAAGATGGTGGATGTGAAAGCCAAGCCAAGACTATGGTTGAGTCACACCATGCATGTACTTCAATATCCTTGTGTTGTAGAGCAACCTTGACTGATAAGAACAGTCGGCTTAGTAGAGACTGCTGCTTCAGCGGAACAACTCCGGTTGAACCAGATACGGTGCCATCTGCGCGCACCACTCTGCTATAGATGACTGCGGAATATGCCTTGATGGAGGCATCTGAAAATACATGCAGCCGATGTTATTTTCATTGTTTTGGACAAACCGTGGCGGGCATAGATCTCGAAGGATGTGTAGGTCGTTACAGCATTTATTCCACCAGTCCGCAATTTTCGGAGGAAGCTCCGTGTTCAAGCCGAGATCGAGTAGTCACAATTCTTGGAACAGGATTTTAAACTGCACTACCACTGGCAACAGAATGCCCATCTGGTCAAAATTGCGTTCCACATCTGACAGCACTTGGCGTTTGATGTTGTCCGGATTTGTTATAAAGCTTACTTCTAATTTCCAATGAAAGCCAAGAACCTTTGCTGTAGAATTGGATCCTTTGCCCTGTACTTCGGTTCTAGCGAGATATCTGACAGCGACACGTGATGAATTGGAAACTCATTTACCAGGTTCCATGCCTGTTCATTTCATCAACTGGATCAACTTATTTTGATTGCGAATGAGTTCCTCCTCGGTAAATGCTCCCGTCATTACGTCGCCCACATAAAACTGCTCCTTAAAGATCTTTGCAGCGGTAGGAAACTCGTGCTGATGGTCGTGAGCTAACTGATCCAGAACCCCAAAAATGGTGCGCAGGATGTGCTCGATGGGAGTTATTTTATCTTCTCTCCAAACAATACGCTGATAGCCACAATGGTTGACAGCCCCCCAGATTTGTCGCTACATTTTGACAATATCTGCTGACAAGACGAACTTGAACATTCTTAAACGCATACAAATCGAGAAAAGGTTTCGTAGAATGCTGGGTCTAACGTGCAGAGCTTCGTCTAAGGACCGTCCATTCGTGTCCTTGAATGAACCGTCTAAAAAGAACCGTAATTTTAGGGTAATTACAGGATGATGTGGCAAGTAAAATGACTTTTGGCGATAGATTTTTGCATGGGGCCCAACTGAAAATAATCACGCATAAATTGCACGTACTGTGAATGCAGATTGGGGTCTTTCTTTAGGCGGCGATCTACACCCCTGAATCTTGTTAGTGCTCCCTGTAATGTATCCGAAAACTGTTCCTCGGAGTATTTAAACGAAAGATCGACGATGTAACGCGCCTTAGAGTCCTGAGAGTGCGCCTTCACAAAGTGCTGTTCAACTTCATCGTCCTCTGGATCCCCATGGAACTCCTGGTTGACATCCTCCAGCTCCCAAAAGCGCCGTAGCGATGCGTCAATGTCAATAGCCGTGTGCATTATTGTTGCAGATGAACAACCGGAAGTAACGATAGATGTTATAACACATACAAATATGGTCGAAATGACGTTGCCCTGGTTGTCGAACATCCTTTGACCGGTGAAAACGGTTTAAACGTTATCGCTGCCCAGGAGTATATCAACTTCCGAACCACTGTCTAAAAGCACCCGGCAGGTAGTGTGCGATCCTTTTGCGTTTCTAGCAAACACTAGAGCCGTTGGCAATGCACTTTTTTGAAGCCCTTGTGGCTGTGTTGCGGTTGATGATTCGGTTCACAAGGATTCAGCCGTGTGATCCATTTGTGCCCGTGCAATATGGCTGATGACCGTAGAATCTTCGGGAGCGCTTGGGATGTGCTTTCATCAACTCGTGAGTGTGTCGAAGTGACAGCGGCTTGCGAACCAAGAATATCTGCTTGTAGCAGAGAGTGGTGACGATTGTGGCAACACTTGCATGTGAATTTGGTTTGACACTTTTGCGACACATTCCCAGGCCTAAGTCAGTTGAATCACAGGAACATAGCCTAAACAAATGTGCGTCTCTGCTCGATTGACAATTCATCAAACTTTGAGCAGGCGTAGATCTTGTGGTCCAAGGAGTTACATATCACACAAGTGTTTGCTTTTATCGATACTAAAGCGTGTGACGATCGCTTTGCTTTGCCATATTGCGGATCGATGGCTGGATCGACGTACCCTTCCTCTTCGTCAAAAATGGCAATTTGGCCGCTAATGGACTCTAATTCTTTCATTACGATATTGAGCATTTCCAATGACACTTGTATTTCATCAAGGTCCAATTTTGATCCCGCACGTGGATCTTGAGACGCCGTTAGCAAACGCGTAGTACTTGCCTTGGCACGACTTCCAGCTGCCTTCATAAGTTTAAACAGATCCATGTTTATCAGTCACTAAATTTGGCTAGAAGGACCAAAGATATGGTGTAGAATAAAAACGTTTCCTTTTCGGATTTGAGTTGAGTGTATTTCCTTCACATTTTTTAGTGTCCTATGTCCACTTAGTCCTAAAAAATCTCTAAAGTGTGGCGCAGCACCAAAATATATTTAAAATGGGAAAAGTAAGTATTTCATATACCAAACGGAAAAAAAGATTCAAATTAAAATAACGGCTTCACTGCGTTCATCAACAATACCACTTTAAAATTATATTATTATAATGGTTAGCCATAGTTAACCGGTGAAGAAAACAAAATTATGGACCGAAAAACAAAGCAGAAGATCTTTTGAACCATTACTTCGTGTAGTAGAAAAATAACAAGTAGGAGGAAACTAATGAGCAAGATAAGGACTCCTGAGTTTGTAAGTGAGCAACTAAACAGAGTTGGTGAGTAAGTAAAGAACTAAAAAAACTGAGTGAACAAGTGAGCAGCTTAACAAGTAAGTAGCTGATGAAGTGAGTATTAAACATGTTAAGCTAGGGAAACCTCCTTTTTGGTTCACTCACTCATGAAGAATCTAATCTATTATATTCGGGCGAACACAGATATCCCAGGTTAAATCATTTCATCCGGCTTCGGGCGAGCCCAGACCGAAACCGAGTTCAACTTCAACTTCAAGATTCATCGAAATGTATGTAACAGGTAAAATGGAGCGTTTACGACCCTATAAAGTATATATATTTTTGATCTGTCCGTCCGTATGAACGCTGAGATCTCGGAAACTATAAGCATGCAGAATTTTGAGATTCTTGCCCTCTCTAACGCCCACAATCGCCCATAACGCTAAAACCCGTTTGGTATTCACTTTGATCATCAATGTCCAACTACATAATAAAAATAATTCGGAAGACTCATTTAAAACTCATAAGCAACACTAAAGCGTTCTTTCTTGTTTTCCTATTAAAAACATTGTTATTCAATAAAAAATTTTTTAATTGAAAGAAAGATGAAGATCATAATCATAAAAATCAAAAATAAGAGTGAATGATTTCAGTATAAATCATTTGTTTTCTTTGTTTAAAAAATAAAATAGTTCTTCGTTTTTGGACACTGGATAAAAATTAAATTGTATAACATATATGATTTTTGAATATATGAATAAAAGTTACCACGTAATCCTTATATTATAAATATTTAATTTAAAAAGTATGGGAGAGTGGGATAAGCATAGTAAAAAAAGTTTTGTTGGACATAGCAGCTATAAGTAAAGAATCATCGTCATTATATTACTTTAAAGTCAATTGCAAGAAATGTTGCAAAATGTCAAAAAAATTGTTAAGCTGTCCCAGTATCCCGATGTAATTGGTATATGGCTTAACAAAAAAAATATATTTTTTTGAATTTGAACGGACTCCGTTCTTTATATCTCAAATATAAATTTATTTGTGATGTAAATTTACTTCAGATGTAAATGGTGTATGGTTTTTAAATATATATATCTTCTTTTTTTAAATTTGATCGAACTCCGTTCTTTTAATCTCAAATGAAATGTACTTCTTTTTTTAAACTATTTCCCCCAATATAAAATTTCGGTTATAGCCTTTTAACGCGGAGGACCGCATTTATGACAGTTTAATGTTTTACATAATTGATTTACAGAATATTCCCTGAAAATTCGGCGGTGCGAATTTTTCTTTTTAGACTTCCCGGACCGCGGCTTTTACCGCTTGATTAAGAATAACTACATCTTGGGTCATCGAACTCTCGTTCCCAAGTGCAATCTCCACTGGCACCACAACTGCCACCATTATAACTGTATTAATACTTCAACAAAGTTCATATTATCAAATATTTCCTTCAAACATCTTTGCCTCGTATGGAGTGTTTTGAGTTGTTTCGAAATATCAACAAGAATAAAGATAAAAAAAAAACAAGGAAGCGTCGGAACAAAACACATCGAAAATCTCTTCTGAAATGTTAAAAAACAATGTTTTTCAAACGAAACCTAAGAAAACAAGGAAGAACGCTACAGTCAAGTACCTTGACTAGCAGATATCCTTTACCCAGCTAAAAGGACCAAAGGGATATGGAGATATGCAAGCAGCAAAACGAAATTGTAATGCGCCACCTATCCGCTATGGGAGTTAGAGTGGCCGTTACAAACTTTTTTTGGGTCAATCGATAGGTACTGACGAGACTAATATAATAAAAATTAAATAATTTTAAAACGGACATTTTTTTTGCCAATGCAATGCATTGCATGTGCGCATGTGTTGCATTGCGGCGCAATTTGAAACTCGAACAATCGAAATAAACCATTATCGGTATTGAAGTAACCATGGTTCTTGTCAAAGGATTATTATTAAGGATCTAATAAAATTTTTCGGCTCAGACAAATTGATAGTTGAATGATAACAAAATGTGAATTGGGCAAACATCACGTAAATACAACTGAATTTGAAAATCCATTTTTTTCACGAAAGATTTACAAAATTGTTACTAATTGAGAAAACGCTGCTGTATAATTAAAATAATTATGGCCCTGGCGCAGCCAACACCTCTAAACGAATTAGTCGACTACTCTCACACGAACAGTACCCAAATTATCATAGTTACAAAGTCGTAATCTTATCAGTAGAAGTGTAAACCACTATTCGAAGTTTAAGTGAAAGCTCGTATGAAAGAGCAATCATTTACATTTGGTTTTGTTTACACTTCATTTAAATTATTTAAGTTCATACATTTCATTTATAAATACAATAAGCTACTGCTCCAAAATTCTGGCCCCGTTTCTCGACTATTCTGATGCTAATTGGCATAAAATTGCGCGCTTAATGACGCCTCTAGATACCTCGCGACTTGTAAGCCACTGTTACGGCAGCAGATTCTCCTCGTGAACGAGAACCAGACACTTAATAGTAAAATCGGGGTCTTTAATGCTTCACTTGCTGCGCTGCTGCGGGCTGGCCAGCAAATCCTTGGATTAGCTATGCCAAAACTGCAGCTTGGGAGCGGACAACATTCGTCACCGTTTCAAGTATTCGTAGCGGATTCTAACGGCAGCGTTCAAAAAGGCTGGTCGATCAGAAGATGTCTTGGCGGAAGAGCCTCCCCTTAGTTGAGGTCATTGCCCGTTGTCGCGATCGGACGTGAATTGAGTTCCCTCGAACACACCTTAGCCGAATGCCGAATTTTTTCCATCAACTTGAGACCATACGTTGATAAGAAGATCCGTTTCGCACAACTTGAGTCATGAGATTAATTTTGTTTTATGGAACAAAGTGTGACTTAGTGGCATCATTTTGTTGAAAATAGCGCTATATTTCCTTACACGAGTACCAGACTATAAATACAGGGATGATAAAAATATAGGTACAGGGATCGCTTATTTATGCATTATGGCCACCTGGCTATACGTCGTGCCACACTACCGGGTCGATGGCTTCTCCGCAAACGACACCCGGCTAGTGCTAAAGAATCAAACGAATTCTTCAAGTTATAATGAAACACGTCATATTGAGGATTTCATTTCATCCAAAGTGTTTTTATGAAGACGGAAGTGTCGAATTAAAAAAACATTTCTGGCCATCTGGTGGCCAATCATCTATGCTGGCCTGGGGCCCATTTGGCCAGCTCAAAACCACCGTAACTTTTGTCACATCTCTATGTATGGCTACCAACAGGACATGATTTAGCATTGACCATCGAGATAACGGACGGCCAAAAACGGAGCTGGGGCTGACCTATAGTTGACAGTGAAAGGACGATAAATTTGGAGAACTTGGTTAGATTTTTTTCTCCGCAAAATAAGTTGGAAGTTCAGATCTTTTGCTCAAACGCTAACTCGCCATTACATCTTTAAGATGTCTGCCGTTAAATCATACTCTTTCAATCGAAATCTTGCCAGAGTAAAGAAAATCTTCCTCTGAATAGTTGCACACAATCCTTAAGTCTCATATAAGGAGATTGAGGTTGACGTATTGCTAGATGCGTCATACAAAACTCCCAGCTTTGTGGTCCCAGCACACATTGATGCGGAAGATAGTACACTGGTGTGCAGGAGAAGGGCTTGGAAGCATTGACATATGACCAAGGATTGGTACTCGTTCATAAATTTTTGATACATGTCATGTAACTCCAGGTTATTTTTAAACCCGTTACTTGTAGAGTATAAGGCAGAAGGAAGCGTTTCCGACCCCATAAAGGTTCTGGGACTGCGTAAGTTTGCTTTAGCAGGGTGCCACGCCCACACGCTTGAAGATCTTATAAATATAAGTATAAGTATATATGCAATTTGATTATCAATATCTATCTTCATGCCATAAATTGTTCGGATTGGACCATCTATTAAAAGGTTAAAGGCAAATTAAGAAATCGGCGCTAGGTGGTGCCGTTGCGGGGGGTGCAATTATGAACAGTCGCTTTGATGCATATAATTAACTCCTTAGCCGAGTATCGAGTATTTGATAGTCGATGGCATCGACTGTAGGGTTTTCTCTTGTCTTCTCCTCGAGAGAGCATGCATCCTCGTTCTCGCTCTGGGTAGCAGACATCGTTTCATTTCGTTTTAGTTTTTTGTTGAGCGCTTTACATTGAGGTGTTTGCGAGGCGCTATCTTACCGAATATCGCACAATGAGAGATACTAGTTACGCCCGTACAGAGAGTCTTATTAAAAGACCGATTGAAATAAAAAGCCAACGCCAGCGGTCTTTTCAGTAACTTGTTTTTGTTAGATTTTCTAGATCTTCTTAAAATTGAAAACACGAACAGCACAAAAAACCAAGCTTTCGCAAAATTTACAAACCAAGTGACAGAAAGGAACCAAGAAACTTCACATACACATACATACTCAAAGGATGTCGAGCAAAAGAGAATGGAAAATACTGCTCGTCGGCTGAGCGCGAGCCACAATTTTCTATGAACAATTCAATCGGTTGCTCTAGGAGTCTTTGCTTATAGTCTGAAAGAAAGGCACTTTTTTTGCGACCTATCGAGCCTGTCACCAGTTATTTGCGAGCTATGGATTTTGTACATGGAAAAGTCGGTTTTGAATGGCCCTTACTAAGACCCATAGTCTTGCCCTTCGTCTTAGTACCCTTCTCAGTCGCTGATGCTGGTATCGCAGATTCAACTGAACTGCACAACCGGACCATTTCGGTATGTTACTATAATGAAGTCGTTCATCAAAACGAGTCTGTTGCTTTTCTGTTTTCATCGTTAAGAGCCCATAAGCATGAAGCAGAAGGTTTGACTACCCTATTCGATGTGGACAAACTTTCAAAAATACTTATGAAGATTTTAAGCTCGGCATGTATCACTAATCTTAGGAAGATTTATTTTTGGCAATTGTGGTACATGTCGAAAACCACTACTGTTGGAGCGGGGGGTGGCTTGATCGCTGAAAATGTGTAGGATCCACGCAAAAATATATTTTTAAGCACTGGAGAACTGTGGGGTTGTGGCCGACGTGCGTGGGCTTTTATTAATACACTTGAAAATTAGAACTGCTTAAGCCCAGCTTAACCTAAGCGCTTCAGTACGGAGCGAAGACATAGGGGAGAGTTGGAGAGGGAGATCGGAGGGCAGTGCGATCGAGCGAGATGTAGACATCTGGAGAAAGCTGCCGAATGAAATTCTGTGTGGAATAGAAGCGGATATTGGTATAGGACGTTGCTTGGATACAACAATGTATGATGCCGACTTGTGCAATCCTGGAATTGATGACTGCGTGCAAAACAATTGGAGCACAACTGTTTCCTTTAGCTAAAAGCGTGGACATATACGCACGGAATGCAGCCTTTGAGTACTGGACAGATCTTAGTCGTGAACGAATTTATTCTTGAAAATTCTGCGACTTGTGTCTTTGGACTGGACGTGGAGGGAATTTGCTGAGTCAAAAAGGAATCAAGCTTGAGCAACCTAGGAGTTTCGTCTTTTTTTGGATTGATTGCTCCCATAATAAAAGCATGAGCTTTGGTAATTATGTAAAGCATATATAAGCCAGGATAGGTTCCCAAATCTCCATTTATTGCAGCAAAATTAAGGAGTAAGAAAGGATGTTAAGCAACCTTGAATGGTGAGTTGAAGTTCTTTTAAGGCTGCTCCAGACTCCTGTGCTATGGGTTGCACATTAAGAAAAGAGGAGGCTGTTCTCCTGCAGTCACTTGTTTTCGAAACGCTCAGTTTGATTATTCTAGGCTGAGCGAAAGTCATCATTGGTGACTACGGATTTCAAAACTATGGAATGAACTTCGCCACTTGTTCTTGAATTTATGTGAAACAATTTTTGGTGGAGACGCACTTTGAACGTTTATAGTGGCCTCAAATTGGACCAGGCAGTCAGCTGTGGCCATAAATTGGGCAAAGGCGGATATTTCTGATGAGGCCATGACGGAAAATAGCTTAGAAATGTAATCATATTGCCAATTGCTGGAAAGAGCGGACGTGATTTGCGCGATTTGCGGAAAAAACATCCAAATATAGTTATAAACAAATAACTTTCAGTACTGGAGTAGTCTATGAGAGGCGAAAAGACGTTAAATCAAAATATAAATAATATTTAATGTTTAAAATTTAGTGCTATGAATAAAAAGAATTGTAAAATTATTATAAATAAGAATAATACTTAGCTTGATGAGCTAATTTATTTATTTATTTATTTATATCGCCAATGGATAAATCCTTATCTGGCAACAATTAATTAACGTAAACCAATTATTGAATCAATTATATAAAATTCAGGTGTTCGTTAAACAGAAATTTGTCATCAAATAATACCCCCAAATCAATTACTTCATTCAAAACAGACAGATGGTGCTTATTGATGTGATAAGTGGATGGAATGGTTACAGGTCGTTTCGCATAACGATCGATGTGGCATTTGTTAAGGTTTGAAGGCAAACTATTCTTAAAGCAATATCAAATTCTTTACGGTACTAACAGTCCTATAAATCTTTAGTTCAACCGCATAAAGAAGGAAGTTATACAAATAATAACAAGTGAAGGGCCAAGAGAGCTACCCTGAGGAGGTCAAGATGTCGGTTTATAAGGATGGGATAATGCACCACCTACTTCAACATGATAACGTCGGTTATCTAAATACAATACTAACCATTTAAGAAAAGAGGAGTGAAAGCCAAGTTTGAAAAGATTAGCCTTTAGAGTAGAGTGACAAACCTTGTCAAAAGCTTTGGCAAAATCGGTATAAATCGTGCCCATCTGTGAATGATTCTCAAATGCATGTACACTGTGATTCGTAAAAATAGACAAGTTGGTCATCGTAGATCAACCAGGCATGAAGCCATTTTGATTAGGTTCAATATAACCCTCTATTAAGAAAGATAATTTTTTGAAAATTATTCTTTCGAACAATTTAGCGATGTTGCATGACTCTAGAAATTTTCCATCCAATTAGTAATCTACCTTGAGACAAAGAAGAAAAAAACATGATTTGCAGGGGTAGGTAAACACTGGCAATACAATTCTTAAGGAATAATGAAGAAATTCAGTCAAAGTCTAGCCTTGAGGAATCATCAAAATAACTAGTTGCTTCAGAAATGTCATCATACGACATATCCAGGCTTTCAATGTTACAATATTGCCGAAGAGTCCAAGGGGGGTTTGGAACTCACCCTATGAATACACTGGCTCACTTTTACTGATTGTGGCCAAAATTCATTACTGGAAACCGTTTGGTAATACTGCTCTGGTACTCCAAGTTTGAAATTGATGAATGTCAACGTATCCACGCCTTTTTTAGGTAAAGAATTTCAAATAATTAAGTTTTGCTTAATGCTCAACAAATATTTACTCTGATAAAAAAACGTAGTAAATCCAAATATTTCATATTCAACCCAAATATATTTCGCTTATAATACAGTTACACTTATATTAATTTTACAGAGATCTGTATACAACATACTTTTTAGCACTTACATCATACATGTGCTTTAGATGGCTTGAAAACTCTTTAATGTTTTTAAGAACTAATACATTTTTAATTATTCCGCATTCATATGCCTGCATATGGTTGCAGAATGTTTTAACTTCTATATCATTACAGGCTACATACACAGTTGTCAATTCATAAACGAAAGAAGTACTTTAAACAGTCTTAGAGTATTACCAATCTTAATAGCTAAACAATAATTAGTTTTGTAAGTTATCTGCCAAATAAATAGTAAGATAAATAAGAAAATTATAGATTTCATTTTAAAGAGATAAATCAAAATATTAAATTACCAATAGTGTCTGCTTTGGTTAAAAACTTGAATTTGAAAAAAAACAAAAAAAGAGCACAAAAAATAAATAAAAAGACAAAATCTGAATGTAGTCTGACTAAAATTATAAATTACCAATTCCAGAGCCCACGAACTAGAATATTTTGGCCATGCTTTCAAAAACTCAGCTCCATGGGATTTATTTCATTTTTCCATGACGAGATTCCAGTCTGAGATCTCCATCATTAATTTCGTATGTATATTTGGTATATAGTTTCCCAGTAGGGTTTTTTTTTGCCACTGCGAGGAATGAAATAGAAAACATGTATTATTTTTTATAAAAACTACTTTGTCGCATTCTTTCTTTTAAAAATGTATTTCTTTCTACGTTTTTTACTTACCGATGACATTGTCAGGAACGGTAAACGCACGCTGTGTGTGGGTAGATGTGTTGCAGCAAATATACATATGTATGTTCGTTAGGGCACGCTCAACTTTGTTGGCGACCAAGCAACACAAAGCACACATTCAGCACATGTTGAGCGCTCGATTGAGCAGCGGAAAAAGCACACATTCAGCACACGTTGAGCGCTCATTCAAGCAGCGAAAAAGCGCACATTCAGCACACGTTGAGCGCTTAGCAGCAAATACAATTTAAGTTGTAATTTTTATTTTTATTTGTTTATTTTAAAATTTGAGCTCGGGGGTTTCCGGTGTTATCGGGGTCGCTGTCACCTCCTTCTCAGCATCTGGTGCCGGCGTTGCCTTTTTTTTTTGGTACAACTCAAGTTTTTAACGCACCGCATTGCCTTCTGCAGCGCCTTTTCATGTATTTATTTTGCAGATGCGGAAAAAATACCTTTTTTCCAGGGAAAATTAGAGATGTTTGAGATTTTTATTTAAATAGCCATGTTTGTTTACTTACACAAAAATAAAAATTGTGCTTTAATGTTATTAATACAAAAAATCATAAGTTATAAAAACAAACATCTCCTATTTTTGGTCCCTAGGAACTTAGCACTCAATAAGATTTTCATATTTTTTCACAGATTCATTCATTTGTTTATTTATATGCATCGTTTGTTGTTTTTCACGTCAAAAATTAATATTTTTCACAGCTATTTTTCCGCCACGTATTTTTTTGGGAATCTTCTATTTTCCATTTTTTCAATATACTTTAACATGTTTTTACTCTCACTGATTAAATAAATATTGGTCTGCGACAGACTTACCTGGGAATAGTATAGGTATCACTTTTAAACCACTGGTTTATTTTATTTAACTACCTTAATTGCGTGCAATTCTAACTCCTTCACATAAGTAAACCCAAGTGAAAAAGACGAAAAAAGTCGCGTGCCTTCCAGAAAAACAACAAGCAACAACAACAACGGTTCCGCTATTCCGTTGTTGTTCTGTTTTTTAGGCATGTCCCGTTTGGTCTATGCATCTTGCACATAAAAGCAGGGTATTTATAGACATATCCGACAGAAACCTTTTAATTTAAATGGTTGTTTTATCATTTACGAACAAATGTCGCATTATTCAAAAGGCAAGGGTGCACAAAAGTCTATATATTTTAGTTGCTGGGCCTCCTTCCCATCACACGCACTTTTCCGTCTGAGACATGGCGAGAGAGGGAGAGCCCAAAATTACTTTTTGTGCGTTCTCTTTGCGGACCCGACTGAGAGCGCGTCGCTTTGCCGCCGTTGCGCTCAGCTCTGCCGGCGTCGCTGGCTTCTCTGCCGACGTCGCAGTCGGCTTCGTGATGATTGGGCGCTTAACAAAATTGTGGAACTGCAGGGTAATACAAGCTTTCCTTTAGTTAGATTTCTTTTTATCCACTACTTGCATATATGTATGCGTGTGACGACGCGCGCTAATTTGTCCGTTTCTACGAAAACGAAGTACAGGTGAATAATTTTTTTTTAACAAAACTTCGACACGTCCTACTTCTTTAGCTGCAATTATAAAATGGCAATCGTCTTGCTGTGTTGAAGAAGCGGAATAAATTGTACATACATATGAATGGCCGAGTACAGTTCCAAGAAAAAGACAAGCCGCGAGATATGTCCTTTTTGGCTTTGAATGTTGCCGCCCACATACACACTTATTTATTTTTATTATTATAAGAAACTTCACATCGATTTTTTGCTAGCGCGCTTAATTGTCCTTTTGGGCTTTGATAGTTGCTGCCCACACAATGAATTTTATATGTTTATGCCAACTTCACTTTTATAAATGCCCGACACGTCCAACTTCTTTGGCTGCAACTTTTCAATGGCACGTGTCGTTTAGTGCTGAAGAAGAAGAGTCATTGATCAAAGCAAACGCGAAAGAATGAATGTGTGTAGCATAGAACAAAAGAAAACCGCCAAAAATAATCTTAGCGCCTTCGTTTGTTTTCTGCCCAGTTACATTCCCATTTACATTCCTATTTACATATGTATGTCAATTTACTATAATGTATATCAATTTCTTTTTAAAAATGTACATATGTATGATGTTAGGTCTGAGTATACAGTTTATGAAATAAATCTTTTTGTAAAAGAAGTCAGATTAAAATTAAAATATTTATTTTAAATATTACCGCACTTAAAAACGGACAGGGCAGAAACTAATATTTAAATATGAAACATATTTAAAAGTGATAACAACAATTAAATACATTTCAATTAATAAATTTGTATGTAAATATAAAAGATATTTTCTTGAGGTGTTTATATTTGATATAAACATTAAAAAACTTGACACTTTCAATATTATTCTTACAAAAAATTTTATTTTAAATATCAAAAATTCTAAAATAAAATATTTTAAATACTCAAAATTATTATAAAACATTTTTAATTAAAATACGGATTTTTTTAATTCTGAAAATATTAACGATAAATATAATATTTTTATACCCGTTACTCGTAGAGTAAAAGGGTATACTAGATTCGTCAAAAGTATGTAACAGGCAGAAGGAAGCGTTTCCGACCCCATAAAGTATATATATTCTTGATCAGGATCACTAGCCGAGTCGATCTAGCCATGTCCGTCTGTCCGTCTGTTCGTCTGTCCGTCTGTCTGTCCGTCCGGATGAACGCTGAGATCTCGGAAACTATGGGAGCTAGGCTATTGAGATTTGGCGTGCAGATTCCTGAGCTTCTTACGCAGCGCAAGTTTGTTTCAGCACAGTGCCACGCCCACTCTAACGCCCACAAACCGCCCAAAACTGTGGCTCCTACAGTTTTGATACTAGAATAAAAATTTTAGCTGACATGTATTGTTCTCATCAATACCTATCGATTAATCCAAAAAAAAGTTTGCCACGCCCACTTTAACGCCTACAAACCGCGAAAACCTGTGACGCCCACAATTTTCATGCTAGATAAAAAATTTTAACTGAAATGTATTGGTCTCGTCAATACCTATCGATTGATCCAAAAAGAAATTTGCCACGCCCACTCTAACTCCCACAAACCGCGAAAACCTGTGACGCCCAAAATTGTTATGCTAGATAAAAAATTTTAACTGAAATGTATTGGTCTCGACAATACCTATCGATTGGTCCAAAAAAAAAATTTGCCACGCCCACTCTAACGCCCATAACGCTTAAATCTGTATACCGCCGGTAGGTGGTGCATTTTAATCTCGCTTTGCTGCTTGCATATCTCCATTTAGCTGAGTAACGGGTATCTGATAGTCGAGGTACTCGACTATAGCGTTCTTCCTTGTTTAAAATAAATATACCCAAATTTAAATTTAATATGCTCTTCTTTGACTTAAATATTTTTAATATTAAACTATGCAATTTAATATGTTTCGTATTTAATACAATGTTTTTTGTATTAAATTTAAATATGAAATAAGAAACTTTGCATTCAATAGGCGGATATTTAAATTTACTATTCCATTTTTTTATCAGTATGCTTTCTGAAAATTTGCTTACGTGCAGAAAACGTTTGCTTGGTAGAGCGACAAATAGAACACAAGGAGGAGCCAAACCAATAATATGCGTTTTCCTGTTGTTGTTGTTCTTGCGATTATTGTTACGCTTTTTTTCCACCACTTACGTTGATATAACGGGATCGTGGCCGGAATAAGGGTTAACTTTATCGGATGTAGATGCAACTGGCGCTGGGCTAAGAGGCGTATCCGCCCTTCGCTGATTGGTTTTTAAGCTTGCCATAGTAGACTCCGGGGCGGGTTTCAGAAATTTGGCATTTAATGTTGAAAAAAGACTTTTAGTTCACAAAGATCTTCCATAACTTCATCTGTTTTGGAATGCGCAACTGTTCTGCTCACAGCGCAACTGTCGCACTGCCTCGTAAGATTGGGCATGGTATTAAAAGTTTGATTGCATCTTCCGGCACATCAACGCAAGCGGTGTGGACATTGCGGCGACAAACAGAGGCACAACAAACCGCCTCAAAGCCGCGAAGCTGGGACGCTGTGACTTCAGCTTTGCACTCCGCGCACGAATTAGAAGCAAAAAAATACGTCTGGTCGACACGAGCGGTGATCAGAGAATATTAAAGATATAGAACCAATTGTAAGTACGAGAGCAAATGACTGGCGTGGATAGTTACATTCAAATTAAGCGAAAGCTTAACGCACAAAATAATATGGTCGGAAATAAACCAAAAATAAACGGCCCCAATAAAGGCGGTGAACAAGCAGGGGCATCTAATAACAACGGATTCGCCCTATTGTCGGATGTTAAAAATGTTCAATCCGAACCTGGACAAGCGGTCCAAAAAAAGTCAAAGCATATACTGATTTACATAAGGGAACATAACTAAAATGCCGTAGTAAATAAAGTTGCTGCGCTGGTCGGGAATGTCAATTTTTATGTTATTTCCCTCCTTAAAGGGACTACAATTAAGAAACAAAAAAAGAAGATCACTTCCGAGTCCTAACCCAATACCTGGTTGAGATTAAAAAGCCCAACTACATGTATCAGCTCAAGAGCAGGAAGGGCTTGCAAGTAGTGTTAAAGGGCATAGACCCCGTCGTATCCATCACTGAGATAGTAGAGGCTTTGAAAGAAAGCAATAAGCATATTAATGGTTCACGCCCAATCATTAGCGTATGCGGGTTCTGGGACAGTTGGCACAATCCAAATTAACTGATTTTAATTGGTTAAGGTTATAAAAATGTCACGGTCATGTCCATAAAGAGTATACATAATTGCCCCCACCCCCACTCACCCATGTGACAATACTGATCACGTAACCTTTTCCACATTATGAATAACAGCAGGTGTTGCTCTGTATGTGAAGAAGGTCGCACACCTAAAGTATCCAAATATTGTTATCTTAGAGGAACATGTCAGATCATGTTGGGGAAAGATGTGATCACGTACCCTTTTGCCTCAATATCACAGGTGTTGCTATGTACGTGAGAAAGGTCGCACACCCAAAATATCTAAAGATGGTTATCTTAGAGGAACATGTCCGATAATGTTGGGGAAAGATTTTTCCCATGATTGTAAAACTAATTTAGTAATCAAAATAGCACCAATAAAATAACGTTTACATTTTAAATTGTCTAAGTATCTCTCCGTTCCACAAATGGATCGGGAAAGCGCACGCTCATTGATAAGATCATGGACCTCACGCCCACGATCTCACGGCTGACTGCTAGCTCTAACACGTCCCATAATAGGCGTTAAAATCACGACCGCGAAACAACTCGCAAGTCGCCGGCATATCTCAGTCAAGGACAAATCTTCCATTCTCTGTACCTGTAGTTTTTGTTGAAGAAATTACCCTGAAAACTGAAAAAATTCACTGTTTTTCATTTTTAGCTACTTTTAAAGGCATTTCTATGATTAATTATTTCGCAAGGAAAACATATGATTTGTTTAAACTTTTTCTACCAAATCTCTTTATTGCAATCTAATAAGAAGATAAAAACCCAAAGAAGGCAAAAAAAATTTCAATTAACTGTTAAAAAGCAACATGGAAAAATCGTACGTTCGCTACCGACCGGTACTTAATTCAATAAAAAAAACAAATGGAGATATTTCTTTGGGAAGAGACTCGAACGAAAGCTACATGAATCCATTTTAAAAGTAAAGTTATTGCTTTAGAATATTCCCTCCCAATTCGCAGATATTTGCGTTTTACTAAAGTAAGCCATAGTCGACTTCCATTTTGTGTACGTTCGCGACCGCATGTTTTTTGCCAATATTATAAAAACGATAGCTCAATAAATTCCATCATTACCACTAAGCAAAGAACTATCAAAATGCTATCGAATAGCAAAAAAAAAATTCAGAAAATATTATTTTTCAATTTTTTATTTGCGCTAAGTCCGTACGAACGTACGTTCGCGACCCCTGGAAATGCCCATATATATTTTAAAATATATATAATTAAATCCTTGCACCATAAGTTAAGTTTACATATAAAAACAAGGAAGAACGCTATAGTCGAGTACCCCGACTATCAGATACCCGTTACTCAGCTAAAGGGACGAAATGGAAATGGAGATATGCAAGCAGCAAAGCGAGATTAAAATACGCCACCTACCGGCGGTGGACAGATTTAAGCGTTATGGGCGTTAGAGTGGGCGTGGCAAATATATTGGTTAAATCGATAGGTATTGACGAGACTAATACATTTCAGTTAAAATTTTTTATCTAGCATGAAAATTGTGGGCGTCACAGGTTTGAGCGGTTTGTGGGCATTAATGTGGGCATTGCAAACTTTTTTTTGGGTCAATCGATAGGTATTGACGAGACCAATACATTTCAGTTAAAATTTTTATTCTAGCATCAAAACAGTAGGAGCCACAGTTTTGGGCGGTTTGTGGGCGTTCGAGTGGGCGTGGCAAACTTTTTTGGGTCAATCGATAGGTATTGACGAGAACAATACATTTCAGTTAAAACTTTTATTCTAGCATCAAAACTGTAGGAGCCATTAGCATGACTAGACGAATCGATCTAGCCATGTCCGTCTGTCCGTCCGTTTCTATGCAAACTAGTCTCTCAGTTTTAAAGCTAACGGGCTGAAACTTTCCCAAAAGTCTTATATATTTTGCAGGTAGTATATAAGTCGGAACCAACCGGATCGGACAACTATATCTTATAGCTCCCATAGGAATAATCGGAAAAAAAATGTAAAAAAATTATATCTTTGGTGTTTTTTAACATATTTCCTCCTTTCCTTTGAAATATCATTTTGTAATTAGTTTTTAATTTCGAATTAAATTTTATCAAAATCGAAAGACTATATAATATAGCTGCCATAGGAACGATCGTAAAATTGGTGGGAAAATAATATGAAACAAATTATAGCTTCGGTGTTTTTTAACATATAACCTCTTACGCTTGGAAAAACCATTTTTTTTTAAATTAGTTCTGAGCTTCGTATTTAATTTTATCAAAATCGGGCGAACATATCATACAGCTGCCGTAGGAACGATCGAAAAATTGGTGGGAAAATGAAATGAAAACAAGGAAGAACGCTATAGTGTAGTACCTACAGATACCCGTTACTCAGCTAAATGGAGATATGCAAGCATCAAAGCGAGATTAAAATGCGCCACCTACCGGCGGTATACAGACTTAAGCGTTATAGGCGTTAGAGTGGGCGTGGCAAATTTTTTATTGACCAACCGATAGGTATTGTCGAGACCAATACATTTCAGTTAAAAGTTTTTATCTAGCATAAAAATTGTGGGCGTCACAGGTTTTCGCGGTTTGTGGGCGTTAAAGTGGGCGTGGCAAATTTTTTCTTGGATCAATCGATAGGTATTGACGAGACCAATATATTTCAATTAAAATTTTTATTCTAGCATAAAAACTGTAGGAGCCACAGTTTTGGGCGGTTTGTGGGCGTTAGAGTGGGCGTGGCACTCTACTGAAACAAACTTGCGCTGCGCAGGAATCTCAGGAATCTGCGTGCCTAATCCCAGTATTGTAACTCTCATAGTTTCCAAGATCTCAGCGTTCATACGGACAGACGGACAGACGGACATGGCTAGATCGACTCGGCTAGTGATTCTGATCAAGAATATATATACTTTATGGGGTCGGAAACGCTTCCTTCTGCCTGTTACATACTTTCCGACGAATCTAGTATACCCTTTTACTCTACGAGTAACGGGTATAAAAATTATAGCTTCGGTGTTTTTTTGACATATTATCTTATACTATGAGGAAGATCATTTCATCTATTTTTAAATTTAATAATTATAGCTGCAAGGGTATAAAAACTACGGCTTGCCAAAGCTAACTTCCTTTCTTGTTTATATATTAGATGGATAGGTTTTTAGTATCAATATTAACCAGTTTTAATATTATTTGTTTGCCCCTTTTATTACAATGAATATTTAATCCCCTTTAAATTTGCATGAATTTTTAGTTTTCAATATATTTTGGGTCTAGTACAAACATATTTGAGGACTTAGCAATAGCTTGCCGATCACTCTGAACTCAGACCACTCATGTAGGTATATAACAGCGCCAGGGAGTCTCCTTCCGTTTCTTCTCCTGTCCTCGATAAATGTCTCCCAGTAAAGTGGTAAACACCAAATTGCCCACATCGGCATCCTGGCCAGCCTCTTTAAGTGTGTGTGTAGCCCAGCCACAAAAAAAGCATCTTACGATGTCGAGGAAGTAAATAAATTAAAATTACACAAGCATCAAGTAAATACAATTGAATTTGAGATAACACCCATTGTCAAAATCAAATAACCAAAAAATATCTTAAATACCATATTAAATTTCATAAATACACCAAAAATACAAAAGCACAGTCGTACTTCTTTTTCGAAGACTTTTCGATGCCACGTTTGATATGAGAAACATATCAAATTTATATCAATGTAATACGGATTCATATCAACCTTAGTAATTTATATGATTTTGAATCATATTGGTATGAATTCGTACTAATTTTATATGAAACAAGAAAGGAAGAAACTTCGGCAGGCCGAAGTTTCCATACCCTTGCAGGTCGTTCCCATACACCCAGAAAATTTGAAAACTGAAAAAACCGACATCGGTTCTTCTCAGTTTTAGTACTGTGTCTTCTCACATTTTTCTTTCGGTTTCATGACAAAAGCGATGTCGATTTTAGTATTTCGAACTAAAATCAATCTCGCGTTTGCTGTTGTGGACGAGGGATGTGAGGGGAAGACGTAGAAAAAGTGAGAGTGAGAGGAGAGAGAGACCGAACTCCTCTCTTGAAAGTACCATAAAGTTATCGAAATAAGCGGCGTCTATATCGCTGCAAATTCACTTCGTTGTATATGTGTGTTTAATGAGTGACAACGAAGACGACCAAAAATTGGAGGACCTGCTCCAGGAACTCAGCCTTATAAAAGCTCTTCCATATTTTCAGAGCTAGTAAAATGATATTTTTACAACTTGTGTTAGTTTATCTTGGATTTTTATTCGAGCACGTTTGCTGAAGAAAACTAAATCGGTAATGTGTTAAATGTTTTTCATACATACATATATACACAATCATAAACGTAACGTAACGGTAACTAATAACTTCTAGCTTCTAAGCTAATGTGTGAAATAATTAAGTAAATCGGATGCTATTAAAAAACACAGATGTTCATAGAAAACATATGTTATGTTGTATGCTAGCATACCTATGCAAATTAAGTTTATCATTAGAGAATTAATAAAAAAGTTTATTTTTATTTTTATAATCACTTATTCACTAATATAATTATTCAATTGGTCGAACTTATTTTATTCACAGCTCTTTTACTTTCCCTCGATTTATTTAACTGCTCGATTCGGATCTGTAGGGTACAATGTACGCACGCACGAATAAGGGTTAAGGTTTTGGCTGTAAGTTGTTCCTCGCGCGCATGTATAAAACGTAAATAGCAGAAAAATTCAAGAATTTACTGGTCCGCCTCTCTTTACTGTACGTCTGCCAACTTGCACGCAAGATCTGCGCCGCGGCGACTGAACATCTGACGAAAATCAGTGTGAGCGACAAGACGACGGAAAATATCACGCCATAACGCCGTTATTTTCCGTCTCTGCGCTCCCTACTTAGCTTCCTGAAAGCGAAGTCAGCCACTTAGGCCAACTTCTGTGCACAGCTCGAACCCTTGAGTTTCTTTCGCTAAGACCAGCAGAAGTGCGCCAAAACCCACAATCAAGATATAATTCGAAACAAGTCTACGTGTAAATTGACCGACAAACGGTACCAGAGTGCGACAAGGTGCAACCTGTACAGTATTAGCTAAAGTGAATAGTGCGAAACCATAGTCTGAAGTGAATATCAGTATTAGTTTTTCTCGAGGACCGGTCACATAATATCGGAAGTGTTTTTGTTTCAGAACCCACCTCCCAGCAATCGATCTCTTAACAGGCGCTAAGTCCCTGCCACACAGTGTATGCTGGCGCTAATATCGTCCAACGATTGCAGAGCTGGGGGTGGCTCTTAGGACCCTGTTCGGTTTCCGGAAATTTTCTGCCAAGCGTATTCATAACCAGTCAGAAGAGAATTTTCTTTGACTTGACCATGGAGGTCTGATTAGCCATTTAGCGCCCGCATCTCGGCTTACGTATCGGCAGCGGAGGCGCCTTCATGAACAATTAAGCACCGTAGACCTAGTCAACACCTACACGTCAGCAACTATTTGTGTAGTCGGGTATACCCCGCTACCTCAACACCACTAGGGCATGAGGCCTAAGTAACAGGAGACGTCGGCCGCACGGCGTTGCCAGATGCTATTCGGCTGCTGTATGCTCAGCGGCGGTAACTTTGCGTAGTTTTTAGTTTTCCTTTTTCTATTCGCTGTATTTGAGTACTTTTTGCATAAATGTACTTGTACGAAACTTCTAACGATAGTTTTAAAAACGTCCATTAGGTAAAAAGCTTCCTATGTAAACAGGAAGTGCATCGAAGTTAATGTTGTAAACATCACACATATACATATATATCATGTTCTAATCTACCCTAAAGGAATCAACGATAGCATCATTGGTCCCAACGCTTCGATGGATTTTCCTAAAAAGTACCGATTGTGAGTAAACCCTTAATGAATATTGTATGAATATGTTTGAGCCTTAATTAAACCACTTCAAAGTCTCCTTAACCCTTGATCGATTGGAGATCTGTTCCTCTTGGCGTAACTAAGCAGTGGGTACAGCCGATTACACCAATTTAGGTACGTCTTAACATTTTCAGATAGTGCACTTATTTACTTGTTTTATGTTGTGGTATAGCTGAAGTAGAAAGAACCCACGCCAGTCCGACGAGCATAGCGCAGAGCATCGCTAGAAGTGCACGACCTCTACGACCAGCATACCGAGTGGCGACTTGAGAACCGGTAGGATTTAAAAACAGAAATGGCGCCCAACGTGGGGCCCGATCGTTCAGATCGGCAGATTTATAGTCAGAAATTCCCGCGAAATCGCTCTTTAACACCATCCAGTAATTTTCAGTTTTTTTTTGTAGAACACAATTTCTTAAAGTAACGTCCAGTGCTGAAAAGCCAATTTGTCCTGTGGAAAAGCGTAAAGAGGTCCCTCTTAAGCAGTGGAACGACCCAGGATAAAGCAATTCCCGTGAAGGAATACGTCATTTAAGAAAAATCCAAGTGTAGGTTTCAAATATTGCAGGGTAGTGTTAGATCATCTGCTGGAACTTTAGTACAGTCGAGTATATCACGGACTGACTAACCGGAATGAGCTACACAGCAGCTGAGATATTTAAGCTTTCAATAGTAATTCATCCGCGAATCGATGGGCACGGAAAATGCAATGCACCTGAGTAGGTATGGGTTGACCGGCCGTCGAAATGCAGGGAGTCCATAGTCATATAAACTCAGTCATAGGAATAGCAGAATGAGCTACACAGCAGCTGAGATATGTAAGCTTTCAATAGTAATTCCTCCGCGAATCGATGGGCACGGAAAATGCAATCACCTGAGTAGGTATGTGTTGACCGGCCGTCGAAATCCAGGGAGTCCATAGTCATATACACTCAGTCATAGGAATAGCAGAACCAATCGAATCAATGAAATAATATGCCTCATAAGCAGAATGTTGTAGTGTTGACGATCCAAAATATTTATATTATTAACAAAACAAAAGACAAATTAAAAAACAATGGTAGTAAATCATAGTAGTGAAGATTTAGAAGCTGCTCTTAGTGGAAAATCTACTTGCAATATATGTAACGAGCCGTTGAATGCAGTAGGCATTCGAACAGTAGCACAAATTCCACAATCGTTGCATTATAGAACATCTTCAGGAAGCTAATTCATGCCCAATTTGTAAGACCCAGTGCGAATTACAACCGCCATCTTCTCCGACTAACAATTTGCAAGAAGAAATCTCGGCCGCAGTGCAAATTCGTAACGCTGACGGCTTCGCTAGGCCCGCAGGCACTAGGACTAGAAGGGGTCGCGGAAACGGTCAGCAAAGGGGGATGATTAGTAGATCCAAAAGGCTAGAGATCCCAAACCAACCAGCACTAAATCTGACGAATAGTACCACGTCGCATTTGAATACATCGAGTCAACGAGAAGAAAGTACTAGTGTAGTACACTGTGAAATGCAAATTTGCCAGCGTCAGTTAAAGCAGGAATTGACATCAGCTATTCAGACTCAATTAGCAACAATGCAGCTAGGAAGCAATACAAGATCGAATGCAGAGACTAGACCCATAGAGAACCCATAGATTTATTAGCACCGGCGAGTAGATCACCGTCTAGTTCGTATGGGGCTACAGGGAACGATAACCGTTAGCAAGCCAGTGGCGTAAGCAATAGGTCACACGTATCAGTCCATCAGGGCAAAGTACCGACTATTATCCAGAGCTGGCGGATCAAATTCGCTCGAGACGGGCTTCCGACCGAAGAATTCCTCTATCGCATCAGGGCATAAGCGCAGCAGAATCTAAATGCTGATCAAAATATTTTGTGCGATCATTTACACCTATTCTTTGGAGGAAAGGCCACTGGATGGTATTGGAAGTTTCATAAGGCAAACCCCAACTTCACTTGGTCAAATTTTTGCGAAGAGTTTCGTAAGAAATTCGAAGATATTGATACAGACATGGGTGTTTGGGAGTCCATAGCAGAAGGCAAGGCGACAAGGAACCGTTTGAAGAATTCCAGTTCCATGTCGAAAGACTCGTAGCCCGACTACGGAACCCTATTACAGAGGAATCCTTGTTACGCTTGCTAATAAGGCACTCCAAGACCTCACTCAAATTTGAATTTATGCACTTAGGAACTAATACTCCTGCTCGGTTGCTAGAAGAGTTACGAACGCATGAACAATTTTGTAAAGAAATCAAGTTGCAGCCCCTAAAAAGTAGTTTTGTCACTAGACCATTCGTATCTCAGCTAGATGGAGAGGGAGAAGAGATGCAACCGAACAAAGTTGAAACAATGCAGCGAAAACCACTTAAATGCTGGAATTGTGATAGTCTAGGTCACCAGTACGATGAGTGCCTTGAGAATCAGCGGCGCATCTTTTGCTATGGATGCGGTGCCAAGAACGTGTTTAAGCCGAAATGTAAGACTTGTAAACCATCGGAAAACCGACAGAAGGATGCGCTACGCAGACTGAATCGGTTTCCAACAGCCGATCAAAAAGCACTACCGAGCATATGCCATATCAGGAGAGGCTAGCTCGGAACACAGAAACGCGGAATAGGATATTGGGGGCGTAAATAGTTTTGAGCACGACGATAGAACTCGAAGATCGACGAGACGAGCGAAAAGCTTTTGGAAAGGAGTTCGCGACAACCGCAGAAGACTTATTTCAGCCATTTTCCTCAACAACGATAGTCGATTATACACCGATATTGAGATAGATAACCATTCTTACATCGCGTTATTACGCCGCGAAAACATTTAACGATCACCCTCAAAGGCGCAACTGTTCAGGGTACATCAGAACCGCGACTAACTCAGAGTGTTCTGTTACAGGACGACGCATTGTAAACATCAAGTACCGGGGACGGGCAAACGCAGTAGAGTTTTTTTATCAATCCTTAAACCCTTAATGAGTATTGTATCAATATGTTTGAGCCTTAATTATTGTCGATGCGTATCCAGCGATAGCTAAATCCTCTGGCGTAAATAAATATATAAGGATTTACCTAGTTAACTTAAATTACGTACCGCTTTGAATTGGCAATGATTTGATATATATATGTATGTGTTTGATTAGATATATAAATCTTGGAGTATAGTCAATAAGTAAACGGCACCAGCCTGTGCTTAGAATATCTAAAATGACCTTTGAATGGTATATTAGAGCGTACCGCGCGTAAACTAATGAAATAAATGAAAACTATGAAATCTTTGTATAAAGCCACGAAATGATCATTGTACGCCGGGGGGTAACGGGGTACGTCGGCGCTGGTAGAATGGCGTGGCTGCTGCGCTGGGCTTCGGCGGTTTGCTGCTGGTGCGGTTTGCTGCTGGTGCGGCGGAAAGCGTCTAAGCTGTAGGGGAGAAAGCACTCGTAACGCGTATTGCCCCTTGATCGAAAAGAAGTACTCGAAAAAAAGTAAACTTGTAAAATAGGCGGGGATATGTATGACTTTCAAAATTTAACTACCGTCAGTTTCCCGCCGTTGCCTCCCACGCCATTCTACCAGCGCCGACGTACCCCGCTACCCCCCGGCGTACATTTTGGTCCAGTCGAAGCCGGATTTCAAAATCTATGGATTTTCCTCTCCTGGAGTTTTCTTTGATTTTGTCCCAGCAGGCTTGAACCGCTCCAGATAAGTTCCACTTACTATAATTGGCGGTCATACAGCCAGTTTTTCGAACCCTATTTCGACTAACTTTCTTTATGATATATTGTCTTAATCCAAAAGTGATTAATCCGACGCAACGGCATTTAATATATGTATTTCAATTCCGGTACTTGTGCCCGACAATATTCCAGTTTCCTTTTCCCACAATTGTACACTTGAAACAATTCCAGTAGATATTTCAGTGCTACTATTCAACTAAAATATTTCTCAAATATATTTTCAATTCCAATTGTGTGTAAAATATAACTCAGCCACAGTAAAAAATTCCCGATCATAAAATTTATCCTTGAGATTTGCACACTTTATTTTTTACTGGTTTCAAGCTGCGTGTGTATGTTCACATAAATATTCTAATACAGTCCACTCTAACTACTCTTTCTAATACAGTCCGCTCCAACTACTTTTATCGACATACAAATACGGCTTAATTATTTCTAAAAGTAAAAACAAAGTTAAAATATCCACAAATGTACTCCAGAAATTTGTCTGCAATTTAGTTGTGCAGGTGACAATTCCCGCAACGTTATTCCGCTATGCGCACCCCACATATGTACAGTGTACATACATACGTATATCGATATTTTCGCCAGTGCACAGTGGGTCAAGAGCTCACAATAAGTGTTCCTTCCAAACATTCAATATTAAAGTCCGTAATTCTTTACATAAGTCCGACCATCCGATATAATAAATATTTATTGACTCGCATATCCGACAGTGTGACCGTATATATTTACAATCTTGATTGGTTCCTAAATTCCAATTTGATTCCAATCCGTTTCCTTACTTCTGAATTAAAATTCTAAATTATTTGACGTCATGGCAATATCAGTAAACTCTGCTTTAACCCGATTTATGGCCACAGCTGACTGTCTGGTTCACTTTGAGGCCACTGTGAACGCTCCAGGTGCTCCTACCCCAAAGTTATCCGCCTGTAAAATCCGCGATCACCTCAATTCCTTGTGGCAAACGGTAAAGGCAACATACGACATATGCTCCGACTGCATTACAGCTGCAGGCGAGAGCGCCGCAGACACAAAATCCATACTAAAGTCCAAGTATTACCAAACGTTCTCCACTTACGAAATATTTGCTGCGCAGCTGATGGAACAAATCCAAAAAGGCTCCTCCCAAATACCTCAAGCTCCAGTAACTCCGTCCCAAAATTCCACTTCTTATGGCTGTCGGCTCCCTCCTATTGACACAGAGGTTTTCTCTGGCGATTATCTTCGCTGGCCGACTTTCCGGGACCATTTCACGGCAATATACTTAGACAATCTGAGTCTAACGCCCGTTGAAAAACTATTCCACTTAAATTCAAAAACAAGTGGCGAAGCTCATTCCATAGTTTCAAGGTCCCCACTCACCAATGATGGCTTTCGCTCAGCCTGGAATAACCTAACTGAGCGTTTCGAAAATAAGCGATTGCAGGTGAAAAGTCACCTGAAAACACTTTTCAATGTGCAATCCATAGCACAGGAGTCGGGAGCAGCCTTAAAGGAACTTCAACGCACTTTTCAAGGTTGCTTAACTTCCTAAAAATTTTCCGGCGTTAATATTGAGAATTGGGACCCTATCCTGGTTTATATGTGTTCGACAAAACTACCAAAGTTCACTCTCTCATTATGGGAGCAATTCATCCAAAGCTTGATTCATATTTGACAGAGCGCCATCTAACTCTTGAGGCCGTCGATAGCTTCCGATCTGCCAATTTCCACCATGTTCAGTCCAAAGACACAAATCGAGTGGCAGAATTTCCAAAAATAAATTCCTTCATAAATTCCTACCCAAAGGCTGCGATCTGTGTTCGAAGAAGAACCGCCCCCCGCGTATATGTCCACGCTTCCTACAAATGACGGTAGACGAAGAATGTTCACGTCAAAAGGGCGTTTAATTTCAGGAGGCAGTGTCGAGCGGCAGTTTTATCCAGATGTCTACATCTCGCGCGCTCGCACTGCCGTCCGCTCTCCATCTCTCCCTTAAGTCTCCGCTCTGCTCTGAAGCGCTAAGCTAAGTTAGGCTTAAGCAGTTCTTATTTCAAAGTGATCCAATAAACATCTACGCACGTCGCGTAAAAACCCCAAAGTACTCCCGTGTGTTTTGGGTACTATTCGATCTTGGGGCTTCACATATTTTCATCGATCAAGCCACCCCGCCCCAACAATCGTGTAAATTCTTTTTTTGAATGGATCGTCACCGGAACTACGTAAAGTTTGAGGGGTATTAAACAATAATCTGATGTCAGATAAGGGGTTATCTAATAGATGTCAAGGTTACCGTGGAAGGGTGGGTGTTGAGAGCGAAACTGAATTGGTTTTACAGCAGCCCACACTACCAAATTGAAGGCACAGACGCATAGCGGTAAACTACGTTTTTGAAATAAACTTTATTTAAATTTTAGCTTCAGAATCAATGTGTATTACATTTGGCGTTGCGGAACACGCTTAAAAACTTTGTCTTTTTCCTTCTCTTCTCTCGCTTCCGGCGGTTCTAGGGATGGTTCTTAAAAAGATAAATGAGGTCGATATTTCTTATATCGGTACCTCGAGAATTATCGAGTGCTTAAACATAACATAAGAAATTAAAAGTTAAATTTAAATTATGGCGGCAACATTCCCCCCTCCTGTAATTGATCCTAGGGGGTCAGTTACCATCTTCTAAGCCGACATCTAAGAACGCAATCTTGGTGGCTGGTCGATCGAGGACCCCATGCTGCATTTTAATAGTGGCTCGACGAACTTGTCCGTCCTTGGCGGGGATAGTGGTGGTCACGCGACCCTTAAGCCATAAATTTCAAGGCTAGTTTTCGTCGACGATAATGACTACGCTTCCGACTGATATAGGGGGACATCTTTCGAACCATTTTGTCCTTCTAGTAAGTACCGGTGTAAACTCCTTCACCCAGCGTTGCCAAAAGCGATCTCCAAAAAGTTTTACCTCGTTCCAACGACGTCTTAAATTCATCTTCTCTTCCTTGATTAGTTTGTACCCATTCGATGAACCCATTAGCAGGTGGTTTGGAGTCAGGGCGGAGTCCAGGCTGACGAAAGTTAACGGACGTGAAATTATGATGAACTGTGCTTCCATTAGAGCACACCTCAGGCTTTCGTCGTTGAATGAGTAATTCGGACAGATGCTTTCTAGGACTGTTTTGGTTGTGCGGACTAATCTTTCCCAAGCACCGCCCATGTAAGGGGCTCCTGGAGGGTTAAATTGCCATTTAATGCCGTCGAACTTGATTGCAATTTTATCGAAGTCGATCTTGATCAGCTCCTCTCGTAATGCCTTCTCCGTGGCCTTGAAATTAGTGCCATTATCGGAATAAATTTCTCTTGGTGTCCCACGAAGTGCCATGAAATTCGTGAAACACTTCAAACAGGAGCTTGTATCGAGGCTGTGAGCGATTGCGAAGTGGACTGCACGCAGGGTTAAGCAGGTAAACAACGAAACCCATCTCTTTTCTTTGCGTCTTCCAACGTTGACTAGGATAGGCCCAAAATAATCAACGCCGGTGCACGTGAATGGTTTTTCGAAACTGGTCAACCTAGCTTTTGGAACCGGGGACATTTGTGTAGGCTGTGGCATTGCGCAACGAATCTTACATATCTGCCAGGCTTTTCTTACGGATTTGTGCAGTACTCTTAGGCGCAGAATATAAAATTTGGATTTCATATCATTTATCACGGTTTCGTGAGCGAGGTGGTGATATTTTTCGTGATAGAACCGGACTAATAAAAATGTTACTCGGCTCTCTGGTGGCAATATTATCGCGTCCATAGTATATCCGACTGCGTTCACTCGTCCTTTAGTGCGAAGGATTCCGTTATCGACCAGATATGCGTTTAATCCAGTCAATCTGCTTTTTGCGCTTATTGATTTTTTACTAATCAATAAATGGATTTAGAACTGGTAGGATTCGAGTTGAACGCTACATAAAAGACATGTTAAAAACAGAAATAGCGCCAAACGTGGAGCCCGATCGTTCAGATCGGCAGATTTATAGTCAGAAATTCCCGCGAAATCGCTCTTTAACACCATCCAGTAATTTTCAGTTTTTTTTTGTAGAACACAATTTCTTAAAGTAACGTCCAGTGCTGAAAAGCCAATTTGTCCTGTGGAAAAGCGTAAAGAGGTCCCTCTTAAGCAGTGGAACGACCCAGGATAAAGCAATTCCCGTGAAGGAATACGTCATTTAAGAAAAATCCAAGTGTAGGTTTCAAATATTGCAGGGTAGTGTTAGATCATCTCCTGGAACTGTAGTACAGTCGAGTATATCACGGACTGACTAACCGGAATGAACTACACAGCAGCTGAGATATTTAAGCTTTCAATAGTAATTCATCCGCGAATCGATGGGCACGGAAAATGCAATGCACCTGAGTAGGTATGGGTTGACCGGCCGTCGAAATGCAGGGAGTCCATAGTCATATAAACTCAGTCATAGGAATAGCAGAACCAATCGAATCAATGAAATAATATGCCTCATAAGCAGAATGTTGTAGTGTTGACGATCCAAAATATTTATATTATTAACAAAAAAAAAAAGACAAATTAAAATACAATGGTAGTAAATCATAGTAGTGAAGATTTAAAGCTGCTCTTAGTGGAAATTCTACTTTTTGCAATATATGTAACAACCGACATTCGAACAGTAGCTCCGTGTAAGCACAAATTCCACGATCGTTGCATTATAGAACATCTTCAGGAAGCTAATTCATGCCCAATTTGTAAGACCCAGGGGGAATTACAACCGCCATCTTCTCCGACTAACAATTTGCAAGCAGAAATCTCGGCCGCAGGGCAAATTCGTAACGCTGACGGCTTCGCTAGGCCCGCAGGCACTAGGACTAGAAGGGGTCGCGGAAACGGTCAGCAAAGGGGGATGATAACTAGATCCCAAAGGCTAGAGATCTCAAACCAACCAGCACTGAATCTGACGAATTGTAGCACGTCGCATTTGAAAACATCGAGTCAACGAGAAGAAATTACTAGTGTAGTACACTGTGAAATGCAAATTTGCCAGCGTCAGTTAATGTAGGATTTGACATCCGCTATTCAGACTCAATTAGCAACAATGCAGCTAGGAAGCAATTCAAGATCGAATGCAGAGAATAGACCCCTAGAGAATAGAGATTTATCAGCACCGGCGAACAGACCACCGTCTAATTCGTATGGGGCTACAGGGAACGATAACCGTCAGCAAGCCAGTGGCGTAAGCAACAGGACATCAGGACAAAGTACCGACTATTATCCAGAGCTGGTGGATCAAATTCG
The DNA here is from genome assembly GCF_043229965.1 of Drosophila suzukii. NCBI lineage: Eukaryota > Metazoa > Arthropoda > Insecta > Diptera > Drosophilidae > Drosophila > Drosophila suzukii. The sequence goes on along the minus strand of NC_092082.1, from coordinate 49,350,077 downwards.
AAGGCGCTCGAGACGGGCTTCAGACCGAAGAATTCCTCTATCGCATCAGGGCATTAGCGCAGCAGAATCTAAATGCTGATCAAAATATTTTGTGCGATCATTTACACATGTTCTTTGGAGGAAAGGACACTGAATGGTATTGGAAGTTTCATAAGGCAAATCCCAACTTCACTTGGTCAAATTTTTGCGAAGAGTTTCGTAAGAAATTCGATGATATTGATACAGACATAGGTATTTGGGAGTCCATAGCAGAAGGCAAGGCGACAAGGAACCGTTTGAAGAATTCCAGTTCCATGTCAAAAGACTCGTAGCCCGACTACGGAACCCTATAACGGAGGAATCCTTGTTACGCTTGCTAATAAGGCACTCTAAGACCTCACTCAGACTTGAATTAATGCACTTAGGGGCTAATACTTTTGCTCGCTTGCTAGAAGAATTACGAACGCATGTGCAATTTTGTAAACAAATCAAGTTGCAGCCCCTAAAAAGTAGTTTTGTCACTAGACCATTCGTATCTCAGCTAGATGGAGAGGAAGAAGAGATGCAACCGAACGAAGTCGCAGCAATGCAGCGAAAACCACTCAAATGTTCGGTTCGATGAGTGCCTTGAGAATCAGCGGCGCATCTTTTGCTTTGGATGCGGTGCCTAGAACGTGTTTAAGCCGAAATGTCAGACTTGTTATCCATCGAAAAACCGACAGAAGGATGCGTCAGCGAACAACCTGCTGCCGCATCCAAAACATTAGGTATAGATTGCGCTATGCAGACTGAATCGGTTTCCAACAGCCGATCAAAAAGCACTACCGAGCATATGCCATATCAGGAGAGGCTATCTCAGTACACAGAAACGCGGAATAAGATGTTGGGGGCGTAAATAGTTTTGAGCACGACGATAGAGCTCGAAGATCGACGAGACGAGCGAGAAGCTTTTGGAAAGGAGTTCGCGACAACCGCAGAAGACTTATTTCCTCAACAAGGACAGTCGATTATACACCGATGTTGATATAGACAACCATTCTTACATCGCGTTATTAGACTCAGGCGCTACAGTGAGTTGTATTGGCGGTGACGCCGCGAAAACATTTAACGATCACCCTCAAAGGCGCAACTGTTCAGGGTACGTAAGAACCGCGAATAACTCAGAGTGTTCTGTTACAGGACGACTCATTGTAAACATCAAGTACCGGGGACGGGCAAACGCAGTAGTTTTTTTATCAATCCAGATCTAAAACAGGGCGTATATTTAGGTATCGATTTTTGGCAGAAGTTTGGGTTACTCGATAGAATCACCGACGACAAGAAAGCTTTAGCAGAACTAGATGTAGGTCACTAAGAAAGTGATGAGACAGTTAAGAACCATGTATTATCAGCCGCTCAACAAGACAGGTTAAATCAAGTCATAAGCACACTGCTGTCTTATGAGAAAGAAGGATTAGGGCGCACCCATCATATAGAGCATCACATTGATGTAGGCAGTTTTCGTCCGGTAAAGCAGAGGCCTTGGCCAGTTTTGCCGGCGAAGGAAAAGGTTATGTTTTTTGAAATCGAGAACATGTTAGATTAGATTTCTGGCGACACCTTTTAGCTGTGTTTTTATTATGGAAACTGCTAATTGTTCCTGGTCGCCTTTTATTGATTCTTTTATTTGTAATGCATCAATAATTCGTGTTAAGTTTTCAGCTTTACCATCGAAACCTTGTATAAGCTTGGATGCTGTATTAATAAAACCAATATTAGATTGTGCCATTGTGATATTGTTTCTTATTCTATTTTCTATTATGCTTGAACTATCATCAGAATCTGTAGAATTATCCAGATCTGACATAAAAACAGCTGGAATAGTAAGACTATTTAATTCTTGCTCTTCTATTTTAGGGTTTGTTTCTGTAAGGTGTTCTGATTCTATTTGGTCAATGTCAGTTTGCTTTGTTGATTCCGGTTCATCACCAGTTTCAACTCTTAGAGAAGTGTTAAGTATAGTTGGTACTGATATGTCTAAATTAAATTTTTGTTTAATTGATATTAAATTAGATCGTAGTCTGATCAAAAATTTTGATACTTGGGACAATGATCTTGATTTTATTTTTTCCCTTTGACCATGTATTAGTATTCGTGCTTCATTAAAGCATTTTACTAGTTTTTTCACATGTTTTTAATTTTGAATTGGTCTGTTTTGAGTAAGTGACTTATATGATTTGTCACAGTCAACTTTTATGTTATTTATTTGCTTTTATAATTCATTCCATTCCATTATAATATGGAAATGAATTATTTCTTAAAGACCATCATTACTATTGCTCTACCTAGTATTGTGTGTTCGTCTACTACTATCTAACTTGTACACCTGGAATGGTGGATAATACAATTCCTTTTTGGGTGCTTGTGCAATGTATGAGTGGAGAAGCATCTAAATTAAATGTTTCAGTATATAAATTTTCTAAATCATAAATGCTTACTGAAGTTGCTGAAACTAATTGCAGAATTATTTCTTTAAATTGAGGGTCCCTATCATATGTATCTTTAATTGCCTTTAGTGTAGCCATTTTTAGTTAATATATTTTTATTTTATTCCATTTTCTCCTAATTTAAAATTTGATTACATAATTATTTTTCTATTAATGTTGTTTGTGCTATATATTTTTTTAATTTTGTCCAGATCATTTGCCTGGCTCATATATTTCTTTTTAAAACATTTATTATGTAATTTACAATTTGAGCACATTATAACAACAATTATTATTAACAGTGAATGTATTAATTCTAAGTCATTGTTATTTGACTCTACTTTATTGATAACATTTGCAGTGGAATCCACTGTTTTTGTGTCTATTAAACCCATCTTTGGGGTTGGTATTCTTTATATGTATCTTGGTCTGTCAAATATTTTAGAGTTTTGAATTGATTCGTAAGTTTTGTAATTGTTATTTGACTGTGTGGTCCAAGAATTTTTATATTTTACATATAATTTCCTGCCTATTTTTGTGTATGGTTTTCAGGCCATGTTCTTATCGGGTAACTGTTATGTCGCTCAATTTTAAACATTTGCTTTTATGTAATAATTGAAAAAATGTGCATCGCAGTGCAATTAAAAAAAAAATTTTGCAACGCAGTGCAGAGAAAAAAAAAGTATGCGTTCTAGGCAGCGCTGTCGGTTCACTTTTCCTTGGTCTGACTTAGTGCGCCCGACGGTGCCGGTGCTGGCTGCACAGGCTGTACTTCTATGGTGCGGCCCCTTTGCTGGCTGCACAGGTTGTTACTTCTTTGGTGGGGCACTGGTGCTGGCTGCACAGGTGTACTCGCAAAGGGATGAACTCAGTGGTCCCTCGCATTCATTCGGGCATGTCTTCTTCAGCTTGGAATCTCAATTTTTTCTGGTGGAGGCATTGTTTATATAGTTTTGGCAAGATTTTGAATTACAGGGTAGGTGGATGTGTGTGTGGCTGTGATTTGATTTTTACGTACTGTTAGCAAATTTTTTATGGGTTTAACTTCGGCATGTAGTTTTCCCGAGTTGTTCCAACTTATTGCATTGCCGCTGTTCAGCAGCTTCAGTAGTTCAGCCTTTCTGGCTTTTAATCTTTTCACTATGCCACTACTTTTGGCACACATCACACTCTACTCACTGCGTTTCTTGTTGCTGTTCTTGTTATTGCCCTTGCCGCCGTTGTTGCCGTTGTTGCCGTTGTTGCCGTTGTTGCTGTTTTTGCTGTTGTTGCTGTTGTTGCCGTTGTTTCCGTTGTTGCCGTTTTTCCGTTGTTTCTGTTGTTGCCGTTGTTGCCGTTTCTTATTGTGAGAGGTCCAGATCCAGTTGGACCAAAGTCACGGTCGCCATGTAGTGTAAGGACATCTTTATTTGTTTTAATATTCTTTATTTTAAATCTGGAGCAGCATTAGTGCCGCTACCAACGTCCAGTTGTTTCTGAATTTACATTTTTCCTTAGGTTCTAAGTAAGCCGAAGTCTCGTAGCTGCGCTGCCCACAGTTTGACGGCAGAGAGACGGCTACTTATATCTTATATATATTATGTGTATTTAATTATGCTCTCTTTAGCTGGAGAGCGAGGGTATATGCATGTACTAGAGTTCAGTTGAGCGGCCTTCGTGTGTAACAGAATGCTGACACTTGCACTTTCTGTGAGCTCGCCGATCGACTCATGTTTCGGCCACTTAGGTTTTTGACCGGGCCTTTGTTTATGTAAACACCAAGAAAAAAAGAACAAAGTGTTACAGTGTGTTTGCTTCAAGTACTCTTGGTACAGTAGATATTCAATATATGTGCATACTAAAATAGTTTACGATCCCCGTTATTTTGTTAATATACAAAAAATCAAACGGCCGGCTGTGCACTTTTATATGCACATATGTATGTATGTTCGTGTGTTTGTGACCGAATGCACGATAACGACAGCGAAACAAAGCGTTTGTTTAAACTATATTAAACAATCGCGAGACCGAGATGCAGACTCCGATAAAAACTATATCACGTCGGGGTTACCAAATGATTATAGGGAAGAACACAAATATGCCACCCTTATATTTATAATTAATAGCGCACCAATAGGTTATATTAAAATGAATAGCGTTTATTCGGAGCGGCAGACGGACTGTGTAAAAGCTCGGCTCCAAGAACTTCATATAGACATTTGCAGGCTTACAAAGTAGTTGCTGAATAAATAAGCGACAGCTTTAGTGGTATAAGAAAGAAGGCGACAAAGATAAGCAGAGAGCGCTGCCGTCATACACCTATGCGCGCCTGACTAGGCGCTGGCGATTTGCTCCCAACACACTCCCCCCGTTGAAAGAGGTAAGGTTCCAACTATCTCGGAATCGATGGGCAGAACGGCTAGCATGGCGACGGCTCTCTTGAAATAGGGACAAATACTCGGTGCTCACCCTTTTCCAGAAATGTTGTTGCATGGGTCACCCGCTGCCATCTGCTGAGGCGGCCTTCGCGAAGATGAGTAATGTCAGGTTCAGGAAACTTAGTGTAGCTGGAACCCTTCAGGAAATGCGCCGGTGTTAGCACCTCAAGGCTTTCAGCATTTTCTGAAATTGGGCAGAGTGCACGGGAGTTAAGAATAGCAGAAATCTCATATGCAAGAGTTCTTAATTCATCAATGGCTAAGATGGATGCACCGACGACTCTGTAGAAGTGAAATTTAGCTGACTTCACAGCAGCCTCCCATAAACCACCGAAAATATCGATGCTGTGTGCTGCTCGCTCAAAAAGAGCTCTTTCAGCTTGTCCACTCCTGTGGTATGAAAAGCTGCATTGGGCTGCAATCTATTTGCTGGCAGCCTACCCATGACGTGCTCCCAAGTAACAGGCTTCATTCCTAAACATCGAACGCATTTGTTGATAACGCTGGCGACGAACTTGCGGCCTAAAATCGGACAGTACCTTTGCCGTAATGCGGCAAGCAGCGCCTGCGATCCTCCATGCAAATATTTCTCCTGATAATAAACGATGATCGCCTTGGTGACTGGATGATCCTTGGGCAACAGTATCGGATGCCTCGTATCGTAGTCCATGTTTGCGTTCTGATGCCTTCCATCCACGCGAAGTAACCCATCGGAGCCGAGTATAGGCCTAAGCGAAACCAGCTTGCTTTCCTGTGGAAACGGCTTGCCCTGGCTAAGAGATCCATACTCCTTCGCCAAGTTAACCTGTTGAATGCTCCTCAAAAGAAGTACAGTTCCAGAGTTGATCTCCTCCACCGAAAGACGACCTTTTAACGGCACAAATTTGGCTCTGCCATTTAAAATTAACCGATAAATGTATGCAAATACGCGCTGCAACTTATCGAAAGAGTTGAGGAATTTGCAGTTTGATGAACTGTCTATGCAAACGGACCCAATGAGAGCCACAGAATGGCGCTCTGGAAGATCCTTTACTGAGTCTAGCAGGGACGGCCAATTCGACGAGCTTTGCAGAAGGAATGGAGGTCCGTTAGCCCAAAGGGAATGTTCCAACAATTCTTTTGGGGCACATCCTCGCGATTCAAGTTTGTAGGAACGTGATGCCAAGTCATGTCTATCGGCGTCTCCTGAATTTTCGCGATTCTGTTTGATACGAAAACGTTAAACTCCCTCGGAGGTTGCCGAACCCACGCCAACACAATAGACTAATCCGACCAGCAATAAAAGGTGCAATCGAATTCTATGGCTTCCTTGACGTTTACGATTAGCTCAGCCAATAAAAGCGCTGCGGAAATGTTAAGGCCTTCAATGGAGCTACCCTTGACTTGGCACAGAGCAGATGGACTTTCGATTCTCCATTGGTCTCCGATCGCAAGTATAGACGCGCTCCATAAGCTGACATGCTTGCATCGCAGAATCCATGCAACTCAACGGAAGCCCTTGGTTGCAGTACGAAACGTGGAAATTTTATGTTCTGTACGACCGATAACTGTGAGGTCAACTCTCCCAATGACGATAGAATGGGCTCTGGCAGTGCGTCATCCCAATCCACGTTCGCACAAAAATCTTAGATTTTGTGATAATTGGAGTTATTAAACCGAGTGGATCATAGAATTTGGCAATCGTTGACAATGCAACCCGCTTAGTGGGTCGTTGATTGGTTGGCAGTTGAGAAAAATTAAATAGGAGAAGATCGATCCCAGACTAGTCCCAATGCCTTGACGACATCCGATCCATCGTGAAATTTGATTAGTTGCTCCTTGTCGCATTCAGACTCTCCTTCCAGGGCTGCTGACTCATTAGAACACCATATGTGGATTGGAAAATGGCCTCGCGACAGTAGTTCCTTCACCTGACGACAAATTTCTCTCACCTCCTCAACTGAGTTCCCACCAGATATTAAATCATCCACGTAGAAATCTCTACAAACAATTTGTGCTGCAATAGGAAATGATCCCTTCTCATCGTAATAGAGTTGATGCATGGCCCTTATAGCGAAGAAGGCAGCTGGCTTGGTTCCATAAGTCATCGTGTTTAATTTAATAACACTCAACTCTTCCATGGAGCTCTCTCTCCAAACGATGCATTGCAAAAAATCATCTGGGTACGAAACACGCACGCAACGGTACATCTTGCATATATCTCCACAAAGGGAAACTTTAAAAAATCGAAAGCGAAGCAGTGTATTGAAGATTTTTTGTTGAATTGTTGGTCCTGCCAGAAGTAAGTCGTTCAGAGAGCTACCAGAAGTTGTTTTAGCAGATCCATCAAAAACGACACGAAGCTTCGTACTCGTGCTCTCCTGCTTATGTACGCAATGGTGGGGCAAAAATAATTGTGTTTCTGACGGTTCCTTAGTTACAATAGACAGTGACCTAGATCGATGTACTCCCTCAAAAATGCTGAGTACTGAGCTTTCAGGGCTGGGTTTCTATCTAGTTTAGCTTCCAAACTCTTGAAACGACGACGAGCCAGGCTATAAGAATCACCTAGAGATTCGAATCCGGAAGTGGACAAGAGACGAACAGAGTATTGGACGTTTTCAAGTCTAGTGCAATTTTCAGTGAAAAGTAGCTCACATCGCACAAGTGAAGTCCTCAATTTCCCAAAATCGCTTTACTATGGCGGCAAGTGTGTCATCGGAATGATCAGCTGGGTCCTTGATGCTGGCTTGTAAAACCGATTTATGAGTTGGCATGTTCGATGAAAACCCTCCAGAGACTATCCAACCAAGTTTGGTGTTCTGAAGACTAAAAGCCCTATCCAAATGAATTTTTCCCATTGAAATTATTTCGAAAAACAACCCAGCGCCGAGTAAAAGGTCAACTCGTTGTGATTGATTGAAATGAGTATCAGCGAGCGAAATGTTTTGCGGTATCCTCTATGATGTTGCATTTATATTGAAATGGTGCTGATAATCAGTAATACTGTGAGTCACAACCGCTGTGAATGCCGCACGATAGCTTGCATCCCGTGATTGCACAAGAATATCGACAGTCTTATCAGAGATCATGGAGGATTCTCCTATCCCAGAAATCGAGGTTTGCGATCTTCTATGATTCAAGTTTAGTTAGCTAGCTAAGCGAGAGGTTATGAAGTTTAGCTGGGAGGCCGAATCTAAAATTGCTCGGCAAGGCATAAATGCTCCAATTCTTTTTCTAGCGTAGATAATAGCAGTTGGAAGCAACACGTAGTCGATCGGCAAAATATTTAAGGTTTTGGGTGGAGGGCTTAGTAAATGATGATCAGGATGCGATGATGTATGCGAACGTGATACTAATGCTGATGAAGTAGATGGTAATGGCTGAGAGCTCGAGGATGGATAGCATGATGGAGATGAAAATGAGGTGGATGTTGCGGATGGGTCATGCCTTATGTGTAAAAATGAATGGTGCTTCATGCGACAATATTTGCAGTGAGTCGACTTGCATTGCTGCAAACTTTTCCTCTTGCGCAAACAGTTGAGGCAAATGTGCAACTTCGTTGCTTCCCTATTTCGAAGATTCGGACTCAAATTTAAAAATCGAGAACACTTTGGCAAATAATGATCCCGCAAATTAAACATATCAAATGATTTGAGTAAGTAGCAGAAGCAATAAGTGTGTTTTGATTATATTTGTGCAAGTTGCTTCCCACCTGCTGGCCTGGTGTTTGAGTTACCAAGGCCTGATCCAAGTTTTCCATCATCCTGCACTTCTTTTCCAAAAACGACTGCATAGCATCCCAGGTAGACAGCTCAGTGATTGACAAATCCTCTTCCCATTTTTACCGCGTCCTCTGATCCAGTTTCCGAGTGACGATGTGAATTAAAAGTCCATCCAAAATATGTTGCGTATTGGCCAGGGTTCGAATTGCTCGCAGATGCGAAATCATACAATCACTCAGCTCCCGAAGACCCTTCGAAGATCCCTTCTCGACACCATTTAAACCGAATATTGCCTGGAAAACTTTATTATCAAATCGATTAACCAGCAAATTCATAGCCTTCTTATAATTAGCATTCGAGGGTTCAAGCGAGCGTATGGTTTCCAGAGCCACGCCGCCCAAACTCGAAAGCAAATATTGTAATTTTTCAATGTCGCTCAGGTCATCATCATTCCAGATGGCCGTAGTGAAAGTCGCAAGGAAATCCGGCCACTCAGAGTAGGATCCATGAAAACGAGCAATTTCCGAATTTGGCAACCGAGGCTTCCTAGATCGAAAAGAAATATCCGCATTATTAGTGATGTCAATAGATGTTGAATTTGCAGCGGTTGAAGCCGGCAATTGTGACTTTCAATGAGCAGCCAAGCCTCGGCTTAGTTTCGCCTTCACATCCATGAAAACCTCGGCAAATTCAATCCGATGGTCGCTCGAGATCTCTGCAAAATCCAGTCTTTCCAACAATGTCTGAGCAGAATCAAATGCCTGGTTTAAGGAATTAATCCATTCCATTCGCGCCAGCAAATCAGCTTCGTCAAACTGATTAACCGCATCAGCGTTTAAATAACATTTCATCGAGCTCATTTGCCGCAAAATAGATTGGGCTTTGACTCGGTAGTAGTCGACGTCACTTGTGGATTCATTTTGAGCCCGAACCGAGTTTTCCGTATCAGACATTTTTCCATCACGAGAAAAAAATGAAACAAAATAAATTGTCCGGCCACGTTAGAGGCACGAAAAAAATGTGGAGGTTAACAAGCGTCGCCGAGATTCAACGGAACCTTTAACTTGGTTGTGGTTGTTCTTGCCGATAAATTCCCTGCCTAGCAACAGCGGATATATGTAATTGGCAAACAAATTTTTGTATGGCTACATGTACATATATATATATATATATATGTAACATGCGCTAGTAACAAAGATTAAATGCGATTCACTTTGTTAAGAATTATTTGCACAACACAGTTTTGGTGTTTTTTCACAGCGCAACATGTACAAAAAATCAAACGGCCGGCTGTGCACTTTTATATGCACATATGTATGTATGTTCGTGTGTTTGTGACCGAATGAACGATAACGACAGAGAAACAAAGCGTTTGTTTAAACTCTATTAAACAATCGCGAGACCGAGATGCAGACTCCGATAAAAACTATATCACGTCGGGGTCACCAAATGTTTATGGGGAAGACAACAAATATGCCACCCATATATTTATAATTAATACGCACGAATAGGTTATATTAAAATGTATAGCGTTTATTCGGAGCGGGAGACGAACTGTGTAAAACCTCGGCTCCAAGAACTTCATATAGACATTTACAGGCTTACAAAGTAGTTGCAGAATAGATAAGCGAAAGCTTTGGTGGTATAAGGAAGAAGGCGACAAAGATAAGCAGAGAGCGCTGCAGGTGCCGTCGTACACCTATGCGCGCATGACTATGCGCTGGCGATCTGCTCCGAACAGATAAGGCAGAATAAAACCTTTTACTCCCTCTGGCATATTGCCCCATGGCTGATTTTCACCAGCTTACATATTTATCCTCTTCACCTTGACATTCCCTAAAAGATTTGATGATCTCATAAGATGTGTCGCACTTACTATTTGGATCTATAATCTCTATCTGATAATCCTCAACCGTTTTTATTTTGTGAGAAAGCTGCGATCTAAAGCTTACGATCTCCTCCTTTAATGGATTTAATTCAAAATTTACATTTTGTTTTAGAATTTTCTAATCACTTGGCCCTACGTTGGGCGCCAATTAAGATTCTCAATAGTGAATTTATTAAAAAAATTAGTTTTTATTTTTTATAGTCACTTATTCACTATTACAATTTTTCAATAGGTCCAACTTATTTTATTCACTGCTCTTTTACTTTCACTGGATTTATTGAACTGCTCGATTCGGATCTCAAAAACGAACTCCCTGCCTTGAGTTCAATGATCAATAATCAAACCTCTGCTTAAGAGATTTATCCCCTAGAATTTATAAAGAGAGTGTCTCAAGAGAGTCGGAAAATAGGATGATGTAATTTGCCAAGTTAATTTGAAATCTAAATTCGGCCGGAAATTAGTGTTTACATTAGCAGACTTTAGGGATCGCGTTGGGGATCTTTTTGCTTACGCTAGCGGACTCAGGGCTCGCTTTGGGGATCTTTTTGTTTATGTTAGCGAACTCAAGGCTCGCTTTAGGGCCCCAATGTTTACAACATCGGTTTGGATGTTTACAGCATCCGTTTGATGGGACTGCGTGAAACTGATCTGGATGGGAATAATTTGGAGGCGTATTTTACAGAAATAGCTGACCACGGATTTATCTCGGGTCTGTCAGAGTTATTTGGAAATTAGCTCTTGGCTCAAAGTTGTTTATAAATTGGGTAAGAGCCCCTAAATAATTTATCACACAACTGGCACGCAGCGCAGATTTTTATTCGGCATGTAACTGCGCAGTTTGCATGCTCGGACTGTGATACACAACATAACCACAAATGTACACATACATAAGAGTATGCAATATATAAGTATTTATGTATGTACAATGTACATTGTACATATGTAATATATTCTGATTATTATTTGCAGCCATCTTAAGCACGACATAAATGTAATGGGTATCTGTTTGAGTAGCATTAATAAAAAATCATTTCTTGTTTTAGGAGCCGCGGTTTCTTACGTGTGCCTTCAGTACATAAATAACGATGAAATTAAAGAGGCCATCCCACCGATTGGGCTCCGTGTGCTTTTCAGGGTCAGGTTGACGGAGTGGAGGGAGGTTCATATAGGAATAATTTTATGTTATTTAAAATTATGCAATTTTTAATTACCAATATAAATTTAAGTGAAGTTTATGTTTATTGTGAAAAAAGAGAAGTAGAATACAGTTCTCATTTAAGATCGTACGTAGTAAAAAATCCATCAAGAAACTACAAGCCAAAACATATAAAAAGGTAAATAACTTAGCATTTTTATTTAGAATGCATTCTGGGAGCGAGATCGATGCGGTGTTGAAACCAAGAACGGTTCTTCTCGAATTCGAGATCGATGCGATGTTAAAACCGAGAATGATTCATACCGAAATCAAAATCGATTCGATGTTGAAACCAAGAACGGTTGTTCTCGAAATCAAGATCGTTTCGATGTTGAAACCGAGAACTGCTCTTCTCGGGATCGAGATCAGCCATTCTCAAATGCCCGTTCGCAAACCGAGAAGACTTCGATGACGATTTAAGGATTTTTAGTATGATTCGATCCTGGCTCACTTGTGAGATCGAAAATAATAAAATCAAGAATGTTGAAAACGGTTTTATCTCTGAGTGTGGGAGCATTGTATCTACAAAGCTCTCCAATTTTTAGAAAGCTAAAAACTAATTACAAAACTTTTAAGTTAATATTCTATTTCAATTTACTCTCGTGTCTGCTTACCGAAAACGAAATATAACGGTCTATGTATTATTTTGTTCATTTATCATCATTTATTTTGATCATTTATCCGATCGTTCATATGGCAGCAATATGATAAAATCGTCCGATTTTAATGATATTTCCAAGAGTAAAGTAAATATGTCAAAACATGGAAGAACACTTTAGTCGAGTACCTCGACTATCAGACACACGTTACTCAGATAAAGGGACAAAAGGGAAATGTAAATATGCAAGCAGAAAAGCGAGATTGAAAGGCCCCACCTACCCGCGATAAAAATATATGGTTATGTGGGCGTGGCAAACTTTTTTTTGGGTCAATCGATAGGTATTGACGAGACTAATAAATATCAGTTAACATTTTTTTCTAGCATGCATTTGTAGGCGTTAGAGTGGGCGTGGCAAACTTTTTTTTTAGATCAATTGATAGGTATTGACGAGACTAATTGACTTCAGCTTTTTTATATAGCATGAAAATTGTGGGCGCCACATTTTTGGGCAGTTTGTGGGCGTTACAGTGGGCATGGCAAACTTTTTTTGGGTCAATCGATAAGTATTGATGAGAACAATACATTTAGGAGCCACAGTTTTGGGTGGTTTGTGGGCGTTAGAGTGGGCGTGGTACCCTGGTGAAACAAACTTGCGCTGCGCAAGAAACTCAGGAACCTGTATTCCAAATCCCAGTAGCCTAGCTCTTATAGTTTCCGAGATCTCAGCGTTCACACGAACACACAGACTGACGGACAGGCTAGATCGACTTGGCTTGTGATCCTGATCAAGAATATATATACTTTATGGGGTCGGAAACGCTTCCTTCTGCCTGTTACATACTTTCCGACGAATCTAGTAAGCCCATTTACTCTACGAGTAACGGCTATAAGCAACGAAGTTATAATTTTTTTTACATTTAAGGAAAATATTAATTTGATCATTCCCATGGGAGTTTTTCGATACTACATATACTACCTGCAATATAAATAAGACTTTTGGGTAGGTTTTATCCCGATGTCTTTAAAGCTGAGAGACTAGTTTGCGTAGAAACGGACAGAGGGACATGACTAAATCGCCTCGTCTAGTGATGCTGATCAAGAACATATTTGCTATATGGGATCGGAAACGTCACTTCACAGCGTTGCAAACTCCTGACTGAAATCATTATACCCTTTGCAAGGGTAGAAAAAGTGATATGTGAATATTGAGAAGACAATATCAATGTATCATTGTATCGTTTTTTCTCTGTGTAGACAAAAGTAAAAGTAAGCATTGGTTACACAACCAATTGCAATACAGTTCCCTAGATGAAGTTCACACGAATCATGTTGCACATAGACTGCATCTTTTTGGATAGCGATCATGCAAATATAGGAGAGCGAACTTTTTAAGACAATAGAACTCAGCTTGGTGCATCCAACAAATAGAAGACGTTGACAGCGACGGTACCAAGAGCAGCTGCCAATGTTAACGAAGAACGTCAGCAGAATCGACAACATCGGGAGAGACGGTGGCAGCTATGGAGCGACGCGTGGTTATAAATAACAAGTGTTAAACTTAAGCAATGTTAGCTAGTTCCAACTGCATAAATAAAAGTTTTTAAAAGAAAATATTGATACAAATTTATTTAATATTGGTTATACGCGAAAAAATTTTTGGCTAATTAATTGTAAACCTTCGTAAATTCGACGCACACTAATATTTCTCGACGGAATAAATTAAAATTTTTATAATCTTTGGAGCCGTGTACTAATATTTTCAGATTTATACTGGCTGTATGCAAAACTATTGGACGAATAATTTGAAACTTTTGTGAATTTTGACGGTGCTGTGGGGCATCTTTAACCCTTTAGGATTCATTTAAAAAGCTTGAAACAGTTTATTTGTCGGATAATATTTAATAATTTTTATGTTTTGGCGCTGCGTGATAGTATCATACACAGAGAAAATAAAATACCCAAAACTGGTCATTTACCTGGTCATAGCAATTCGCTCTCTGTTGTACACGGACGTGTTTTATATTCGCTCCCACATTTATTCGCCTTGTGTCTAAATTACCGATTTTATATATTCCCAAAGTATACATTTTCATCTCGGTTGAGCCCGCCGTTTGAATGCAAATTATTTATTTGTGTTACAGCTATTATCTTTATTAAAGTATTGGAAAAAAGTTATCGACGCGGGTGCATTGTGTATTGCTGTTGTTTCTTATTTACATTATTGTTTTGGAGCTCTCTCGCACCGTTAGCTCTGCTCTCGGCTCTCATTAACGGGTCGTTTGCTGAATTGGTCTTATCGCACTCTTTTCTTTCCTCTGCGTTTTGCAAAGCCACACAGCTGTTTGTTGGCATTCATCTAAAGCTTCCTATGACATTCTATCTACATTCAACTTACTTCAACTTGTAAACAATGTCTGCCTTCTGTGTTGTTGGCTGCCAATTTATTGACAAAATCACTTCTCGGCAGCCAATTGTTAGTTGCTGGTTAAGTGAGAGCATTGCGCACGTTAAATGTGAAGACTTTGGGCATAGTGCGTCCCAAATTTCTGATTGCACTAAACCTAATGCCAACCTGGACTGAACGTGTCCTACATGCCAACATATCAAAATTGATATTAGTGCATTTATGAGGCAAATGGAGCTGGAGTTCCAGGCTTTACGTTAAGACTTACGGACTAATTAAGTCGGTTTAATGTCAGTGACTCTAATTTTAAAGGTCGGATTCTTCTGAGTCAATCATCATTAAATATAAATCGTAGTCTCTTTACATGTTCCGGATCTCTCGACCAACCTCGCTCTTCCCAGCCCCACTGCAAGCTACGTGTCGTGCGATGAGAGCGATCCCAATGGGAACAAGTCATCAACGAATGACGCCAGGGTGCAAACGCTACCAGATTCGCTGATTTTAATTTCGCCTGAGTCATTAAGGCCTATTAACCGGTCACCGGCTGTTGCCACTTCGGGGTCTCTGCTGCACCCTGTTCTGCCTCTAGCTAATACCCTTGCACCTCCTCCTGACCCACTTACTAGCATGATCTGTAGGAAGACCACCCATAGCCCTGTTCTCTCTTCTCCGGTACCACTCACTGTCATGGTACCTTGGAAATCTATTTTTGTGTCTAGGTTGAATGCAGCACTAACAGTAAATGACGTGATGCATCATATTGTCACAAACCTCTCCCTTCCCAATTAAAATGGTATCGACATCACCAAATTTAAATTTATACAGATAAGAGATTACTCTTCATTTAAAATACTTGTTCCGGATGGGCTATTCACCAAACTTCTTTGCCCATGTTTTTGGCCTGCTGATATTATTGTCCACAAGTATATAAAAAAAATAGCTCGCTTTTCTTGACTTCTTCGTCGGCGCCCAGCTCTGATTTAATTTCAAAAAACTACATTTCCTAATTCACTATCAGAATGTTCAGGGTCTTCTTAGTAAGCTCTCTACTCTTTATAAAAACAGTTCATTTTTTGAAGCCAATGTTATCGTATTCACTGAGACCTGGTCTAACCCATCCGTACACGATAGTAAGATTTTGTCTAATAACTTTTTGTTTGTCGGAAGGATCGTCAGACCCATCAAAGTGGGGCCGTTCTTATTGGAGTCAAATCCAATTGAACTTCTGAGTTTGTTGATATTTCTGAATCATCATGTATTGAATTTATTTCCGTAAAATTATCTTTCCCACAAAGTGACATTTTTCTAACCTGCTCCTACATATCCCCTTGCTCTGGATTTAACGTGTATCTATTGCACCTTTTAGCCATACATTCTATCTCCTTGTTGCTTGCTGAAACTGACCAACTTATTGTGCTCGGTGACTTTTATCTTCCCAATATTTCTTGGTTGACAACGGTTCCTAGGATGCAACATGATTTTATTGATGGTCTTGTTGAACTATCTTTGCAGAAAGTTGCAGAATTTCAATTATATTGGTCGTCTTCTTGACTTAATCTTTGTTTTTGATAGAAGCGATGTTGAAGTTAGTCGTATTCCGCCACTATCTTTACCTGAAGATTGTTATCATCCTACCTTTCAACTCTGTATTAAAGGATTTTTTGTGTTTCCTGTTGGTGATGAAGTTGGGTACTTTTATGAGGTCATTTACCGTCTATTTGATGAACATGTCCCTCTTTCCTCCATGAAGAATTCGTACAGCTCTCCATGGTTAACCCGTCAACTAGCTTATCTAAAGAATAAAAAAATAGACTTTTTAAAAATATCCGGCTTACAGACAGACTTCACCAAATATAGTTCAGCTAAGGGCGAATTTGTCCCGTACAATTCTGACTGTTTCACCTCCACCTCTTTTTCTCAATAATAATGTAGCATCTGATGATAATGATATTTTCAACTTATTCGCAGATTTTTACCAATCAACATATACGATATGCAATAGTGTTATTAAAAAAGATTATCCATACATACAGTGATTAATTTAGCTG
Organism: Drosophila suzukii; assembly: GCF_043229965.1. NCBI lineage: Eukaryota > Metazoa > Arthropoda > Insecta > Diptera > Drosophilidae > Drosophila > Drosophila suzukii. Next base: position 49,333,376 of record NC_092082.1, on the reverse strand, counting down.
ATGTTCTTCAGAGTCTTGATACTCTCAAGCTCTCATTTTCACCGGGTCCTGACAGAATACCAAGTTGTATACTCAGGAATTGTTCATCCTATATTGCTCTTCCCTTAACATTGAAATTTAATCTGACCCTAAGTCAAAGAAGATTTCCATTCATATGGAAGGAGTCCTTTATTGTCCCATTGTTTAAAAAGGGAACAAGTCCGATATCTCAAATTATCGTGGTTTTGCTTAACTCAGTTCTATTACATTATTACCTGTCAGATGCAGCATCATTACCGAGTAGTTGAATAATACGGATCCTGGCTCTCTAGGTAATAAATCATGTCAAAAAAGGGGGTGGGGTGACCCTAATTAGTCACGCATGGTTGCACACAGGTGTTATAATGACCTAATTAGTATATAAAGGTCACTTAATGAGGTTAGAAAAGGGTGTGAGGTGTGATTCCCAAAGAAATGCTGAAAGTGAGAGGGGTGTTTTGTCATGCGTAGGAATTTGTAAAACGATATTTAGGCGGAGGAGGAGTTGTTTTATTATGCGTGGCCGTTTTGTTGATTCAATTAGGGTTGTAGATGGCATCTGTTAGTGTAACCTGTCTACGGTCTTCTGGTCAAAAGGTGTTGGCTTGAGGGATATTAGACCGCATACTTTTGTGGTGTGAAACAAGCGTGAGTTCGATATCCTCCCCCTCTTTAGTGAGCATTAGATGGGAGAGTGAGCATAAATATCTAAAGTATGTTGCTTCTAACATGTATTAAGTTAGTGGAGGTGGAGGTGATAATGGTGGTGGTGGTGGTAGTTCCTAACAGAATATACACAAAAACAAATGAGATCGTTTATTTAGTCAAATACATTTTTATTTAATCGTATTCGTGTTAAATTAGTTTCCAATGAGTTTTTTAAATAAATTAATGTATCTTTCCATCAATTTTAAATCATCTTCTTTTATCTTTTCAACATGCATCCACCTGCAAGTGTCAGGTCCAACTTTACAATCATCATATGCCCATGCACAGGATGATAGGTGCTCTCCGTACTTGGAATAAATTACTGGGGTGGCTTCTACATCTTTAAAAAATGTATGAAATGATTTCAATTTCGTAACATGTTCCTTGAAGATCTCACTTCCATGCTCCTTTAAAAACTCTTCCATTTTTGAGGAAATCATTTTTTTCTTTCAACGTAATAGTCTGAATGTTTTTCTTAAACTAAAGTTTGGTAGAGATAAATCATTGAATTATACTTAGAAAACAGATGTTAAAAAATACAACAGTTGATGATAGACCCACACTCAAAAGCAAATTCAAAACAATAGAAATTTTTTTTTTGGGCTTTCTCTTTATTTTAGAATTTCCACATATGATGAAATTAATTTTTTAACTCTATATTGTTCAATTACAAAATGAAAACAAGCACAAGTTTCTATATTATCATTAGAAAATGTACATAAATTTAAATTCTTTCCAAATGTTGTAATTTTAAGTCCTCTTTTGAAATTATATTTCCAAATGTATTAATAAATAAATTAATTTTATTTATTAAAGAATAATAATTTGGTATATTAAGATTATTAGAATCAGTCATTTCGTAAACTTCCTTTCCCGACTCTCAATATGTGAATGAGTGGTGAAAAGGTGTTTAGGAGATTTCGTTTGTGTAAATGTTTAAGATTTTATTAGCATTGTTGAGAGAGCAGACACCATCCCGAGCATGTAATGAACAATATGGAAAGTGATTTCCATCCATTAGTTTTAAAGGGGGACAACCAATTTCATCAATGCTAGGAATAACCTTTTTTGATATCCCTTACAAATTATTTTCTTTTTTCTAATTATTTCTCTTAAATACATTTTTGTGTTTCTTTGAAAAAGTATACTTCATCATTCCAATAAATTTTATGATGTTGTTTTGTTAGCCAAGTAGCTGTTTTTCTATATTTTTCATTAAATTCAACAAAATCATGTGGAGAGTGTATGATAAAATTAGAGTTCAAGATTGTCTCGTTTTTGAATACCACACCAATTTCCTTTAGAATAAATTTATTGTTGTTCCCAAGAAATCCGTGAACATCAATTGCAACAATATCTTCCCTCATAATTGATTTATTGTTAGACAATCCGCTGAACTAGACCATTCAACGGGTTATATTCAACTAAACGATCATGTATGAGCACGCAATATACTTGAACATTTTCGAAATCCTAACATCAATGGGTGGTCGTGGATGTTCTCGTTTAGCAGCTAATTTAACATTCCAAACATGATCTGTTCCATCATGATTCCAATTGGTAAATTGGTTCCACTTTATATAATATCATACATTTTATTTTTCGTTGAATCGCTGGGTGTTATATGAGGAATTTTCCATGTAATATTAGTCATATTGAGATGATATTTTCCGACTAATTGTGCATTCTCAAATTTATCTTGCTCAAGATCATCATTAAAATTTTTTGATGTTAATAGTACTAGTTCATGCTTACAATTTTATAATACTTTTTTAAAATCTCCAGCAAGTCCAAGTAGATCTTTAAGGGGAATTGAAAAGTTGAAGTGGGGGCTTAAATTGAAACCGGATGCTCCACTCCATCCAGAATTGTAAAGTCTCTTGCTTTCAAATTGATTTAAAGGAACAACGTTTTTTATTGTAGAAGTAATACCACTAAATCTTGTTCTATCTATCTTAACACCATTTATTTCATAGCGTATTTCATCTAAAAAGTATGCCATACAATTATTTCTCACCCTCCCAATAACATTTTGAGTTTCTAGTGCTCCTCCTTCCTTAATTAGGGTAATATCTCCTTGAAAATTTAGAAGACTCTTATGGGGAAGTACATAAAAATCTTGATTTTGGATTGTAATTCTTATCTCATCATTTGGTTTAAATGATTGTTGATAAGGTTAATAACTGTGATATTCTTTCTATGATATACTATCATCAGAGAAAGGTTTTTCACTTACTGCTAATATTTCATTCAACCCCATAACTTTAGTTAAGCATTTTGAAGCCCAGTGATTTAAGAATTAACTTATTTTTTAATGTAAGTTTGTCTCTTTGGTTTCGATCCTCTTCCTATACCTGATGTGCTGATGATGGTAAGTATAACCTCTTTTATTGTATATAATCATTGTATTAATCTTAAATGTAAACGAATTGTATAGTTTTCACCGCGAAAATTTATTAGTTCACCGTTCTGATCAGTTATGTGTATAAAGAGTGTACTTATTTCTCTAGTGTTGACTGGTAAGTAAATAAGATTGTGTGGTGTGATATTCATTTTATAGCCCGCTGGATCAATAATTCCAAATTCGTATAATGAATGATCTTGTCTACTATCAATATGAATGATCTTTTAGTTTTAGATTATTATTTATATCAACATTGGGTATAAAGTTGTACATATGAAAGTCAATGAGTGCACACTCATATTCACCATTTGTCAGTTCAATGGGTGGGAAATAAGAAATGTTTGTAATGGGTTCATTACCATTTAATGTAAGAGTGAATGATCTACTCACTTTGGAATCTAATAATGTACTGTGAAAATATAGCTTACAGAATGAAACTTATACTCTCAAATAATTATAAATTTTTTTTTTCCTTATCGTTATCTTTACTTATCCAATCCTTTTGACAAATTTTCATAAATGAATCATAGGACATATCAGTATTTACATGATCACGATATATATGACGCATATTTAAATCATCTTGTTTAAACATTATAATCATATTCGCCTTATCACGTATTAGGTGTTTTGGAATATGAGTATATGTTTGACATAGGTGAAAAGAATCTATATTTTTATGACGTCCCATACAGAAATATGAACGAATGTTGTTTTGTTTTTCACAAGCCTTAGCGGGTGGTAAAACTTCATCATTTTGTGAGAACGTATAATATCCCATTCCCTTTATCGGTTTAATTAGTTTCTCTAAATACTCATACTTTGGTTGATATAAGCTCTTTGAGAATACAGTCAGTCAGAGTTCAATCTTGAAACGAGGTAGTGGTATTATCAACAAAATAATTAACACTCTTCCATTTGAAGCACATATTCCTGGTTATAATTTTTGTGGACCTGGAACAAAGCTAAAACAAAGGTTGGAGCGCGGTGATCGTGGTATAAATCAATTGGATGAAGCTTGTAGAGTATATGATATTGCATATTCACAATATAAGGATCTAGCTGATCGACATAAGGCCAACGCAGTATTAATAAATAAAGCGTGGGAACGTGTTGGTTCAAAAGATAGTAGTATTGCAGAGAAAACAGCAGCATACTTGATTACAAATATTATGAAAACAAACAAGGAAGAACGCTATAGTCGAGTACCTCGGCTATCAGATACCCGTTACTCAGCTATATGGAGATATGCAAGCAGCAAAGCGAGATTAAAATGCGCCACCTACCGTCGGTATACAGATTTAAGCGTTATGGGCGTTAGAGTGCGCGTGGCAAATTTTTTTTTGGATCAATCGATAGGTATCGACGAGACCAATACATTTCAGTTAAAATTTTTTATCTGGCATGAAAATTGTGGGCGTCACAGGTTTTCGCGGTTTGTGGGCGTTAAAGTGGGCGTGGCAAACTTTTTTTTGGGTCAATCAATAGGTATTGATGAGAACAATACATTTCAGTTAAAATTTTTATTCTAGCATCAAAACTGTAGGAGCCACAGTTTTGGGCGGTTTGTGGGCGTTAGAGTGGGCGTGGCACTGTGCTGAAACAAACTTGCGCTGCGTAAGAAGCTCAGGAATCTGCACGCGAAATCTCAATAGCCTAGCTCCCATAGTTTCCGAGATCTCAGCGTTCATCCGGACGGACAGACAGACGGACAGACGGACAGACGGACAGACGGACAGACGGACAGACGGACAGACGGACATGGCTAGATCGACTCGGCTAGTGATCCTGATCAAGAATATATATACTTTGTGGGGTCGGAAACGCTTCCTTCTGCCTGTTACATACTTTCCGACGAATCTAGTATACCCTTTTACTCTACGAGTAACGGGTATAAAAAGAAATTCGGAATGGGTGTGAAAAAGGGAACAAAGAGAAAGTGTAAGAAAAGGAAATCAAAGGTAAAGAATTTTTCAAATGTTATCCAAACAGGAATACGGGCATTGAAAACTCGGAGGCCACTAGATCTAATGAGTGCGATAAATGTTGCGCGTAAAGCAGTCAATAAGTCAATTGGTAGAAATAAAAATAAAATTAAGACTCCTCGTAATATTATTGTACCGAAAATTTGTGGCTTTTTACCTATTGTACCCATTTTGACTGCACTAAGTGCTATAGGTAGTCTCGCCTCTGGTAGTGCAGCCATTGCTAAAACTATCAATAATACAAATATGGGGAAAAAACCATTAGAAGAGAGTAAACGAGATAATAAAAAAATGGAAGGTATTAAGGTGTGTAAGTAAAACCTTATAGAAAAGGTTATGGATTATATCTTAATCCATTTAGAGGAACTCCAAAAAACTAATTACTAAGCTACCTAAAAAACCTCTCCAATTTCGAAATTTTTAATTTTGCTCAAAAGTAAATTCCACATTTCCGAGGTGTGTTTATGAGAGACTCACTACCAAAATCTTTTTGAAGAGAAGAGTCGTGAATTATTAACCTAGATGATAGTTCATCAAATGGTACAAATTGGGTAGCTTATAGCAAAAATAAAAAAAGTATACATTACTTTGATAGTTTTGAAAATTTACAACCCCCAAAAGAAATTGTGAAATACTTGGGGAATAACATTAACATAACTATGAGAGAAAACAAGCCTTTAATAGTACCAACTGTGGACACCTGTCCCTCCAATTCTTACGAGATAGAAAAGGGAGGGTTAGTTTACCTTAAGGTATAAAAACTCGATCAAAAGTTATTCTAACTCACTCGCTCTTTCGGAAAACTTCCCATCATCTGGACTTGCAATCTCTTTTTGTGGATAACGCAGACCTTGCAGGAGTTAACCACTGCCTTCGCCAAGTTCTTTATTCTCGGAACCCAGTATCTGGACCGAGTGAGACGCACCACTAACTAGTTGCCACCATGTAACGTAATGAGATGCGTGAATTTGACCAGAAGCCGCGAGAGTGCACATTGGTACGGCAGGATTAACGGATGTCGTTCATCATACCGCAAACTGTCGGAGGCCGTTACGCGGCCGCATGCCCTGATTACCCCTTTCTTATCTAGAAAGGGGTTCAGGGAGAGAATCAAACTCGCCGCGGGCACAGGACGCTTCTGACTCAAGCAGCGGTATTCTTCAGAAAAATACGTGCGCTGAGTGCAAATTGTCATGAGTTCTTCCGCGGCGGCAACGTCCTGGGCCTCTAGACGGACCCCGGAAGGCGGTGATTGTCTTCGACATCGTTGGACAAATCGATGGACATACGCGAGGGCCCGCAAAGCTCTATCTAAATTGGAAAAGCGATCTAGGAAATCTTCTGACGGCATAGACGCCACATGGACTTTAACGGCACGCTTTTCGATCTCAGTCACCGGCAGGTCGGTTCCCTGGCTGGGCCAATGATCGCGTGGACGTTGCAGCCAAGTGGATCCATGCCACCAAAGCGGGTTGTCCACCAGCTCTTGAAGGGGAACTCCTCGACTAGCCAAATCAGCTGGATTATGTTCGGATTGAACGTGCGACCAATTGGCCACCTCAGTGGACTCGGTGATCTTCGTCACCCTGTTGGCAACGAATGTAGTCCAATGGCACGCTGGTTTTGCTAACCATGCTAGCACAATCGTGGAATCGGTCCAACAATGGAATTTTGAGGTCAGCCTCGGCATATTTGGAAGAATGGCTTCGGCCATCTCGGACAAAAGGAGAGCCCCACATAACTCCAGCCTGGGAAGGGACACCGTTTTGACTGGCGCCACACGCGTCTTGGCCGTGAGCAAGTGCACCATCGTCTTATGGCCCACTTCTACGCGCACATAGACCGCAGCACCGTTTGCCTTTTGCGAGGCGTCACAGAATCCGTGATGCTCTACGCGGAACTCTGGACGGAAGGAAACCCATCTGGGTATTCTGACCTGGTCTAGGACCGAATAGCTCTGGAGAAAGCTGTTCCACCTTTGGCACAGCTCAATTGGAAGTTTATCGTCCCAGCCTAGATCCTGAAGCCAAATCTCTTGCATAAAGATTTTGGCACACACAACAAATGGAGCAAGCCAGCCTGCTGGATCAAATAGCTTGGCAATTTGGGAAAGGACTTGGCGTTTCGTGTGGGAGATTTCCGTTGCTAAATCTGGTGGGACGAAAAAGAACTCATCGGACGTCGCCTTCCATCGTACGCCGAGAGTTTTGGCTGTGCTCTCAGTGTCGATCTCGAGGAAGTCGGCTGTCAGAAGATGATCGCTTTGGATATGAGCTAATATTTCTTTGTTGTTGGAGGTCCATTTTCTCAGTGGAAACCCCGCGGAATCTAGAGCACTTTGTAGCTCGCGAACAATGGACTTAGCGTCCTCGGCGGAGTCAGCTCCCGAAAGGACATCGTCTACATACATATGATTGCGAATGACATTGCTCGCTCTTGGATGGCTGAGCTGCACGTCAGTTGCCAACTGTTGCAGGACTCGAAAGGCCAGGAATGGGGCGCAATTGACTCCAAAAGTTACCGTCTGTAATTCGAAATCTCGAATGTGCCCCTCGCTGTTGCGGAATAAGATGCGCTGGAACGGGCAATGCTTCGGATCTACCCATATCTGCCGATACATTTTCTCGATATCGGCACTGTAGACGTATCGGAAATATCGCCACTTCAGGATCTGGATAGTTAGATCGGACTGTAAGACTGGGCCAGCATGAAGGATATCATTTAAGCTGACCCCATTCTCTGAAGGGCTGGAGGCATTGAAAACCACACGTAACTTAGTGGTTGTACTTTCCGGCTTGAGCACGGCATGATGCGGAAGGTAATAACTGGCAGAATTATGGGTAGGACGGACCTCTTTCATGTGATTGAGGTCAAGATACTCTTGAATCACGGAGTCGTATTTGGCTTTCAGCTGACAGTCCCTCTTTAGGCGTTGCTCGGTTCTTAGGAGCTGCGACAACGCGGATCACGAAACGGAAGACTTACGACATACCTGCCGTTATCGTCTCTCGTAGTCGTTCGGAGAAAATTTTCCTCACAAGCCAAATCGGAAGATTTTGTCTCTTTTACTGGCAAATCCTCAACCTCCCAAAATTTGGTGAGGAGCCTATCCAGGGACGTGTCAACTGTGTGGGAGATTCGTGTGGAAAAAACGGAAATCTGATTTTCCCTTGGAGCAGGAACGGGTCCTGTTAGGATCCACCCGAAAATGGTTTCTTGTCCGAGGAGAGAGCCACAAATATTCGGCCGGGTGCCGCTTAGGAGAATGGATGGCAGTATGTCGACCAGAATATCTATCTGTGCACTCTCGTAGAACTTTGGATCCGCTAGTGACAGTTCGGGAAGATCCCGTAGAAACTGTTGCGGAATCGGACAAGATGGAAGGTTTCCAGCTAATTGAGGAAGAACATAGGCCGTCGTGTTTATTTGCAAGCCAGGCCTGGTCGGAGAACGGATGGTAAACTGACAGAGCTTTTTGGATTCAGCGGATACTGTCTGGTTTAAGCCTGATACTTGGGCTCGGATTACCTGGTGAGGCAACTTAATTAGTTTGAACAGCCGCTCAGAAATAAAGGTTGCCTCTGATCCTGAATCTATCAAGGCACGAGCTATAAAATTCGACCCCAGGTGACATATGTCAATTATGGCGGTGCCCAGCAAGACGGATCTATACCCCGTCGCGAAGTAATTTTGTACTGTAGAGTCCGTGGACCGGGAAGCGGTGGCAACTGGTGTACTTGGTCTTGATCTGGGTCTTGGGGCGGGATTCGAAGGCGATTGGGAGGAGTTGCCTCTGTGTAGTAAGGTGTGACGGCGGCCGCGGCACGTAAAGCAACTATGAGTGCTCTCACAATCACGCAGCTGATGCCCTCGTGCGAAGCAGTTTAGACACAGCTGCTTCCTCTTTATGCATGCCGAACGCTCGTCGACCGTCATCTGGAGGAACCGTGCACATGTGCGGACAGGATGGTTTTCCTTCTTACAAAGGTCACATCCTTTTGGCTTGGGTGCTACCCTTGTCTCGTAAGAATTTATTCTTCGAGGCGCTGCAGTGGGGGCGGATGTTTTTGGCAGAGATTGACCTGAGAGATTTGGCCTGACGGCCGTACGTCGTCTATGGCTTCTAAGGTGCGGTGACGCTCCGTAAGGAAGGCGTTCAGTTCCTGCCACGTCGGAATCTCTGCCTTATTGTGCAGGGACTGTTCCCACAAGGATAGCGTGAGCTTAGGAAGTTTGGAGGAGCACATGTACTTTAGGAGGCAATCCCAATTTTCGGTTTCAATTCCGGACATTTCTAAAGCCGTAAGGCAACCCTGGATGGTACGTTGAAGTTCACGGATAGCTGACCCAGATTCCTGATTAACGGACTGCACATTGAAAAGTATTTTTAATTGGCTATTTACTAACAACCGCTTGTTTTCGAAACGCTCAGTTAGGTTAGCCCAAGCTGAGCGAAAGCCGTCGTTAGTAAGAGGGGAGTTTGACACTATCGTATGTGCATCGCCGCTTGTTTTGGCATTTAGGTGAAACAATTTTTCGACTGGCGTCAGCCCTGGATTGTTTATGTAAATGGCCGTAAACAGATCCCTAAAGGTCGGCCACCGCAGATAATCTCCGGTGAAAACCTCGGTATCGCACGGAGGCAGCCGACATCCAGAGGGAATGTAAGTCTGGGTAGGAACAGCTTGAACTTGGGAGCCTGGGCTATCATATCCGCGATCTGAGCCCCACATCTCTCGTAAACGGAATAGCAGTAGCCGTATTTAGCCTTGAGAACTGGCAAACTATCAGCTGCACTGTCTCCGGCTTCTGCTATGCACCCGGTGCATTCATCGTATTCTGTCTTGATGCGGTCCCATAACGCGCGTATTTCTTCGCGGCGGATGTTCAGCATGGAAAGAGTAGGAGGGATCGGCGAAGGAGTGTTTGCTCTGGATTCAAACTCACTCAGCCGATCTGAGACCTCAGTAAATTTGCTTAGAGCGATCTGGGAAGGTGTTAGTGCCATTTTGACGTTTGCACGGGTGACCCTTTTTCGGGGCGACGAGGTCTTGGCAGTTAGTTCGGGTGTGGGCGGATCTACGGATATGCCTGGGACTACGGCAGGTGGAATAGGCAACTTGTTGTTATCACTTCCAGCGGACATTTAAAGAGAAATTACCTTAATTTGGGTCTGAATCTGTTGCCTTTGTTTATGTCGGACAAATAGGAAACCTGGCCCACTTCTGGAACAGTGGAACGAGGTGTCGACCAAAAAAGTGGTGGATCGGAGAAATAGAAATTGGAAGCAAGTACCGACCTAGTTACTTTGCGGAATTAAACCCAATAATACGGATTAGGAACAGTGAGTGATGAGTTCGAATATCACCCGTTGAGAAGTAATACTATAATATTTAACCCTTTTGGTATATGTATTATGGTTGGGATCAAGTTTGGTATATTTTTGCTGGTATTTTTTGCGTTTGGATAAAATGAGGGGGAAAAATACGAACTATGTGTATATATATAGTCCCCGGTGGAGTAATTGTAATATGTTCGCCTTTATTTAAACTTCTGAATGAAGAAAAAATACCAAAATTTGTTGGCCGGAGGATGCGATCGGTTGATTGTTTAATATTGGAGTATTGCTTTAATTTGATTTAATATTCCGAGGGAAAAATGCTATGCATGCAGTGGAGTGCTGGTATTTTCCCCGTTTAAATAAAATAAATTTTACGGAGTAAATACCAAATACCAAAAAAATACTAAAAAGTTTGATGGTAAATAAAACACAATGACCAAAAAATTTTCACGTCGGTTGGTGTAATTTTTTATTTTATTATTTTTTACCGGATGGCCGGCGGAAAACGTTGAATATTCGGAACGGGATGGTGGAGTTAAAAAATTATATGTGACTGTATGTAGATATGTGTATATATGTAGATATTTGTATATATGTAGATATTTGTATGGATGTAGATATTTGTATGGATGTAGATATTTGCATGTATGTAATTTTCGCTGGTTTTAAATTTATTAAAAATTTATTGCCGGCGGGGTATGTGTTGTTGTGGAAGTTTTCGATTTATTGTGTGTGGACTGTATTTGGAAAAACGAAAAAATATGTGCAAGTATTTTAGCGGCTGCGGATGTACAGAGAGAAAAATCTTGAAAAGTTTTGGGGGCCTGAATTGGCAGAACACTAGAAATTTAATAATTCTCACTGTATGCTTGGCTTATATTTGCACAATATTTTTTTCTAAGCTTGCAATTTTTTCTCGATTTTGTATATGTGTATGTAAGTATGGATGAGCGGCCAAATGCAATTAAAACAAGGAAGAACGCTAAAGTCGAGTACCTCGACTATCAGATACCCGTTACTCAGCTAAATGGAGATATGCAAGCAGCAAAGCGAGATTAAAATGCACCACCTACCGGCGGTATACAGATTTAAGCGTTATGGGCGTTAGAGTGGGCGTGGCAAATTTTTTTTTTGGACCAATCGATAGGTATTGTCGAGACCAATACATTTCAGTTAAAATTTTTTATCTAGCATAACAATTTTGGGCGTCACAGGTTTTCGCGGTTTGTGGGAGTTAGAGTGGGCGTGGCAAATTTCTTTTTGGATCAATCGATAGGTATTGACGAGACCAATACATTTCAGCTAAAATTTTTATTCTAGTATCAAAACTGTAGGAGCCACAGTTTTGGGTGGTTTGTGGGCGTTAGAGTGGGCGTGGCACTGTGCTGAAACAAACTTGCGCTGCGTAAGAAGCTCAGGAATCTGCACGCCAAATCTCAATAGCCTAGCTCCCATAGTTTCCGAGATCTCAGCGTTCATCCGGACGGACAGACAGACGGACAGACGGACAGACGGACATGGCTAGATCGACTCGGCTAGTGATCCTGATCAAGAATATATATACTTTATGGGGTCGGAAACGCTTCCTTCTGCCTGTTACATACTTTCCGACGAATCTAGTATACCCTTTTACTCTACGAGTAACGGGTATAAAAAGGAGTCGGAAAAAATTGGCTATGTGGCCGCACGTAGCAAAAGTAAAATTGAAGAAAAAAATGGCGAAGAAATTTTTAATTGCCGTTGTCGGATTTAATCGGACTAGGATTTTAAACAAATCGTACAGAAAGTCAAACGAATTATATTTTCGAGTGGCTGACTGCAGACCGGCAATTAATAAGACGAAAAGCTTTACTTATCCTATCCGGCTCGAAGGACCAAAATGTACGCCGGGGGGTAGCGGGGTACCGTGGTGGCGCTGGTGGAATGGCGTGGGAGGCGACGGCGGGAAAAACTGGCGGCGTCGGCGGGCTGCTTCGCTGGGCTTCGGTGGCTTGCTGCTGGTGCGTTTGATGCTGGTGCTGCGGAAGCTGTAGGGGAGAAACCACTCGAACGCGTTTGCCCCTTGATCGGAAATAAATGTACGCACAAAAGTTTATTCAGATGAACTGCAGAAATCGAACTAACTTAGTCTAAGCTCCGCTCTGCGCTCCAAAGCGCAGCGCAGACTTCATGTAGGGAGCTAGAAACAGCGCAGGAGAGCGGGGGCGCGAGAGAGCGGGAGAGCGGTAGAGCGGTGCAGCTGGATAGCGGGGCCAGTCCAGATTCGCCGGACAGTGGGCCTGAACACACTGAAAAAAAAAATTAAATAAAAAAGAATGTATTAATGATACACATGATATTAAGACTAAGTTCAAGAAAGAGAAAATAAAAGTACCTAAAAGTAAAAAAAAGGTACACGAGAGAGTAATCGAAAGTGATAGTGAGAGTAATGCTTATGTTGATGCTTTTTCAGAAAACTCTCATATTGATGAATCCGATGTTTCACAACAGTCTCTTATAGATGAATCCGATGTTTCACAACAGTCTCACAAAGTGTAAATGAAAAAACCGGAGTGAAGTACAATCTCAACATTAATCAGTTGAAGCAAGAAAAGATTTTAGACAATAGTTATGGACCAAGAGAAAATACTTTTTAAATGTTGGGTAATAGTACACTTAAAATTAAAAAAATGTAATGGTCTATAATCTTTAATTTTTCATAATGTCCTAAGGATAATACTTAAAATGATTTAGAATCATATAAAAACATTTTAATTGAAACAAAAGCTCACAAAAGAAACTATCAACCAGATGGTCAAATAAAAGGAAATCGTTCTAAAAAATATTCTTCAATTATTAAACCATTTATATCATCTTCAGTAAATGAAGAACATACTGGTTCTAAGTATATATATACCACCAAACTATGTATATTGGGATAATGTTAATGAACTTGTTGAATGATTGCAACTCTTAATGACATCAAGAGCTGCTGCCATACTAATAAAATTCTTTCAATAATAGAATAATTGCGGGAAGCAAAAATAATATATATTTATAAAATATAAAACATTTTCTCATCTTGTGTAATAGTAAAATGTATATTAACAAGTTTGGTCACTTGTCAGTAGTATGGAAACGCGGATCCTGGGATTAATGGCCCCCGCCCCTTACTAATTAACACATTAATGACTTATTAACATATTAATGGCCCCCGCCTCCTCATTAATGTATGTGGGTTCTGGAACAATTAGCATAATCCATAAATTATCTGATTTAAAAAGGCTTAGATGCCATAAAAATGTCACGATCATATCCATAAAGATTATACTTAATTGTACCCACCCCCACACCACCATGTGACAATACTGATCACCTTTTCCTTTTTCCCCATTATAAGCAATTAATATTCAGCAGGTGTTGCTGTGCACGTGAGAAAGGTCGCAAACCCAATATTTCTAAAGATGGTTGTCTTAGAGGGACATGTCCGATCATGTTGGGGAATAACGTTTCCTATGATTGTAAAACTAAATTAGAAATCAAAAGAATCCCAATAAAATAAATCCCACAAGTTAATGATTCTCAGATGTCGAATATTTTCAAACAGACTTTTTTTTTCGCCCCAGATTGTTTAACTGGTAAATTTTCCAAGATCTCTCCTTTGCACTACCCGAACATGCGCACTTGTATATTACCTGACCGGAATAAAAGGGACACATGCACAAGTCTGAAGGCGCACGCCCATTGACAAGATCATGGGCCTCACGCCAACGATCACACGGCTGACTACTAACTTTAATACGTTCCCATAAGGGTTGAAATCACGACCGCGCAACAATTCGCAAGTAGCCGACATATCTCAGCCAAGGAAATATTTTCCATTCTCCGTACCTGTAATTTTAACTCGAAATAAAAGGTAAGAAGTTTATTTTGTAGCATAATAATACACTTATTCATTTATATTGGTATTGCGAACATGTTTTATTATATATTGAAATTAATTTTTTGGCTTCGTTCCGGCGATTTGCATAGAAGAGGCAGGCGCACGTTTCCGACGTCAATTCAGGATTACAAAATGTAAAATGTTCACCATAATTTGTAGTTTTGAGATCATGACCACCTCGATTTATGAACATAGTTTTTGTGTTTAGAAGGTATTGAAAATACTGACCAATTATCTGTCCTTTAAATTATTTAATAAATTGGTCAGTTTCCTCATGAAACTAAATTTGGTTAATTTTGTTTTCTTGCACATCCTTACACATCTACTCTTAACTTTAAAATAATGTACAAAAATTATTTTATTGTTTTGGAGCTACTTTTAAAAAATATCAAAATAATGTATGCATTGTTAAGAGCACAAACCCCGCCCTTAAGGTGTGTTTCACAATAGGGAAACCGGTTTCCTTTAAACCTGTTTAATGACGGACAGCCCATTTCCTCGATATTAATGAGCTGACGACTCCCAAAAAACGTCTGTAGAAATCGTTTCTTTTGAACACCTTTACAAATAATATGTTTTCCGCTTGTAACTGTCCTTAGATACTTTCGAGTTTATGGAAAACTATTTTCTCCATCGTTCCAAAAAATTTTGTGATGTGTATTGGTTAGCCAAATTGCAGTCTTTCGAGATTTTGTATTTAGCAAAGTAAAATTATATGGTGGTTCTATTAAAAAACTATTATTCAAGTTTGGATCTTTTTCGAATACAATTCCAATTTCCTTTAAATTAAAACTATTATTATTATCAAAGAAACCTTGAACATCAATCGAAACAGTATCTTTCAACATTTTTCTAATGTTAAAAAACTCGTTGTACTAATCCGTTTAGTGCGTTATATTTAAATAAACGGTCAGTTTGGGTATTTTCATGACTTGGTGTCTTTCGTTCTATTGAAATTCTCACATTAATAGGACCAGTTTTTACTGATTCGTTTTGATATGAAAGATCATAGGGGTCTTCAATTTAAATTCAATTGGGGTCAAAAATGGTTGTGATTCACGATTATAGTAACTAGATTGAAATCTTGTATACATTTCATAAGGTGAGCATACTAATTCTTACTAAAATCAACATTCAGATTATCATATGGATATGACTCAGAATTCAAGTGAACTTTCAAGTTTGATAAGTTATTTGTGATAAGTTCTCCATTTAGTGTAAATCCAATTAAGGCAAATCTTGTTTTTTCGCGGTTAGCCGACATTTTCACATTTCAGCTGTGTTGACTCCCATACCCCAATTTGGGGTTAACATATAAATCCTAATCCTGGAACGCGATTGGTAGGTTTACACAACTTTTAATAATATCGTACATCTTAAATTTTGTAAAATCGCTCAGAGTTACATGGGGAATTTTTCAGGTCTTATTCGTAATTTGTTTGTTCATTTCTGGTTTGTTCAAGATTCACCAAGATTCTTAGTTAGCATTAACACTAGTTCGTGTTTACAATTTAACAAAACTTTTTTAGAATCCTCAGCCAATCCCAACAAATTTTTTAATGGTCCAGAAAAATTTTAAGTGGGGATCCCGTAGAAATTTCGTCTCCACTGCTCCATCCAGAATTCAATAGGTATTGACTTTGAAGATAATCAAGAGATATAAAATTTTTTAGGGTAGTAGTCATACCGACATAGACTTGACACGTTGGGCACGATGTATTTAGTTGTTACCTGTCAGTATTTTGATGGTTACTTTCTTTTTAGTCTTGTTTTTGGATGGTTACTTTTTGTATAATACCTGTACAGTACTTGGTTTTAGATGGTTACTATCTGTATAGTATCTGTAAAGTACTTGGTTTAGATGGTAACTAAATGTTAACAAGTATTATGAGTTGCTATAGTCTCTTATTAAGAATTATTAAAGTACACAAGTTAATGTTTTTAAGATGTGTTAGCCAAACACACTTGCAGTGAACTACCATTACCTGACCGTCATCAAAGTCACATGCCCAAGACCCAAGGACATTACAGTCAGAATCAAAATTTGTAGGTTCTTTCAATATTTTTTTATATATTTTATTACTGTAAACATATTTCATGAAATTCATAATTAATTATATTTTATGTATATTTGTATATAATTAATTTTCTTACTCCATCCGTCTGTAAGAATCATGTCGGTTATTAATCTTCGTTCCAAACGCAGATTTTCGCTTGGTTCCCATAGATAGATGTAAAATAGTTCTAACAATGTAACCTTTCTCAGATGTTGAATTATTTTTAAAGCATTCATTTGTTCTAACCCATAATAACATTATAAAAAATTTCGAAAGCATCATTAGCTAGCGGTTGACCTGCTTGGACTTTGATCACTAGCTGTTGTTAACAGTTATGAGCTATTATTAGATGGTTACTAACTGCTAGGTAGATGTCTATTAGTTGCTTACTAGTTTTTATTAGCTGGTTACTATATGTTTAGTAGATGTATACAAGTTGTTTAGTATCTGGTTTCTATATGTTTAGTAGATGTATACAAGTTGTTTACTAGATGTATACAAGATGTTTACTAGCTGTCTAGTATCTGGTTTCTATATGTTTAGAAGATGTATACAAGTTGTTTGGTAGATGTATACTAGTTGTTTACTAACTGTTTAGTATCTTGTTTCTATATGTTTACTTGATGTTTACTAATTATTATTAGCAGGTTACTAGTTGCTATTAACTTTTACGAGCTTTTATAGTCTTTTCTTAAGAATGATCAAAAATTCTTGATCACAAGACGACTTTCGATGTGAAGTAAAAACTAACACTCTGATGCGTTTGCTATGTACGTGAGGAAGAGCGCGAAGCCAAATTATCTCAATATTGATGTATAAATCTTAGAGGAACATGTCTGATTATTTTGGAGGGAGATGTATCCTGTGATTGTAAAACTAATTAAGAAATATATTGTTCACAAGCTGTCTAAAAGCTGTTTAGAAGCTGTTTTGATAAACAATTTTGATTCATAATGACAGATATTAAGAATATATAAAATAATATCATCCACTTTAACTAGTATATTGTTAAAATAAAACATTTCCATTTTTCATGTTCTTTCATCTAATGTAGGTATATTAAATGATATATAATAATATCATCCACTTTAACTAGTATATGGGTAAAATAAAACATTTCCATTTTTCATGTTCTTTCATCTTATGTAGGTATAATAAATGTAATCTTAACTACGATAGCTAGCCTTACATCCCATAACTATAGTTATTAGCTACAATAAAATGTCTAGAAAGAACAAAATATATAAATGTCAAAAAACGATTTAAAACGAACTATAATTGGGAAAGTAATTGAAATCGCTCCGGCGTAATAAAGTAAAAAACAAAAAACACTGTGATTATCCCATTTTCTATCACCATAACAAATGTGTATACCCACACCTAAATGACCAATTGTATCCTTTGTCCGCCACCCTTCCCCTCATTATGTGCAATTAATAGTCAGGTCAGAAAGGTGCACGTGTGAAAGGTCGCACAACCATAGTATCCAAAGGTTGTTATCTTAGAGGAACATATCCGATCATGTTGGGGAAAGGTGTGATCACGTACCCATTTGCCTCATTATCACAGGTGTTGCTGTGCACGTGTGAAAGGTCGCACACCCAAAGTATTCAAAGATGGTTATCTTAGAGGAACATGTCCGATCATGTTGGGGAATAATGTTTCCTATGATTATAAAACTAATTTAGAAATCAAAGGAACCCCAATAAAATAAATCTCACAAGTTAATGATTCTCAGATGTGGAATATTTTCAAATACACATTTTTGTTTCCGCCCCAGAATGTTTAACTGGTAAAGTGTCTAAGATTCTCTCCTTTCCACAAATCGGTCATAAACATGTCATAAAAAGGATTCAAGCAAGAGCTACCCGAACATGCGCATTTGTCAATTACCTGACCGCAATAAAAGGGACACATGCACAACCCAGAAGGCGCACGCTCATTGACAAGATCATGGGCCTCACGCCAACGACCTCATACGACCTCATACGACGTTCCCATAATAGGGGTTGAAATCACGACCGCGCAACAACTCGCAAGTAGCCGACATATCTCAGTCAAGGAAATATTTTCCATTCTCCGTACCTGTAATTTTAACTCGAAATAAAAAGTTAGAAGTTTATTTTGTAGCATAATAATACATTTATTCATTTATTTTGGTATTGCGAACATTTTTGTTATATATAGAATTTAATTTTCTGCTTTGATTCCGGCGATTTGCATAGAAGAAGCAGGCGCACGTTTCCGACGTCATTTCTGGATTACAAAATGTAAAGTGTTCACCATAATTCGTAGTTTTGAGATCATGTCCACCTCGGTTCATGAACATAGTATTTGTGTTTAGAAGGTATTGAAAATGAAAATATATTTCCATTAAATTGTTCAATAAATTGGTCAATTTCCTCATGAAATTTCATATTGTTAATTTTATTTTCTTGTAGGTCTTTACACGTCTAGTCTCAACTTTAAATGATGTATAACAATTATTTTATTGTTTTGGAGCTACTTTTAATAAATGTCAAAATAATGTATGCATTGTTTAGAGCACAAACCCCGCCCTTAAGGTGCTTCACAATAGGGAAACCGGTTTCCTTTAAACCTGTTTAATGACGGACAGCCCATTTCCTCGATATTAATGAGCTGACGACTCCCAAAAAACTTCTGTAGAAATCGTTTCTTTTCCACACCTTTACAAGTAATTTGTTTTCCGCTTGTAATTGTCCTTAGATACTTTCGAGTTTGTGGAAAACTGTTCTCTCCATCGTTCCAAAAAATTTTGTGATGTGTATTAGTTAACCAAGTTGCCGTCTTTCGAGATTTTGTATTTAGCAAAAATCATATGGTGGCTCTATTAAAAAACTATTATTCAAGTTTGGATCTTTTTCGAATACAATTCCAATTTCTTTTAGAATAAAATTATTATTATTATCAAAGAAACCTTGAACATCAATCGAAACAGTATCTTTCAACATTTTTCTAATGTTAAACAACTCGTTCTACTAGTCCGATTAATGGGTTATATTCAACTAAACGGTCATGTATGAGGAGACAGTAAGCTTGGGTATTTTCATGACTTGGTGTCTTCAGTTCTATTGAAATTCTCACATCAGTAGGACCAGTTTTCACTGATTCGTTTTGATATGAAAGATCAACCACAATAATAGGGGCCTTAAATTTAGATTCATTTGGGGTCAAAAATTGTTGTGACTTACGATTATAGTAACTAGATTGAAATCTTGTATACATTTCATATAGGTGAGCATACTGATTCTTACTAAAATCAACATTCAGATTATCATATGGATATGACTCAGAATTCAAGTGAACTTTCAAGTTTGATAAGTTATTTGTGATAAGTTCTCCATTTAGTGTAAATCCAATTAAAGCAAATCTTGGTTTTTCGCGGTTAGCCGACAATTTCACATTCCATGTGTTGACTTAACATATTAATCCCAACTCCGGAATGCGATTGGTAGGTTTACACCACTTTTAATAATATCGTACATCTTTATTTTTGCAAAGTCGCTCGGAGTTACATGGGGAATTTTCCAGGTTATATTCGTCATTTCCAACTTAAAAGTTTGTTTCTGGTTTGTTCAAACACATCACCAAGATTCTTAGTTAGCATCAACACTAGTTCTTGTTTACAATTTAACAAAACTTTTTTATAATCCTCAGCGAATACCAATAAATTTTTTAATGGTACAGAAAAGTTAAAGTGGGGTCCCGTAGATATTTCGTCTCCACTGCTCCATCCGGAATTTAATAGATTTTGCCTTTGAAGATTATCCAGAGATACATAATTTTTTAGGGTTGTAGTCATACCGACAAATCGTGTTTTATCAATCTCACATCCATTTGTTTCGTACTTTATTTCATCCCATACAATTATTTTTTAAAAAAAGTGGTAACATTGTCAGTTGTAGGTCCATTCGGTGAATCTTTTCTAATAATTCCTTGAAAATTAAGGTAACTTTCGTGAGGAAGCACGTACAAGTCTTGATTTTGAATAGTAATTCGAATTTCATCGTTTGGTTTAAATGTTTGATTCTACGATGAATAAGTATGAAACTTTTTCTTCGAAATACTCTCATCTGAGTGAACCTTTTCTCGAACATTTCAAATTTCGTTCATTGTTTTCCTTTTCAACCTTTTATATTATACTCGAAGCTTCAAGCCTAACGACTTTAAAAATAGTTTATTTTTCAAAGTAAGTGAGCTTTTTTTTACTGTCGATCCTCTTTCTATAGCTTTACAATTAGCAATGCTTGGCTGAGGACTTAAGCTATGTCTTTTATTATAAATAATCATTCTATTAACCGAATGTGTATGCGAATCGAAACGTTTTCACCACGTAAATTCACCAAATCACCGTTTTGATCAACTATGCGTATAGATAGTGTGCTTATTTCGTCACAGTTGATTGGTAAATAAATTAGGTTATGTGGTGTCACTGTCATTTTATACCCAGGCGGAACATTAATGCCAAACTCATGTAATGTATGATTCGGTGTATTATCTACATATGAACCGCTGATTATATTACATTCCAAACGAATTGTATTAATTTTTAATATGTTCCCGGTTTGATCTATAGGTTTTTGCAGGATGTGGTTCTAGTACTTTTTGATGGAAACCAAACAGCTGTCCAACCGATCTTTCCTTATTAAAGTAAACTGACTCTCGCATGGTAGTTATTTCAACTTGAAGTGTATTATTATTACTTTGAATTTTAAATGTATTTTCCAGGTTATAGTCTTTTAGTTTATTGTAAATAAAATCAGTGATATCATTCAATTCATATGATCCAGTTGGAATTGTAATAACCTTGTCACCGATGTGGAAGAGGTTATTTTTTCATCAATATTTGGAATCGAATTATACATATTAAAATCGATAAGAGCGCACTCATATCGACCATTCAATTCGATAGGTGAAAAAAAGTTTGTATTTATAATGGAACTATTTCCATTCAAGGATAATGCAAGTGATCTAGATATATTGAAATCTCTTGATAAACTGTGGGATTGTAAGTATCTAACCAAGCTTTATATTGAAATTACTCCTTAAATCATAATAAATTGATCAAATCCTTTTCTGTATCTTCCGTTATCCATTTCGTTATCCTTGCAAATTAATAGGAATCCGTGCTTGTCCTCCCAACATTTTTGACAAATTTTCACAAATATTTCGTAATTCATATCAGTGTTAATATGGTCCCGATATATGTGTCGCATATTTAAATCATCTTGCTTAAACATTATAATAAAGTTGGCATTGTCACGAATCAGTTGTTTAGGTATATGACTATACGTTTGACATAAATAAAAAACATCGATATTTTTATGTCGACCCATACAAAAATAAGATCTTATGTTATCTTGTTTTTCACAAGCTACGTCATCGAATATCATAATGGAATTGTTTTTAGCTTCACTGGGGTCTAGTACACCCTCATTATGGGAGAATGTATGATATCCCATTCCTTTAATTGGTTTGATTAATTTCACCAAGTACTCATATTTAGGTTGATATACACTTTTTGAAAATATATAAATATTTTCGAATTTTAATCCATTAGGACTCTCTATTAGACTTAAATTAATATTAGTTTTACCACAATTCGAAGGCCCAACAATTAGAGCCCTTATTGTGTTCGGTAAGAGAGCACTATGTCGTGGCGGTAGATTTTTCTCGTTTTCATCGTTAATATTTCTAACTAAAATTTTTTGTTTCTGACTTATTAAACGCATCTTTTAACCTAATGTACCTCATTTAATGAGAAATCTTTGATGATTAAACATCAATAAAATGGGGAAACGTTTTTATAATCGCATCAGTCGTAGTTTTAATTGTAAACACGGTGGTCTTGTCGATAAGCTAATTAATACATTACCGTTTGAAGCCCATATTCCGGGATATAATTTTTGTGGACCGGGTACAAAGTTACAGAAACGGTTGGAACGTGGTGATCAAGGAATAAACCCATTGGATGAAGCTTGCAAAGAGCACGATATTGCATATTCTCAAAACAAGGTATTGAGTGAACGACATAGGGCAGACTCCATATTAATTGACAAAGCCTGGTCGCGTGTCAAGGCACCAGATAGCAGTCTTGGTGAAAGAGCAGCAGCATACTTTGTTACAAATATAATGAAAGCCAAGAAAAAATTTGGTATGGGATTGAATAAAACGGAAAAGAAAGGAAGGAAAAAGATATTGAAGAATAAAATGAAGAAGACAAACCTTTCGACTGTTATTAATGTTGCTACTAAGACATTAAAAAAACAAAAACCATTAGACATTATGAGTGCAATTAAAGTTGCACGTAAATCAATTCATCAATCAATGGGTTCTAAGTAAAATGTTAAAGTACCTCGTGTAATTAATGTACCCAAAATTTGAGGTTTTCTACCAATCGTGCCGATCTTGACAGCCCTCAGCGCTCTTGGTAGTTTAGCAAGTGGTAGTGCAGCAATTGCAAAAACAATTAACAATGCGAGAATGGCTAAGGAAGATATGGAGGAGAAAAAACGTCACAATAGGAAAATTGAAAGTGTTGCTGTAGGAGAAGGATTATATCTCAAGCCCTATAGAAAGGGTTATGGTTTCTTTCTTAAGCCCTATAGTAAGGGGAAAGGAATTAAGAAGCGAAAAATCTAGTTTCTCTGCTACCCAATAGACCACTATCAAATATCGACATTATACATTTTGCTAAGAAATATATCCCACATTTTAGAGGGGTGTTTATGAGAGATCTACTCCCAGAAGCACCAAAAAGTAGGGAGTGTGGTATAGTAAACTTAGATAATTCACGATCAAGTGGTACACATTGGGTTGCATATAATAAAAATAAAAATAATATACAGTATTTCGACAGTTTTGGAAATCTTCAGCCACCTAGAGAAGTTGTGAAATACTTGGGACATAGAATACAATACAACTACGATACAGTTCAAGACTTTGATACATACAACTGTGGACACCTGTGCCTCGCTTTTCTACTTTCTTTCGTAGAAAATGTGAGTCAAAACCGGTATATTTAAATGGTTAATTTGCATTTGGGGGGTTGAAAATCAGTGTATGGGTACGTGTATGTGTGAACTCTGTATAGTATAAAAAGTGGACCTGCACGCGTTCAAATTCACAGTCTAAGTTTATACTTCACATCGAACGTCATCTAGAGGACAAGAATTTTTTGATCATTCTTAACAAAAAAAAAACCTATAGCTGCTCATAACAGCTCAAAACAGCTGGTGACCAGCTTATAACAACTAGTAAACAACTAGTTAACAGCTACTAAACAGATAATAACCATCTAATAACAGCTATTAACCAGCTAAAACAAGTAGTAAGCAACTACGAAACAAGTACTGAACAACTGCTAAACAGGTAGTAAACATCAAAATACAGCTAAAAACAACGTGGAACAACTGCACCAAGTCCAAAAAACTCAACAACCATCATGAATCAGGAAAACCAGATGAACATTGTAGTTAAAGAGTTCAATAAATTTAATAAAAAGACACTGCTATCGAAGACAAGGATACCTGAAAATGTAAGATTCCCGATCCTCAAGGCGGAGCGCAAAACAACAAAGGTTGGAGAATCTATTACTCTCGAGTTGGAGGAGCACATTCTGTACATGCCGGAAAGGTACACCTCTCTTCAAGATGATATCATCAATGAAATGCTTGATGGAAAATTTAATATTTATAAAAGTAATGACAATTTGTATTTAAAAATAAGTCATTAATCATTAAAAAGATTGAGATTTTAAAAATATAACAATTAATACACATTTTGAAAAAAAAATATGGAGAAAATGTATCGAATCTTTTTTTTATTCGGAAATGGTATATAAATATTACAGATCTTTGCGTTCCCTAAACAGTATTTGTTTAGTAACTGAGGAGTGACTACATGAATTTCGGAAATTTTAAATCTTTCACCTATAAAGTTTGAACAATATACTACAATGAATATTTTGTCACAGCTAACCAAAGCTAGATTTGCTTTGAAGCGAAAATTCGATGATCTCAAACAAGTCAAAAATCATACGAATTTACAATTGGAGGAAACTTTTAAACCTGTTATTGAACCCTCACATGAACTTGTTAAGGAAAACCAAAAACAAAAGATTTCTAATGTAAAAGATGGTATAAAAGTAAAGCGTGGAATGAAGCAAATTAAAAAATACGATGATGATGAGAGAGAGCTTGACGATTTCTACTTTACAACTAATGAGAAAGATCTGCAGTCTAATCGAAACATAACTCCACCAAGGTCTTTCGATGATAGTGATTCCTATAATCAATTCTTTTCACAAACGAATATAGAGGAAGATATAGAAGGAGAGAAAAAGGAGTCGGAAAAGAGTGAAGAAGGGACAACACCTTTACCAATGTATACAGGAGAGGCCAATATGGGTGTGGATGCACAGCTAGAAGATAATAACACTAGTTATAATTATGATTTTAATATCAGTAATTTGACCAGAGGAAATGTGTTGGATAAGGGTTATGGACCTAAAAAAAGCGCAAACAATTCATTAACTTTGGGAGATAAAGAATTAAAAATTAAAGATAATAAAATAAAATTTTCTAGTGGAATGAGTTGTGATCTGACTCCTGGTCTGTACTCTCTACTTTTTCTTAGTAAACCTGAAAACTATGATGATCAAGACTTGAAAATGTATAAAAATATTATTTTAGAAACGAATATACATAGAGTAGGCTTTAAACCTAATAACAGAATCAAGGGTACACGAGCATACAAATATATCCATATTATTAACAAGTTGATAGACAAAGATTTCAGTCCCACAACGTCTACTCCACTTCGCTCAAAAACAGGCTTTGGTTACATGACTCTTCAGAAATCAAATCCAAACTATTTATATTGGAATGATGTAAATGAGTTAGTCGAACGATTGGAAATTTTAGTAGCATCAAAAGCAGCGGGTAACACCAGCCACAATAACGAAATTTTTTCAATATTGGAATTGCGTGAAGAAAGGATTATATATTAATGAGTATAAATAGGAAGGACAAATATGTTTTACATTTATAAACATCATGTCTGTCGACAAGTTTGGACATTTTTCTATTGATAAGGAACGATCAGAAAATTTGAAAAGACGTGTTAATTCTACTGAGGGATTATTCATCGATGAGGACGGTAATCTAAATGCTCAAAATAAACGTATCAAAAACGGATCTAAGCCTTTAGACAAAAATGATCTAGCAACGAAACAATATACTGATGAGATCCTCGGAAAGTTGGTAGAAGAATTAAGAAAAATTATAACTCAAAATGTTAATCGTCGACTCACAAAAATTTCAAGCTTAGAAAATAAAATTGAATTGAATAATAAGAGGGCAGACAGCGCTGACCAAATTTTTTGCCAAAATTCTGGAAAAGATTAAAACCATTGAGGACTATATATTTAAATATGTAACAAAACCGATATCATTACCGAAAAAAACCACAATTGAGTTAGAAGGTGTCGCTTTTCAGCCTATTAGAAGAATATGATTAAGCGAGAAATCGTAAATGAGTTGCACGGACCATCTCGAAAAAACTTTCAACGAAGACGAGTGATTACAAGGGGTATAAACGATCTGTGGCAAGCAGATTTGGTTGAAATGGGAGCCTTTTCAAAATCTAATGATGGGTACCGATACTTGTTGACTGTTATAGACACGTTTTCGAAATATGCTTGGGGTGAGGCATTAAAATCAAAAAATGCAAATGATGTTTCCCAAGCCATGGAGAGATATTTAAATCGGGTCATGGAACACCAAGAAACCTGCAAACTGATGATGGCACTGAATTCTTTAATTCTAAATTTAAGGTATTAATGAAAAGTTATAGGATAAATCATTATTCAACCTTCAGTACTCTAAAAGCATCAATAGTTGAACGTGTTAATAGAACTCTTAAAGAATTAATGTGGCGTGAGTTTAGTTTCAATGGAAAATATAAGTGGATAGATGTGTATAAACAATTAATTAATAAATTTAATAATAGAGAGCATAGAACAATAAAAATGAGTCCAAGTAAAGTCAATTCTTCCAATGAAAAACAAATATTACAAACATCGTATAATCACCTGAAAATATTTGTTGCAAGTAAATTCCGTAAGGGGGACCACGTTCGTATCAGTAAATATAAACATGTCTTTGAGAAAGGGTATACACCAAACTATACAACAGAAATCTTTAAAATTAGAAAGGTGAAGAACACGATTTCCCCACACATACCTAGTTGAAAAAGTTGTAAGGCGAAAAGGAAATGAAGTTTTGGTTAAGTGGCTCGGGTTTTCAAAGACTAGCCTGATAAACAAGGAAGACATTTTGTAGTATAATAAATGATTTATTTAATTAATTTTTAATTGTATATTAATTTTTATTTATATATTTATTTTATCTTATATTAAGTTTAATATTAACATTTTTGTACAATGTTTAAAACTAAAATTAAATATAATAAAAATACTTTTTACAAACTCAAAATCATTTTCATTTATATTTTCCAAGGTCTCGATCATAATAAAACATCTCCAATTCAACTGATTAATAAAATAGTTCTTTTTCAATATGTTCCTTTTGAAATTTCAGGCTATCTAATGATTATCCGTCGTTCACATTATTATCTTGTATCATCTCACCCAAGCAAAATGAATTTGATTCTAGCCATTCAACATTTTTTAAAATATCTTTTTCAATTAATCTCTGATGTTTTATTGATGCCGTACCATGGTCTTCATTTCTTAACTCTAAAAATTGTGTTCCATTAACATTACGTTTTCTTTTGTTATCTTTGCCACAAAGAATTTTTTTATTTACTTTAACTGTAGTTATTTTATGTGCTTTTGATCTAAACATTGTTCTGTTACCATATAGTGAGGCCCCAGTTAATAAAACATTTTTATAGTCTTCAATTGTGAGATTTCGTGAACTCAGTCCCTTTGCTTTATTATGTGAAGATTCAACTTGATCTATTTTATAACAATAAACCTTTGAGCACAGGCCTACAAATTCTGTCATGAGTTTAACGTTAAGCTCATCTTCAAAAAACCCTAAACTTTTTTTGTTAACTCTTTTGAAGTTATATAGATTAATTCTTTCATCTGAATAATCCGATGTATCAAATTTTGCTTCAAGATCATTACGAATATCTTTATAAAAATCTTCAGTTTTTATTATATAGATAAATGAATCAGTATCCATATAATTTAAGAGTAACTTTTCCTGAAACTTTGGCTTCATATATTGATAGTGAAAATCATACATTTTCCATTTCGATAAGTCTAATACTGCAAATCCTAAATACATTGGCTTATTAAATAGAACGGACAATCTTTTCATTTGATTTGCATAGAAATTATCATTTATTTTAGTTGCACTATGAAAATTGGATTTTGAAATTAAAGTTTTGGCACAATGTGCTTTTCGTCCAGTCTTCGAGCTATCCGGAGCTTCCCATGTACTAACAAGCTTAATATCGACCCTGCGCTCGGGATCTTCCATTGTTTTTCCGTAAACAGAATTATTCATTAATTTAAAAAAAATCTTTTTCAAATTTAATTTTTGCATTTTGCCTATGTAAAGTATTTAGATCAATGTAATTCTTTAACCAAGGCTTTTGTAAGAACTAAACTCCTCAATGGATCTTTTGCAGTACTAACCCATTCTTTATACATTGTTGCAAATTCCGATAATGTATTACATACTTTTTCTTATTTCGCAAGTCAGCCATTAATTTTTTTACCTTACCACCTTTTGAGGCCAGACAATTTGACGGACAAAATGGAAGATCATTATGAAGATCATGTAAACGGTACGGATATATTAAGTCCACTTCCAAAAAATAACCGTATTTGCTATCGATTGGAATATTATTTATATCAAAATTGTCTATGTCTGTGGTAGACATCCACTTAAAATCTTTATATGGTAAAGGTTGTGACATTGCCCAACCATACAAGTTATTCGCATCCACATACATTAAAAATGAAGACTCCTTCGAGGAATCATAATCTGACAAATATTTGCTATTTGCTTTTGTATATCTATGACAACATTGAACTAAACCACCTCGAATGCTACTTTGAATAAATCTATACATATCTTTATCTGTCAGCAATTCAAGTTGAATATTTGTTGTTTTCAACATTGCCTCCCAAGATAGACCTGGTGTCGTAAAATACTGAGCTGGGTCAATAATAATAATAATAATAATAATAATAAGAATAAATTTGCATACAAATTTTTCGGAAGTTTTCGAAAATGTCGGTGAAAAGAAATACATCAGTTTTTAAATATAATTCTAAATAATCTTTAAGAGTGGAACATGAGAAATGCGACCAAACTTTAAGAGCTTGATCATAATCTTCCTGAGAGCATTCCCTTTCCGTTAAATTACTATAGAATGCTTCCCTTGGTGGGAGGGAAGTTTCCTTGAGTCTACTAGCGGAGTCTAAATATTCATAGGGAAATATACCCTTCTTACGCATTAGTCCAAATTCTATATCATTACTGAAAAACGATTTAACAGTGTTCAATTGATCATCAACTAAACTAGAAGCTAGGGTATCTAAACTTGATGGCATAAATCTATATGTATCGAGAAATCGAATTTCAAAACTATTTCCACTTAAACTTTTTATTTTCTTTGAGACAGAAATATAGTTTTCCTTATTTATTGGTATTACGGAAATTTCACCGGGAATCTTTCCCAACATAATTGGACATGTTCCTCTAAGATTTATATATCAATCTTGAGCTATTTTGGCTTTGCATTCTTTCTTACGTACACAGAGTGTAAGTTTTTACTTCACATCGAAAGTCGTCTAGTGATCAAGAATTTTTGATCATTTTTAACAAAAGACTGTAAAAGCTCGTAGACGTTAATAACAACTAGTAACCAGCTAATAATAATTAGTAAACATCAAGTAAACAGATACTAAACATATATAAACCAGATACTAAACAGCTAGTAAACAACTTGTATACATCTACTATACAACTTGTATACATCTACTAAACATATAGAAACCAGATACTAAACAGCTAGTAAGCAACTTGTATACATCTCGTAAACAACTTGTATACATCTATTAAACATATAGAAACCAGATACTAAACAACTTGTATACATCTACTAAATAGATAGTAACCAGCTAATCAGTATTGTAATTAAAGAGTTTATTAAACTTATTCAGAATCTTAGACAATGATGCCTTACTTATACAAATAGTATACAAATAGAATAGAATTAGAAAACTAGAACTAGAAAAATAGTTGACAACAAAAACCGATATTACCAGGTCCCAACACCTCAATCATAAACTTGAATCAGAAATTAAATTGATAGACGCTCCTATGCTAGCTAATGATGCTTTCGAAATATGTTACAATATTATTATGGGATGGAACAAATGAATGCTTTAAAAATAATTCAACATCTGAGAAAGATTACATTGTGAAAACTATTTTACATCTATCTATGGGAACCAAGCGAAAATCTGCGCTTGGAACGAAGATTAATAAGCGACATGTTTCTTACAGAGGGATGGAGTAAGAAAATTAATTATATACAAATATACATAAAATATAATTAATTATGAATTTAATGAAATATGTTAGTAGTAGGGAAAGACGGGTTCTGGGACAATTAGCATATTAATGGCCCCCGGCCCCTCCTCCCCCCTCATTAACGTATGCGGGTTCTGGGACAATTAGCATAATCCAATAAATTAACTGATTTTAATGGGCTTTGAAGTCATAAAAATGTCACGATCATGTCTATAAAGAGTATACTTAATTGCCCCCATCGCCCCCACATCCCCATGTGACAATATTGATCATGTATCCTTCCCCTCATTATGTGCAATTAATAGTCAGGTGAGAAAGGTGCACGTGAGAAAGGTCGCACAACCATAGTATCCAAAGGTTGTTATCTTAGAGGAACATATCCGATCATGTTGGGGAAAGGTGTGATCACGTACCCTTTTGCCTCATTATCACAGGTGTTGCTGTGCACGTGTGAAAGGTCGCACACCCAAAGTATTCAAAGATGGTTACCTTAGAGGAACATGTCCGATCATGTTGGGGAATAATGTTTCCTATGATTGTAAAACTAATTTAGAAATCAAAAGAACCCCAATAAAATAAATCTCACAAGTTAATGATTCTCAGATGTGGAATATTTTCAAATACACATTTTTGTTTCCGCCCCAGAACGTTTAACTGGTAAATTGTCTAAGATTCTCTCCTTTCCACAAATGGGTCATAAACATGTCATAAAAGGGATTCAAGCAAGAGCTACCCGAACATGCGCACCTGTCAATTACCTGACCGCAATAAAAGGGACACATGCACAACCCAGAAGGCGCACGCTCATTGACAAGATCATGGGCCTCACGCCAACGACCTCATACGAGCTCATACGACGTTCCCATAATAGGGGTTGAAATCACGACCGCGCAACAACTCGCAAGTAGCCGACATCTCTCAGTCAAGGAAATAATTTCCATTCTCCGTACCTGTAATTTTAACTCGAAATAAAAGTCAGAAGTTTATTTTGTAGCATAATAATACATTTATTTATTTATTTTGGTATTGCGAACATTTTTGTTATACATAGAAATTAATTTTCTGCTTTGATTCCGGCGATTTGCATAGAAGAAGCAGGCGCACGTTTCCGACGTCATTTCTGGATTACAAAATGTAAAGTGTTCACCATAATTTGTAGTTTTGAGATCATGTCCACCTCGATTCATGAACATAGATTTTGTGTTTAGAAGATATTGAAAATGCTGACCAGTTATCTCTCCTTTAAATTGTTCAATAAATTGGTCAGTTTCCTCATGAAATTTTATTTTGTTAATTCTATTTTCTTGTAGGTCTTTACACATCTAGTCTCAACTTTAAAATGATGTATAACAATTATTTTATTGTTTTGGAGCTACTTTTAAAAAATGTCAAAATAATGTATGCATTGTTTAGAGCACAAACCCCGCCCTTAAGGTGTGTTTCACAATAGGGAAACCGGTTTCCTTTAAACCTGTTTAATGACGGACAGCCCATTTCCTCGATATTAATGAGCTGACGACTCCCAAAAAACTTCTGTAGAAATCGTTTCTTTTCCACACTGTAACGAACTGATTTTGTATGTCTGCTCGCTACGAGATTCGTGCGGCTAGCTCAGAAGATTGTGTGTTCGTCCCACCAAATTTATATGACGTGATTGCCCGTAGATCAGTGAGAAAACAAAGTGTTCAAATGGTAACAGTGGGATTTATTCTCGTGGTATTGGTACAGCGGGTGTGTGGCTATGCTGGTTTCTGTGTCTCCTTGTTCTGGTTCCGCCGGCTGCTGGTGCTCCTCCTTCTGGCTTCTCGACGCGTTGACTCGTCCTCCTCTGGATCCTGGGTCTCGGGACGCTCGTGGTGGCCGCCTCTGCTTGCTTGCCGACGCGTTGCCTCGGGGTCGCTTGTCGCGCCTTAGACCCGCAGAGAATTCGGCCTTGTGGGCTTAGGGAAGCGTCACCGTTCTCAGACTAGGGTGAACAAGCCTTGCTCTCCAGGCTGACGCCTTTCGAGGCAATACTGTCCCTTGCTCTGTCCCGGACGGTCCCGCTAGGTTCTTGCTCAGTTCGCGCTGACAGTCAAGACTGCCTAGCGGTTCACTTCGCTTTACGCCTAGCGCAGACGAACGTTCCACCCGGCTTCACCCTAATGCGTGACGTCCGCGACGCTCCTGCGCTCCCCAATGAGCTCCGCGCGGCGATGGTAACGTGGCTGCCGGAAATGTCTGCTGGCGTCGCTGTCGATGTCCTCTGCGCTGTCTTCTGGCCAGTATCTCGTTGTTCTGGCGCTCGGGGAGCTGTGCGGTCGCTGCTCGGGAACTTCGCCGGTAATCGCAGGGCTCTCCAGGCTGACGCCTTTCGAAACCACAAATGGATCTACCGCTCGTCCGTCACGCCAGGTCTTGCTTGGTCGGGCAAGGTACGCTGGGTCGCAGACAACTTTCCTCCCCAAGCTTACGGCTCTTCGTCGTAGGACTCTTTTGCTTGTCTCTGACAGACCCGCCGGGCGACTCGCCAGGGTGTGGTCGTGACAAAGTTAGAAAACAAACGCCTTGACTTAGCCGCGTGATGCCTTTCAGAACTCAGCCACCTGTGTCTCAATTCGGAGATTCCTGATGTCCTAATCCCGAACGTCTCGACGTGGCGATCTTGCTCCTTCTATGCTTCCCACGGCGCTGCTTCCGACGACTCGCTTGGTTGTAGCTCCCTCGTAGATTACTTGCTTGACTGTTTGCTCACTTGGTACTTTGACTGATCTTGAAGGCTTGACTCCTCTTGATCGACTGATCCAGCTGCCAGCGCTCTGCGGCCTTATATAGGGCCTCCAAGCACCGTTATTTCCCTTTTTCGCACGGCCCGCTGGATCTCTCCACTCTGGGTCCAAAGTTCGTGCCTCCTGGATGACCCACTTGTCCTTTATGTACCGCTTCCAATAGATGTTCTGCCCATTGCTGCCGTTCCGCTGATTCCCGTGCCGCTTGTGGCACGCCTGTGTGCCGCTCCACTGCCGAGATGTGGCACTTCCTCTCCCGGTCCAAAGTTCGCGGGAGAGTCCAAAGTCCCGTGGAGTTCCGTTATCCTCTTCTGCATACGGCACTCTTGCTCTGCCCGCGAAGTCTCCATTCTCTCTCGATCTCCAGCCTTGGTCTCCCATCTCTCTCGCTCTCCTTCATTGGTCTCCAAACTCTCTCGCTCTCCATCCTTGGTCTCCAATCTCTCTCGCTCTCCTTTATTGGTCTCCAAACTCTCTCGCTCTCCATCCTTGGTCTCCAATCTCTCTCGCTCTCCTTTATTGGTCTCCAAACTCTCTCGCTCTCCTTCGTTGGTCTCCAAACTCTCTCGATCTCCACCCTTGGTGTCCAAACTCTCTCGTTCTCCCCGCCGCGCCGTTACTACGCAAATTCGCCGCGTATCTGGTAAGCGGCCGGCCATCTGCTGCTGCTTCTATTTGTGGGGAGTTATTCAACTCCTCACATTCCCCCCTTACTTCGGGAAACATTTAAGACTGGTTCCTACTCTCCGGCGTTTCCTTGCTTATCCTAGCCTTTGAGTCCTTGTGATTCCCGCGGCGCTCCCTCGTTGCTCCCTCGATGCTCCCTCGACGCTCCTAACTCCCTTGAGTTTCTACAGCGGGGGTCATCCTCCTCGTAGCAACTTTAAATCTCCCGCGCCGATATTTCCTGTGTTCCCACTGGGACATCGATACTCCTGGGCTATCGATCCCCAGCTCGCTGCTCATTGCTGCGTCTCACTCCTTTCCGTGTTTCCTCCGCCTGGTCACACCATTCGTGCGTGATCGATATTTATTCGCTATCGACGGTGCGGCGTTGCTACCTGCTCGTTGCGATACTTCCACCTTGGCCGATATTTCCATTGTCGTGTGCCCATCGATCGCACTATCGTCCAGTGCCAATCGATCGCCTATCGAGGCGCCCCCTTCCCTGGCTCGTGGTGATTTTGCAACTTTCATACTATGAAATTCATAGGTAAGTTTCTTTTGCATTTCCTTCACTCCTTTTCATCTCATCCTTTCGTCCTCTCTCGCCCTTCACTCGTCCTCTGTTGGCAGCATCTGACTCCACATTGGCAGCTTTTGAGCGCGGTTGCGTAGAGGACTTCGCATTCGCTTCGCAACCAGGACAGCCGGTAAGTATTTATGATGTCTTACTGCTTCCTGCATTAAGTCCCCTTTAAATTTCAGGTTGCTGGTGCGGCCCATGAATGCCCCGTTCCTTTTCTTGTTTTTAGTCAACTGTTGGTGTGGTGCGTGTTTCTGTTTTTTTTCTTTTTTTTTGTGACCAGCTGGCTACGGTGTAGATCTGATTCTGCACCGTCCTCCCCTTTTCCTCGGGTAACAACTAGACGAGCTCGTCCGGCGCATTCCGTATAGAATCTCCGGATGCTGCGGTGTATGTCTGGACTGCGCGTCTTGTGTTGCTTGTCTCCTTCCGCGCATACTCTCTTCTACGTTACCCGTATCCTTGTGCCGTTTTGTAAGTGTCCCTTCCGCCTGGCGTTATCGCGGATGACTCTGGCAACTGCCCGACGCTGAATCCTGTTGCCTTGCGGTCGGGATCACCATCCATCCCTATCCACGTCCTTGTGCCCTACCCTTATGGTTGACCTTTCTGCGTGGCGTGTGGATGACTCTCGCTTCGGCCTGACGCCTAATCCTGTGGCCTCGCAGTCTGGATCAACGTGTGATCCTTATCCATGTCCTTGTTCTATCCTGATTGTCCTTTCCGTGTGGCGTATGGATGACTCTCGCTTCGGCCTGACGCCTAATCCTGCCGCCTCGTACCCGTTGTTAGACATCTGATGTTTCTGCTGTCTGCTCGTTTACTTGTTGTTTGAGCTCGCCAACGTGAACTGTCTTGTCTTTCTTTGACTGTGTGTGGCGAATTTTGCAGATCACTGGAGAGACGAAATCTACAACCTGGTAAGGGCCATCGTACCTCGGGGCTAGTTTTGCGGCGAATCCTTCGGCCGCTTTGGACAGGTGATGTTCCTTGGCCCACACTATGTCGCCCACCGCTGGTGACCATTGCCTCCTTCTCAGATTGTAGTGTCTGGCTTGGTCCTGGGACGCCTTTTCCATATTTCGCCGCACGATCTCGAATACCTCTTTTAGTTTGTTGGCATTTTCCTCAGGGGTCTCCGTAGCTCGTCCAGTGCCTATGGTTTCCTTATCATATAGGCTGCTGGGTAGACGTGGTTCCCTTCCCTGGGTAAGAAACGCCGGTGTATGGCCAGTGGATTCCGATGTGCTCGTGTTCACTGCTAGCATAATCTCCGGCCACTTCTCGTCCCAGTTTCTCTGGTCCTGCCCTGCGAACTGCGCAATCATGGTCTTGACCGTTCTGTTCGCTCGTTCGGTCGGATTTTCTTGTGGTGTGTATGGTGCAGTGAACTGTTGTCTGATACCCATCTCGGCCAGAAAACTCTTGAAGATACGGCTTGTAAACTGCACTCCGTTGTCCGTTATGACCACCTTCGGGACCCCGTACCTTGCGATTATGCGCTCCCTAAACGCCTTCTTGAGCGACTCTGCCGTCGCACTGCGTAGGGGCACCAGTTCCGTCCATTTCGAAAACCTGTCTATCATGACCAGCAGCATTTGGTTCCCGTGCTTAGATCTTGGTAGGGGTCCAACGAAGTCTGCACATACCGTGGCCCATGGTTCCTCCGGCACTTGGGTCAACATCTTCCCAGCCGCCTGCATCTGATTGGGCTTAAACCGCATGCAAATCTCGCATTTTCGTACGTGGGCTCGGGCGTCTCTATGCATGCCTGGCCAGTAGTATCGGGCTGCCAACCGTGCAATTGTCCTTCGGCTTCCTACGTGTCCCGCGGACGGTGCGTCGTGGTTTTCCCTCAACACTGTTTCTCGTAGCGACTTCGGGACGCACATCTTCCATGACGCGACGTCTTCACTGCCTGCTCGGTGAGGTATGTTTCTGTACAGTGTCTCACCATCCATAACATAGTCCGGGTACTTCTGCGGTTGGGTCCTTATCTTTTCGCCCATGTCCTTGATCCAGCTGCACCCTCCTGAAGCTGTAGTTTCCGATGCCTCCTTTAAACCTCGTAGTGTTTCCGGTAGTGGTTGTCTTGATAATGCGTCGGCCACCACGTTTAGCTGACCCTTTCTGTACGCTATCTCAAAGTCGTACTGTTGTAGCTCCAGGGCCCATCTGGCGATCCTTCCTGAAGGGCTTTCGATGCTGTTGAGCCACTTCAGAGCCATGTGGTCGGTTACTACCTTAAAGTGGTAACCTTCCAGATATGGCCTGAGCTTCCGGATCGCCCAGACGATCGCCAAGCACTCCTTCTCCGTTGTCGAGTAGTTCTTTTCCGCGCCGTTCAGTGTTCGGCTCGAGTAGGAGATTACTCTTTCGCCCTTTTCGGTGTCCTGGGTCAGTATCGCTCCGATGCCGTAGTCGCTGGCGTCTGTTTGCAGGATGAAAGTTCTACTGAAGTCCGGGCATGCTAGCACTGGATCTGCCACGAGTCTTGCCTTAACCTCCTCAAACGCCATCTGGTGCTCTGGTGTCCACTCCCACTTACTGCCTTTGCGCAGCAGGTCGTTCAGGGGTTTGACGATTCTGGAAAAATCTGGTACAAACCGGCGGTACCACGACGCTACTCCTAGGTATTGCCGGAGCTCTTTGACAGTCGATGGCAGTTCTAGTTCGGCGATGGCGGCTACTTTTTCTGGATCTGTTCCTATTCCCTCGCTAGTCACTCGATGACCCAGGTACAGCAGCTCCTTTTTGAAGAATTGGCATTTTTCTGGATTCAGCCTCAGATTTGCCTCCTTTAGACGCCGGAACACTTCCTTCAGGTTTCTTTTGTGTTCTTCCAGCGTGCGACCGATCACTATTATGTCATCCTGGTAAGCGAATGCGTGAGGTGACATCTCGGGGCCAATTACTTGGTCCAGGACTCGCTGAAACGTTGCCGACGCCGAGTGAAGTCCGAACGGCATTACCCTCCACTGAAACAGACCTTTGCCTGGTACCGTAAATGCTGTATATTGCCTGCTACTTTCTTCTAGTGGGATCTGCCAGTATCCATCCTTCAGGTCCAAACTGCTGATGTACCGCGCTTCTCTTAGTTGATCTAGGATGTAGTTTATGCGGGGCATTGGGTAGGCATCCTTCACTGACTTCGCGTTGATCTGCCTGAAGTCGACACACAGTCTCCACTTGCCTGTCTTCTTTTTCACCATCACGATGGGGGAGCTGTATGGGCTCTTTGAATGCTCTATGAACCCCATTTGGAGAAGCTCGTCCACCTTTGCGTTGATTTCCCCTTGAATTTTTGGGTTCTTTGGGTAGTATCTCTGCTTGATTGGCTTGTCGTCCTGCATTTTGATCTGGTGTTCTGCCATATTCGATGTTCCCGACATTGTGCTGAAGTCTGCCAGCTCTGTTTCAAGGAACGCTGTAGTATCGTCCAACTCGTTTACTTGTTGAACGACTGCTACTGATAGCTTTTCCTCGAGCCATCCATTGTGTCGGTTCCTGGCTGGTATTATTATTTCGTGTCCAGCACACCTTATCTCGGTTCCGACTTGTTTCAGGAAGTTCCATCCCAACACTAATGGATCTACTACCCCGGGTAAAATCAACAGGCTCATGGTCACTTGTTTGTTGCCGAATTTGACCTCCACCTCGAGCTGCGCATTAATTCCGCCGCACCTTCCATCTGCCAACCTAACTTGCCGTTTCGTCCTTGTAATCTTTCCTAGAGCAGCAATATTGTCCGCCAATTCTTCGCTAACGAAGCTTGCCGTTGCTCCGGTGTCGATTGTGGCTTTGTAGCTTTTCCCACCAATCATCACAGCTGCGGACAACTGCTGCTCCTCCTCGATTAGCTCGCCCGTTAGTTTGGAGAGGTGGCATTGTGCGATCCCCGCTCGCCTCTCTGCGGCTGAGATCGCTGGCCATTTCCCGATCGTTGGCAGCAATCGACGCTCCTAACACCAACCTTGCCGCATATCCAGCAAAACAGCAGCCGCTGGTTACGACATCCTCTAGCCCAGTGTCCGTTCCCACCGCATTTCCGACAGGCCTCCTGCGGGTCTGTGATATGGGTGGCATCTTGTGGCCTCTGTGTGTTGCTTGGTGGCCTCCACAAGGTATTGTTTGGCTGTCTCTGTTGCTGTGGGGGTGGTGCCCAATGGCCTCCGCGTGGTGCGTCTGTTGCCTGTTGTCGTCTGGCTTGGTGTGGTGGTGACCATTGGTCGTTTCCTCGTGTGTCCTGGTTATCTTCCTCCTCGCATCTCCTGCATGTCACCTGTGTTGGTGACGCCGACTTTGTCTTTGAGAACTTGTTCTCCTGTGCGAAGACTTCCCGTTCCTTTTCCAGTTCTTCGTACTCATCGGCTAGGATCATTAGCGTGTCCAGGTCCGACACTTTGTATGCCCTTAGGAAGATCCTTAGACTAGGGGTGCAGTTTTCCTTGATGGTCCTTAGGGTCTCTTTAGGGGAGTAATTAAGTGGCCTCACCATCGTCTGCATGTCGATCATGTAGTCCTTGAACGACTCGCTGAAGCCTTGCTTCCTTTGCCGGACCTGGTCCGCCAGCCTGGTGAAGAAATCTCTTGGCAGGAAATATGTGTGGAAACTTTCAATGAATTCTGCCCAAGTTCTCCACTGCTTATTGTTGGCGATGAACCATTTCAAAGCCCTTCCTTTTAGCAACTCCGGCATCGCTCGAGGGATCATATCGAGCTCCAAACCGTACGTGTTGGCGGACCATTCTACCTGCTCCAGGAACTCGAATGGTTTTTCCGCCCCGTCGAACCTGAACGACCATTCGCGGACCTGCTTAGCGACCTTTGCATAGTCCGACTGGCTTGGTCTCGGGATCAGCGCTGCTGCTTTCTTTTCTTGGCTTGACTCTCTCCTGTGGGCCTCTTTCTGTATGTTGTCAACGCTCAGGCTTGCCACCAGGTTGTCCCCTTCAGCGTTCGTTAACGTAATGCTTGGGCCGGCTCTGTCGTAGTATGTCGCCTCTAGCTCGGCCCAGATGTCGACGAGTTGTGGATCGTTCTCTGTTTCGGAGTAGTATTCCGATAGTGCCTTCCTCATGTCGTCTAGCCTGCCCTCCAGGGCGACGTTGAGCCTCTGTGCGACATGGGCGAAGTCTTCCTTCTTGAGGCGGTAAATCCACTTCTTTCCCATTTTTACTGTGCTGTTCTCACTGTTGGGACAATCACGTTGGGCGCCAGATGTAACGAACTGATTTTGTATGTCTGCTCGCTACGAGATTCGTGCGGCTAGCTCAGAAGATTGTGTGTTCGTCCCACCAAATTTATATGACGTGATTGCCCGTAGATCAGTGAGAAAACAAAGTGTTCAAATGGTAACAGTGGGATTTATTCTCGTGGTATTGGTACAGCGGGTGTGTGGCTATGCTGGTTTCTGTGTCTCCTTGTTCTGGTTCCGCCGGCTGCTGGTGCTCCTCCTTCTGGCTTCTCGACGCGTTGACTCGTCCTCCTCTGGATCCTGGGTCTCGGGACGCTCGTGGTGGCCGCCTCTGCTTGCTTGCCGACGCGTTGCCTCGGGGTCGCTTGTCGCGCCTTAGACCCGCAGAGAATTCGGCCTTGTGGGCTTAGGGAAGCGTCACCGTTCTCAGACTAGGGTGAACAAGCCTTGCTCTCCAGGCTGACGCCTTTCGAGGCAATACTGTCCCTTGCTCTGTCCCGGACGGTCCCGCTAGGTTCTTGCTCAGTTCGCGCTGACAGTCAAGACTGCCTAGCGGTTCACTTCGCTTTACGCCTAGCGCAGACGAACGTTCCACCCGGCTTCACCCTAATGCGTGACGTCCGCGACGCTCCTGCGCTCCCCAATGAGCTCCGCGCGGCGATGGTAACGTGGCTGCCGGAAATGTCTGCTGGCGTCGCCGTCGATGTCCTCTGCGCTGTCTTCTGGCCAGTATCTCGTTGTTCTGGCGCTCGGGGAGCTGTGCGGTCGCTGCTCGGGAACTTCGCCGGTAATCGCAGGGCTCTCCAGGCTGACGCCTTTCGAAACCACAAATGGATCTACCGCTCGTCCGTCACGCCAGGTCTTGCTTGGTCGGGCAAGGTACGCTGGGTCGCAGACAACTTTCCTCCCCAAGCTTACGGCTCTTCGTCGTAGGACTCTTTTGCTTGTCTCTGACAGACCCGCCGGGCGACTCGCCAGGGTGTGGTCGTGACAAAGTTAGAAAACAAACGCCTTGACTTAGCCGCGTGATGCCTTTCAGAACTCAGCCACCTGTGTCTCAATTCGGAGATTCCTGATGTCCTAATCCCGAACGTCTCGACGTGGCGATCTTGCTCCTTCTATGCTTCCCACGGCGCTGCTTCCGACGACTCGCTTGGTTGTAGCTCCCTCGTAGATTACTTGCTTGACTGTTTGCTCACTTGGTACTTTGACTGATCTTGAAGGCTTGACTCCTCTTGATCGACTGATCCAGCTGCCAGCGCTCTGCGGCCTTATATAGGGCCTCCAAGCACCGTTATTTCCCTTTTTCGCACGGCCCGCTGGATCTCTCCACTCTGGGTCCAAAGTTCGTGCCTCCTGGATGACCCACTTGTCCTTTATGTACCGCTTCCAATAGATGTTCTGCCCATTGCTGCCGTTCCGCTGATTCCCGTGCCGCTTGTGGCACGCCTGTGTGCCGCTCCACTGCCGAGATGTGGCACTTCCTCTCCCGGTCCAAAGTTCGCGGGAGAGTCCAAAGTCCCGTGGAGTTCCGTTATCCTCTTCTGCATACGGCACTCTTGCTCTGCCCGCGAAGTCTCCATTCTCTCTCGATCTCCAGCCTTGGTCTCCCATCTCTCTCGCTCTCCTTCATTGGTCTCCAAACTCTCTCGCTCTCCATCCTTGGTCTCCAATCTCTCTCGCTCTCCTTTATTGGTCTCCAAACTCTCTCGCTCTCCATCCTTGGTCTCCAATCTCTCTCGCTCTCCTTTATTGGTCTCCAAACTCTCTCGCTCTCCTTCGTTGGTCTCCAAACTCTCTCGATCTCCACCCTTGGTGTCCAAACTCTCTCGTTCTCCCCGCCGCGCCGTTACTACGCAAATTCGCCGCGTATCTGGTAAGCGGCCGGCCATCTGCTGCTGCTTCTATTTGTGGGGAGTTATTCAACTCCTCACAACACCTTTACAAATAATTTGTTTTCCGCTTGTAATTGTCCTTAGATACTTTCGAGTTTGTGGAAAACTGTTCTCTCCATCGTTCCAAAAAATTTTGTGATGTGTATTGGTTAACCAAATTGCAGTCTTTCGAGATTTTGTATTTAGCAAAGTAAAATCATATGGTGGTTCTATTAAAATACTATTATTCAAGTTTGGATCTTTTTCGAATACAATTCCAATTTCCTTTAAAATAAAATTATTATTATTATCAAAGAAACCTTGAACATCAATCGAAACAGTATCATTCAACATTTTTCTAATGTTAAACAACTCGTTGACTAGTCCGTTTAATGGGTTATATTCAACTAAACGGTCATGTATGAGGAGACAGTAAGCTTGGGTATTTTCATGACTTGGTGTCTTCAGTTCTATTGAAATTCTCACATCAATAGGACCAGTTTTCACTGATTCGTTTTGATATGAAAGATCAACCACAATAATAGGGGCCTTCAATTTAAATTCATTTGGGGTCAAAAATGGTTGTGATTCACGATTATAGTAACTAGACTGAAATCTTGTATACATTTCATATAGGTGAGCATACTGATTCTTACTAAAATCAATATTCGGATTATCATATGGATATGACTCTGAGTTCAAGTGAACTTTCAAGTTTGATAAGTTATTTGTGATAAGTTCTCCATTTAGTGTAAATCCAATTATAGCAAATCTTGGTTTTTCGCGGTTAGCCGACAATTTCACATTCCAGCTGTGTTGACTTCCATACCCCAATTTGGGGTTAACATATGAATCCCAACTCCGGAATGCGATTGGTAGGTTTACACCACTTTTAATAATATCGTACATCTTAATTTTTGCAAAATCGCTCGGAGTTACATGGGGAATTTTCCAGGTTATATTCGTCATTTCCAACTTAAAAGTTTGTTCATTTCTGGTTTGTTCAAACACATCACCAAGATTCTTAGTTAGCATCAACACTAGTTCGTGTTTACAATTTAACAAAACTTTTTT
This sequence comes from Drosophila suzukii, assembly GCF_043229965.1. Classification (NCBI taxonomy): domain Eukaryota; kingdom Metazoa; phylum Arthropoda; class Insecta; order Diptera; family Drosophilidae; genus Drosophila; species Drosophila suzukii. The sequence continues at coordinate 49,291,181 of NC_092082.1, read as the reverse complement.
ATAATCCTCAGCAAATCCCAATAAATTTTTTAATGGTACAGAAAAGTTAAAGTGGGGTCCCGTAGATATTTCGTCCCCACTGCTCCATCCGGAATTTAATAGATTTTGACTTTGAAGATTATCCAGAGATATATAATTTTTTAGGGTTGTAGTCATACCGACAAATCGTGTTTTATCAATCTCACATCCATTTATTTCGTACTTAATTTCATCCAAAAAGTAAGCCATACAATTATTTTTAAAAAAAGTGGTAACATTTTCAGTTGTAGGTCCATTCGGTGAATCTTTTCTAATAATTCCTTGAAAATTAAGGTAACTTTCGTGAGGAAGCACGTACAAGTCTTGATTTTGAATAGTAATTCGAATTTCATCGTTTGGCTTAAATGTTTGATTATACGATGAATAAGTATGAAACTCTTTCTTCGAAATACTCTCATCTGAGTAAACCTTTTCTCGAACATTTAAAATTTCGTTCATTGTTTTCCTTTCCACCTTTTATATTATACTCGAAGCTTCAAGCCTAACGAGACAGTGGCCCGTGAGGGCATTTAGGAGAGTGGAGATGTCCTCCCTACTACATTGTAGGAGAGTTTTTGTTCTTTTCGTGTTATAGTTTGGCCATGTGAGTCTAGAATTGTGGCATATTGAGATTGAGTTCCAACGGTTGTTGGAAAGAGTATACAATCTCTGCCTGAGAAGGAGCTTGCAGGTAGCCATGGGCATCCCTACCGTGTCCTTATCACGAAGGATATCGGCGGTTGTCCCCTGTCTTGCCAGCTCGTCTGCTATGCAGTTGCCCTCAATGTTGCGGTGCCCAGGCACCCAGATGAGGCTGATTCTCAGATGAGTGGCCATCTCGTTAAGAGATTTGCGGCATTCAGAGATTGTTTTTGAGCTCGTTGTGTAGGAGTCGAGGGCCCTGAAGGCAGCTTGACTATCCGAGAATATGAAGATATCACTGTCTTTATGTGCAGACGTGTTCAGGTGGGTAGTGGCTTCCTGAATTGCCATCACTTCCGCTTGGAAAACACTACAGTGGTCTGGTAGGCGGAATGAGACTTTTATGTCTAGTTCGGGGGAGAAGACTCCCCCACCTGTTTGGGAGTTAAACTTGGAGCCGTCAGTGTATATGTTGACGGCGTTTACGAATTGATGTGGGAGGTTGTCCCAGTCTGAACGGGTGGGTATATGAATTTTGTATCTTCTTTCGAAGTTGACTATGGGTGGGACGTAGTCTGTATAACGTGGTAGGGGTGAATGTTTTGATAGGATAATGGAGTGACCCGTGGAGCCCGTTGTCCAAGCCGCTGCTTCCCGGAGCCTCAGCGCTGTTGCAGATGCCCAGCTTTTGGCAAGTAGGTCCAGGGGTTGGAGATCGAGAATTGTGTTTAGTGCCTCGGTGGCGGTAGTGCGCAGCGCCCCACTGATGCAGAGCTCTGCGCTCCTTTGGATCTTGTGAAGGATCCGGAGGTTGCAGTTCTTATTTAGAGAAGGCCACCAAACGATGTTTCCGTAGAGGAGAATGGGCCTGACTATTGCAGTATATAGCCAGTGAACTATCATGGGGGAGAAACCCCACTTCCTCCCTATGGCTTTTTTACAAGCGAAGAGGGCTATGGCCGCTTTGCGTGTGCGATCTAGGATGTTATCAGTCCAGAGGAGCTTTTTGTCAAGGATGACACCTAGGTACTTTGCTTGGTTGCTAAAGGTTAGGCGCGTTTGGTGTAGTTTTGGGGGAACTAGAATTGGTACCTTGTACTTCCTTGTAAAGAGAACTAGTTCGGTCTTTTCTGGGTTAACTCCCAGTCCACAGCCAGCCGTCCACCGGGAAAGGGTGGATAGGGCTGTCTCCATTAGATTTGGGTTTGCGGGAATTTGCCCTGCAGTAGGATAACCACGTCATCCGCGTAGGCTACCACTTTTGTGCCCGCCTCTTCTAGAAGTGATAGCAGTTTGTTGACCACCAAAACCCATAGAAGAGGTGAGAGTACGCCCCCTTGTGGGGTTCCTCTACTGACCTTCCTGGTCGAGAGGGCCGATCCCATAGTGGAGTGCACTACCCTGCTGGTTAGCATGGTGTGTATGAGTCCCACTATGGGCCGCTCAATGCCCAGTTCAGTCAGAGCACCAGTGATCGCCGTTGGGGTGACGTTGTTGAAGGCGCCTTCTATGTCTAGAAACGCTGCAAGAGAGTATTCCTTGTTGTGGAAGCCTCGTTCTATACTGTACACTAGAGAGTGGAGGGCGGTATCGGTTGATCTACCCTTACGGTACGCATGCTGTGCGTCAGAGAGTAGGCTATGGTCGATGGTTAGTCTGATATGGGTGTCAATTAGCCTTTCCAGGGTCTTCAACAAGAAGGAAGAGAGACTGATCGGGCGGAAGTCCTTTGGGTTAGTGTGGGAGGGCTTGCCGGCTTTCGGTATAAAAATTACCTTAACGTCCAGCCACCTTGTTGGAATATGGTTTAGAGCAAGGCAGCCGTGGAAGATGGCTGTCAGCCAGGGAAGGGACATATCTAATGTCCGTTGTAGCTGGGCCGGGAAGAACCCATCTGGGCCAGGTGATTTGAAGGGCTTAAAAGAGTTAACAGCCCACTGAATGCGGTCAGGGTTTGAAATGTTGGCAATACTCTGGTCGTCTAGATTCACCTCCATGTGGAGGTCCTCCACTACCTGGGTATTGTTAGGGAAGTGTGTGTCTAACAGTAGTTCAAGGGTTTCCTGACTGTTTTCCGTCCAGCCATCAGCATTGGTTTTAAGATAGCCAATGGTAGCTGGAGCTTTAGCTAGAATTCTTCTGAGTCTGGATGCCTCCGCAGTAGATTCTATGCTATTGCAGAAGTTAGCCCAGGCTCTTCGTTTTGATATTCTTATTTCCTTTTTGTATAGGCTTAGTTTTGAATGATATAGATTCCAGGAGGATTCGCTATTGTTGTAATTAGCTTTATTGAAGTAAGTTCTACACTCTCTTTTAAGGTTCGCTAGGGTTGGGTTCCACCATGGGGGTTTGTGCTTTGTTTTAACTGTTCTACTTGGGCAAGCCCTTTTTAAGGCCTCACCGCAGATATCAGTAAAAGTGTTAACTAGGCTATCTAATTCTTGACGGTTGCGTATGTGTGTCGGAGGAGCGGGTAGGTTCCTGTTGAGGAGATTTTTATAGTATCCCCAGTTGGTTAATCTTAGATTAGTTATGTTTTCGGCGGGAGGATGTTCTAGACTTATTGTAAATTCTATGTATCGGTGGTCCGAGAATGAGTGTTCGATCCCCACCTTCCACGCGTCTAGCTGGTTAAGTAAGGGATCAGATATTAGAGTAATGTCTAGTACTTCCCTCCTATTTCTAGTGATGAAAGTTGGGTCATTACCTTTGTTGCAGATGAATAGATTTGATTGAAGGAGATAGTCGTAGAGTAACTCACCCCTTTCGTTGGTGTTAGTACTTCCCCATTGTGTGTGGTGTGAGTTAGCGTCCCCACCCAGGATGAGTTCCTTAGATGAGTGAGTGCGTATGAGTTCTTGTGTAGTGGTGTTTGGTAGTGGCCCTTCGTAGTCGTGAGCCAGATAGAATGATGCTATGGTGTGATGGGTGTGTTCGTTTAGCTCCAGTCTGACCGTGGTAAGGTCGCCTTCGCTAAACTGTGGAATAAGAAATGTGTTAAAGTGTGTTTTTGTAAGAATGCAGGTTCTGGTTTTACCCTTGTCCTTGGTGTAAAATAGCTTGTATAGGGGGGTTGATAGGCCACAGATGTTGTTACCAACAATCCATGGCTCTTGAATGAGGACTACGTCTATGTTGCCTGTTGCCAGGCGGGTGAGAAGGGCAGCGGATGCTGCCTTGCTGTGGTGCAGATTAATTTGCAGAAACTGCACCATCTTTGGGACTGGGGTCGGGCTGGGTACCCTCCGCTTCCTCCGCTATGTCCTGGAGGACAGAGCGCCCTGGTCGGGTTGTGTCCTGGGTGCACAGCTGTTTCAGGTTCTCCGTCAGCTCCGAGTCGGTTGACACGTAGCCGGTGAGGGTGGCCTCCTCGTGATCTGGTTCGTCGTCGCTCGGGGGTTCGTACGACGCACAGGCAGCCAGGTTGTCTGCCGCTGTTTTATCGGTGTCATAAATACGAAGCTGCACCTTGTCGAACCCGTAGTTCACTCTGTGCTGTTGGGCTGCGAGGGGTTCCAAGCAGGCCTGGTTTAGGAGGATAACCACGCTCATGGTGACTCGCTCGGTTTTCTCCACCTTGACCACCTTCCAACCGTCTGTTGGTAGTTTTGGGTTGAACCTGGTCAGCAGGCTGAGTATAGCCTCTGGTTCCGATGGCTCAGACGGCAGCCACACCCTCGCTCTCGGTCGAGACGGGATGTCTGCAGCCTCACAAACTGCCAGCTTGGCCCCGGGGTAGACCTCGCCGACTTTGTCAATTGCAGCCTTGTAGAGTGCTGCCGATCTCTCGTCTTCGCAGGCGATCAACTTTACGTTGCCCTGGTACCACCCTGCATCTGTGCAATCGGGTGGCGGTCCTGGGTTCTCGTCCAGCACTTTCAAGGCCACTGTCGCAAGGGCCCGTCTAACCAGACCCCAATGGTTTCTTGGGATCCTTCCGCCTTCATCGCTCTGGTCGATGACTCCAATGATCTTCCGATCCTTTACCACTTCCGCAAAGGATCTCGACCATGTGCCGCGGTTGGTTACTTTGGCCTTCTTGCTCGCTGGTTGAGCTGACTCCATCGACCTCTCTCGCTTGTTGTTGGTAGTCATAGCGATGTCAAAATCTGGGATAACTGCCTTCGCCCAGGCTATGTCCTCTTGGATTTTCTGGTAATCCAATTTCGAAGTCTGATCCTCACGTATCGGATTGGTGGCCAGCCGTTTGAGGATCCTGGAAGCCTTCTTTCTTTCAAAAGGTCCTGCCTGGTTAGGTGGTACCCTCTTAAACTCCTTTGCCCTGGTACTCACCACGAGACCGGCTTTGGCGCTCCCCTCAGGTTGGAGTGGCTGGTTAGCCGCACCTACACTGGTGGGAGGCTTGGGCTTGTCGCTATGGCGAGTTGGGCTTAGCCGGCTGCGTTGTTCGCTGGCCTTGGCAGGGGTCGACGTCACGTGGACTGGGGTAGTCAGAGCCGTGATCTTGCTCTTACTTTCGTCGTTGGTTACGACTTCCGACTTTATAAGAGTGTCGGGCTCTCGTCTTGTGCAGTCTTTTTGTTTATAAATTGTTAAGTTCTCCATGTTAAATCCCACGATCTGCGGAGAAAGGACAGGTCCACCCGGGCAGAGATCCGCCGTACCCGGGTAAGGCTGACTTAGAACAGGCGGTCGCCACTTGCCTGAGCTCACCGTTTGAGACTGAGTTATTTGATGACTCGGGCTCCCAGCCAGATTGACTCTCGGCACGGTACGAGTGACACCTTAGTCCAGCCCGGGGTGAGATGAGTTGTGTGGGTGGGAAAGAGGTAGGTTCAAAGAGTGTGGGAAGGGGTGTGTGTGAGCTATTTGTCGGAGGCGGCAGCACAAGCGCGACGTCGGTACTGCAACGGCGCAGATACCCGCTGACTGTCCGGGGCTACTTATTTGCGCTTCGTGTTGGGGGCTTGGCGGTAGCCGGGCCGTGTCCAACTTCCACGCTTATTCGTAGCTACCCTGGAGAACCAGGGCGCTCGCTATCCGCAACCTGCGACCCGTTCGGTAGCCTTCAGCTCGGCGCCCTCAGAGCCATCTCACTAGCTCTTTGGCCGAACCTAACGACTTTAAAAATAGTTTATTTTTCAAAGTAAGTGAGCTTCTTCTTACTTTTGATCCTCTTTCTATAGCTTTACAATTAGTAATGCTTGGCTGAGGACTTAAGCTACGTCTTTTGTTATAAATAATCATTCTATTAACCGAATGTGCATGCGAATCGAAACGTTTTCACCACGTAAATTCACCAAATCACCGTTTTGATCAACTATGCGTATAGATAGTGTGCTTATTTCGTCACAGTTGATTGGTAAATAAATTAGGTTATGTGGTGTCACTGTCATTTTATACCCAGGCGGAACATTAATGCCAAACTCATGTAATGTATGATTCGGTGTATTATCTACATATCTACATTATAGTCTCTTAGTTTATTGTAAATGAAATCGGTGATATCATTCAATTCATATGATCTAGTTGGAATTGTAATAACCTTGTCACCGATGTGGAAGAGGTTATTTTTTTCATCAATATTTGGAATCGAATTATACATATTAAAATCGATAAGAGCGCACTCATATCGACCATTCAATTCGATAGGTGGAAAAAAGTTTGTATTTATAATGGAACTATTTCCATTCAAGGATAATGCAAGTGATCTAGACATATTGAAATCTCTTGATAAACTGTGGGATTGTAAGTATCTAACCAAGCTTTATATTGAAATTACTCCTTAAATCATAATAAATTGATCAAATCCTTTTCTGTATCTTCCGTTATCCATTTCGTTATCCTTGCTAATTAATAGGAATCCGTGCTTGTCCTCCCAACATTTTTGACAAATTTTCACAAATGTTTCATAATTCATATCAGTGTTAATATGGTCCCGATATATATGCCGCATATTTAAATCATCTTGCTTAAACATTATAATAAAGTTGGCATTGTCACGAATCAGATGTTTAGGTATATGACTATACGTTTGACATAAATAAAAAGAGTCGATAAGTCGATCAAAAATAAGATCTTATGTTATCTTGTTTTTCACAAGCTACGTCATCGAATATCATAATGGAATTGTTTTTAGCTTCACTGGGGTCTAGTACACCCTCATTATGGGAGAATGTATGATATCCCATTCCTTTAATCGGTTTGATTAATTTCTCCAAGTACTCATATTTAGGTTGATATAAACTTTTTGAAAATATATATACACATTTTCGAATTTTAATCCATTAGGACTCTCTATTAGACTTAACATAATATTAGTTTTACCACAATTCGAAGGCCCAACAATTAGAGCCCTTATTGTGTTCGGTAAGAGAGCACTATGTCCTGGCGGTAGATTTTTCTCGTTTTCATCGTTAATATTTCTAACTACAATTTTTTGTTTCTGACTTATTAAACGCATCTTTTAAGCTAATGTACCTCATTCAATGAGAAATCTTTGATGATTAAACATCAATAAAATGGGGAAACGTTTTTATAATCGCATCAGTCGTATTTTTTAATTGTAAACATGGTGGTGGTCTTGTCGATAAGCTAATTAATACATTACCGTTTGAAGCCCATATTCCGGGATATAATTTTTGTGGACCGGGTACAAAGTTACAGAAACGGTTGGAACGTGGTGATCAAGGAATAAACCCATTGGATGAAGCTTGCAAAGAGCACGATATCGCATATTCTCAAAACAAGGCATTGAGTGAACGACATAGGGCAGACTCCATATTAATTGACAAAGCCTGGTCGCATGTCAAGGCACCAGATAGCAGTCTTGGTGAAAGAGCAGCAGCATACTTTGTTACAAATATAATCAAAGCCAAGAAAAAATTTGGTATGGGATTGAATAAAACGGAAAAGAAAGGAAGGAAAAAGATATTGAAGAATAAAATGAAGAAGACAAACCTTTCGACTGTAATTAATGCTGCTACTAAGACATTAAAAAAACAAAAACCATTAGACATTATGAGTGCAATTAAAGTTGCACGTAAATCAATTCATCAATCAATGGGTTCTAAGAAAAATGTTAAAGTACCTCGTGTAATTAATGTACCCAAAATTGGAGGTTTTCTACCAATCGTGCCGATCTTGACAGCCCTCAGCGCTCTTGGTAGTTTAGCAAGTGGTAGTGCAGCAATTGCAAAAACAATTAACAATGCGAGAATGGCTAAGGAAGATATGGAGGAGAAAAAACGTCACAATAGGAAAATTGAAAGTGTTGCTGTAGGAGAAGGATTATATCTCAAGCCCTATAGAAAGGGTTATGGTTTCTTTCTTAAGCCCTATAGTAAGGGGAAAGGAATTAAGAAGCGAAAAAACTAATTTCTCTGCTACCCAATAGACCACTATCAAATATCGACATTATACATTTTGCTAGGAAATATATCCCACATTTTAGAGGGGTGTTTATGAGAGATCTACTCCCAGAAGCACCAAAAAGTAGGGAGTGTGGTATAGTAAACTTAGATAATTCCCGATCAAGTGGTACACATTGGGTTGCATATAATAAAAATAAAAATAATATACATTATTTCGACAGTTTTGGAAATCTTCAGCCACCTAGAGAAGTTGTGAAATACTTGGGACATAGAATACAATACAACTACGATAGAGTTCAAGACTTTGATACATACAACTGTGGACACCTGTGCCTCGCTTTTCTACTTTCTTTCGTAGAAAATGTGGAGTCAAAACCGGTATATTTAAATGGTTAATTTACATTTGGGGGGTTGAAAATCAATGTATGGGTACGTGTATATGTGAACTCTGTATGGTATAAAAAGTGGACCTGCACGCGTTCAAATTCACAGTCTAAGTTTCTACTTCACATCGAACGTCATCTAGAGGACAAGAATTTTTGATCATTCTTAACAAAAAAAAAAAAAAGCCTATAACTGCTCATAACAGCTCAAAACAGCTGGTGACAACTAGTAAACAACTAGTTAACAGCTATTAAACAGATAATAACAATCTAATAACAGCTATTAAGCAGCTAAAACAAGTAGTAAGCAACTACGAAACAAGTACTGAACAACTGCTAAACAGGTAGTAAGTCCACCACCAAGTCCAAAAAACTCAACAACCATCATGAATCAGGAAAACCAGATGAACATTGTAGTTAAAGAGTTCAATAAATTTAATAAAAAGACACTGCTATCGAAGACAAGGATGCCTGAAAATGTAAGATTCCCGATCCTCAAGGCGGAGCGCAAAACAACAAAGGTTGGAGAATCTATTGCTCTCGAGTTGGAGGAGCACATTCTGTACATGCCGGAAAGGTACACCTCTCTTCAAGATGATATCATCAATGAAATGCTTGATGGAAAATTTAATATTTATAAAAGTAATGACAATTTGTCTTTAGAAATAAGTCAGTAATCATTAAAAAGATTGAGATTTTAAGAATATAACAATAAATACACTTTTTAAAATATAATGAAGAAAATGTATCGAATCTTTTTTTTATTCGGAAATGGTATATAAATATTACAGATCTTGGCGTTCCCTAAACAGTATTTGTTTAGTAACTGAGGAGTGACTACATGAATTTCGGAAATTTTAAATCTTTCACCTATAAAGTTTGAACAATATACTACAATGAATATTTTGTCACAGTTAACCAAAGCTAGATTTGCTTTGAAGCGAAAATTCGATGATCTCAAACAAGTCAAAAATCATACGAATTTACAATTGGAGGAAACTTTTAAACCTATTACTGAACCCTTACATGAACTTGTTAAGGAAAATAAAAAACAAAAGATTTCTAATGTAAAAGATAGTATAAAAGTAAAGCGTGAAATGAAGCAAATTAAGAAATACGATGATGATGAGAGAGAGCTTGACGATTTCTACTTTACAACTAATGAGAAAGATCCGCAGTCTAATCGAAACATAACTCCACCAAGGTCTTTCGATGATAGTGATTCCTATAATCAATTCTTTTCACAAACGAATATAGAGGAAGATATAGAAGAAGAGAACAAGGAGACGGAAAAGAGTGAAGAAGAAGGGACAACACCTTTACCAATGTATACAGGAGAGGCCGATATGGGTGTGGATGCAGAGCTAGAAGATAATAACACTAGTTATAATTACGATTTTAATATCAGTAATTTGACCAGAGGAAATGTGTTGGATAAGGGTTATGGACCTAAAAAAAGCGCAAACAATTCATTAACTTTGGGAGATAAAGAATTAAAAATTAAAAATAATAAAATAACATTTTCTAGTGGAATGAGTTGTGATCTGACTCCTGGTCTGTACTCTCTAATTTTTCTTAGTAAACCTGAAAACTATGATGATCAAGACTTGAAAATGTATAAAAAAATTATTTTAGAAACGAATATACATAGAGTAGGCTTTAAACCTAATAACAGAATCAAGGGTACACGAGCATACAAATATAGCCATATTATTAAGAAGTTGATAGACAAAGATTTCAGTCCTACAACGTCTACTCCACTTCACTCAAAAACAGGGTTTGGTTACATGACACTTCAGAAATCAAATCCAAACTATGTATATTGGAATGATGTAAATGAGTCAGTCGAACGATTGGAAATTTTAGTAGCACCAAAAGGAGCGGGTAACACCAGCCACAACAACGAAATTTTTTCAATATTAGAGGAATTGCGTGAAGAAAGGATTATATATTAATGAGTATAAATAGGAAGGACAAATATGTTTTACATTTATAAACATCATGTCTGTCGACAAGTTTGGACATTTTTCTGTTGATAAGGAACGATCAGAAAATTTGAAAAGACGTGTTAATTCTACTGAGGGATTATTCATCGATGAGGACGGTAATCTAAATGCTCAAAATAAACGTATCAAAAACGGATCTAAGCCTTTAGACAACAATGATCTAGCAACGAAACAATATACTGATGAGATCCTCGGAAAGTTGGGAGAAGATTTAAGAAAAATTATAACTCAAAATGTTAATCGTCGACTCACAAAAATTTCAACCTTAGAAAATAAAATTGAATTGAATAGTAAGAGGGCAGACAGCGCTGACCAAATTTTTGCCAAAATTCTGGAAAAGATTAAAACCATTGAGGACTATATATTTAAATATGTAACAAAACCGATATCATTACCGAAAAAAACCACAATTGAGTTAGAAGGTGATGCTTTTCAGCCTATTAGAAGAATATGATTAAGCGAGAAATCGTAAATGAGTTGCACGGACCATCTCGAAAAAACTTTCAACGAAGACGAGTTATTACAAGGGGTATAAACGATCTGTGGCAAGCAGATTTGGTTGAAATGGGAGCCTTTTCAAAATCTAATGATGGGTACCGATACTTGTTGACTGTTATAGACACATTTTCGAAATATGCTTGGGGTGAGGCATTAAAATCAAAAAATGCAAATGATGTTTCCCAAGCCATGGAGAGAATATTTAAATCGGGTCATGGAACACCAAGAAACCTGCAAACTGATGATGGCACTGAATTCTTTAATTCCAAATTTAAGGTATTAATGAAAAGTTATAGGATAAATCATTATTCAACCTTCAGTACTCTAAAAGCATCAATAGTTGAACGTTTCAATAGAACTCTTAAAGAGTTAATATGGCGTGAGTTTAGTTTCAATGGAAAATATAAGTGGATAGATATGTATAAACAATTAATTAACAAATATAATAATAGAGAGCATAGAACAATAAAAATAAGTCCAAGTAAAGTCAATTCTTCCAATGAAAAACAAATATTACAAACATCGTATAATCACCTGAAAATATTTGTTGCACGTAAATTCCGTAAGGGGGACCACGTTCGTATCAGTAAATATAAACATGTCTTTGAGAAAGGGTATACACCAAACTATACAACTGAAATCTTTAAAATTAGAAAGGTGAAGAATACATACCCTAAAACATACTTACTTGAAGATTTAGATGGTAGCCCGATTCAGGGCGGATTCTATAAAGAAGAACTGAAAAAAACACGATTTCCCCACACATATTTAGTTGAAAAAATTGTAAGGCGAAAAGGAAATAAGGTTTTGGTTAAGTGGCTTGGGTTTTCAAAGACTAGCTGGATAAACAAGGAAGACATTTTGTAGTATAATAAATGATTTATTTAATTAATTTTTATTTACATATTATCTTATCTTATATTAAGTTTAATATTAATATTTTTTTACAATGTTTTAAATTAAAATTAAATATAATAAAAATACTTTTTACAAACTCAAAATCATTTTCATTTATATTTTCCAAAAGTCTCGATCATAATAAAACATCTCCAATTCAACTGATTTATAAAATAGTTCTTTTCCAATATGTTCCTTTTGAAATTTAAGGCTATCTAATGATTCTCCATCGTTCACATAATTATTTTGTATCATCTCACCCAAGCAAAATGAATTTGATTCTAGCCATTCAACATTTTCTAAAATATCTTTTTCAATTAATCTCTGATGTTTTATTGATGTCGTACCATGGTCTTCATTACTTAACTCTAAAAATTGTGTTTCATTAACATTACGTTTTCTTTTGTTATCTTTGCCACAAAGAATTTTTTTATTTACTTTAACTGTAGTTATTTTATGTGCTTTTGATCTAAACATTGTTCTATTACCATGTAGTGAGGCCCCAGTTAATAAAACGTTTTTATAGTCTTCGATTGTAAGATTTCGTGAACTCACTCCCTTTGCTTTATTATGTGAAGATTTAACTTGATCTATTCTATAACAATAAACCTTTGAGCATAGACCTACAAATTCTGTCATGAGTTTACCGTTAAGCTCATCTTTAAAAAACCCTATACTTTTTTTGTTAACTCTTTTAAAGTTATATAGATTAATTCTTTCATCTGAATAGTCCGATGTATCAAATTTTGCTTCAAGATCATTACGAATATCTTTATAAAAATCTTCAGTTTTTATTGTATAGATAAATGAATCAGTATCCATATAATTTAAGAGTAACTTTTCCTGAAACTTTGGCTTCATATATTGATAGTGAAAATCATACATTTTCCATTTCGATAAGTCTAATACTGCAAATCCTAAATACATTGGCTTATTAAATAGAACGGACAATCTTTTCATTTGAATTGCATAGAAATTATCATTTATTTTAGTTGCACTATGAAAATTTGATTTTGAAATTAAAGTTTTGGCACAATGTGCTTTTCGTCCAGTCTTCGAGCTATCCGGAGCTTCCCATGTACTAACAAGCTTAATATCGACCCTGCGCTCGGGATCTTCCATTGTTTTTCCGTAAACAGAATTATTCATTAATTTAAAAAAATCTTTTTCAAATTTATTTTTTGCATTTTGCCTATGTAAAGTATTTAGATCAATGTACTTCTTTAACCAAGGCTTTTGTAAAAACTGAACACCTCTATGGATCTTTTTCAATACTAACCCATTCTGTATACATTGTTGCAAATTCCGATAATGTATTACATAATTTTTCTTATTTCCCAGGTCAGCAATTAATTTTTTTACCTTATCCTCTTTTGAGACCAGACAGTTTGACGGACAAAATGGAAGATCATTATGAAGATCATGTAAACGGTATGGATATATTAAGTCCACTTCCAAAAAATAACCGTATTTGCTATCGATTGGAATATTATTAATATCAAAATTATCTATGTCTGTGGTAGACATCCACTTTAAATCTTTATATGGTAAAGGTTGTGACATTGCCCAACCATACAAGTTATTCGCATCTACATACATTAAAAATGAAGACTCCTTCGAGGAATCATAATCTGACAAATATTTGTTATTTGCTTTTGTATATCTATGACAACATTGAACTAAACCACCTCGAATGCTACTTTGAATAAATCTATACATATCTATATCTGTCAGCAATTCAAGTTGAATATTTGTAGATTTCAACATTGCCTCCCAAGATAGACCTGGTGTCGTAAAATACTGAGCTGGGTCAAGTGAATAAATTTGCATACAAATTTTTCGGAAGTTTTCAAAAATGTCGGTTAAAAGAAATACATCAGTTTTTAAATATAATTCTAAATAGTCTTTAAGAGTGGTACAAGAGAAATGCGACCAAACTTTAAGAGCTTGATCATAATCTTCCTGAGAGCATTCCCTTTCCGTTAAATTACTATAGAATGCTTCCCTTGGTGGGAGGGAAGTTTCCTCGAGTCTACTAGCGGAGTCTAAATATTCATAGGGAAATATACCCTTCTTACGCATTAGTCCAAATTCTATATCATTACTGAAAAATGATTTAACAGTGTTCAATTGATCGTCAACTAAATTAGAAGCTAGAGAATCTAAACTTGATGGCATAAATCTATATGTATCGAGAAAACGAATTTCAAAACTATTTCCACTTAAACTTTTTATTTTCTTTGAGACAGAAATATAGTTTTCCTTATTTATTGGTATTACGGAAATTTCACCGGGAATCTTTCCCAACTCTTGAATAAATAAATGACAGTCGTATTTCGAAAAATTATGAAAAAATACTGGTATGAATTTGTTAATATTATAATCCAAGTTACACTTAGAGTGGGCTGCACCTCTAAAGCGACCTGTGAAATGACAATGATCTCTAACCCTATCAGTCCCTAAATCATTCTGACAAATAGAACAATTCAATGAATTATCAAATATTTTCTGGTCATCCAAAGTCATTCTCATAGGAACTATTTTATTTAAGTAGTCATCACTCAATTTAGTTATATTTTTTATCAATGAATCTACAAAACTTACTCCCGAGTTTTTTCCTGTTTCTAAAACAAATTTATCTAGTCTAGAATCAAAAGCACACTTTATATAATACGCATATGATATTGGAATATGTTCATTAATATTAAATAATTTAGGGCTCACTTCAAGATTTTTCGGTTCCAGAATGCATTCAAAATCCGCGTAGACAACGAATGGAACTTGAAGCTGATGTTGAACCTGGGTAAATTCCAATGTATTATTCTGGGGGTGTGGCATCTTTGAGACCTTTTTACTGCAGAACGTTTTGTGTTTCAATGCAGCTTCCTCAGTTTTGGAAAAATTTAAACACACATTGCAGAAATATTGCGCCCTCTTCTGATTTCCTCTCTGAGCAGTCATTAGTCTTTGAAAGAGAAATATATACAAATTATTTAATTGCTTAAAAGAGATAAAAATGAATAAAAGAATTTACCTTGAAATATTTTTAATGTACATGTAATGTCCATTTCCACCTTCTTCCAAAAACATCATATTGATATGAAGAGGCTTTTCCACTTCCGATTGAAAAAGTGGTCCAATTATTTCCCTCGTCTCTTCATTATATCCGAATACGTTTAAACTCATATGAGTATTCTTCTTTAAAAAATTTTTTATACATTTTATTTCAAGGGGGAAAGTCAACCCTGTGAAATCTAATATTATTTCATCACTTATGCGAATTATCTCCAGCGATATATCAATATTATATGCCGAACATCTTTGCGGTCTGTTAACAATTTTCAAGGCAGAAATCAAAGCCCATTTAAAACAATAGTGGTCATTTTTGTTACAAACGTTAACTATTGCTTTTTTCGTTAAAAGGAAACGAGGTAGTGGTATGAAAGATGAACCAGCCATCGGTGTATAATGATTCACATTCATTTCCAAGCGAATCAATTTTATAAGAGACCATCCACTATCTCTCTCTTGAAATTCTTGTGTTTTTGAAATTATTTCCATGGTATGTTCATGGAAGATATTTTCTAAGTCAGAATCTTTGTTCATGATCGTCATTTTACTTTGAAAACTTTTCATATCAATTT
The DNA here is from genome assembly GCF_043229965.1 of Drosophila suzukii. Lineage (NCBI taxonomy): Eukaryota > Metazoa > Arthropoda > Insecta > Diptera > Drosophilidae > Drosophila > Drosophila suzukii. Next base: position 49,275,759 of record NC_092082.1, on the reverse strand, counting down.
CTTCAGATTCATCTTTAAAAAGTATATACTCTGCAAACAGTTCAAAGTTGACTTTTGCTGAAGTATAACTTTCTAACAGAATGCTGAGATGAGGTAGCAGGGACAATCCAGCTTCACTCAAGAAACTCTCAGGTAAGATCAAGTCCGATCCATCGTTTACATACATGTAATGTAGTATTCTTCCCTTGAATCCCTCAGAAATTTTTTTAACTCTTCCGTCAAGGGGTTGAGTTGCATTTCGCTTATGCAACTCCGAACGGACATGATTTGCCCACTTATTTTTTAGCAAGAAACACTTGCAGGATTGGCAAAACTGATTTTGGTTATTCATTTTATTTTATTCGTTTTGTTAAAATTCTTTTTCACGATCACTTTTTCACTTTTTACTTAAGTTGTGTTTGACGTAGCAGAGTATCCCACTTCAAGACTATTTTTGGAAGACTAACTATTGCCCTCGATCATTTATAGTGTTTGAAGTGGGCGTGAACGATAATATTGAAGATGAGAGATGCATACTTAAGATTTTTTTAAAATCGAAAACAATATAGGCAATTCTAGTAGGTTACATCGACTGTTCATTGGTTAGAAGAGATGAGAAGTATTGATTTTGAAAAATATTTGATACAAGTGTAACCAATAGGACACCATCAAATCGATAAAGGAGACACAAAATCATAGAATAAAGGAGAGTGTTGGTTAGAAGAGGTCGCACATACTTTGCTGCAGGTGGGAAAGGAAAGGTCATTTTTTAGACACACCATCATACTCAGGTAGCCAATAGGGGACAGTTTGGAAAAATCATTTCGAGTTTGGGAAAAAACAAAGATTTTCATTTGTTGAATTTCGAGAATACACATTTTTGGGTAAAAGAAGAGGAAAATTCAAAGATTTTCATTTGTTGAATTTCGAGAATGCATATTTTTGGGTAAAAGAAGACGATGAAAACCTGTAGAAATTTCCTTATAAATCGTGTAAGCATATTTAAAAGGGTAAGACGAGATTGTTGACTTAGATAGACAACATTCATTCAGTTAAAATAAAGAACTTTTTGAATGTATTTGACGGAATTCTGTTCAATGCACACTATGTAACGGCTCCAGTTCATACAATCAAATCTCTTTGAATGTGAACGAGGTAATATAAAAACATCTATTCATGGAAATCATATGGACACCTGCGTGTGGAGCAATGATGCAGCCACTGAGGGAGTTGATACTTGTGTATGCCATCGAATTTCGGATTACAAAAAGGAAGCACTCAACATTATGAATAAATACTATAATCTAGAAAAAAGAATGAAAATGATTAAATAACATAATAAAACATGTTTGCAGTACCAAAATAAACTTCTGACTTTTTATTTCGAGTTAAAATTACAGGTACGGAGAATGGAAAATATTTCCTTGACTGAGATATGTCGGCTACTTGCGAGTTGTTGCGCGGTCGTGATTTCAACCTCTATTATGGGAACGTCGTATGAGCTCGTATGAGGTCGTTGGCGTGAGGCCCATGATCTTGTCAATGAGCGTGCGCCTTCTGGGTTGTGCATGTGTCCCTTTTATTGCGGTCAGGTAATTGACAGGTGCGCATGTTCGGGTAGCTCTTGCTTGAATCCCTTTTATGACATGTTTATGACCCATTTGTGGAAAGGAGAGAATCTTAGACAATTTACCAGTTAAACGTTCTGGGGCGGAAACAAAAATGTGTATTTGAAAATATTCCACATCTGAGAATCATTAACTTGTGAGATTTATTTTATTGGGGTTCTTTTGATTTCTAAATTAGTTTTACAATCATAGGAAACATTATTCCCCAACATGATCGGACATGTTCCTCTAAGATAACCATCTTTGAATACTTTGGGTGTGCGACCTTTCACACGTGCACAGCAACACCTTTGATAATGAGGCAAAAGGGTACGTGATCACACCTTTCCCCAACATGATCGGATATGTTCCTCTAAGATAACAACCTTTGGATACTATGGTTGTGCGACCTTTCTCACGTGCACCTTTCTCACCTGACTATTAATTGCACATAATGAGGGGAAGGATACATGATCAATATTGTCACATGGGGATGTGGGGGCGATGGGGGCAATTAAGTATACTCTTTATAGACATGATCGTGAAATTTTTATGACTTCAAAGCCCGTTAAAATCAGTTAATTTATTGGATTATGCTAATTGTCCCAGAACCCGCATACGTTAATGAGGGGGAGGGGGGGGGGGGGGCCGGGGGCCCCGTCTTTCCCTACTACTTATGTTTACAATAATAAAATATATAAAGAAATATTGAATGATCCTACAAATTTTGTATCTGACTGTAATTAAAACTCCAGGTACAAATGAAGGGGAAGTATTTTATTCAAAGTCCTTGGGTCTTGGGCATGTGACTTTGATGACGGTCAGGTAATGATAGTTCACTGCAAGTGTGTTTGGCTAACACATCTTAGAAACTTTAACTTGTGTACTTTGATAGTTCTTAATAAGAGACTATAGCGACTCATAATACTTGTTAACATTTAGTTACCATCTAAAACCAAGTACTTTACAGATACTAAACAGATAGTAACCATCCAAAATCAAGTACTGTACAGGTACTATACAAAAAGTAACCATCCAAAAGCAAGACTAAAAAGAAAGTACCCATCAAAATACTGCTAGGTAACAACTAAATACAACGAGTCCAACGTGTCAAGTCTATGTCGGTATGACTACTACCCTAAAAAATTGTATATCTCTTGATTATCTTCAAAGTCAATACCTATTAAATTTTGGATGGAGCAGTGGAGACAAAATTTCTACGGGATCCTTACTTAAAATTTTTCTGTACCTTTAAAAAATTTGTTGGGATTGGCTGAGGATTATAAAAAAGTTTTGTTAAATTGTAAACACGAACTAGTGTTGATGCTAACTAAGAATCTTGGTGAATCTTGAACAAACCAGAAATGAACAAACTTTTAAACTGGAAATTACGAATAAAATCTGGAAAATTCCCCATGTAACTCTGAGCGATTTTACAAAAATTAAGATGTACGATATTATTAAAAGTTGTGTAAACCTACCAATCGCATTCCAGAGTTGGGATTTATATGTTAACCCCAAATTGGGATATGGGAGTCAAAACAGCTGAAATGTGAAATTGTCGGCTAACCGCGAAAAACCAAGATTTGCCATAATTGGATTTACACTAAATGGAGAACTTATCACAAATAACTTATCAAACTTGAGAGTTCACTTGAATTCTGAGTCATATCCATAATAATCTGAATGTTGATTTTAGTAAGAATTAGTATGCTCACCTATATGAAATGTATACAAGATTTCAATCTAGTTACTATAATCGTGAATCACAACCATTTTTGACCCCAAATGAATTTAAATTGAAGACCCCTGTTATTGTGGTTGATCTTTCATATCAAACTGAATCAGTAAAAATTGGTCCTATCGATGTGAGAATTTCAATAGAACTAAAGACACCAAGTCATGAAAGTACCCAAGCTTACTGTCTCCTCATACAAGACCGTTTATTTGAATATAACCCACTAAACGGACTAGTACAACGAGTTGTTTAACATTAGAAAAATGTTGAAAGATACTGTTTCGATTGATGTTCAAGGTTTCTTTGATAATAATAATAATTTATTCTTAAGGAAATTAGAATTGTATTCGAAAAAGATCCAAACTTGAATAATAGTTTTTTAATAGAACCACCATATGATTTTACTTTGCTAAATACAAAATCTCGAAAGACTGCAATTTGGTTAACCAATACACACCACAAAATTTTTTGGAACGATGGAGAGAACAGTTTTCCACATACTCGAAAGTATCTAAGGACAATTACAAGCGGAAAACAAATTATTTGTAAAGGTGTGGAAAAGAAACGATTTCTACAGAAGTTTTTTGGGAGTCGTCAGCTCATTAATATCGAGGAAATGGGCTGTCCGTCACTAAACAGGTTTAAAGGAAACCGGTTTCCCTATTGTGAAACACACCTTAAGGGCGGGGTTTGTGCTCTTAACAATGCACACATTATTTTGATATTTTTTAAAAGTAGCTCCAAAACAATAAAATAATTTTTGTACATTATTTTAAAGTTAAGAGTAGATGTGTAAGGTTGTGCAAGAAAACAAAATTAACCAAATTAAGTTTCATGAGGATACTGACCAATTTATTGAACAATTTAAAGGAGAGATAATTGGTCAGCATTTTGAATCATGAATCGAGGTGGACATGACCTCAAAACTACGAATTATGGTGAACACTTTACATTTTGTAATCCAGAAATGACGTCGGAAACGTGCGCCTGCTTCTTCTATGCAAATCGCCGGAATCAAAGCAGAAAATTAATTTCTATATATAAAAAAATGTTCGCAATACCAAAATAACTTAATAAATGTATTATTATGGTACAAAATAAACTTCTGACATTTTATTTCGAGTTAAAATTACAGGTACGGAGAATGGAAAATATTTGCTTGACTGAGTTATGTCGGCTACTTGCGAGTTGTTGCGCGGTCGTGATTTCAACCCCTATTATGGGAACGTATTAGAGCGAGCACTCAGCCGTGAGGTCGTTGGCGTGAGGCTCATGATTTTGTCAATGGGCGTGCGCCTTCAGACTTGTGCATGTGTCCCTTTTATTCCGGTCAGGTAATAGACAGGTGCGCATGTTCGGGTAGCTCTTGCTTGAATGCCTTTTATGATATATTTATGACCCGTTTGTAGAAAGGATTTACCAGTTAAACATTCTGGGCCGAAAAAAAATGTCTGTTTGAAAATATTTGACATCTGAGAATCATTAACTTGTGGGATTTATTTTTTTGGGGTTTTTTTGATTTCTAAATTAGTTTTACAATCATAGGAAACGTTATTCCCCAACATGATCGGACATGTCCCTCTAAGGCAACCAGCTTTAGATGTTTTGGGTTTGCGACCTTTCTCACGTGCACAGCAACACCTGCTGAATATTAATTGCTGATAATGAGGAAAAGGATACAAGATCAATATTGTCACATGGGGATGTCGGGAAAGTGTGCTACCTTTCTCCCGTGTACAGCAACACCTGCTGAATATTAATTGCTGATAATGAGGCAAAAAGGTCACGTGATCAGTATTGTCACATGGTGGTGTTGGGTTGGGGGGCAATTTAGTATACTCTTTATGGATATGATCGTGACATTTTTATGACATCTAAACCCCTTAAAATCAGATAATTTATGGATTATGCTAATTGTCCCAGAACCCGCATACATTAATGAAGAGGCGGGGCCATTAATATGTTAATTAGTGAGAGGCGGGGGTCATTAATATGCTAATTAGTAAGGGGGCGGGGGCCATTAATATGCTAACTATAGTTATGGGATGTAAGGCTAGCTATCGTAGTTAAGGATACATTTATTATACATACATAAGACGAAATAATTTGAAAAAAGGAAATTTTTTAGTTATATATTCTTAATATCTGTCATTATGTGAATAGAGCGACCAGAAATAAGGACGTCTTCATTTGTTGAGTTACTATTTCAAACTAATTTCTTTATTAATATTCAACGTTTACGTACCTAAAATGAGAATCTTATTTTACTCTTATCTTATGACCCACGCAAACATATCTTTGGGTCTTTCAAGTGCACATCTGCTATCGCTTGTGTACCTAGCATATTGGACCCTTTTCAGGTCAACCCATGTTTGGGTTACAGTTTATGACCTTTTTGTAAAATACAAAACGTGCTCATGTTTGAACATTCTGCCAAGGGCCAGCAAGATTAGTTGTGTAGTTAATTTTACTTATAAATATACCATTTTGAAGATATGATATCATTTCTTTAATAAACAACAATCCATTATTATTTTAAACATCTTACATACGGCCTCCAAATGTTATGGCCTGCAGTTTTCTGCTTAAGCCCCAAAATATAAGTCCGATTTGGTTTCTATTAGATATCCTTTATTAATGATTTTACTTAGTTGCATTTGGAGCAGAGCAGCCGTTGTTGCCGCTCTGAGCTCAAAAGAGTTTCTTGTCAAACTTAATTTACTTAGGAGCTAAGGAGGTATTAGTCTCGTAGCGGCGCTGCCAACAGCGGCAGCGTAGAGACTGCCTATATATTCTTAAGTATATAGCTATGCTCACTTAGTCTGGAGCGCGGAGGTATATGCATGTACTTGAGTTTGGCTGAGCGGCCGGCTTGTGCAACAGAATGCTGACACTTGAACTTTATGTGTACTCCGCCGATCGACTCATGTTTCGGCCACTTAGGTTTTTTGACCGAGCCTTTGTTTATGTAAACACTGCAACAAAGTGTTACAGTGTGTTTGCTTCAAGTACTCTTGGTACAGTAGATATTCAATATAAGCATAGAGTAATGAACTATATAGAGGCGCCAATTGCTCTGCCGCTCTCTTTAGATAACGAGGCTATGATGCCACCTAGGCGAAAAATGCTTATTTCCCCTCTTTTTGACAAGTTTGATCGAACTTGTAATTCCTTTCCACCTCATTCTGCACCGCTCTTGCTCACTGTTTTGTTTTTGTTTTTAATCGAAATCCCTATTGCTGTTGCTTCGCACCTAACTTAGCTTCAAACTTGGCCTTGAATTGGCTCTTAGCAGAGGTTGGGCAGAGGTTCGGGCAGAGCAATTGAAACCTCTTTCTTACTCTTGATATAAGTGCATACTACAATATATTATTAGGATTACAATAATTAACATACTTATAACTAAAGAGGTGTAACCAGATATATGATACACATTCAACCCTTTTAGTTCTATATGTATTCCTTTTAAATGTTATAATTCCTTTGTTAGTCTATCAATCTCGGCACTATGGTTTTTAGTATGATTTTCAAATGGGCTCCAAACAATTTTCGGAACATCCGTGATATCACCCACATAAGCTGATGATAGTGTATCTTGCCTCTCTGAATTTATATTATATTGCGCTACTAATATCTTATCGTCAGTGCGAGCTGTGCAATTCGACCTTAGTGTTAGAATTCCTTCTTCTGGCAAATTGACTAAATCCATCTTTGTATTTTGACATTGAATTCTTACTACTCTGAACTTAAGCTAGCTATAAGCAAACTCTCCTCTGACCAGACTGGCACTGGTATTACTTTGTATAATTTCAATGGGTGTCTGCCAAATAATCGTATCATAGCATTTATTATCAATTTTAAATCTACAAACAAACCCCTAGCTGTTGGAAGAGTATATATCTCTTTTAACTCTGTTCCAGTTTTTTTTTCCTGGTAATACTAATGTCTTAGATAGATTTTCTTTGATTTTCGATATCTCGCTTTTCAGTTGACTCGGCTTAAGAATATTAATGTTCAGCCGTCCATGACTTATACCAATTAACAAACTTATTATAATTGCTTGTGTCTTTCTACAATCTTCAATTAAACTAGTCAATTGCTTTGTGACCATAAAGAAGTTTATAGACTCCTTATAAACGTAATAGCTTTCTTGAAGTATCGCCGTCATATTCTCTATACGCATATTCATGTAATTGAAATTATTATTAACTTCCTCATTTGTCTTTTTAAGGATATTAGCCGTCGAATCCACTATAGACAGCTGCTTTTTGCCTAGATCATTTAGGCTGTGTTGGTTATCCCACAAGTTTTTTAAAATTTTGCTCCATTTATACCCTATCATCTTCATCCATAATTTATTTATTTATTTCGCCAACAGTTGGTACCTCAACTGGCTACTTGTCTATTACTAAACTAAATTTTAAGGGACGAAAGGTAATTGTAAAGGGTTTTCTTAATTAATTCTCTGGGGGAGCATGGGTCCAGCCGCATGTGAGATGGAAGTTTGTTCCAGTAGAACAAGGCTCTACACAGGGGCTCATTAAAAGCATACTTAGCTCTATAGGCCGGAATAAAAAAAGTTCAAATGATCTTAAAGACCTACCAGGTACGGAAAAACCTATGCTATTCAGCAATGCAGCGCTTTCTATTTTGGAGGACAGCAGGTCACAAATAAAAACTAGTGCGCTAGTTGTTCTACGATCTTGTAGGGAAGAAAGGTGCACAAGACGACATTTCGCAGAGTAAGAGGGAACCAGGTCATTAAAGTTTAGAGAAAGAAGGGCAAAATATAGGATTTTTTTTTGAACACGCTCAATACGATTGATGTGTGTAGTGACAGTCGACAGACAAACGAAGCATATTCCAATCTGGACCTAATGAACGAAGAAAATAGGCTTAGTTTCGTGTACGGATCTTTAAATTGCGTGGAATTTCGTTTAACAAAACCATACTTAGCGTATGCCTTTGGAATTATGTAATTTATGTGATCAATGAAAGTAAATTTGGTATCAAACATAACTCCTAGGTCCAGTGATTCATATCTTAAGGAAAGAACATGGGAACTAATGGAACACGAGCTAAGGACATTAATTAATCGATTACTGTACCTAGCGTAGAAATATTTTGACACGTTCAGAGGCAACTTATTACGAGAACACCAATTTCCCACTTTTACGAGGTCATTTTGAAGAAGTTCACTATCGGAGATTGAATTCACAGACCTAAATATTTTAAGGTCGTCCGCAAACAACAGGAATTCAGAATTTGTTATGCAATAGCTTAAATCATTAATGAAGATGATGAATAAAAACGGACCCAATGCACTTCCCTAAGGAAGGCCAGAAGTAGCCACATACGGGTTTGAGAAAACACCATTGCACTCTACTCTATAAATCCGCCCATCTAAATAAGATTTAAACCAATTTAATATTGATAATTCCAAACAGTATGTGGTATAAGAACTCAAATGGAGCGCGTTTCGTTCGTCGGTTACTATGTACCATGAATAATTTATTATTTTCTTCTAATTCAGTTAGTTGTTTTAAGGTATTATTTAGAATAACGTTACATTGATCTTCAAAACTATCAAGTTTTTCGCACACTCGTCTCATCTTGTTCAATAGAGCACTTCCTTTGCTCATTAAAAAAAAAAATCATTTCAAAATAAGCATCCATATTATAAAAAACCACTGAATTCAATGAGAAGGAGACAATTTCTACTTCGCCCATTGGGTATAAATATATGGCTGACGTTTTATTAATCTTTTCAATTTTATACTTAGGCATCTTTTCGATGGTGGTTTATGCATTTGATACATGACACAATAACATCAACATCAGCATACTCATTATTAACCCCAGTTTGGATATCCTAGATTTACCCCTGGGATTCTTCTTCGTTATCTTCGACAGCCTTTATTCCTACAAGAGGGCAAACTTTGTTATTCGGTCGAGAAATGCATGCGTCTTGAATCTTGACTTTTACTACCTGAACTTTCTCGTCATTACCCTTATGCACTTCTTGAATTTTTCCTAACGGCCATCTTGATGGATGACCATTTTCATCTTTTATTAGAACTGTCCCTTTTCTATATTGGGGCTATTCCTTTTCCATTTATACCTCTGTTGTAGGGTATGTAAGTAGTCATCTTTCCATTTTATCCAAAAATCTCTTTTCATTTGTTGTATTAATTTCAACCTATCCAAGTTCCCTATTCTTTCATTTTCATATATAGGCTCAATCACATCCAACGGTGGTCGCCCTATTAGAAAGTGTCCAGGTGTAAGAACTTCATTTTCTTCTATATCATTATATGATAAATATAGGGGTCGTGAGTTTAACACTCCTTCTATTTGGCAAAACAGTGTTGACATATCTTCGTATGTCAAACTTCCGTCACTAATAACCCGTTTTAGATAATATTTCATGGATTTAACGCCCGCCTCCCAGATACCTTCAAAAGTGAGGTCATGCCGGGGGAATAAAATGCCACTCAATGCCTTCTTTTCCGAGTTGATTTGCAATCGCAGAATTTTCTTTAATTTCTTTCGCCAACTCTTCGTCTAATTTTCTTGCTGCCCCTACATAATTTGTTCCATTATCAAAGTAAAAGGCCGCACACTTTCCTCTTCTTCCGATAAACCTTCTGAGTGCAGCTAGAAACGCGTCAGAAGTTAAATTTCTTACTACTTCTAGATGTATTGCCTTTGTTGTCATACACACGAAAACAGCTTTATACCCTTTGCATGTTTTCTGACCTCTATTCTTAGAGCATCTTATATAATAGGGGAAACAATGGGTACGACATTGTTACCGTATATTTGGATAGATTTCCCATATCTTGTTGTGCCGTGACTTGCCGATATCTTGCACATTTCGTACATTCATTTATTTTTTTTCTTTAATGAATTTTTCAATCCATTATTTTCTTTGAACGTATGTTATCATTAAATTTATTCCACCATGTAAGGTTTGGTTATGAGCCTCCTCTATAATCAATAAAGAAACATTCCCTTTGTCAAGGATAATTGGATGCTTTATCTCGAATCTAGTATTGTAATTCTGAAATCTACCGCCTACTCTGAGAATTTTATTCTGATCAATAAATGGATGAAATCTTAAAATTTGTGAAGAAATTCTAACTTCTTTATTATTATATAAACTGTTTAGTTCTGGTCCAAATTTATATGCCTGTTCCTTTTTTATATTTATCTGTTCTGCACATCTCATTTCCTTAACCGATAAATAACCCGGATAAGATATATTTTTTGTTTTCATATTAATAAATCGAACTATGTAGCATATCACTCTTTTCAATTTTTATAGGCACGAATATTTTTCTAAGAGATTATAAATAATAACCCTATCAGTTGTCAGCACGGTATGGATACTTGTTTTTTCTTCAGCTTTTGACTGCGACGGCCAATTCTCTTCTGAATCTTTTAACCGGTTTGGCCCATTCCACCAAAGATCAAAATGTATCAAATCACTAGAAGAAATTCCCCTTGATGCCGCACCCACTGGATTATCTTCTGATTTGGCGTAATTCCATTCTACCTCTGTATATCTACGAATGTAATCTGTCCTATGATTAATAAATTTGACTTTGCTTTGATCATTTTTAATCCAAGCCAACGTTATAGTTGAATCACTCCATGCGTATATTTTGGCTGCATTATCAATAGATTCTTTGACTTTTTGTATCAACTTACTCAACAGCTCAAATTTTGCAATTGGTTTACTATACCACTGCCGCATATGCCTTTTCAGACGCGTCTGCAAACCCGTGCAGTTCAACAATCGAATTTACTTTACTTTGGATCCGTCTAGGTATCCTGACTTTCTCCAATAATAAGAGTGTTTCTTTATAGCCCATCCATTCTTGGGCATTATCTTTTGATAACTCTTGATCCCAGCTATTTTTAGAAAGCCAAAGTTTCTGCACAAACAGCTTTCCTGTAATTGTTAATTGCGCTAACCATCCTAAAATAACGTTAAATTTAAATAAATCTTTTTGTGGTTCCTATTGAAGTCCCAATGTTTTTACAATCTCATTTTCTTTGATACTTATTATCTTGTAGTCGCCAGTATCTTTTACTACTTTTAATATTTCTTTCTTATTCGAAATCCATTTCCTTAAATTCAGATTTACTTTCATAAATTCGCTGGAAATCTGCTCTATAATGTTTATGGCACTTTCCACGGAATCGGCTCCTGTCATGAAATCATCCATGTAGAAGTCATTAATAATTATTTTTCCAATTTTATCATTTTTACAATTATCTGCTATATCTACTAGAACTCTAGTAGCTAAATATGGAGCCGATGCAGTCCCGTATGTTACTGTTTTTAATTTATACGACTTTATGATATTTTGTCTTCAGGAGACTCCCTCCATAATATGTATTGATATTCTTGATCTTTTTCATCAATAAATATTTGTCGGTACATTTTTTCTATGTCGGCTAATATTACGTATTCCCATTTACGCCAATTCAAAATTATATCAAAAATTGCAACCCACATGATATCATTGAGCCTTTCTTGTTAGTTGTCTTGGCCGAGGCATCAAACTCGTAATTTTGTAGTTAGGCTTGAATCCCTAAGTACGGCTTGATGGGGTGAATAGTACTTTCCTTCCCTTTTCGACTCAACCATATGCCCAAGATCAATATGTTCTTTCATAAAAGTTTTATATGCATCTGTAAGTTTTCCATTTCGCTGAAATTGTGTAACGAACTGATTTTTGTGTCTGCTCGCTACGAGATTCGTGCGGCTAGCTCAGAGGACTATGTGTTCGTCCCACCAAATTTATATGACGTGAATGCCCCGTAGATCAGTGAGAAAACAAAGGGTTCAAATGGTAACAGTGGGATTTATTCTCGTGGTATTAGTACAGCGGGTGTGTGGCTGGGCTGGCTTCGGTATCTCCTGTCTCTGGTTCCGCCGGCTGCTGGCGCTCCTCTTTCTGGCTCCTCGACGCGTTGACTCGGCTTCCGCTGGCTCCTGGGTTTCGGGACGCTCGTAGTGGCCGCCTCTGCTTGTTTGCCGTCGCGCTGCCTCGGGGTCGCTTGTTGCGCCTTAGACCCGCAGAGAGTTCGGCCTTGTGGGCTTAGGGAAGCGTCACCGTTCTCAGACTAGGGTGAACAAGCCATGCTGTCCAGGCCGACGCCTTTCGAGGCAATACTTGTCCCTTGCTCTGTCCCGGAGGGTCCCGCTAGGTTCTTGCTCAGATCGCGCTGACAGTCAAGGCTGCCGCCAGGAAGCTGTCTAGCAGTTCACTTTGCTTTACGTCTAGCGCAGACGGACGTTCCACCCGGCTTCACCCTAATGCGTGACGTCCGCGACGCTCCTGCGCTCCCCAATGAGCTCCGCGCGGCGATGGTAACGTGGCTGCCGGAAATGTCTGCTGGCGTCGCTGTCGAAGTCCTCTGCGCTGTCTTCTGACCAGTATCTCGTCGTTCTGGCACTCGGGGAGTTGGGCGGTTGCTGTTCGGGAACTTCGCCGGTAATCGCAGGGCTCTCCAGGCCGCCGCCTCTTGAAACCGCAAATCGATCTACCGCTCGTCCGTCACGCCAGGTCCTGCTTGGTCGGGCAAGGTACGCTGGGCCGCAGACAACTTTCCTCCCCAAGCTGCCGGTTCTTCGTCTTAGAACTCTTTTGCTTGTCTCAGACAGACCCGCCGGGCGACTCGCCAGGGTGTGGTCGTGACAAAGTTGGAAGACAAACGCCTTGACCTAGCCGCGTGATGCCTTCCAGAACTCAGCCACTTGCGTCTCAATTCGGAGATTCCTGATGTCCCAATCCCGAACGTCTCGACGTGGCGATCTTTCTCCTTGTGTGCTTTCCACGGCGCTGCTTCCGACGACACGCTTGGTTGTAGCTCCCTCGTAGATAACTGGCTTGACTGACTGTTCACTTGGTACTTTAACTGATCTTGAAGGTTTGACTCCTCGTGATCGACTGATCCAGCTGCCAGCGCTCTGCGGCCTTATATAGGGCCTCCAGGAACCGTTATTTCCCTATTGCGCATAGCCCGCTGAATCTCTCCACTCCGGGTCCAAAGTCAGTGCCTCCTGGTTGACCGACTTGTCCTTCACGTACCGCTTCCAATTGATGCTCCGCCCACTGCTGCAGTCCCGCTGATTCCCGTGATGCTTGTGGCACGCCTGTGTGCCGCTCCACTGCCGAGATGTTGCACTTCCTCTCCCGGTCCAAAGTTCACGGGAGAGTCCAAAGTCCGGTGAAGTTCCGTTATCCGCTTTTGCATTGGCACTCTTGCCTTGCCCGCGAATTCTCCATTCTCTCTCGATCTCCATCCTTGGTCTCCAATCTCTCTCGCTTTCCATCCTTGGTCCCAAACTCTCTCAATCTCCATCCTTGGTCTCCAAACTCTCTCGCTCTCCATCCTTGGTCTCCAAACTCTCTCGTTCTCCCTCCAAGTCTCCAAACTCTCCTCGCCGCGCCGTTACTACGCGAATTCGCCGCGTATCTGGTAAGCGGCCGGCCATCTGCTGCTGCTTCTATTTGTGGGGAGTTATTCAACTCCTCACATTCCCCCCTTACTTCGGGAAACATTTAACACTTGTTCCTACTCTCCGGCGTTTCTTTGCATATCGTAGCCTTCAGGTCCTTGTGATTCCCGCGGCGCTCCCTCGTTGCTCCCTCGATGCTGTCTCGACGCTTTTAACTCTACTTAGTTCCCACAGCGCTGGTCATCCTCCTCGTAGCAACTTTAAATCTCCCACGCCGATATTTCCGGTGTTTCCACTGGGACATTGATACTCATGGGCTATCGATCCCCAGCTCGTTGCTCATTGCTGCGTCCCACTCCTTTCAATGTTTCCTCCGCCTGGTCACACCATTCGTGCGTGATCGATGTTTATTCGCATATCGATACCGACGGCGCGGCGTTGCCACCTGCTCGTCGCGATATTTCCACCTCGGCCGATATTTCCATTTTCGTGTGCCCATCGATCGCACTATCGTCCTGTGCCAATCGATCGCCTATCGAGGCGCCCCCTTCCCTGGCTTGTGGTGATTTTGCAACTTTCATAGGTAAGTTTCTTTTGCATTTCTTTCACTCCTTTTCATCTCATCCTTTCGTCCTCTCTCGCCCTTTACTCGTCCTCTGTTGGCAGCATCTGACTCCATATTGGCAGCTTTCGAGAGCGGGTGCGGAGAGGACTTCGCATTCACTTTGCAACCAGGACAACAGGTAAGTATTATGATGTCTGTTTCTGCTTCCTGCGTTAAGCCACCTTTGAATTTCAGGTTGCTGGTGCGGCCCATGCATGCCCCGTTCATTTTCTTGTTTTTAGTTAACTGTTGGTGTGGTGCGTGTTTCTGTCTTTTGTGACCAGCTGGCTACGGTGTAGATCTGATTTTGCACCGTCCTCCCCTTTTCCTCGGGTAACAACTAGACGAGCTCGTCCGGCGCATTCCGTTTAGAATCTCCGGGTGCTGCGGTGTATGTCTGGACTGCGCGACTTGTATTGTTCGTCTCCCTCCGCGCATACTTTCTTCTACGTGACGTAATCGGTTGACTCTGGCTCGCGCCCGACGCTGAAACCTGTTGCCTTGCGGTTGGATCCCTACACGTTACCCGTATTGTTCGTACCCAAAGGTACTCAACATGACCACACCCAACAAATCAAGCAGTAGCCAAGTTGGGAACAGTACCAGGCGCTCAGTAGCACCCACTGTATATGAGAATTGCTGATCAGCATATTATATGTCTCACTAACTCACCGTCTCACCGACTCAACGGCACACTGACCGGCCAATGCAGTCAGCACATTTTGCAGTGTCAGCCAACTACGCAAAGCCAACTACGCAAACTGCTACCATAATCATAATTCACTGATCTACTTTAGAATATAGCTTACTTCACTAATCATTACACTAAACTTCCGTGTTCCAAGTAGTATATAAACATGTTCCAAATGAAGAATAAAACAGTTATCAACACACCTCTTAACTCCGAGGTTCTACTTCCAACATCTGGGAATAGGGCTCGTAATACACTATCTCAACTAGCAGCTAACCACGTTAGCTCACCCTCAGCGCAGCTCCAGCATCGCCTGTGGTCCGGCATCACAGTAACCATCGTTACCATTGCCGCGACGCGATCGTCCTGCCATCAAAGCGTCCCCGTGCCAGCGACAAGTGCTCATTACCCCCTTGTCCCGCGGTGTGACCCGGAAGTGTCTACTTCGGTTAGGCATAAACATTGGTGACCCCGACGTGATCCTTTAACAACAAAGGATCACACTCAAGCAACCCCCTTCCCACTAAAGGACTCACAGCTTTATCCAGCTTCACAGGATACGCTTCTTCTTCCAGCGTCACAGGAACTTCAACTTCATCCAGCTTCACAGGATACGCTTCGTCTTCCAGCGTCACAGGAACTTCAGCTTAATCCAGCTTCACAGGATACGCTTCTTCTTCCAGCATCACAGGAACTTCAGTTTAATCCAGCTTCACAGGATTCGCTTCTTCTTCCAGCGTCACAGGAACTTCAGCTTAATCCAGCTTCACAGGATACGCTTCTTCTTCCAGCGTCACAGGAACTTCAGCTTAATCCAGCTTCACAGGATACGCTTCTTCTTCCAGCGTCACAGGAACTTCAGCTTAATCCAGCTTCACAGGATACGCTTCTTCTTCCAGCGTCACAGGAACTTCAGTTTAATTCAGCTTCACAGGATTCGCTTCTTCTTCCAGCGTCACAGGAACTTCAGCTTAATCCAGCTTCACAGGATACGCTTCTTCTTCCAGCGTCACAGGAACTTCAGCTTAATCCAGCTTCACAGGATTCGCTTCTTCTTCTAGCGTCACAGGAACTTCAGCTTCATCCAGCTTCACAGGATACTCAGCTTCATCCAGCTTCACAGGATACTCAGCTTCATCCAGCTTCACAAGATTCTTTGTTTCCAAGACATACAATATGTCTACTTCATTCATTGAGGAAACAAGTCACACAAGAATCGATTTACACAATCGATTACTAGACACCCAAAACGAGCTGCAAGGGAAAATCCAACAGCTCATTAAGAACTATGGCAAGGATTCTGCCGACCGACGCCACCGAGACGGCTATTATTCCGGTAAGCTAAATCAGTTAAACGATCTCTGGCAGCAGTTTTGCGACCTAGATGAAGAAGTCCAGCAAGCGGCATTACCCACTGGAAGTGAGTACTCTTCACGATTAGTAGCACTTAAGGAGCTGGTCGAAAAATATCAGAATATTTTTCTGGACAACATGCCGACTGGAAGCGGGCTTCCGAAGGCCCCGAGACGAACGTCGGCTAACATCAAGCTCACAACAAGAGATCAAGTCAAAGGAGATTCCGCAATTGACACGGTGATCCGACAGTTGCAGAGAAGATGCAACGAATTGGAGTCATCATTAACATTAGCCTCGAACGCCCCAACCGTCACCCCAGCCCTACAAAGGCACCTGGATCTCCATTGGGCGTTACTGAGGCAAGCCCACGACGAATTGGACAGCACACCCGGGGCCGCAGCCCTGGCAGAAGCAGAGCTAGCTCAATTCCACACATTATACGAGGAATACGAAATGAACTTGCTTCGAGAAAACGACTCGCCAATGAGCCTAAACTTGGCACTTCCGCCAATTAGCATTCCGGAGTTCAACGGCGAGTATCTAGACTGGCCACGGTTCCATGATCTCTTTGTGGAATTGGTACATAATAAACCATATGCGGCCAGTCAAAAACTACATATTCTACAGAGTTCGCTTCGTGGTGAAGCGAGAAACGTCTTGACAGACACAGCCTTCTCACAGGGTGGCTATGACGACACCTGGTTGCGTTTAAAGGCCAGGTACCAGAACGGAAAAATACTAAGCTCATATGGTTGAAAACTGTGGATCACCGACCAATTGTCGAGTCTGCCAGCAACGGCACCATTCACTGTTACACAAAGGACCAACTAGCAATCCAGTGGCCGGCGCAGTAACCATTGCAGGCTACGACAACGTAGGAGGATATACTCTGCTCGCGACCGCGAAGGTCTCATTACAAGGGCCAAACGGTCAATTACAAACATGTCGCGCTGTAATAGATGGTGGATCACAGGTGAATCTTATCTCAAGGAGAATGGCAGAGCTGCTATCTCTTAAGGAAGGTTCACCGATTGAAATATCTGGAATCGGAGGAAAGATATCAACAGTAATTAGATCAACACTAAAGCTCTCATCCTGTACATCAGGGTTTGAAAAACTATTAGAGGTATTTATTATGCCCACAGTCATTACAGACCAACCGTCAGTACCGATTACAACCGATCTTAATATTCCCGAGGGACTGCCATTAGCAGATCCTGACTTTCGGCAACCTGGACCCATTGACCTAACCTTAGGGTCTGAGGTGTATTCTCGTGTAATAACCGGTGAACTTCTTGAACTAGGACCTAATAAACCTTTGGCACAAGGCACTAGGCTTGGTTATGTAATCACAGGTTATCTCAATAAAGAAACCTCATCTGATACGGAAATCAACCCTATTCTGGTAGAAGGCAGAGGTGATTTTGCAGGACCGAACGTTGCTTATGAACCAACGAAAGATAAAAATCCGATGAATATAGAACCGACTTCTCATCAATTCAAAACCTACAAGAAGGCTGACTTTGGTTCACCATTTCTAAACTTAACCAAGAAAGATCTTAGTTTTGTTGCAGAACGTCCACATACCATAGACGTTCCAAATGATCAAGTTCTACGAGGGCACAATTTCAGTCCCCACGGTAATGTCAATTTTATCGCAAAGGGGAGTGTTAAGCAGCATCAAGAAGATGTGAAGGACCTGAATTACAATCATGAACCTCAGTTGAAGGAACGATCCACCTTGGTCAATGATTTGTTAGGTGCTTCCGATACAATTCGGTCAAGGACTGACCGACATCACGACCTAATTGAGGGTACCCCTCAATGGGGGGGAGAATGTTCGTACCCAAAGGTACTCAACATGACCACACCCAACAAATCAAGCAGTAGCCAAGTTGGGAACAGTACCAGGCGCTCAGTAGCACCCACTGCATATGAGAATTGCTGATCAGCATATTATATGTCTCACTAACTCACCGTCTCACCGACTCAACGGCACACTGACCGGCCAATGCAGTCAGCACATTTTGCAGTGTCAGCCAACTACGCAAAGCCAACTACGCAAACTGCTACCATAATCATAATTCACTGATCTACTTTAGAATATAGCTTACTTCACTAATCATTACACTAAACTTCCGTGTTCCAAGTAGTATATAAACATGTTCCAAATGAAGAATAAAACAGTTATCAACACACCTCTTAACTCCGAGGTTCTACTTCCAACATCTGGGAATAGGGCTCGTAATACACTATCTCAACTAGCAGCTAACCACGTTAGCTCACCCTCAGCGCAGCTCCAGCATCGCCTGTGGTCCGGCATCACAGTAACCATCGTTACCATTGCCGCGACGCGATCGTCCTGCCATCAAAGCGTCCCCGTGCCAGCGACAAGTGCTCATTACCCCCTTGTCCCGCGGTGTGACCCGGAAGTGTCTACTTCGGTTAGGCATAAACACGTATCCTTGTGCCGTTTTGTAAGTGTCCCTTCCGCCTGGCGTTATCGCGGATGACTCTGGCAACTGCCCGACGCTGAATCCTGTTGCCTTGCGGTCGGGCTCACCATCCATCCTTATCCACGTCCTTGTGCCCTACCCTTATGGTTGACCTTTCTGCGTGGCGTGTGGATGACTCTCGCTTAGGCCTGACGCCTAATCCTGTGGCCTCGCAGTCTGGATTAACGTGAGATCCTTATCCATGTCCTTGTTCTATCCTGATTGTCCTTTCCGTGTGGCGTATGGCTGACTCTCGCTTCGGCCTGACGCCTAATCCTGTCGCCTCGTACCTGTCGTTAGACAATCTGACGTTTCTGCTGTCTGCTCGTTTTGTTGTTGCTTGAGCTCGCCAACGTGAACTGTCTTTTCTTTTTTTGACTGTGTGTGGCGAATTTTGCAGATCACTGGAGAGACGAAATCTACAACCTGGTAAGGGCGATCGTACCTCGGGGCTAGTTTTGCAGCGAATCCTTCGGCCGCTTTGGACAGGTGATGTTCCTTGGCCCACACTAGGTCGCCCACTGCTGGTGACCATTGCCTCCTTCTCAGATTGTAGTGTCTGGCTTGGTCCTGGGACGCCTTTTCCATATTTCGCCGCACGATCTCGAATACCTCTTTCAGTTTGTTGGCATTATCCTCAGGGGTCTCCGTAGCTCGTCCAGTGCCTAGGGTTTCCTTATCATATAGGCTGCTGGGTAGACGTGGTTTCCTGCACTGGGTAAGAAACGCCGGTGCAAGGCCGGTGGATTCCGATGTGCTCGTGTTCACTGCTAGCATAATCTCCGGCCACTTCTCGTCCCAGTTTATGCGCAATCATGGTCTTGACCGTTCTGTTCGCTCGTTCGGTCGAATTTTCTTGTGGTGTGTATGGTGCGGTGAATTGTTGACTGATACCCATCTCAGCCAGGAAACTTTTAAAGATGCGGCTTGCAAACTGAACTCCATTGTCCGTTATGACCACCTTCGGGACCCCGTACCTTGCGATTATGCGCTCCTTAAAAGCCTTCTTGAGCGACTCTGCTGTCGCACTGCGCAGGGGCACCAGTTCCGTTCCTCCGGCACTTGGGTCAACATCTTCCCGGCCACCTGCATCTGATTGGGCTTAAACCGCATGCAAATCTCGCATTTTCTTACGTGGGCTCGGGCGTCCCTATGCATGCATGGCCAGTAGTATCGGGATGCCAACCGTGCAATTGTCCTCCGGCTTTCTACGTGCCCCGCAGACGGTGCGTCGTGGTTTTCCCTCAACACTGTTTCTCGTAGCGACTTTGGGACGCACATCTTCCATGACGCGACGTCTTCACTGCCTGCTCGGTGAGGTATGTTTCTGTACAGTGTCTCACCATCCATAACACAGTCCGGGGACTTCTGCGGTTGGGTCCTTATCTTTTCGCACATGTCCTTGATCCTGCTGCACCCTCCTGAAGCTATTGTTGCCGATGCCTCTTTTAATCCTCGTAGCGTCTCTGGTAGTGGTTGTCTTGATAATGCGTTGACCACCACGTTTAGCTGACCCTTTCTGTACGCCATCTCAAAGTCGTACTGTTGTAGCTCCAGGGCCCATCTATCGATCCTTCCTGAAGGGCTTTCGATGCTGTTGAGCCACTTCATGGCCATGTGGTCGGTTACTACCTTAAAGTGGTAACCTTCCAGATATGGCCTGAGCTTCCGGATCGCCCAGACGATCGCCAAGCACTCCTTCTCCGTTGTTGAATAGTTCTTCTCTGCGCCGTTCAGTTTTCGGCTCGAATAGGAGATTACTCTTTCGCCCTTTTCGGTGTCCTGGGTCAGTATTGCTCCGATGCCGTAGTCACTGGCGTCTGTTTGCAGGATGAAAGTTCTACTGAAGTCCGGGCCTGCTAGCACCGCATCTGCCACGAGTCTTGCCTTTACTTCCTCAAACGCCATCTGGTGCTCTGGTGTCCACTCCCACTTATTGCCTTTGCGCAGCAGGTCATTCAGGGGTTTGACGATTCTGAAAAAATCTGATACAAACTTGCGGTACCACGACGCTACTCCTAGGTATTGCCGGAGTTCCTTGACGGTCGATGGCGGTTCCAGTTCGGCGATGGCGGCTACTTTTTCTGGATCTGTTCCTATTCTTTCGCTAGTCACTTTTTAAAGAATTGGCATTTTTCTGGATACAACCTCAGGTTTGCCTCCTTTAGACGCCGGAACACTTCTCTCAGGTTTCTTTTGTGTTCTTCCAGCGTGCGACCAATCACTATTATGTCATCCTGGTAAGCGATGACTTGGTCCAAAACTCTCTAAAACGTTGCCGACGCCGAGTGAAGTCCGAACGGCATTACCCTCCACTGAAACAGACCTTTGCCTGGTACCGTGAATGCCATATATTGCCTGCAGTATCCATCCTTCAGAATCCATCCTTAGTTGATCCAGGATGTAGTATATGCGGGGCATTGGGTAGGCATCCTTCACTGACTTCGCGTTGATCTGCCTGAAGTCGACACACAGTCTCCACTTGCCTGTCTTCTTTTTCACCATCACGATGGGGGAGCTGTATGGGCTTTTTGAATGCTCTATGAACCCCATTCGGAGAAGCTCGTCCACCTTTGCGTTGATTTCCCCTTGAATTTTCGGGTTCTTGGGGTAGTATCTCTGCTTGATTGGCTTGTCATTCTTCATTTTGATCTGGTGTTCTGCCATATTCGATGTTCCCGTCATTGTGCTGAAGTCTGCCAGCTCTGCTTCAAGGAACGCTGTAGTATCGTCCAACTCGTTTACTTGTTGAACGACTGCTTCTGATAGCTTCTCCTCGAGCCATCCATTGTGTCGGTTCCTGGCTGGTATTATTATCTCGTGTCCAGCACACCTTATCTCGGTTCCGACTTGTATCAGGAAGTTCCATCCCAACACTAGTGGCTCCACTACTCCGGGTAAAATCAAAACGCTCATGGTCACTTGTTTGTTGCCGAATTTGACCTCCAACCTCGAGCTGCGCATCAATTCCGCCGCACCTTCCATCTGCCATCCTAACTTGCCGTCTCGTCTTTGTAATCCTTCCTAGAGCAGCAATATTGTCCGCCAATTCTTTGCTAACGAAGCTTGCCGTTGCTCCGGTGTCGACTGTGGCTTTGTAGCTGTTCCCACCAATCATCACAGCTGCGGATAACTGCTGCTCCTCCTCGATTAGCTTGCCCGTTAGTTTGGAGGCATTGTGCGATCCGCGCTCGCCTCTCTGCGGCTGAGATCGCTGGCCATTTCCCGGTCGTTGGCAGCAATCGACGCTCCTGACACCCACCTTGCCGCATATCCAGCAAAATAACAACCGCTGGTTTCGACATCCTCTAGCCCAGTGTCCGTTCGCAGCGCATTTTCCTGCGGGTCTGTGATATGGGTGGCATCTTGTGGCCTCTGTGTGTTGCTTGGCGGCCTCCACAAGGTATTGTTTGGCTGTCTCTGTTGCTGTAGGGGTGGTTTCCAATGGCCTCCGCGTGGTGCGTCTGTTGCCTGCTGTCGTCTGGCTTGGTGCGGTGGTGACCATGGGTCATTTCCTCGTGTGTCCTGGTTATCTGCCTCCTCGCATCTTCTGCATGTCACCTGCGTCGGTGACGCCGACTTGGTCTTTGAGAACTTGTTCTCCTGCGCGAAAACTTCCCGTACCTTTTCAAGTTCTTCGTACTCATCGGCTAGGATCATTAGCGTGTCCAGGTCCGACACTTTGTATGCTCTTAAGAAAATCCGTAGGCTTTGGGAACCATTTCAAAGCCCATCCTTTTAGCAACTCCGGCATTGCTCGAGGGATCATAACAAGATCCAAGCGGTACGTGTTGGCGTACCTGCTCCAGGAACTCGAATGGAATGGAACTCCCGCCCCGTCAAACCTGAACGACCATTCGCGGACCTGTTTAGCGACCTTTGCATAGTCCGACTGGCTTGGTCTCGGGGTCAGCGCTGCTGTTTTCTTATCTTGGCTTGATTCTCTCCTGTGGGCCTCTTTTTGCATGTTGTCAGTGCTCAGGCTTGCCACCAGGTTGTCCCCTTCAGCGTTCGGTAACGTAATGCTTGGGCCGGCTCTGTTGTGGTATGTCGCCTCCAGCTCGGCCCAGATGTCGACGAGTTGTGGATCGTTCTCTGTTTCTGAGTAGTATTCCGATAGTGCCTTCCTCATGTCTTCTAGCCTGCCTTCCAGGGCGACATTAAGCCTCTGTGCGACATGGCCGAAGTCCTCCTTCTTGAGGTGGTAAATCCACTTCTTTCCCATTTTTATTGTGCTGTTCTCACTGTTGGGACAATCACGTTGGGCGCCAGATGTAACGAACTGTCTTTTGTGTCTGCTCGCTACGAGATTCGTGCGGCTAGCTCAGAGGATTATGTGTTCGTCCCACCAAATTCATACGACGTGATTGCCCCGTAGATCAGTGAGAAAACAAAGTGTTCAAATGGTAACAGTGGGATTTATTCTCGTGGTATTAGGACAGCGGGTGTGTGGCTGGGCTGGCTTCGGTATCTCCTGGCTCTGGTTCCGCCGGCTGCTGGCGCTCCTCTTTCTGGCTCCTCGACGCGTTGACTCGGCTTCCGCTGGCTCCTGGGTTTCGGGACGCTCGTAGTGGCCGTCGCGCTGCCTCGGGGTCGCTTGTTGCGCCTTAGACTCGCAGAGAGTTCGGCCTTGTGGGCTTAGGGAAGCATCACCGTTCTCAGACTAGGGTGAACAAGCCTTGCTGTCCAGGCCGACGCCTTTCGAGGCAATACTTGTCCCTTGCTCTGGCTGCCGCCAGGAAGCTGCCTAGCAATTCACTTTGCTTTACGCCTAGCGCAGACGAACGTTCCACACGGCTTCAACCTAATAACGTAACGCATATGCGTAATACGTAATAGCGTAACGTCCGCGACTCTCCTGCACTCCCCAATGAGCTCCGTGCGGCGATGGTAACGTGGCTGCCGGAAATAGCTGCTGGCGTCGCTGTCGATGTCCTCTGCGCTGTCTCCTGACCAGTAGCTTGTCGTTCTGGCACTCGGGGAGTTGGGCTGTTCGGGAACTTCGCCGGTAATCGCAGGGCTCAAAAGGCCGCCGCCTCTTGAAACCGCAAATCGATCTACCGCTCGTCCG
This sequence comes from Drosophila suzukii, assembly GCF_043229965.1. Lineage (NCBI taxonomy): Eukaryota > Metazoa > Arthropoda > Insecta > Diptera > Drosophilidae > Drosophila > Drosophila suzukii. The sequence continues at coordinate 49,251,741 of NC_092082.1, read as the reverse complement.
TCACGCCAGGTCCTGCTTGGTCGGGCAAGGTACGCTGGGTCACAGACAACTTTCCTCCCCAAGCTGACGGTTCTTCGTCGTAGGACTCTTTTGCTTGTCTCTGACAGACCCGCCGGGCGACTCGCCAGGGTGTGGTCGTGACAAAGTTGGAAAACAAACGCCTTGACTTAGCCGCGTGATGCCTTCCAGAACTCAGCCACTTGTGTCTCAATTCGGAGTTTCCTGATGTCCCAATCCCGAACGTCTCGACGTGGCGATCTGGCTCCTTGTGTGCTTCCCACGGCGCTGCTTCCGACGACTCGCTTGGTTGTGGCTCCCTCGCAGATTACTTGCTTGACTTACTGTTCACTTGGTACTTTAACTGATCTTGAAGGTTTGACTCCTCGTGATCGACTGATCCAGCTGCCAAGGCTCTGCGGCCTTATATAGGGCCTCCGGGAACAGTTATTTCCCTTTTGCGTATGGCCCGCTGGATCTCTCCACTCCGGGTCCAAAGTCAGTGCCTCCTGGTTGACCGACTTGTCCTTCACGTACCGCTTCCAATTGATGCTCCGCCCACTGCTGCAGTCCCGCTGATTCCCGTGATGCTTGTGGCACGCTTGTGTGCCGCTCCACTGCCGAGATGTTGCACTTCCTCTCCCGGTCCAAAGATCACGGGAGAGTCCAAAGTCCGGTGAAGTTCCGTTATCCGCTTTTGCACATGGCACTCTTGCCTTGCCCGCGAAGTCTCCATTCTCTCTCGATCTCCATCCTTGGTCTCCAATCTCTCTCGCTTTCCATCCTTGGTCTCCAAACTCTCTCAATCTCCATCCTTGGTCTCCAAACTCTCTCGCTCTCCATCCTTGGTCTCCAAACTCTCTCGTTCTCCCTCCAAGTCTCCAAACTCTCCTCGCCGCGCCGTTACTACGCGAATTCGCCGCGTACCTGGTAAGCGGCCGGCCATCTGCTGCCGCTTCTATTTGTGGGGAGTTATTCAACTCCTCACAATTGTTTCTCCATGTTTAAAAGCCGAGCCATTGCTTGTGGCTTTGATTCCCCTAAGGATGTATCGTCCTTAAATGGAATCCGAAAAATATATCTACCGTTTGGAATAGTGGTAGTTTTATTAAAATTGTTTTTACAAACTTCTGTTTCAATGTCATTCTTATCTTCATTTTCTAATTCCCAGAAACGTTCTAGGTCTTGTACTTCGATAGTAGTTGCCACTAGTGCACCCAGAAACGATCCAACCGAAATCTGTATTCTGGCCTAATAGACCGTTAATTTTCGCTATACCCTTTTTTAAAATATGTGTATATAGATCGGCTCCAATGATTACATCAACTCGGCCTGGCTTATTGAAGTCCGGGTCAGCTAATGAATAATTTGGCCATTCCGTCTTATGTATATTCACTTCTTTAATAGATAAAGCTTTCATTAATTTGGGCAATATTATTGCCTCGGTCACTAATGACTTCTTCGAGTTAGGGGACTTATTTGTCATTTTTATTTTATATTTTTATACACATGTATCTGTAGAAGATATCCCACTAATTTCCGTCTTAGTTTTAATTTTTGGCAGTTTTGTGAAAGTGCTTTGATATGATAGTGCTTTGTCATCCACTATCAATGAGAGCTCTTAAACTTACAAAATCGCCGTTGGCAGACTTTACCCGAGTTCTTGCTGTAGCAAGTAATGCCTGAGTGGCAGTCACACAAGTATTGACTTTTTCACGTTCTTGAATATTAATGTGGAGCATTGTGTGATGCGATTTATTGCACAAGTAACATAAATATTCGCTAGAGCATTTTTGATTATTTAAATGTCTAAGGCATTTTGTGCATAGCGGCACTTTTTTAACGGTTTCCATTCGCTCTGCTGGATTCATCCCTCTAAATTTGTGGCATTGAGTTGCGAGATGCCCCATCATTTTGTAGATCGGACATTTTTCTCCCCAATTTGAATAACTTACTTGTTTAAAGTTAAAATTATTTGCCATTTTTGACATCCTTTTGACAGGTTTTCCTCCTGGAAAGAGCAAGTCGTACATAAACGCTGCTCCAAAAAATCCATAACATCAGATAGTTTCTATATGTCCTAGGTTTTTTTAATATAACTTTCATACAATTGAAGAGTCTGTGTATTACATTTTCTGAGCACCATATGAGCAAATAACATGTCCAGGTCCGACACTTTGTATGCTCTTAAGAAAATCCGTAGGCTTGGGGTGCAGTTCTCTTTAATGACCCTTAAAGTCTCTTTCGTAGAAAAGTTAAGTGGCCTCACCATCGTCTGCTTGTCGATCATGTAGTCCTTGAACGACTCGCTGAAGCCTTGCTTCCGTTGCCGGACCTGGTCCGCCAGCCTGGTGAAGAAATCTCTTGGCAGAAAGTATGTGTGGAAGCTTTCTATGAACTCTGCCCAAGTTCTCCATTGCTTGTTGTTGGCAATGAACCATTTCAAAGCCCATCCTTTTAGCAACTCCGGCATTGCTCGAGGGATCATAACAAGATCCAAGCGGTACGTGTTGGCGGACCATTCTACCTGCTCCAGGAACTCGAATGGAATGGAACTCCCGCCCCGTCAAACCTGAACGACCATTCGCGGACCTGTTTAGCGACCTTTGCATAGTCCGACTGGCTTGGTCTCGGGGTCAGCGCTGCTGTTTTCTTATCTTGGCTTGATTCTCTCCTGTGGGCCTCTTTTTGCATGTTGTCAGTGCTCAGGCTTGCCACCAGGTTGTCCCCTTCAGCGTTCGGTAACGTAATGCTTGGGCCGGCTCTGTTGTGGTATGTCGCCTCCAGCTCGGCCCAGATGTCGACGAGTTGTGGATCGTTCTCTGTTTCTGAGTAGTATTCCGATAGTGCCTTCCTCATGTCTTCTAGCCTGCCTTCCAGGGCGACATTAAGCCTCTGTGCGACATGGCCGAAGTCCTCCTTCTTGAGGTGGTAAATCCACTTCTTTCCCATTTTTATTGTGCTGTTCTCACTGTTGGGACAATCACGTTGGGCGCCAGATGTAACGAACTGTCTTTTGTGTCTGCTCGCTACGAGATTCGTGCGGCTAGCTCAGAGGATTATGTGTTCGTCCCACCAAATTCATACGACGTGATTGCCCCGTAGATCAGTGAGAAAACAAAGGGTTCAAATGGTAACAGTGGGATTTATTCTCGTGGTATTAGGACAGCGGGTGTGTGGCTGGGCTGGCTTCGGTATCTCCTGGCTCTGGTTCCGCCGGCTGCTGGCGCTCCTCTTTCTGGCTCCTCGACGCGTTGACTCGGCTTCCGCTGGCTCCTGGGTTTCGGGACGCTCGTAGTGGCCGTCGCGCTGCCTCGGGGTCGCTTGTTGCGCCTTAGACTCGCAGAGAGTTCGGCCTTGTGGGCTTAGGGAAGCATCACCGTTCTCAGACTAGGGTGAACAAGCCTTGCTGTCCAGGCCGACGCCTTTCGAGGCAATACTTGTCCCTTGCTCTGGCTGCCGCCAGGAAGCTGCCTAGCAATTCACTTTGCTTTACGCCTAGCGCAGACGAACGTTCCACACGGCTTCAACCTAATAACGTAACGCATATGCGTAATACGTAATAGCGTAACGTCCGCGACTCTCCTGCGCTCCCCAATGAGCTCCGTGCGGCGATGGTAACGTGGCTGCCGGAAATAGCTGCTGGCGTCGCTGTCGATGTCCTCTGCGCTGTCTCCTGACCAGTAGCTTGTCGTTCTGGCACTCGGGGAGTTGGGCTGTTCGGGAACTTCGCCGGTAATCGCAGGGCTCAAAAGGCCGCCGCCTCTTGAAACCGCAAATCGATCTACCGCTCGTCCGTCACGCCAGGTCCTGCTTGGTCGGGCAAGGTACGCTGGGTCACAGACAACTTTCCTCCCCAAGCTGACGGTTCTTCGTCGTAGGACTCTTTTGCTTGTCTCTGACAGACCCGCCGGGCGACTCGCCAGGGTGTGGTCGTGACAAAGTTGGAAAACAAACGCCTTGACTTAGCCGCGTGATGCCTTCCAGAACTCAGCCACTTGTGTCTCAATTCGGAGTTTCCTGATGTCCCAATCCCGAACGTCTCGACGTGGCGATCTGGCTCCTTGTGTGCTTCCCACGGCGCTGCTTCCGACGACTCGCTTGGTTGTGGCTCCCTCGCAGATTACTTGCTTGACTTACTGTTCACTTGGTACTTTAACTGATCTTGAAGGTTTGACTCCTCGTGATCGACTGATCCAGCTGCCAAGGCTCTGCGGCCTTATATAGGGCCTCCGGGAACAGTTATTTCCCTTTTGCGTATGGCCCGCTGGATCTCTCCACTCCGGGTCCAAAGTCAGTGCCTCCTGGTTGACCGACTTGTCCTTCACGTACCGCTTCCAATTGATGCTCCGCCCACTGCTGCAGTCCCGCTGATTCCCGTGATGCTTGTGGCACGCTTGTGTGCCGCTCCACTGCCGAGATGTTGCACTTCTTCTCCCGGTCCAAAGTTCACGGGAGAGTCCAAAGTCCGGTGAAGTTCCGTTATCCGCTTTTGCACTCTCTTGCCTTGCCCGCGAAGTCTCCATTCTCTCTTGATCTCCATCCTTGGTCTCCAATCTCTCTCGCTTTCCATCCTTGGTCTCCCAACTCTCTCAATCTCCATCCTTGGTCTCCAAACTCTCTCGCTCTCCATCCTTGGTCTCCAAACTCTCTCGTTCTCCCTCCAAGTCTCCAAACTCTCCTCGCCGCGCCGTTACTACGCGAATTCGCCGCGTACCTGGTAAGCGGCCGGCCATCTGCTGCTGCTTCTATTTGTGGGGAGTTATTCAACTCCTCACAATTGTTTCTCCATGTTCAAAAGCCGAGCCATTGCTTGTGGCTTTGATTCCCCTAAGGATGTATCGTCCTTAAATGGAATCCGAAAAATATATCTACCGTTTGAAATAGTGGTAGTTTTATTAAAATTGTTTATACAAACTTCTGTTTCAATGTCATTCTTATCTTCATTTTCTAATTCCCAGAAACGTTCTAGGTCTTGTACTTCGATAGTAGTTGCCACTATCGAATGATTACCCTTTAATTTAGTGCACCCAGAAACGATCCAACCGAAATCTGTATTCTGGCCTAATAGACCGTTAATTTTCGCTATACCCTTTTTTAAAATATGTGTATATAGATCGGCTCCAATGATTACATCAACTCGGCCTGGCTTATTGAAGTCCGGGTCAGCTAATGAATAATTTGGCCATTCCGTCTTATGTATATTCACTTCTTTAATAGATAAAGCTTTCATTAATTTGGGCAATATTATTGCCTCGGTCACTAATGACTTCTTCGAGTTAGGGGACTTATTTGTCATTTTTATTTTATATTTTGATACACATGTATCTGTAGAAGATATCCCACTAATTTCAGTCTTAGTTTTAATTTTTGGCAGTTTTGTGAAAGTGCTTTGATATGATAGTGCTTTGTCATCCACTATCAATGAGAGCTCTTAAACTTACAAAATCGCCGTTGGCAGATTTTACCCGAGTTCTTGCTGTAGCAAGTAATGCCTGAGTGGCAGTCACACAAGTATTGACTTTTTCACGTTTTTGAATATTAATGTGGAGCATTGTGTGATGCGATTTATTGCACAAGTAACATAAATATTCGCTAGAGCATTTTTGATTATTTAAATGTCTAAGGCATTTTGTGCATAGCGGCACTTTTTTAACGATTTCCATTCGCTCTGCTGGATTCATCCCTCTTAATTTGTGGCATTGAGTTGCGAGATGCCCCATCATTTTGTAGATCGGACATTTTTCTCCCCAATATGAATAACTTACTTGTTTAAAGTTAAAATTATTTGCCATTTTTGACATCCTTTTGACAGGTTTTTCCTCCTGGAAAGAGCAAGTCGTACATAAACGCTGCTCCAAAAAATCCATAACATCAGATAGTTTCTGTATGTCCTAGGTTTTTTTAATATAACTTTCATATAATTGAAGAGTCTGTGTATTACATTTTCTAAGCACCATATGAGCAAATAACACAACAACTTTGTCGGTCAAATTTGCCTTCAGCTTAACGATGTGTACTGCTTCATTTATCGTGTCAATAAAATGTTTTATCTGCTTGACAGAATCAATATTTAAAATTGATAAGTCCATCAAGCGATTTATTTGTTCCGAGAAAATTTTCAGATGATTTTCGTACCGCTTGGTTAATAGCTTCCAAGCGGCATCATAATTTTCTGCGGAACCTAATAATAGATGAGCGACGACTTTTCACCTTTTAAAGCGGATTTCAAATAATGGAATTTTAGGGAGGTACTTAGACTCTCCCTTGTATGTATCAATTCCACACACAATTCTTGAAAGAGGTCCCAGTCTTTGGCATCACCGCCAAATGTGGGCACCTCAATTTTAGGTAGGCTTCGTAAATTTTCAATTTTACCCATAGCCGCCATTTTATTGGTATCTCTTTCTTTGATCTGCTCATTTATTTCAGCAGAAATATTTTGCACATCCAACTCCAATTCGCCAAGAGTTAATTTCAGCTCAATACTCCAACTACTAACTTCCGTTTTTAACCCCGAGATAATTTGCCAAAGAAAATGCATCCTGTTCTTTCTAACATGTCACATCTTCCGCTTCTCATCCCGCATATCTTTATGAGTTTCATCCAAGTATTCGCTAAGTTCAAGAATTTTTTGATTTAATGCAAAGAGGCTGTCGTTTTTTTTTGCACTATCTTGTTTTCTTAGTTCTTCATAATCAATCTTTAGCTGATTTAATAATACTTGGTCATACCTTTTTTTGTTAAATATTCATGATCAATAACTCCAAACTTAATCAACAATGCATGGTTGGATCGAAAATCTTTCTCCAATTCATCCACGAAAACTAATTTTTAATTGGAGAAATTTCGTCCACCTTTTCTCTAATTTCTACACAGTTCATGTTAATTTCGGACTGCCTCTTAAGCACGCTTAGGTATTGCTCGGACACCATTTTTAATGTATACTTGTATACTAAATATATATAAAAATGTATCTTAAGTATATCTAATCTGTTGTTCTGATGTTGTCGCCGCTACCGTTGCTACCGCTGCTTTAGGCGATGCTGTTGCTGAAGTCGTAGTTGTAGTTATAGTTAAGGTTGATTTTGTAGTTGTAGCTGTAATTGAAGTTGAAGTTGAAGTTGTAGTTGTAGTTGGCGCTCTTGTAGTTGAAGTTGCTGTTGTAGTTCTTGCTACTGTATTTGCCGACGTAGCTCCGTTTTATTTAATTTATATTTCATTTTTAGCGCACCAAAATGTTTAATTTTTGATTCGTTTTACCGGATTTTGTCGGTTTTGAAAAATCGTCGAATAACTATCAGAGAAGTTGCTGAAGATGTCGGCATATCGCTTGGCTCGTGCCATGAAATTTTTTCAAACGTCAAGGCTATACCGAGGACTTGAAAAACCGTTGGCATAAGTGTATTGTATCTGAGGGGGATTACTTTGAAGGCGACAACATTAATATTGATAAATAAATTAATAGTTTTTCTTGAAAATACAAAGTCACCTTACTTTTTGAACACACCTCGTATACCGATGACCGTATCGCTGATGTTTTAGGCCTCAAGCACGCCTTACCGCACTTTTTTATTTTTAATGGGTATTTTTAAACCACAACCTTTGGCTATATTTTAAGACTAACAAAGGTGTTTTGGTTTAAACCAAAAAAGATAATTTTGTATATTTTTGCTTCTTATTTATTATTCTCTGCTCCTTACCTCGGGTGGGGGTAACGAGAGATATTCTTTTTGCAACCTTAGATTTTTGTAGGTGCTGGTTTTATAACTCTGAGTCTTCTTAACGCTGGTGGCGGTTGACTTTAAGAGCTCCTCGAAGGACCGAAATGAATAGAGCGAGTTGCTGAGTTACTATTTCAAACTAATTTCTTTTTTAATATATAACGTTTACGTACCTAACATGAGAATTTTATTTTACTCTTATCTTATGACCCACGCAGACATACCTGCTTATCTTTGGGTTTTTCAAGTGCACATCTGCTATCGCTTGTGTACCTAGGATATCGGACCCTTTTCAGGTCAACCCATGTTCGGGTTACTATTTATGACCTTATTGTAAAATACAAAACTTGTTCATGTTTGAACATTATGAATTAAAATTGTTTATCAAAACAGCTTCCAAACTAGAGCTGCAAAAACATCGATGGTAGCCCCATCGATAGTTTTGATAGTTTGCGGACTAAACCTCGATACTATCGCGATAATATCGCTCAAATATAAATATTAAGGGTATTCATGTAAAAGCAATATAATAGGGGTATTCCTTAAGAAAAAAAATTATTTTATGAAAGTTGAGCAATTATGGAAATTTCCATTTTCAATTATTGACAATTAAAAACGCAATTAGTTTAAATTCAAGTGAGATCTTTTTTAGTACATATTTGGAAGGAGAAATTAAATCACATTTCTTTGGTTAAAAACCAATTTTTGTTAACAAATAACAGTTTGTTAACGGTTTTTGGCTTCAGTGCCGCCCGTCGATCAGAGATTGTTAGGCCCGCCTTGGAAAACATCCTTTCCGATTCCGTCGAGGTTGCCGGAATGCAGAGCCCCTGCTTAGCGCTTATAGCCAGTTGGGGCATCTCTAATTCATGTTGCTACAGTTATAAAAATTTTAAAGAATAATACTTAAACCTTTTATTAACTTACCTTCCAATACTCCAATGGGTCCTGATTTTCATCAATGTTCATCTTCTCGAAATACTGCCTTATCTGTATTATGGACTCAACTTTGTTGGACCTCTGTTTCAATTCTATATTTTTTTTTACAAAATTGAGTAGCGAAGATTTCGGCTTTGGTGGTTCCGGTGGTTCGTTGGTTAAAATGGGTTCCTTGTTGGTATGGGGAGAAGAAATGTTTTTTTCAAGTAGAGATACGGCTTGCTCCGCATTAAAGTGGGACCTGAAACCCTCTTTCTTAAACCGAGGGTCTAAAATTGTGGCCAAACGAGTGGAGGACCTTTCTTCAAAGGGAAACAGTCGTTTCTTACACTTCTCAACTAAAAGTGCGCACAGTTCTTCGCCTTCTTTTGTTCTTAACTGCTCTCTTTTTTCGTACAAACTCTGCACAAGTCCATTCGATATGGGTATTACGCATGATACAGTAACTTTTGTACTCGAAGATAATTGAGTTGTAACTTCATCGAAAGGAGCCAGTAAGTACTTTATGTCCTCCAAGACCGCAACATCGTCTGCTGTCAGGGGCTCCGGCGCCTTGGACAAGCTTAGAAGAACGGGAGAAATATACTCCTTGGTCAACAGTATGCGCTCTACCATTTTGAACGCGCTGTTCCAGCGGGTACATACCTCTTGAATTAAGCTGTACGGCTTGTCGACTCCTTGCGCTTTCTTAAACTTCTCGTAGGCGCTAGTGCTGCATTTGAAAAATGTGACAACACGTTTGCATTTAGTCAAAATAGTTTGAATTGATTTTATAGAAAGCGAGTCCTGTACAACGAGGTTTAGGCAATGCGCATAGCACGGCAGATGTCTCTTTTCGAGCAGCTCACATGCCTTTATCATGCTGCTAGCATTATCTTTTATTATGGCGCAAACTTTTGGCAACAGATTCCAGTTAATCAGTTCTGCGCGCAATGATGATGCGATGTTGTCAGCAGAATGGTTTGTTGCACATAGGAGTGGCTGCGTTGACAACACTGCCGATCTCAGCTGGAACTTTTCGTCAATGATGTGCACCGTAATGGTCAAATAACCTGTGTTGGCCTTGCTTTTCCAGCAGTCCATTGTAATTGCGCACTGATCGACATTAACAAGAATGGTCTGCAGTTTTACAGTCATCTCCGAGTAAATGTTTTGCAATTGTACGTTTTGCAAAGTCGTGCGTGACGGCAAAGTATAGCGCGGATCCAACACTTTCACGAAGTTCCTAAACCCTTCGTCATCCACAATAGAAAACGGTTGAATATCCTTGGCAATCATCTGCATCAACGCCGTGTCAAGGCTTGCTTTTCGCAAAGACTTGCTGTCGTACTCATCGTTTTTAAAAAAATGTTTTACGGTCGCTTGTGCTGGCTGATACTGATTTTGGGTCGGGTGGAATCTCTTGATGTGATCAGCAAGGTTGCTGGTGTTTCCACTTGTCTTGTACACCTTCTTGCATATACGGCATTTGGCTGTCTTTTTATCTTTGTCCTTCTCAAAGAGAACCCACACCGAACTTCCAAGTCTGTTGACCTTTTTTAGCGACTGCTTCACGTCCTCCACATCCTTGTCTCCACCTATAGTTTCATGAAGAATATATGTGAATTTAATCTCTTTATATCTTTGTTATCCACTTACTTGTTGCACCGCCATCCATTTTTAAGGAACCACAACACCGGAACCACCAGAATTTGAATATATATTAGTATATATTAAATTTTCCGTATGCAAAATGTGCTTACCTTCTTATTAGTTCGAAATCCAAGTGATGGGAATTTTTTGATAAACTATCGTGATAGTCTGAAAAATATCGAAGTCGGTCACCGGCGGCCAACCATCGATAATATCGATGGTCCCATCGATTTTTTTGCAGCTCTATTCCAAACAGCTTTTAGACAACTTTTGAACAACTAATTTCTTAATTAGTTTTACAATCAGAGGATACATCTTTCCCCAACATAATCGGACATGTTCCTCTAAGATTTATATACCAATCAACATCTAGTAAACAACTTGTATACATCTACTAAACATATAGAAACCAGATACTAAACAGCTAGTAACAAGTTATAACATATAGTAAACAACTTGTATACATCTACTAGTAACCAGCTAATAACAACTAGTAAGCAACTAGAAGACATCTAATAAGCAGATAGTAACCATCTAATAATAGCTCATAACAGTGAACAACAGCTAGTAATCAAAGTCCACGCAGCTCAACCGCCATCATGAATCACGAAAACCTGATGAGTATTGTAATTAAAGAGTTTATTAAAGTTATTCAAAATCTTAGACAACAATGCGTAACTCAAACAATTAGTATACAAATAGAATAGAACCAGAAAAATAGTTGGCAACAAAAACAGATATTACTAGGTCCCAAAACCTCTATCATAAACTTGAATTAGAAATTAAACTAAAAGACGCTCCTATGTTAGGTAAGGATGTCCTCGAAACATGTTATAATGTTAATATGGGATAGAAAAAATGAATGCTTTAAAAAAAATTCAAAATCTGAGAAACATTAAATTGAGAGAATTATTTTACATCAATGTAGGATTGGCAGCACTATTAATAACAGATTAGTTGTTCTGTTCCGTAACACTTTTCGGTAGTGTTAAAAAGCGTGAAAAATGCGCAAGAGAGTAGAGATTGAGCATCAGCAGAGGAAGGACGCGTGTGTCTCAGTATTAATTAATGTGTCAACTTAAGTATATAAACTGTATCAATGAAGTGTATTAATCGAAGAATAAACTATTAATAATCAATAAATAAATTAACGCAAGCAACGAAAGCCTTTCTCTACAGTTTTGGGGGCTCGTCCGGGATCAATCGACAAACGAAAAATTGAGTGTGATACGCGGCCAAACAACCATCAAGTTCTTGTGCTATGAATCCATCGATCGCAGTTTAATGACCAAGCGAGACGGAGAAACTAGAAAGTTACAAAACTGAAGTGATTACGAGAAAGAGAGACTAAAAACCATCCAGGAGAGCTGAGAATTTTCATGTTGCGCAATTCCACCAAGTTTTGCAAAGTATTATGAAATTCTGAAACTACAAAACTATAAAATTTATTGCACAGTTTGCCGATCTGAGGGCAAAATTGTTTCTGTGGAAACAAGTAAATTCTTAATGGAAGACGACTAATGGCGTTTATACAATCCGTTGTCGCACAGAGCGACAATAATGGCTAAAGCGACAACTTGACCAGGAGGAAAACTTGGAAACGTAAAAGCTGGAGGAGATCACGACGGAGCAGGGATCCAGATGAGGTGATTGATACGAGGCGGCAAAGTGATGCCACTGAAGTTGAAAGCGTAGAAGGCGTGGTTGAAGGCGATATTGAAAGCGATTGAAGGCGCTATTGAAGGCGTGGTTCAAGACGGAGTTGAAAAGCAGTTCGAAAAGCAATCATCCATCATCGATTTACCAGAGACGAATTTGAAAAGCAGTGGCAAATATCAGAGATGAGTAACAAAAGACTAGATACAGAAGGCGATTCGCAAGTATAAATCCATACATGCATACATTATATTGAAAAAAGAAAACCATTTTATGCAACGTTAACAATATCATCCAATCTTAAGGAATTTCGTGAGAATCTTAAGGTTTACGAGAAGATTTGCGCGAGTCAGGGGTTTAAGCCAAAGCCGAAGTTTGACAGTTCTTTAGTTAAAACTAACCAAGATGGCAGACGTTGCTTGTGGTGGCAGCAATCATATTGCAAAGGATTGTAAGGAAGTAGGTATAAAATGTTTCAAATGCAATCAGTTTGGTCACAAGGCAAATCAATGCGGTACCAAGGAAGCTCGTAAGGAAGTGAAAAATTAAAAATCAAACATTCAGCAGCTGTCACAGTTAACTTTCAACAGAGCGTTTAAAAACATAAACATTGGTAGCGACCAGATTACGGCGTTATTCGATTCTGGCAGCGATATTTGTACCTTTTGCGAGACGGCTTACACTCGAATCCACCCCGACATTCTCAAACCTGATATTAAAAAGCTAATTGGAATAGGTGGCAAGAAGATATACACTCTAGGTTCGTTCACAGTTGCGACGAAGTTAGATGACGCTGACGTTGATTTGTGCTTTCATGTAGTGCGCGACAAGAATACCCTTTATGAAGGAGTGATAGGTAGCGATGTCCTTAATACAGTAACCGCAACAATTGGAGCAAACGGAGTCGTTTTCCACGCAGTTCATCCAGTAGATCTTGGACATTTGTCTGATCTCACCTTAGGTAGATATGAAATTAGTCCAAACCATGACATAAATCTCACTCATTATAGTGACAATCAAAATTTGACTGTAGATGCGTCTTCCACTGGCATTTCAGACTTGACAGAAACTTTTCATCAGCTAATGGCATCTAATTTCATTGAAGACAATTTCATGCCAGATTTAGATCTGCTTCACTTGAGCAACGACATAAGATCAGCAGTGGTTGGGTTAGTTCAAAATTACAAGCCATTAAAGCCAGAGTCAAGCCCAGTAGAAATGAAGTCCCAGTCTATCAGAGACCTGGGCGCTTACCGTACGAGGAAACTGAGAAAGTCGACAAGCAGATCAAGGATTGGCTTAAGGAAGGAATCACTCGTCAAAGTGTTTCCGAATACGCCTCACCCATAGCGTTGGTTGCTAAAAAAGATGGCACTAAAAGACTCTGTTGCGACTACCGCAAATTGAATCAGAAGATTATTCGCGACAACTTCCCTATGGCCTTGATCGATGATGTTTTACATAAGCTTCAGAAGGGGAAAGTATTCACAACGCTGGACTTATCAAACGGATTTTTCCATGTCCCCGTGCAGGAAAGCTCTCGCAAATACACCGCATTCGTCACCCAAAGTGGTCAATACGAATTCTGCTTCGTACCATTCGGAATTTCCAATTCTCCTGCAGTGTTTATGCGATACATTTTTGCAGTGCTCAGGCCATTAATTGAAGACGGTACCCTTGTCCTGTACATGGATGATTTGATTATTTTATCAAAGGACGAACGGGAAGGTTTACAGAAATTAAAGAAAGTTTTAGATGTCGCAATGTGTTCAGGTCTGTGTATAAAGTGGGAAAAGGGTCAGGTCTTACAGAAGAGGGTCCAATTCCTTGGCTATATTGTCGAAAACGCAACTATTAAACCATCAGCAGAGAAGACTTGTGCAGTCGAAAACTTCCCAGTCCCGCGAGACAAAAAAGGAGTTCAAAGGTATCTCGGCCTAACATTCTATTTCCGAAGGTTTGTGAAAGACTTCGCTATCATTGCCAGACCTTTGTCGAACTTGCTTAGGAAAAACACTTCCTTTAAGATGGGCGAGGAAAAGCTAGCATCGTTTAATCAATTAAATTATCCTTGTCTAGTTCGCCTGTTCTGAAGTTATTAGATCAAAAGAAAGCTACAGAAGTCCACTGTGATGCAAGCATGTACGGATATGGAGCAGTCCTTCTTCAAAAGGATTCAGCTGATCAAGAATTTCACCCAGTAGAGTACATGAGCCACAAGACAACAGATGCCGAGGAGAAATATCCTTCTTATGAGCTAGAGGTACTCGCTATAGTACAGGCTCTGAAGAAGTGGAGAATCTACTTGCTCGGAAGAAAGATTAAGATCGTCACCGACTGCAATGCGTTTGCTATGACCATGCGGAAGAATGATGTCCCAGTAAAAGTATCTCGCTGGGCCATTTTTTTACAAGACTTGAGTACGTAATAGAGCATCGTCCAGGCACAAGGATGAAACATGTCGAAACATACCTTGTTGCTCCAAGAATCAGTCAGACATCGAATTCAACAGGCTCAACGTCAGGATGAATGGATAAAAGCCATTTGTAAGGTCCTGGAAACACATACCTACGACGACTTCTATCTGAAGCACGAAGTTCTTCACAAGAATCCTATAAAAAAGCTCATAGTAATCCCATCAGCCGTGGAGAACGAAATAATCAACACAGCTCACAGACAAGGACATTTTGGCATCAAAAGGACAATTGACTTGGTTCAGCGCGATTATTACATTCCAGATTTTGAGAGGAAGGCTCAAACTATCGTGAAGTCCTGTGTAGAGTGCATAGTTGGCGAGGCTAAGCATGGGAAAAAAGAGGCTTTCTTAAACCCGATAAACAAGGCAGACGATCCGTTACAGACCTATCATATTGACCACATTGGCCCCATGGATATGACAAAAAAACAATACAATCATGTTTTGGTAGTGGTCGACGTTTTCTCTAAATTTGTGTGGCTTTACCCCACTAAGAGTACTGGCGCTGACGAAGTAGTGGATAGAATGGAAGGGCAGTCTGATGTTTTCGGCAATCCAAGTCGTATAATCACGGATCGTGGAGCGGCATTCACAGCCAATGCTTTTCAGGAGTACTGTAAGGTTAACAATATCCAGCATTTGTTGGTAACCGCAGGAGTGCCACGTGACAACGGTCAAGTAGAGCGTATCAACAGGATTGTCATCACTATATTGACGAAACTTTGTGCGGAAGACCCGAAAACTTGGTATCAACATGTAGGCAGGGTTCAACAGTTTATAAATTCCTCTACTCCTAGAAGCACAAAGATAGCTCCATTCAAGATCCTTACTGGGATCAATATGAAGACCAAGTACGATAAGGAGTTAGTCAAGCTATTAGAGGAAGATTGCTTAAATGAGTTGCATGAAGTGAAGGAGAAGATTCGAGAGGAAGCTAGAGAGAACATTGCAAAGATTCAGGACGAAAATCGCAAGTCATTCAACAAATCAAGGAAAACAGAGTCTATCTACGGGAACCAAGCGAAAATGTGCGTTCGGAACGAAGACTAATATCCGATATATTTCTTACAGAGGGATGAAGTCAGAAAATTAATTATAGACAAATATATATATAATATATTTTCAAAAATATTTTAAATGATCCTACAAAATTTGTTTCTGACTGTAATTAAAACGACAGGTACAAATGACGGGAAAGTATTTTATTCAACGAGTATTTTATTCAATGGTCTTGAGATGTATGATCTTATCAGTCGTCCTCTGCCTTGGGTCCTGGGCATGTGACTTTGATGACGGTCAGGTAATGATAGTTCACTGCAAGTGTGTTTGGCTAACACATCAGAGAAACATTAACTTGTGTGCTTTGATAATTCTTAATAAGAGACTGTAACAACTCATAAAAGTTGTTAACAGTTAGTTACCATCTAAAACCAAGTACTTTAGAGATGTATACCGATAGTAACCATCCAAAACAAAGTACTGTACAGGTACTATACAAAAAGTAGCCTTCCAAAAACAAGACTAAACAGAAACTATCCATCAACGTCCATCTATCTGTCCAACGTGTCAAGTCCATGTCGGTATGACTACTTCCCTTACAAATTTAATATCTCTGGATAATCTTCAAAGTTAATATCTATTAAATTCTGGATTGAGCACTGGAGACGGAATTTCTACGGGACCCCACTTCATTTTTTCTGCACCATTAAAAAATTTGTTGGGACTTGCTGAGGAGTATAAACATGTGTTGTTAAAATGTAAACATGAAGTAGTGTTGATGCTGACTAAGATTTTTGGCGATGTGTTTAAATAAATCAGTAATCAACAAAACTATTAAACTGGAAATGACGAATGTAACCTGGAAAATTCCCAATGTAACTCCGAACGATTTTCCAAAAATTAAGATGTACGATATTATAAAAGGTGGTGTAAACCTTCCAATCCCATTCCGGAGTTGGTATTCATATGCTAACCCCACAACACAGCTGGAATGTGATATTTTCGGCTAACCGCGAAAAACCAAGATTTGCCAATGAAGAACTTATCACAAATAAGTTATCAAACTTGAAAGTTCACTAGAATTTTGAGTCATACCCATATGATAATCTGAATGTTGATTTTAGTAAGAATCAGTATGCTCACCTATATGAAATATTTACAAGATTTCAATTTAGTTACTATAATCGGGAATCACAACCATTTTTGACCCCAAATGAATTTATATTGAAGGCCCCTATTATTGTGGTTGATCTTTCATATCAAAACGAATCAGTGAAAACTGGTCCTATTGATGTGAGAATTTCAATAGAACTAAAGACACCAAGTCATGAAAATACCCAAGCTGACCGTTTAGTTGAATATAACCCACTAAATGGATTAGTACAACGAGTAGTTTAACATTAGAAAAATGTTGAAAGATACTGTTTCGATTGATGTTCAAGGTTTCTTTGATAATAATAATAATTTTATTCTAAAGGAAATTGGAATTGTATTCGAAAAAGATCCAAACTTGAATAATAGTTTTTTAATAGAACCACCATATGATTTTACTTTGCTAAATACAAAATCTCGAAAGACTGCAATTTGGCTAGCCAATACACATCACAAAATTTTTTGGAACGATGGAGAAAATAGTTTTCCACAAAATCGAAAGTATCTAAGGACATCTACAAGCGGAAAACAAATTATTTGTAAAGGTGTGGAAAAGAGTCGTCAGCTCATTAATATCGAGGAAATGGGCTGTCCGTCACTAAACAGGTTTAAAGGAAACCGGTTTCCCTATTGTGAAACACACCTTAAGGGCGGGGTTTGTGCTCTTAACAATGCATACATTATTTTGATATTTTTTAAAAGTAGCTCCAAAACAATAAAATAATTTTTGTACATTATTTTAAAGTTAAGAGTAGATGTGTAAGGATGTGCAAGAAAACAAAATTAACCAAATGAAGTTTTAAGAGGAAATTGACCAATTTATTGAACAATTTAAAGAACAGATAATTGGTCAGTATTTTCAATACCTTCTAAACACAAAAACTATGTTCATGAATCGAGGTGGACATGATCTCAAAACTACAATTTATGGTGAACACTTTACATTTTGTAATCCTGAATTGACGTTGGAAACGTGCGCCTGCCTCTTCTATGCAAATCGCCGGAACGAAGCCAGAAAATTAATTAATTCATTAAGGTTCTTTTCTTTTTTATTTTTTATTCTTTGCTAGTTATTTATTGAATCTTCTCCCTTTGGAAACTAACAATAAGCGTATCAAATCTTAGCCTAATTAATCTTACTCACAGTCATAAATCTTGGCAGGTGGTTGCCTTGTAGACTGGATCGGCTGGAAACCCAAGTCAAGCCTCTTGCGAGGCGATTGGGGTGCACAGAGAGTTTTTCGTTGTAGGACGCTTATTGTTTGTCTATTTCATATTTTACGGTAAGAATGCTTAGGTCCCTGTGGATGTTTTGGTTGCGAATATTCCATGGTGCCCCAGTGATAGCTCGCAGGATTTTCGATTGAACGCGCTGTATAATGTCTATGTTGCTTCTGCTGGCGTTCCCCCATAGCTGGAAGCCATATGTCCAGATAGGCTTGAGAGTGGAGATGTAGAGCAAAACCTTGTAGTCCAGACGCAGGGGCGAACGAGCGTTAAGAATCCAGTGGAAGCTGCTGGCCTTTAGTTTTAGATGTACTTTCTTGCGTTCGATGTGTCTTCTCCAGGGTAGTCGTCTGTCAAGGTGGACGCCGAGATACGTTACATCGTTGACTTGGGGAATCGGCTTATTATTTAATAATAGTGGAGGGCATGTTTGCCTGTTGAGAGTAAACGTTATGTGTTATGTTATTTTAATCCGCCAATCAGATAGCCTCTCTACTACGGAGAGGTGGTTTACTAGCTGTGATGTGGCTCGGCCTGGGCGACTTTAAATTGTGGTGTCGTCAGCGAACGTAGATGTTGTTAGCTGCTCGTTCGTCGGAATATCCGCTGTGTATAGGAGGAACAGAGTAGGCCCTAGCGCGCTTCCTTGCGGACTCCAGCTTTGATAATGTAGTCGTCGGATGTTGTTGTATTGCACCTTACTGCGGAGGTCCTGTTGTATAGATACGACTCAAGAAGCTTGTGAGTGTAATCAGGTAAGTGTGTTTTGATTTTGTGCATGAGGCCATCTAGCCATACTCGATCGAAGGCTTGAGATACATCGAGGAACATTGCACTGCAGTATTCCCGATGCTCAAAGGCTGTGCGTATTTCTGATGTTATTCTGTTAACTTGTTCGATTGTTCCATGGTTTTGACGAAATCCAATTTGATGAGCTGGGATAACATTGTGTGCTCCTAGATATGGTGTTATGCGAGTTAGAAGGCATTTTTCGAACAGCTTAGACAGACACGATAATAAACTAATTGGTCTGTAGGATGACGGAATTGTGTGGTCTTTTCCGGGCTTCGGTATCATAATGATAATAGATTTTTTCCATTTTTTCGGATAGTAGCTGAGAGTTATAATCCCATTGAAGAGCTTACAAATAACCTCAATGGCAGAGTTTGGAAGTTCAATTAACATTTATGGGGTTATTTGGTCACCGCCAGGGGCCTTTTTCGGTTTCTGTTCCCCAATGACTTTCACGATCTCCTTTGGCTGAAACAGTGGTGGTAGAGAAATAGATTCAGATTCGATTTGTGATAGGAAAAATGAACCAGTGGCAGTCGATGTCCGATTCGATGTTGAAGTGAGGGGTTAATTTGATGTGTGAGCTTACATACTTTTTATGTTTTAACCAGTTGGTTCTGTGCGACGTCAGCCTGAGGGGGTGATCTGTGGTTTTTGTGCTTTGAAGAAGAGTTATTAGCACTGGCGAATGGTCTGACGACAGATCCGAAAGCGCTTTGGCGCTTATTATATTGAACTTTTGGAACTTTCCTGGGGTCTGTTGGCCAGTATGTGGAGCTGCCAGGGGAAACATAGTCTAATTTGTTGTTCAGTTTTATGATTGCATTGTATAATTGTCTTCCTTTGGGAGTCACAAGGCGTGATCCCCAGTGCGTGTGTTTGGCATTATAGTCCCCTGCAGCTATAAAGCGACCTCCAAGCGAGTTGTAGAAGTCCATGAATTGTCCTTCAGGAATTGTAAAGCGAGGCGGGCAGTAGACAGTGGCTATGATGAGGTTTCCGTTGCCTGACTGCACTTTGATAGACGTGGCTTGCAAGTATTTTGTTGAAAACCTTTGGTGAAAGTGGTGATTGATGCGTTCCCTGATTAGGATGCCGGTTCCGCCGTGGGCTTTACCATCTGGATGGTCTGTGCGGTAGAAAGTGTAGCCTCTTATTTGAAAGTTGTATTTGTTTGTGAGGTGCGTCTCTACCAGTAAAATAATGTCGATATGATTATCATTCAGGAACTGTGTTACTTCAAGGTTGTGCTATTGGCTATTGGCGTTCCACATTGTTATTCGTAGATTTGCCATCTGTTATTTAGACTGCTTACCTGCAAGGAGCTGTAACACCATGTTCTGGTTTTGAACCAGTGTTTGCATGGTCGTTTTCATGAATGACATGAGTTCCATCATACTTTGTTGCATGACCATCATAGCTTCCAGAGTGCTTTGCGACTGTACTTGGATCTGCTGAGCGTTTCCTAGATTAGACTGGAGTGGGTTTTTCGTCCCCGATCGAAGGGCATCGGCGTATGAGAATCCCTTCTGGGTATTTAGTTGACCAAATGAGGATCTTGCAGCCGTGCCGAAAAATACTTCCGGCGTCACACGCGAGTAAGTGTACGCATTTTGGGTATTCTGATGACGCGTTGCTATCACTTTTCGCATGCGGTCCTTCATCTCCTTGTAGATCGGACGGCCCCTGTAGTTTGCCGTGTGGTTACCTTGGCAGTTAACGCAGGGCAGTTAGCCGAATTGTGGAAGTCTCCACAAGCTACACAGACGAAGTGAACAGTATGCCCTGGTGTGTCCATACTCCTGACAATTTGTGCATTGCTCTGGGCCGTTCCTTTTATGTGGCTCTTCCACGTTAATTCTTCGGTGCAATAAGTATTGCAGGTTATAAATGGGGTGCACTTCATTTTTCTTCAAGACTCTGCTGTCTGGCTCCAGCTCGACCCTGAAGAGTGGTTGCGGATCTTTTTTCCTGTTTATAATGTTACTGACGTTCTTTGCAGAAAACCCTTTTTCCTTGAGAGCATCGATAACTTCCTTGGCGGTTACGTCGGGCTCGATTCCTTTTAGTACCACTTGCAGACCCTTGCTGCTTTTTAGTTGGTACGTGTTACTACACGCTACACGCTACTGCTTTTCCTAGCTTCCTCCAGGTATTTGAATACTGCTCGGAAATGTTCTTCAGATTTGGTCTGAAGCTTGGTTTCATGGATATCCCCTTTTGTGACAGGAACAACATGAAAGTTTCCGTCCCCGGTCAGCGCAACAATTTTGTTGACCAGGGCGTTCGAGATTTTCTCCCTAATGTAAATTGGTAGGGGCTTAGGTTTCTGTTGGGTCTCCTAAGCCCGTCCTGATTCATTTTCTTTTAGAAGCGCAAATCGATTGCTGTCGGATCTCCCGGGTAATATATCTTTTACTTGGACACGGTTTATTTTTGACTTGTTACCTACCGCGGTGTTCTGCGGGCTAAGCTTACGCTTGACATGGATGTACCGATCTAGTCCGGTCTGTATGGCCGGACCCGCTTGCTGAATTTTGTTTTGGTTTTGATTTGTTGTCGTGGTTTTTGTTGACGTTGTATTTAGAGCTGCGGTTGCAGTCGATTCCGAAATAATAGTCGTAGCTATGGTTGTCGTTGGTTTTTTTGCCGTAGCTGTAGTTGTTGCTGACAAATTTAGTACGGATGCAGAAGTCTTACCGTTGCATGTTGTTGGTGCGCCAGGGGTCGAAACTGATGGTGGGGGGTTTTGCATTGTTGACTCCACGCCGTCGGAGTAGGGGTAGCCGTAAGTAAGCATGGTGAGCAAGATCGTGCTCTTTGACTATCGACCGACAGTAGGGTCGTTTTTTGCACTTCGCTATCACGCGTTGAGACATACGAAAAGTAACCGTCTCTTCGGCTCGCGGAGCTGAGTCGCTCTTTATTCTGTTTGTAGCTCATTGAGCTTTTATTAGCGTGGCACTTATTTATTATTATAAGATGAAAAATGTATGTGCTAGTTAAAGTCATTACACCGATTTTGTGAGTTGAAACCTAAATTTCTTTGGGTTTTAGCGTCTTTTCGCTTATTTGAAATTAACCAGTTTAGTTTTTGTGTTTTGTTTGCATTTAATTTATCAACCTTCTTTCACTTTTCGCGGAGCTCGCACAAGGCACGTCCGCTCTCTTCAGCGGTCGCGGTCGTAATTTTTTTTTGGGGGGGGGGGGGTTTGGATTTCTAAATTAGTTTTACAATCATAGAAAACAGTATTCCCCAACAGGATCGGACATGTCCCTCTAAGGCAATCATCTTTGAATACCTTGTGAAGGTCGCACACCCACGTGCACGGCACCACCTGTGATAATGAGGCAAAAGGGTACGTGATCACACCTTTCGCCAACATGATCGGATATGTTTCTCTAAACTAACAACCTTTGAATACTATGGTTGCGCGACCTTTCTCACGTGCACCTTTTTCACCTGACTATTAATTGCACATAATGAGAGGAAGGATACATTAGTTTATTTAAGAAACTCAATGGGAACTTATTAAACACGAATATGATTATATAAAAACGTATTTGACTAAATAAGAGATCTCATTTGTTTTTGTGTATATTCTGTTAGGAACCACCACCACAACCACCTCCACCCCCACTATAGAATTGAAACATTTAAGATTACCCTCCCCTTAACTTAATACAAGTTAGTAGCAATATACTTTAGATATTCCCGTTCACTTTCCCATCTAATGCTAGCTAAAGAGGGGGAGGATCTCGAACTCACGCTTGTTTCACACCACAAAAGTATGCGGTCTAATATCCCACAAACCTACACCTTTCGACCACAAAACCGAAGACAGGTTAACATTCTAAGCAACCACACATTTTTACACCCCTCAAACACACACACACCTTTGGGGTGAGAAAAAGACAAGACAAGACAAGACATGACAACCATTTCACCATTTCTTTGGGGTGATCCTCACCCCCACCCCCTTTTTCCACACTTTTATTACTTAATTATGCTAATTAGGTCATTAAAACAACTGTGTGAAACCATGCGTAATTAGTGTCACCGCCACCCCCTTTTTTTACATGATTTATTACTTAATTATGCTAATAAGGTAATTAAAACACCTGTGTGCAACCACGCGTGAATAATTAGGGTCATGATTTGACATGATTTATTACCTAGTGAGCCAGGACCCGTATTATTCAAGTACGTTGCCCGTCTATTATTTCATCTTGTCAACATGGCATTACTTGATGTCGTTCTACTTCGGCGAGGCGTTCACGGTTATTGTCGTGGCCGTCGTCGTCGTCGTCATCATCCTGGTGCTATGGTTTCTGTTTGCTCAAACTGGCAGCTCGGCGGAGGCGGCTTCCCGGGATCTGTAACAGGACGATATTCGGGGACGGGAATTTTGTGACTCTGTACGGTCCCTCGTATTTCGCGGCCAACTTGGCGGCAAAGCCCTCGGCGGCGTTTGACAAGACGTGGACTTCGGAATACGGAGCATTGGCCAGACGTGGCTCCCGGCCCTGCACAAGGTAAGGGGGCTAAGTCCCGGGTGTCTGCTCGCGTTCCCCCATCGTCTGGCCAGTGGGCTTGAGAGCGGGGCAACGAGAGCAGCAGCAACATAGACATTATACAACGCGCTCAATTGAAAACCCTGCAAACTATCACTGGGGCACCGTGGTATATTCGCAACCAAAACATCCACAGGGACCCCGGCATTCTCGCCGTAAAAGATGAAATAGACAAACAAAAAGCGTCCTACAATGAAAAACTCTCAGTGCACCCAAATCGTCTCGCAAGAGGTTTGACTTGGGTTTCCAGCAGATCGCGCCTACAACGAAACGACCTCCCAACCCAGCAAAAACTTCTGGGGGCCCTTACCTCAATACCAGTCATATGCCTGATGGTTAGGTTGATAGTATAAAATTTGCTACACTTATTGTTAGTATCCAAAAGGAGAAGATTCAATTAACAAATAGAAAGGCATAAAAAAAATAGTTTTAAGATATTCAAATTTGTTATATGTATGTATGAATTCAATTTATATAGAAGTGGACATTTTGCTCAGTTTATATAATTTTGCAAATGGTATCTCAAATGCAATTGATTTTACTTTATGTTTGTTTAATTAGAACTATTTACTTCTTGGACACCGCAACGTGCTTTTCGGTGGCTGGACTACACACACTGCACTGCAACAAAGTCAAATGACTGACCATGGTATGGTACCATGGTACAACTATACAAGAAAGTCCCGTCGGGAATACCTTGTATAATTGTATTATGAGGAGGACTTCCTGGCGCTGTTATAAGAGTGATTGGCTATACTTTGCTAATTCCTCGAAATATGTTTGTAATTGACCCCAAATAAATATAATAATTAATGCAAATTTATAGTGTCTTTATTATTCATTTTTATAAAAGAAGCAAAAATGTAAAATCAAATTTGGAAAATATTGGTGTTACAATCTGATCTGATATGAAAAATTACAAATTAATATAAAATTAGATCAGTTTGATATGAAAGCACACCAGAATAAAATTGAAATATCAATCTGGTATGAGAAGTACCCTATTGATATGTACGATAATGTCATTTTGATATGTTCGAAAATGTCAATATGATATGGCAACATAAAGGACCAAAATTGATATGCAATAAGACCAGGTTGATGACCAGTTTTGGTATTTTATTTTTTCTGTGTAGGATACCAACACGCAGCGCCAAGACAAACAAATTATTGAATATTATCCGACAAATAAACTGTCTCAAACTTTTTTAGTGGATACCAAAGGGTTAAAGATTCCCCACAGCACCGTTAAAACTCACAAAAGATTCAAATTATTCGTCCAACAGTTGTGCATACAGCCCGTATAAATCTGGAGATGTTAGCACACGGCTCCAAAGTTTATGAAAATTTAAATTTATTCTGTCGAAAAATATTTATGTGCCGAGTTTATGAAAGTTTCCAATAGAATAGCCAACAATTTTTTCGCGTATAACCAATGTTGATTAAATTTGTATAAATATTTTTTTAAATAAACTTTTCTTTATGCATGACGTTCTTCGTTATCATTGGCAGCTGCTCTTGGTACCGTCGCTGTCAACGTCTTGTATTTGTTGGATCCACCTAGCTGAGGTCTATCAACTTAGAAAATTCGCTCTCCTATATTTCTACTCAAAAAGATGCAGTCTAGGTGCAACTTGATTCGTTTGAACCTCATCTAGGGCATTGTATTGCAATTGGTTGTGCAATCAATGCTTACTTTTACTTTTGTCTACACAGAGAAAAACGATACAATAGCAGTTGATATTGTCTTCTCAATATTCACATATCACTTGTTATACCATTGCAAGGGTATGCGACGTTTCCGATCCCATAAAGCATATATATTCTTGATCAGCATCTCTACACAGAAAAAAAACGAGTCAGGATCAATTTGATATGCGCATGGTAAATTTGTGTTTTTTAAATACATATCATTTTTACCGGGAAATAATGTCAAATTGATACCAACAAATGTCAAGTTGTCGACTTCTCTCTTTTCGGAAATTCCTTGACACCGAAAAAGAGAGGACATAGCAATATGGCGACATCAATCACGTGAATGGAAACGAAAACAAGGAACGCTATAGTCGAGTACCTCGACTATCAGATACCCGTTACTCAGATAAGATAAGTTAGCCGCGCACTTTGTTCTCTCTCCCTTGCTCTCATTTCTCGGCTCTGCTTTTGTTTCAGCCATCGCCAAGAATGAGAAAGCAACACATAACATAGACAAAAAACATTTATATTTATGTATGCTTGCTAAACATACACAGTTTTAAGGCACATTCTGTATTTAAAAATATTTGGTTGAATAGCTTTGTTTGAAAGAATTCTATTTGCCGCGGATATTAGTTTGCAATTTTATTCATCCACACACATGCATATATACATATGTATGTATGTATGTCGTTTTCTGGCTCTAGTGTCAAGGCTTGTCTTAACTACTTTGGTTTGAGAGCATTGGACTGAAAACGGAAAAGTTTTTTTGGGACAATCTATAGGTATATATTAAGCTAATACATATTCATTGAAAGAGATAAATAAAGATGTACAGATCTTTAAAGGTTTTTGCCCGTCAGTGGGACAAATTGATAAAGGGTTCATTATTCAATAGAATAAGTTAGCCGCGCACTTTGCTCTCTCTGAGCGCCGGCAGGGCTGTTTTCTTTGCCGCTAAGTTCGGCCGGCAACTATTTACATACACACACATACACGCATAAAAAACATTTCGCATTGTCTGGCTCTGACGTCATAGCCTTTTTCTTGGGAGGTTTGTGGGCGTTAGAAAGGGCGTAGCAAAATTTTTTGGGTCAATCGATAGGTATTGACAAGACTAATACATTTCAGTTAAAATTTTCTATCTACCATTAAAACTGTAGGAGCCACAGTTTTGGGAGGATTGTGGGCGTTAGAGTGGGCGTGGCACTCTACTGAAACAAACTTGCGCTGCGTAAGAAGCTCAGAAATCTGCACGCCTAATCTCAATAGCCTAGCTCTTATAGTTTCCGAGATCTCATCCGTTCATCCGGACGGACAGACGGACAGACGGACATGGCTAGATCGACTCGGCTAGTGATCCTGATCAAGAATATATGTACTTTATGGGGTCGGAAACGCTTCCTTCTGCCTGTTACATACTTTCCGACGAATCTAGTATACCCTTTTACTCTACGAGTAACGGGTATAAAGATAATCATAATAACATAGTAACATAATAAGTGGAAAACTAAAATCGTGTGCGGTTTTCTGTGTGGCCTTTTTTTACATGAATGCCCTACGACGACGAAAGCACGTGCAACTATGTATGTACATACATACGTTTGTACGTAAGCGTGTGTATGTGTAGAGGCTGTGCCAGCGTGAAAACAAAATTAATAGGTATGTAAATCTAACAATAAAAATTATTACATTTAAACTTAAACATATTTTAAAATGCTCTTACATTTATGTTTAGATGTATGTACATGCCAATTAATTTTTTTTCTACGCCGCCCTCCAAAGCCGCATCTCATACACACAAGTATGTATGGACAGATGCACGCGATTTTCATAGCTTTTCCTAACATTTTACATATTCTTGAAAGTGTTTCAAGAAAAAACTTTTGTTATTACTTAATTAACTAATACAGATACCGCCCTTCACTCTCTAGTGTCCAGTATAGAGCGGTTTCCACAATAAGGAATACTCTCTGGCAGCGTTTCTAGACATAGAAGGAGCCTTTAACAACGTCACCCCGACGCCGATTACTGGTGCTCTGACTGAACTGGGCATTGAGCGGCCCATAGTGGGACTCATACACACCATGCTAACCAGCAGAGTAGTGTACTCCACTGTGGGATTAGCCCACTCGACCAGGAATGTCAGCAGAGGAACCCCACAAGGGGGCTTACTCTCACCTCTTCTATGGGTTATAGTGGTCAACAAACTGCTATCACTTCTAGAAGATGCGGGCACTAAAGTGGTAGCCTACGCGGGCGACGTGGTTATCGTACTGCAGGGAAAATTCCCGCAAACTCTTTGCAATCTAATGGGGACAGCCTTATCCACCCTCTCCAGGTGGACGGCTGTCTGTGGACTTGGAGTTAACCCAGAAAAGACCGAACTAGTTCTCTTTACAAGGAAGTATAAGATACCAAATCTAATTCTCTCAAAACTACACCAAACGCGCCTAACCCTTAGCAACCAAGCAAAGTACCTTGGTGTCATCCTTGACAAAAAGCTTCTTTGGACAGACAACATCCTAGATCGCACACGCAAAGCGGCCATAGTTCTCTTCGCTTGTAAAAAAGCCATAGGGAGGAAGTGGGGTTTCTCCCCCATGATAGCTCACTGGCTATACACTACAATAGTCAGGCCCATTCTCCTCTATGAACACATTGTATGGTGGCCTTCCCTAGAAAAGAATTGAAACCCCCGGATCCTTCACAAGATCCAAAGAAGCGCAGAACCCTGCATCAGTGGGGCGCTTCGCACCACCGCCACTGATCCACTAAACACAATTCTGGACCTCCAACCCCTGGACCTACTTGCCGAAAGCTGGGCATCTGCAACAGCGCTGGGGTTCCGCTAAGCAGCGGCATGGACAACAGGCTCTACGGGTCACTCCAGTAACAACAAAACATACATCCTTACCACGTAGTACAGACTACGTTCCACCCATAGTCAACATCGAAAGAAGATACAAGATCTTCATTCCCACCCGTACAGACTGGGACAACCTCCCACACCAATTCGAAAAAGCCGTCAACATATACACAGACGGCTCCAAGCTTAACTCCCAAACAGGTGGGGGAGCCTTCTCTGCCGAACTAGACATAAAAGTCTCATTCCGCCTACCAGACCACTGTAGTGTTTTCCAGGCGGAAGTCATGGCAATTCAGGAAGACATGACCCACCTGGACACGTCAGTACATCATGACATATATATTTTCATCTTCTCGGATAGTCAAGCAGCCCTCAGGGCCCTCGACTCCTGCACAACATACTCAAAAACAATCTCTGAATGGCGCAAATCTCTTAACGAGATGGCCACTCATCAGAGAATCAACCTTATCTGGGTGCCTGGACACCGCAATATTGAGGGCAACTGCATAGCAGATGAGCTAGCAAGACAGGGAACAACCGCCGATAAGAACACGGTGGGTATGCCCATGGCTACCTGCAACCCCATCCCAGGCAGAGACTGTACACACGTTCTAACAACCGTTGGAGTTCAATCTCAACATGCCACAATTCTAGACTCACATGGCCAAACTACAACTTGAAAAGAACAAAAACTCTCCTACAATGTAGCAGGGAGGACATCTCCACTCTCCTAAATGCCCTCACGGGCCACTGCTTTATAGGGACTCATGCGCTCAGGCTGGGACTCAGTTACTACAACTTCTGCCGAAGCTGCAAACAGATAGACGAAGAGGAGAGCATCGAACATCTCCTATGCTTTTGCCCAGCGCATAACCAAAAGCGCTTTCAAACCCTATGTAGCTACACACTTCCGCACCTTGCGGCCGATGCGTAAGCATCCAAAAACTCTTATGTTTCCTAAAAAGAACAAAATACTTCGCGAAAGCAAATGAGCCATGAGCTAGGGAAAGGGATCTAAACAGAGATCATGTAGTATCACAAGGGGCCCAATGTGGCCTAAGTGTGGGGATTAGAATCTAATTTTTATACCCGTTACTCGTAGAGTAAAAGGGTATACTGGATTCGTCGGAAAGTATGTAACTGGCAGAAGGAAGCGCTTCCGACCCCATAAGGTATATATAGTCTTGATCAGGATCACTAGCCGAGTCGATCTAGCCATGTCCGTCTGTCCGTCTGTTCTTCTGTCTGTCTGTCCGTCTCGAAAACTATAAGAGCTAGGCTATTGAAATTTGAGTTTGTTTCAGCAGCGCGCCACGCCCACTCTTACGCCCACAAACCTCCCAAGACTGTGGCTCCTACAGTTTTGATGCTAGAATAAATTTTAGCTGAAATGTATTGCTTTCATCAATACCTATCGATTGACCCAAAAAAAAGTTTTCCACGCCCACTTTAACGCCCACAAGCCTGTGGCGCCCACAATGTTCATGCTAGATACTAAATTTGAACTGAAATGTATTGGTCTCGTCAATACCTATTGATTGATCCAAAAAAAAAATTTGCCACGCCCTCTCTAACGCCCATAACGCTTAAATCTGTCTACCGCCGAAAGGTGGCGCATTTAAATCTCGCTTTGCTGCTTGAATATCTCCATTTCCCTTTGGTTCCTTTAGCTGAGTAACGGGTATCTGATAGTCGAGGTACTCGACTATAGCGTTATTCCTTGTTAATATTCAATCTACTGCAGTGTACCTTTGAAATTATAATAGCTGTTTTCGTCAAAAGGGCGTTTAATTTCAGGAGGCAATGTCGAGCGGCAGTTTTATCCAGATGTCTACATCTCGCGCGCTCGCACTGCCGTCCGCTCTCCCTCTCCATCTCTCCCCTAAGTCTCCGCTCTGCTCTGGAGCGCTTAAGTTAAGTTAGGTTTAAGTAGTGCTCTTTTCCAAGTGATCCAATAAACATCTGTGCACGTCGCGTAAAAACCCCAAAGTACCCCCGTGTTTTTTTGTGTGCCATACGATCTTGGGGCTTCAACTATTTTCAACGATAAAGCCACCCCGCCCCAACATTTTGGTCCAGTCGAAGCCGGATTTCAAAATCTTTGGATTTTCCTCTCCTGGAGTTTTCTTTGATTTTGTTCCACTTACTATAATTGCCGGTCATACAGCCAGTTTTTCGAACCCTATTTCGACTAACTTTCTGTATAATATATTTTCAAAATCTAAAAGAGAGTAATCCGACGCAACGGCATTTAATATATGTATTTCAATTCCGGTACTTGTGCCCGACAATATTCCAGTTTCCTTTGCCCACAATTGTACACTTGAAACAATTTCAGTAGATATTTCATTGCTACTATTCAACTAAAATATTTCTCAAATATATTTTCAATTCCAAGTGTGTGTAAAATATAACTCAGCCACAGTAAAAAATTCCCGATCGCAAAAATTTTTCCTTAAGATTTGCACTCTTTATTTTTTACTGGTTTCCAGCTGCGTGTGTATATTCACATAAATATTCTAATACAGTCCACTCTAACTACTCTTTCTAATACAGTCCACTTCAACTACTTTTATCGACATACAAATACGGCTTAATTATTTCTAAAAGTAAAAACAAAGTTAAAATATCCACAAATGTACTCCAGAAATTTGTCTGCAATTTAGTTGTTCAGGTGACAATTCCCGCAACGTTATTCCGCTATTCGCACCCCACATATGTACAGTGTACATACATACGTATATCGATATTTTCGCCAGTGCACAGTGGGTCAAGAGCTCACAATAAGTGTTTCTTCCATACATACAATATTAAAGTCCGTAATTCTTTACATAAGCCCGACCATCCGATATAATAAATATTTATTGACTCTGCCTATCCGACAGTGTGACCGTATATATTTGCAATCTTAATTGGTTCCTAAATTCCAATTTGACTCCAATCCGTTTCCTTACTTCTCAATTAGAATTCTAAATTATTTAACGTCATGGCAACATCAGTAAAATCCGCTTTAACCCGATTTATGGCCACAGCTGACTGTCTGATCCACTTTGAGGCCACTGTGAACGCTCCAGGTGCTCCTACCCCAAAGTTATCCGCCTGTAAAATCCGCGATCACCTCAATTCCTTGTGGCAAACGGTAAAGGCAGCATACGACATATGCTCCGACTGCATTACAGCTGCAGGCGAGAGCGCCGCAGACACAAAATCCATACTAAAGTCCAAGTATTACCAAACGTTCTCCACTTACGAAATATTTGCTGCGCAGCTGATGGAACAAATCCAAAAAGGCTCCTCCCAAATACCTCAAGCTCCAGTAACTCCGTCCCAAAATTCCACTTCTTATGGCTGTCGGCTCCCTCCTATCGACACAGAGGTTTTCTCTGGGGATTATGTTCGCTGGCCGACTTTCCGGGACCTTTTCACGGCAATATACATAGACAATCCAAGTCTAACGCCCGTTGAAAAATTATTCCACTTAAATTCAAAAACAAGTGGCGAAGCTCACTCCATAGTTTCAAGATCCCCACTCACCAATGATGGCTTTCGCTCAACCTGGAATAACCTAACTGAACGTTTCGAAAATAAGCGATTGCAGGTGAACAGTCACCTGAAGACACTTTTCAATGTGCAATCCATAGCAAAGGAGTCGGGATAAGCCTTGAAGGAACTTCAACGCACTTTTCAAGGTTGCTTAACTTTTTTTAAAATTTTCCGGTGTTAATATTGAAAATTGGGACCCTATCCTGCTTTCTATGTGCTCGACACAACTACCAAAGCTCACTCTCTCATTATGGGAGCAATCCCTAAAAAATAAAGCCGAAATTCCTAAGTGCCTTGAGCTTGATTCCTATTTGACGGAGCGCCATCGAACTCTTGAGGCCGTCGATAGCTTCCGATCTGCCAATCTCCACCACGTCCAGTCCAAAGACACAAATCGGGTGGCAGAATTTCCAAAAATAAATTCCTTCAACACAAGGCTAGTTCCGATACCCAAAGGCTGCGATCTGTGTTCGAAGAAGAACCACCCCGTGCGTTTATGTCCACGCTTCCTACAAATAACGGTAGACGATCGCCTGGCCTATACTCAAAGGAAGCAGTTGGGCTCCAATTGCTTTGCAAGCAGCCATCAATTCCGGGATTGCACAAGCGCTCACAACTGTGTCACTTGCCAAGATCGGCATCACACATTGCTGCATCGAATCAGCGGCCCTACTACTCCGCCGATTCCATCCGACCCTCCAAGGGCAGTATCCGCCTCAGTTCCACACAGCATTTCGTCCTATTCAGCGCAAGTTTCCGTACAAAAAGTCTCTCCTAAGAGAAGGAGAATGTTCACGTCAAAAGGGCGTTTAATTTCAGGAGGCAGTGTCGAGCGGCAGTTTTATCCAGATGTCTACATCTCTCGCGCTCGCACTGCCGTCCGCTCTCCCTCTCCATCTCTCCCCTAAGTCTCCGCTCTGCTTTGGAGCGCCTAAGTTAAGTTACGTTTAAGTAGTGCTTTTTTCCAAGTGATCCAATAAACATCTATGCACGTAGCGTAAAAACCCCAAAGTACACCCGTTTTTTTTTTGCGTACCAATCGATCTTGGGGCTTCAACTATTTTCAACGATCAAGCCACCCCGCCCCAACAATATGAAATCTACAATATTATCAAATTTACTATAAAACAAGGAAGAACGCTATAGTCGAGTACCTCGACTATCAGATACCCGTTACTCAAAGGGAAATGGAGATATGCAAGCAGCAAAGCGAGATTAAAATGCGCCACCTACCGGCGGTATACAGATTTAAGCGTTATGGGCGTTAGAGTGGGCGTGGCAAATTTTTTTTTGGATCAATCGATAGGTATCGACGAGACCAATACATTTCAGTTAAAATTTTTTATCTAGCATGAAAATTGTGGGCGTCACAGGTTTTCGCGGTTTGTGGGCGTTAAAGTGGGCGTGGCAAACTTTTTTTTGGATCAATCGATAGGTATTGATGAGAACAAAACATTTCAGCTAAAATTTTTATTCTAGTATCAAAACTGTAGGAGTTACAGTTTTGGGCGGTTTGTGGGCGTTAGAGTGGGCGTGGCACTGTGCTGAAACAAACTTGCGCTGCGTAAGAAGCTCAGGAATCTGCACGCCAAATCTCAATAGCCTAGCTCCCATAGTTTCCGAGATCACAGCGTTCATCCGGACAGACGGACAGACGGACAGACGGTCAGACGGACAGACGGACAGACGGACAGACGGACATGGCTAGATCGACTCGGCTAGTGATCCTGATCAAGAATATATATACTTTATGGGGTCGGAAACGCTTCCTTCTGCCTGTTACATACTTTCCGACGAATCTAGTATACCCTTTTACTCTACGAGTAACGGGTATAAATATTTCAACAAATTTATACCGCTTAATGCAAAAATGATATTACCAAAATAGCGTTTTTACATTTTCGAGCATATCAAATTGATATGTGCCGTATCAAGGCCGAATTGATACTGGATCTCATCAAATTGACCATCATATCATATTAATTTTTCTTTCTGTGTAGACGAGGCGATCTAGTCATATCCGTCTATCCGTTTCTACGCAAACTAGTCTCTCATCTTTAAAGACATCGGGATGAAACCTTCCCTTCAGGATAGAGCCGGATCGAACAACTCCCACAATTTTTAGTTTGTTTGACCAAGGTACCACGCCCACTCTAACGCCCACAAACCGCCCAAAACTGTGGCTCCTACAGTTTTGACGCTAGAATAAAAATTTTATCTTAAACGTATTATTCTCATCCATACCTATAGATTGACCCAAAAAAAGTTGACCATGCCCACTCTAACACCCACAAGCCGCCCAAGCATGTGCCGCCCACAATTTGCATGCTATATAAAAAAACTGAAGTCAATTAGTCTCGTCAATACCTATCAATTGATCTAAAAAAAAAGTTTGCCACACCCACTCTAACGCCAACAAACCGCCTAAACCTGTGGTGCCCACAATTTGCATGCTAGAAAAAAATTGTAACTGATATGTATTAGTCTCGTCAATACCTATCGATTGACTCAAAAAAAAAAGTTTGTCACGCCCACTCTAACGCCCATATCGGTTAAATCTGTCTACCGCCCACATAACCATGTATTGATATCGCGGGTAGGTGGGGCATTTCAATCTCGCTTTTCTGCTTGGATGTTTACTTTTCCGCTTTGTCCCTTTATCTGAGTAAGGGGTGTCTGATATTCGAGGTACTCGACTATAGCGTTCTTCCATGTTTCACATATTAACTTTTACTCTTGAAAATATCATTCTTTTAAGATTTGAGTATATATTTCGAAAAAAATTTAAATCAAATCGGACGACTTCATCATATTGCTGACATATGAACGATATGATAAATGATCAAAATAAATGATGATAAATGGTCAAAATAATACATAGACCGTTATATTTCGTTTTCGGTAAGCAGACACGATAGTAAATTGGAATAGAATATTAACTTAACAGTTTTGTAATTAGTTTTTAGCTTTCTAAAAATTGGAGAGCTCTGTAGATACAATGCTCCCACACTCAGAGATAAAACCGTTCTCAACATTCTTGATTTTATTATTTTCGATCTCACAAGTGAGCCAGGATCGAATCATACTAAAAATCCTTAAATCGTCATTGAAGTCTTCTCGGTTTGCGAACGGGCATTTGAGAATGGCTGATCTCGATTCCGAGAAGAGCCGTTGTCGGTTTCAACATCGAATTGATCTTGATTACGAGAAAAACCGTTCTTGGTTTCAACATCGGATCGATTTTGATTTCGGTATGAATCATTCTCGGTTTTAACATCGCATCGATCTCGAATTCGAGAAGAACCGTTCTTGGTTTCAAGATCGCATCGATCTCGCTCCCAGAATGCATTCTAAATAAAAATGCTAAGTTATATATGTTTTGGCCCTACGACTTTAATGTCATTATCAAGTCTATATACCTGTAGGAGGGCGTTACAAAGTCGGACAAATTATAAATGTAGTTTCTTGATGAATTTTTTACAACGTACGATCTTAAATGAGAACTGTATTCTACTTCTCTTTTTTCACAATAAACATATACTTCACTTAAATTTATATTGGGAATTAAAAATTGCATAATTTTAAATAAAATAAGATTATTCTTAAATAAACCTCCCTCCACTCCGTCAACCTAAACCTGAAAAGCACACCGAGCCCAATCGGTGGGAATTTCATCATTATTTATATACTGAAGGCACTCGTAAGAAACCCCGGTACCTAAAACAAGAAATGATTTTTATTAATACTATACAAACATATACCATTTACATTTATGTCGTGCCTTAGATGGCTGCGAATAACAATCACAATCACAAACAAATGTACATATATACCCTTCAGTTCTGCAGTAGGGACGCGGTGACATGTCTGAAGGAAGTAAGCTTTTTTGTTTTTTTTTTTGTGCCTAAAACGCTGTGCTGCTGTTGACGTCAGCAGAGAAGTCGGCGCAGCGTAGAAGACTGCTTACGAAAACGGTCGTGCAACAAAGAGAGGCAGATATTTGGAGGATCCCTCTCTCTCTTTGTCTTAAAATCGGAGCACTCGGCGCTCTCAAGACAAATTTCGGCCGGTCCGTTATTTTTTTTTTGTCTCTCAATTATGTTGGGCTAGCGACTTCGGCGGAAAAATTGTTCCGAAAAATAAATTCACCTTGTGAGTGAAGAACAAGTGACCCTCCATATATGGGACGTGCGCATTTTCACTAGTGAAAATTCAAATGAAAGCTACATATTTGTAGTATGGCCTGTCACGTGCCGATAACACATCCCACGTGAAACTACTTGTAAAATTCAAAATATTTCCAATGAGTTTTCACTTATTAAATCTCTTGTAAGTGACACGTCCTAAGTGAAATCACTTGAGAAATTCAGAATTTTGTCGATGAGTTTTGACTTATGAAAATATAGAATTTAAAATAAAAACATTTTTAATTACACTTAAATTCATTTTAATTAGATCGTATTATTCAGATTTTCAATTAAGGGACAATTGTTGTCAGCATTTCTAATTTTTTGTTTTGTTAGTTTAGTTTTCACGTTCGTCATCGCCTTTCTCAAACATGTGTCCAGGTGCTCGGAGTCCTTGGCCAACGCTTCTGAAAAAATGTATGGGCATATGTTTAAAAAATGCATTTGATTTGTTCATTTGAATATTTATTTTTTAGAGCTGTGTATAACCCTGCGGGATTTTTATTGGCACAAAACGTTTCTTCATCCACTTTCGGCTTTCGGAACATATTTAATACCTTCAACATTTACGTATTTTAAGCTAAGATGAATGCACAACAGCTTAAACTTTATGTAGCACTTACCTTACCTTATTATATTAACTTAAAAAAACGATTAAAGCAACTCTGCTGCGCTCAATTAAAATGGACCCTTCTCTTCAATCACTCAAACAGAATGCACCAAGTCTTCTTCTCACCCTTCTCAAAAGCGAAAAATGTCCGACTACATAATTTTTACTTCTTGAGTAAAAAATACAATATGAATTTTTTTAAAATGTTAATACTAAAATGTTTTAAATATTGAAAATAATTTTAACGGACTAAATTTCTATACGTAAATTTAAAAAAAATATTATAATTAATATGTTAAATAAGTAAACATAACATTATAAGTAAAATAAAATAACCTAATCTTACTATAATCAAATATTTTACTTCTATAAAACAATATTAGTGGTTTTTTTGCTCTTAAAACATTAAGGTATTCACATGTCGCTGCTCCACGAACATTTTTCCGCCTAAATGTCAGTCGCTAGCCGAACATAGCAGAGAGACGCAAAAGAAGTAACAAATCGGACGAAATTTGTCTCTAAAAGCGCCAAGGGCAGACAGATTATTGGCCAAAAAAAGAGAAGGAACTTCCGAATATCTGCAGTCTTCTACGCTGCGCCGACTTCTCTGTTGACGTCAACAGCGGCACAGTGTTTTATGCACAAAAAAAAAACAAAAAGCTTTTTGGCTTGAACCAAGTCACCGCGTCCCTACTGCAGAACTGAAGGGATATGTTCATAGAAATCTGTGTTTGTTAATAGCATCCAATTTAAAGGATATGTATTTTGTTCTCTAACTGCACCCCTGTTAGTTTTAAGCAAAAAATAATCTCTCCAATTTAAAAGAAAGGAGACTCCTCCTGAACGGGAAACTATAGAGGAATATCATGCTTTAATGCGTCTACAAATCTCATTGCTTTGATATTACTTAGAAGAACTACTCGACAGCGTTTTCATTCTATCTTTAATTGCCAAGTTCTATTTTGACTTTAACTATATATCTGCCTTTGGGGACTTTAAAACTGCTACCATAAACAACACAATCTTATTTTATACCCGTTACTCGTGAGTAAATATGTTTACAAGATTCGTCGGAAAGTTTTAACAGGTAGAAGGAAGCGTCTGCGACCACCTAAAGATCACGACAGTAGTAGGGAAAGACGGGTTCTGGGACAATTAGCATATTAATGGCCCCCGGCCCCCCCTCCCCCCCTCATTAACGTATGCGGGTTCTGGGACAATTAGCATAATCCAATAAATTAACTGATTTTAATGGGCTTTGAAGTCATAAAAATGTCACGATCATGTCTATAAAGAGTATACTTAATTGCCCCCATCGCCCCCACATCCCCATGTGACAATATTGATCATGTATCCTTCCCCTCATTATGTGCAATTAATAGTCAGGTGAGAAAGGTGCACGTGAGAAAGGTCGCAGAACCATAGTATCCAAAGGTTGTTATCTTAGAGGAACATATCCGATCATGTTGGGGAAAGGTGTGATCACGTACCCTTTTGCCTCATTATCACAGGTGTTGCTGTGCACGTGTGAAAGGTCGCACACCCAAAGTATTCAAAGATGGTTATCTTAGAGGAACATGTCCGATCATGTTGGGGAATAATGTTTCCTATAATTGTAAAACTAATTTAGAAATCAAAAGAACCCCAATAAAATAAATCTCACAAGTTAATGATTCTCAGATGTGGAATATTTTCAAATACACATTTTTGTTTCCGCCCCAGAACGTTTAACTGGTAAATTGTCTAAGATTCTCTCCTTTCCACAAATGGGTCATAAACATGTTATAAAAGGGATTCAAGCAAGAGCTACCCGAACATGCGCACCTGTCAATTACCTGACCGCAATAAAAGGGACACATGCACAACACAGAAAGCGCACGCTCATTGACAAGATCATGGGCCTCACGCCAACGACCTCATACGAGCTCATACGACGTTCCCATAATAGGGGTTGAAATCACGACCGCGCAACAACTCGCAAGTAGCCGACATATCTCAGTCAAGGAAATATTTTCCATTCTCCGTACCTGTAATTTTAACTCGAAATAAAAAGTCAGAAGTTTATTTTGTAGCATAATAATACATTTATTCATTTATTTTGGTATTGCGAACATTTTTGTTATACATAGAAATTAATTTTCTGCTTTGATTCCGACGATTTGCATAGAAGAAGCAGGCGCACGTTTCCGACGTCATTTCTGGATTACAAAATGTAAAGTGTTCACCATAATTCGTAGTTTTGAGATCATGTCCACCTCGATTCATGAACATAGATTTTGTGTTTAGAAGATATTGAAAATGCTGACCAGTTATCTCTCCTTTAAATTGTTCAATAAATTGGTCAATTTCCTTATGAAATTTCATTTTGTTAATTCTATTTTCTTGTAGGTCTTTACACATCTAGTCTCAACTTTAAAATGATGTATAACAATTATTTTATTGTTTTGGAGCTACTTTTAAAAAATGTCAAAATAATGTATGCATTGTTTAGAGCACAAACCCCGCCCTTAAGGTGTGTTTCACAATAGGGAAACCGGTTTCCTTTAAACCTGTTTAATGACGGACAGCCCATTTCTTCGATATTAATGAGCTGACGACTCCCAAAAAACTTCTGTAGAAATCGTTTCTTTTCCACACCTTTACAAATAATTTGGTTTCCGCTTGTAATTGTCCTTAGATACTTTCGAGTTTGTGGAAAACTGTTCTCTCCATCGTTCCAAAAAATTTTGTGATGTGTATTGGTTAACCAAATTGCAGTCTTTCGAGATTTTGTATTTAGCAAAGTAAAATCATATGGTGGTTCTATTAAAATACTATTATTCAAGTTTGGATCTTTTTCGAATACAATTCCAATTTCCTTTAAAATAAAATTATTATTATTATCAAAGAAACCTTGAACATCAATCGAAACAGTATCATTCAACATTTTTCTAATGTTAAACAACTCGTTGTACTAGTCCGTTTAATGGGTTATATTCAACTAAACGGTCATGTATGAGGAGACAGTAAGCTTGGGTATTTTCATGACTTGGTGTCTTCAGTTCTATTGAAATTCTCACATCAATAGGACCAGTTTTCACTGATTCGTTTTGATATGAAAGATCAACCACAATAATAGGGGCCTTCAATTTAAATTCATTTGGGGTCAAAAATGGTTGTGATTCACGATTATAGTAACTAGACTGAAATCTTGTATACATTTCATATAGGTGAGCATACTGATTCTTACTCAAATCAACATTCAGATTATCATATGGATATGACTCTGAATTCAAGTGAACTTTCAAGTTTGATAAGTTATTTGTGATAAGTTCTCCATTTAGTGTAAATCCAATTATAGCAAATCTTGGTTTTTGGCGGTTAGCCGACAATATCCCATTCCAGCTGTGTTGACTTCCATACCCCAATTTGGGGTTAACATATGAGTCCCAACTCCGGAATGCGATTGGTAGGTTTACACCACTTTTAATAATATCGTACATCTTAATTTTTGCAAAATCGCTCGGAGTTACATGGGGAATTTTCCAGGTTATATTCGTCATTTCCAACTTAAAAGTTTGTTCATTTCTGGTTTGTTCAAACACATCGCCAAGATTCTTAGTTAGCATCAACACTAGTTCGTGTTTATAATTTAACAAAACTTTTTTATAATCCTCAGCAAATCCCAATAAATTTTTTAATGGTACAGAAAAGTTAAAGTGGGGTCCCGTAGATATTTCGTCCCCACTGCTCCATCCGGAATTTAATAGATTTTGACTTTGAAGATTATCCAGAGATATATAATTTTTTAGGGTTGTAGTCATACCGACAAATCGTGTTTTATCAATCTCACATCTATTTATTTCGTACTTAATTTCATCCAAAAAGTAAGCCATACAATTATTTTTAAAAAAAGTGGTAACATTTTCAGTTGTAGGTCCATTCGGTGAATCTTTTCTAATAATTCCTTGAAAATTAAGGTAACTTTCGTGAGGAAGCACGTACAAGTCTTGATTTTGAATAGTAATTCGAATTTCATCGTTTGGCTTAAATGTTTGATTATACGATGAATAAGAATGAAACTCTTTCTTCGAAATACTCTCATCTGAGTTAACCTTTTCTCGAACATTTAAAATTTCGTTCATTGTTTTCCTTTCCACCTTTTATATTATACTCGAAGCTTGAAGCCTAACGACTTTAAAAATAGTTTATTTTTCAGAGTAAGTGAGCTTCTTTTCACTTTTGATCCTCTTTCTATAGCTTTACAATTAGTAATGCTTGGCTGAGGACTTAAGCTACGTCTTTTATTATAAATAATCATTCTATTAACCGAATGTGCATGCGAATCGAAACGTTTTCACCACGTAAATTCACCAAATCACCGTTTTGATCAACTATGCGTATAGATAGTGTGCTTATTTCGTCACAGTTGATTGGTAAATAAATTAGGTTATGTGGTGTCACTGTCATTTTATACCCAGGCGGAACATTAATGCCAAACTCATGTAATGTATGATTCGGTGTATTATCTACATATGAACCGCTGATTATATTACATTCCAAACGAATTGTATTAATTTTTAATATGTTCACGGTCTGATCTGATCGATAGGTTTTTGTAGGATGTGGTTCTAGTACTTTTTGATGGAAACCAAACAGCTGTCCAACCGATCTTTCCTTATTCAAGTAAACTGACTCTCGCATGGTAGTTATTTCAACTTGAAGTGTATTATTATTACTTTGAATTTTAAATGTATTTTCCAGGTTATAGTCTTTTAGTTTATTGTAAATGAAATCGGTGATATCATTCAATTCATATGATCCAGTTGGAATTGTAATAACCTTGTCACCGATGTGGAAGAGGTTATTTTTTTCATCAATATTTGGAATCGAATTATACATATTAAAATCGATAAGAGCGCACTCATATCGACCATTCAATTCAATAGGTGGAAAAAAGTTTGTATTTATAATGGAACTATTTCCATTCAAGGATAATGCAAGTGATCTAGACATATTGAAATCTCTTGATAAACTGTGGGATTGTAAGTATCTAACCAAGCTTTATATTGAAATTACTCCTTAAATCATAATAAATTGATCAAATCCTTTTCTGTATCTTCCGTTATCCATTTCGTTATCCTTGCTAATTAATAGGAATCCGTGCTTGTCCTCCCAACATTTTTGACAAATTTTCACAAATGTTTCATAATTCATATCAGTGTTAATATGGTCCCGATATATATGCCGCATATTTAAATCATCTTGCTTAAACATTATAATAAAGTTGGCATTGTCACGAATCAGATGTTTAGGTATATGACTATACGTTTGACATAAATAAAAAGAGTCGATATTTTTATGTCGACCCATACAAAAATAAGATCTTATGTTATCTTGTTTTTCACAAGCTACGTCATCGAATATCATAATGGAATTGTTTTTAGCTTCACTGGGGTCTAGTACACCCTCATTATGGGAGAATGTATGATATCCCATTCCTTTAATCGGTTTGATTAATTTCTCCAAGTACTCATATTTAGGTTGATATAAACTTTTTGAAAATATATAAACATTTTCGAATTTTAATCCATTAGGACTCTCTATTAGACTTAACATAATATTAGTTTTACCACAATTCGAAGGCCCAACAATTAGAGCCCTTATTGTGTTCGGTAAGAGAGCACTATGTCGTGGCGGTAGATTTTTCTCGTTTTCATCGTTAATATTTCTAACTACAATTTTTTGTTTCTGACTTATTAAACGCATCTTTTAACCTAATGTACCTCATTTAATGAGAAATCTTTGATGATTAAACATCAATAAAATGGGGAAACGTTTTTATAATCGCATCAGTCGTATTTTTAATTGTAAACACGGTGGTGGTCTTGTCGATAAGCTAATTAATACATTACCGTTTGAAGCCCATATTCCGGGATATAATTTTTGTGGACCGGGTACAAAGTTACAGAAACGGTTGGAACGTGGTGATCAAGGAATAAACCCATTGGATGAAGCTTGTAAAGAGCACGATATCGCATATTCTCAAAACAAGGCATTGAGTGAACGACATAGGGCAGACTCCATATTAATTGACAAAGCCTGGTCGCGTGTCAAGGCACCAGATAGCAGTCTTGGTGAAAGAGCAGCAGCATACTTTGTTACAAATATAATGAAAGACAAGAAAAAATTTGGTATTGAATAAAACGGAAAAGAAAGGAAGGAAAAAGATATTGAAGAACAAAATGAAGAAGACAAACCTTTCGACTGTAATTAATGCTGCTACTAAGACATTAAAAAAACAAAAACCATTAGACATTATGAGTGCAATTAAAGTTGCACGTAAATCAATTCATCAATCAATGGGTTCTAAGAAAAATGTTAAAGTACCTCGTGTAATTAATGTACCCAAAATTGGAGGTTTTCTACCAATCGTGCCGATCTTGACAGCCCTCAGCGCTCTTGGTTGTTTAGCAAGTGGTAGTGCAGCAATTGCAAAAACAATTAACAATGCGAGAATGGCTAAGGAAGATATGGAGGAGAAAAAACGTCACAATAGGAAAATTGAAAGTGTTGCTGTAGGAGAAGGATTATATCTCAAGCCCTATAGAATGGGTTATGGTTTCTTTCTTAAGCCCTATAGTAAGGGGAAAGGAATTAAGAAGCGAAAAAACTAATTTCTCTGCTACCCAATAGACCACTATCAAATATCGACATTATACATTTTGCTAGGAAATATATCCCACATTTTAGAGGGGTGTTTATGAGAGATCTACTCCCAGAAGCATCAAAAAGTAGGGAGTGTGGTATAGTAAACTTAGATAATTCCCGATCAAGTGGTACACATTGGGTTGCATATAATAAAAATAAAAATAATATACATT
Source organism: Drosophila suzukii (assembly GCF_043229965.1). NCBI lineage: Eukaryota > Metazoa > Arthropoda > Insecta > Diptera > Drosophilidae > Drosophila > Drosophila suzukii. The sequence goes on along the minus strand of NC_092082.1, from coordinate 49,208,805 downwards.
ATTTCGACAGTTTTGGAAATCTTCAGCCACCTAGAGAAGTTGTGAAATACTTGGGACATAGAATACAATACAACTACGATAGAGTTCAAGACTTTGATACATACAACTGTGGACACCTGTGCCTCGCTTTTCTATTTTTTTTCGTAGAAAATGTGGAGTCAAAACCGGTATATTTAAATGGTTAATTTACATTTGGGGGGTTGAAAATCAATGTATGGGTACGTGTATGTGTGAACTCTGTATGGTATAAAAAGTGGACCTGCACGCGTTCAAATTCACAGTCTAAGTTTCTACTTCACATCAAACGTCATCTAGAGGACAAGAATTTTTGATCATTCTTAACAAAAAAAGCCTATAACTGCTCATAACAGCTCAAAACAGCTGGTGACCAGCTTATAACAACTAGTAAACAACTAGTTAACAGCTACTAAACAGATAATAACCATCTAATAACAGCTATTAACCAGCTAAAACAAGTAGTAAGCAACTTCGAAACAAGTACTGAACAACTGCTAAACAGGTAGTAAACATCAAAATACAGCTAAAAACAACGTGGAACAACTGTATCAAGTCCAAAAAACTCAACAACCATCATGAATCAGGTAAACCAGATGAACATTGTAGTTAAAGAGTTCAATAAATTTAATAAAAAGACACTGCTATCGAAGGCAAGGATGCCTGAAAATGTAAGATTCCCGATCCTCAAAACGGAGCGCAAAACAACAAAGTTTGGAGAATCTATTGCTCTGAATATTTTGTCACAGTTAACCAAAGCTAGATTTGCTTTGAAGCGAAAATTCGATGATCTCAAACAAGTCAAAAATCATACGAATTTACAATTGGAGGAAACTTTTAAACCTATTACTGAACCCTTACATGAACTTGTTAAGGAAAATAAAAAACAAAAGATTTCTAATGTAAAAGATAGTATAAAAGTAAAGCGTGAAATGAAGCTAATTAAGAAATACGATGATGATGAGAGAGAGCTTGACGATTTCTACTTTACAACTAATGAGAAAGATCCGCAGTCTAATCGAAACATAACTCCACCAAGGTCTTTCGATGATAGTGATTCCTATAATCAATTCTTTTCACAAACGAATATAGAGGAAGATATAGAAGAAGAGAAAAAGGAAAAAAGTGAAGAAGAAGGGACAACACCTTTACCAATGTATACAGGAGAGGCCGATATGGGTGTGGATGCAGAGCTAGAAGATAATAACACTAGTTATAATTATGATTTTAATATCAGTAATTTGACCAGAGGAAATGTGTTGGATAAGGGTTATGGACCTAAAAAAAGCGCAAACAATTCATTAACTTTGGGAGATAAAGAATTAAAAATTAAAAATAATAAAATAACATTTTCTAGTGGAATGAGTTGTGATCTGACTCCTGGTCTGTACTCTCTAATTTTTCTTAGTAAACCTGAAAACTATGATGATCAAGACTTGAAAATGTATAAAAAAATTATTTTAGAAACGAATATACATAGAGTAGGCTTTAAACCTAATAACAGAATCAAGGGTACACGAGCATACAAATATAGCCATATTATTAAGAAGTTGATAGATAAAGATTTCAGTCCTACAACGTCTACTCCACTTCGCTCAAAAACAGGCTTTGGTTACATGACTCTTCAGAAATCAAATCCAAACTATGTATATTGGAATGATGTAAATGAGTTAGTCGAACGATTGGAAATTTTAGTAGCATCAAAAGGAGCGGGTAACACCAGCCACAATAACGAAATTTTTTCAATATTAGAGGAATTGCGTGAAGAAAGGATTATATATTAATGAGTATAAATAGGAAGGACAAATATGTTTTACATTTATAAACATCATGTCTGTCGACAAGCTTGGACATTTTTCTGTTGATAAGGAACGATCAGAAAATTTGAAAAGACGTGTTAATTCTACTGAGGGATTATTCATCGATGAGGACGGTAATCTAAATGCTCAAAATAGACACATTTTCGAAATATGCTTGGGGTGAGGCATTAAAATCAAAAAATGCAAATGATGTTTCCCAAGCCATGGAGAGAATATTTAAATCGGGTCATGGAACACCAAGAAACCTGCAAACTGATGATGGCACTGAATTCTTTAATTCCAAATTTAAGGTATTTGTCGGGTCACGCAGCCGCAGCAGCCAACTAACTTCTTAATTCGATCTCTTATATTAATGGCATCGCGAAAGGTAGCTCTCTTTATCTAGCTCTCTCGTCTTTTGTGTACTTGCATTTTTCGGCCCAGCTTTCGGCTGGCTGTCCCTTTGTAAATCAGTACGAATTCTGATCTCGACATTAAATGCACTCTCGTCTCGCCTGCTGTAATCTTTTTCGCTAATAAATTGTTAACAAGCATAAAGCTAAAGCAACCTGAAATTCGTATTTTTTAATTTAGCAATAACTAATAAAAAAGCTTATTAGTTCAACATTGGTGACCCCGACGTGATTTGTGCATAAATAATACTAAGTGCAAATCATATAAGTCTATTTATTGACTTTTTTCATTCTTGGTTCTGCGGTGCATTGGCGTAGCAACAATCATAAGGCCTTAAATGCAGTGAGCGCTATAAATAAATAGCAGTTGGTGATTGCGGAAATTTACATATAAGGCGCAAAATCAACTATACATAGAAGCGTACATAGCCAAGTAACGGGCTGTTATTCCCTCGTTTGCTTTGCGCTCATCTTCCCGCTGGAGCCGAATTTCGGGCATTTCGTCTGCTGTTGTTGTTGTAGCCATGCCTACGGGAGCTTTTGGAGATGTTACCGCTGATGCAAACAGGGCAATATTTTTAAAGCGCAAGGCAACGGCTTTATTTAATAGAGTGGAGCGCTTAGTGGATTCCCTATCAAGTGCGGCGTTAACTTCATGCGACGAATCCGGTCTTCATGTGAGGTTAGAGTTGATTGATGAGCTTCAAGAGTCATTTAAAAAGGTGCTCGGTGAGCTCGAAGAGTTGGATTTAGAGGAAATTGAAAGTGATTTAAGTGAGAAATTTGATGACATTCTCGTAACTCTGAAGTCATCGGTTCGATCCGAAATTTCAAAGCGCACCTCACAGCTTCTTTCGCATTCAACTTTTGCTGACGGCATCACTCCGGGAGTTTTCGGCCCCCAGCAGCGTCAGCCTCGACATAGGGCAGCATTGCTGGAGCTTCCAAAATTCGCTGGAGGTTATGCAAATTGGTCTGACTTTTATTCTATGTTTACCACGATCATAGATAGTCATCCGGACCTCACCAACGTAGAAAAGCTGCAGCATCTACGATCATGCCTGAGGGACGCAGCGTTGGAAACTATTCGCTCATTGGAAATTTCGGATGGCAACTACGCAATTGCTTTAGATTTGCTGAAAAATACATTTGATAATCGACGTTTGGTTTTTCAGGCACACATTATTGAGATCCTGGGACTAAAGGCGGTGCAGAGTGGTTCCGTCTCGACACTTCGGGATCTGTCCGATAAATTCAATGCTCATATTCGTGCTCTCAAGGGACTGGGCACGACAGAACAAATCGCAGGATGCATCATCGTCCAAGTCCTGTTCCAAAGGTTGGATCCGGCAAGTCAGGCAAAGTGGGAAGAGCGTTTAGAGGACCCTGCCTTCGTCAATTTAATTCCTACGTGGGAGTCAATGGCATCATTTCTGGAGCAGCGATGCAGGACGTTGGAGACTATGGATTTCGCCATGGCAAACTATACGCCGGGCAATCAGGTGGGAAGTAACAGAATACCCAATGCGCGTAGATCAGCATTTGTTGCCTCGAACGCTAACCCCTGGATTTGTATATTCTGTAATGATACAGGGCATTCCATTTCTTATTGTCAGAATTTTAAAATCCTGTCTCCTGCGAATAGGCTTCAAGAAGCGAAGCGGCTCGGTCTTTGCATAAATTGTCTTAAGGTTGGTCATCAAGTTCGGCAATGCAACTCTAGTAGTTGTCGTTCATGCGGATCTAAACACCACACCCTGCTTCACCTTGGAAACTCACCTTCTTTTCCTCCACAAGAAGGAGCACAGCTTCAAGAAGCACTTCCTTCTGCTTCACCCTCTGCACTGCCTTCCACTTCGACTGCTCTTATTGCACAGGAATTTAGTAATGATATTGTGCTCTTAGCAACGGCTAGCATTTTAGTAAAAAACCGTTCTGGGGTTTTCGTTCCCTGTCGAGCTCTACTCGATTCGGGCTCCCAACTGCATCTAATAACATCCCGATTCGCAAATCAGCTTCAAGTAAAGAAAATAAAATCCTCAGCATCTGTAACTGGAATAGGAGATTCCAGTTTTGTGACGGACGGTCACTCGGTCAATATTACGATTCAGTCCCGAACTTCCGAATACTCGGCCAACATTACCGCGGTGATTGCTCCGAACATAACAGAGCGACAGCCTAGCTTCAACGTCGACATTGGCAGCTGGAACATACCCAAAAATATACAGTTAGCTGACCCAAGGTTTTATGCTCCCCAGCGGGTGGATCTTTTAATCGGAGCCAGCCTCTTTTTCGAGATGTTGTGCGTTGGCCAAATCAAGCTCCCACCTGGATTACCCCTAATTCAAAAGACGCGTCTGGGTTGGGTTGTTTCTGGAGGCTATGGCCTTTCCAATGGCTCGGTTTTAATGTCGTCTCAAGATGAACTTCTCGCTAGTAGAGAGAATAGTTTCGATCGGTTAGATGATCTTCTTCGACGATTTTGGGAAGTGGAAAGCTGCGCCGAGCCAATTATACGCGCTACTAAGGAAGAATTGGACTGTGGAGCACATTTCGTAAGACACGTCAATCGTTTGCCAGCTGGTGATTATTCTGTTCGGCTGCCTGCCAAGTTTAATCTAGATCTTTTGGGAGAGTCCTACCAGCAAGCTTATCGAAGATTCTTGTCCCTAGAGAGAAAGTTGAATCGTCAGCCATCTTTGAAGGCTCAATATGCAGCATTCATAAAAGAATACCTCGATCTAGGACATATGTCATCAGTTTCTGCCGCTGACATTGGGTTGTGCCGATACTTCGTGCCTCATCATTGCGTCATAAAGAAAGATAGCTCCACTACAAAGCTTCGCGTAGTTTTTGATGGATCGGCAGCCAGTTCCTCAGGCTATTCTCTCAACGATGTTCTTATGGCAGGCCCTGTTATTCAGCCTAAGCTGTTCCAGATTCTTCTACGGTTTCGTTCACACCCAGTAGCAATCACAGGAGACATTTGCAAAATGTACCGTTGTGTTAGGGTTCAGCCTGAGGACAGCCATTTGCAATGCATTTTGTGGAGGGATTCCCCCCAGGATCAATTGCGGGTGTTTAAGCTAGACACCGTTACTTATGGCACGAAGCCAGCATCATTTCTGGCTGTGCGAGCTATGCATCAGTTGGCAGCAGACGAGCATACAGCGTTTCCGCTTGGGGCTGAGGTCATACGTCGCGATTTTTATGTGGATGATTTGATATCTGGAGCCAAGTCCAAGGAAGAGGCAGTCATCATTATGGATCAGGCATCAAAACTTCTAGCCAAGGGAAAATTTAAGCTTAGAAAGTGGTGCTCAAATGTGTCAGCTGTTTTGGATGGAGTTGCAGACAAGGATAAGGAGTCCTATTTGAAGTTTGATGATGGCACTGATTTTGCAAAAACCTTAGGTCTCGCTTGGGATCCAGTTTCTGACCAACTATTGTTTTCCTTTTCGGTCTTACAGTCAACATCAAGCCCCTGCAGGCGATCTGTCCTGTCTGCAATAGCGCGATTCTACGATCCTCTCGGGTTGGTTGGACCTGTGATCACCAAATCGAAAATTTTCCTTCAACAACTGTGCAAGGAGAAGTTATCCTGGGATGAAAGCCTTCCTGAATCACAGAATACAGAATGGAGTGCTATATGTACGAGTTTTGGGCAGATTAGACATGCGTCATTTCCTCGGCTGGTTCGTTCTCCAAACTCTGAGAGTGAAATTCATGGATTTTGTGATGCCAGCATAGAAGCATATGGTGCGTGTGTCTACATCGTTTGCAACGGTCGATCTCAATTACTTTGCTCAAAGTCAAGGGTAGCCCCCTTGAAAACACTCACTGTGCCCAAGTTGGAACTGTGTGGGGCGGAGCTCCTGTCTAGGCTCATCGCAGAAGTGTCTGGGACGAATGCATTTGAGGGAAAGGTTTATTGCTGGAGCGACTCTGCTGTTGCGCTTTCATGGATCCGGGACGAGCCGTCCAGATTCAATATCTTTGTAGCGAACCGAGTAGCTGCCATTCAGGAGCTAACTGAGTCAGTGGAGTGGCGATATGTTCCAACTTCTTTAAACCCAGCTGACATTCTCTCCCGAGGTGCTTTTCCTGCTGAGCTCAACGAGTCTCCTCTCTGGACTCATGGACCAAAATTCCTCTGTGGTCCCAAAGCTGACTGGCCGACCCCAATCACTGCTGAAAAGCCAACGCTTGAGGTTCGCCGGAGGATCCTGCTAATAAAATCTCCATATGAAGACATAGTGTCCAGTTCCAAATTTGCCAACTCCTTTGCTGCCCTTCAAAGAGTTTTCGGATACGTCTATAAATTTAGTAATCGCATCCATCGCCCTACGCTCACGGTGTCTGACCTTCAAGGCGGTACGCTGCTGTTGCTTCGTCTTGTCCAGCGCTCACATTTATGGGATGACATCAAATCATTGCAGTCAAAGGGAATGGTGCACTCCTCCAGCTCGCTCGCATCTCTTTCGCCATTCATTGACCAATTTGGGCTTCTTAGAGTGGATGGCCGGCTGAGGAATTCTTCTCTGGATTTTAATGGGCGTCATCCAATTATATTACCACGGAGTCATTCGGTCACTATTGCCATTATTACTCATTTTCATGAACGCAATCTGCACACTGGGCCACGGGCATTACTTGGCATAATTCGATCCCAATATTGGCCTATTGGGGGGAGAAAGACGGTAATGAAGGCGGTAAACAAGTGCATTAGATGCTTTCGAATGAAGCCTCGAGTAGTGGAGCATATAATGGCGGATCTTCCAAAGGAACGACTTGATGGATCTCATGCATTCGAAGTCACTGGCATTGACTTTTGCGGGCCATTTCTCTACAAGTCAGAGGTGCGAAGCAAGCCTCCAGTAAAATGCTACGTTTGTGTCTTCATTTGCTTCGCCACGAAGGCTATTCATCTGGAGTTGGTCAAGGATCTCTCTACGGTATCTTTTCTACATGGCCTCAAACGATTTATATGCACTAGAAGAAGGCCGCGGCAGATTTGGTCTGATAATGCAACCAACTTTGTTGGAGCTCGCAATGGGTTGCTCGAACTAAGGCGCCTATTCCTCAGCAGTGATCATCAGAGAGCTACATTGGACTTTTGCCTAGCGGAGGCTATTGATTGGTGTTTCATTCCTCCTAGGTCGCCACACTTTGGCGGTCTTTGGGAAGCGGCTGTGAAGATCGCCAAGCATCATTTCTACCGCGCTGTTGGCACTGCTGTGTTAGCCTTTGAGGAGTTGCGGACCCTGGTGTGTCACATTTCGGCGGTTGTTAATTCTCGACCATTAGTCTCGATTTCAGAAAACCCAGCTGATCTGGATGTATTAACCCCAGCACATTTTTTGAATGGTGGTCCGCCTTCTTCTTTCGTCGAGCCGGATGTGACCAGTCTTAACTTCAATCGCTTGGATGGATGGCAACGCGTGGCTTACTTGCAGCAGATCTTTTGGTCCCGATGGAAGGAAGAATACCTAACATTGCTACAACAGCGCTCCAAGTGGCGCACCCCAAAACCTGGCCTGGTTGTCGATGACTTAGTTCTGGTTAAGGACGAAAACTTGCCTCCCATGAAGTGGCCCCTCGCCAGAGTGATCGAGCTTCTCTTCGGTGGAGATGGGGTTGCTCGAGTTGCCGTTCTGAAGACAGCATCAGGAGTGACAAAGCGAGCAGTAAACAAGCTGTGTCTGCTACCCCTTAAGGATAATGTTGAAGCCCAGGCTTCCAACGGGGGGAGTATGTCGGGTCACGCAGCCGCAGCAGCCAACTAACTTCTTAATTCGATCTCTTATATTAATGGCATCGCGAAAGGTAGCTCTCTTTATCTAGCTCTCTCGTCTTTTGTGTACTTGCATTTTTCGGCCCAGCTTTCGGCTGGCTGTCCCTTTGTAAATCAGTACGAATTCTGATCTCGACATTAAATGCACTCTCGTCTCGCCTGCTGTAATCTTTTTCGCTAATAAATTGTTAACAAGCATAAAGCTAAAGCAACCTGAAATTCGTATTTTTTAATTTAGCAATAACTAATAAAAAAGCTTATTAGTTCAACAGTATTAATGAAAAGTTATAGGATAAATCATTATTCAACCTTCAGTACTCTAAAAACATCAATAGTTGAACGTTTCAATAGAACTCTTAAAGAGTTAATGTGGCGTGAGTTTAGTTTCAATGGAAAATATAAGTGGATAGATATGTATAAACAATTAATTAATAAATATAATAATAGAGAGCATAGAACAATAAAAATGAGTCCAAGTAAAGTCAATTCTTCCAATGAAAAACAAATATTACAAACATCGTATAATCACCTGAAAATATTTGTTGCAAGTAAATTCCGTAAGGGGGACCACGTTCGTATCAGTAAATATAAACATGTCTTTGAGAAAGGGTATACACCGAAGTATACAACTGAAATCTTTAAAATTAGAAAGGTGAAGAATACATACCCTAAAACATACTTACTTGAAGATTTAGATGGTAGCCCGATTCAGGGCGGATTCTATAAAGAAGAACTGAAAAAAACACGATTTCCCCACACATACCTAGTTGAAAAAATTGTAAGGCGAAAAGGAAATAAGGTTTTGGTTGAGTGGCTTGGGTTTTCAAAGACTAACTGGATAAACAAGGAAGACATTTTGTAGTATAATAAATGATTTATTTCATTAATTTTTATTTACATATTATCTTATCTTATATTAAGTTTAATATTAATATTTTTTTACAATGTTTTAAATTAAAATTAAATATAATAAAAATACTTTTTACAAACTCAAAATCATTTTCATTTATATTTTCCAAAGTCTCGATCATAATAAAACATCTCCAATTCAACTGATTTATAAAATAGTTCTTTTCCAATATGTTCCTTTTGAAATTTAAGGCTATCTAATGATTCTCCATCGTTCACATAATTATTTTGTATCATCTCACCCAAGCAAAATGAATTTGATTCTAGCCATTCAACATTTTCTAAAATATCTTTTTCAATTAATCTCTGATGTTTTATTGATGTCGTACCATGGTCTTCATTACTTAACTCTAAAAATTGTGTTTCATTAACATTACGTTTTCTTTTGTTATCTTTGCCACAAAGAATTTTTTTATTTACTTTAACTGTAGTTATTTTATGTGCTTTTGATCTAAACATTGTTCTATTACCATGTAGTGAGGCCCCAGTTAATAAAACGTTTTTATAGTCTTCGATTGTAAGATTTCGTGAACTCACTCCCTTTGCTTTATTATGTGAAGATTTAACTTGATCTATTCTATAACAATAAACCTTTGAGCACAGACCTACAAATTCTGTCATGAGTTTACCGTTAAGCTCATCTTTAAAAAACCCTAAACTTTTTTTGTTAACTCTTTTAAAGTTATATAGATTAATTCTTTCATCTGAATAGTCCGATGTATCAAATTTTGCTTCAAGATCATTACGAATATCTTTATAAAAATCTTCAGTTTTTATTGTATAGATAAATGAATCAGTATCCATATAATTTAAGAGTAACTTTTCCTGAAACTTTGGCTTCATATATTGATAGTGAAAATCGTACATTTTCCATTTCGATAAGTCTAATACTGCAAATCCTAAATACATTGGCATATTAAATAGAACGGACAATCTTTTCATTTGAAGTGCATAGAAATTATCATTAATTTTAGTTGCACTATGAAAATTGGATTTTGAAATTAAAGTTTTGGCACAATGTGCTTTTCGTCCAGTCTTGGAGTTATCCGGAGCTTCCCATGAACTAATAAGCTTAATATCGACCCTGCGCTCGGGATCTTCCATTGTTTTTCCGTAAACAGAATTATTCATTAATTTAAAAAAATCTTTTTCAAATTTATTTTTTGCATTTTGTCTATGTAAAGTGTTTAGATCAATGTAATTCTTTAACCAAGGCTTTTGTAAAAACTGAACACCTCTATGGATCTTTTTCAATACTAACCCATTCTGTATACATTGTTGCAAATTCCGATAATGTATTACATAATTTTTCTTATTTCCCAGGTCAGCAATTAATTTTTTTACCTTATCCTCTTTTGAGGCCAGACAATTTGACGGACAAAATGGAAGATCATTATGAAGATCATGTAAACGGTATGGATATATTAAGTCCACTTCCAAAAAATAACCGTATTTGCTATCGATTGGAATATTATTAATATCAAAATTGTCTATGTCTGTGGTAGACATCCACTTAAAATCTTTATATGGTAAAGGTTGTGACATTGCCCAACCATACAAGTTATTCGCATCTACATACATTAAAAATGAAGACTCCTCCGAGGAATCATAATCTGACAAATATTTGTTATTTGCTTTTGTATATCTATGACAACATTGAACTAAACCACCTCGAATGCTACTTTGAATAAATCTATACATATCTATATCTGTCAGCAATTCAAGTTGAATATTTGTAGATTTCAACATTGCCTCCCAAGATAGACCTGGTGTCGTAAAATACTGAGCTGGGTCAAGTGAATAAATTTGCATACAAATTTTTTCGGAAGTTTTCAAAAACGTCGGTTAAAAGAAATACATCTGTTTTTAAATATAATTCTAAATAATCTTTAAGAGTGGAACAAGAGAAATGCGACCAAACTTTAAGAGCTTGATCATAATCTTCCTGAGAGCATTCCCTTTCCGTTAAATTACTATAGAATGCTTCCCTTGGTGGGAGGGAAGTTTCCTCGAGTCTACTGGCGGAATCTAAATATTCATAGGGAAATATACCCTTCTTACGCATTAGTCGAAATTCTATATCATTACTGAAAAACGATTTTACAGTGTTCAATTGATCGTCAACTAAATTAGAAGCTAGGGAATCTAAACTTGATGGCATAAATCTGTATGTATCGAGAAAACGAATTTCAAAACTATTTCCACTTAAACTTTTTATTTTCTTTGAGACAGAAATATAGTTTACCTTATTTATTGGTATTACGGAAATTTCACCGGGAATCTTTCCCAACTCTTGATAAACAAATGACAGTCGTATTTTGAAAAATTATGAAAAAATACTGGTATGAATTTGTTAACTTTATAATCCAAGTTACACTTAGAGTGGGATTTTCTGGTCATCCAAAGTCATTCTCATAGGAACTATTTTATTTAAGTAGTCATCACTCAATTTAGTTAGATTTTTTATCAATGAATCTACAAAACTTACTCCCGAATTTTTTCCTGTTTCTAAAACAAATTTATCTAGTCTAGAATCAAAAGCACACTTTATATAATACGCATATGATATTGGAATATGTTCATTAATATTAAATAATTTAGGGCTCACTTCAAGATTTTTCGGTTCCAGAATGCATTCAAAATCCGCGTAGACAACGAATGGAACTTTAAGCTGATGTTGAACCTGGGTAAATTCCAATGTATTATTCTGGGGGTGTGGCATCTTTGAGACCTTTTTACTGCAGAGCGTTTTGTGTTTCAATGCAGCTTCCTCAGTTTTGGAAAAATTTAAACACACATTGCAGAAATATTGCGCCCTCTTCTGATTTCCTCTCTGAGCAGTCATTAGTCTTTGAAAGAGAAATGTATACAAATTATTTAATTGCTTAAAAGAGATAAAAATGAATAAAAGAATTTACCTTGAAATATTTTTAATGTACATGTAATGTCCATTTCCACCTTCTTCCAAAAACATCATATTGATATGAAGAGGCTTTTCCACTTCCGATTGAAAAAGTGGTCCAATTATTTCCCTCGTCTCTTCATTATATCCGAATACGTTTAAACTCATATGAGTATTCTTCTTTAAAAATTTTTTTATACATTTTATTTCAAGGGGGAAAGTCAACCCTGTGAAATCTAATATTATTTCATCACTTATTCGAATTATCTCCAGCTATATATCAATATTATATGCCGAACATCTTTGCGGCCTGTTAACAATTTTCAAGGCAGAAATCAAAGCCCATTTAAAACAATAGTGGTCATTTTCGTTACAAACGTTAACTATTGCTTTTTTCGTTAAAAGGAAACGAGGTAGTGGTATGAAAGATGAACCAGCCATCGGTGTATAATGATTCACATTCATTTCCAAGCGAATCAATTTTATAAGAGACCATCCACTATCTCTCTCTCGTTCAAAGTTTACTTTTGCTGAAGTATAACTTTCTAACAGAACGCTGAGATGAGGTAGCAAGGACAATCCAGCTTCACTCAAGAAACTCTCTGGTAAGATCAAGTCCGATCCATCGTTTACATACATGTAATGTAGTATTCTTCCCTTGAATCCCTCAGAAATTTTTTTGACTCTTCCGTCAAGGGGTTGAATTGCATTTCGCTTATGCAACTCCGAACGGACATGATTTGCCCACTTATTCTTTAGCAAGAAACACTTGCAGGATTGGCAAAACTGATTTTGGTTATTCATTTTTTTTTTTATTCGTTTTGGTAAAATTCTTTTTTCACGATCACTTTTTTCACGTTTACTCAAGTTGTGTTTGACGTAGCAGAGTATCCCACTTCAAGACTATTTTTGGAAGACTAACTATTGTCCTCGATCATTTATAGTGTTTGAAGTGGGCGTGAACGATAATAATGAAGATGAGAGATGCATACTTAAGATTTTTTTAAATTCGAAAACAATATAGGCAATTCTAGTAGGTTAAATCGACTGTTCATTGGTTAGAAGAGATGAGAAGTATTGATTTTGAAAAATATTTGATACAAGTGTAACCAATAGGACACCATTAAATCGATAAAGGAGACACAAAATCATAGAATAAAGGAGAGTGTTGGTTAGAAGAGGTCGCACATACTTTGCTGCAGGTCATTTTTTAGACACACCATCATACTCAGGTAGCCAATAGGGGACAGTTTGGAAAAAATCATTTCGAGTTTGGGAAAAAACAAAGATTTTCATTTGTTGAATTTCGAGAATGCACATTTTTGGGTAAAAGAAAAGGAAAAATCAAAGATTTTCATTTGTTGAATTTCGAGAATGCATATTTTTGGGTAAAAGAAGAAGATGAAAACCTGTAGAAATTTCCTTATAAATCGTGTAAGCATATTTAAAAGGGTAAGATGAGATTGTTGACTTAGATAGACAACATGCATTCAGTTAAAATAAATAACTTTTTGAATGTATTTGACGGAATTCTGTTCAATGCACACTATGTACGGCTCCAGTTCATACAATCAAAACTCTTTGAATGTGAACGAGGTAATATAAAAACATCTATTCATGGAAATCATATGGACACCTGCGTGTGGAGCAATGATGCAGCCACTGAGGGAGTTGATACTTGTGTATGCCATCGAATTTCGGATTACAAAAGGGGAGCACTCAACATTATGAATAAATACTATAATCTAGAAAAAAGAATGAAAATGATTAAATAACATAATAAAACATGTTCGCAGTACCAAAATAAACTTCTGACTTTTTATTTCGAGTTAAAATTACAGGTACGGAGAATGGAAAATATTTCCTTGACTGAATTATGTCGGCTACTTGCGAGTTGTTGCGCGGTCGTGATTTCAACCCCTATTATGGGAACGTCGTATGAGCACGTATGAGGTCGTTGGCGTGAGGCCCATGATCTTGTCAATGAGCGTGCGCCTTCTGGGTTGTGCATGTGTCCCTTTTATTGCGGTCAGGTAATTGACAGGTGCGCATGTTCGGGTAGCTCTTGCTTGAATCCCTTTTATGACATGTTTATGACCCATTTGTGGAAAGGAGAAAATCTTAGACAATTTACCAGTTAAACGTTCTGGGGCGGAAACAAAAATGTGTATTTGAAAATATTCCACATCTGAGAATTATTAACTTGTGAGATTTATTTTATTGGGGTTCTTTTGATTTCTAAATTAGTTTTACAATCATAGGAAACATTATTCCCCAACATGATCGGACATGTTCCTCTAAGATAACCATCTTTGAATACTTTGGGTGTGCGACCTTTTACACGTGCACAGCAACACCTGTGATAATGAGGCAAAAGGGTACGTGATCACACCTTTCCCCAACATGATCGGATATGTTCCTCTAAGATAACAACCTTTGGATACTATGGTTGTGCGACCTTTCTCACGTGCACCTTTCTCACCTGACTATTAATTGCACATAATGAGGGGAAGGATACATGATCAATATTGTCACATGGGGATGTGGGGGCGATGGGGGCAATTAAGTATACTCTTTATAGACATGATCGTGACATTTTTATGACTTCAAAGCCCATTAAAATCAGTTAATTTATTGGATTATGCTAATTGTCCCAGAACCCGCATACGTTAATGAGGGGGGGAGGGGGGGCCGGGGGCCATTAATTTGCTAATTGTCCCCCCAGAACCCGTCTTTCCCTACTACTGTCGTGATCTTTAGGGGGTCGCAGACGCTTCCTTCTACCTGTTAAAACTTTCCGACGAATCTTGTAAACATATTTACTCACGAGTTACGGGTCTTTCCGTCTTTCCCTACTACTCACGACCACTAGCCGAGCTGGCATCCAACCATGTCCGTCTGTCCGCCAGTCTGTGTGATCGCTTTGATCTAGGGATCTATAAGGTATAGAAAGTTAAGATTAGCTTGGCTTCGCACGGAGGGCAATTCTGTTACGCTGACTCTTCTACCCAAAAACCGCGCAAAACTGTGGCTTCTAGAGCTTTGAGGCTAAGAAAAATATTTATCAAAAATTGTTTGTTCTCTTCAATAAATCGATTAACCTTAAAAATATTTTTGCCACGCCCACAAACTTCAAAAAATCGTCCATATGAACGCTTATTTCTCGAAAACTGTCAAAGGTAGAGAGTTTAGATTTAAGATTTAGATTCCTTAGCTTTGTACGCAGCGCAATTTTGTTACGCAACAATGTTAGTGCTAAAAAAATCTTATATGAATTGTATTGGTCTCGTCTATACGTATCGATTGACTTAAAAAAAGCGCCATAACGCTTAAATCTGTCTGCCGCAAACATTACCATATATTGAAATCGTGTGAAGGTGGCGCTTTACAATCTCGCTTTGCTGCTTATATATCTCCATTTTCCTTTTGTTCCTTTTAGCTAAATAACAGGAATCTGATGGTCGAGTCATTCGACTACAGTGTTCATCCTTGTTTTATTTTTCAACACTCATCTTAATGCAAAATATCGTAAAAATTTTTGAGAACATATGAGTAAGTTAGTTTAAGAGGCCGTGTTACTGCAAACCGCTTGGTAACGCCAGCCATGTGCGAATATACAACAGTCGACAAACTGCCGTAAACCTGACAGTCGAGGCAATCGACAGTTTGTCTTGCTTTTATTTCACCATTATTCTCTATTTTATTTTAAGGAACTTTGCAAGTACATGCGTGGAGAACATAATGCAGAACGAGAACTACAGATCATTCAATACATCATAGGATTGGGCATAGAAAGAGAAGAATTACGAGATGAAATTTTTGTTCAATGCATACGCCAAACTAGAAATAACCCAAACATGGAATGGACGGACAGAATTTGGCTCATTATGTGTCTGTCCATTGTTGCTTTTCAACCGAGCAAACTTTTATTCAGGTAATTGATTGAAGTACATTTCTTGTCTAGCTTATAGAATTTTCTATCGAAAGCAAAAGTCAAAGCGGCCAAGTTGTTGGTGCTTTGAAAATTCGTCGCCTAGTACACAGTACATGAAGAAAAAAGGATAATGTTCAATATTGTATGTAGAAGAGGAGTAAGAATCCTCACCTACGTCCTCTCCCTTTGGATACGGCTTGCTTATGCCGATCAGCTGTTCGCTTCAGCGATTCTCTGTGTGTGCGGAGGTGTAACGTGGGCATATTAGTGCCCGAGTCCTGACAAGGACTTGGGCCGAGGGAGAGGCGTCCGATGCTCAGGCACCATTTACCGGCATAAGCTACGTCGTATTCGGGTCGTGGGATCTTGGTAAGCCTCCCTCCTCTCCAACATAACGAGAATAAATAAAAAAGTGCCTGGAAAATAATATTAGTCATAAAGTTCGTCAGTCATCAGTCCACGCTGCCCAACAAGCTTAGCTTTCGCTTGATCGCAATACGATCGGGCTGTGTTTTGGCCATATTCCCTCCACTTCACACATTCGTGTGCCAATGGATCGTCGCGGGCCGCGCAATACGATCCCCTATTTTCAAGGTTGTCCGTCAAAAGTTATGTCATTGTTCTTGACCTACTCCGCTTCTCGCGTCAGCACACTCTTTTAATAAAGCTTTAGCACTTCATGTTTTCATAGTTTTTTACATTACAAATTTATTGGGTAAGATTTATATCGGCGTGCGCCGTGGATGAGTAACATAATGTTGGCTAATTCATATGGAAATTAAATTAATTGACAATTACTTTTGTTATCGGAGAGTATCGAATTTACCACAGGTGACTGTGAAGGCTGACTATTAACGACTACAAACGTCGCTCAGAGGGCTCTTGCAATTGTCATACAATTACAAGGCTGATACTCGCGGCTAAAAATTAACATTTAATTATTATATATTGTATAAAAATGTAAAATGTATAAAAAAGGAAAGAATATCTAAATGATTATATATATGAAATAATTTTTGTATATGGATATTATTATATGAATTTCTAACAGATTAATTCTTGGTCTTAACTAGGAAGGTATTAACATTGCCCAAAAATAAATTCTTATCTAAACGGGAAAGGACAATGACCGTTGGAACGGTAAAGATAATGTTTGCCTTTTCGGTCTTGTTGCAGTGGGCAAGTGGTGAAAAATCTAGACGGAAGGTCTAAATATATAGGTACTCTAATTCATGCACAGTTATTGGTAGAGTTGCTTTTGATAACAAGTATAGAATTCTTACGTTAAATTGTGGATCATTGTCTGTAGTCTTTGCCAAAGCTTCTGAAGTGATCATGATATATATATATATATATATGTATTTATAAGAAAGGAACCGTGTTCCGACAAACTTACCCTCCTTTTAATCCTGGATGTTATAATTGGTTATATATATATACGTGCAAGATTTGATGGCGGTTCACAAAAACATAACACAAAACTTACGTTACACAAAAAAAATAACTTTATCGCCGTGTAGATATGTATGTATGTATGCATCGTATGAGAGTTCCACTACGGCACACGTCAGTTCCAATGCTCGGGCTGGGGCTGGTCGGTGCAGCTCCAATTTCTTGTTCAGCGTATGTATTTGGGGGTTCTGTTTACACTTGCATTCAGAAATGCATGTACTCGCAAATTGTTTGTAATTGTTTTTGGCGATTCACTTTTTGTTTATGATTTTGGAGTGCAATTTATTCGCCTTTTACTGTTTCTATTGTCTTTTTGTGGCTTCACTTCACTGCAACTGCTCGGCCTATGCTCCGATGTGGGTCGCCACTTTCTCCAGGGCGTGATGTTGGTCGCGGCGTCTCTGAACAGAGCGCTTGTGCATCTTAACCACCTTAAGGATCACTAGAACTAGGAGTAGTCCAACAATGAGCTTCATGGTCCTGTTGACATCTTGAATATCGTCCTTGTGGTCAACGATCTCTACGGTGTTGCCGGCCACCTTGGACGTTTTGCTGCCCATCTTGGGGTCCTTAGGCCATGTACTTGGGTCACTAGTTTATTTCGTCCTTTGGAATTTGCAGGTTGACTTCCTTCAGAGTGTGGTCGACCGCAGGACCGGTAATCAGGTCGTTCTCCTGGGGTGAAGTTGATCCTTGGAAAACGGTCAAGACATCCTTCTGGACACCAGCCTTCTTGCAGTCGTGTTTTGTGTGGATGGGAGTTGTACTTCTAGACCACTGTCAGCGAGATCAGAACAATTTCTGTCTGTCTTCTCTAGTTGGCTGGGGTCTTTTATACCGGACTAGAGCTATCGCTAGCCCCCCATATTGGGTGAATTAACTACGTGTTCCCACCTAGGGGTACTGTTTCTCCATTTCCCCTATCTTAGGAGTCAATGGCCGGCTGGTGCACTTTGCCACCTTTGTTCTGGCCACGCGACACTCGTGAGTTGTCGAATTTTATTTCTGTTTTGGCCTTATCAATCTGAGTGTGGTTAGTCATTAGCGGCCCCTGCCCTCAACTTAAGACAGTTGTTTTGCCGGGGTTAATCTTTGTATGGGGGAGGGCGTACGTAACAGAGGCAATAATTGTGTTGTGAATGAGGTATTTCCTCAACCGTATACGAAGGTGAAGGTACATGGCGAACAAAAAAACCACTGTAAGAGGAAACATTCACTTTAGTACCTAATTTTTCTTATCCTACCCCACCCCTCTTTCTGGCTGACATTATGCATAGAATCGTTAAGCAACATAAAAAAATCCTAAAACCTTTGAAACATGCTCGATAACCATTAAAATGTTCATCTAAAATTAAGTTATGAAAAACAATTCAGATGTCGGAATCAACGTCTGCTGTTTTGATGGGTGTACAGCACAGTGGGCGTCAGGAGCGTAAAGTGCTGCTAACGAGCGGGAAATAACCAGCGATCGCACGGTGTTACCACTTCAAACTAACTGGCAAGCTTGTCGAGGACGAGCAGAAGTTGTTCGCAGCGGTGATGATTGGTGGAAACACTTACAAAGCCACAATCGACACCAGGGCAAGGGCAAGCTTCGTTGGCGATGTACTGACAATCTTGCTGCTCAAGGAAAAGTTACAATGACGAAATGGCAAGCTAGATTAGCAGACGGAAGATGTGGCCAAGTAAATGCAGTTCTCGAAGTGGAGGTCGAATTCGGGAACAAACAACTGATCATGAGCCTGTTGACACCACCAGGGCACAGTGGTTCGGCTTGTATGGAGCTGCGGACATAATTACTTTTAGTTGTTATATTGTTACAAAATTTTCCCAAAATTAAAAAAAAATATTATAAATATATGTATGTTATAAGAAATGGCCATATCGTACGCCTATATGATATAGCTGCTATAGGAACGATCGCCGACGTGACGACACCTACTTTTTGAACAGCCCTCGTATCGTATATTTTGTAATACAATAAATAAAAAAGTTTTCAATTATTTTTTGCGTTTTCAAATAAGAATTTTTTTAAAAAGGGTCCAAATAACGGGTTTTGAATGAGAAGACCCCCTTAAATAGAAAATTAGTATTACATTTGCTGCCAAAGGAAAAATCAACTATTTTGTTTATATTTCATAAATTTAAATATCTTCCCCCGTCTAATTCTCAAGCTATACACCTACTAATTATTTTAGTAGGTGTATAAATATAATATATATATATATATATATAAATATATATTATAAAAATATATTATATATTATATAAATATATAATATAATAGCATACTAAAAAAATTATAAATTAAACAATCATATTGTAAGCCAATTTATTATAATGATATTTTCAAAGCTATTAACGAATTAATATAATTATAACAACGATTTATAATGTTTCTTCAAGTAAGTTGAACAAAGATTCAAGTAAAGTTGATTTGTCCTTCTTTCCATGTTTTCTTTACATAGTTATAAATGGATCCGACCGTAAAATGAGTGTGTTCAATATGTCTGTGTTTGTTGCAATCCGTGACATTTTTCGGCTGTGATACAATCTACATTTTTTTAATTCCTTATTATTAGACTCCGCAGCTTCTTCCGAAAGCTCTCCGATTGACACGAGTGCATGCTCAATTACAGAAGATCCATGAACTAACACCTTATGGACTGTAGCTGTCAAACAGTACCATGGATACTCTTTTATCAATTTCTTAGCAGTATAGATGGCATATTCATTAAATTTGTCCAAATTTATTTTGTAAACAAAAATTATAAAAGAAGAACGGAAAAATAATTAGAATAATTTTAAGTAAAAGAAATAAACTGACAAATAGAAGCTGTAAACAATCACAAAGGACGAACACAAAGACACAACAAAAACAGAGACACAAAAGACGACACAGGGGCTCAGCTGCAGCGCGCTGGCAAAATTTGACCTTGAAAAAATAAGAAGTCGTGTTAGCATATTAACGAATACAACTACATTCGCAACATTCCGCACCTAACTTTAACGATTTTTAAATCTTAAAACTCTGATAAGTATAAAAAAAAGTCCTTGTTTGGAATCGTGTGGGATCACAACTAAAACTTTAGGTAAACAAATTTGAGACACACAAAACAGGTACAAACAAAGAGGTTTCACATATCGAGTTTGATTTTATTAATTTCATATCAAGTTAGTATAAATTAATTTCATAAAGTAAAATAAATACCTTGAGCTTCAAAATCCATTTTGAATAATATAAATTTATCAACTTGAACAGTTACCAGTCCGATTCGCAACATTCCGCACCTAACTTTAACGATTTTTAAATCTTAAAACTCTGATAAGTATAAAAAAAAAGTCCTTGTTTGGAATCGTGTGGGATCACAACTAAAACTTTAGGTAAACAAATTTGAGACACACAAAACAGGTACAAACAAAGAGGTTTCACATATCGAGTTTGATTTTATTAATTTCATATCAAGTTAGTATAAATTAATTTCATAAAGTAAAATAAATACCTTGAGCTTCAAAATCCATTTTGAATAATATAAATTTATCAACTTGAACAGTTACCAGTCCGATTTCACCACAGCTCCGATGCGCTGTTGAAATGAACACGTGTTCATGCTTTTGATTCTATTTTGAGAATGTACCGTTGGGTTTCCAGCGAAACCCGGTTTGCAAATTGGAAGATTGGACATTTTGGAGACAAACTGTGTAAATTTAATTTAAATATTTTCAAATCGGTTTTTTTGATTTTTGGCCTCTGACGGAACCACTGTGCAGGGGTAGTGGATTCGTTGGTGCTGAGATGAAACTTCCTTGCACAAGTCGGAACCGAATTAAAATGTGCTGGACTTCAGATAATAATACCAGCCAGAAACTTACACATTGGATGGCTCGGGGAGAGTCGTTTAACAGACAAGCAAAGAGAACGATACTACGAAGTTCCTGGAGATAGAGCTAGCAGACTTCAACACCATGGCGGGACATCGAACATGGCAGAGCACCAGATCAAAATGAAGGACGAGAAGCCAATCAAGCTGAGATAATACCCCAAGAACCCATAAATCCAAGGAGAGATCAATGCATGGGTGGACGAGCTTCTCCAAATTGGGTTCATAGAGCATTCATAAGTCCATACAACTCCCCCATCGTGATGGCGAAAAAGAAGACACGCAAGTGGAGACTGTGCGTCGACTTCACACAGATAAACGCAAAGTCTGTAAAGGATTCCTACCCAATGTCCCGCATAAACTATATCCTGGACCAACTAAGGGAGGTGCAGCTTTGATGTAAAGAATGGGCACTGGCAAATTCCACTGGAAAAAAAGCACCAGGCAACATACGGCTTTTATAGTATCAGGCAAAGATATATATTAATGCTTTGGGCTCAACTCGGAGGCTCCAGCCAGAGACTATGCTAGTAGTGAACACAAGCATATTGGAGTCCTATGGTTGTTCCCCAGCGTTTCTTACCCATGGCAGGGAGACACGACTTCCGAGCGCCATGGAAACCCTAGGCACCGGATGAGCTACAGAGACCCCGAATGAAAACGCCATTAAACTCAGGGAGATCTTTGAGATCGTACGGCGAAATATGGAAAAGGAATCACACGACCAAGGAGGCAATGGGCGCCAGCGGTGGGTGACGAAGTGTGGGCCAAGGAAGACTGCCTATCAAAATCAAAATATGCCGATGGATTCGCCTCGAAACTGGCTCTGAGGTATGATGGTCCCTACCAAGTTGAAGATTTCGTCTCTTCGGTGATCTGCAAAATACGCCATCTTTACACGTTGGCGAACTTAATCAACAGCAAACACAAAACACAGGCAAGCAGCCTGCGGACACATCGGAGGACTAAAAAAAAGTGCAAGTCCAGACGGCAGGATTCAGCGCCGGGCATTTGCCAGAGTCATTCGTGATTACGCCAAGCGGAAAGGATTTGCACTAAGATACGGCAAAAGAAAATAAACAGAATTTTACATTGAGCCAGACTGTGTAACAACAAGATTATGCGTCATGCTTAAGCGAGAGCCATACGCCAAGAGTGCTTTCGAACTCAACATTTGCTGACGGTATCACTCCCGGTGCTTATGGCCTTCACCAGCGTTG
This sequence comes from Drosophila suzukii, assembly GCF_043229965.1. Classification (NCBI taxonomy): domain Eukaryota; kingdom Metazoa; phylum Arthropoda; class Insecta; order Diptera; family Drosophilidae; genus Drosophila; species Drosophila suzukii. The sequence goes on along the minus strand of NC_092082.1, from coordinate 49,186,486 downwards.
AGTTTTATTGTTTGCTCTGATCATAGAAAGCTATCCTGACCTTACCAACACAGAAAATCAGCATCTACGATCATGTCTAAGGGACGCTGCGTTGGGATTGCAGCGATGCAAGACGTTGGAGACTATGGACTTCGCCACGGCAAACTAAGCGCTGGGAAATCGGGTGGAAAGTAACAGATTTTCCTATACGCGTAGATTCACAAATTCGAGCCCCCTGCTCAGCTTTACCCTTTTACTGTACTTGTTGCACAGGATTTCAGGAATGATATTGTGTTTTTAGCAACAGCCATCATTTTAGCAAAAACCCGATCTGGGGTTTCCGTTCCTTGTCGAGCTCTACTCGACTCGGGCTCTCAGCTGCACCAAATAACAACCCGATTCGCAAACCAGCGCAAACCAAGTTGTATGCTCCCCAGCGTGTAGATCTCCTGATTAGAGCCTGCCTTTTCTACGAGATGTTTGGCGTTGGCTCATTCTTAATGTCGTCCCCTCGCTAGTGAGAAAAATAGTTTGGATCGGTCAGACAATTTTCTTAAACGATTTTGGGAATTGGAAAGCTTTGCAGAGCCAATTATACGTGCTACAAAAGAAGAGTTAAACTGTGTGTGGCATGTCGCTCTTTCGCCAGCTCGTGATTATCTTGATCTTTTGAAAGAGACCTACCAGCTGGATAGTCGCCCATCCTTGAGTTCTCTCATAAAGGAATACCTTGATTTAAGGCATATGTCATTGGTTTCTGCCGTTGATAGCTTAACACAAATCTGGCTTTTCTCTCAACGATGCGCTTATGGTGGGGACCTTAATTTAGCATACACTGTTCCGGTATCGTTCGCACCCAGTTACAATCACGTTTGCAAAATGTACTGTTGTGCTAGGGATTGCAAGGAGAAGAGCTATTTGCAATGCATTCTGTGAAGGGATCACCCTCAAAACCAATTGCGGGTGTTCAAACCAGACACCGTTTCTTATGGAATGATCACTGTTCTCAGTAGTATGCTTAAAAAATATTACAAACACATGGTAGCACTTGGCCACAATATTTAAAATACAAATCCAAGTCCGAAGCAGACAGTGCACAGTGCTGAGTCGGCATGTCTTGCAAGCGCGACGCTCTGTCACCATGTGAACATAATACCTCCTCTTTGTCGCGGCGACTCTTCGCCGTTATTAAAATATATATATATATATAAATAAGCGCTGACCGCTCTGCTGCTAGCTTCGCTGTCGGCGCTGCTGCTCGTTCTTTAGTAATTCTCATCAATGTAAAAGAATCGTTGTTTCATTTAAAACATTCAATAACTATCAAACCACCAGGTTCGTTTATGAAATACATCTTGACTGCATTGGAGGCTCTATGTGACTATGCCTACATGCTGTTTCTCCACACTCACTGTGCCTAAACTGGAACTTTGTGGTGCTGAACTTCAGTCTAGGCTCATCGCAGAAATATCTGTCCAGAACGTATTCGAAGGAAGGTATTCGACTCTGCTGTTGCGCTTTCATGGATCCGAGACGAGCCCCCCAGACTTAATACTTTTGTAGCAAGCCGAGTTGCTGCCTTTCATGGGCTAACTGAATCAGTGGAGTGGCGTTACGTTTCAGTATCTTTAAATCCAACAAAATGGTACGCTAAAACACACATTTGGACACTTCGAAGATATAACTGTTGGAGTGGAAGTGCGGAGAGCAATGCGAGCGAACAAGATGTAGACATCTGGAGAAAACTGCCACTAGACACTACCTCCAGAAATTAAAAGCCCTTTTGACGTGAGCACCGACTGAACTGAACAAATCTCTTTTCTGGGCTCATGGGCCGGCATTTCTCTGTGGCTTCAAAACTGACTGGCCGCCCCCAATCATCACTGAAAAGCCAACACCTGATAACCTCCGAAGAATCCTGCTAATAAAGTCTCTTTGTGAGGATCCGGCTCCAAACTTGCTCATTCTTTTGCTGCGCTTCAAAGAGTTTTCGGATTCATCTATAAGTTTGGTAATCGCATTCGTCACCCCGTGCTCACGGTGTCCGATCCTTAAAAAGGTACTCAGTGGTTGCTTTGACAGCCAGCGCTCTCATTTATGGGACGACAAAAAATCGTCGCTGTTAAAGGGATAAGTTCATTCATCTAACTCGCTCGCATCGTTTTCGCCTTTTATTGACTAGTTTGACCGAGCACTACTTGGCCTAGTTCGATCCTTATATTGGTCTATTGGGGGGAGGAAGATGGTAAATTAAATTAAAAAATTCGTTAGATGCTTTCAAACGAAGAGCATATAATGGCGGATCTTCCAAGGGAGCGATTTGATGGATCTCATGCATTTCCAGCCACTGGCACTGATTTTTGCGGATCAATCCTCTTCAAGTCGGAAGTGCGAATTTCGTATTCGTTTGGTTTTCCACGAATGCTATTAATTTCGAGGTTCGTTCCTCTGGACTCCGCAGCGGTAAAGATTGCTAAGCATAATTTCTATCACGCTATCGGCTTCTGGGCCCGATGGAAGGAAGAATACTTGACACTGCTGCGTCGCACACCAAAGCCTGTCGATGACTTGGTCCTGGTCCACACTCTCTATCTTCAATAGTTTTAGAATTTTCATAATTAAATGATATTAATTCATTTATTAAGCGTTTTCCATCTTTGGGAATACAAAGTTGAGCAATTACGTTTTTTGTTATTTGTATATTTGGCCTGCGATCATAGTTTGAGCATTTTATAGATTCCACAGTTTATGTACAAATGAAATGTCGAAAAAAATCCCCGCTGTCCTGCTGTTCTATGTTGTCAAAAATACTTGATCGCAAATCAGTAATATTACTGTTTGTCCCCCAAAGGGTTTGTATAATTCAAAAATGATGCCCTTAAAATGATACTATTTTCATCATTGAAATAAGATTCCTTCATAAATGTTATATTTATAAGGCATTGAAAGGCAGAATTTGCATATTATGTAAAGTATTTTTATTATTTTTCTTTTTGTCGGTAATATTTCTTTCTAAAACAAATGGCTTAATAAAAGCCGTTGTTTGCCGCCTCAAATATATGTTTTTATCAGAAACATTTTTATTTTTTGTTATTACCAACCAGGTGTTGTAGATCTTTTCAATATTTACTTCTTAATCGATTGTATTCTATAATTGCACTATCATTTGTCTTAATGCTTTTCGGATTAAGGTTGAGAATATGTAAGCCAGAGAAGGTTTTTAAACGAGATAAAGCATACGTTTAACCGTTTGCAAATATACTATCACCAATATCAACAATTCCGGATGTGATTGTTAGCCCTTGACTTTTATGAATAGTAATTGCATACGCTAAGGTTAGGCTAGGTTAGGTAGGTTGGAAACTAGATATTAGTCCCCTCACTTTGGCCATAATGGGCCCCTTGTGATACCACATGATCTCTGAAAGATCCGTTTCCCTAGCTCATGGGTTATCTTATCAAGAAACATAATAGTTTTTGAATGGTTACGTCCTGAATGGCCGCAAGGTTCGGAAGTGTGTAGCTACCTAGGGTTTGAAAGCGCTTTAGGTTATGCGCTGGGCAGAAGCATAGGAGGTGTTCGATGCTCTCCTCTTCGTCTATCTGTTTGCAGCTGCGGCAGAAGTCGTGGTTACTTAGACCCAGCCTTAGCGCATGAGTCCCTATCAGACAGTGGCCCGTGAGGGCATTTAGGAGTGTGGAGATGTCCTCCCTGCTACATTGTAGGAAAGTTTTTGTTCTTTTCGAATTGTAGTTTGGCCATGTGAGTCTAGAATTGTGGCATGTTGAGATTGAGTTCCAACGGTTGTTGGAAAGTGTATACCATCTATGCCTGAGATGGAGCTTGCAGGTAGCCATGGGCATACCTACCGTGTCCCTATCACGAAGGATACCGGCGGTTGTCCCCTGTCTTGCTAGCTCGTCTCCTATGCAGTTGCCCTCAATATTTCGGTGTCCAGGCACCCAGATGAGTGGCCATCTCGTTAAGAGATTTGCGGCATTCAGAGATTGTTTTTGACCTCGTTGTGCAGGAGTCGAGGGCCCTGAGGGTTGCTTGACTATCCGAGAAGATGAAGATATCTATGTCTTGATGTACAGACGTGTTCAGGTGGGTAGTGGCTTCCTGAATTGCCATCACTTCCGCTTGGAAAACACTACAGTGGTCTGGTAGGCGGAATGAGACTTTTATGTCTAGTTCGGGGGAAAAGACTCCCCCACCTGTTTGGGAGTCGCTAAACATATTGGATATTATTTTCGAATTACAAAAACATTATAATTCAGCTGAAACTTTGATTCGATAATTCATTTTCGTCGAATTGGACAGACAATTTTCCAACAAACTAACAAGTATGCGAGTTATCAAACTGGTGAAACGGTTCCACTTATAAAATTTATAAACAAATTTTCGAATTCAACCACAAAGACATTGCCTTTGCCTTTGTTTAAGATTCTGCCTTTGCCTTTTCCATTTACTTTGAGGGCCGCGCTTGACCGTCCTGCTAAGATAAATAAACCAATCGTAAAGTAAACACAAGCTTCCGTTCGAAGCCCAAACTCTTTCGTTCGAAGCCCACAGTATGCGATCTAAGTTCAAATCATATTGCGTTCCGATTTTCAATCAAATTGCATCGGTCAGCATAATTTCATTTCACAACGAGATGCGACAGTTTCAGCATAAGCTTTTATTCTAAACAAAAATTAAAGTTCCTGAAGCTTAAGAAAGAAAAGCTTCTGGCCGAGGTTCATTGGATAAAGTTTTGGAATTAAGAGGCAGCCCTATTTTGTCCGAGACCGCGATCGGTTCGAAAGTTATAAATAGGTGTCTTGTAGAAGTGATAAGAAATAAAAGGTTTAACACCAAGATTGATTAAATAATAAAATTTATTTTTTTTTTAAATATTACCAGTGACTAATTTAATTGGCGCCCAACGTGGGGCTGCGTCATCAAAAGTTCTAAAAAAAACAATTTAATGAAAAATATAAATTAAATTTAAAAACGGAACTCGAGCAGCCAAGAACTCAAATTTTTAGTGGAAAAATCATCATCGACGACACCTAACATTGTGACAAGTGACCGTGATTTAAAAATTTAAATGGAAATCAATTAATGTAATAATCCATTTAAATAAGCTGGTAAAATATAATAAAGGTGGACCGAATAATTTAATTTACAGTGCAAGAACACACAACAAAAACAAAATAATAAATTCAGTGAAAACCAAAAATAATAATTAAAACATAACAACAACAAAAAACACAATTTAAAAAAGAAAATTAAATTTAAATAATAAAAATAATATAAATAAAAAATTAAACAATAATTAAAAAAAAAAAAACTGAAATATTTCAATAAATCAAAGGAAGAAAGGAAGGGCTGAAGGGCAATCCCTCGCCAAATTTCAACACGACTACAACCAAAATAACAAAGAAGGAAGGAAGGAAGGGCTGAAGGGCAATCCCTCGCCAAAGCTTATAAATTGAAAGATCGTAAGAGATAAGAACAATTATATTTTAAGTAAAAGTTTAATTTGAAAGATAAATTATATAATACATCCTGGAAGATTTAATAAATACCTTTGGTGAAATAAATTTAACAATGGCAACCGGAGGTTCAGCACCAATTTTTTCTGCAGGTAATATAGCCACAGCAGGCGGCTTAACAGTTGAATTAATAAATAGATTGATAAATGTTCTATTAAATGAAGTGAGCAGGAAAATAGAAGGTTTAGAAGGAAAGTTAGCCACAGATGCAAACACTGTGGAGGATTATAAAATACAGACAATCGACCCAACTATAAAATGCGATACAACACATGAAGTGGTAAAATCTTTACCAAAATTCACGGGGGAACCAACACAATATGTAGGTTGGACGGAAGCCGCAGAAACTGTAATGAGTCTTTATGAAATTCAAAGTGAACCATATTTTATCGCCTTAACAATTTTACGAAATACAATTTTGGGAGCTTTCCATGATGCTCTTACCAATCATGGCACTGTTTTAAACTTTCGAGCAATCTTATCTAGATTGGACTTTATATATAGCGATAAACGACCAATACATATTCTCGAGTCAGAATACTATAATGAAGTCAATAAAAAAATGGCTCTAGTAATAACAAAACCATATTGACACACGGAAAGGACGGCGTAATTGCCAAAGAAACAAACAAAACAATAAGGAGCAATGCTTTACGAATATTTATATCTGGGCTTAATGGATCTATCTCAGAAACTCTTTTCTCATTAAATCCACCAGATTTGCCAAATGCTTTGGCAAAGGTTCAAGAATTAGAATCAAACAATTTCCGTGCTCAATTTGCAAACAGGTTTAATGGATTTAAAAATGAAAATAAATATCAGGGAAGCAACCTACGATTTGATCAAAAACGACAGAACAATAGTACTAATAAAATGGAAATAATTGGAGTAATAACCAGAATTATAATTGGCCACAAAAGGGAAATTTTTGGCAACACGATAATCAAAATAACAATCAAAAGCAACAAGCCGCCGAGCCAATGGATGTTGATCCATCGATTCAACTCCAGAATAAGCCTAATTACAATCGGCAGCCGAAAAATAATTGACAGATAAATAATAATCGAGGTAGATATAATAATAATTATTATCAAAATAATTATCGATCAAATTACTATCGCACTAATCAAAATAGAAAAGGCAACCAGATGGAACAGTAAATCAGCCAGCTAATAAAGTAACCAGATTAAATAATATCAACGAAGATAAAAATTTAGACCAGACCCCTACAGGGGAATGCCTTATTTAAATAGGACAGACCGAAAAACCAAGAAGCAGTTAAAGATTTTAAAAGATCCAGGAGTCACTGCTTGCTATATAGATAAGGGAATTTTCGAAAATAAAAATTAGTTATCAATACACAAAAAGGTAACTACAGTTCATGGGTATTCAATTATAAGGTATTAACATATTATAAATATATTTGAAACAAGACAATGATTTTATGAAATCGAAGGACTAGAATCTTATTTGCTAATTAAATTTAATTTATTGAGAAAAATTGGATCTATAATAAATATAGAAAGGGAATCTTGGAATATAAAGGGAAAACAGAAAAGTTAAAATAGTTTGAAGAAAATAATATTCTTCCGTTAAAAGATTTTATTATAAGAAAATATTTTGATGATAAAAGAAGCGAAAACACTGATTCATTATTTGTGGAAAACAGTGAAAAAAGCTTGGGAACTAAAAATCCTGGGAGTGCCGACGTAGAAATATCCGTCAACAAAAATACAAATATCTTGGGAACTAAAAATCCTGGGAGTGCCGACGTAGAAATATCCGTCAACAAAAATACAAATATCTTGGGAATTAAAAATCCTGAGAATGCCGACGTAGAAATATCCGTCAATAAAAATACAAATACCTTGGGAATAAAAAATCCTGAGAGTGCCGACGAAATAAATACCGTAAAAAATCGAATAAATAAAAGCCCCTTAAAAAGTTAAAATTTCAAGCATGCCGTCGTTGAGTTATACGATTAACAACAAATAAACAATAAAATATAGTTCACTATATTGAAAAAGAGCATTCAAAGATAAATATGCAAATTCCTTTTAGAACAGACAAAAAGGGGGAAATAAATCTTATTCACGGCAGGCCAATATACGGGAAACAATATCCGTACGCATTATCTGTCACCGACTTCGTGAATAGCGAAATCAGTAGAGTGTTAGCAGAAAAAATTATAAGGCCTAGTCGAAGCCCTTATAATTCACCAGTTCTGGTAATCCCAAAGAAAGGAGAAAATCAAGACGGAAGCCGTAAATTAAGACTCGTCATTGACTATAAAAAATTAAATGAAAGTACTATACCTGACAGGTACCCAATGCAAGACCGATCAGTAATTCTATCTAATTTGGGAAAAGCAGAATATTTTTCAACAATAGACTTAGAATCAGGTTTTCATCAGATATTAATGAAAGAATCTGATGTGGAAAAAACATCCTTTTCAATAAATAATGGAAAATACGAATTTTGAAGAATGCCATTCGGACTAACAAATGCATCAAGAATTTTTCAGAGAGCAATGGACGACATCCTTAGAGAACAAATAGGGAAGGCATGTCATGTCTACATGGACGACATTTAAATATTCTCAAACTCAATTGAACAACATTATAAAGACTTAAGCAAAATTATGAATATTTTACAAAGGCAAACATGAAAATCTCTTTAGAAAAATCAAAGTTTTCTAAACGCGAAACCAGTTTTCTAGGATACATCGTATCTTATAACGTCATCAAGACAGACCCAGAAAAAATTGACACCATTATTATGTATCCGCTTCCAAAAAATATTAGAGAACTAAAAAGTTTCTTAGGCCTTACGGGCTATTATAGAAAATTTGTTTTAAATTACGCCTCTATAGCCAAACCTCTAACAAAATATCTTTGAGGTCATAATGGCAAAATTTCAAAAAGAATGTCAACAAAAATGGTAATTTAGCTAGATGATCTAGCTAATAAAGCTTTCAAGGAGCTAAAAGAAAATCTCATTGCTCAAGTAGAATTAGTTCAACCGGATTATAATAAAAAGTTTACCTTGACCACCGACGCTTCGAACGTCGCAATTGGTGCAGTATTATCTGAAGAAGGTAAACCAATTAATTTTGCTTCAAAAACCTTGACTAAAACGGAACAAGTTTATGCAACTAATAAGAAGGAACTTTTAGCCATAGTATGGGCTCTTAAAAATCTAAGAAACTACTTATACGGAGTGATTGGAATTGAAATTCAAACCGATCATCAACCATTATCTTTCGCAATCTCTGATAAAAATCCTAATATCGCTATGAAACGGTGGTACTCCTTTATAGAAAGTTTCACTCCAAAAGTCATTTATAAGCCAGGTACAACTAATGTAGTTGCAGACGCCCTATCAAGGATTCAGATCAACAACTTAACTGACAGTAACGAATCGGTCTCAGATCTAAACACTCAGCAGTCAGCAGAGAGTAATTTGAGAATGTTATACAAGAAACCCGTAAACCCTTAAACAAGTTTAAGCAACAATTGCTATTAGCAACGGGGAGGTATACAATACATGAGTCGATTAATAAATTCGAAAATACCAGACATATAATAGAATTTGACACTCCAGAAAATTTGATATCAATCTTAAGGGAATATATTCCTCCTAATGAAACGGTGCGTATTCATTGTACTTTAGAGGACTTTTAAAGAATTCAAAAACCACTTAAAGATAATTTTGTGAATAAATTTTTGTATGGAAAATTCTGAAGACAGAGCACTTATAATCGAAGAAACACATTGCAGAGCACACAGGGGACTTGACGAAAATTATAAACAAGTCAGTAGATTGTATTATTGGCCAAACTTACTTACAAAATTAAAAGAATATATAAAAAACTGTAAAATTTGCAATGAAAACAAATATAACAGACACCCAATTAAAATTCCAATTGGAGAAGCCCCAATCCCGAGTAAGGAAGGCGAAAATTTACACATCGACATATATTACGCACAAAGTCTTACTTTCATAACTTGCATTGACGCTTACTCAAAATTTTTAGTAGTAAAAGAAATCCAAAATAAATTAAATATCGAAAACATAGTAATGGAACTTCTTCAACAATTTCCTCAAGCCAAAGTAATAATGACCGATAATGATCCAACCTTTACTTCGACCCAATTTAATTCTTTTGCACACAGGCTCGGTTTAACTTTACATTACGCAGACCCGAGACACAGTACCTTAAACGGACAAGTTGAAAGGGCACATTCGACACTAACAGAATTAGCTCGAAGCATTAAAGAAGAATTTAATTTGACCGACTATTCCGAAATAGTAACAAGAGCCGCTCAAGAATATAATCAGAGCCTTCAATCTGCAACGAACCAAAAACCTTTTGACGTACTATATAATAAAATAAAGCACGGTAACATTCCTTAAATTTTAAAAAATACACAAGAGAAAATGTTAGAAACACATAATGAAAACAGAAAAGAAAAAGTATATCTCGTAGGACAGATAGTTTATGAAAAGAAACACGGGGAAAGAAATAGACTTAAAACTAGATATAAAAAACAAGTCGTTAAAGAAAATTTGCCTTACAAAATAATAATCAACAATAGAAATAGAATTGTTCACAAAGATATTATAAAATTCTAAAAATTTATGTCACCTTTTTTTTTACCTTGTCCAGAAAATGTCTTATCAGGTGCTTATACTACACCTTACTTTATTAACAAAAAATAATTGACTATACAAGTCACGAGTATCTTTTATTCAAGGACAATTCATACGCAGAATTATTCCACGTAACTTACTTTAGTTTTTATAAAGAAATAACAAAATTGGAATCAGAAAATATAAAAAGGGATACTAATAAAAGGTCACAATGGGAATTCCTTGTTATTATACTTGTCAGCTTCTTCCGAAAGCTCTCCGATTGACATGCTCAATTACAGAAGATCCATGAACTAACACCTTATGGACTGTAGCTGTCAAACAGTACCATGGATACTCTTTTATCAATTTCTTAGCAGTATCGATGGCATATTCATTAAATTTGTCCAAATTTATTTTGTAAACAAAAATTATAAAAGAAAAACGGAAAAATAATTAGAATAATTTTAAGTAAAAGAAATAAACTGACAAATAGAAGCTGTAAACAATCACAAAGGACGAACACAAAGACACAACAAAAACAGAGACACAAAAGACGACACAGGGGCTCAGCTGCAGCGCGCTGGCAAAATTTGACCTTGAAAAAATAAGAAGTCGTGTTAGCATATTAACGATTACAACTACATTCGCAACATTCCGCACCTAACTTTAACGATTTTTAAATCTTAAAACTCTGATAAGTATAAAAAAAGTCCTTGTTTTGAATCGTGTGGGATCACAAATAAAACTTTAGGTAAACAAATTTGAGACACACATAACAGGTACAAACAAAGAGGTTTCACATATCAAGTTAGATTTCATTAATTTCATATCAAGTTAGTATAAATTAATTTCATAAAGTAAAATAAATACCTTGAGCTTCAAAATCCATTTTGAATAATATAAATTTATCAACTTGAACAGTTACCAGTCCGATTTGAAGTGCGCTTTTGCTTTGAAATATTTCACCACAGCTCCGATGCGCTGTTGAAATGAACACGTGTTCATGCTTTTGATTCTATTTTGAGAATGTACCGTTGGGTTTCCAGCGAAAACCGGTTTGCAAATTGGAAGATTGGACATTTTGGAGACAAACTGTGTAAATTTAATTTAAATATTTTCAAATCGGTTTTTTTTGATTTTTGGCCTCTGACGGAACCACTGTGCAGGGGTAGTGGATTCGTTGGTGCTGAGATGAAACTTCCTTGCACAAGTCGGAACCGAATTAAAATGTGCTGGACTTCAGATAATAATACCAGCCAGAAACTTACACATTGGATGGCTCGGGGAGAGTCGTTTAACAGACAAGCAAAGAGAACGATACTACGAAGTTCCTGGAGATAGAGCTAGCAGACTTCAACACCATGGCGGGACATCGAACATGGCAGAGCACCAGATCAAAATGAAGGACGAGAAGCCAATCAAGCTGAGATAATACCCCAAGAACCCATAAATCCAAGGAGAGATCAATGCATGGGTGGACGAGCTTCTCCAAATTGGGTTCATAGAGCATTCATAAGTCCATACAACTCCCCCATCGTGATGGCGTCTCCACACGCAAGTGGTCACTGGGCGTCGACTTCACACAGATAAACGCAAAGTCTGTAAAGGATTCCTACCCAATGTCCCGCATAAACTATATCCTGGACCAACTAAGGGAGGTGCAGCTTGGATCTAAAGAATGGGCACTGGCAAATTCCACTGGAAAAAAAGCAGCAGGCAACATACGGCTTTTATAGTATCAGGCAAAGATATATTCGAGTGGAAGGTAATGCTATTTGGGCTCAACTCGGAGGCTCCAGCCGGAGACTATGCTAGTAGTGAACACAAGCATATTGGAGTCCTATGGTTGTTCCCCAGCGTTTCTTACCCATGGCAGGGAGACACGACTTCCGAGCGCCATGGAAACCCTAGGCACACCGGATGAGCTACAGAGATCCCGAATGAAAACGCCATTAAACTCAGGGAAATCTTTGAGATCGTACGGCGAAATATGGAAAAGGAATCACACGACCAAGGAGGCAATGGGCGCCAGCGGTGGGTGACGAAGTGTGGGCCAAGGAAGACTGCCTATCAAAATCAAAATATGCCGATGGATTCGCCTTGAAACTGGCTCCGAGGTATGATGGTCCCTACCAAGTTGAAGATTTCGTCTCTTCGGTGATCTGCAAAATACGCCATCTGTACACGTTGGCGAACTTAATCAACAGCAAACACAAAACACAGGCAAGCAGCCTGCGGACACATCGGAGGACTAACAAAAAGTGCAAGTCCAGACGGCAGGATTCAGCGCCGGGCATTTGCCAGAGTCATTCGTGATTACGCCAAGCGGAAAGGATTTGCACTAAGATACGGCAAAAGAAAATAAACAGAATTTTACATTGAGCCAGACTGTGTAACAACAAGATTATGCGTCATGCTTAAGCGAGAGCCATACGCCAAGAGTGCTTTCGAACTCAACATTTGCTGACGGTATCACTCCCGGTGCTTATGGCCTTCACCAGCGTTGAGTTTTATTGTTTGCTCTGATCATAGAAAGCTATCCTGACCTTACCAACACAGAAAATCAGCATCTACGATCATGTCTAAGGGACGCTGCGTTGGGATTGCAGCGATGCAAGACGTTGGAGACTATGGACTTCGCCACGGCAAACTAAGCGCTGGGAAATCGGGTGGAAGTAACAGATTTTCCTATACGCGTAGATTCACAAATTCGAGCCCCCTGCTCAGCTTTACCCTTTTACTGTACTTGTTGCACAGGATTTCAGGAATGATATTGTGTTTTTAGCAACAGCCATCATTTTAGCAAAAACCCGATCTGGGGTTTCCGTTCCTTGTCGAGCTCTACTCGACTCGGGCTCTCAGCTGCACCTAATAACAACCCGATTCGCAAACCAGCGCAAACCAAGTTGTATGCTCCCCAGCGTGTAGATCTCCTGATTAGAGCCTGCCTTTTCTACGAGATGTTTGGCGTTGGCTTATTCTTAATGTCGTCTCATGATCTACCCCTCGCTAGTGAGAAAAATAGTTTGGATCGGTCAGACAATTTTCTTAAACGATTTTGGGAATTGGAAAGCTTTGCAGAGCCAATTATACGTGCTACAAAGGAAGAGTTAATCTGTGTGTGGCATGTCGCTCTTTCGCCAGCTGGTGATTATCTTGATCTTTTGGAAGAGACCTACCAGCTGGATAGTCGGCCATCCTTGAATTCTCTCATAAAGGAATACCTTGATTTAAGGCACAGGTCATTGGTTTCTGCCGTTGATAGCTTAACACAAATCTGGCTTTTCTCTCAACGATGCGCTTATGGTGGGGACCTTAATTTAGCATACACTGTTCCGGTATCGTTCGCACCCAGTTACAATCACGTTTGCAAAATGTACTGTTGTGTTAGGGATTGCAAGGAGAAGAGCTATTTGCAATGCATTCTGTGAAGGGATTATCCTCAAAACCAATTGCGGGTGTTCAAACCAGACACCGTTTCTTATGGAATGATCACTGTTCTCAGTAGTATGCTTAAAAAATACTACAAACACATGGTAGCACTTGGCCACAATATTTAAATACAAATCCAAGCCCGAAAAAGACAGTGCACACCATGTGAACATAATACCTCCTCTTTGTCGCGGCGACTCTTCGCCGTTATTAAAATATATATATATATAAATAAGCGCTGACCGCTCTGCTGCCAGCTTCGCTGTCGGCGCTGCTGCTCGTTCTTTAGTAATTCTCATCAATGTAAAAGAATCGTTGTTTCATTTAAAACATTCAATAACTATCAAACCACCAGGTTCGTTTATGAAATACATCTTGACTGCATTGGAGGCTCTATGTGACTATGCCTACATGCTGTTTCTCCACACTCACTGTGCCTAAACTGGAACTTTGTGGTGCTGAACTTCAGTCTAGGCTCATCGCAGAAATATCTGTCCAGAACGTATTCGAAGGAAGGTATTCGACTCTGCTGTTGCGCTTTCATGGATCCGAGACGAGCCCCCCAGACTTAATACTTTTGTAGCAAGCCGAGTTGCTGCCTTTCATGGGCTAACTGAATCAGTGGAGTGGCGTTACGTTTCAGTATCTTTAAATCCAACAAAATGGTACGCTAAAACACACATTTGGACACTTCGAAGATATAACTGTTGGAGTGGAAGTGCGGAGAGCAATGCGAGCGAACAAGATGTAGACATCTGGAGAAAACTGCCACTAGACACTACCTCCAGAAATTAAAAGCCCTTTTGACGTGAGCACCGACTGAACTGAACAAATCTCTTTTCTGGGCTCATGGGCCGGCATTTCTCTGTGGCTTCAAAACTGACTGGCCGCCCCCAATCATCACTGAAAAGCCAACACCTGATAACCTCCGAAGAATCCTGCTAATAAAGTCTCTTTGTGAGGATCCGGCTCCAAACTTGCTCATTCTTTTGCTGCGCTTCAAAGAGTTTTCGGATTCATCTATAAGTTTGGTAATCGCATTCGTCACCCCGTGCTCACGGTGTCCGATCCTTAAAACGGTACTCAGTGGTTGCTTTGACAGCCAGCGCTCTCATTTATGGGACGACAAAAAATCGTCGCTGTTAAAGGGATCAGTTCATTCATCTAACTCGCTCGCATCGTCTTCGCCTTTTATTGACTAGTTTGACTTTCATGAACTTAATTTGCACACTGGTCCCCGAGCACTACTTGGCATAGTTCGATCCTTATATTGGTCTATTTGGGGGAGGAAGATGGTAAATTAAATTAAAAAATTCGTTAGATGCTTTCAAACGAAGAGCATATAATGGCGGATCCTGCAAGGGAGCGATCCATCCATCAAGGATCTCATGCATTTCAAGCCACTGGCACTGATTTTTGCGGATCAATCCTCTTCAAGTCGGAAGTGTGAATTTCGTATTCGTTTGGTTTTGCACGAATGCTATTAATTTCGAGGTTCGTTCCTCTGGACTCTGCAGCGGTAAAGATTGCTAAGCATAATTTCTATCACGCTATCGGCTTCTGGGCCCGATGGAAGGAAGAATACTTGACACTGCTGCGTCGCACACCAAAGCCTGTCGATGACTTGGTCCTGGTCCACACTCTCTATCTTCAATAGTTTTAGAATTTTCATAATTAAATGATATTAATTCATTTATTGAGCGTTTTCCATCTTTGGGAATACAAAGTTGAGCAATTACGTTTTTTGTTATTTGTATATTTGGCCTGCGATCATAGTTAGAGCATTTTATAGATTCCACAGTTTATGTACAAATGAAATGTCGCAAAAAAATCCCCGCTGTCCTGCTGTTCTATGTTGTCAAAAATACTTGATCGCAAATCAGTAATATTACTGTTTGTCCCCCAAAGGGTTTGTATAATTCAAAAATGATGCCCTTAAAATGATACTATTTTCATCATTGAAATAAGATTCCTTTATAAATGTTATATTTATAAGGCATTGAAAGGCAGAATTTGCATATTATGTAAAATATTTTTATTATTTTTCTTTTTGTTGGTAATATTTCTTTCTAAAACAAATGGCTCAATAAAAGACGTTGTTTGCCGCCTCAAATATATGTTTTTATCAGAAACATTTTTATTTTTTTGTTATTACCAACCAGGTGTTGTAGATCCTTTCTATATTTACTTCTTAATCGATTGTATTCTATAATTGCACTATCATTTGTCTTAATGCTTTTCGGATTAAGGTTGAGAATATGTAAGCCAGAGAAGGTTTTTAAACGAGATAAAGCATACGTTTAACCGTTTGCAAATATACTATCACCAATATCAACAATTCCGGATGTGATTGTTAGCCCTTGACTTTTATGAATAGTAATTGCATACGCTAAGGTTAGGTTAGGTTAGGTAGGAGTGGTTGGAGACTAGATATTAGTCCCCTCACTTAGCCTTAGCGCATGAGTCCCTATCAGACAGTGGCCCGTGAGGGCATTTAGGAGTGTGGAGATGTCCTCCCTGCTACATTGTAGGAGAGTTTTTGTTCTTTTCGAATTGTAGTTTGGCCATGTGAGTCTAGAATTGTGGCATGTTGAGATTGAGTTCCAACGGTTGTTGGAAAGTGTATACAATCTCTGCCTGAGATGGAGCTTGCAGGTAGCCATGGGCATACCTACCGTGTCCTTATCACGAAGGATACCGGCGGTTGTCCCCTGTCTTGCTAGCTCGTCTCCTATGCAGTTGCCCCCAATATTTCGGTGTCCAGGCACCCAGATGAGTGGCCATCTCGTTAAGAGATTTACGGCATTCAGAGATTGTTTTTGACCTTGTTGTGTAGGAGGCGAGGGCCCTGAGGGTTGCTTGACTATCCGAGAAAATGAAGATATCTATGTCTTGATGTACAGACGTGCTCAGGTGGGTAGTGGCTTCCTTAATTGCCATCACTTCCGCTTGGAAAACACTACAGTGGTCTGGTAGGCGGAATGAGACTTTTATGTGTAGTTCGGGGGAAAAGACTCCCCCACCTGTTTGGGAGTCGCTAAACATATTGGATATTATTTTCGAATTACAAAAACATTATAATTCAGCTGAAACTTTGATTCGATAATTCATTTTCGTCGAATTGGACAGACAATTTTCCAACAAACTAACAAGTATGCGAGTTATCAAACCGGTGAAACGGTTCCACTTATAAAATTTATAAACAAATTTTCGAATTCAACCACAGAGACATTGCCTTTGCCTTTGTTTAAGATTCTGCCTTTGCCTTTTCCATTTACTTCGAGGGCCGCGCTTGACCGTCCTGCTAAGATAAATAAACCAATCGTAAAGTAAACACAAGCTTCCGTTCGAAGCCCAAACTCTTTCGTTCGAAGCCCACAGTATTGCGATCTAAGTTCAAATCATATTGCGTTCCGATTTTCAATCAAATTGCATCGGTCAGCATAATTTCATTTCACAACGAGATGCGACAGTTTCAGCATAAGCTTTTATTCTAAACAAAAATTAAAGTTCTGGAAGCTTAAGAAAGAAAAGCTTCTGGCCGAGGTTCATTGGATAAAGTTTTGGAATTAAGAGGCACCCCTATTTTGTCCGAGACCGCGATCGGTTCGAAAGTTATAAATAGGTGTCTTGTAGAAGTGATAAGAAATAAAAGGTTTAACACCAAGTTAGATTAAATAATAAAATTTATTTTTTTAAAAATATTACCAGTGACTAATTTAATTGGCGCCCAACGTGGGGCTGCTTCATCAAAAGTTCTAAAAAAACAATTTAATGAAAAATATAAATTAAATTTAAAAACGGAACTCGAGCAGCCAAGAACTCAAATTTTTAGTGAAAAAATCATCATCGACGACACCTAACATTGACCGTGATTTAAAAATTTAAATGGAAATCAATTAATGTAATAATCCATTTAAATAAGCTGGTAAAATATAATAAAGGTGGACCGAATAATTTAATTTACAGTGCAAGAACACACAACAAAAACAAAATAATAAATTCAGTGAAAACCAAAAATAATAATTAAAACATAACAACAACAAAAAACACAATTTAAAAAAGAAAATTAAATTTAAATAATAAAAATAATATAAATAAAAAATTAAACAATAATTAAAAAAAAAAACTGAAATATTTCAATAAATCAAAGGAAGAAAGGAAGGGCTGAAGGGCAATCCCTCGCCAAATTTCAACACGACTACAACCAAAATAACAAAGAAGGAAGGAAGGAAGGGCTGAAGGGCAATCCCTCGCTAAAGCTTATAAATTGAAAGATCGTAAGAGATAAGAACAATTATATTTTAAGTAAAAATTTAATTTGAAAGATAAATTATATAATACATCCTGGAAAATTTAATAAATACCTTTGGTGAAATAAATTTAACAATGGTAACCGGAGGTTCAGCACCAAATTTTTCTGCAGGTAATATAGCCACAGCAGGCGGCTTAACAGTTGAATTAATAAATAGATTGATAAATGTTCTATTAAATGAAGTGAGCAGGAAAATAGAAGGTTTAGAAGGAAAGTTAGCCACAGATGCAAACAGTATGGAGGATTATAAAATACAGACAATCGACCCAACTATAAAATGCGATACAACACATGAAGTGGTAAAATCTTTACCAAAATTCACGGGGGAACCAACACAATATGTAGGTTGGACGGAAGCCGCAGAAACTGTAATGAGTCTTTATGAAATTCAAAGTGAACCATATTTTATCGCCTTAACAATTTTACGAAATACAATTTTGGGAGCTGTCCATGATGCTCTTACCAATCATGGCACTGTTTTAAACTTTCGAGCAATCTTATCTAGATTGGACTTTATATATAGCGATAAACGACCAATACATATTCTCGAGTCAGAATACTATAATGAAGTCAATAAAAAAATGGCTCTAGTAATAACAAAACCATATTGACACACGGAAAGGACGGCGTAATTGCCAAAGAATCAAACAAAACAATAAGGAGCAATGCTTTACGAATATTTATATCTGGGCTTAATGGATCTATCTCAGAAACTCTTTTCTCATTAAATCCACCAGATTTGCCAAATGCTTTGGCAAAGGTTCAAGAATTAGAATCAAACAATTTCTGTGCTCAATTTGCAAACAGGTTTAATGGATTTAAAAATGAAAATAAATATCAGGGAAGCAACTTACGATTTGATCAAAAACGACAGAACAATAGTACTAATAAAATGGAAATAATTGGAGTAATAACCAGAATTATAATTGGCCACAAAAGGGAAATTTTTGGCAACACGATAATCAAAATAACAATCAAAACCAACAAGCCGCCGAGCCAATGGATGTTGATCCATCGATTCAACTCCAGAATAAGCCTAATTACAATCGGCAGCCGAAAAATAATTGACAGATAAATAATAATCGAGGTAGATATAATAATAATTATTATCAAAATAATTATCGATCAAATTACTATCGCACTAATCAAAATAGAAAAGGCAACCAGATGGAACAGTAAATCAGCCAGCTAATAAAGTAACCAGATTAAATAATATCAACGAAGATAAAAATTTAGACCAGACCCCTACAGGGGAATGCCTTATTTAAATAGGACAGACCGAAAAACCAAGAAGCAGTTAAAGATTTTAAAAGATCCAGGAGTCACTGCTTGCTATATAGATAAGGGAATTTTCGAAAATAAAAATTAGTTATCAATACACAAAAAGGTAACTACAGTTCATGGGTATTCAATTATAAGGTATTAACATATTATAAATATATTTGAAACAAGACAATGATTTTATGAAATCGAAGGACTAGAATCTTATTTGCTAATTAAATTTAATTTATTGAGAAAAATTGGATCTATAATAAATATAGAAAGGGAATCTTGGAATATAAAGGGAAAACAGAAAAGTTAAAATAGTTTGAAGAAAATAATATTCTTCCGTTAAAAGATTTTATTATAAGAAAATATTTTGATGATAAAAGAAGCGAAAACACTGATTCATTATTTGTGGAAAACAGTGAAAAAAGCTTGGGAACTAAAAATCCTGGGAGTGCCGACGTAGAAATATCCGTCAACAAAAATACAAATATCTTGGGAACTAAAAATCCTGGGAGTGCCGACGTAGAAATATCCGTCAACAAAAATACAAATATCTTGGGAATTAAAAATCCTGAGAATGCCGACGTAGAAATATCCGTCAATAAAAATACAAATACCTTGGGAATAAAAAATCCTGAGAGTGCCGACGAAGTAAATACCGTAAAAAATCGAATAAATAAAAGCTCCTTAAAAAGTTAAAATTTCAAGCATGCCGTCGTTGAGTTATACGACAAACAACAGATAAACAATAAAATATAGTTCACTATATTGAAAATGAGCATTCAAAGATAAATATGCAAATTCCTTTTAGAACAGACAAAAAGGGGGAAATAAATCTTATTCACGGCAGGCCAATATACGGGAAACAATATCCGTACGCTTTATCTGTCACCGACTTCGTGAATAGCGAAATCAGTAGAGTGTTAGCAGAAAAAATTATAAGGCCTAGTCGAAGCCCTTATAATTCACCAGTTCTGGTAGTCCCAAAGCAAGGAGAAAATCAAGACGGAAGCCGTAAATTAAGACTCGTCATTGACTATAAAAAATTAAATGAAAGTACTATACCTGACAGGTACCCAATGCAAGACCCATCAGTAATTCTATCTAATTTGGGAAAAGCAGAATATTTTTCAACAATAGACTTAGAATCAGGTTTTCATCAGATATTAATGAAAGAATCTGATGTGGAAAAAACATCCTTTTCAATAAATAATGGAAAATACGAATTTTGAAGAATGCCATTCGGACTAACAAATGCATCAAGAATTTTTCAGAGAGCAATGGACGACATCCTTAGAGAACAAATAGGGAAGGCATGTCATGTCTACATGGACGACATTTAAATATTCTCAAACTCAATTGAACAACATTATAAAGACTTAAGCAAAATTATGAATATTTTACAAAGGCAAACATGAAAATCTCTTTAGAAAAATCAAAGTTTTCTAAACGCGAAACCAGTTTTCTAGGATACATCGTATCTTATAACGTCATCAAGACAGACCCAGAAAAAATTGACACCATTATTATGTATCCGCTTCCAAAAAATATTAGAGAACTAAGAAGTTTCTTAGGCCTTACGGGCTATTATAGAAAATTTGTTTTAAATTACGCCTCTATAGCCAAACCTCTAACAAAATATCTTTGAGGTCATAATGGCAAAATTTCAAAAAGAATGTCAACAAAAATGGTAATTTAGCTAGATGATCTAGCTAATAAAGCTTTCAAGGAGCTAAAAGAAAATCTCATTGCTCAAGTAGAATTAGTTCAACCGGATTATAATAAAAAGTTTACCTTGACCACCGACGCTTCGAACGTCGCAATTGGTGCAGTATTATCTGAAGAAGGTAAACCAATTACTTTTGTTTCAAAAACCTTGACTAAAACATAACAAGTTTATGCTACTAATAAAAAGGAACTTTTAGCCATAGTATGGGCTCTAAAAAATCTAAGAAACTACTTATACGGAGTGATTGGAATTGAAATTCAAACCGATCATCAACCATTATCTTTCGCAATCTCTGATAAAAATCCTAATATCGCTATGAAACGGTGGTACTCCTTTATAGAAAGTTTCACTCCAAAAGCCATTTATAAGCCAGGTACAACTAATGTAGTTGCAGACGCCCTATCAAGGATTCAGATCAACAACTTAACTGACAGTAACGAATCGGTCTCAGATCTAAACACTCAGCATTCAGCAGAGAGTAATTTGAGAATGTTATACAAGAAACCCGTAAACCCTTAAACAAGTTTAAGCAACAATTGCTATTAGCAACGGGGAGGTATACAATACATGAATACATAATAGAATTTGACACTCCCAAACATTTAATATCAATCTTAAGAGAATATATTCCTCCTAATTTAACGGTACGTATTCATTGTACTTTAGAGGACTTTTATAAAATTCAAAAACCACTTAAAGATAATTTTGTGAATAAATTTTTGTATACAAGAATATTTGTTCAAGATGTGGAAAATTCTGAAGACAGAGCACTTATAATCGAAGAAACACATTGCAGAGCACACAGGGGACTTGACGAAAATTATAAACAAGTCAGTAGATTGTATTATTGGCCAAACTTACTTACAAAATTAAAAGAATATATAAAAAACTGTAAAATTTGCAATGAAAACAAATATAACAGACACCCAATTAAAATTCCAATTGGAGAAGCCCCAATCCCGAGTAAGGAAGGCGAAAATTTACACATCGACATATATTACGCACAAAGTCTTACTTTCATAACTTGCATTGACGCTTACTCAAAATTTTTAGTAGTAAAAGAAATCCAAAATAAATTAAATATCGAAAACATAGTAATGGAACTTCTTCAACAATTTCCTCAAGCCAAAGTAATAATGACCGATAATGATCCAACCTTTACTTCGACCCAATTTAATTCTTTTGCACACAGGTGCGGTTTAACTTTACATTACGCAGACCCGAGACACAGTACCTTAAACGGACAAGTTGAAAGGGCACATTCGACACTAACAGAATTAGCTCGATGCATTAAAGAAGAATTTAATTTGACCAACTATTCCGAAATAGTAACAAGAGCCGCTCAAGAATATAATCAGAGCATTCATTCTGCAACGAACCAAAAACCTTTTGACGTACTATATAATAAAATAAAGCACGATAACATTCCTTTAATTTTAAAAAATACACAAGAGAAAATGTTAGAAGCACATAATGAAAACAGAAAAGAAAAAGTATATCACGTAGGACAGGTAGTTTATGAAAAGAAACACGGGGAAAGAAATAGACTTAAAACTAGATATAAAAAACAAGTCGTTAAAGAAAATTTGCCTTACAAAATAATAATCAACAATAGAAATAGAATTATTCACAAAGATATTATAAAATTCTAAAAATTTATGTCACCTTTTTTTTACCTTGTTCAGAAAATGTCTTATCAGGTGCTCATACTACACCTTACTTTATTAACAAAATCAGAAATAATTGACTATACAAGTCACGAGTATCTTTTATTCAAGGACATTAACTTACTTTAGTTTTTATAAAGAAATACCAAAATTGGAACCAGAAAATATAAAAAGGGATACTAATAAAAGGTCACAATGGGAAATTAAATATGAACTAAAAGTAATCGAATTAATTGTATCACAATTAATATCAACTAGATCAAAAAGGGGGATAAATGAGATAGGCACTGTGTGGAAATGGTAAGCCTGAACTCCGGATCATGATGATTTTATTAAAATTCAGAATAAAATCGATGAATTAATTGAAAATAATAATAAGCAAATTATTATCAATTCCAAATTGTTCAAAGAAAAAGAATCTCTTTCTGATGATTTTATAAACGTTTTTATTGATCAAGATTTACCACTGCGAAAACATCGCTTACGATTATTAACATTTGATCTGCAAAATTTAATTGACAAAATCACACTAGCAAAAATTGACGTTTTTAATACCAAAATATTAAACAATGATGACATCATGGAAATATTAAAACATGAACAAAAACCAATAACTATTTCTGACTTAATGGACATCTCTGTTTTTAAAATCGTGCTGCATAATGAACTTTTAATAATTTATATAATTTACTCAATAATAAAAAGCAGATGCGAAATTTATCACGCTAGAGCGATTTCCCAAATCGATGGAAAACTAGTATTAAGCAATCAAGTCGCAAAATGCGCAAATTTGTTTTATGGAATGTCTAACTTTAAGAACGAACTG
Organism: Drosophila suzukii; assembly: GCF_043229965.1. Taxonomy (NCBI): domain Eukaryota; kingdom Metazoa; phylum Arthropoda; class Insecta; order Diptera; family Drosophilidae; genus Drosophila; species Drosophila suzukii. The sequence continues at coordinate 49,163,093 of NC_092082.1, read as the reverse complement.
TTTAATAATTATTGCACTTTAAGTAATGAAAAAACTTGTTTTACCCGCTAATTAAATGGTGAGAAACCCACTTGTAAAAAAATTTAAAAAAAAAAATAAGAGAGAAAAATAAAAAAATATACATCATACAAGATGGTGCCATTCTTATAAATGGTAACAATATTGTTAACAACTCACATTTAAACGGTTCATTTTTGATAACATTTAATAGTACAACCGAAATTAATAATATTTCATATACCAATTTGGAAAACAAAATTCTTAACTACTTAACTACGAACTACTTCAAAAATTATGAAATATCCGATTACATATTATCAAATAACTCAGAACTTTCTTTAGATAATATAAACATTTTAAGTCCTTTCATTAAAATTAATAATACTAAAATACCACTTACCTTTATATTATTAATTTGAAATATTATGTTTTTGATTTTTTTACTTATTATGAAATACAAAAATTCTTTATTATTTGTAACCAAAAACCAACGGCCAGAACCAGAAAAAATCTATTAACCAAGAAAATTTTTTAACAGAATTAATAGATCAATTAAATGAATTTCATATTGAATCGGGACGATCCATTTTAGAAGGGGGAGAGTTATCCAACCCGTGAAACAGTTCCACTTATGGAATTTATAAACAAATTTTCGAATTCAACCACAGCGACATTTGCCTTTGCCTTTTCCATTTACTTCGAAGGCCGCGCTTGACCGTCCTGCTAAGATAAATAAACCAATCGTAAAGTAAACACAAGCTTCTGTTCGAAGCCCAAACTCTTTCGTTCGAAGCCCACAGTATTGCGATCTAAGTTCAAATCATATTGCGTTCCAATTTTCAGTCAAATTGCATCGGTCAGCATAATTTCAATTCGCAACGAGATGCTACAGTTTCAGCATAAGCTTTTATTCTAAACAAAAATTAAAGTTCTGGAAGCTTAAGAAAGAAAAGCTTCTGGCCGAGGTTCATTGGATAAAGTTTTGGAATTAAGAGGCAGTCCTATTTTGTCCGAGACCGCGATCGGTTCGAATGTTATTAATAGGTGTCTTGTATAAGTGATAAGAAATAAAAGGTTTAACACCAAGTTTGATTAAATAATACAATTTTTTTTTTTTTTAATTTTACCAGTGACTAATTTTATTAGCGCGCTAAGAATATTTACAGTTTCATGCAACTTCTTTAATATCCCCATAACTCCACTAACTAATCCTGAAGCAACATCTAGATTTCGAAATAAAATTATTTTTGTAATTTTGAATGAATGTCTTTTTTGAATGACAGTCTTAGCTTCGATTAAGTCTTCAGAGATGAGGAAAATTTTTTCTGATGGAATTTTACTGTGTAATCGGATACTTGAAAAAAATGCATTTTAGTTTTCGTTAGAAGTTTTTAAAGCAGAGAAGAAATAAAAGTCGTTTCGAAGGGCGTACAAAGTATTTCGAAATTCCTTCTTACGATATAACGCACAAGCCTGTAAATATATATACTAAATATATTTATAGCTTTATTTCTAGCTAAATTTCCAGGACCTTCAAGTAGAGTTTGGATACACATAAAAAAAGGTCAATGCTCGGCAGTGTAAGATGTTCTGAACTGGTAAATGTGGGCATTATTGATGATTAATTACTTTGACACTAGACTTTTTACAACAATGTGTCGTATGTCAAAGGTTGAGGAATCTCAAGGGCTATCACAAAAAAAAATTAGAGAAAGTAAAAGTTATGTTAGAAAGGCGTACAAAGTAATTTATTATTATTGTTGAACGTTGATGCACTAAGAGCAGTACAAACAAGTGGCCCAAACGGCACGAAATACGTGCTTGTTACGCGCGGGCCAATTTTTATTTCTGGAAATACGGTTCGCGAGAAAGGTACATAGAACAAATAAAGACAGGACAAAACATAGATCAACAAGACTAAAGCAAATGAGCTAAGATTTTAGTTTTTAATGCAGGTATAGAAGTTGAGGAACAAATTAAATGATAAAGGTTGTTATAATTATTAGAAAGAACGCGAAAGGGCTCGTGCTGACTAAAATGAGATGAACATCGTGTTATGTTGATAGGATAATAGTTTCGCATTAGTCTAACAGGAACATTGAAAGTTAGGCGGCTTACCAAATTTACAGAACCAATATCGCCTCTGATAAGATTATTCATAAAAATAGTACCAAGCATAGTTCTATGGTTTACTAGACCAGGAAAATTAATTAATAGCAATCTACTCGAGTAAGAAGGGCACCTTACGTTTGATCCCAGTTCAAATCACGTAAGGCAAAAAGAGGAAATTGTTTCTATACGGTCAATGTGCACTTGATACTGAGGACTCCAAACGGAAGAACAGTATTCTAAATTAGGACGGACAAGGTATATAAGGTATATAATAATTTGGTAGTGTATGGATTATCAATTTCTTTAGACCAACGCATTATAATTATATACCCAAGAACACTCATAGGTTTATTTACAGTAGAGGTTATGTGGGAGTCAAAATTAAGTTAAGGAGTATATTCGGTCCAGGGACATGTTCTGAAGAGAGTAACTCATGAACGTTGGCGTACCCCTATAAAAAGTCATAACGTTGCATTTAAGATAGTTTAAATTCAAAAGGTTGTACTGACACCATTCCTGGAATCTATTAATGTCTGACTGCAAGCAGAAACCATATTCAATATTATTATATGAAAAACAAAGCTTAACATCATCAGCATACATTAGTACACGAGAGTGATTTACAATAGAAGGAAGATCATTTATAAACAGAGTAAACAGCAAAGGGCCTAAATGGCTGCCCTGAGGCACTCCAGATGTCACGTTGATCATCTTGGAAACAGCGTTTTTCAATAAAACCATCTGAGATGTACCATTCAAATAACTTGAAATCCAAGTTAACAGATTATTCGGACACCCGAGCTGATCTAATTTGAATAAAAGAAGAGAGTGGTTAACAGAGTCAAAGGCTTTACTAAAATCTGTATATATAACGTCCGTCTGCAAATTTTTGTTAAATCCATCTAGTACAAAATATGTCAATTCAAGCAGGTTAGTGGTGGTCGATCTACGCTTAACAAAACCATGTTGACACGGCGATATTAAAGAGGAGCACAAATGTTGCAACTGAGAGGTAATAATGCGTTCAAATGTTTTAGGAATTGCAGACAATTTGGAGATTCCTCTATAGTTCTGAACATTAACCTTCGCACCCTTTTTGTGGAGTGGAATAATAAAAGAATCTTTCAAGATAGTAGGAAAAACAGATGATGAGATAGACAAATGAAAAAGTTTAAGAATGGGTTTACAAATTGTTCGGGCACAAAACTTAAGAACACACCCAGGGAGTCCATCTGGCCCCGGAGAATAGGTTGGCGGTTTAGTTTCTAAATCACTTAAGAGAGAACTCTCGGTGATAGCAGGAGAAAAAATACAATTTGCCCTGTTTAAGTGATTAGGGTAGCTAGAACTAGACCAAGAAACAGAACTATAAGTAGATTGGAAGAATTCAGCAAATAAATCTGCAATTTCGGGATCCGTAGATGCCTCAATAGAGTTTAATCGTACGGATGATGGCAATGCTGAAGACTTTCGCTTAGCATTGACAAAGTTATAAAATTGCCTCGGATCCTTTGAAAATTCAAATTTACATCGGTTCAAATACATGGAAAAGCTATGACTGTTAAGTACATTAAAATTAGTACGAGCCCCAACATATCTTGAAAAATCGGATGGCTACCCGACTTTTTGTACTTTTTATAGAAGTTTGTTTTTAGGTTTCTAAGTCTTTGCAACTGATTGGTAAACCAAGGTGGCCTGTTTACCTTAGGAGGAAAACTGTCAGGAACAGATTCACAGAAAAAAGAGTTTAGGACACTATAAAATAGTTCCGTAGCACTTTCAATATCCAAGCAATTATATAAATTTGTCCAGTTATATTGTGAAATCAAGTTGTTGAGTTTACTAAAGTCACATTTACGAAAGCATCTACTTTTAGTTGGAGAAAGAGAAGGAGAGAGGGTATCAACGCAGGGAAGACAAATTGTAAGTTCTAATGTGGGATGATACCGGTCTTCTGGCACAACTAGTGGGTCAATTCTAGATACCGTGACTTCAGACGGATCTAAAACAAATACAAGATCTAAATGTCTATTTAGTGAATTACGTATAAAGCTAACTTGCTGTAATGATAATTCTAACAGACCGTCAACGAAGTCATGGTCAGATAAAGGGGTAGAGACAAGTGAGTCAGTGGAAAGGGACCAAGAAATGTCAGGGAGATTGAAATCACCCAAAACAATTAAAAGATCCCTTTCGGAAAGATGAGATAAAACAGTTTTCATTGCAGACAAATGTTGCTCATAAATTGTTAAGTCGGATCCAGGTGGAATATAAGAACAAGTTACATAAATAGAAAAAGATTTCAAAGAAACTTTAACACCAACGAATTCTATGTCATTTGGATTAAGAAAGTATAATCTCTCCGATGTTAAAGTAGAGGTAACGGCAACCAGCACCCCACCCCCCTCTACGAGGAGAGCGATCAGTTCTATACGTATTAAAATTTTTGGACAGAACTTCGGAGTCTGATATCTCCGGTTTCAGCCAAGTCTCAGTTAAGGCCAGAATGTCTTCAGAAAAGGCAGAGGAGTCAGAATAAAGCTTCATATTACAACAAATTCTTTAATGACCAATTCACCATTAAGCCAAAAACTTTTAGAATTTAGTACATTAAATACTTCCGGAGGAGCAGATATTTTAAATTAAGATATCCTACGAACGTGTGGAAATTTAAACTCATCCACTGTGATGTTTTGAGATGGGAATTCATGTTGTATAAATTCCAAAACATCTGCAGATGTGGTTTCAGGTGTTAAACGAGACACAAATAGTTGCTTCCTATATGGAACAACCGAGAGGCTCTTTCTTCCACCATTAGCAATCTGAACATCGTTCGTCTGATTATCGAGACTAGGGACTCCTAAATAGCTAACTTCACCTGTAGGCACCGAAAGCTGCGTAGGGTTTTACCCCTTAGGCTGACTAGCGGAAACAGGGCCTCCTCCAGAGCTTTTAGTACCTATGGGTACTGCTGTCAGTGAAGTTTTAGGTCCCCCAGCCCCAGTGGATGCCGACATAGCTGCCGTTACCGATCGGGAAAAAATATTTGAAGCTAAGTTGGGATTTGGAACTGATGCCTTTACTTCAACAGATTTTGAAGGAGCGGTCTTTTTGCGTTTAGGTGACCCTACTGACATTTTTTTATTATCAAGGTCCGCCTTAAACTCTTTGAAATCAGCAACTACGCACATAAGTTTATCAAACAGTTTCATAAAACGATCATTGGTCAGCGCAACATAGCCATCCAAATCACGGTCTATTTCAATGCTTCAGGCACAAGCCCACGAAAAACCAACTTGCAGATCAATATAACCTTTTACTCTGCCAACAAGTCCAGTACATTTTGGATGTACGACTATGTGGCAGAGACGACAGTAAATAAAAACGTCATTAGGTGACGATCCAAACTGACAATCTTTTTTAGAATAAAAAAGAGCCATTTTTAAGTATTTAAAATTAAGAAAAAAAATTATTTATAAAACCAAAGAATCAAAACAATTATAAATACCTCACTTAATTTGACACTTGCATTAAACAATAAAAATATAGACACACAAGAACACAAAAGTATAAGAGCGTGTAAGAGAGCGCGACGGAGTGGCTGTCGACTAAGCGTGGCTTGCGAAACACAAACAAAATATACAAGACAACAGTTTAGACGACAAGAAACGGGATAGAGATTGCAAGAAAGTAAAAGAAAACAACAACAAAAGCTATTGAAACAAATGCACCGCAGCGTACAGAAGTTACAATAACAATACGCACAGGCTTAAAACAGAGTTAGGTTTTGTTAAAATTTCTACAATAAAATAGACAATTAAACATAAACAGACGATTTAAAACACAAGCACGGCTGGTTATGTTGGACTAAGTCACAAAGCAAGGCACCAGTATCACAGATATCAAAGACAAATTGACAAAAATCACAGAGCACAAGATAAACACAACAGGTCACAAGCGACGCTAAATCGATTTGTGCCTTTCCAGCAACATATAGCACAAGCCTTCAACTTTATTAGTTCTCAAATTACGGGTAAAGGTTATAAATAGTTTGGTGGTGCTGTCGCCATGGGTGACAATAGCAACACCGGCAGCATGGAAGTGGACAACGTGGCTGTGGCCGCAACCAAGGGGCCTTCGTGGCAAGATCTGAGGCCGAAAACCATACCACTCAAAAGGAATCTACCTTCCGGGTCCCTAGAGCCAGATAAAGCGGCAAAGAAGAAAATCATCGTGCAGAAAAGGGAAAAATCTCCCAGTCCAACCCCGAGCTCCTCGAGCATTTCGTCACCTGAGGAAGGTGAGATAACTAATCCTTACATTTTCCCAAAAAAGACTGCAAAGAAAAATGTTTCGCTTCTCTGCCTGTAGAGAGCATTAAAGAACAGGCCGATGATAACGCCGAACTTAAAACTGCACCCAAACCTCCCCAAATTTCCGTACCTTCCAACTTAAGGAAGAGAGAGCATTTCGCATCGTAGTTAAGGGACTGCATCACACAACACCACTAGAGGAGGTTAAGGAGACCTTTGAGAAACTCGGTCAAGGGCAACTAAAATGACATTGTCAATATTCTTTATTAACCTTGCACCAGCTTCCACCAATAAACAAGTCTTCGCGACTAACAGACTGTGTCACGCCGTTGTCACCATGGAGCAGCCGAAAAAGTTCGATGGGGTGGTGCAATGTTTCCGCTGCCAAGCTTTCTGGCACACGAAGAAATACTGAAAGCCCCAATACATTTGTGTTAAATGCGGTCTAGAGCACGACTCTTTTGATTGCAAAAAGGCAAAGGAGGACCCACCCATGTGCGGTAACTGTGGAGAAGAACACACCAGCTCCTACCGTGGATGCAGAATCTACATCGAAGCCAAGAAACGCTTTAGCCCTAAGCCTGAATCAGCAACAATTTCATCATCCAATCATTCTCCGCAGTCTACCTTTCCAGCGAGCGTTGCCGCGAACCAGTCAGGCAACCCCAAACACAGCTACGCCAACGTTGCTAGGGCAGGCGCGACTGGAAACTTCGATAACAATCAATTAAATGGCCAGTCACCCCTTGAAGACTTGGAGGAGAGGATGATGCGTCGAATGGAGTTCATGACGAACACCATGTTCAACCAATTGCAATATCTATTTATGTCAGTGCTCTCCAGCCAGAATAATAGCCTACCTTTATAAACACCCAGCTTGTAATATGGAATGCGAACGGCTTGACTAGGAGCTAGCCTCACCTGGTTCGCTTTGTCACTCAATTCAATTTGCAAATATTTGTTCAGAACATTGGATTAAGATAATATCGAAGAAATGAATAACTTATCAGAAAATCGAAAATTTTACATGAGAATTTACGTTATAGGCATTGGAATTTAAGTTATTAATAAACTTTAAAATGGTTAAAAAAAGTGAACAAGCTTTTGTGTTAATACTTGAATTACAACAATTTACAGAATACTTCGAAGATATTGAGATAGGAATGCAGTTCACAAGGCTCGGTGTATTTAATCCCAAATTCTTAAAAAACGATAATTTGGTTGAAGTGAGCTCTAATAAATTGTTGAGAATTTAAACTTCCTTTTAGATAAAAATGATAATGTGATAATATCCACCATTGTAAGCGAAATGGTAAAAGCACCAAGTTTTGAAATAATTCCTTACCAAGACGAAAATTATAATATTTTCACAGAGCATATATTTGATAAACATTACCTTTTTACTTCTATGGTAAATAAAACCAGGGCGAGCTTGCATTTATCAAAAGGTGGTCAAAGGAATTCGATAATCCCTCTGTCACAAAGACCTTGTTTATTTCATAAGTCCGACCAGACTATATCACCTAATATCTACTACCGACTCATTTCCTATCTTTAAATCAATAATACTATCCTTCCTAGTAACTAATTAGTTTTACTTTATGTATCTTGACTATTCGTATTTTGATTTTGATTAATTGCCTATTGTTATATTGTCTTTTTCTTTGTCAGCGATTTTGTTTACTCGCCCAAAACGGTGAAGGGCTCCGCACGTAACAAGCATTGCTTGGTGTCGTAGGGCCACTTGTTTGTACTGACCATAGTGCATCAACGTCCAAGAAGAAAAAGTATTTAATAAAGCAACAAGCTTCAATGACTTATTTTAAATTTGACAACATATAGGAGTAGATGTTAAAACAAAAAATTTTATTTCATTTCTTACCAACGACTTTCTCAATTAGCTCTTATTATAAATGTTTTCCCAAACAATAGAGAGAGATATCAGAATAATGATGTACACGCACTGAATTTCTCCATTCAATCAAAATTGCTGGCGATTCGGTGACTTAGTAGTAAACTATCCAACGGAGTTTTTGAACTCCCTGCAGTTATCAGGATCTCCACCACATAACTTGCAACTCAAAGTTGGTACAGTTATTATGATATTGCGCAATTTGAATTTACCGCGACTTTGCAACGGTACTCGACTTTCGGTAAAGAGACTTATGCCGAATTTGATTGAGGCAATCATTATTAACGGAAAGTACACAGGTGAAAATGTGTGTATTCCTCGAAAACTAAGGATTCCGACTGATCTTCCGTTTGACTTTAAGCGATTGCGAAATAAATTCATTACTGTTGTGAAATAAAATGAAATTTTTGAATTTCAAATATAAAACAAACAAAATTTTTTTTTATCTTTTAATCACCAAACGAAATGTTACATAAAACGAAGCAATCTGGTGGCGAAACGGAGTTCGCCGGGTTTGCTAGTATTATATATATATGTGTATATAACAATTTTCTGGCTCCATTTTGGTGAATATTTTAGAAAATTATTTGTACTCTAATTATTTATCAGGTAAATAAATATAATAGAAATTTATACAGACTTCTTCGCCCAAATATTTTTTAAGATGTATATATATTTTTATACCCGTTACTCGTAGAGTTAAAGGGTATACTAGATTCGTCGGAAAGTATCCCTTCAGTTCCAAAAAAAGTTTCACTTGTGTTTTACCTTGTGAATCCTGTGGGACATGTCCTCTTGCACAAGTGAAGAACAAGTGACGCTCCATATAGAAAATTGTATGGGCTGTTCGCATTTTCACAAGTGAATTCTAATGAAAATTTTTCGAAGTCCCACGGGATTTCACTTGTTCCTTATACTCATTTTTCGTCTGGCCTGTCGGTGACACGTCCCAAGTGAAATCACTTGTGAAAATCAGAATTTTTCAATGAGTTTTCACTTATGAAAAAGAATTTAAAATACATACATTTTTATTAACTTTTAAATTTATTTTAATTAAATAGTGTTATTTAGGTTTTCTGTTAAAGGACAATTATTGTTAGTAAGCCTAGTTTTATGTTACGTTAATTTGCTTTTTACATTGGTCATCGCCTTCCTCAAACCTTTGTCCGGAACCTCCAAGTTCTTGGTCAACGCTCCTGAAAAAATGTTTAGGCACATGTTTAAAAATGCGTTTTATTTGTTTATTTGCATATTTATATCTTAGAGCTGTGTTTCACCCTTTGCAGGATTTTTATTGGCGCAAAACATTTCATCATCCACTTTCGGCTAACGGAACACATTGAATACCTTCAAAATATACGTACCTTAAACTAAGATCAATGCACAACATCTTAAACTTAATGTAGCACTTACCTGACTTTATTATTTTCTCTTTAAAAAACGAAAATAGTAAAACTGCTGCGCACAATTTGAATGGCTTTCTTCCCTTTCAATAACTCAAACAGAATGAAGCAAGTCTTCCTCTCACCCGTTTACTTGATTTCTTTTGTTTTCTCTTCGCCGTTGGCGCGTGCCACTGCACCTATACCCTTTCTAAGGGTAATAAGTAAAAGTAAGTAAAACATACAATACGAAATTTCTAAAAATGGTAATATTAAAATGTTTTAAATATTTAAATCAATTTTAACGTACTCAATTTATATAACTTAACTAAAAAATTCGTACCCAAAGGTACTCAACATGACCACACCCAACAAATCAAGCAGAAACCAAGATGGGAACAGTACCAGGCGCTCAGTAGCACTCACTGCAGATGAGAAGTGCTGATCAGCATAGTATATGTCTCACTAACTCACCGTCTCAACGACTGAACGGCACACTGACACGCCAATGCAGTCAGCACATTTTGCAAAGTCAGCCAACTACGCATAGCCAACTACGCAAACTGCTACCATAATCATAATTCCCTGACCAACTTTAGAATATAGCCTACTTCACTAATATTACACTAAACTTCCGTGTTCCAAGTAGTATATAAACATATCCGCGGTTCTACTTCCTACAACTGGGAATAGGGCTCGTAATACACTATCTCAACTAGCAGCTAACCACGATAGCTCACCCTCAGCGCAGCTCCAGCATCGCCTGTGGTCCGGCATCGCAGTAACCATCGTTACCATTGCCGCGACGCGATCGTCCTGCCATAAAAGCGTCCCTGTCAGCGACAAGTGCTCATTACCCCCTTGTCCCGCGGTGTGACCCGGAAGTGTCTACTTCGGTTAGGCACAAACATTGGTGACCCCGAGAATTATGGCAAGGAGTCTGCCGACCGACGCCACCGAGACGGCTATTATTCCGGTAAGCTAAATCAGTTAAACGATCTCTGGCAGCAGTTTTGCGACCTAGATGAAGAAGTCCAGCAAGCGGCATTACCCACTGGAAGTGAGTACTCTTCACGAGTAGTAGCACTTAAGGAGCTGGTCGAAAAATATCAGAATATCTTTCTGGACAACATGCCGACTGGAAGCGGGCTTCCGAAGGCCCCGAGACGAACGTCGGCCAACATCAAGATCACAACAAGAGATCAAGTCAAAGGAGATTCCGCAATTGACACTGTGATCCGAATTGGAGTCATCATTAACATTAGCCTCGAACGCCCCAACCGTCACCCCAGCCCTACAAAGGCACCTGGATCTCCATTGGGCGTTACTGAGGCAATCCCACGACGAATTGGACAGCACACCTGGGGCCGCAGCCCTGGCAGAAGCAGAGCTAGTTAAATTCCACACATTATACGAGGAATACGAAATGAACCTGCTTCGAGAAAACGACGCGCCAATGAGCATTCCGGAGTTCAACGGCGAGTATCTAGACTAGCCACGGTTCCATAATCTCTTTGTGGAATTGGTACATAACAAACCATATTCGGCCAGTCAAAAACTACATATTCTACAGAGTTCGCTTCGTGGTGAAGCGAGAAACGTCTTGACAGATACAGCCTTCTCACAGGGTGGCTATGACGACACCTGGTTGCGTTTAAAGGCCAGGTACCAGAACGGAAAAATACTAGTATTCGCCTCCATAGCAAAAATTATTGACCATAAGCCTATAGACACTATAACACATGACACTATAAAAAACTCAATGAGTACTCTTCAAAACCTCGATATCAGCACAAAATCCTGTGATCCAATCCTGTGTTTTCTTATCAGAAGAAAACTAGACCAGCAGTCTCTAGCTGCTCTAGAAAATTCAGCGGATGCACCAACGGAAATTCTAACGTTATGGAGTGTACTGACGTTTATTGAGCGGCGCGCTTGCATGCTGGAGACGATAAGCGCTCAACCTACAGCAACACTCCGCCATCAGTCAGTTCAAAACGAAGAGAGCTGTAAGATTTGTCACCTAGGACAACATAATCTTAGAGCATGTAGCCGTATCCAGCAAATGGACCCCAAAGCACGGCGCCAAGCCATTATTCAATTAGGAGCATGCAAAAATTGTTTGCCTCTAGCTCATAAGGTTGAAAACTGTGGATCACCGACCACTTGCCGAGTCTGCCAGCAACGGCATCATTCACTGTTACACCAAGGACCGACTAGCAACCCAGTGGCCGGCGCAGTAACCATTGCAGGCTACGACCACGTAGAAGGATATACTCTGCTCGCGACCGCCAAGGTCTCATTACAAGGGCCAAGCGGTCAATTACAAACATGTCGCGCTGTAATAGATAGATCACAGGTGAATCCTTTTTCAAGGAGAATGGCAGATCTGCTATCTCTTAAGGAAAGGTCACCGATTGAAATATCTAGAATCGGAGGAAAGATATCAACAGCAATTAGATCAACACTAAAGCTCTCATCATGTACATCAGGGTTTGAAAAACTATTAGAGGTATTTATTATACCCACAGTCATTACAGACCAACCGTCAGTACCGATTACAACCGATCTTAATATTCCCGAGGGACTGCCGTTAGCAGATCCTGACTTTCGGCAACCAGGACCCATTGACCTAACTTTAGGGGTTGAAGTATGTTCTCGTGTAATTACCGCTGAACGTCTTGAACTAGGACCCAATAAACCTTTGGCACAAGGCACAAGGCTTGGTTACGTAACCACAGGTTATCTCAATAAAGAAACCTCACCTGATACAGAAATCAACCCTAATCTAATAGAAAACGGAGATTATCTTGAAGGACCGAATGCTGCTTACGCGCCAAGAAAAGGATTCATTTAACGAACTTAGCATTGGTGGATCATAAAATAAGAAAACCTGAAGTTAGATGTAGCCAATCAAGAACCAGCGACACTGACTCGTCCGATCGAGGATCAACCGCTATACGTAATAGTTAATTGCAGCACTTTATACGACAAAAGAAAAACCAATTGATACAGAACCGACTTCCCATCAACTTAAAGCCAATAAGAAGCCTGACTTTTGTTCAACATTTCTAAATTTAACCAAGAAATACCTAGGTGTTGTTGCAGAAAGGCCACATACCACAGACGTGCCAAATAATCAAGTGGCATCATAATCAATACGAGGGCACAATTTCAGTCCCCACGGTAATGTAAATTTTATCGCAACGAGGAGTGTTAAGCAGCATCAAGAAGGTATGAGTGACCTGAATCACAAACATGAACCGCCGCAGTTGAAGGAAAGATCCACCTCGGTCAATGATTTGTTAGGTGTTTCCTATACAATTCGGCCAAGGGCTGACCGACATCACGACTTAATTGAGGGTACCCCTCAATGGGGGGGAGAATGTTTGTACCCAAAGGTACTCAACATGACCACACCCAACAAATCAAGCACAAACCAAGTTGGGAACAGTACCAGGCGCTCAGTAGCACTCACTGCATATGAGAAGTGCTGATCAGCATAGTATATGTCTCACTAACTCACCGTCTCACCGACTGAACGGCACACTGACACGCCAATGCAGTGTCAGCCAACTACGCAAACTGCTACCATAATCATAATTCTCTGACCAACTTTAGAATATAGCTTACTTCACTAATATTACACTAAACTTCCGTGTTCCAAGTAGTATATAAACAAGTTCCAACTGAAGAATAAAACAGTTATCAACACACCTCTTAACTCCGCGGATCTACTTCCTACAACTGGGAATAGGGCTCGTAATACACTATCTCAAGTAGCAGCTAACCACGTTAGCTCACCCTCAGCGCAGCTCCAGCATCGCCTGTGGTCCGGCATCGCAGTAACCATCGTTACCATTGCCGCGACGCGATCGTCCTGCCATCAAAGCGTCCCCGTGCCAGCGACAAGTGCTCATTACCCCCTTGTCCCGCGGTGTGACCCGGAAGTGTCTACTTCGGTTAGGCACAAACATATTGTAATATAAATGTATAATACGTAAGCATAACATTAAAAGAAAATTCTATTTACTTAATTTTACTATAATCAAATAATTTACTTTTATAAGACAATATTAGTTGTTTTTTTTTATATACAATAATTCTCATAAAAAATTTTAAATTCCTTCACATGTCGCTGCGCCACGAAATTTTTTCCGGGAAATTTTTACCGAGGGAACTTCCGAATATCTGCCTGTCTTTGTTGCACGATCGTTTTCGAAGGCAGTCTTCTACGCTGCGCCGACTTCTCTGCTGACGTCAACAGCGGCACGGCGTTTTAGGCACAAAAAAAAGACAAAATAGCTTTTTGCCGCGTCCCTACTGCAGAACTGAAGGGATGTAACAGGCTGAAGGAAGCGTTTCTGACTCTATAAAGTATATATATTCTTGATCAGGATCACTAGCCGAGTCGATCGAGCCATGTCCGTCTATCCGTCCTGATGAACGCTGAGATTTTGGACACTATAAGAGCTAGGTTATTGGGGTTTGGCATACAGATTTCTGAGCTTCTTACGCAGCGCAAGTTTGTTTCAGCAACGTGGCACGTCCACTCTAACGCCCACACGCAGCCAAAAACTGTGGCTGCTATAGTTTTGACGCTAGAGTAAACATTTTAACTGAAATGTATTGCTCTTATCAATACCTATCGATTGACCCACCCACGCCCACTTTAGCGCTCACAAACCTCCCACAAACATCAAAAAATCGTAAATATGAAGGCGGATGTCTCGGAAAATATTAAAGATAGAGAATTGGGACTTCAGATTTAGATTCCGTAGCCTTGAGCGCAGCGCAATTTTGTTACGCGAATATTCCACGCTCACTCTAACGCTCACAAACCGCCCAAACCTCTGGCGCCCACAATTTTCATGCTACATTTTATGTGAAGTGTATTACTCTCGTCAATACCTATCGATTGACCCAAAATAAAGTTCGCCACTTCCAATCTAACGCCCATAACGCTTAGATCTGTCTACAGCCGGTAGGTGGCGCATTTCAATTTCGCTTTGCTGCTTGCATATCTCCATTTCCCTTTGGTCCGTTTAGCTGAGTAACGGGTATCTGATAGTCGAGGTACTCGACTATAGCGTTCTTCCTTGTTATATTATTCAAGTTATACAAAATCAAACAAATAGTTATTATTATTGCATACATTTTCTTATATTCTGATATTGAAAAATTAATATATAATATATTAACATAATGTAAATTCATTAAAATTGACAGCTCTTTAATTCCCCGCCGGTGAAAGAGACGTTACTTATATAATAATGATGGGTATCTATAACTCATATTTAAGATATTTACATCCTTCTCTAACTAATATCCTTTTTTCCACTTAAACTTCAAAAATTTCTTATTGTCGCGCATCTCGAATGTGCCACAACCCCGAGACCTTGCACATCCAAGAACAGAATCACCTTTTATGGTGTCATTTGAAAATCGAGTTGTCGACCACCCTGTAAGTTATCAGAGTAGTCAGGAAGGACTGGTTCTGGGACAGTTTTCATATTTATGGCCCCCGCCCCTCACCAGTTTAAATGGCCCCTGCCCTTCACTAGTTATCATATTTATGGGCACCACTTCCGTGTTCCAAGTAGTATATAAACATGTACCAAATGAAGAATAAATCAGTTATCAACGCATCTCATAACTCCGCGGTTCTACTTCCTACTTCTGGGAATAGGGCTCGTAATACACTATCTCCACTAGCAGCTAACCACGTTAGCTCACCCTCAGCGCAGCTCCAGCATCGCCTGTGGTCCGGTATCACAGTAACCATCGTTACCCCGTGCCAGCGACAAGTGCTCATTACCCCCTTGTCCCGCGGTGTGACCCGGAAGTGTCTACTTCGGTTAGGCACAAACATTGGTGACCCCGACGTGATCCTTTAACAACAAAGGATCACACTCAAGCAACCCCCTTCCCACTGAAGGACTCACAGCTTTATCCAGCTTCACAGGATACGCTTCTTCTTCCAGCGTCACAGGAACTTCAGCTTAATCCAGCTTCACAGGATACGCTTCTTCTTCCAGCGTCACAGGAACTTCAGCTTAATCCAGCTTCACAGGATACGCTTCGTCTTCCAGCGTCACAGGAACTTCAGCTTAATCCAGCTTCACAGGATTCGCTTCTTCTTCCAGCGTCACAGGAACTTCAGCTTAATCCAGCTTCACAGGATACGCTTCTTCTTCCAGCGTCACAGGAACTTCAGCTTAATCCAGCTTTACAGGATACGCTTCTTCTTCCAGCGTCACAGGAACTCAGCTTTATCCAGCCTCAAAGGATACGCTTCTTCTTCCAGCGTCACAGGAACTCATCTTAATCCAGCGTCACAGGATTCGCTTCTTCTTCCAGCGTCACAGGAACTTCAGCTTAATCCAGCTTCACACGATACGCTTCTTCTTCCAGCGTCACAGGAACTTCAGCTTCATCAAGCTTCACAGGATACGCTTCGTCTTCCAGCGTCACAGGATCTTCAGCTTAATCCAGCTTCACAGGATACGCTTCTTCTTCCAGCGTCACAGGAACTTCAGCTTAATCCAGCTCCACAGAATTCGCTTCGTCTTCCAGCGTCACAGGATCTTCAGCTTAATCCAGCTTCACAGGATACGCTTCTTCTTCCAGCGTCACAGGAACTTCAGCTTAATCCAGCTTCACAGGATTCGCTTCTTCTTCCAGCGTCACAGGAACTTCAGCTTAATCCAGCTTCACAGGATACGCTTCTTCTTCCAGCGTCACAGGAACTCAGCTTTATCCAGCCTCAAAGGATACGCTTCTTCTTCCAGCGTCACAGGAACTCATCTTAATCCAGCGTCACAGGAACGTAAGCTTCATCCAGCTTCACAGGCTACGCTTCTTCTTCCAGCGTCACAGGAACTCAGCTTAATCCAGCTTCACAGGATACGCTTCTTCTTCCAGCGTCACAGGAACTTCAGCTTCATCAAGCTTCACAGGATACGCTTCGTCTTCCAGCGTCACAGGATCTTCAGCTTAATCCAGCTTCACAGGATACGCTTCTTCTTCCAGCGTCACAGGAACTTCAGCTTAATCCAGCTCCACAGGATTCGCTTCGTCTTCCAGCGTCACAGGATCTTCAGCTTAATCCAGCTTCACAGGATACGCTTCTTCTTCCAGCGTCACAGGAACTTCAGCTTAATCCAGCTTCACAGGATTCGCTTCTTCTTCCAGCGTCACAGGAACTTCAGCTTAATCCAGCTTCACAGGATACGCTTCTTCTTCCAGCGTCACAGGAACTCAGCTTTATCCAGCCTCAAAGGATACGCTTCTTCTTCCAGCGTCACAGGAACTCATCTTAATCCAGCGTCACAGGAACGTAAGCTTCATCCAGCTTCACAGGCTACGCTTCTTCTTCCAGCGTCACAGGAACTCAGCTTTATCCAGCCTCAAAGGATACGCTTCTTCTTCCAGCGTCACAGGAACTCATCTTAATCCAGCGTCACAGGAACGTAAGCTTCATCTAGCTTCACAGGCTACGCTTCTTCTTCCAGCGTCACAGGAACTCAGCTTAATCCAGCTTCACAGGATACGCTTCTTCTTCCAGCGTCACAGGAACTTCAGCTTCATCCAGCTTCACAGGATTCGCTTCTTCTTCCAGCGTCACAGGAACTTCAACTTAATCCAGCTTCACAGGATACGCTTCGTCTTCCAGCGTCACAGGAACTTCAGCTTAATCCAGCTTCACAGGATTCGCTTCTTCTTCCAGCGTCACAGGAACTTCAGCTTAATCCAGCTTCACAGGATACGCTTCTTCTTCCAGCGTCACAGGAACTTCAGCTTCATCAAGCTTCACAGGATACGCTTCGTTTTCCAGCGTCACAGGAACTTCAGCTTAATCCAGCTTCACAGGATACGCTTCTTCTTCCAGCGTCACAGGAACTTCAGCTTAATCCAGCTCCACAGGATTCGCTTCGTCTTCCAGCGTCACAGGAACTTCAGCTTCATCCAGCTTCACATGATACGCTTCTTCTTCCAGCGTCACAGGAACCTCAGCTTCATCCAGCTTCACAGGATACTCAGCTTCATCCAGCTTCACAAGATTCTTTGTTTCCAAGACACACAATATGTTTACTTCATTCATAGAGGAAACAAGTCACACAAGAATCGATTTACACAATCGATTACTAGACACCCAAAATGAGCTGCAAGGGAAAATTCAACAGCTCATTAAGAATTATGGCAAGGATTCTGCCGACCGACGCCACCGAGACGGCTACTATTCCGGTAAGCTAAATCAGTTAAACGATCTCTGGCAGCAGTTTTGCGACCTAGATGAAGAAGTCCAGCAAGCGGCATTACCCACTGGAAGTGAGTACTCTTCACGATTA
Organism: Drosophila suzukii; assembly: GCF_043229965.1. Classification (NCBI taxonomy): domain Eukaryota; kingdom Metazoa; phylum Arthropoda; class Insecta; order Diptera; family Drosophilidae; genus Drosophila; species Drosophila suzukii. The sequence continues at coordinate 49,145,023 of NC_092082.1, read as the reverse complement.
GTAGCACTTAAGGAGCTGGTCGAAAAATATCAGAATATCTTTCTGGACAACGTGCCGTCTGGAAGCGGGCTTCCGAAGGCCCCGAGACGAACGTCGCCCAACATCAAGATCACAACAAGAGATCAAGTCAAAGGAGATTCCGCAATTGACACGGTGATCCGACAGTTGCAGAGAAGATGCAACGAATTGGAGTCATCATTAACATTAGCCTCGAACGCCCCAACTGTCACCCCAGCCTTACAAAGGCACCTGGATCTCCATTGGGCCTTACTGAGGCAAGCCCACGACGAATTGGATAGCACACCTGGGGCCGCAGCTCTGGCAGAAGCAGAGCTAGCACAATTCCACACATTATACGAGGAATACGAAATGAACCTGCTACGAGAAAACGACGCGCCAATGAGCCTAAACTTGGCACTTCCGCCAATTAGCATTCCGGAGCTCAACGGCGAGTATCTAGACTGGCCACGGTTCCATGATCTCTTTGTGGAATTGGTACATAATAAACCATATTCGGCCAGTCAAAAACTACATATTCTACAGAGTTCGCTTCGTGGTGAAGCGAGAAACGTCTTGACAGACACAGCCTTCTCACAAGGTGGGTATGACGACACCTGGTTGCGTTTAAAGGCCAGGTACCAGAACGGAAAAATACTAGTATTCGCCGCCATAGCAAAAATTATTGACCATATGCCTATAGATGGCTCCTCGCGCCAACTAAGGGCCTTACATGACACTATAAAAAACTCAATGAGTACTCTTAAAAACCTCGATATCAGCACAAAATCCTGGGATCCAATCCTGTGTTTTCTTATCAGAAGAAAACTAGACCAGCAGTCTCTAGCTGCTCTAGAAAATTCAGCGGATGCACCAACGGAAATTCCAACGTTATGGAGTGTACTGACGTTTATTGAGCGGCGCGCTTGCATGCTGGAGACGATAAGCGCTCAACCTACAGCAACACTCCGCCATCAGTCAGTTCAAAACGAAGAGAGCTGTAAGATTTGTCACCTAGGACAACATAATCTTAGAGCATGTAGCCGTATCCAGCAAATGGACCCCAAAGCACGGCGCCAAGCCATTATTCAAGTAGGAGCATGCACAAATTGTTTGTCTACAGCTCATAAGGTTGAAAACTGCGGATCACCGACCACTTGTCGAGTCTGCCAGCAACGGCATCATTCACTGTTACACCAAGGACCGACTAGCAATCCAGTGGCCGGCGCAGTAACCATTGCAGGCTACGACGACGTAGGAGGATATACTCTGCTCGCGACCGCCAAGGTCTCATTACAAGGGCCAAACGGTCAATTACAAACATGTCACGCTGTAATAGATGGTGGATCACAGGTGAATCTTATCTCAAGGAGAATGGCAGATCTGCTGTCTCTTAAGGAAAGGTCACCGATTAAAATATCTGGAATCGGAGTAAAAATATCAAGAGCAATTAGATCAACACTAAAGCTCTCATCAGTTACATCAGGGTTTGAAAGACTAATAGAGGTATTTATTATTCCCACAGTCATTCCTGACCAACCGTCAGTATCGATTGATAACGATCTTAATATTCCCGGGGTACTGCCATTAGCAGATCCTGACTTTCGGCAACCTGGACCCATTGACCTAACCTTAGGGTCTGAGGTGTATTCTCGTGTAGTAACCGGTGAACTTCTTGAACTAGGACCTAATAAACCCTTGGCACAAGGCACTAGGCTTGGTTATGTAATCACAGGTTATCTTAATAAAGAAACCTCATCTGATACGGAAATCAACCCTATTCTGGTAGAAGGCAAAGGTGATTTTGCAGGACCGAACGCTGCTTATGAGCCAGCAAAAGATAAAAATCCGATGAATATAGAACCGACTTCTCATCAATTTGAAACCTACAAGAAGGCTGACTTTGGTTCAACATTTCTAAACCTAACCAAGAAATATCTTAGTTTTGTTACAGAATGTCCACATACCATAGACGTGCCAAATAATCAAGTTCTACGAGAGCACAATTTCAGTCCCCACGATAATGTCAATTTTATCGCAAAGGGGAGTGTTAAGCAGCATCAAGAAGATGTGAAGGACCTGAATCACAAACATGAACCGCAGTTGAAGGAAAGATCCACCTTGGTCAATGATTTGTTAGGTGCTTCCTATACAATTCGGTCAAGGGCTGACCGACATCACGACTTAATTGAGGGTACCCCTCAATGGGGGGGAGAATGTTCGTACCCAAAGGTACTCAACATGACCACACCCAACAAATCAAGCAGTAGCCAAGTTGGGAACAGTACCAGGCGCTCAGTAGCACCCACTGCATATGAGAATGGCTGATCAGCATATTATATGTCTCACTAACTCACCGTCTCACCGACTCAACGGCACACTGACCCCCCAATGCAGTCAGCATATTTTGCAGTGTCAGCCAACTACGCAAAGTGAACTACGCAAACTGCTACATAATTCCCTGACCTACTTTAGAATATAGCCTACTTCACTAATCATTACACTAAACTTCCGTGTTCCAAGTAGTATATAAACATGTACAAAATGAAGAATAAATCAGTTATCAACGCATCTCATAACTCCGCGGTTCTACTTCCTACCTCTGGGAATAGGGCTCGTAACACACTATCTCCACTAGCAGCTAACCACGTTAGCACGTCAGCGCAGCTCCAGCATCGCCTGTGGTCCGGCATCACAGTAACCATCGTTACCATTGCCGCGACGCGATCGTCCTGCCATCAAAGCGTCCCCGTGCCAGCGACAAGTGCTCATTACCCCCTTGTCCCGCGGTGTGACCCGGAAGTGTCTACTTCGGTTAGGCACAAACAATGAGGAATTAATAGTTAACAGGTTATGCCGTGCACGTGAGAAGGGTCGCACACTTTCCCAACACTCCCATTTGACAATACTGATCGCGTAATCTTTTCCTCATTATGGGCATTTAATATTCAACTGGTGTTGTTATGTGCAAGATTCTCCTATCAGAAGGGAGCCATAAACATTTCACAAATAATAGGGACGCACACAAGACCTACCCCGATCACAAACTTCACTTACCTGACCGTTATAAAAGTCACATACCCAAGACCCAATGCGCAGGATCACTGATAAGAACATACATCTCAAGATCATAAAATCAGGACTGTGTCGAATCTCTCAAGTAGCCGACATACCTTAATAAAGAAAATAACTACAATTAAAAGTAAGAAGCATATTTTGTAGCTTATTCTAATATTTTCTCATTTATTTTATTATATTTACTTAAATATGTATACTATATAAAAATAAGTCGGATTTTCCCTTCTGACGCTGAAACTCCAGAACGCATGAACCGATTTCCACGAATTAGCATTCGTTGGAAAGGTCTCGGATTCCGTGAAGCTTTTAGCAAAAAGATCGGGAAAATCTTTTTTACATACAGCGTCATCTCTGAATGAACTACAAACCAAGATTTTAACAAGATGGCGCCGGTGCGACGAGCTGAGAGGCCACCATCGACAACATTGACTAGCTTCTTTGCAATGTGTGAAGCAGGTCCATTCGCAGCGACGCTAACTAATCAATCAACAAAGAAATTCCAACGTCGCAAACAAGGAACCCCAGTTTCAGATTGGCCTCACGTGTTTTCCACTGATGGACTAGGTAGCATGTATACTGTTCATCCTAGAACTGATGAGTGTTTTTATTTATGACTTTCATTTCATTTATAGAACAAACACAAAGACGACATATGTGAAGATATCTTGCATCGCTTGCGCATTCAAACGAATAATTGTGACACCCAAATAACCGTGAAATCTACAATAAAGGATTGATTCTGATTGAGGATCAATGCTTGACTATTGCAAAAAGCTATCGAATGCATTCAACCAAGAATTCAATCGAGAGCTGCAGTACAATGTTGATACATTGCAGGAACTCGTTCGAAATATTGTGCCGTTGCTAAATGAACAGCAAAAGCAAGTATACGAAACATTAATGCAAGCGGCTTACAATAATACTGGTGGTCTATTCTTCCTGGACGCACCTAGAGGAACAGTGAAAAATTTGTCATTTCATTGATTTTGGCCACTATTCGATCAAGATGTGACATAGCTTTAGCGTTAGCATTATTTGGAATTGCGGCGACTCTTCTAGATGGCGGTCGTACTTCACATTCTGCGATTAAGTTGCCACTCAATTTAAACAGAATTGATACTCCAACATGCAATATTTCCCGATCCACTTCAATGGGAAAATTGTTGATGTAATGCAAGCTCTTTGTTTGGGATGAGTGCACAATGGCAACTAAGAAATCATGAAGCACTGTAACGAACTGATATTTGTGTGTCTGCTCGCTACGAGATTCGTGCGGCTAGCTCAGAAGATTGTGTGTTCGTCCCAACAAATTTATATGACGTGATTGCCCGTAGATCAGTGAGAAAACAAAGGGTTCAAATGGTAACAGTGGGATTTATTCTCGTGGTATTAGTACAGCGGGTGTGTGGCTGGGCTGGCTTCTTTATCCCCTGTCTCTGGTTCCGCCGGCTGCTGGCGCTCTTCTTTCTGGCTCCTCGACGCGTTGACTCGGCTTCTACTGGATCCTGGGTTTCGGGACGCTCGTAGTGGCCGCCTCCGCTTGCTTGCCGACGCGCTGCCTAGGGGTCGCTGGTTGCGCCTTAGACCCGCAGAGAGTTCGGCCTTGTGGGCTTAGGGAAGCGTCACCGTTCTCAGACTAGGGTGAACCCGCCGGGCGACTCGCCAGGGTGTGGTCGTGACAAAGTTGGAAGACAAACGCCTTGACTTAGCCGCGTGATGCCTTCCAGAACTCAGCCACTTGCGTCTCAATTCGGAGATTCCTGATGTCCCAATCCCGAACGTCTCGACGTGTCGATCTTTCTCCTTGTGTGCTTTCCACTGCGCTGCTTCCGACGACACGCTTGGTTGTAGCTCCCTCGTAGATTACTGGCTTGACTGACTGTTTACTTGGTACTTTAACTGATCTTGAAGGTTTGACTCCTCGTGATCGACTGATCCAGCTGCCAGCGCTCTGCGGCCTTATATAGGGCCTCCAGGAACCGTTATTTCCCTATTGCGCATAGCCCGCTGAATCTCTCCACTCCGGGTCCAAAGTCCGTGCCTCCTGGTTGACCCACTTGTCCTTCACGTACCGCTTCCAATCGATGCTCCACCCACTGCTGCAGTCCCGCTGATTCCCGTGATGCTTGTGGCACGCCTGTGTGCCGCTCCACTGCCGAGATCTGGCACTTCCTCTCCCGCTCCAAAGTTCACGGGAGAGTCCAAAGTCCGGTGGAGTTCCGTTATCCTGTTTTTGCACACGGCACTCTTGCCTTGCCCGCGAAGTCTCCATTCTCTCTCGATCTCCATGCTTGGTCTCCCAACTCTCTCGCTTTGCGTCCTTGGTCTCCAAACTCTCTCGCTCTCCATCCTTGGTCTCCAAACTCTCTCATTCTTCATCCAAGTCTCCAAACTTTCCTCGCCGCGCCGTTACTACGCGAATTCGCCGCGTATCTGGTAAGCGGCCGGCCATCTGCTGCTGCTTCTATTTGTGGGGAGTTATTCAACTCCTCACATTCCTCCTTTACTTCGGGAAACATTTAAAACTTGTTTCTACTCTTCGGCGTTTTCTTGCATGTCCTAGCCTTCGAGTCCTTGTGATTCCCGCGGCGCTCCCTCGTTGCTCCCTCGACGCTCTTAACTCCCTTACAGCGCTGGTCATCCTCCTCGTAGCAACTTGAAATCTCCCGAGCCGATATCTTCCATGTTTCCGCCGGGACATCGATACTCATAGGCCATCGATCCCCAGCTCGGTGCTCATTGCTGCGTCCCACTCCTTTCCACGGTTTCTCCGCCTGGTCACACCATCCGTGCGTGATCGATGTTTCTGCGACTATCGATACCGACGGTGCTGCGTTTTTACCTACACGTTGCGATATTTCCACCTCGGCCGATATATCCATTTTCGTGTGCAGTGCCAATCGATCGCCTATCGAGGCGACCCCTTCCCTGGCTCGTGGTGACTTTCATAGGTAAGTTTCTTTTGCATTTCCTTCACTCCTTTTCATCTCATCCTTTCCTTCACTCGTCCTCTGTTGGCAGTATCTGACTCCATATTGGCAGCTTTTGAGAGCGGGTGCGGAGAGGACTTCGCATTCACTTTGCAACCAGTACAGCAGGTAAGTATTATGATGTCCGTTTCTGCATCCTGCATTAAGCCCACTTTGAATTTCAGGTTGCTGGTGCGGCCCATGCATGCCCCGTTCTTTTTCTCGTTTTTAGTTAACTGTTGGTGTGGTGCGTGCTTCTGTTTTTTTTTTTGCGACCAGCTGGCTACGGTGTAGATCTGATTCTGCACCGTCCTCCCCTTTTCCTCGGGTAACAACTAGACGAGCTCGTCCGGCGCATTCCGTATAGAATCTCCGGATGCTGCGGTGTATGTCTGGACTGCGCGACTTGTGTTGCTTGTCTCCCTCCGCGCATACTCTTTTCTACGTGGCGTAATCGGTTGACTCTGGCTCGCGCCCGACGCTGAAACCTGTTGCCTTGCGGTTGGATCCCTACACGTTACCCGTATCCTTGTGCCGTTTTGTAAGTGTCCCTTCCGCCTGGCGTTATCGCGGATGACTCCGGCAACTGCCCGACGCTGAATCCTGTTGCCTTGCGGTTGGATCCCTACACGTTACCCGTATCCTTGTGCCGTTTTGTAAGTGTCCCTTCCGCCTGGCGTTATCGCGGATGACTCCGGCAACTGCCCGACGCTGAATCCTGTTGCCTTGCGGTCGGGATCACCATCCATCCTTATCCACGTCCTTGTGCCCTACCCTTATGGTTGACCTTTCTGCGTGGCGTGTGGATGACTCTCGCTTAGGCCTGACGCCTAATCCTGTGGCCTCGCAGTCTGGATCAACGTGAGATCCTTATCCATGTCCTTGTTCTATCCTGATTGTCCTTTCCGTATGGCGTATGGATGACTCTCGCTTCGGCCTGAAGCCTAATCCTGTCGCCTCATACCTATTGTTAGACATCTGACGTTTCTGCTGTCTGCTCGTTTTGTTGTTGCTTGAACTCGCCAACGTGAACTGTCCTTTCTTTCTTCGACTGTGTGTGGCGAATTTTACAGATCAATGGAGAGACGAAATCTAAAACCTGGTAAGGGCCATAGTACCTTGGGGCTAGTTTTGCAGCGAATCTTTCAGCCGCTTTGGACAGGTGATGTTCCTTGGCCCACACTATGTCGCCCACCGCTGGTGACCATTGCCTCCTTCTCAGATTGTAGTGTCTGGCTTGGCTCGGGCGTCTCTATGCATGCCTGGCCAGTAGTATCGAGCTGCCAACCGTCAAATGTCCTCCGGCTTCCTACGTGTCCCGCAGACGGTGCGTCGTGGTTTTCCCTCAACACTGTTTCTCGTAGCGACTTTGGGACGCACATCTTCCAAGACGCGACGTCTTCACTGCCTGCTCGGTGAGGTATGTTTCTGTACAGTGTCTCACCATCAAAGTCGCATTATTGTTGCTCCAGGGCCCATCTGGCGATCCTTCCTGAAGGGCTTTCGATGCTGTTGAGCCACTTCAGGGCCTTGTGGTCGGTTACTACCCTAAAGTGGTAACCTTCCAGATATGGCCTCAGCTTCCGGATCGCCCAGACGATCGCCAAGCACTCCTTCTCCGTTGTTGAATAGTTCTTCTCCGCGCCGTTCAGTGTTCGGCTCGAATAGGAGATTACTCTTTCGCCGATCACTATTATGTCATCCTGGTAAGCGAATGCGTGAGGTGACATCTCGGGGCCAATTACTTGGTCCAAAGCTCGCGAAACGTTGCCGACGCCGAGTAAAGTCCGAACGGCATTACCCTCCACTGAAACAGACCTTTGCCTGGTACCGTGAACGCCGTATATTGCCTGCTACTCTCTTCCAGTGGGATTTGCCAGTATCCATCCTTCAGGTCCAAACTGCTGATGTACCGCGCTTCCCTTAGTTGATCCAGGATGTAGTTTATGCGGGGCATTGGATAGGCATCCTTCACTGACTTCGCGTTGATCTGCCTGAAGACACACAGTCTCCACTTGCCTGTCTTCTTTTTCACCACCACGATGGGGGAGCTGTATGGGCTTTTTGAATGCTCTATGAACCCCATTTGGAGAAGCTCGTCCACATTTGCGTTGATTTCCCCTTGAATTTTCGGGTTCTTGGGGTAGTACCTCTGCTTGATTGGCTTGTCATCCTTTATTTTGATCTGGTGTTCTGCCATATTCGATGTTCCCGTCATTGTGCTGAAGTCTGCCTGCTCTGCTTCAAGGAACGCTGTAGTATCGTCCAACTCGTGTACTTGTTGAACGACTGCTACTGATAGCTTCTCCTCGAGCCATCCGTTGTGTCGGTTCCTGGCTGGTATTATTATCTCGTGTCCAGCACACCTTATCTCGGTTCCGACTTGTTTCAGGAAGTTCCATCCCAACACTAGTGGATCCACTACTCCGGGTAAAATCAACAGGCTCATGGTCACTTGTTTGTTGCCGAATTTGACCTCCACCTCGAGCTGGGCATCAATTCCGCCGCACCTTCCATCTGCCAACCTAACTTGCCGTCTCGTCTTTGTAATCCATCCTAGAGCAGCAATATTGTCCGCCAATTCTTCGCTAACGAAGCTTGCCGTTGCTCCGGTGTCGATTGTGGCTTTGTAACTGTTTCCACCAATCATCACAGCTGCGGACAACTGCTGCTCCTCCTCGACTAGCTTGCCCGTTAGTTTGAAGAGGTGGCATTGTGCGATCCCCGCTCGCCTCTCTGCGGCTGAGATCGCTGGCCATTTCCCGATCGTTGGCAGCAATCGACGCTCCTGACACCCACCTTGCCGCATATCCAGCAAAATAACAGTCGCTGGTTTCGACATCCTCTAGCCCAGTTTCCGTTCCCACCGCATTTTCGACAGGCCTCCTGCGGGTCTGTGATATGGGTGGCATCTTGTGGCCTCTGTGTGTTGCTTGGCGGCCTCCACACGGTAATGTTTCGCTGTCTCTGTTGCTGTGGGGGTGGTGTCCAATGGTTATTTCCTCGTGTGTCCTGGTCATCTGTCTCCTCGCATCTTCTGCATGTCACCTGCGTTGGTGACGCCGACTTGGTCTTTGAGAACTTGTTCTCCTGTGCGAAAACTTCCCGATCCTTTTCAAGTTCTTTGTACTCATCGGCTAGGATCATTAGCGTATCCAGGTCCGACACTTTGTATGCTCTTAAGAAAAGCCGTATGCTTGGTGTGGAGTTCTCTTTAATGACCCTTAAAGTTTCTTTCGTAGAGTAGTTAAGTAGCCTCACCATCGTCTGCATGTCGATCATGTAGTCCTTGAACGACTCGCTGAAGCCTTGCTTCCGTTGCCGGACCTGGTCCGCTAGCCTGGTGAAGAAACCTCTTGGCAGAAAATAGGTGTGGAAGCTTTCTATGAATTTTGCCCAGGTTCTCCATTGCTTGTTGTTGGCGATGAACCATTTCAACGCCCTTCCTTTAAGCAACTCCGGCATCGCTCGAGGGATCATATCAAGGTCCAAGCCGTACGTGTTGGCGGACCATTCTACCTGCTCCAGGAACTCAAATGGTTTTTCCGCCCCGTCGAACCTGAACGACCATTCGCGGACCTGTTTAGCGACCTTTGCATAGTCCGACTGGCTTGGTCTCGGGGTCAGCGCTGTTGTTTTATTATCCTGGCTTGACTCTCTCCTGTGGGCCTCTGTTTGCATGTTGTCAAAGCTCAGGCTTGCCACCAGGTTTTCCCCTTCAGCGTTTGTTAATGTAATGCTTGGGCCGGCTCTGTCGTGGTATGTTGCTTCCAGCTCGGCCCATATGTCGGCAAGTTGTGGGTCGTTCTCTGTTCCTGAATAGTATTCCGACAGTGCCTTCCTCATGTCTTCTAGCCTGCCCTCCAGGGCGACACTAAGCCTCTGTGCGACATGGGCGAAGTCCTCCTTCTTGAGGCGGTAAATCCACTTCTTTCCCATTTTTCTTGTGCTGTTCTCACTGTTGGGACAATCACGTTGGGCGCCAGATGTAACGAACTGATTTTTGTGTGTCTGGTCGCTACGAGATTCGTGCGGCTAGCTCAGAAGATTGTGTGTTCGTCCCACCAAATTTATATGACGTGATTGCACGTAGATCAGTGAGAAAACAAAGGGTTCAAATGGTAACAGTGGGATTTATTCTCGTGGTATTAGTACAGCGGGTGTGTGGCTGGGCTGGCTTCGGTATCTCCTGTCTCTGGTTCCGCCGGCTGCTGGCGCTCTTCTTTCTGGCTCCTCGACGCGTTGACTCGGCTTCTACTGGATCCTGGGTTTCGGGACGCTCGTAGTGGCAGCCTCCGCTTGCTTGCCGACGCGCTGCCTAGGGGTCGCTTGTTGCGCCTTAGACCCGCAGAGAGTTCGGCCTTGTGGGCTTAGGGAAGCGTCACCGTTCTCAAACTAGGGTGAACAAGCCTTGCTGTCCAGGCCGACGCCTTTCGAGGCAATACTTGTCCCTTGCTCTGTCCCGGACGGTCCCGCTAAGTTCTTGCTCAGTTCGCGCTGACAGTCAAGGCTGCCGCCAGGAAGCTGTCTAGCAGTTCACTTTGCTTTACGCCTAGCGCAGACGGACGTTCCACCCGGCTTCACCCTAATGCGTGACGTCCGCGACGCTCCTGCGCTCCCCAATGAGCTCCGCGCGGCGATGGTAACGTGGCTGCCGGAAATGTCTGCTGGCGTCGCTGTCGAAGTCCTCTGCGCTGTCTTCTGACCAGTATCTCGTCGTTCTGGCACTCGGAGAGTTGGGCGGTTGCTGTTCGGGAACTTCGCCGGTAATCGCAGGGCTCTTCAGGCCGCCGCCTCTTGAAACCGCAAATCGATCTACCGCTCGTCCGTCACGCCAGGTCCTGCTTGGTCGGGCAAAGTTCGCTGGGCCGCAGACAACTTTCCTCCCCAGGCTGCCGGTTCTTCGTCTTAGAACTCTTTTGCTTGTCTCAGACAGACCCGCCGGGCGACTCGCCAGGGTGTGGTCATGACAAAGGTGGAAATCAAACGCCTTGACTTGCGTCTCATTTCGGAGATTCCTGATGTCCCAATCCCGAACGTCTCGACGTGGCGATCTTTCTCCTTGTGTGCTTTCCACGGCGCTGCTTCCGACGACACGCTTGGTTGTAGCTCCCTCGTAGATTACTTGCTTGACTGACTGTTTACTTGGTACTTTAACTGATCTTGAAGGTTTGACTCCTCGTGATCGACTGATCCATCTGCCAGCGCTCTGCGGCCTTATATAGGGCCTCCGGGAACCGTTATTTCCCTATTGCGCATGGCCCGCTGAATCTCTCCACTCCGGGTCCAAAGTCCGTGCCTCCTGGTTGACCCACTTGTCCTTCACGTACCGCTTCCAATCGATGCTCCGCCCACTGCTGCAGTCCCGTTGATTCCCGTGATGCTTGTGGCACGCCTGCGTGCTGCTCCACTGCCGAGATCTGGCACTTCCTCTCCCGGTCCAAAGTTCACGGGAGAGTCCAAAGTCCGGTGGAGTTCCGTTATCCTGTTTTTGCACACGGCACTCTTGCCTTGCCCGCGAAGTCTCCATTCTCTCTCGATCTCCATGCTTGGTCTCCAAACTCTCTTGCTCTCCGTCCTTGGTCTCCAAACTCTCTCGCTCTCCATCCTTGATCTCCAAACTCTCTCATTCTCCATCCAAGTCTCCAAACTCTCCTCGCCGCGCCGTTACTACGCGAATTCGCCGCGTATCTGGTAAGCGGCCGGCCATCTGCTGCTGCTTCTATTTGTGGGGAGTTATTCAACTCCTCACAGCACTTAACTTCACACTGAAGGATCCTCGGCGCAATAACAACATATTGTGCGGTTTGATGATGACGTTGCCAGTAATTCCCCATGGAACGCATGCAGATGAGTTGACTGCTTGCCTGAAGGCATCACCTTTATAGAATAACGTAAAAACATTATCGCTAACCACTAATATGAGAGTTCATCTTCAACACAATTTTCCAAACAGTTGTTAGCTTTTGGAAATGGAAAAGTCTCAGTTGATGCCACATCTGGATTAATTACTCTAACCAACGACTTTCTCAATTAGCTCTTATTAAAAATGTTTTCCCAAACATTAGAGAGAGGTATCAGAATAATGATGTACACGCACTGAATTTCTCCGTTCAATCAAAAATTGCTGGCGATTCGGTGACATAAAAGTCCGTAGATTCCATAACAAATCCTGATGATGTAGTAAACTATCCAACGGAGTTTTTGAACTCCCTGGAGTTACCAGGATCTCCACCACATAACTTGCAACTCAAAGTTGGTACAGTTATTATGATATTGCTTAATTTGAGTCCACCGCGATTTTGCAACGGTACTCGACTTTCGGTAAAGAGACTTATGCCGAATTCGATTGAGGCAATCATTATTAACGGAAAGTACGCAGGTGAAAATGTATGTATTCCTCTAAAACTAATGATTCCGAGTGATCTTTCGTTTGACTTTAAGCGATTGCGAAATAAATTCATTACTGTTGTGAAATAAAATGAAATTTTTGAATTTCAAATATCAAACAAACAAAATTTTTTTTTATTTTTTAATCACCAAACGAAATGTTACATAAAACGAAGCAATCTGGTGGCGAAACGGAGTTCGCCGGGTTTGCTAGTATTATAAATGTCGCAGAATTGTTATTTTCTTGTGGCTGGTCTTCCATGTTGACACACAATCTTTCCGAGTGAAGCGAATTCCAACCGGCGTGCGCAATCGTCTAAATGCAACTAACTGGCATTTTTTTGCCCACGCATCGATCTATGCTTCTTTACACACGCATGCTGGACTACACTCGGCGACAGCGCGACATCGCCGTCGCCTCCCTCGTACGATTTTTAGGCGCCAGTCATATTTTACATCGTAGTCAAATTGTACGTCGTAGACATGTTCAAAGAAGGATCTCACAATATACCAAACTCATTGAGCAGCAACTTCTTGCAAGCACAATGGTCAAACTATGTTCATAATGTGACAGACACGTACAGTGGTCAAAATACGTTCATTATGCGACACGGCCTTCCTGACAAAATACACGTCCTCGTGTGATGTCTTAACTCAACCACATTAGTGACAATACTTCAGGATTCAAAGACTCTCTGGATATTTCAAAGAATTAATTTCATTCAATTTATTAAATAATTCAAATCAGTTTCAACTTCATTCTTAACATAACATAATTAGATTAATTCAATTTCCGTAACATAGTCTAAATTTAATAAATCATAACATTCGTGTAATTCCTTTAACACATTTTTTTTTTTAATCTTTTTAAACCAAACAAATTTGTGTAGTTCCTTTTACACTTCTTTAATTTATCATTTATGTAGTTCCTTTTACACATACGACCCCCGCCATAACAAGTCTCTTCTGCTATGGTGCGGTCTTCAGTTTCCCTATTGGGCAACAGACGCAACTTCCATTGTGCTGTCTCTATCTTTACATAACTCATCGAGTATCTGATTATTTGGTATTGCTTTTAAACATTCATGAGAATACTTATATTTTCGATTACATGTTAAATATTTTAGTGTGTATCTATCTCCATCCGATACTTCAATTATCTCAAATGGCCCTTTAAATTTAGGATCAAGTTTAGTTTGATGACGTTCTTCGTTTTTAAGCAAAACGTGATCACCCACCTTGAAATGTACTATTTTAGCTTTATTTTTATCAAACCTACTTTTATCGTATTTTGCTTGAGTTTCCATATTCTTTTTAGCCTCCTCTCTCAAATTTTCTTTGTCTACTTCATCATTGCTATCTTCGTTTAGAGGCAACAAGCCAAAAGGTCGAGCTTCCTTACCAATCAATAATTCTAATGGACTTAACTTAGTCACACGGTTAATCGTGCAATTCATTGCTTGCTGCACTTCGGCCAACGCACCCTGCCATGATCTTTGACGAGTCTCGACAGCAGTCAGCATACCTTTTAGGGTACTCATGACCCGTTCTACCTGACCATTTGCTTGTACCAGTAGCAATTAAATGTAGATAAATTTTTTGAGAGGAGCAAAATTCGCGAAAACTTTTACTTGCGAAACTACGTCCTTGATCTGCTACAATTCGAGTGGGTAAGCCAAATAGGGACACGGCTGATTTTACGGCCTTAATGCAGCTTTCGGAATCTATATTTAGTGTGTGATAAAAGTAAACAAACTTGGTGAAGGCATCTATAAGGACGATGACGTATTCCTTCAAATCATTTTTACCACTCAATTTGCCTATGATGTCAATATGTATCGTATGCCACGGTATTTCTATTTTAGGAATAGGATGCAGCTCAGCCTGCACTTTTTCAACAGGTGGCTTAGACACTTTACATGTGATACAATTTTCTACAAACCTACGCACATATTTAGACATATTTTCAAACCAGTAATAACTATAGACTTTGTCCATAATAGCTTCATGGACGTGATTTATGACGGCCCATCGAAAAGCTCTTGGTATTACCGGCAAACATTTGGTCTTACTATTTCGTTGTATTTTTCTATGTAGTATTCCCTTTCGCAATTCATAAGTTTTGTCCAAATTTCTTGGTAACTCATTACTTTTTAACTTTGAAATTATTTCTTGTATCTCGGAATCTCGCTGTTGTTCCGAAACCAACCAGTTATCAGATACCTCAGTCAAATTGATTCGTAATTCAGGTACCTTATTCGAGCTTTTATGTTGTTCAAGCACTGGATTTCGAGAGAGAAAATCAACATGCGCCATCCGGTCGCCTTTTCTATACTCTATTTCGAAATCAAACGCCTGTAAAAACGCCCACCATCTATGCACCCTCGGTGTTAAATCTAGTTTTGTGCGGCTGGCCTTTAATGAATTACAGTCGGTAAAAACTATAAATTTACGTCCCTGCAAATAATGTCGGAAGTGTTTAATAGCATTTACCACTGCTAGCGTCTCCAGTTCGTACGAATGGTATTTAGATTCGGCGGGAGACGTACACTTACTGTAATACTCTACCACATGAGGTTTATTGTCAATTTTATGTAACAGAATCGCTCCATACCCAATACAACTTGCGTCAGTATGTAGCTCTATTTGGTATTGCGGATCGAATATTATTAAAACTGGCGTCTGAGTCAATATAGTTATTATTTTTATTCGTATCTGTTCATGCACTGGTAACCAAACAAAGTTAGTGTTTTTCTTAGAGGTGAGAAGATACAGGGGTTTAAGTGTTTGGGAGAAATTTAACACAAATTGCCGAAAATATGTGGCTAAACCAATGAATTGTCTTAGCTGTGACACATTTTGGGGTGGTGGTAATTCTTTTAAGGCTTGAATTTTTCGTGAATTTGGCCTGACTTCACCGTTGCTTACTTCAAATCCAAGATACTCTATTCTTGTGGTGAGAAAGGAACACTTAGTGACATTAAATGAAAATCCAGCCTTACTTAATGTCTCCAATACTGTCTGCAATCTAACTAGCGCATCTTCTTTGCTTTCTGCTATTATAAGAACATCATCTATATACACAATTGCGTAAGTGTAAGCAAAATCTCCTAAGGCCTTCATTATAGCCCGCTGGAACACAGATGGTGCGTTCTTCAAACCAAACGGCATTGTCAAGAACTCGTATTGACCCTCTGGCGTTACAAATGCAGTTCGTTCGATTGAGTCCTCATGAACTGGAATTTGGTAAAAGCCGCTTGCCATATCTATGCACGAAAAATATTTAGCACCACGAAGTCTAGCAATTTGGTCTGAGATGAGGGGCAATGGGTACTTGTCAGCCACTGTGTTTTCGTTAAGCATGCGATAGTCCACACACAGTCGATCGGTGCCATTTTTTTTTAAACTAGCATCATGGGACTAGCGAAAGGTGAACAACTTGCCCGAATAATTTTGGCTTTTAGTAATTCGTCAACTTTACCCCGCACTTTGTTTTTCTCTTCTTCACTAAGCCTATATGGCCGCCGTTGTACGTTCTTTTGTTGATCTATTAATCTAATTTCGAAACTGCCTTGTGGTAACCCTAGTCTTTGGTGTTCCACCAATAAACCAATCTGAATAACATTTTAAAATGTTTATCAAGGCTGCCTTATGAAGATCATCAAGTTCACTATTTGATTCTATGACATCTTCATAATTGGTAATTACTATCGATTCTACTCTTTTGTTTGTGTAAATTTGAAATTTGTCAGCGTCCATGGTTACGCCAAAGCCCTGGCTAAAAATTTCACGACCAATTAGTACGTCATATTTCAAATACTTGTCCATAATGTCATGTAACAAAATCTCAAAATAACATTGATCAATATTTATATTACATAATAGTTGTTAAGTGCTACATATTGAATCATTACTTATGCCGTTTAATTTAACAATGTTATTAATTCTTTTACCACTAAATTTATCGGCGGCGCTTTCCTTAACCAAGGAACATTCAGCGCCAGAGTCGAAACAAAATGGAACGGACTCACCGGTTGAACTACTTATTGTTCCTGATGCTGGAGCTGCAGTACAGATGTCCACACGTTTCTCGATTACTTGGTCGTTTCCTCGTGATCGTCCTTTTGGACAAGCGGATGCGAAGTGCCCAAGCTCGTCGCATTTGAAACATTTGACAGTTGACCGGTCTTTTGATCCTTGCGTTGAACTTCCGTGGTGGCTCTTTCCTTGAATTGGTGTCCTCTGCCGAGCACGACATTCGGCATATTTATGTAAAGACTTTCCACAATAGTTGCATTTCAATTAAAAGAGATACTTAGACTTTTTACGCTCCGGGCCTGTTGTAGATGCGTCGTCATCTAGGTTCCGTTTTTTTAAAGTGTGCGCTTGTAGTTGTTATATATATGATGGACGATGATGAACTACGAGCAGTACAAACAAGTGGCCAAACGACACCAAGCACGTGCTTGTTACGCGCGGGGCCCTTTTATCAATTTGGGCAAAAAATACGAGTTCGCGAGGAAGATACAAAAAACAAATAGAGACGGGACACAAATGAAAATAAAAGAAGCATCTAAGAATGAAGCAAATGAGTTAAAATATTAGTTTTTAATACCGGGATAGAAGTTGAAGTGCAAATTAAATGATAAAGGTTGTTATAATTATTACATAGAACGCGAAAGGGCTCGTGCAGACAAAAATTAGATGTACATCGTGGCAAATTTAGGGGATAATAATTTCGTGTTAGTCTAACAGGAACATTGAAAGTTAGGCGGTTTACAAGTTCTACAGAATCAATATCACCTCTTATAAGATTTTGCATAAAAATAGTACCAAGCATTGTTCTACGATTTGCAAGGGTAGGTAAATTAAGCAATAGTAATCTACTCTGATAGGAAGGTAGCCTTATGTTTTGATCCCAGTTCAAACTACGAAGGGCAAAAAGAAGAAATTTTTTTTGTACCGACTCAATACGGTCAATATGCACTTGATATTGTGGACTCCAAACCGAAGAACAATATTCCAAAATAGGACGGACAAGGGAGGTATATAATAATTTGGTTGTATAAGGGTCATCAAATTCTTTTGACCAACGCTTTATAAACCCAAGAACACTCATGGCCTTGCTGACAGTGGACATTATGTGGCAGTCAAATTTTAGTTTTGGGTCCAGAAGAACGCCTAAGTCATTTACTGAATATATACGGTCGAGTGGCGTATTTTGAAGAGAGTAACTAACAAAAGTAGGAGTACCCCTATGAAAAGTCATAACGTTGCATTTAAGGCAGTTCAAATTTAAAAGGTTATACTCACACCATCCCTGAAAACAATCAATATCTGACTGTAAGTTGAAACCCAACGCTATATCATTATGTGATAAACAAAGCTTAACATCATCAGCATACATTAGTACACGAGAGTGTGTTATGATAGAGGGAAGATCGTTAATAAACAAAGTAAAGAGCAAGGGGCCCAAATGACTACCCTGAGGCACTCCAGATGTCACATAGATCAGTTTTGAGGCAGCGTTCTTGAATATAACCCTCTGAGTCCTACCATTCAAATAACTTGAAATCCAAGTTAATAGATTACATGGAAACCCAAGCAGATTTAATTTGAATAAGAGAAGAGAGTGGTTGACAGAGTCAAAGGCCTTACTAAAATCTGTGTATATAACGTCAGTCTGCGTTTTATTCTTAAATCCATTTATTACAATAGATGACAATTCCAGAAGGTTGGTGGTGGTCGATCTTCGCTTAACAAAACCATGCTGACACGGTGATATTAGCGAGGAACATAAATGTTGCAAATGAGAAGTAATAATACGTTCAAATGCTTTAGGAATTGCCGACAATTTAGAAATACCTCTGTAATTCTGGGCATCCGCCTTCGCACCCTTTTTGTGAAGTGGAATGATAAAAGAGTCCTTCCAGATAGTAGGAAAAACTGACGATGAAATAGACAGATTAAAAAGTTTAAGAATCGGTTTACATATGGTTGACGCACAAAACTTAAGCACACACCCGGGGAGTCCATCAGGACCGGGAGAATAAGTTGGCGTTGTTTTTTCTAAGTCTCTTACGAGAGAAATTTCCGTAATTTCAGGGGTAAAGATACAATTTGCCTTATTTAAGGGATTAGGGTAGTTAGAATTTGACCAAGCAGCCGAACTATAAGTAGTTTGGAAAAACTCGGCAAATAAATCA
The DNA here is from genome assembly GCF_043229965.1 of Drosophila suzukii. Taxonomy (NCBI): domain Eukaryota; kingdom Metazoa; phylum Arthropoda; class Insecta; order Diptera; family Drosophilidae; genus Drosophila; species Drosophila suzukii. Next base: position 49,126,383 of record NC_092082.1, on the reverse strand, counting down.
GCAATTTCAGAATCCGTCGATGCCTCCATTGAGTTAAAACGTACCGATGAAGGCAATGCTGACGACTTACGCTTGGCATTGACAAAGTTATAAAACTGCTTCGGACCATTTGAAAATTCCAATTTACATCTACTTAAATACATAGAATAGCAATGACTATTGAGAACATTAAAATCCGATCGAGCCACCACATATTTCGAAAAATCAGATGGCTTACCCGATTTCTTATACTTTTTATAAGTGTTTGTCTTAAGGTTTTTAAGTCTTTGAAGCGCATTAGTAAACCAAGGTGGCCTGTTTGTCTTTGAAGGAAACCTATCAGGAACGCATTCATTAAAAAAGGTATTTAACACTATATAGAAGTGTTCAGTGGCACTTTCAATATCCATACAATTGTACAATTCTGTCCAATTATATTGAGAAATCATGTCGTTAAGTTTTTTATAGTTACATTTTCGGAAACATCTCACTTTAGTTTGAGAAACTAAAGGAGAGAGGGTATCAACGCATGGGAGGCAGATTGTCAATTCCATTGTTGGATGATATCGGTCTTCAGGTACAACAAGAGCGTCAATTCTAGATACCGTGACTTCAGACGGGTCTGAAACAAACACAAGATCTAGTTGTCTATTTAATGAATTCCGTATAAAGCTTACTTGCTGTAACGATAATTCTAGAAGACCATCTACAAAATCATGGGCGGATAGAGGTATAGCGACTAGTGAGTCAGTAGGAGGAGACCAAGAAATATCAGGGAGATTAAAGTCACCCAAAACAATCAAAAGGTCACTGTTAGAAAGAAGGGATAGAACAGATTTTATCGCAGACAGGTGGTGCTCATAAATTATTAAATCAGAGCCAGGTGGAATATAGGAACATGTAACAAATATTGAGAATGATTGCAAGGAAACTTTCACACTAACACTAACAAAGTGAATTCTCTCGGATGTTAGGCTAGTGCTAACGGCAATCAGCACACCGCCTCCCCTACGTGATGAGCGATCGGTCCTATAGGCATTAAAATTGTTTGACAGAACTTCATTGTCAGATATCTCTGGTTTCAGCCAAGTTTCTGTAAAAGCCAAAATATCAGCAGTAAATGCAGAGGAGTCAGCATAAAGCTTGGGTAGCTTCATATTTAGTCCCCTAACATTTTGATAAGCCAAAAATAAACTTTTTAGTTTTTTGGCGCAGTGGAAGGTCTGTTATTTGTTCTCGGTTTATTGGGAACAAATTCTTTTATTACTAAATCATCATTAAGCCAAAAGCTTTCAGAAAGTAGTACCTTAAACACATCAGGCGGAGCAAATATTTTAAACGACGATATACTACGAGCATGTGAAAATCTAAATTGCTCAACTGAAATATTCTCGGATGGGAATTTTTCACGAATAAATTCCAAAACATCCTCAGATGTGGTATCTGGGGTGAACCTCGAAACAAATAATTGTTTTTTTTGTGGAACAACTGATAATTTCTTACGTCCCCCAGGAGCAGATTGCACCTCACTAAGCTGAGAGCCAGAAACGGTAACTTCTGTACCTATAGATACGGTCGGCACCGTAGCCGGCACTGAAGTTTTTTTTACCGCCCGACTTCGAGAAGCAGTGACTTCACCTAAAACAGCTGTATCCATAGGCGCAGTGGGTTCACTTACCACAGTGTCAACAGAGACTGCTGCAGCCACCAAGTTCGGATTTGGGGTGGATACCGTGACCGTATTAACTGCCGCTAAGCTGGTTTTTTTACGTTTAGGCGACTCAGTTAGTAATTTTTTATTATTAAATTGGGCACAAACGGTATTGAACCCCTCATTGAGCTGTTTAAAAGCACCAGAGAGATTCAAAAGGCTGTCTCGAGTCTGCTTCATAAAGCCGCTCATCTCAACAACCATTTCCTTGCATGATCCACATGACCACATGAGTCCAGAATTCTGATCAATGAAGTCTTTGACTCTACCAGTAAATCCTGCACATTTAACGTGCATTATCGACTCGCAGAGCCAGCAGAAAATAAAAGGGTCTTTAGTTGAAGACGAAAGATTACAATTTTTCTTAGAGCAGACAAGAGCCATTTTAAGGAAGTTAAATAAAATAAAATTATATATGAAAATACCTCGAGTAAATTTGGCACTGGGATCAAATTCCAAAACCACAAAGGCACAAAACACGAAAAAAAATAAGAGCGCGAGATCGCGTAATAATTTAAATGTAAGAGAGCACGAGAGAAAAAAATCTATCGATTGAGCGTTGCTTGTGGGACACTGACAACTTTACGCAGGAACAGTTACAATGTAAAGCAAGCAGGAGAGAGAGAGAGACAAGAGAATAGCACACCAAAAGTCTACCAGAAATTTGGCAGGTTCAGAGAGAGTTTAAGTTACAGTTGTAATATAGAGCGGGAGAGAGAGTGAGAATCAAAGAGTTTTAGCAAGTTTAGTGAGTATAAGAATTACACTAACAAAGCTAGTAGATTAAACAAATCTAATATAAATGTTAAAATAACTTTAATCACTGGGAGATCTAGTAAAAAACACTAAACACACTAACCCAGCGGTTAGACTAAGCTTTGTTAATAAACAAACACAAAACACTCGCAAAAAAATCACAGAATAGACAAAAATTCAGAGCACAAGAGTAAACACAACCGTTCACAAGCGACGCTAAATCGAATTGTTGTTGCATTTCATTCCGAGATTTAATGTTGTTTGTAAAAACCCAGCACGACAAATTGTCATCAATTTGTGCCATGTAGGCCAGAGCTAGTGAAACCGCAATTTCCTCCAGATCATTAGATTTAAATTTTGACATTAGTAACATGACGATTCGGCTCCCATATTCGGTGTAACTTTCTCCAGACTTTGGTCGCCCGTTCAAAATTTTCATCAGTGTGGCAGCAGACGTTTCGATGCCAACAAAGCGTTGAATGAAGAGTTCTTTAAATTGTGGCCATGTGATGCCAGCAAAGCATATTTGGGACATCCATTGTGATGCCCTTCCCTATAGCGCCTTACTTAAAGTTATCATAAGGCTGCTACCTTCGGGCATTTCATCAGCAAAAATGAGATCCACTGTTGTACACCAAGCTGAGGCATCTGCATCAGCTCCCTCAGGATAAAATTTTGGCAGAGTTATATGTTTCCCCTTTTCGTCAGTTGCCGATGCCCTTGGTGTCTGCATATTTTTGATGATCTCCAAAAGGTTGTTGTTTTGCACTTGTAAAGCTTCCAAGTATTCATCGGTGATATTTGTAGGCAAAGCAGATCCCACTTCTGATGTCGCAGAATTGTTATTTTCTTGTGGCTAGTCTTCCATGTTGACACACAATCTTTCCGAGTGAAGCGAATTCCAACCGGCGTGCGCAATCGTCTAAATGCAACTAACTGGCATTTTTTTGCCCACGAATCGATCTATGCTTCTTTACACACGCAAGCTGGACTACACTCGGCGACAGCGCGACAACGCCGTCGCCTCACTTGTACGATTTTTAGGCGCCAGTCATATTTTACGTCGTAGTCAAATTCTACGTCGTAGACATGTTCTAATAAGGATCTCACAATATACCAAACTCATTGCGCAGCAACTTCTTGCAAGCACAGTGGTCAAACTATGTTCATAATGTGACAGACACGTACAGTGGTCAAAATACGTTCATTATGCGACATATATATATTTGTATATAACAATTTTCTGGCTCCATTTTGGTGAATATTTTAGAAAATGATTTGTACTTTAAATATTTATCAGGTTAATAAATATAACAGAAATTTGTACAGACCTCTTCGCCCAAATATTTTTTAAGATGTATACATATTTTTATACCCGTTACTCGTAGAGTTAAAGGGTATACTAGATTCGTCGGAAAGTATCCCTTCAGTTCAAAAAAAAAAAGTGGGACATGTCCTTTTGCACAAGTGTAGAACAAGTGACACTCCATATATAAAATTGTATGGGATGTCCGCATTTTCACAAGTGAAAATTCAAATGAAAATTTTTCGAAGTCTCACGGGATTTCACTTGTTCCTTATACTCATTTTTCGTATGGCCTGTCGGTGACACGTCCCAAGTGAAATCACTTGTGAAAATCAGATTTTTTTGATTGATTGATTAAATAGTGTTTTAGGTTCTCTGTTAAAGGACAATTATTGTTAGTAAGCCTAGTTATACCCGTTACTCGTAGAGTAAAAGGGTATACTAGATTCGTCGGAAAGTATGTAACAGGAAGAAGGAAGCGTTTTGCGTTGACTCTATAAAGTATATATATTCTGGATCAGGATCACTAGCCGAGTCGATCGAGCCATGTCCGTCTGTCCGCCCTGATGAACGCTGAGATTTTGGAAACTATAACAGCTAGGTTATTGGGGTTTGGCATGCAGATTCCTGAGCTTCTTAACGCCCACAAGCAGCCCAAAACTGTGGCTGCTATAGTTTTGATGCTAGAGTAAAAATTTTTATATATATATTGTTGAACGTTGATGCTGTAGTATGCATGTATCATTGTAGCGAGTACCCACTGTACCGACACCAACATTGTGTTACAGTGTACTCAACCAAATACAAAAGTGCCGGCCGCTAAACTCTTGCGGCCAGCCGAAATATGAATGCGCCTCAGAGCCCAACTTATGGGAAGTGCTAGTGTCAGCATATTCCCGTGGCCTGAGTGCAGACACATACAAGGCATGCATATACAACTGCTCTCGCGCTCTTGGTGCTACCAGCACAAATACAATTGTGAGCATATACTTTGATATATACATGACGGCCGCTGCCAATGTTTGCAGGCAGCGCAGCCGCAATTAGCTAGCTGTAAGTCACTCGAATTATGACCATCAATCAATAAAGAACAAGCTTGGCCGTTGGCCACTATAACCAAATCTTTTACTTTATTCTGAGGATAATAACACACATCTAATAAATATGATTTAAATAATACATGGCGACCGTGACAGTGATGTCGAAGCAAACAAAGTTTTAATTTGAAGTGCGAATTGTGTACAACAAACCAAAATAAGTGCACCAGCAACAAAAATTGAAGAAAATGGTGATGGTACAGATTGTACAACAAGCAAATGTTAGAGAAATATGATGCAAATGCTGAGAAAGTGATATTGATGAGGGAATCTAATGGTCAGAAGGAAGAGCAAGCGCCTACGATAAAGGGGCCTATGTAAATCCGAAGACAAAACAAAGTTGAAGAAACGCGAGGGAAGCCAGAAGAGAGGAAAAGCAATTAAATAAATAATCTACGTTACTGCCTGTGCGAGGACCAGCACCGGCGCCGCCTAAACCCATAGGCCAGGGACGACCACAAGAGAAAAAAAAAGTGTGGGAGGCATGGCAATTCCTCCTACACCTACGTTGGAAAAGTAATGAACATAAACGACGACGTTGGACTGGACAAAGCTGCTCCTGTCGAGCAAAGGGATGCACCGAGTCTAAAAGAAGCTCTAGAGGTGTGCCCCAACGATGGACCACGCCCCCTCACAATAGCTGAGTACAGGGCACGCAAGCAGAAGAAGGACAAACCAAAGAAGAAGAGGAGCGGCAGGAGAAGTAATTTCTAGCGCCAACGGAGGTTGGCTAAGGACCTAATAAAGACGGAAGCGACATCTGAAGAAACACAAATACACAAGGCCGAATTAACAAAAATTGAGGACAAACTTCGTACTGGTGCGAAGTAACGTAACCAGGCTGCATTAATTGCCAATGCCTAAGTTACCTTAATATTAAAATCTTACACTCAAGCCGATGCGTGAAAACGCTGCTTGAAAACTACTAACCCCTTGTTAGGCTTTGTACTAAAATCATATGGCAGATATTTTAATTATATAGAGCGACAAATTGTATATCTGCCATGTGAAAAATTACTATCCCAAACATTTCCTTTTCTTTCCAAATTTCTCTTTATGAATAACAGTTTATCTAAAACAAAAGATTCGCCATACATACTTGGCATAAAATATAGAATTTTGGAAAACATTCCCAAAATGGGTTTTGTAGACACAAAAGTTGTCGATTCAACGGCGAACGTCGTTAATAAAGTAGAATCTCAAAATATTGATTTAGAAACAATAACCATACTATTAATAATAATTGTAATTATAATGTCAGCAAGTGTTTTTCTAAAAATCTATAAATTACACAATAGGTGTTTGAAGAAAAGATTCCAGAGTCGAGCAAACGACCTGGATAAAATTTAAAAAAAAAGAGATACAAAATAAAACTTGCCAGTTATAATTTCAAGAATTATTGAAAGCAAACAAAAAAATTTTACTTTAAAAAATATATAAAAAAAAAAAAAAAAAATACCTATATGAGGGATCAATATTTTAGTGAAAGAATTATCACATTGGTCTCAACGACCCCAATTACTATCTATGAGTTAGAAAATTTATATATGTCAACATATAATCTAGAAAGCTCACCATTAATACATTGCTCTAATAAACAAAAAGCGATGGTATTAAGCACCATCCCGGGTGTCCACGTGAGAACAATTGTAAGCGAAAATGACATATTAGGTAGTGCTAGAATTTCAGTGGTGTACAAGAATAATTCATATCCATATTATAATGGAATGAAGTGAATTATATAAGGATCTAAATAAATTAAAAAGCGATTTCGATAAATCATATAAATCATTAACGCAAAATAGATCAATACAACAAGTCACTATAAATAAACATGCAGAAATATTAGTATCTCGCTTCAACAATGCGCGTATACTAATACATGAGCAAAGAGATCGACTAGATAAAAATCGTTGGTCTGAAGTATCAAAATTTCTAACCAGACTTCAATCAAACCTAATAACTATAAAAGAAAGGTATAACTTAAATATTTCAATACCGACCATTCTGAACACCCCTCTGAATGTAGAAACTGGGGACAAATTGAAATCATCAGATCCACCAGAAGTCGACTCAGTACAGGTAGAAGAATCTGAATTTGACAGCCCAGAAGTAGAAGAGAAAGATTTAAATAATCTCACAATTCCAGCTGTACTTTTTCAATCTGAATTATCAGATCAGGAAACAATTGAATCCGATTGCGAAATCGAACAACACCAAATAAGAACAATGACGGACGAAACTGTTGCCCAACGGGCATATATTAAGGATATAGCAAATGCTATCCCTGAATTCAACGGACAAAAAATCAACCTTCAAAGATTCATAACAGCCTTGAAATTAGTAAACCTAACCAAAGGCACATTTGAAGAAATAGCATTTGAAGTCATAAAATCAAAAATAGTTGGCTCAACCTTGTACAAAGTTCAAAACGAATCCACTATAAACGGAATTATAAAAAAATTATAAGACACAATTATCGGCGAAACATCCGATGTAGTCAATGCAAAAATGGCTAAAACTACTCAAAAAGGAAAAACAGCTGAAAAATTCACAACTGAAGTTGACAATTTACGAAAGCTACTCGAAGCTTCGTATATTGATGAAGGATTACCCGCTGAACATGCGGACAAATTCAGCACCAAGGAGGCTATAAACACAATGGTCAAAAATTTTGAGCATGGCCGACTCAAAACAATACTTGAGGCAGGCAACTTTTCATCAATGAATGAGGCTCTCACCAAATATATACAGTGTAGTACGGAAATGACGGGTAATGCAAACGCAATACTATTTGCCAGAAAAGGACCGGCCTATAGAGGTAATAACTTCAGAAGTAACTACCGTGGTAGAGGTAGAGGAAATGGTCGTGGTAACTACCAAAATAATGGGTATTACCAATATAACAGCTACAACAGAAATAGCGGTTACAACCAAAATAATGGTTTTAATCGAAACTATAATAACCAGACCAATAACTATAGTAGAGGTCGTGGAAATTATAGACAAAACAATAATAACCAAAATACAGGCAATTACGGCAACACACAACACAACAATAATGTCCGCTTTACCCAGCCAGTTTCGGGAAACTCGCAGACCCCTTTAGATACAATAAATTAAAAATACCAACGGTATATACCATAAACCTCAATCTCAATATCTTCGTACCATTTATTAATTCAGAAACAGGAAGGCAGCTTACGTTCCTTGTGGATACGGGAGCAAATATTTCACTTTTAAAAGAAAATGCAGATACCTTTAGCAACATACAAATAAAAAATACAATAAATATTCAAGGAATAGGCGAGGGAATCATAAAATCCAAAGGACTTGCACCAGTAGAACTCCAAACAGACAAATATATAATTCCATACAATTTTCATATAGTAAATAAAGGTTTTGCGATTCCATGTGATGGAATAATAGGAATAGATTTTATAAAAGAATTGTTTGTGCCTAACCGAAGTAGACACTTCCGGGTCACACCGCGGGACAAGGGGGTAATGAGCACTTGTCGCTGGCACGGGGACGCTTTGATGGCAGGACGATCGCGTCGCGGCAATGGTAACGATGGTTACTGTGATGCCGGACCACAGGCGATGCTGAGCTGCGCTGAGGTTGAGCTAACGTGGTTAGCTGCTAGTTGAGATAGTGTATTACGAGCCCTATTCCCAGATGTAGGGAGTAGAACCGCGGAGTTAAGAGGTGTGTTGATAACTGTTTTATTCTTCATTTGGAACATGTTTATATACTACTTGGAACACGGAAGTTTAGAGTAATGATTAGTGAAGTAAGCTATATTCTAAAGTTGGTCAGGGAATTATGATTATGGTAGCAGTTTGCGTAGTTGGCTTTGCGTAGTTGGCTGACACTGCAAAATGTGCTGACTGCATTGGCCGGTCAGTGTGCCGTTGAGTCGGTGAGACGGTGAGTTAGTGAGACATATAATATGCTGATCAGCCATTCTCATATGCAGTGGGTGCTACTGAGCGCCTGGTACTGTTCCCAACTTGGCTACTGCTTGATTTGTTGGGTGTGGTCATGTTGAGTACCTTTGGGTACGAACATTCTCCCCCCCATTGAGGGGTACCCTCAATTAAGTCGTGATGTTGGTCAGCCCTTGACCGAATTGTATAGGAAGCACCTAACAAATCATTGACCAAGGTGGATCTTTTCTTCAACTGCGGTTTGTGATTCAGGTCCTTCACATCTTCTTGATGCTGCTTAACACTCCCCTTTGCGATAAAATTGACATTACCGTGGGGACTGAAATTGTGCTCTCGTAGAACTTGATCATTTGGCACGTCTATGGTATGTGGACCTTCTGCAATAAAACTAAGATATTTCTTGGTTAGGTTTGGACATGTTGAACCAAAGTCAGCCTTCTTGTAGGTTTTAAATTGATGAGAAGTCGGTTCTATATTCATCGGATTTTTATCTTTTGTTGGCTCATAAGCAGCGTTCGGTCCTGCAAAATCACCTCTGCCTTCTACCAGAATAGGGTTGATTTCCGTATCAGATGAGGTTTCTTTATTGAGATAACCTATGATTACATAACCAAGCCTAGTGCCTTGTGCCAAAGGTTTATTAGGTCCTAGTTCAAGAAGTTCACCGGTTATTACACGAGAATACACCTCAGACCCTAAGGTTAGGTCAATGGGTCCAGGTTGCCGAAAGTCAGGATCTGCTAATGGCAGTCCCTCGGGAATATTAAGATCGGTTGTAATCGGTACTGACGGTTGGTCTGTAATGACTGTGGGCATAATAAATACCTCTAATAGTTTTTCAAACCCTGATGTACATGATGAGAGCTTTAGTGTTGATCTAATTGCTGTTGATATCTTTCCTCCGATTCCAGATATTTCAATCGATGACCTTTCTTTAAGAGATAGCAGATCTGCCATTCTCCTTGAGATAAGATTCACCTGTGATCCACCATCTATTACAGCGCGACATGTTTGTAATTGACCGTTTGGCCCTTGTAATGAGACCTTGGCGGTCGCGAGCATGGTATATCCTCCTACGTGGTCGTAGCCTGCAATGGTTACTGCGCCGGCCACTGGATTGCTAGTCGGTCCTTTGTGTAACAGTGAATGATGCCGTTGCTGGCAGACTCGACAATTGGTCGGTGATCCACAGTTTTCAACCATATGAGCTGTAGAGAAACAATTTGTGCATGCTCCTATTTGAATAATGGCTTGGCGCCGTGTTTTGGGGTCCATTTCCTGGAAACGGCTACATGCTCTAAGATTATGTGGTCCTAGGTGACAAATCTTACAGCTCTCTTCGTTGTAAACTGACTGATGGCGTAGTGTTGCTGTAGGTTGAGCGCTTATCGTCTCCAGCATGCAAGCGCGCCGTTCAATAAACGTTAGTACACTTTTTAACGTTGGAATTTCCGTTGGTGCATCCGCTGAATTTTCCAGAGCAGCTAGAGACTGCTGGTCTAGTTTCCTTCTGATAATAAAACACAGGAGTGGATCCCAGGATTTTGTGCTCACATCGAGGTTTTTAAGAGTACTCATTGAGTTTTTGATAGTGTCATGTAAGGCCCTTAGTTGGCGCGAACCGCCGTCTATAGGCTTATAGTCAACCATTTTTGCTATGGCGGCGAATACTAGTATTTTTCCGTTCTGGTACCTGGCCTTTAAACGCAACCAGGTGTCGTCATAGCCACCCTGTGAGAAGGCTGTGTCTGTCAAGACGTTTCTCGCTTCACCACGAAGCGAACTCTGTAGAATATGTAGTTTTTGACTGGCCGAATATGGTTTATTATGTACCAATTCCACAAAGAGATCATGGAACCGTGGCCAGTCTAGATACTCGCCGTTGAACTCCGGAATGCTAATTGGCGGTAGTGCCAAGTTTAGGCTCATTGGCGCGTCGTTTTCCCGAAGCAGGTTCATTTCGTATTCCTCGTATAATGTGTGGAATTGGGCTAGCTCTGCTTCTGCCAGAGCTGCGGCCCCAGGTGTGCTATCCAATTCGTCGTGGGCTTGCCTCAGTAACGCCCAATGGAGATCCAGGTGCCTTTGTAAGGCTGGGGTGACAGTTGGGGCGTTCGAGGCTAATGTTAATGATGACTCCAATTCGTTGCATCTTCTCTGCAACTGTCGGATCACCGTGTCAATTGCGGAATCTCCTTTGACTTGATCTTTTGTTGTGAGCTTGATGTTGGCCGAAGTTCGTCTGGGGACCTTCGGAAGCCCGCTTCCAGTCGGCATGTTGTCCAGAAAGATATTCTGATATTTTTCGACCAGCTCTTTAAGTGCTACTAATCGTGAAGAGTACTCACTTCCAGTGGGTAATGCCGCTTGCTGGACTTCTTCATCTAGGTCGCAAAACTGCTGCCAGAGATCGTTTAACTGATTTAGCTTACCGGAATAATAGCCGTCTCGGTGGCGTCGGTCGGCAGAATCCTTGCCATAATTCTTAATGAGCTGTTGGATTTTCCCTTGCAGCTCGTTTTGGGTGTCTAGTAATCGATTGTGTAACTCGATTCTTGTGTGACTTGTTTCCTCAATGAATGAAGTAGACATATTGTGTGTCTTGGAAACAAAGAATCTTGTGAAGCTGGATGAAGCTGAGTATCCTGTGAAGCTGGATGAAGCTGAGTATCCTGTGAAGCTGGATGAAGCTGAAGTTCCTGTGACGCTGGAAGAAGAAGCGTATCCTGTGAAGCTGGATGAAGCTGAAGTTCCTGTGACGCTGGAAGAAGAAGCGTATCCTGTGAAGCTGGATTAAGCTGAAGTTCCTGTGACGCTGGAAGAAGAAGCGTATCCTGTGAAGTTGGATTAAGCTGAAGTTCCTGTGACGCTGGAAGACGAAGCGTATCCTGTGAAGCTGGATTAAGCTGAAGTTCCTGTGACGCTGGAAGAAGAAGCGTATCCTGTGAAGCTGGATAAAGCTGAAGTTCCTGTGACGCTGGAAGACGAAGCGTATCCTGTGAAGCTGGATTAAGCTGAAGTTCCTGTGACGCTGGAAGACGAAGCGTATCCTGTGAAGCTGGATTAAGCTGAAGTTCCTGTGACGCTGGAAGACGAAGCGTATCCTGTGAAGCTGGATTAAGCTGAAGTTCCTGTGACGCTGGAAGACGAAGCGTATCCTGTGAAGCTGGATAAAGCTGTGAGTCCTTTAGTGGGAAGGGGGTTGCTTGAGTGTGATCCTTTGTTGTTAAAGGATCACGTCGGGGTCACCAATGTTTGTGCCTAACCGAAGTAGACACTTCCGGGTCACACCGCGGGACAAGGGGGTAATGAGCACTTGTCGCTGGCACGGGGACGCTTTGATGGCAGGACGATCGCGTCGCGGCAATGGTAACGATGGTTACTGTGATGCCGGACCACAGGCGATGCTGAGCTGCGCTGAGGTTGAGCTAACGTGGTTAGCTGCTAGTTGAGATAGTGTATTACGAGCCCTATTCCCAGATGTAGGGAGTAGAACCGCGGAGTTAAGAGGTGTGTTGATAACTGTTTTATTCTTCATTTGGAACATGTTTATATACTACTTGGAACACGGAAGTTTAGAGTAATGATTAGTGAAGTAAGCTATATTCTAAAGTTGGTCAGGGAATTATGATTATGGTAGCAGTTTGCGTAGTTGGCTTTGCGTAGTTGGCTGACACTGCAAAATGTGCTGACTGCATTGGCCGGTCAGTGTGCCGTTGAGTCGGTGAGACGGTGAGTTAGTGAGACATATAATATGCTGATCAGCCATTCTCATATGCAGTGGGTGCTACTGAGCGCCTGGTACTGTTCCCAACTTGGCTACTGCTTGATTTGTTGGGTGTGGTCATGTTGAGTACCTTTGGGTACGAACAAGAATTAAACTGTCAAATAGATCTTAACCCTACAGAGGATTGGTTTATAATAAGACCAAATAATATAGACATTCATATTTATATCCCAATAACATATACTTCTGGTAATAATACAATTCTACTACCAGCCAGATCTCAAGTAGTACGAAAAATCAAAGTAATGTCCGATACTGATACTATATTAATACCAAATCAGGAGATTCAACCTGGTATTTACGTTGCAAATACTATCACATCAAAAGAGAATACATTTGTCCGATTACTCAACACAACCAGTACTGATCAATTGGTTAGTATAACAAATTTAAAATGTGAACCAATTTCCGATTATAATGTAATTCAAAACATTTCAAGTAATAGAGAGCAAAACATCATAGAAGAACTGAAGAAAAATTTTCCAATTCAATTTAAACAACAATTAACGGAACTATGTGGAAAATATACTGACGTATTCGGTCTTGAAACCGAATCAATAACAACAAACAATTTTTACAAGCAGAAACTGAGATTGAAGGACGATGAACCGATCTATATAAAAAATTATCGAAGCCCGCACAGCCAAGTTGAGGAAATTCAAAAACAAGTAGGAAAATTAATCAAAGACAATATAGTCGAGCCATCTGTATCAGAATACAACAGCCCACTTCTACTTGTCCCAAAGAAAACCCTTCCGGGTTCAAACGAAAAGAAATGGCGACTAGTAGTTGACTATCGTCAAATCAACAAAAAACTTCTGTCTGATAAATTTCCACTCCCAAGAATTGATGACATCTTGGACCAACTAGGTAGAGCAAAGTATTTCTCATGCCTTGATTTAATGTCAGGTTTCCATCAAATCGAACTAGAAGAAAATTCAAGAAACATAACGTCGTTTTCAACAAGCAATGGCTCATATCGTTTTACGCGATTACCTTTCGGCTTAAAAATAGCCCCAAATTCATTTCAGAGAATGATGACTATTGCATTTTCTGGACTTGAAGCTTCTCAAGCATTCCTCTATATGGATGATTTAATAGTCATTGGATGTTCTGAAAGACATATGCTCAAAAACCTAAAAGACATCTTTGAAATATGCAGAAAGTACAACTTAAAATTACACCCACAAAAATGTTCATTTTTTATGCATGAAGTGACCTTCCTTGGTCATAAATGCACCGACAAAGGAATCTTACCAGACGACAAGAAATAGAATGTCATAAGAAACTATCCAGTCCCACATGATGCAGATAACGCTAGACGATTTATAGCATTTTGCAATTATTATAGACGTTTCATTAAAAACTTCGCCGACTATTCACGGCACATAACTAGATTATGTAAAAAGAATGTTCCATTTGAATGGTCTCCCGAATGCCAAAAATCATTCCAATATTTAAAAGATAAACTTATAGAACCAACTTTATTACAATATCCTGATTTCCTTAAAGAATTTTGTATAATAACGGATGCAAGTAAACAAGCATGTGGAGCGGTATTAACGCAAAACCATAACGGACTCCAACTCCCGCTAGCATATGCATCACGTTCATTTACAAAAGCTGAAAGCAATAAAAGCACTACAGAACAGGAACTAACAGCAATTCATTGGGCAATTACACACTTTCGACCATATATTTATGGAAAACATTTTACAGTTAAAACCGATCACAGACCACTAACATACTTATTTTCAATGGTCAATCCTAGTTCACGCGCATGCGGCTCGAATTAGAGGAATACGACTTCACAGTCGAGTATCTAAAGGGAAAAGATAACTTTGTGGCAGACGCCCTTTCTAGAATAACAATTAAGGATCTTCAAAACATTACGGCAAATATATTACAAGTCACTACAAGACAAAAAAGTAGACAAAATTCCTGCGCAGGAAAAGATAAAGTAGAATTGCCTAGGCAATCTCAAGTAAAAGCTTCTAAGCCCAACGTATATGAAGTCATTAACAATGACGAAGTACGTAAAGTAGTGACCTTGCATGTAAATAATAATATATGTTTTTTCAAACATGGAAAAAAAATTACAGCAAGATATGATGTTGGAGGTTTGTATACTAATGGAAGTCTTGACTTAGGTCAGTTTTTCCAAAGGCTTGAACTGCAGGCTGGTAAACAAAAAATTACCCAACTCAAAGTGGCACCATGGGAAAAAATCTTTGAAAATATTTCAATAGATAAATTTAAAAAAATGGGCAACAAAATATTAAAATCATTAAGAGTAGCGCTACTCAACCCGGTGACCCTAATAACAACTAATAACGAAAAAGAAGCAATATTGTCTACATTACATGACGACCCTATTTAAGGAGGACATTCAGGTATAACAAAAACCTTGGCCAAGGTCAAAAGACACTAGTATTGGAAAGGAATGAGTAAAGACATAACCCAGTACATACGTAAATGTCCAAAATGCCAAATGTCAAAAACGACAAGACATACAAAAACTCCTTTAACACTTACAGAAACACCAGAAATGGTATTCGATAAGGTAATTGTGGATACGATCGGTCCACTGCCGAAATCAGATCAAGGAAATGAATATGCAGTCACCTTAATATGTGATCTGTCAAAATACCTTGTTGCCATACCAGTACCTAATAAAAATGCAAAAACGGTAGCAAAGGCTATATTCGAAGAATTTGTTCTAAAGTACGGTCCAATGAAGACGTTCATTACGGACATGGGAACAGAATACAAAAATTCTTTAATCGAACACCTATGCAAAAACTTAAATATCAAACATATAACATCGACAGCACACCATCATCAGACTGTCGGAACTGTGGAACGAAGCCACAGAACCTTTAATGAACTTATACGTACATACATCTCAACTGATAAAACGGATTGGGATATATGGCTAAAATATTTTGTTTATTGTTTCAACACGACACCCTCTATGGCACATGATTATTGTCCATATGAGTTAGTGTTTGGTAGGACTTCGAATTTACCAAAACATTTTAATAGCGTAGAGAGAATAGAACCTATTTATAATATAGATGATTACGCAAAAGAAACAAAGTTTAGATTAGAGCAAGCTTTCAAAAGAGCCAGATTAATATTAGAATCAAAAAAAATAAAACAAAAATGTCACTATGATAGAAACTGTTTAGATTTTGAACTAAAAATTGGAGATCAAGTTTTATTAAAGAATGAAACAGGTCACAAATTAGAATACAAATATACGGGACCATATAAGGTAATTGGTATAGGAGATAATGATAATATAAGAATTTCAAATATTAAAAACAAAGAACAAAAAGTTCATAAAGATAGGTTAAAATTTTTTATTTCAAAATAATTTTTATACAATTTATACGTATGGCCATACATAGAATAAATACATGGATTAAATACCACAAATAAATATAAAAAAAAAATTAAAAAAAAAAAAAAAAGAAAAAAATTAAAAAAAAAAAAAATACATACATATAAAAAAAAATATAAATATAAAAAACAACATGATATCAATATTTTCTGATTAGAACAGCATTTTTGAATAACACGCTTTCCAACTTTCTTATATTTCTTTAACGATACAAAATAATTTCTATAACTTTTAAATTTTCAAATATATAAGTACTAGAAGATAATTTTAATAACTAGAAATAATTTCATTTTTATTACTTTTTTAAAAAATTAAAAAAAAAAACCAAACATATTCTTTAGAAAATACCTTCATTACATTACGTTATTTTTCAAAAGGAGGGAGATGTAGTATGCATGTATCATTGTAGCGAGTACCCACTGTACCGACACCAACATTGTGTTACAGTGTACTCAACCAAATACAAAAGTGCCGGCCGCTAAACTCTTGCGGCCAGCCGAAATATGAATGCGCCTCAGAGCCCAACTTATGGGAAGTGCTAGTGTCAGCATATTCCCGTGGCCTGAGTGCAGACACATACAAGGCATGCATATACAACTGCTCTCGCGCTCTTGGTGCTACCAGCACAAATACAATTGTGAGCATATACTTTGATATATACATGACGGCCGCTGCCAATGTTTGCAGGCAGCGCAGCCGCAATTAGCTAGCTGTAAGTCACTCGAATTATGACCATCAATCAATAAAGAACAAGCTTGGCCGTTGGCCACTATAACCAAATCTTTTACTTTATTCTGAGGATAATAACACACATCTAATAAATATGATTTAAATAATACATGGCGACCGTGACAGTGATGTCGAAGCAAACAAAGTTTTAATTTGAAGTGCGAATTGTGTACAACAAACCAAAATAAGTGCACCAGCAACAAAAATTGAAGAAAATGGTGATGGTACAGATTGTACAACAAGCAAATGTTAGAGAAATATGATGCAAATGCTGAGAAAGTGATATTGATGAGGGAATCTAATGGTCAGAAGGAAGAGCAAGCGCCTACGATAAAGGGGCCTATGTAAATCCGAAGACAAAACAAAGTTGAAGAAACGCGAGGGAAGCCAGAAGAGAGGAAAAGCAATTAAATAAATAATCTACGTTACTGCCTGTGCGAGGACCAGCACCGGCGCCGCCTAAACCCATAGGCCAGGGACGACCACAAGAGAAAAAAAAAGTGTGGGAGGCATGGCAATTCCTCCTACACCTACGTTGGAAAAGTAATGAACATAAACGACGACGTTGGACTGGACAAAGCTGCTCCTGTCGAGCAAAGGGATGCACCGAGTCTAAAAGAAGCTCTAGAGGTGTGCCCCAACGATGGACCACGCCCCCTCACAATAGCTGAGTACAGGGCACGCAAGCAGAAGAAGGACAAACCAAAGAAGAAGAGGAGCGGCAGGAGAAGTAATTTCTAGCGCCAACGGAGGTTGGCTAAGGACCTAATAAAGACGGAAGCGACATCTGAAGAAACACAAATACACAAGGCCGAATTAACAAAAATTGAGGACAAACTTCGTACTGGTGCGAAGTAACGTAACCAGGCTGCATTAATTGCCAATGCCTAAGTTACCTTAATATTAAAATCTTACACTCAAGCCGATGCGTGAAAACGCTGCTTGAAAACTACTAACCCCTTGTTAGGCTTTGTACTAAAATCATATGGCAGATATTTTAATTATATAGAGCGACAAATTGTATATCTGCCATGTGAAAAATTACTATCCCAAACATTTCCTTTTCTTTCCAAATTTCTCTTTATGAATAACAGTTTATCTAAAACAAAAGATTCGCCATACATACTTGGCATAAAATATAGAATTTTGGAAAACATTCCCAAAATGGGTTTTGTAGACACAAAAGTTGTCGATTCAACGGCGAACGTCGTTAATAAAGTAGAATCTCAAAATATTGATTTAGAAACAATAACCATACTATTAATAATAATTGTAATTATAATGTCAGCAAGTGTTTTTCTAAAAATCTATAAATTACACAATAGGTGTTTGAAGAAAAGATTCCAGAGTCGAGCAAACGACCTGGATAAAATTTAAAAAAAAAGAGATACAAAATAAAACTTGCCAGTTATAATTTCAAGAATTATTGAAAGCAAACAAAAAAATTTTACTTTAAAAAATATATAAAAAAAAAAAAAAAAAATACCTATATGAGGGATCAATATTTTAGTGAAAGAATTATCACATTGGTCTCAACGACCCCAATTACTATCTATGAGTTAGAAAATTTATATATGTCAACATATAATCTAGAAAGCTCACCATTAATACATTGCTCTAATAAACAAAAAGCGATGGTATTAAGCACCATCCCGGGTGTCCACGTGAGAACAATTGTAAGCGAAAATGACATATTAGGTAGTGCTAGAATTTCAGTGGTGTACAAGAATAATTCATATCCATATTATAATGGAATGAAGTGAATTATATAAGGATCTAAATAAATTAAAAAGCGATTTCGATAAATCATATAAATCATTAACGCAAAATAGATCAATACAACAAGTCACTATAAATAAACATGCAGAAATATTAGTATCTCGCTTCAACAATGCGCGTATACTAATACATGAGCAAAGAGATCGACTAGATAAAAATCGTTGGTCTGAAGTATCAAAATTTCTAACCAGACTTCAATCAAACCTAATAACTATAAAAGAAAGGTATAACTTAAATATTTCAATACCGACCATTCTGAACACCCCTCTGAATGTAGAAACTGGGGACAAATTGGAATCATCAGATCCACCAGAAGTCGACTCAGTACAGGTAGAAGAATCTGAATTTGACAGCCCAGAAGTAGAAGAGAAAGATTTAAATAATCTCACAATTCCAGCTGTACTTTTTCAATCTGAATTATCAGATCAGGAAACAATTGAATCCGATTGCGAAATCGAACAACACCAAATAAGAACAATGACGGACGAAACTGTTGCCCAACGGGCATATATTAAGGATATAGCAAATGCTATCCCTGAATTCAACGGACAAAAAATCAACCTTCAAAGATTCATAACAGCCTTGAAATTAGTAAACCTAACCAAAGGCACATTTGAAGAAATAGCATTTGAAGTCATAAAATCAAAAATAGTTGGCTCAACCTTGTACAAAGTTCAAAACGAATCCACTATAAACGGAATTATAAAAAAATTATAAGACACAATTATCGGCGAAACATCCGATGTAGTCAATGCAAAAATGGCTAAAACTACTCAAAAAGGAAAAACAGCTGAAAAATTCACAACTGAAGTTGACAATTTACGAAAGCTACTCGAAGCTTCGTATATTGATGAAGGATTACCCGCTGAACATGCGGACAAATTCAGCACCAAGGAGGCTATAAACACAATGGTCAAAAATTTTGAGCATGGCCGACTCAAAACAATACTTGAGGCAGGCAACTTTTCATCAATGAATGAGGCTCTCACCAAATATATACAGTGTAGTACGGAAATGACGGGTAATGCAAACGCAATACTATTTGCCAGAAAAGGACCGGCCTATAGAGGTAATAACTTCAGAAGTAACTACCGTGGTAGAGGTAGAGGAAATGGTCGTGGTAACTACCAAAATAATGGGTATTACCAATATAACAGCTACAACAGAAATAGCGGTTACAACCAAAATAATGGTTTTAATCGAAACTATAATAACCAGACCAATAACTATAGTAGAGGTCGTGGAAATTATAGACAAAACAATAATAACCAAAATACAGGCAATTACGGCAACACACAACACAACAATAATGTCCGCTTTACCCAGCCAGTTTCGGGAAACTCGCAGACCCCTTTAGATACAATAAATTAAAAATACCAACGGTATATACCATAAACCTCAATCTCAATATCTTCGTACCATTTATTAATTCAGAAACAGGAAGGCAGCTTACGTTCCTTGTGGATACGGGAGCAAATATTTCACTTTTAAAAGAAAATGCAGATACCTTTAGCAACATACAAATAAAAAATACAATAAATATTCAAGGAATAGGCGAGGGAATCATAAAATCCAAAGGACTTGCACCAGTAGAACTCCAAACAGACAAATATATAATTCCATACAATTTTCATATAGTAAATAAAGGTTTTGCGATTCCATGTGATGGAATAATAGGAATAGATTTTATAAAAGAATTAAACTGTCAAATAGATCTTAACCCTACAGAGGATTGGTTTATAATAAGACCAAATAATATAGACATTCATATTTATATCCCAATAACATATACTTCTGGTAATAATACAATTCTACTACCAGCCAGATCTCAAGTAGTACGAAAAATCAAAGTAATGTCCGATACTGATACTATATTAATACCAAATCAGGAGATTCAACCTGGTATTTACGTTGCAAATACTATCACATCAAAAGAGAATACATTTGTCCGATTACTCAACACAACCAGTACTGATCAATTGGTTAGTATAACAAATTTAAAATGTGAACCAATTTCCGATTATAATGTAATTCAAAACATTTCAAGTAATAGAGAGCAAAACATCATAGAAGAACTGAAGAAAAATTTTCCAATTCAATTTAAACAACAATTAACGGAACTATGTGGAAAATATACTGACGTATTCGGTCTTGAAACCGAATCAATAACAACAAACAATTTTTACAAGCAGAAACTGAGATTGAAGGACGATGAACCGATCTATATAAAAAATTATCGAAGCCCGCACAGCCAAGTTGAGGAAATTCAAAAACAAGTAGGAAAATTAATCAAAGACAATATAGTCGAGCCATCTGTATCAGAATACAACAGCCCACTTCTACTTGTCCCAAAGAAAACCCTTCCGGGTTCAAACGAAAAGAAATGGCGACTAGTAGTTGACTATCGTCAAATCAACAAAAAACTTCTGTCTGATAAATTTCCACTCCCAAGCATTGATGACATCTTGGACCAACTAGGTAGAGCAAAGTATTTCTCATGCCTTGATTTAATGTCAGGTTTCCATCAAATCGAACTAGAAGAAAATTCAAGAAACATAACGTCGTTTTCAACGAGCAATGGCTCATATCGTTTTACGCGATTACCTTTCGGCTTAAAAATAGCCCCAAATTCATTTCAGAGAATGATGACTATTGCATTTTCTGGACTTGAAGCTTCTCAAGCATTCCTCTATATGGATGATTTAATAGTCATTGGATGTTCTGAAAGACATATGCTCAAAAACCTAAAAGACATCTTTGAAATATGCAGAAAGTACAACTTAAAATTACACCCACAAAAATGTTCATTTTTTATGCATGAAGTGACCTTCCTTGGTCATAAATGCACCGACAAAGGAATCTTACCAGACGACAAGAAATAGAATGTCATAAGAAACTATCCAGTCCCACATGATGCAGATAGCGCTAGACGATTTATAGCATTTTGCAATTATTATAGACGTTTCATTAAAAACTTCGCCGACTATTCACGGCACATAACTAGATTATGTAAAAAGAATGTTCCATTTGAATGGTCTCCCGAATGCCAAAAATCATTCCAATATTTAAAAGATAAACTTATAGAACCAACTTTATTACAATATCCTGATTTCCTTAAAGAATTTTGTATAATAACGGATGCAAGTAAACAAGCATGTGGAGCGGTATTAACGCAAAACCATAACGGACTCCAACTCCCGCTAGCATATGCATCACGTTCATTTACAAAAGCTGAAAGCAATAAAAGCACTACAGAACAGGAACTAGCAGCAATTCATTGGGCAATTACACACTTTCGACCATATATTTATGGCAAACATTTTACAGTTAAAACCGATCACAGACCACTAACATACTTATTTTCAATGGTCAATCCTAGTTCACGCGCATGCGGCTCGAATTAGAGGAATACGACTTCACAGTCGAGTATCTAAAGGGAAAAGATAACTTTGTGGCAGACGCCCTTTCTAGAATAACAATTAAGGATCTTCAAAACATTACGGCAAATATATTACAAGTCACTACAAGACAAAAAAGTAGACAAAATTCCTGCGCAGGAAAAGATAAAGTAGAATTGCCTAGGCAATCTCAAGTAAAAGCTTCTAAGCCCAACGTATATGAAGTCATTAACAATGACGAAGTACATAAAGTAGTGACCTTGCATGTAAATAATAATATATGTTTTTTTAAACATGGAAAAAAAATTACAGCAAGATATGATGTTGGAGATTTGTATACTAATGGAAGTCTTGACTTAGGTCAGTTTTTCCAAAGGCTTGAACTGCAGGCTGGTAAACAAAAAATTACCCAACTCAAAGTGGCACCATGGGAAAAAATCTTTGAAAATATTTCAATAGATAAATTTAAAAAAATGGGCAACAAAATATTAAAATCATTAAGAGTAGCGCTACTCAACCCGGTGACCCTAATAACAACTAATAACGAAAAAGAAGCAATATTGTCTACATTACATGACGACCCTATTTAAGGAGGACATTCAGGTATAACAAAAACCTTGGCCAAGGTCAAAAGACACTAGTATTGGAAAGGAATGAGTAAAGACATAACCCAGTACATACGTAAATGTCCAAAATGCCAAATGTCAAAAACGACAAGACATACAAAAACTCCTTTAACACTTACAGAAACACCAGAAATGGTATTCGATAAGGTAATTGTGGATACGATCGGTCCACTGCCGAAATCAGATCAAGGAAATGAATATGCAGTCACCTTAATATGTGATCTGTCAAAATACCTTGTTGCCATACCAGTACCTAATAAAAATGCAAAAACGGTAGCAAAGGCTATATTCGAAGAATTTGTTCTAAAGTACGGTCCAATGAAGACGTTCATTACGGACATGGGAACAGAATACAAAAATTCTTTAATCGAACACCTATGCAAAAACTTAAATATCAAACATATAACATCGACAGCACACCATCATCAGACTGTCGGAACTGTGGAACGAAGCCACAGAACCTTTAATGAATTTATACGTACATACATCTCAACTGATAAAACGGATTGGGTTATATGGCTAAAATATTTTGTTTATTGTTTCAACACGACACCCTCTATGGCACATGATTATTGTCCATATGAGTTAGTGTTTGGTAGGACTTCGAATTTACCAAAACATTTTAATAGCGTAGAGAGAATAGAACCTATTTATAATATAGATGATTACGCAAAAGAAACAAAGTTTAGATTAGAGCAAGCTTTCAAAAGAGCCAGATTAATATTAGAATCAAATAAAATAAAACAAAAATGTCACTATGATAGAAACTGTTTAGATTTTGAACTAAAAATTGGAGATCAAGTTTTATTAAAGAATGAAACAGGTCACAAATTAGAATACAAATATACGGGACCATATAAGGTAATTGGTATAGGAGATAATGATAATATAAGAATTTCAAATATTAAAAACAAAGAACAAAAAGTTCATAAAGATAGGTTAAAATTTTTTATTTCAAAATAATTTTTATACAATTTATACGTATGGCCATACATAGAATAAATACATGGATTAAATACCACAAATAAATATAAAAAAAAAATTAAAAAAAAAAAAAAAAAAAAAAAAATACATACATATAAAAAAAAATATAAATATAAAAAACAACATGATATCAATATTTTCTGATTAGAACAGCATTTTTGAATAACACGCTTTCCAACTTTCTTATATTTCTTTAACGATACAAAATAATTTCTATAACTTTTAAATTTTCAAATATATAAGTACTAGAAGATAATTTTAATAACTAGAAATAATTTCATTTTTATTACTTTTTTAAAAAATTAAAAAAAAAAAACCAAACATATTCTTTAGAAAATACCTTCATTACATTACGTTATTTTTCAAAAGGAGGGAGATGTAGTATGCATGTATCATTGTAGCGAGTACCCACTGTACCGACACCAACATTGTGTTACAGTGTACTCAACCAAATACAAAAGTGCCGGCCGCTAAACTCTTGCGGCCAGCCGAAATATGGATGCGCCTCAGAGCCCAACTTATGGGAAGTGCTAGTGTCAGCATATTCCCGTGGCCTGAGTGCAGACACATACAAGGCATGCATATACAACTGCTCTCGCGCTCTTGGTGCTACCAGCACAAATACAATTGTGAGCATATACTTTGATATATACATGACGGCCGCTGCCAATGTTTGCAGGCAGCGCAGCCGCAATTAGCTAGCTGTAAGTCACTCGAATTATGACCATCAATCAATAAAGAACAAGCTTGGCCGTTGGCCACTATAACCAAATCTTTTACTTTATTCTGAGGATAATAACACACATCTAATAAATATGATTTAAATAATACAATGCACTAAGCGCAGTACAAACAATTGGCCCAAACGACACCAAGCACGTGCTTGTTACGCGCGGGCCCATTTTTATTTCGGGCAAGTACGGTTCGCGAGGAAGGTACATAGAACAAATAAAGACAGGACAAAACATAGATCAACAAGATTAAAGCATATGAGCTAAGATTTTAGTTTTTAGTACAGGGATAGAATTTGAGGAACAAATTAAATGATATAGGTTGTTATAATTATTAGAAAGAACGCGAAACATCGTGGCAAGTTGATAGGATGGTAGTTTTGCATTAGTCTAACAGGAACATTGAAACTTAGGCGGCTTACCAAATCTACAGAATCAATATCGCCTCTGATAAGATTATTCATAAAAATAGTACCAAGCATAATTCTACGGCTTACTAGAGTAGGCAAATTAATTAAAAGCAATCTACTCGAGTAAGAAGGCAACGGGACGTTTTGATCCCAGTTCAAACCACGTGTAGTAGGATAAGTGTCTGTATATATTTAAATATAACTCTTTGTTGTAAATGTATATCAACAAGTATTTGAATGTAACGGCTAGCTGTTTAATAGTCTTTAGCATCTAAAAGTATCTCTGGCAACTCTGCTAAAATGTTGTTGATCGCAACCAACTTCACGTAATCGAATGTAAAACCGACGCTGTGTAAAATCGGGCAATTGCGAACAAGAAGTGAAGGAGAACAGTTCAGTTTAATAAAGTGTTTAATAAGTATAGCAGTTTATACTACTATACACGTAAGGCAAAAAGAAGAAATTGTTTCTGTACGGACTGTATACGGTCAATGTGCTTTATTTATAGTAGAGGTTATGTGGGAGTCAAATTTAAGTTTAGGATCTAGGAGAACACCTAAATCGTTTACCGAGTATATTCGGTCCAAGGACATGTTCTGAAGAGAGTAACTCATGAACGTTGGCGTACCCCTATAAAAAGTCATAACGTTGCATTTAAGATAGTTTAAATTCAAAAGGTTGTACTGACACCATTCCTGGAATCTATTTATGTCTGACTGCAAGCAGAAACCAGATTCAACACTATTATACGAAAAACAAAGCTTAACATCATCAGCATACATTAGTACACGAGAGTGATTTACGATAGAAGGAAGATTATTTATAAACAGAGCAAACAGCAAAGGGCCTAAATGACTGCCCTGAGGCACTCCAGATGTCACGTTGATCATCTTGGAAACAGCGTTTTTGAATAAAACCCTCTGAGATCTACCATTCAAATAACTTGAAATCCAAGTTAACAGATTATTCGGAAACCCGAGCTGATCTAATTTGAATAAAAGAAGAGAGTGGTTAACACAGTCAAAGGCTTTACTAAAATCTGTATATATAACGTGCGTCTGCAATTTTTTGTTAAATCCATCTAGTACAAAAGATGTCAATTCGAGCAGGTTAGTGGTGGTCGATCTACGCTTAATAAAACCATGTTGACACGGCGATATTAAAGAGGAGCACAAATGTTGCAACTAAGAGGTAATAATGCGTTCAAATGTTTTAGGAATTGCAGACAATTTGGAGATTCCTCTATAGTTCTGAACATTAACCTTCGCACCCTTTTTGTGGAGTGGAATAATAAAAGAATCTTTCCAGATAGTAGGAAAAACAGATGATGAGATAGACAAATTAAAAAGTTTTAGAATGGGTTTACAAATAGTTCGGGCACAAAACTTAAGAACACACCCAGGGAGTCCATCTGGCCCCGGAGAATAGGTTGGCGTTATAGTTTCTAAATCACTTAAGAGAGAACTCTCGGTGATTACAGGAGAAAACAAGGGAGAACGCTATAGTCGAGTACCTCGACTATCAGATACCCGTTACTCAGCTAAATGGAGATATGCAAGCAGCAAAGCGAGATTAAAATGCGCCACCTACCGGCGGTATACAGATTTAAGCGTTATGGGCGTTAGAGTGGGCGTGGCAAATTTTTTTTTGGATCAATCGATAGGTATTGACGAGACCAATACATTTCAGTTAAAATTTTGTATCTAGCATGAAAATTGTGGGCGTCACAGGGTTTTGCGGTTTGTGGGCGTTAAAGTGGGCGTGGCAAATTTTTTTTTGGATCAATCGATAGGTATTGACAAGACCAATACATTTCAGTTAAAATTTTTTATCTAGCATGAAAATTGTGGGCGTCACAGGGTTTTGCGGTTTGTGGGCGTTAAAGTGGGCGTGGCAAATTTTTTTTTGGGTCAATCGATAGGTATTAATGAGAACATTACATTTCAGTTAAAATTTTCTATCTAGCATCAAAACTGTAGGAGCCACAGTTTTGGGCGGTTTGTGGGCGTTAGAGTGGGCGTGGCAGTCTACTGAAACAAACTTGCGCTGCGTAGGAAGCTCAGGAATCTGCACGCCAAATCTCAATAGCCTAGCTCCCATAGTTTCCGAGATCTCAGCGTTCATCCGGACAGACGGACAGACGGACAGACGGACAGACGGACATGGCTAGATCGACTCGGCTAGTGATCCTGATCAAGAATATATATACTTTATGGGGT
This sequence comes from Drosophila suzukii, assembly GCF_043229965.1. Lineage (NCBI taxonomy): Eukaryota > Metazoa > Arthropoda > Insecta > Diptera > Drosophilidae > Drosophila > Drosophila suzukii. Next base: position 49,099,515 of record NC_092082.1, on the reverse strand, counting down.
CGGAAACGCTTCCTTCTGCCTGTTACATACTTTCCGACGAATCTAGTATACCCTTTTACTCTACGAGTAACGGGTATAAATACAATTTGCCCTGTTTAAGTGATTAGTGTAGCTAGAATTAGACCAAGAAACAGAACAATAAGTAGATTGGAAGAACTCAGCAAATAAATCTGCAATTTCGGGATCCGTAGATGCCTCAATAGAGTTTAATCGTACGGATGATGGCAATGCTGAAGACCTTCGCTTAGCATTGACAAAGTTATAAAATTGCCTCGGATCCTTTGAAAATTCAAATTTACATCGGTTCAAATACATGAAATAGCAATGACTGTTAAGTCCATTAAAATTAGTACGAGCCACCACATATCTTGAAAAATCGGATGGCCTACCCGACTTTTTGTACTTTTTATAGAAGTTTGATTTTAGGTTTCTAAGTCTTTGCAACTGATTGGTAAACCAAGGTGGCCTGCCTAACTTAGGAGGAAAACTGTCAGGAACACATTCACAGAAAAAAGAGTGTAATACACTATAAAATAGTACCGTAGCACTTTTAATATCCAAGCAATTATATAAATTTGTCCAGTTATATTGTGAAATCAAGTTGTTGAGTTTACTAAAGTCACATTTACGAAAGCATCTACTTTTATTTGGAGAGAGGGTATCAACGCAGGGAAGACAAATTGTAAGTTCTAATGTGGGATGATACTGGTCTTCAGGCACAACTAGTGGGTCAATTCTAGATACAGTGACTTTAGACGGATCTAAAACAAATACAAGATCTAATTGTCTGTTTAGTGAATTACATATAAAGCTAACTGGCTGTAATGATAATTCTAACAGACCGTCAACGAAGTCATGGTCAGATAAAAGGGTAGAGACAAGTGAGTCAGTGGAAAGGGACCAAGAAATGTCATGGAGATTGAAATCAACCAAAAACAATCAAAAGATCCCTTTCGGAAAGATGAGATAGAACAGATTGTATTGCAACCAAATGTTGCTCGTAAATTGTTAAATCGGATCCAGGTGGAATATAAGAACAAGTTACATAAATTGAAAAAGATTTTAAAGAAACTTTAATACCAACGAATTCTATGTCATTGGGATTAAGAAAGTATATTCTCTCAGATGTTAAAGAAGAGGTAACGGCAATCAGCAACCCACCCCCCTACGAGGAGAGCGATCAGTTCTATACGTGTTAAAATTTTTGGACAGAACTTTGAAGTCTGATATCTCCGGTTTCAGCCAAGTCTCAGTAGAGGCAAGGAGTCAGCATAAAGCTTAGACAGCTTTATGTTAAGTCCCCTAACATTTTGATAGGCCAAAAATAAACTGCTCAGTTTTTTGGCGCATGTACTACAGTGGATGGCCTATTATTAGTTATCCGTCTGTTTGGAACAAATTCTTTAATGACCAATTCATCATTAAGCCAAGCACTTTTAGAATTTAGTACATTAAATACTTCCGGTGGAGCAGATATTTTAAATGAAGATATCCTACGAACATATGGAAATTTTAACTCTTCAACTGTGATGTTTTGAGATGGAAATTCCTCTTGTATAAATTCCAAAACATCTGCAGATGTGGTTTCAGGTGTTAAACGAGACACAAATAATTGCTTCCTATATGGAACAACCGAGAGGCTCTTTCTTCCACCACCAGCAACCTGAACATCGTTCGTCTGATTATCGAGACTAGGGACTCCTATATAGCTAACTTCACCTGTAGGCACCGAAAGCTGCGTAGGGTTTTACCCCTTAGGCTGACTAGCGGAAACAGGGCCTCCTCCAGAGCTTTTAGTACCTATGGGTACTGCTGTCAGTGAAGTTTTAGGTCCCCCAGCCCCAGTGGATGCCGACATAGCTGCCGTTACCGATCGGGAAAAAATATTTGAAGCTAAGTTGGGATTTGGAACTGATGCCTTTACTTCAACAGATTTTGAAGGAGCGGTCTTTTTGCGTTTAGGTGACCCTACTGACATTTTTTTATTATCAAGGTCCGCCTTAAACTCTTTGAAATCAGCAACTACGCACATAAGTTTATCAAACAGTTTCATAAAACGATCATTGGTCAGCGCAACATAGCCATCCAAATCACGGTCTATTTCAATGCTTCAGGCACAAGCCCACGAAAAACCAACTTGCAGATCAATATAACCTTTTACTCTGCCAACAAGTCCAGTACATTTTGGATGTACGACTATGTGGCAGAGACGACAGTAAATAAAAACGTCATTAGGTGACGATCCAAACTGACAATCTTTTTTAGAATAAAAAAGAGCCATTTTTAAGTATTTAAAATTAAGAAAAAAAGTTATTTATAAAACCAAAGAATCAAAAGAATTATAAATACCTCACTTGATTTGACACTGGGATCAAACAATCAAAATGTAGACACACAAAAACACAAAAGTATAAGATCGCGAAGAGACTGCGAAAGCGAGAGAGCGCGACAGAGTGGCTGTCGATTGAGCGTCGCTTGCGAAACACAAACAAAATATACACGACAACAGTTGGACGACAAGAAACGGGAGAGAGATTACAAGAAAGTTATGGGAAACAACAACAAAAGCTATTGAAACAAATGCACCGCAACGTACAGAAGTTACAATAACAAAATGCACAGGTTAAAAACAGAGTTAGGTTTTGTTAAAATTGCTACAATGAAATAGACAATTAAACATAAACAAACGATTTAAAACACAAGCACGGCTGGTTATGTTGGACTAAGTCACAAAGCAAGGCACCAGTAACACAGATATTAATGACAAATTGACAAAAATCACAGAGCACAAGATAAACACAACCGGTCACAAGCGACGCTAAATCGAGGGGCCCCCGCCCCTCACCAGTTTAAATGGCCCCTGCCCTTCACTAGTTATCATATTTATGGCCCCCGCCCCTCACTAAAAGCATATTAGTGGCTCGCCCCTTACTAATTTACGTATTCGGGCTCTGGACAACTAGCATAATCCTTCAAATTAACTGATTTCAATAAAGAGTATTTTTGTTTTCCCCCATCGCCTGACATCCCCATTTAATAATATTGATGATGTCTCCTTTCCCTCATTATGAGGAATTAATAGTTAACAGGTTATGCCGTGCACGTGAGAAGGGTCGGCAACTTTCCCAACACTCCCACTTGACAAAACTGATCACGTGATCTTTTCCTCATTATGGGCATTTAATATTCAACTGGTATTGTTATGTGCAAGATTCTTCTATCAGAAGGTAGCCATAAACATTTCAAAAATAATAGGGACGCACACAAGACCTACCCCGATCACAAACTTCACTTACCTGACCGTTATAAAAGTCACATACCCAAGACCCAATGCGCAGGATCACTGATAAGAACATACATCTCAAGATGATAAAATCAGGACTGTGTCGAATCTCTCAAGTAGCCGACATACCATATTAAAGATAATAACTACAATTAAAAGTAAGAAGCATATTTTGTAGCTTATTATAATATTTTCTAATTTATTTTATTATATTTATTTAAATATATCTACTATATAAAAATAAGTCGGGCTTTCCCTTCTGACGCTGAAACTCCAGAACGCATGAACCGATTTCCACAGTTTAGCATTCGTTGGAAAGGTCTCGGATTCCGTGAAGCTCTTAGCAAAGAAAATGCAAGAAAAATTTCAACGGAAAAGCGGGAAAATCTTTTTTACATACAGCGTCATCTCTGATACATAGCATGAACTACAAACCAAGATTTTAACAAGATGGCGCCGGTGCGACGAGCTGAGAGACCACCATCGACAACATTGACTAGCTTCTTGGCAATGTGTGAAGCAGATCCATTTGCAGCGACGCTGATGAATCAATCAACAAAGAAATTCCAACGCCGAAAACAAGGAACCCCAGTTTCAGATTGGCCACAGGTGTTTTCCACTGATGGACTAAGTAGCATGTATACTGTTCATCCTAGAAATGATGAGTGTTTTTATTTACGACTGCTGTTGGTAAATCATTTGGACCAAAGTCATTTGCGCATTTGAAAACTGTGAATGGTCACAAATGCCAAACATATCGAGAAGCATGTCAACAATAGGGTTTGCTGCAGAACGGTTCCCATTGGGATTTAATACTTGCTGATTCAGTTGTTTCATCAAATGCGTACCAAATACGAACGCTGTTCGCAATGATCATCACCACATGTTTTCCTTCACAACGAATTCAGTTATGGAACAAATACAAAGACGACATATGTGAAGATATCTTGCATCGCTTGCGCATTCAAACGAATAATTCTGACATCCAAATAACCGTGAAATCTACAATAAAGGATTGATTCTGATTGAGGATCAATGCTTGACTATTGCAAAAAGCTATCGAATGCATTCAACCAAGAATTCAATCGAGAGCTGCAGTACAATGTTGATACATTGCAGGAATTCGTTCGAAATATTGTGCCGTTGCTGAATGAACAGCAAAAGCAAGTATACGAAACATTAATGCAAGCGGCTTACAATAATACTGGTGGTCTATTCTTCCTGGACGCACCTAGAGGAACAGTGAAAAATTTGTCATATCATTGATTTTGGCCACTATTCGATCAAGATGTGACATAGCTTTAGCGTTAGCATCATTTGGAACTGCGGCGCCTCTTCTAGATGGCAGTCGTACTTCACATTCTGCGCTTAAGTTGCCACTCAATTTAAACAGAATTGATACTCCAACATGCAATATTTCCCGATCCAGTTCAATGGGAAAATTGTTGATGTAATGCAAGCTCTTTATTTGGGATGAGTGCACAATGGCACATAAGAAATCACGCAATAACAACATATTGTGCGGTTTGATGATGACTTTGCCAGTAATTCCCCGTGGAACGCCTGCACATGAGTTTACTGCTTGCCTGAAGGCATCACCTTTATAGAATAACGTAAAAACATTATCGCTAACCACTAATATGAGAGTTCATCTTTAAAATCATCAAAGTGCAACACATTTTTCCAAACAATTGTTAGCTATTGGAAATGGAAAAGTCTCAGTTGGTCCCTTTTGTCCCTTTAGCTGAGTAACGGGTATCTGATAGTCGAGGTACTCGACTATAGCGTTCTTCCTTGTTATAATATTCAAGTTATACAAAATCAAACAAATAGTTTTTATTATTGCATACATTTTCTTATATTCTGATATTGAACAATTATTATATAGTATATTAACATAATGTAAATTCATTAAAATTGACATTTGGAGCTCTTTAATTCCCCGCCGGTGAAAGAGACGTTACTTATATAATAATGATGGGTATCTATAACTCATATTTAAGATATTTACATCCTTCTCTAACTAATATCCTTTTTTCCACTTAAACTTCAAAAATTTCTTATTGTCGCGCATCTCGAATGTGCCACAACCCCGAGACCCTGCATATCCAAGAACAGAATCACCTTTTATGGTGTCATTTGAAAATCGAGTTGTCGACCACCCTGTAAGTTATCAGAGTAGTCAGGAAGGACTGGTTCTGGGACAGTTTTCATATTTATGGCCCCCGCCCTCACCTTTTTAATGGCCCCTGCCCTTCACTAGTTATCATATTTATGGGCCCCACCCCTCACTAATAGCATATTATTGGCCCCGCCCCTTACTAATTTACGTATTCGGGCTCTGGACAACTAGCCTAATCCTTCAAATTAACTGATTTCAATAAAGAGTATTCTTGTTTTCCCCCATCGCCTGACATCCCTATTTGATAATATTGATGATATCCCATTTCCCACATTATGAGGAATTAATAGTTAACAGGTTATGCCGTGCACGTGAGAAGGGTCGCACACTTTCCCAACACTCCCATTTGACAATACTGATCGCGTAATCTTTTCCTCATTATGGGCATTTAATATTCAACTGGTGTTGTTATGTGCAAGATTCTCCTATCAGAAGGGAGCCATAAACATTTCACAAATCAACACATTTTTCCTAACAATTGTTAGCTATTGGAAATGGAAGTCTCAGTTGATGCCACATCTGGATTAATTACTCTATCCAACGACTTTCTCAATTAGCTCTTATTAAAAATGTTTTCCCAAACATTGGAGAGAGATATCAGAATAATGATGTACACGCACTGAATTTCTCCATTCAATCAAAAATTGCTGGCGATTCGGTGACTTAAAAGTCCGTAGATTCCATAACAAATCCTGATGATGGAGTAAACTATCCAACGGAGTTTTTGAACTCCCTGGAGTTACCAGGATCTCCACCACATAACTTGCAACTCAAAGTTGGTACAGTTATTATGATATTGCGTAATTTGAATCCACCGCGACTTTGCAACGGTACTCGACTTTCGATAAAGAGACTTATGCCGAATTTGATTGAGGCAATCATTATTAACGGAAAGTACGCAGGTGAAAATGTATGTATTCCTCTAAAACTAATGATTCCGACTGATCTTTCGTTTGACTTTAAGCGATTGCGAAATAAATTCATTAATGTTGTGAAATAAAATGAAATTTTTGAATTTCAAATATAAAACAAACAAAATTTTTTTTTATCTTTTAATCACCAAACGAAATGTTACATAAAACGAAGCAAACTGGTGGCGAAACGGAGTTCGCCGGGTTGCGAGTATTATATATATATTTGTATATAACAATTTTCTGGCTCCATTTTGGTGAATATTTTAGAAAATGATTTGTACTTTAAATATTTATGAGGTTAATATTTATAACAGAAATTTATACAGATCTCTTCGCCCAAATATTTTTAAAGATGTATATATATTTTTATACCCGTTACTCGTAGAGTTAAAGGGTATACTAGATTCGTCAAAAAGTATCCCCAGTTCCAAAAAAAATGTTTCACTTGTGAATTACCTTGTGAATCCTGAGCGACATGTCCTCTTCCACAAGTGAAGAACAAGTGACGCTTATGATAAAAAATTTAAAGTACATACATTTTTATTTACTTTTAAATTTATTTTAATTATATGGTGTTATTTAGGTTTTCTGTTAAAGGACAATTATTGTTAGTAAGCCAAGTTTTATGTTACGTTAATTTGCTTTTTACATTGGTCATCGCCTTCCTTAAACCGGGTCAGGGTCCTACAAATCCTTGGCCAACGCATCTGAAAAAATGTTTAGGCATATGTTGTTTTGCGTTTTCTTTGTTTATTTGCATATTTACCTTTTAGAGCTGTGTTTCACCCTTTGCAGGATTTTTATTGGCGCAAAACATTTCATCATACACTTTCGGCTAACGGAACCCATCGAATACCTTCAAAATTTACGTACTTTAAACTAAGATCAATGCACAACATCTTAAACTTAATGTAGCACTTACCTGACTTTTTTATTTTCACTTTAAAAAAGGAAAAAAGTAAATCTGCTGCGCACAACTTGAATAGCTTGCTTCCCTTTCAATAGCTCAAACAGAATGAACCAAGTCTTCATCTCACCCGTTTACTTGATTTCTTTTGTTTTCTCTTCGCCGTTGGCGCGTGCCACTGCACCTATACCCTTTTTAAAGCGAAAAATATCCGACTGTATAATTTTTACTTCTTAAGTAAAACATACAATACGATATTTCTAAAAATGGTAATATTAAAATGCTTTAAATATTTAAATCAATTTTACCGTACTCAATTTCTAAAACTTGACTAAAAAATTATATTGTTATATTAATGTATAATATGTAAGCATAACATTAGAAGAAAATTCGATTTACTTAATTTTACTATAATCAAATAATTTACTTTTATAACACAATATTAGTTGTTTTTTCATATACAATAATGCTCCTAAAATATTTTAAATTCTTTCACATGTCGCTGCGCCACGAAGTTTTTTCCGGTCAATTTTTTCCGAGGGAACTTCCTAATATCTGCCTCTCTTTGTTGCACGATCGTTTTCGTAGGCAGTCTTCTACGCTGCGCCGACTTCTCTGCTGACGTCAACAGCAGCACAGCGTTTCAGGCACAAAAAAAAGACAAAAAAGCTTTTTGCCTTGAGCCATACTGCAGAACTGAAGGGATGTAACAGGCTGAAGGAAGCGTTTCTGACTCTGTAAAGTGTATATATTCTTGATCAGGATCACTAGCCTAGTCGATCGAGCCATGTCCGTCTGTCCGTCCTGATGAACGCTGAGATTTTGGAAACTATAAGAGCTAGGCTATTGGGGTTTGGCGTGCAGATTCCTGAGCTTCTTACGCAGCGCAAGTTCGTTTCAGCAACGTGCCACTCCCAATCTAACGCCCATAACGCTTAAATCTGTCTACCGCCGGTAGGTGGCGCATTTCAATCTCGCTTTGCTGCTTGCATATCTCCATTTCCCTTTGGTCCCTTTAGCTGAGTAACGGGTATCTGATAGTCGAGGTACTCGACTATAGCTTTCTTCCTTATTATATTATTTAAGTTATACAAAATCAAACAAATAGTACTTATTATTGCATACATTTTCTTCTTTTCTGATAATAAAAAATTAATATACATATTTTCTCTCATAATGTAAATTCATTAAATTTGACATTTTGTAGCTCTTTAATTCCCCGCCGGTGAAAGAGACGTTACTCATATAATTATGATGGGTATCTATAATTCATATTTAAGATACATCCTTCTTTAACTAATATCCTTTTTTCCACGTAAACTTGTTTAGTTTAGTTCACAATATATAACGTCCTTTTCAACAAGCAATGGTTCAACCGCTTCACGCGAATGCCATTTGTCTCAAAAATATCGCAAAATTCCTTTCAGAGAATGTTGACTATGGTTTTCTGTTCACTTGAGCCTTGGCAAGCATTCCTTTCTGTGGATGACTTAATAGTCGTTGGTTAATGATGATGTGATGTTTTGAAAAATGTAGGAAAAATAGCCTAAAGTTACATCCTGAAAAAGGTTAATTTTTTATGCATGAAGTCACTTTTATAGGACATAAATGCACAGACAAAAGAATCTTGCCAGACGACAAAAAATACGATGTCAATAAGAAATACCCAGTCCCACATGATGCAGACAGTGCTAGAAGTCTTATTGCATTTCGTAAGTATTACAAACGGCTTATTATAAATTTTGCTGACTATTCTCGTCACATAACAAGATTATTTAAGAAAGATGTAAAATTCGAATGGACAACTGAACATCTAAAATCGGCACTAATGAACCCAACTCTTTTACAATATCCAGATCTCACCATAGAATTTTGCATAATTACAAATGCTAGTTAGCAAGCATGTGGAGCAGTCCTAACACAAAACAAAAATGGACTCCAGCTCCCAGAAGCATACGCATCAAGATATTTTACAAAAGGCGAAAGCAAGAAAAATAAAACAGAAAAAGAACCAACAGCAATTTATTGGGCAATAACACATTTCGGGCCATATATTTATGGTAGACACTTCACCGTCCAAACAGATCACAGAGCACTTACCTATCTATTTTCAATGGTAGGCCCCAGTTCCTTACTAACACGCATGAGAATTGAATTAGGGAAATATAATATTAAAGTAGAGTACCTAAAGGACAAAGATAATTATGTAGCCGATGCGCTTTCAAGAATTACTATCACGGACTTGAAAAGTATTCAACCAAATAATATGTTTCTGAAAGTCACTACCGGAAACCAAAGTAAAAAAAAAAACTCCTGCGCTGGAAAATAAAAGGTAGATTTGCATTAGCAAAATCTAAATAATGCTTCTCAGCCCAACGTATGTATACGAAGTCATTGTAAATGATGAGGTACGAAAAGTAGTGACCTTGCAAAGTACAGATTCACTATACGTACTAAAGCATGGAAAACAAGTTAGTTAAAAATTGACGTTAGCGATACACCAATGAAATATTCAATTTAGATCACTTTTTTTAAAGGTTTGAAAAAACATCTGGCTTAAATAAGATTAACTAACTTAAAACGGCACCGAGCTAAAAAATCTTTGAATACATTTCAATATATCAATTTAAAAATCTAGCCGGTTACCACAATAAATTAATAAAAATAAAGTCATTTTTAAAAATTGTGGGCGCCACAGTTTTGGGCGGCTTGTGGGTGTTAGAGTGGGCGTGGCACCCTGCTGAGACAAACCTGCGCTGCGCAAGAAGCTCAGGAATCTACTACCAAATCCCAACTTTCTAGCTATTATAGTTTCCGAGATCTCAGCGTTCATACGGACGGACATGGCTAGATCGACTCGGCTAGTGATCCTGATCAAGAATATAAACACTTTATGGGGTCGGAAACGCTGTTACATGCTTTCTGACGAATCTAGTATACCCTTTTACTCTACGAGTAACGGGTGTAACAAGACAGAACGCTATAGTCGACGGCCTCGGTTATCAGATATCCGTATGGAAGGGCGAGGAAGACAGAGACATAAAAGTAGCAAAGCGTGTGTTCCCGCACCCCCACGACAGCGCCACCTAGCGTAGATATCTTTCTTCGTTTAAGACGTTTTAATGGAAGTCTTGCGGACAGTGGCTTTGCTGCTCGCATATTTCATTCTCTTCCGCCCTCCCCCAAGCTGAGTAACGGGTATTTGATAGTTGAGTCCATCTTTTAAGCCTCTAGGTGGCGACCTGCAATCTCGAAAAATGGCCCTATACTGCTTATATGTCTTCTTTGAGTTTCTTTAAGCTCAGTAACGGGTATCTGATAGTCGAGGCTGTCGACTATATCGTTCTCCTTTGTTTATACATGCAAATTAAGAATTGAAAATCTTAATCTTAATCTATTTACAGATACTTCGTTTCCTTTATAAAACAAAGCATGAAACAATTAGATGGGAAACTACGACAATACTCCCAATGGTGCTTTGATAACTGCAAAAGTACTAAAGTTTCTACACGAATATACCCTCCATCAAGTGTTGAAGTCGCGGTAAGTCCTTACTTTTACACTAGTTAAAATAGTTATACCTGTTGCTTGTATAGTAAAAGACTAGACTAGACACACAAAACTGTGGTGCTTAAATGAATTGGTTTCATCAATTGACTTACCTAAAAAAAAGTTTGACACGTTTACTTTTACGCCTGCACCTTTCGCCTTCAAACCACCCAGAACCTTTCGAATGCTGAATTCTCGAAAACTGAAAAAGCTACAAAGTTAGTATCAGGCATTTAAATACAACGCCCATTCAAATTCCAACCCTAACTCCTACAAACCGTATCGGAAACTTAACAAGAAAAAAAGCTATAGACGAGTGTTCGACTATGTTATACCCGTTACTCTGTTTCAAATATCAAATAAAATAAAATTCAAAGGCATTTCTATAAGAGCGTCACACACCACACGTGCCAGCGGCACTGCAACTTGAGGACGGTAGCGGTACTACAGGCTATGTACGCCAAAGCGCCGGCACCTACCGGACGGCCAGACTGACCATGTCAAACCCTGTTTTTGTTAGTTGTAACTTTTAAAATAACAATGCGTTTGGTACTATTGTCAGCATTCAAATAGGTATTTATCACCAAAATCAATTTCAATTGACACTTTTACAAAATCTTCAAAAATATGTGCTGCGCCGGAAGCCCAAAAGTCTGCATCCTTAATCCCAATATTCTAGGTCTTTTTACGTGCTTTTCAATAGGGTGTTACGTGGCCATATTAGTGCCCGAGTCCTGACATGGACTTGGGCCGAGAGAGAGGCGTGCGATGTTCAGGCACCATTTGCCGGCATAAGCTAGTCTCTCTCCCCTCACACATACCGAGAATAAATATTTAAAGTGCCTGGAAAATAATATTAGTCCATTAAGTTCGTCAGTCATCAGTTCACAGTGCCCACAAGCTTAGCTGTCGCTTGATCGCAATACGCTCGGGCTGTGTTTTGGCCATGTTCCATCCTGTTCACACATTCGTGCCAATGGATCGTCGCGGGCCGCGCAATACGATCCCCTGTTGTCAAGGTTGTCCGTTGAAAGTTATGTCATAGTTCTTGATCTACTCCACTTCTCGCGTCAGCACACCCCCCTTAATATAGGTCTAGCACTTCATGTTTTGATATTCTTTTTATATTATTAATATATTGGCTAATATTTATATTGGCGTGCGCCGTGGGTGAGTAACATAATGTTGGCTAATTCATATGGAAATTAAATTGCTCGAACATTTAATTGTTAGCGGAGAGTATCGAATTAACCCCCTGTGAAGGTGCACACATCAGCAAAATGCTCAGAGGGCTCTTGTAATTGTACTTACAACTACAAGGCTAAAACTCGATGCTGAAAAGTTTACAGTGGCCAAGTGTTCTTAAAGGATACTGCACGAACATTTATATATGTATGTTTATAAGAAAGGTTCCGTGTTCCGACAAACTTACCCCCTCTTTAAGTCCTGGGCGATGAGATCTCGACGCTGCGGATGCTGGGCTTATATAAATATAATTGCACCAAAATACGGCTGATCTTAAGTATACCAATTCACTTAAACACAAAATATATATATTTATGCCAGAGGCATGCGACTTATCATCATGATTCGCACTTTGTCTATTGATTCAGTTGGTTTAAATGTATTTCAATGCATGTTTGAATGCTTCCAATTTTTTTTTGATTTTCACTTGTTATCCAATTGTGTTACTTGAGGATATTGGTCTTTGGTTATTCCTGTGTTCACTTTAGCTTTGGTTGGCTCGATTAACACATTTATATTGCATCACTTCTTATTCCGACATATGATATTGGTCGCTACGCCTCTGAACGGATGGTTCCTACAGCTGATCAAATTTCAGGAGCCAGGGGATCACGGATACTGCGTCCACAAACATCACAGTATGTCGGATGTTATTGTTGATCGTCTCCACGTTCTTTGATGACAATGGCGGCGGTTCGACACATAAGATTCACTCGAGCTGCAATTGTGTTCTCCTTAAGGACTGTTGGATATGGTGGCTGATCCTGGTGGCAAAAGGCTCCGCGGACGACTACCCCCTGGGAAAGTCGCCTTCCCTCGGAGCTGCCGGCTTCCGTCAGCAAGACACCCAAATGGATTCTTCCCTCTTCTCTTATTGTCTAAGGTCTTTTATACAAGACTAGAGCTTTTACTTGGGTGCCGGTATGGATCGGATCACCAGAATTGCCGAATTGCATATTCTTCTGTTCAGGCTCGAAGTGATCGATGCGGACGGCATGGAATGACATCGCAAAAGGAATCTGCGTACGACCATCGTTGTCTGTTCCGTGTATCTTTAACTTTTTAGGCATCCATTCACGTGTGGCTTCGACCCACTCCTGTGATCAAGAGTCATATGTTTTATCGGCTGAGCTGTACAGGCTGATATCCTCACTGCTGTTGCTTTGTGTTGAAGGTATATTTTGTACCCCAGTATTTTTATTACACTTGGCGCACGGAATCTGTGTTTGATCTAACTGACGATCGATTAAAGCATATTTATTAGAAATATTTGATTTATATGTTTATAAGGTGTGAGAACTTTTTTACTATTAGGAAAGTTTTGTAGTGTTGGGCATGTTTTTTGCAGTATTTTTTAACCAGCGGTCCACTCGGAGACCCTCCCTTTTGAATTCCGCTAACGAAGTTAATGGAGATCTTAGCAGCAATCCGCCTATCTGGGAGTTCATGTTGTCTTTCAAAAGCTCGACAAATTCATCTTCAGCGATTTTATGCTTCAGTTTGAAATGCAAGTTGTGCATATCCGAGACATAATTGCTAAAGATTTCGTGCGGCCCTTGCTTGCGTTCCATTAATTCCTTGACTTTTATTAGGACATTCCCGGTAGTGGGAATCGCTCGTTCCATCTCCTGTGCCAACAAATAGTAGTCAAAATCGTAATCTTGGGCCTTGTCCTCCATTAGCTGTCAATACCATTTCGTGGCTGCACCTGCCAGCAGAAGATGGAATTCACGAAGTACTTGTTGGCGGCTGAGGTCATATAATTCTTGCAATCGGTCCACGCGGAACAGGAAACTTTCAATTGTCATGCCGCGACCGCTCCCATCGAACTTTAGGTTCCATCTGCCTAATCTTACGTCTTTTGATCTCGGTCCCTGAAACGATGACTTCCGATCGATCTCTGGATCCAGTTTGTGACTCGACTCTCTCTCGTTCGTTCTGTGTTGTCTGTGAGACGGAGTATCTATCCGCCTGGGTGTTCTTAGCCGATGCATCTCGCTGTTGAGCACGTCCTGCGTTACCATTTGAAGAGGCGGGCTCTCTTGGTATCTCAAGACACTCGGTCAGCGACGTAAACGTTAAATAAGTCGACAATTAAATGTTTATATACTGGGGGGTGCTTCTCTCTGCTCCTCAAGTTTCTCAAGAACCTTCCGATATTTAAGCCCCAAAAATAAAACAAAACAAATATCCCTAACTAGGGGTGTTAGCCGCTTCTACACAACTGGGTCCCGCTAAGCTAACATGCCCTTACCTTCCCTTTTTATAGTCAGCTCAAATGTTCCAAACGGAACGGCTGTGCTTGGATAAGGAATCTGTCCAAAAACCCCCTCCCGCCAGTCGTCAGAAAGCAGGTTGTTTGACTGATCATTCTCGGGCTCCACAACCGTTCCCTATTTCTCTGGACTCGAACCAAGCAAACGACCTGACCAACTAGCCATTGTGCGTTGTGGGGCATCGGCCAGAGAAACTAAAAATCGTCCACTGCCCAAATATGTCAAGGGAAACGGCAAAGACTCGAACCAATCAAACGACCTGTCAACTGCCTAGGATGTCTTGGGGCGTCGGCTTTGCGTTTCTTGTCAGTTCCCCCACCTCCCATTCTGTCCTGGATCGGCAAACGAACAGTAGACCCGCACCGCAATTGCTAAATGCGTTACCGTAATGCTTGCGCTCCTGCTCTTTCTGGACTCGAACCTATCAAACGACATGGCAAATGCCTAGTACGTCGTGGGGCGTCGGCCAGAAAGCACCAATAAACTGTATTTACGTTAATTTCAACACAAAATCGTTCAGCACGCAGTTGTAAGTATAGTATTATAAAAAGAATAACTCATAGTTCATGGTTTAAGGAAATTTCGGTAAATTTGTTCATGAAAAAAACAGGGAATTTCTACGGTTAAAAACATTTCAAAGTCAGGCCACTATTCTGAGACAAAGTTCTGGTTTGGAGGCCTCTCAACACTGACAGTCACAGAAATTGGGAACTTTAAAGTTACTAGTTGAAAGACAATATAAATAAGTATGCGCCTGTTTAAAATTATTTAAGCTTTCTGCTCTATAAAATAGTCAAATTACTTATGGAAAATAAGGATGAAAGCTTTGCCATACTTAGGTGCATCCACTCCGATACCGCAGGCATCGAAATGGTTGACCCTAAAAATATTCCTTAAGGAATATGAAAAATCCTAGCGTTGGGCGCCAATTCTGTTACGTGGGCATATTAGTGCCCGAGTCCTGACAGGGACTTGGGCCGAGGGAGAGGCGTCCAATGTTCAGGCACCATTTGCCGGCATAAACTTTGTCGTATTCGGGTCGTGGGATCTTGGTAAGCCTCTCTCCCCTCCAACATAACGAGAATAAATATTTAAAGTGCCTGGAAATTAATATTAGTCCATTAAGTTCGTCAGTCATCAGTCCACACTGCCCCACAAACTTAGCTATCGCTTGATCGCAAAACGCTCGGGCTGTGTTTTGGCCATGTTCCCTCCCCTTCACACATTCGTGCCAATGGATCGTCGCGGGGCACGCAATACGATCCCCTATTGTCAAGGTTGTCCGTTGAAAGTTATGTCATTGTTCTTGACCTACTCCACTTCTCGCGTCAGCACACCCCCTTAATAAAGATCGAGCACTTCATGTTTTGATGTTTTTCTTACCTAATAAATTTATTGGGTAATATTTATTTTGGCGTGCGCCGTGGCCGAGTAACATAAAGTTGGCTAATTCATAAGGAAATTAAATGGATTTACAATTATTTTGTTCTAGTTTACCACCTGTGAAGGTGCACACATCAGCAAAATGCTGACTATTCACGACTATAAGCGTCGCTCAGCGGGCTCTTGTAATTGTACTTACAACTGCAAGGCTAAAACTCGCCGCTGAAAAGTTTACAGTGGACAAGTGTTCTTGAAGGATACTGCACGAATATTTATATATATAGGAACCGTGTTCCGACATACTTACCTCCTCTTTTTAATTCCTGTTCTTAAGTATAGCAGTTCACTTAATCACAAAATATATATATATTATGCCAGAGACATGCGACTTCTCAAACGGCTGGTGGAGAGAATCGCACTCTCTAATTGTTCATTGATTTGCACTTTGTCTATTGATTCAGTTGGTTTAAATGTATTTCAATGCATGTTTGAATGCTTCCAATTTCTTTTTGATTTTCACTTGTTATCCAATTGTGTTACTTGAGGATATTGGTCTTTGGTTATGCATGAGTTCACTTTAGTTTTGGTTGGCTCGATTAACACATTTATATTGCATCACTACTTTTTCCGACATATGATATTGGTCGCTACGCCTCTGAACGGATGGTTCCTACAGCTGAACAAATTTCAGGAGCCAGGGGATCACGGATACTGCGTTCACAAACATCACAGTATGTCGGATGTCGTCCTTATTGTTGATCGTCTCCACATAAGATTCACTCGAGCTGCAATTGTGTTCTCCTTAAGGACTGTTGGATATGGTGGCTGATCCTGGTGGCAAAAGGCTCCGCGGACGACTACCCCCTGGGAAAGTCGCCTTCCCTCGGAGCTGCCGGCTTCCGTCAGCAAGACACCCAAATGGATTCTTCCCTCTTCTCTTATTGTCTAAGGTCTTTTATACAAGACTAGAGCTTTTACTTGGGTGCCGGTATGGATCGGATCACCAGAATTGCCGAATTGCATATTCTTCTGTTCAGGCTCGAAGTGATCGATGCGGACGGCATGGAATGACATCGCAAAAGGAATCTGCGTACGACCATCGTTGTCTGTTCCGTGTATCTTTAACTTTTTAGGCATCCATTCACGTGTGGCTTCGACCCACTCCTGTGATCAAGAGTCATATGTTTTATCGGCTGAGCTGTACAGGCTGATATCCTCACTGCTGTTGCTTTGTGTTGAAGGTATATTTTGTACCCCAGTATTTTTATTACACTTGGCGCACGGAATCTGTGTTTGATCTAACTGACGATCGATTAAAGCATATTTATTAGAAATATTTGATTTATATGTTTATAAGGTGTGAGAACTTTTTTACTATTAGGAAAGTTTTGTAGTGTTGGGCATGTTTTTTGCAGTATTTTTTAACCAGCGGTCCACTCGGAGACCCTCCCTTTTGAATTCCGCTAACGAAGTTAATGGAGATCTTAGCAGCAATCCGCCTATCTGGGAGTTCATGTTGTCTTTCAAAAGCTCGACAAATTCATCTTCAGCGATTTTATGCTTCAGTTTGAAATGCAAGTTGTGCATATCCGAGACATAATTGCTAAAGATTTCGTGCGGCCCTTGCTTGCGTTCCATTAATTCCTTGACTTTTATTAGGACATTCCCGGTAGTGGGAATCGCTCGTTCCATCTCCTGTGCCAACAAATAGTAGTCAAAATCGTAATCTTGGGCCTTGTCCTCCATTAGCTGTCAATACCATTTCGTGGCTGCACCTGCCAGCAGAAGATGGAATTCACGAAGTACTTGTTGGCGGCTGAGGTCATATAATTCTTGCAATCGGTCCACGCGGAACAGGAAACTTTCAATTGTCATGCCGCGACCGCTCCCATCGAACTTTAGGTTCCATCTGCCTAATCTTACGTCTTTTGATCTCGGTCCCTGAAACGATGACTTCCGATCGATCTCTGGATCCAGTTTGTGACTCGACTCTCTCTCGTTCGTTCTGTGTTGTCTGTGAGACGGAGTATCTATCCGCCTGGGTGTTCTTAGCCGATGCATCTCGCTGTTGAGCACGTCCTGCGTTACCATTTGAAGAGGCGGGCTCTCTTGGTATCTCAAGACACTCGGTCAGCGACGTAAACGTTAAATAAGTCGACAATTAAATGTTTATATACTGGGGGGTGCTTCTCTCTGCTCCTCAAGTTTCTCAAGAACCTTCCGATATTTAAGCCCCAAAAATAAAACAAAACAAATATCCCTAACTAGGGGTGTTAGCCGCTTCTACACAACTGGGTCCCGCTAAGCTAACATGCCCTTACCTTCCCTTTTTATAGTCAGCTCAAATGTTCCAAACGGAACGGCTGTGCTTGGATAAGGAATCTGTCCAAAAACCCCCTCCCGCCAGTCGTCAGAAAGCAGGTTGTTTGACTGATCATTCTCGGGCTCCTCAACCGTTCCCTACTTCTCTGGACTCGAACCAAGCAAACGACCTGACCAACTAGCCGTTGTCCGTTGTGGGGCGTCGGCCAGAGAAACTAAAAATCGTCCACTGCCCAAATATGTCAAGGGAAACGGCAAAGACTCGAACCAATCAAACGACCTGTCAACTGCCTAGGATGTCTTGGGGCGTCGGCTTTGCGTTTCTTGTCAGTTCCCCCTCCTCCCATTCTGTCCTGGATCGGCAAACGAACAGTAGACCCGCACCGCAATTGCTAAATGCGTTACCGTAATGCTTGCGCTCCTGCTCTTTCTGGACTCGAACCTATCAAACGACATGGCAAATGCCTAGTACGTCGTGGGGCGTCGGCCAGAAAGCACCAATAAACTGTATTTACGTTAATTTCAACACAAAATCGTTCAGCACGCAGTTGTAAGTATAGTATTATAAAAAGAATAACTCATAGTTCATGGTTTAAGGAAATTTCGGTAAATTTGTTCATGAAAAAAAACAGGGAATTTCTACGGTTAAAAACATTTCAAAGTCAGGCCACTATTCTGAGACAAAGTTCTGGTTTGGAGGCCTCTCAACACTGACAGTCACAGAAATTGGGAACTTTAAAGTTACTAGTTGAAAGACAATATAAATAAGTATGCGCCTATTTAAAATTATTTAAGCTTTCTGCTCTATAAAATAGTCAAATTACTTATGGAAAATAAGGATGAAAGCTTTGCCATACTTAGGTGCATCCACTCCGATACCGCAGGCATCGAAATGGTTGACCCTAAAAATATTCCTTAAGGAATATGAAAAATCCTAGCGTTGGGCGCCAATTCTGTTACGTGGGCATATTAGTGCCCGAGTCCTGACAGGGACTTGGGCCGAGGGAGAGGCGTCCAATGTTCAGGCACCATTTGCCGGCATAAACTTTGTCGTATTCGGGTCGTGGGATCTTGGTAAGCCTCTCTCCCCTCCAACATAACGAGAATAAATATTTAAAGTGCCTGGAAATTAATATTAGTCCATTAAGTTCGTCAGTCATCAGTCCACACTGCCCCACAAACTTAGCTATCGCTTGATCGCAAAACGCTCGGGCTGTGTTTTGGCCATGTTCCCTCCCCTTCACACATTCGTGCCAATGGATCGTCGCGGGGCGCGCAATACGATCCCCTATTGTCAAGGTTGTCCGTTGAAAGTTATGTCATTGTTCTTGACCTACTCCACTTCTCGCGTCAGCACACCCCCTTAATAAAGATCGAGCACTTCATGTTTTGATGTTTTTTTTACCTAATAAATTTATTGGGTAATATTTATTTTGGCGTGCGCCGTGGCCGAGTAACATAAAGTTGGCTAATTCATAAAGAAATTAAATGGATTTACAATTATTTTGTTCTAATTTACCACCTGTGAAGGTGCACACATCAGCAAAATGCTGACTATTCACGACTATAAGCGTCGCTCAGCGGGCTCTTGTAATTGTACTTACAACTGCAAGGCTAAAACTCGCCGCTGAAAAGTTTACAGTGTCCAAGTGTTCTTGAAGGATACTGCACGAATATTTATATATGTATGTTTATAAGAAAGGAACTGTGTTCCGACAAACTTACACCCTTTTTAAATCCTGTTCTTAAGTATAGCAGTTCACTTAATCACAAAACATATATATATTATGCTAGTCATGCGACTTCTCAAACGGCTGGTGGAGAGAATCGCACTCTCTAATTGTTCATTGATTTGCACTTTGTCTATTGATTCGATTGGTTTAAATGTATTTCAATGCAAGTTTGAATGCTTCCAATTTCTTTTTGATTTTCACTAGTTTCCAATTGTGTTACTTGGGGATATTGGTCTTTGGTTATGCATGTGTTTACTTTAGCTTTGGTTGGCTCGATTAACACATTTATATTGCATCGCTACTTTTTCCGACGTATGCTATTGGTCGTTACGCCTCTGAACGGATGGTTCCTACAGCTGAACAAATTTCAGGAGCCAGGGGATCACGGATACTGCGTCCACAAACAGCACAGTATGTCGGATGTCGTCCTTTTTGTTGATCCTCTCCACGTTCTTTGATGACAATGGCGGCGGTTCGACACATAAGATTCATTCGAGCTGCAATTGTGTTCTCCTTAACGACTGTTGGATATGGTGGCTGATTCTAGTGGCAGAAGACTCCGTGGACGACTACCCCCTGGAAAAGTCGCCTTCCCTCGGAGCTGCCGGCTTCCGTCAGCAAGACACCCAAATGGATTCTTCTTCTTCTCTAATTGTCTAAGGTCTTTTATACCAGACTAGAGCTTTTACTTGGGTGCCGGTATGGATCGGATTACCTAGGATTACCTGTTCCCAGCTAGGTTTACTATTTCTCAATATCTGCTATCTTGGGAGTCAACGGCCGGCTGTTGCACTTTGCCAGCTGCTGGAGTATGGTTACTAGTAGGTCGATCGTGGCCGTTGTTCTGGCCACGCTACACCCAAGAATTGCCGAATTGCATTTTCTTTTGTCTTTACCGGTATAAGTCTGGTTAGTCACATGCTCCCCTCCCCCTGGTTAAAGATTTATCGTTGTTTCTCTGTGTGAATCTTTCTATGTGGAGGGCGTACGTAACTCGTAGCTCTTTTGACACTTTTTTTTAGCAAGGTTTGGTATTTTCGTGGCCTCAACTTAAATCTCTCGCGCGTCGATTTCAAGCGTTGGGTATCTCTGTGAGATCGCTGCGGCTAATCTTGCGAAAAGATCTTGGCCTACCTCCATACATGTCCAACTTGACGCAAGAATCGAAGCCGCGACTATTGATGAACTTCGTACGAATATCGGTTATTATTTATTATTATTATTATTATTTTGAGCGTCTGGACTTCTGCAAGCACGATCGTGGTAGCACAGCAAAAGAAATCGAGTTTCTACACATAAGATCGAATGTGTGACAACACAAAAAAAATTTCAATGATAACCAGAACCAGTTTTGTTTTATTAAAAAAAACTTTTGTAGCTTTCTTATCAAAGATAGACTTTCTATCGTCAAAGATAGACTCGGCTAGTGATCCTGATCAGGAATATATACCCTTTTTAGGGACGGAAATGCATTGTTCTTTCTGTTACATACTTTCCGATGAATCTAGTATACCATTTTACTTTACGAGTAACGGGTAAAAAAGTATAGGTATCGTGATGTAATAGTGAGTTAAGTGAATAAAGGTTTTACACCAACCAAATCATACGAATTAATAAATTTTAATTTTTTGAAATCAACTAACAATCTTAAAATTAATTGGTGTCCATCGTGGGGCCGCTTCGTCAAAAGTTAAAACAAAACATTTTGTTGTATTGTTCCCATCAATACCTATCGATTGACCCAAAAAAAGTTTGCCACGCCCTTTCAAACGCCCACAAGCCGCCCAAAACTGTGGCTCCTACAGTTTTTATGCTAGAATAAAAATGGTTAATGATTGACCCAAAAAAAAGTTTGCCACGCCCACATTAACGCTCACAAACTTCAAAAAATCGTAAATATGAACGCGGATATCTCGGAAACTATCAAAGACAAAGAATTGGGATTTCAGATTTAGATTCCGTAGCCTTGTACGCAGCGCAAGTTTGTTACGCGAATATGCCACGGCCACTCTAACTTTCACAAACCGTCCAAATCTGTGGCGTCCACCATTTTCATCCTAGATAAAAAATGTTAACTTAAATGTATTAGTCTTGTCAATACATATCGATTAATCCAAAAAAAAGTTTGACACGCGCACTCTAATGCCCACAACCGCCCAAACCTGTGGCGCCCACAATTTTCATGCTAGAAAAAAATTTCAACTGCATTTTTTAGTCTCGTCACTACAAATCGATTGACCCAATAAAAAGTTTGCCACGCCGACTTTAACGCCCACAAACCGCCCAAAAGATCACAGGTAGCTGGCGCATAATAACCTCGCTTTGCTTATTGCATATCTCCATCTCCCCTTGGTCCCTTTAGCTGTGTAACAGGTGATAGTCGAGGCACTCGACCATAACGCTCTTCTTTGTCTCTGCACAAGTTTTCTATAAGCACGATGTACTTTTTTGAACATGTGATATCACTCTTGACCTTACAAGCTAGGAGCAATCTATTTGTTATAGAGAATATCATAAATTTAATTACATAGATATTCAACATGAATATACTGCTTGTGAGTGGTGTCCGAAATATCTATGTCCGAGTGTCGAGTCTTAATTGAATGTCTTAAAAAATAATACACAGCATATTCTTAACAAATGCGTATTAGTCAAGTCTAAAATAGTTATCCGAGGCTAAAGCCTTGGTTTAACAATGAAATCAAGAATCAACTTCATCAGAGGGATGTTGCTTATTTTAAATTTAAGCATTTCAGAGTTCAGAACAAGAAGGCAAGATCATGTATCACAAAAATGAGTAAGGTTGCTAAGGTGGTGGTTGGGGCGGGGTGGCTTGATCGCTGAAAATAGATGAAGTCCCCAGAACAAATGGTACGCAAAAAAGACGGGAGTACTTTGGGGTTTTTACGCGACGTGCGTATATGTTTATTGGATCACTTGGAAAAGAGCACTACTTAAGCCTAACTTAACTTAAGCGCTCCAGAGCAGAGCGGAGACTTAGGAGATGGAGAGGGAGAGCGGACGGCAGTGCGAGCGCGCGAGATGTAGACATCTGGATAAAACTGCCGCTCGACACTGCCTCCTGAAATTAAACGACCTTTTGACGTAAACACCAAGCGTGAACTTTTTAAATCGATATTTGAAAACAATCCCACTTTTAAAAAACAAGGAAGAATGTAAACAATTATGAAATAGGTAAATGTAGGCAGGAACGGTTATTTGATAGTTGAGGTCGCCGACTATAGCGTTTTATCTTATTTTAATTTGAATCGACGTGACTCGACTAGTTAATTTCTTCACGTAAACTTGACTTCGTGGATTAACTATAGGACTCTAATGTATTTCCATAAAATTGTGATAACCCAAGAACTTTCATATCTATATAATAAACTTATATCAGCTACATCAACAAGAACAAACCACTTTATATGCTCATGATATAATTCGCTTCACTATGCTAATAAAATCGATTTAGCGTCGCTTGTGACCGGTTGTGCTTATATTGTGCTCTGTACTTTTTGTCAATTTGTCATTAATATCTGTGATACTGGTGCCTTCCTTTGTGACTTAGTCCAACATAACCAGCTGTGCTTGTGTTTTAAATCGTCTGTTTATGTTTAATTGTCTATTTTATTGTAGCAATTTTAACAAAACCTAACTCTGTTTTTAACCTGTGCATTTTGTTATTGTAACTTCTGTACGTTGCGGTGCGTTTGTTTCAATAGCTTTTGTTGTTGTTTCCCATAACTTTCTGTAATATCTCTCCCGTTTCTTGTCGTCTAAACTGTTTTCGTGTATATTTTGTTTGTGTTTCGCAAGCCACGCTCAGACGATAGCCACTCTGTCGCGCTCTCTCGCTCTCTCTTGCTCTCGCAGTCTCTACGCGCTCTTATATTTTTGAGTTCTTGTGTGGCTACATTTTTATTGCTTGATCCCAGTGTCAAATTAAGTGAGGTACTTATAAGTCTTTTGATTTTTGGTTTCACAAACAATCTTCTTTTTTCTTAAATTAAAATACTTAAAAATATGGATCTCTTTTGTTCAAAAAAAGATTGTCAGCTTGGATCGTCACCAAATGACGTTTTTATTTACTGTCGTCTCTGCAACAAAGCCAACCCGAAATTTACCCGTTAACCCGTTACTCAGCTAAAGGGACCAAAGGGAAATGGAGATATGCAAGCAGCATAGCGAGATTAAAGTGCGCCACCTACCGGTTGTAGACAGATTTAAGTGATATGGGCGTTAGAGTGGGCGTAGCAAATTTTTTTTTCGATCAATCGATAGGTATTGACGAGACCAATACATTTCAGTTACAATTTTTATCTCGCATGAAAATTGTGGGCGGCACAGGCTTGGGAGGTTTCTGCGCGTTAAAGTGTGCCTGGCAAATTTTTTGGGTCGATCGATAGGTCTTGATGAGAACAATACATTTCATATAAAACTTTTATTCTAGCATCAAAACTGTAGGAGCCACAGTTTTGGGCGGCTTGTGGGCGTTAGAATGGGCGTGGCACTCTGCTGAAACAAACTTGCGCTGCGTAAGAAGCTCAGAAACCTGCACGTCAAATCTCAATAGCCTACGTCTTATAGTTTCCGAGATCTCAGCGTTCATCCGGACAGACGGACATGGTTAGATCAACTCGGCTAGTGACCCTGAACAAGAATATATATACTTAAGGGGGTCGGAAACGCTTCCTTCTGCCTGTTACATACTTTCCGACAAATCTAGTATACCCTTTTACTCTACGAGTAACGGGTATAATAAGAGTAGGGCCACCTAAACGCGAAAAAAAGCTCCTTCAAAATCTGTCGAAGTAAAGGCATCAGTCCCAAGTCCTAACTCAGCTTCAAATATTTTTACCCGATCGGTAACGGCAGCTATGTCGGCATCCACTGGCGCTTGGGTGGGGTGCTGATTGCCGTTACCTCTACTTTAAAATAGGAGAGAATATATTTTCTTAGTCCCAATGATACACAATTCGTTGCTGCTAAAATTTCTTTGAAATCTGTTTCTATTTATGTAACTTGTTCTCATATTCCACATCGATCCGACTTAACAATTTATGAGCCACATTTGTCTGCAATAAAAACTGTTCTATCTCATCTTTTCGAAAAGGGATCATTTGTTTGTTTTGGGTGATATCTCTTGGTTCATTTCCACTGACCCACTTGTCTCCTTTATCTGTCCATGACTTCATTGATGGTCTGTTAGAATTATCATTACAGCAAGTTAGCTTTATACGTGGTTCACTAAGCAGACAATTAGATCTTGTATTTGTTTTAGATCCGCCTGACTTCACGGTAACTAGAAATGACCCACTAGTTGTGCCAGAAGACCGGTATCATCCCACATTAAAACATAGAATTTGTCTTCTCTGCGTTGATACCCTCTCTCCTTTACTTTCGCCAACTAAAAGTAGATGCTTTTGTAAATGTGACTTTAATAAACTCAACAACATGATTTCACGATATAACTGGACAACATTTTTTTATATAATTGCTTGGATATTAAAAGTGCTACGGAACTATTTTATAGTGTCCTAAACTCTTTTTTCTGTGAATGTGTTCCTGATTGTTTACGTCAAAAGGGCGTTTAATTTCAGGAGGCAGTGTCAACCGGCAGTTTTATCCAGATGTCTACATCTCGCGTGCTAGCACTGCCGTCCGCTCTCCCTCTCCATCTCTCCCTTAAGTCTCCGCTCTGCTCTGGAGCGCTTAAGTTAAGTTAGGCTTAAGCAGTTCTTATTTCAAAGGCTACTAATAAACATATATGCCCGTCGCGTAAAAACCCCAGAGTACCTCCGCGTTTTTATGCGTACCATTCTATTTTGGGGCTTCACCTATTTTCAACGATCAAGCCACCCCGCCCCAATGTTTTGTTTTCCTCTCCTGGAGTTTTCTTTGATTTTGTCTCAGCAGGCTTGAACCGCTCCAGATAAGTTTCACTTACTATAATTGCCGGTCATACAGCCAGTTTTTCGAACCCTATTTCGACTAACTTTCTGTATGATACATTGTCTAAATCCAAAAGTGATTAATCCCACTCAAATAATATATGTATTTCAATTCCGTTACTTGTGCACGACAATATTCCAGTTTTCTTTGCCCACAATTGTACACTTGAAATAATTCCAGTAGATATTTCAGTGCTACTATTCAACTAAAATATTTCTCAAATATATTTTCAATTCCAATTGTGTGTAAAAATATAAATCAGTTACAGTAAAAAATTCCCGAACATAAAATTTTTCCTTAAGATTTGCACTCTTTATTTTTTACTGTGTTTCAGCTGCGTGTGTATATTTACATAAATATTCTAATACAGTCCACTCTAACTACTCTTTCTAATAATACACTCCAACTACTTTTCTTGACCTACAACTACGGCTAAATTATTTCTAAAACTAAAAACAAAGTTACAATATCCACAAATTTACTCCAGCAAATCGTTTGCAATTTAGTTGTGCAGGTGACAAACGAACGCAACGACATACAAACATATGCGAAGTCTTTCCAATTCCCACAATGTTATTCCGCTATTCGCACCCCACATATGTACATATGTACAGTGTACATACATACGTATATCGATATTTTCGCCAGTGCACAGTGGGTCAAAAGCTCACAATAAATAAACAATATTCAAGTCCGTAATTCTTTACATAAGTCCGACCATCCGATATAATAAATATTTTTTTTTGACTCTGCCTATCCGACAGTGTGACCGTATATATTTACAATCTTAATTGGTTCCTAAATTCCAATTTGATTCCAATCCGTTTGCTTACTTCAGAATTAAAATTCTAAATTATTTTACGTCATGACAACATCAGTAAAATCAGCTTTAACCCGATTTATGGCAACAGCTGACTGTCTGATCCACTTTGAGGCCACTGTCAATGCTTCAGGTGCTCTTACCCCAATGTTATCCGCCTGTAAAATCCGACACGATCACTTCAATTCCTTGTGACAAACGGTAAAGGCAGCATACGATATATGCTCCGACTGCATTTTGGCTGCAGGCGAGAGCGCCGCAGACACGAAATCCTTACTAAAGTCCAAGTGTTACCAAACGTACTCCACTTATGAAATATTTTCCGCCCAGCTGATGGAACAAATCCAAAAACACTCCTGCCAGATACCTCAAGCTCCAGTAACTCCGTCCCAAAATTCCACGTCTTATGGCTGTAGGCTCCCTCCTATCGACACAGAGGGTTTCTCTGGGGATTATCTTCGCTGGCCGACTTTCCGGGACCTTTTCACGGCAATATACATAGACAATCCGAGTCTAACGCCCGTTGAAAAAATATTCCAATTAAGTTCAAAAACAAGTGGCGAAGCTCATTCCATAGTTTCAAGATCCCCACTCACCGATGATGGCTTTCGCTCAGCCTGGAATAACCTAACTGAGCGTTTCGAAAATAAGCGATTGCAGGTGAACAGTCACCTGAAAACACTTTTCAATGTGCAATCCATAGCACAGAAGTCTGGAGCAGCCTTAAAAGAACTTCAACGCACTTTTCAAGGTTGCTTAACATTCTTAAAATTTTCCGGTGCTAATATTGAGAATTGGGACCCTATCCTGGTTTATATGTGCTCGACAAAACTACCAAAGCTCATTCTCTCATTATGAGAGCAATCCGTCCAAAATAAAGCTGAAATTCCTACGTGGCTTGAGCTTGATTCCTGTTTGACGGAGCGCCATCGAACTCTTGAGGGTGTCGATAGCTTCCGATCTGCCAATTTCCACCACGTCCAGTCCAAAGACACAAATCGTGTTGCAGAGTTTCCAAAAATAAATTCCTTCAACACAAGGCTAGTTCCGATACCCAAAGGCTGTGATCTGTGTTCGAAGAAGAACCACCCCGTGCGTATATGTCTACGCTTCCTACAAATGACGGTAGACGATCGCCTAGCCTATATTCAAAGGAAGCAGTTGTGCTCCAATTGCTTTGCAAGCAGCCATGAATTCCGGGATTGCACAAGCTCTCACAACTGTCTCACTTGCTAAGATCGGCATCACACATTGTTGCATCGAATCAGCGGCCCTACTACTCCGCCGATTCCATCCGACCCTCCAAGGCCAGTATCCGCCTCAGTTCCACACATCATTTCGTCCTATTCAGCGCCAGCTTCCGTACAAAAAGTCCCTCCTATAAATACTCCATCCGAATATTGGGTTCGGAAACGCCTCGCCTTGGATGGCAGACGTACTCGAGGTATTAAATCCTAACAATGCCGAGTCTGCCAAAAGATCCATCCTCTACGAAAGTGCCACCCGCAGAATCGGCTTCAGGAAGTAAATATCCAGAAGTACTGCTTCAATCTGCTCTGGAGCGCTTAAGTTAAGTTATTCTTAAGCAGTTCTTATTTCAAAGTGTACTAATAAACATATATGCACGTCGCGTAAAAACCCAAAAGTACCTCCGCGTTTTTATGCGTACCATTCGATCTTGGGGCTCCACCTATTTTCAACGATCAAGCCAACTCGCCCCCACACTGATAGTTTTCCTCCTAAGTTAGACAGGCCTCCTTGGTTTACCAATCAGTTGCAAAGACTTAGAAACCTTAAAACAAACTTCTTTAAAAAGTTCATAAAGTCGGGTAGGCCAACCGATTTTTCAAGATATGTGATGGCTCGTAACAATTTTAATGTACTTAACAGTCATTGCTATTCCATGTATTTGAACCGATAAAATTTGAATTTTCAAAGGATCCGAGCAATTTTATAACTTTATCAATGCTAAGCGAAAGTCTTCAGCATTGCCATCATCCGTACGATTAAACTCTATTGAGGCATCTACGGATCCCGAAATTGCAGATTTATTTGCTGAATTCTTCCAATCTACTCATAGTTCTGTTTCTTGGTCTAATTCTAGCTACCCTAATCACTTAAACAGGGCAAATTGTATTTTTTCTCCTGTAATCACCGAGAGTTCTCTCTTAAGTGATTTAGAAACTATAACGGCAACCTATTCTCCGGGGCCAGATGGACTCGTTTTGTGCCCGAACTATTTGTAAACCCATTCTTAAACTTTTTAATTTGTCTATCTCATCATCTGTTTTTCCTACTGTCTTGAAAGATTCTTTTATTATTCCACTCCACAAAAAGGGTGCGAAGGTTAATGTTCAGAACTATAGAGGAATCTCCAACTTGTTTGCAATTCCTAAAACGTTTGAACGCATTATTACCTCTCATTTGCAACATTTGTGCTCCTCTTTATATCACCGTGTCAACATGGTTTTTATTAAGCGAAGATCGACCACCACTAACCTGCTCGAATTGACATGTTTTGTAACAGATGGACTTAACATAAAATTGCAGACAGACGTTATATATACAGATTTTAGTAAAGCCCTTGACTCTGAAAACCACTCTCTTCTTTTATTCAAATTAGATCAGCTCAGGTTTTCGAATAATCTGTTAACTTGGATTTCAAGTTATTTGAATGGTAGATCTCAGAGGGTTTTATTCAAAAACGCTGTTTTTTAGATGATCAACGTGACATCTTGAGTGCCTCAGTCATTTAGGCCTTTTGCTGTTTACTCCGTTTACAAATGATCTTCCCTATCGTAACACACTGATGTGTGTACTAATGCTGATGATGTTAAGCTTTGTTTATCATATAATAATATTGAGTCAGGTTTCCGCTTGCAGTCAGATATTAACGTTATGACTTTCTATAGGGGTACGATCATGAGTTACTGAGTTGGCCTAAAAAATTTGATGATCCACACACTACCAAATTATTATTTACCTCCCTTGCCCGTCCTAATTTAAAATACTCTTCTTCCGTTTGAAGTCCTCAGTATCAAGTGCACATTGACCGTATGGAGTCCGTACAGAAACAATTTCTTCTTTTTGCCTTTCGTGGTTTGAACTAGGATCATAACGTCAGGTTGCCTTCTTACTCGAGTAGATTTTTATTGATTAATTTGAACTATGCGAGAATAAAAATAGTACCAATTTTTATTCTCGTTACTAGTAGAGTAAAAGGGTATACTATATTCGTCGGAAAGTATGTAATAGGCAGAAGGAAGCGTTTCCGACCCCATAAAGTGTATATATTCTTGATCAGGATCACAAGCCAAGTCGATCTAGCCATGTCCGTCTGTCCGTCTGTCTGTCCGGATAAACGCTGAGCTCTCGGAAACTATGGGAAGTAGGCTATTGAGATTTGGCGTGCAGATTCCTGAGCTTCTTACGCAGCGCAAGTTTGTTTCAATAGAGTGCCACGCCCACTCTAACGCCCACAAACCGCCCAAAACTGTGGCTCCTACAGTTTTGATGCAAGAATAACAATTTTAACTGAAATGTAATGTTCTCATCAATACCTATCGATTGACCCAAAAAAAAGTTTGCCACGCCCACCCTAACGCCCATAAACCGCCCACAAACTTCAAAAAATCGTAAATATGAACGTGGATATCTCGGAAACTATCAAAGATAGAGAATTGGGATTTCAGATTTAGATTTCGTAGCCTTATACGCACCGCAAGTTTGTTACGCGAATATGCCACGCCCACTCTAACGCCCACAAACCGCGAAAACCTGTGACGCCCACAATTTTTATGCTAGATAACAAATTTTAACTGAAATGTATTGGTCTCGTCAATACCTATCGATTGGTCCAAAAAAGAATTGCCACGCCCGCTCTAACGCCCATAACGCTTAAATCTGTCTACTGCCGGTAGGTGGCGCATTTTTATCTCGCTTTGCTGCTTGCATATCACCATTTCCCTTTGGTCCCTTTAGCTGAGTAACGGGTATCTGATAGTCGTGGTACTCGACCCAAACGACACCAAGCACGGATAGAGATATGCAGCGGCGCCACCTAGCGTCCAATTTCTTTATTTGCTTATAAACTTTTAATGAATGTTCATATTTCGACAATTATTATCATGAAGATAGATATAAATAATAAAGAAAGATTGCATTTACTCATTTATAAAATCCTTAAAAATATGTGCGCTAGACAGCTTTTAGCGTGGGGGTATAGACGTTTGTTGGCGTTAGGGTGGGCGTCGCAACCTGCTGAAATAAACTTCCACTGTCCCAGAACCTCAAGAAAATGCATGCCGAATCCCAAAAATCAGCTTTTATAGTTTCCGAGATTCCAGCGTTCATACGGACAGACGGACAGACGGACATGGCTAGATCGACTCAGCTAGTGCTCCTGATCAAGAATATACATACTTTATAGGGTCGAAAGTGGATTCTTCTACCTGTTTCATACTTTCCGACGAATCTAGTATACCTATGTAGCAAGCAGACACACACACACACACACACATACATATCCCTAAGCATCTGTTCTACATTAAGTTAGGTCACACTATTATTAAACACATACATACATCCCTGTTACTCTTAAGAAACACTATGCTTGTCTCACTCCCTCATACTGTGTACCCCCGACGCTTGTAACATAGGTTAAGCCTGTACAAATCTGCACAATAAAGATCACTTTTGCTGCGACCGCCGAACAAGAAAGTGCCGTCTACAATTTCAGAAGTGGGATTACCGCGAAAAATTTTTTCTCGCGTCCCTAACTCTGCCTACGAGGAAAATAAAGCAAAAGCTATTACTTGAGTTATTTAAAATTGTGCGTAATCATGGACACCATCGCTGCAGACAACTACACAGCATCAGAACTTCGATGTTGGCTGGAAAAACTTGGGTTGCCGAAAAGCGGCACCAAGGCAACACTAGCAGCGCGGTTGAATGGTGTGCCCCCCGAAGCCCGAGGAGATTGTCCAGTACTGGACCCGAAGGACATGACCGACATTGAAGCTGGGCCTGAGGAAAGGTCAAATAGTGCTGCAGTTCAAGGAACCGATCAGGACGATGTCGGGGCTACATCGCTGGATGCCCAAAACAACGACGAAACCGCCAACAACAACATGTGCGTTCCAGAAATTTCCATGCAATTGGAATCTCTGAAGCGCCATTTAGAAGTCGTCCAATTGGAAAACGAGTTTCTCAAATTGGAAGTTTCCCGGCGTCAGCCATTGAATAGAGTGACCGCACCTTCGACGAGCAATTTGCCAGAAATCCAGAACAATGTTTCCACACCAAATCAAACCAATGTCACCCTATCGGATTTGGAGAATATTGTTGCAGAGGCTGCCAGGCCTAATACAGCCATTTTTAACAACAATTCTTTGGTGACCATGGTTAAGGAAATGCTTCCACCTTTCGACGGTGCTGCTAACAGCAAAGTGCCAGTTAACACGTGGATCGCACAGCTCAACGCGATCATAAAAATGTACAAGCTGAGTGAAGACATAACGCGCATACTGGTTATGTCAAAGTTGAAAGACCGCGCTCAAATTTGGTTGCACTCTTCTGAGAACTTTCTGTCCTTGCCAGTCCAGGACCTGTTAACTCAACTCGCAGAGGCTTTTCAGTCAAAAGAGAGCAAGATAATGTCCAGACGCAAGTTCCAGGAGCGAAAGTGGCAACCAGCTGAAGACTTTGCTACGTACTTCAACGACAAGACCCTGTTGGCTGCACACATCCGGATAGACGACGAGGAATTAATCGACAGTATCATCGAAGGAATACCGGATACTCTTCTACGGCAACAGGCACACATGCACTGTTTTAATTCGTCTGCCCAGCTGTTGCAGGCATTCTCCAAAGTAACATTGCGGAAACCATCTCTCGCATTTGGACGCCACAAAGACGTTTCCGGAAATCAGCCCGGACCCGCTGTAAGATGCTTCAACTGTAACTCCGTGGGTCATTTCGCGGCCGACTGCCGCAAGCCTAAGCGCGCGTACGGCGCTTGCTACGGTTGTGGAAGCTTGGAGCACCTGATATCTCATTGCAACGAGAAGAAGAACGCAACCAAAAATGAATATGTGAGACCGTTTAAAATTTACTTTAATTCACAGCCTAATCAATGCCTATTTACAGAATGCCTAATCGATTCTGGGAGTCCAATTAGTTTTACGAAGTTATCCTGTGTTGAAAACATTATAAGTAGTAACATCATTAACGTTAATGAAAACAACTTTTCGCATTACTTTGGCTTGAACCACAGCCCTTTAGATATACATGGAAAGATGTCATGTTTTGTTATTATGAATAAAGTAAAGTTTAATTTCGAATTACTAATTGTGGCAAACAAATCGATGGCATATAGCACTGTTTTGGGAAGAGATTTTATGAACATTTGTAACTTTAAGATTGTTAGGGAAATTGATTGTTCAAATGATAGTTTTGCTAATGATTGTTCAAATGATAGTTTTGCTAATGATTGTTCAAATGATAGTTTTGCTAATGATCGTTCAAATGATAGTTGTGCTGATGATCGTTTAAATGACAGTGGGGTTGATGATCGTTTACAGGATATTTGTTCAAAAGATAGTTACTTTGCAAATGATCGCTCAGATGATAGTAATAGTGAGAAGGATAGCAGTTTTAGAATTTATTGCTCAAATGTTGGTCAGATTAGAAACGATTGTGCTACTGATAGCTGTGAGAAAGATGATTGTCTAAATGATAGTATTAAGGTTTATTGTGGTTACAAAGAAACACAAAGTGATTCGTGTAAAATGATAGAGTCAAGTCAAAATTTAAGTGTCCAGCCGAGCGATCATTTCGAGTCAGAAATTATGTCAATTGAATACCCTGATCCAGCCGAATGCAACCTGTTAAATGTTAGCGATAAGTGTGAGTTTGCGTTAAGAAAAAAACTGATAGATATTTTTGATAAGTTTTATACGAAACCGGAACGGCCGGAGATCCCCTTAGTAAAATGGGAAATGAAACTGAATTTTGATACAACTAAACCGTTCAATTACCCTCCAAGGCGTCTATCATACGCAGAGAAAAGTCAAGTTCAAAATTTATTAGACGATTACATAAAAAACGGTATTATTCGAGTAAGCGAGTCTGAGTATGCATCACCTATAGTTCTAGTAAAGAAAAAGTCTGGAGAATTAAGAATGTGCGTAGATTACCGAACCCTTAACAAAAACATGCTTAAAGATAACTACCCTACCCCCTTAATAGATGACCTTATTGATAAACTGTCTGAAAAATCTATTTTTACCAAGTTAGACCTTAAAAATGGGTTCTTTCACGTGCACATGCATGAGGATTCAATCAAGTATACCGCTTTTACAACACCTATGGGTCAGTATGAATGGCTTAGAATGCCGTTTGGTTTACGAAACGCACCAGCAGTTTTTCAAAGATTTGTGAACAAAATCTTTGCCGATTTGGTTAAAGAAGATAAGGTTTTAATTTATATGGATGATATTTTAATAGCAACGAAAGATAGTAAGAGTCATATGGAGATATTAACGGAGGTATTTAAACGACTGGTAGATAACAAGCTTGAGCTTAGGTTAGACAAGTGTGAATTCCTTCAAAGAGAAATAAAGTATTTAGGATATATAATATCGGGAGAGGGTATTAAACCTGATTCGAAAGGTATGCAAGCAGTAAAAGACTTCCCTGTACCGACAAAAGCGCATGAGGTTCAAAGTTTTCTTGGACTGTGCTCCTATTTCAGACGCTTTGTCAAAGATTTCTCAACAAAAGCAAAGCCGTTGTATGATCTTGTAAGAAAGGACAGAAAGTTCGAATTTGGTGCGAAAGAGTTAGAGTGTTTTGAAATATTAAAAGTAAATCTTTTGGAAGCCTGGCCTTCTGGCCTTATACAATCCAAAAGACCCAACAGAGTTACATTGCGATGCTAGCGCCCTAGGTTTTGGTTCAATTTTAATGCAGAAAAAGAAAGATAGTAAGTTTCACCCCGTATTCTATTTTTCCAAACGCACGACGGATGTGGAGGCGAAGTATCACAGTTTTGAATTAGAAACGCTCGCTGTAGTTTACTCGTTACAACGCTTTAGAATCTATCTTCAAGGAATACAGTTCAAAATAGTTACAGATTGTAGTGCTCTTACCCTGGCGTTAAATAAAAAGGAATTATGCCCAAGAATTGCCAGGTGGGCACTTTTTCTTCAAGATTATGACTACACTTTAGAACATAGAGCCGGCAAGCGTATGCAACATGTCGATGCACTTAGCAGGAACACACACATACTGTCAATCGATTCTAATTCATTTGAAGAAAACTTAGTTATATGTCAAAGTAGAGATGAGAAAATTAAAAGTATAGCTGAGAAACTTCAGGAAACAGAATTAAAGGATTATGAGATGCGGAATGGAATAATTTACAGAAAAAAGGATAAGAATGGTCTTTTATTTTATGTGCCAAGCGAAATGGAAAGCCACGTTCTTTTTAGTTACCATGATCAGTTAGGACATGTTGGAATAGATAAGATGGTAGAAGTTGTCTCAAAAGTTACTGGTTCCCCAAAGTTCGTGAAAAATGCAAGCGGCACATTAATAATTGCTTGAAATGTATCGCCTATTCTGATAAGTCTGGTAAAGACGAAGGTTTCCTTCATAGCATCCCCAAAGTAAGCATTCCCTTTGATGTCATACACATAGACCATTATGGCCCGGTAGACAAGAGTAGAGCTAACAAACACGTACTGGTGATTATAGACGCATTTACAAAGTTTGTAAGACTTTATCCGGCAAAAACTACAAAGTCTAGGGAAGCAATAGTAGCATTAAAGGACTATTTCAGGTCGTATAGTAGGCCGCGATGCGTGATTTCAGACCGTGGGACATGCTTCACATCTAAAGAATTTCATGACTTCTTAGAGGAAAACGAAGTGAAACACATTAAGATAGCCACTGGATCGCCGCAGGCTAATGGGCAAGTCGAAAGAGTTAATAGAAGCATAGGCCCCATGATCGCTAAATTGACTGATCCAGACAAGGGATTGTTCTGGGATACAGTTTTAGAAACAGTTGAACACGCACTTAATAATACGATTCAAAGATCAGTTAGTCAGCACCCAAGTCAAGTCTTATTCGGAGTGTCTCAAAAAGGAAAAGTTATAGATAGCTTAAAAGAGAAATTAGAAGAGTTAAATAAAGATAGAGAAAGTAGGAATTTAGAAGTAATTAGAGAAAAAGCTACTCAGAGCATCGAGAAGCTGCAAGAATACAATAAGTTACGCACAGACCTTAAGAGAAAGATTGCTAAAGAATACCAGACGGACGATTTAGTAATGATCAAAAACTTCGATTCTCATGTAGGCGTATCCAAAAAACTAATTCCAAAATTCAAAGGCCCTTACAGAGTGACAAAGGTTCTTCGTAATGATAGGTATGTCTTGGAGGACGTTGAAGGTTTTCAACAGTCGAGGCTTCCTTATAAGGGAGTTTGGGCAGTAGCAAATATACGACCATGGATTAATAATGCAAATAGTTAAGAGATCAGGAGCTCTCTTGTCAGGATGGCCGAATTGTAGCAAGCAGACACACACACACACACACACATACATATCCCTAAGCATCTGTTCTACATTAAGTTAGGTCACACTATTATTAAACACATACATACATCCCTGTTACTCTTAAGAAACACTATGCTTGTCTCACTCCCTCATACTGTATACCCCCGACGCTTGTAACATAGGTTAAGCCTGTACAAATCTGCACAATAAAGATCACTTTTGCTGCGACCGCCGAACAAGAAAGTGCCGTCTACACCTATTTACTCTCGAGTGAGGTGTATAACTTCATAATACTTTAAGTAAAATAAAAAAAGACAAATCTTTAAGTTAAAGTAAAATAAATAATAATATAAATACATAAGCTTTTAAAATCAATCCCTATATAAGAACATATTCAAAATATTATATATTATCCTTGAATAATCCCAAAATTGTTATTAATTGCAATTATAAGTGTAAACTTGCTGTGCTAATAAATAAATTAATACAAATAATAAAAGGTGATATTTAACATCGCTATTTGCGAATTTTCTAGATGTCCCTGAACACGAATAAGGGTTACAGTGTGGTAAATCCGTGCAGTAAATCCGAAAGAAATGGGGTAGGCCTCTGAAGATGTGGTCTAAGGACTTTACGCTTTCTTACACTACCTATTTCCCTTGCATACGTTTGCTGTTGAATCAGTCGTAAAAAAAGGAATGACTTCAATTCGATTGCTGGCATCTCAACTACTTGACAGTCGCAGAGATTTTGGCTTGCAGGAACCTCGTTGAACATCCACAAAACTTAAGCTTTGAGTCGCACAACACGAAGATACGAGGAGATTTCACTTAGAATTTGAACGAGAGTGGTTTCTTCATATCCAGTTCACTTGAGCGATTTGATTTTGTTTCTCAAGATCGGCTGTTGTCAATCGACTGTGGACAAAGATGATTCTCCGATTTAGGAATTGTATGTTGGACTTTAATCCACAGGATTATTCTATATTTACACATTTACACACATGAATGGTTTAGAATGGTGCCACCCCCGACAAGTTTTACAGCGGAATTTCGAAGGACAGGCAGCACCGATTTGACCTTTATGAAGACACTTCAAACATAGAGTTGCCTGTTTGACCCAAGCACGGCGTTTCTCAAATGAAAGTTCAACGAGATTATGATCCGTAGAATCACACTTTATACAATTGCCTCTAACCGTGAAGAATGCTTTCTTATGAGGCTGTCTTAATTTTTACAGACCCTTTTCAAGTTGGAAATGAATATAAATCTACATTTTGCATAACAAGCTTTATCAAGATGCCGTTAATCGCATCATTTTCAGTGCCAAGAGAGAGAAGAGAACCACGCAATCCTGCAATTTTATCTAAAATTACCCTTAGCGACGCAGAATCGGATTTCCTTCAATAGGAAATGGAGAAAGGGTTAGACACATGTTCGGGCAATATCAACGCTTTCTTAACATACCGTTCCTGAAGGCGGTCCAATGCCTTTTTGTAGTTTTCTTCCGATACTTGAAATGCAGCTACTACGTTCAGTGCAGGACCAGAAAGACAACTGAGTTTAATTTCTGAAGGCAGTGTCGAGCGGCAGCTTTCTCCAGATGTCTAAAACTCGCTCGCTCCTCTCTCCCTTAAGTCACCGCTCCGTTCTGAAGTTAAGCTAGGCTTATGTAATTCTAGTTTCTAAACGTTCAAGTAAACACCTACGCACGTTGCGCAACAACCCAAAAGTACTCCCGTGTTTTACGTACTTTCTTTCTTGGGATATGGTGCAGTCGAGTCAGACTTCTTTATACGTAGATTTTCTCCTCCTTGAGTTTCCTTAGATTTTTTTCAGTAGCAACGGTGGCTTGAACCGCTTCAGATAAGTTTGTAACGGCCCTGCCTTGGCTGAGGTAGTTCAGCGGGATCCAGCAGTTCGTTCCAACATTTATTTATGTCAGATGTGGTTGCTGTAAGAAAACCAAATCCCTTGGACACTCCTATGATTACCTTAGGTTGGAGACGGCTTAGAGACCACTATGAGTCTGCTATGTAGGGAGGCGGCCTAGAGACCGCTACGGTTCAGCATGTTCCAATATCATATGCATATTATATAAAGTGTGCTTTTGATTCTAGACTAGATAAATTTGTTTTAGAAACAAGAAAAAATTTAGGAATATGATTTGTAAATTCACTCATAAATATTTATCTAAATTGAGTGATGAGTACTTACCTAAAATAGTTTCTATAAGAATGACTTGAAATGACCAACAAATATTTGATAATTTATTGATTGGTTCTTTTTGTCAGAAAGTTTTAGGGATTTATGGGGTTCGAGATCATTGTGGTGGTAGTAGAGGTGCAGCACACTCTAAATGTAACTTGGAACACAAAGTTAACAAATTCATACCAGTAAGAGTTAGGAAACATTCCCGGTTAATGATATAGAGTTTCGACTAATGCGTTAGAAGGGTGTATTTCCCTATGAATGTTTAGATTTCGCTAGTAGACTCCAGGAAACTTCCCTCCCACCAAGGGAAGCATTCTGTAGTAAACTAACGGAAAGGGAATGCTCTTAGGAAGATTGTAATCACGCTCTTGAGGTTTGATCACATTTCTCATTTTTAACTCTTAAAGATAATTTATAATTATACCCGTTACTCGTAGAGTAAAAGGGTATACTAGATTCGTCGGAAAGTATGTAATAGGCAGAAGGAAGCGTTTCCGACCCCAGAAAGTGTATATATTCTTGATCAGGATCACTAGCCGAGTCGATCTAGCCATGTCCGTCTGTCCGTCTGTCTGTCCGTATGAACGCTGAGATCTCGGAAACTATGAGAGTTACAATACTGGGATAAGGCACGCAGATTCCTGAAATTCCTGCGCAGCGCAAGTTTGTTTTAGTAGAGTGCCACGCCCACTCTAATGCCCACAAACCGCCCAAAACTGTGGCTACTACAGTTTTGATGCTAGAATAAAAATTTTAACATAAGTGTATTTTTCTCATCAATACCTATCTAGTGACCCAAAAAAAAGTTTGCCACGCCCACTTTAACGCCTACAAACCGCGAAAACCTGTGACGGCCACAATTTTCATGCTAGATAAAAAATTTTAACTGTAATGTATTGGTATCGTCAATACCTATCAATTGATCCAAAAAATTTGACACGCCCACTCTAACGCCCATAACGCTTAAATCTGTATACCGCCGGTAGGTGGCGCATTTTAATCTCGCTTTGCTGCTTGCATATCTCCATTTAGCTGAGTAACGGGTATCTGATAGTCGAGGTACTCGACTATAGCGTTCTTCCTTGTTTTATTTGAAAACTTTTAACTGACATTTCTAAAAATTTCCGAAAAGTTTTTATGAATATTTATTCACTTGACCCAGCTCAGTATTTCACGACACCAGGTCTTTCTTGGGAGGCAATGTTGAAAACTACAAATATTTAACTTGAAATGCTGACTGATATAGATATGTATAGATTTATTCAAAATAGCATTTGGTGTGGTTTAGTTCAATGTTGTCCCAGGTAAACAAAAGCAAATAATAAATATTTGTCAGATTATGATTACTCGAAGAAGTCTTCATTTTTAATGTATGTGGATGCGAATTCTTGTATGGTTGGTTAATGTCACAACCTTTACCGTATAAAAAATTTAAATGGATGTCTACCACAGACATAGACAATTTTGATATTCATAATATTCCAATTGATAGACAGACAGACAGACAGACAGACAGACAGACAGGCAGACAGACAGACAGACAGACAGACAGGCAGACAGACATGCAGGCAGACAGACAGACAGACAGACAGACAGACAGGCAGACATGCAGACAGACAGACAGACAAGCAGACAAGCAGACAGACAGACAGAAAAACAGACAGACAGACAGGCACACAGTCAGACAGTCAGACAGGCAGGCAGACAGGCAGACTGGCAGTCATACTGTAATAGTTTAAATGTGTAAGATTTTCCATAAAGCCCAAAAAATATAAGTCCAATTTAACTTCAGTTAGATATCCATTTGGATGATTTTTATTTTGCCGCTCTGAGCTCAAAAGAGTTTCTTCACAAACTTAATTTACTTAGGAGCTAAGGAGGTCTGAGTCTCATAGCGGCGCTGCCAACAGCGGCAGCGGAGAGACGGCCTATATATTCTTAAGTATATAGCTATGCTCACTTAGTCTGGAGCGCGGGGGTATATGTATGTACTTGACTTTGGCTGAGCGGCCGGCGTGTGCAACAGAATGCTGAGACTTGCACTTCCTGTGTACGTCGCCGATTGACTCATGTTTTGGCCACTTAGGTTTTTGACCGAGCGTTTGTTTATGTAAACACTGCAACAAAGTGTTACAGTGTGTTTGATTCACGTACTCTTGGTACAGTAGATATTCAATATAAGTACATACTACATCTCCCTCCTTTTGAAAAATAACGTAATATAAAGGAGTTATTTTCTTTGATAAAACTTTGAGAAAATTGATATTATTTATAACAATAAGATTAAAATTTTTTTTGTTTATATTTTTTTTTTCCTATTTTTTTTTTTTTTTTTATTTATTTTAGATATGGTTATTCTATATGCTCTTATATTACGTATGGCCATACGTGATATATTTATGGTATAAAAATTGATTATAAAATAAAGAGTTTTAATCTATCTTTATGTACTATTTGTTTTTTATTTTTATTATTTATTATAGTTATGTTATCTCTATCTCCTATTTGTATATTTCAAATCTAACTTATGTCCTGTTTCATTTTTCAATAAAACCTGATCTCCTATTTTTAAATAGAAATCTAAACAAGTTTTGTCGTAACTAATTTTCTGTTTTAACTTATGAGATTCTAGCATTAGTCTAGCTCTCTTAATTGCCTGTTCTAATCTAAATTTGGATTCCTTAGCATAATCTTCTATATTATAAAGGGGTTTTATTTTATCTATGCTATTAAAATGTTTTGGTAGATTTGAAATTTTACCAAAAACTAGCTCATATGGACAATAGTCATGTGCCATAGATGCGGTTGTATTAAAATAATAGACGAAGTATCGTAGCCATACATCCCAATCTGTTTTGTCAATTGAGATGTATGAACGAATGAACTAAATGAGTGTTCTGTGGCTTCGCTCCACGGTACCTACAGTCTGGTGGTGGTGTGCAGTTGAAGTTATGTTTTTAATATGTAAGTATTTACATAGATCTTCAATAATTAAATTTTTGTATTCTGTTCCCATGTCCGTAATGAACGTCTCCATTAGAATAAAATCTTCAAATATAGCTTTTGCTACTGTATTTGCACTTTTATTTGGTATAGGTATAGCTACTAGGTATTTAGTTAAATCGCAGATGAGTGTTACTGCGTATTCGTTTCCATTATTAGATTTTGGAAGTGAACCAATAGTATCTACAATTACTATATCAAAAGCTCTTTGTGGAGTTTCGGTTATAGTTAGTGGGGTCTTAGTATGTTTAGTCGTTTTCGACTTTTGGCAATTAGGACATTTCTTTATGTACTCTTTTATGTCTTTGGACATATTTTTCCAGTAATAGTGTCTCTGGACCTTGGCCAAGGTTTTTGTAATGCCTGTATGACCACCTTGTATTGGATCATCATGGAATGTAGACAATATAGCTTCTTTTTCTTTATAATTTTTTTTTTTACGGTCACCGGGTTGAGTAGCGCTACTCTCAATGATTTCAATATATTATTGCCCATCATTTTAAAATTATCAATTGAAACATGTTCAAAGATATTTTCCCACGGTGCCACTTTGAGTTGGCTGACTTTGTGAATACCGGCCTGCTTTTCAAGCCTTTGAACCTAAGTCAATGGTTCCATTAGTATACAAATCGATAACACCATATCTTGCTGTAATTTTCTTTCCGTGCTTAAGTAAACACATTTTATTATTTACATGCTTACTTTACGTACTTCATCATTATTAATGACTTCATATACGTTGGGCCTTGAAACTTTTTCTATAGATTGATCTTTTCCTGCGCAGGATTGTTGTCTACTTTGGTTCTGGTAGTGACTTTCAGAATTGTATTGTTTGTTTGTATATTTTTTAAGTCTGTGATGGTTATTCTAGAGAGCGCATCGGCTACATAGTTATCTTTACCCTTTAGATACTCTATAGATACTCTTTTCCTGCGCAGGATTGTTGTCTACTTTGGTTTCTGGTAGTGACTTTCAGAATTGTATTGTTTGTTTGTATATATTTATACCCGTTACTCGTAGAGTAAAAGGGTATACTAGATTCGTCGGAAAGTATGTAACAGGCAGAAGGAAGCGTTTCCGACCCCATAAAGTATATATATTCTTGATCAGGATCACTAGCCGAGTCGATCTAGCCATGTCCGTCTGTCCGTCTGTCCGTCTGTCCGTCTGTCCGGATGAACGCTGAGATCTCGGAAACTATGGGAGCTAGGCTATTGAGATTTGGCGTGCAGATTCCTGAGCTTCCTACGCAGCGCAAGTTTGTTTCAGTAGACTGCCACGCCCACTCTAACGCCCACAAACCGCCCAAAACTGTGGCTCCTACAGTTTTGATGCTAGAATAAAAATTTTAACTGAAATGTATTGTTCTCATCAATACCTATCGATTGACCCAAAAAAAAGTTTGCCACGCCCACTCTAACGCCCACAAACCGCAAAACCCTGTGACGCCTACAATTTTCATGCTAGATAAAAATTTTTAAATGAAATGTATTGGTCTCGTCAATACCTATCGATTGATCCAAAAAAAAATTTGCCACGCCCACTCTAACGCCCATAACGCTTAAATCTGTATACCGCCGGTAGGTGGCGCATTTTAATCTCGCTTTGCTGCTTGCATATCTCCATTTAGCTGAGTAACGGGTATCTGATAGTCGAGGTACTTGACTATAGCGTTCTCCCTTGTTTAAGTCTGTGATGGTTATTCTAGAGAGCGCATCGGCTACATAGTTATCTTTACCCTTTAGATACTCTACCGTTCTACCGTTTAGATACTCTACCGTTCATTCGTTTTAGTTTGGAACTGGGATTTACCATTGAAAATAAGTACGTAAGTGATCTATGGTCTGTTTTGACAGTGAAGTGTCTACCATAAATATATGGTCTGAAGTGTGTTATTGCCCAATGAATGGATGCTAATTCTTGTTCTGTAGTGCTCTTGTTGCTTTCACCTTTCGTAAAGGATCTTGATGCGTATGCCACTGGAAGCTGTAGTCCATTTTTGTTTTGAGTTAGGACTTCTCCACAAGCGTATTTGCTAGCATCTGTGATTATGCAAAATTCTTTGCTAAAATCTGGGTATTGCAACAGAGTGGGATTTATTAATGCTGATTTAAGGTGTTCGAAGCCGTTTTGACATTGTGTTGTCCATTCGAATTTTACATCTTTCTTACATAATCTTGTTATGTGACGGGAGTATTCAGCAAAATTCTTTATAAGACGTCGACGATAACAAGTGCAAAATGCAATAAATCTTCTGCTGTCTGCATCATGTGGGACTGGATAATTTTGAATTACGTCATATTTTTTGTCGTCGGGCAAGATTCCTTTATCTGTGCATTTATGTCCTAAGAAAGTGACTTCATGCATGAAATATGAACATTTTTCAGGATGTAACTTCAGGTTGTGTTTCCTACATTTCTCGAAAACATCAGTTAAGTTCTTGAGCAAATTTTTTTCGGAACAACGTATGACTATTAAGTCATCCATATAAAGAAATGCTTGCGAAGGTTTTAATCCAGAAAAAGCTATAGTCATCATTCTCTGAAAAGAGTTTGGCGCTATTTTTAAACCGAATGGTAGTCGCGTGAAGCGGTACGAACCATTGTTTGTAGAAAAATATGTTATATCCCGGGAACTTTTCTCCAGTTCAATTTGATGAAAACCTGACATTAAGTCAAGGCATGAGAAATATTTTGCTCTACCTAGTTGATCTAAAATATCATCGATTCTAGGGAGTGGAAATTTATCAGACAAGAGTTTTTTATTAATTTGACGACAGTCAATTACTAATCGCCATTTTTTATTTTCCATATTTGGAAGTGACTTTTTTGGTACTAACAGAAGTGGGCTATTATAAAGTGATACAGACGGTTCCACTATTTCATCATTGATGAGTTTTTGGACTTGTTTTTGAATTTCGTCTTGTTGGCTATGAGGATTTCTATAATTTTTTATATATACGGGTTCATCATCAATTAATCTCAGTTTTTGTTTATAAAAATTATTGGTCGTGATCGATTCGGTTTCTAGTCCGAATACATCACTATACTGGGTGCATAATGCT
Organism: Drosophila suzukii; assembly: GCF_043229965.1. Classification (NCBI taxonomy): domain Eukaryota; kingdom Metazoa; phylum Arthropoda; class Insecta; order Diptera; family Drosophilidae; genus Drosophila; species Drosophila suzukii. The sequence continues at coordinate 49,055,106 of NC_092082.1, read as the reverse complement.
GTAAGTTGTTCAATGAATTGAGGCGGGAAGTTTTTTGCAAGTTGGGATAATACAATTTTTTGTCTGTTTTTTAAGTCCGTTTTTACTATTTCGTAGTTTGAAAGAGGTTCATGATGAATGTTTTTGATATAGACTACTTGATCTGTGTTTGTAGTATTTAGTAATCTTATACATGCATTTTGGACTGTTGCTATGGTATTTGCGATATAGATACCATGCTGAATTTCTAGGTTCGGAATTAATACATTGTCTTCTTCTGAATTTATTTTGATTTTTCGGACGACTTGGGATCTTGCTGGCAGAATTATGGAGTTGTTGCCAGAACTGTATACTATTGGAACATAAATTGGATATTTTAGGTTATTTGGTCTTATTATAAGCCAGTCTTCAGACGTCTTGAAGTCTAATTGACAGTTGTATCTTTTGATAAAATCGATTCCTAGTATTCCATCACATGGAATAGTGAATTGCATATTTACGATATGGAAATCATGTGGAATTATGTACTTAGAAGTTTGAATTTCAATAGAAGTTAAGCCTTTTGATTTGATAACTTCCTGACTTATACCCTGTATGTTTATGATTTGATTGTCTTGAATGTTTTGAATATGGATATTTCCGCACCTGTGTCTAGTAGGAGAACTAATTCTTTTCCTGTTGCTACGTTCATGAAAGTGACAAATGTATTTTGACTGAGATTTAGAGTGTGAATTTTGATGTTGTTAACTGTCGTGTATCTAAAGGCGGTTGGGAGTTTCCCGAATTTGTTTGTGCTACTCTAACATTGTTATTGTGGTTGTTGTTGTTTCCCCCACGGCTGCTTCCGCCGCTGGTGTTTCCACCACGGTTGTTGTTTCTGTAATAATTGTTATTTTGGTTGTTGTTATTTCTGTTATAACCCTTGCTATACCCGTTACTCGTAGAGTAAAAGGGTATACTAGATTCGTCGGAAAGTATGTAACAGGCAGAAGGAAGCGTTTCCGACCCCATAAAGTATATATATTCTTGATCAGGATCACCAGCCGAGTCGATCTAGCCATGTCCGTCTGTCCGTCTGTCTGTCCGGATGAACGCTGAGATCTCGGAAACTATGGGAGCTAGGCTATTGAGATTTGGCGTGCAGATTCCTGAGCTTCTCTTTGTTTCAGTAGAGCGCCACTCTAACGCCCACTCCAACGCCCACAAACCGCCCAAAGCTGTGGCTCCTACAGTTTTGATGCTAGAATAAAAATTTTAACTGAAATGTAATGTTCTCATCAATACCTATCGATTGCCCCAAAAAAAATTTAATTTCAGCTCGGTTTTCTGGACGTGGGACCCACAAGCATCTGCTATGGTGCCCGGAAATGTTCATCATTCACATGGAATAATTGCCATTAATGACTGTTTTAGTATGGGCTTCACCCAAATTAATAATGTTCTCAATGATTCGCATAAGCTTCTTGATTTAATCTTCATTAATTCTATTGTTCACTCTAACGTAACTCTGGCTGAATTTACGATTTCAAATTGTGTTGACATCACAAACCCTTGTGCTTAAACATATAATTTTACAGCTTTCTGCCATTCAATGATTCTAATCCTAGATATATACTTGATCCCTCTAGTTTGAGTTCCCTAAGGAATTGCCTGCTATCCTTAAGTTGGGGTGCCTTGCTATTGAAGGCTTGCATAGAAACTAATTAGAAAACCTTTCTTTCAACGATTAGAAATACTCTTGACAGCATGGTCCGTTCCAAGATACGGGGTTCCTACAAGCTTTTTTGGTATACTAAGGGACTGCAAAAAATCAAAAACCTTAGAAACGAATCCGACACAAAATTTTCTAAAACACATAACCTGGCCGATGGTGAAAGATATAGGCAGCACAAACGTGAGTTTGAGTTTCTTTTTACATTTCTATAAAGCCAATACACTTGTAAAGTTGAGCATGGTTTGAAGGCCACCCCTAAGGCGTTTTGGCGCTTTGTCAACTCAAAAAAATTACATTCGTTTATACCTTCAACAATGTCGTATGGTGATGTTGTTGCTTCCACTGAGGTCGATATCGCAAATTTGTTTGCTGTCTTTTTTTCCTCGAACATGGAACCTTCCGATGATTGGTGTGATCTGGAAACTTTAAACTCAATTGCAGAAATTTGCAACTTTGGAAGCCTGGACATATCGTATGATGACATTTCTGAAGCAATTAGTTATTTTGATGATTTCTCAAGACTAGACTTTGTTGGAATTTCTTCATTCTTCCTAAGTATTGTATTGCAAGTCTTTACCTACCCCTGCAAACTTCTTCTACCTTGTCTCGAGGAAGATTCCCAATTAGATGGAAAATTTCTAGAGTCACGCCGGTCCATAAGGGAGGAAGTAAATTTGATATTTCTAACTATAGGCAACCTGCTTAAATCAGCAAATTGTTCGAAAGAACAATTTTCAAAAAATTATCCTTCTTAATAATCGAACCTAATCAAAATGGCTTCATGCCCGGTCGATCTATGACGACCAACTTGGCTGTCTTTACCAATCACTGTATAAATGCATTTGAGGATCATTTACAGATGGACACGATTTATACAGATTTTGCCAAAGCTTTTGACAAGGTTTGTCACTCTGTCGTAAAGGCTAAACTTTCCAAACTTAGCTTTCACTACTCTTTTCTTAACCGCTTATAAAGCGAAATCTGGCCTTACTCAGGGTAGCTCCCTTGGCCCTTTACTTTTTATTATTTTTACAAATGTCATTTGTGCCAGTATCCATTTTTCTAGCTTCCTTCCTTATGCGGATGACCTAAAGATGTATAGGACTGTCAGTAACGTAAATGATTTGTTATTGCTTCAATCTGACCTAGATAGTATAAACCTTAACAAATGCCATATCGGTCGTTATGCGAAACGTTCTGTAACCATTCCATCCACTTATCACATCAATAGGCACCCTATGTCTGTTTTGAATGAAGTAATTGATTTCGGGGTATTATTGGATGACAAATTTCTGTTTAAAGAACACCTGAATTTTATATTACCAAAGGCATATGCAACGCTCGGCTTTGTTAAGCGAAACAATTTATTATTCAAAGATCCGTATTCCACATTGTCTGTATACTCTGCCTTTGTCCGTTCTAGGGTTGAATATGCTTCCTTTATTTGGAATCCCTCGCGAAGTGTCCAGGTCAATAGGATTGAAAGGTTGCAGAAAAAGTTTTTGAAGTTTGCATTGCAATCCTTGCATTTCACTGAACCGGCTCCGTCCTATGATAGTCAGTGTTCCCTGCTTCACACTTGTTCCTTGAAGGATCGAAGTGCAACTGCTGGCCTTCTCTATCTGAATTATCTGCTAATAGAAAATATTGATTGTCCTTGCCTGTTGGGATGCATCAATTTTAATGTTCCTGCCAGGAATCTCCGTACCATGATTCCATTCCAGAACCGTGCTGTCAGGACTAATTATGCTCGCAATGAGCCACTACTAAGGGCTCTTCTTTGCCTTCTAGCAAGAGATTCAGCTGGGGGCCAAGAAAGATATGATAAGGCAAACCCTTAAGGAATATTTTTAAATTAATTTTTAATAATAGATTTAAGGTAATCATATGTAGCCAGATAAGGATTTGTCCATTGGCGTCTTTAAGTTCTGCCATCTTCGGCATTTTCCACAATTCTTGGAATATTGTTTTTAACAAGTAGGTTGGTAGTCCTCTTTGCGAGCGAGACAACTATATGTACCACACATCTGCTTTCTCACTTGACCAATACACATAAACTCCTTGTATGGATGTATGTGCTCCGGCTTCTAGAGAATTTTGATTTGCATCGACTTGAGAAACTCACCAATGCACACAACCGCTTTGTGTGTATGTGCTCTGTCTTCCCTTGAGACTTCCGCGGCAAAAGGCTCACTAAGAATCCCGATCTTTCTGATATGCTTGAATCTATGCTTACGTCTGACTTCCACGTAGTACTGGAACACATTCGAAATTTGCAATTTCAGCTATCACATAGACCTATGGGAACACATCCCATCTCGCTGCTTTTCTTAGAGTTCTTTGCACAACTCCTCCGATTCGCACATATCCAACCACACTGATTCCACTTCTGAACTGAGAAGGGTAGCTATTTTAGTGGTGTAGGTTTTATTTAGAATAGTTGTGTTGGATATATTTTTACATATAGAAATTGTCACCAAAAATGTTTTGCAAACGTTCTGCTCTGGAGTACGACTCTTTCTCGACTACTTTATATTTTCAGAGTCTGGTAACATTATTAAAAGAGACTTATTCTACACTAATCTAGAAAGGTTCAGTATAAACTACATAAGAAACTATTCACACTTGAGAGTTGTTGCGCGGTCGTGATTACAACCTATATTATGGGACGTGTTAGAGCTAGCAGTCAGCCGTGAGGTCGTTGGCGTGCGGCCCATGATCCTGTCAATGAGCGTTCGCCTTCGGCTTGTGCATGTGTACCTTTTATTGCGGTCAGGTAATGGACAGGTGCGCAAGTTCGGGTACCTGTTGCTTGAATCCTTTTAATGACATGTTTATGACCCTTTTGTGGAAAGGAGAGAATCCCAGACAATTTACCATCTAAACGTTCCGGGCGGAAACAAAATTGTGCGTTTAAAAATATTCCACATCTAAGATTTATTAACTTTGTGCGTATCAAAGTCTTGAACACGATAGAGTTGGTATTGTATTTCAAATCCCACGTATTTTACAACTCCTCTAGGTAGCTAAAGGTTTCCAAATCTATCGAAATAATGTATACTATTTATATTTTTATTATATACAACCCAATGTGTACCACTTGATCGTTAATTATTTAGGTCAACTATACCACACTTTCGACTTTTTGTTGTTTCTTGGGATAGAACTCTAATAAACACCCCCCTGAAATGTGTAATGTCGACATTTGATAGTGGTAGTGGTAGCAGAGAAATTAGTTTTTTCGCTTTATAATTCCTTTCCCCTTACTATATGGTAGAAAGCTTCAAATGTTGGGTATATTAATTACACGAGATATGATTACCTTATCGACAAGACCACCACCTTGTTTACAATTAAAAATACGACTGAAGCGATTAAAAAGGTTTCCCCATTTTATTGACGTTTAATCATAAAAGATTTCTCATTGAATGAGGTACATTAAATTGAAAGATGCGTTTAATAAGCCAAAAACAAAAAATTGTGGCTAGGAATATTAACGATGAAAACGAGAAATATCTACCGCCACGAAAAAGTGTTCTCTTACCGAACACAATAGGGCTCTAATTGTTGGGCCTTCAAATGGCGGTAAAACTAATATGATGTTAAGTCTAATAGAAAGTCCTAATGGATTAAAACTCGAAAATGTTTATATATTTTCAAAGAGTTTATATCAAACTAAATAAGAGTACTTGGAGAAATTAATCAAACCCCTTAAAGGAATGGGATATCATACATTCTCCCATAATGAGGGTGTACTAGACCCCAGTGAAGCTAAAAACAATTCCAATAACAAGATAACAAAAGATCTAATTTTTGTATGGGTCGACATAAAAATATCGACTCTTTTTATTTATGTCAAATATATAGTCATATACCGAAACATATGATTCGTGACAATGCCAAATTTATTATTATGTTTATGCAAGATGATTTAAATATGCGGCATATATATCGGGACTATATTAGCACTGATATGAATTATGAAACATTTGTGAAAATTTGTCAAAAATGTTAGGAGGCCAAGCACGGATTCTTATTAAATATCAAGAATAACGAAATGGATAACGGAAGATACAGAAAAGGATTTGATCAATTTATTATGATTTAAGGAGCAATATCAATATAAGGCTGGGTTAGATACTTACAATCCCACAGTTTATCAAGAGATTTCAATATGTCTAGATTACTTGCATTATCCTATACACCTATCGAATTAAATGGTCGATGTGAGTGCGCACTTATCGACTTTAATATGTATAATTCGATTCCAAATATTGATGAAAAAAATAATCTCTTTCACATCGGTGACAATGTTATTACAATTCCTACTGGATCATACGAATTGAATGATATCACCGATTTCATTTGCAATAAAGTAAAAGACTATAACCTTCAAAATACATTTAAAATTCAAAGTAACAATAATACACTTCAAGTTGAAATAACTACCATGCGACAGTCAGTTAACTTTAAAAAGAAAAGATCGGTTGGAAAACTGTTTGGTTTACATCAAAAAGTACTAGAACCACATCCTACAAAAACCAATCAGATCAGACTGTAAACACATAAAAAATTAATACAATTCATTTGGAATGTAATACAATCAGCGGTACATATGTAAATAATACACCGAAATACACGAAATAAGCACACTAGCTGTACTAATCTCCTTAAGGCGTTTTTGGGGTTTTGCTTCTGTCTTTATTTTTTAAATTCCCCACCGTTTCTGCACGAAGACCGCCAAAGATTAAATTTCTTATTCGTTGGGCCGCGGCTAACGGCGGTCATCGAAATTCACTCACTAAATCTGGTATTTTTCTGGAATTTCCTTAGCTCATCTGAGTACCTTGCTGAAAAACAGTATTTGCCTCTCGCTCACTCATATGGTTAGCACGCGGTTTTCGTCGATGTGAGTACTAGGCTTAAATGGAGAACTTATCACAAATAATTTATCAATCTTGAAAGTTCACTTGAATTCTGAGTCATATGCATATGATAATCTGAATGTCGATTGTAGTAAAAATCAGTATGCTTACCTATATGAAATGTATACAAGATTTTAATCTAGTTACTATAATCATGAATCACAACCATATTTGACTCCAAATGAATTTAAAATGATGGCCCCTATTATTGCGGTTGATCTTTCATATCAAAACGAATCAGTGAAAACTGGTCCTATTGATGTGAGAGTTTTAATAGAACTGAAGACACCAAGTCATGCAAATACCCAACATTGTCACCTCATACATGACCGTTTAGATAAATATGTATCCTGTTTGTGCCTAACCGTTTGCAAGACGATCCCGTCGCGACAATGGTAACGATGGTTACTGCGATGCCGGACCACAGGCGATGCGGAACGGCGCTGAGGTTAAGCTAACGTAGGTTAGCTGCTAGTGGGGATAGTGTATTATGAGCCCTATTCCCAGAGGTAGGAACCGCGGAGTTATAGGATGCGTTAATAACTGATTTATTCTTCATTTGATATGTATCAAGGGCATGTGCTTATATACTGCTTAAAACACGGACGTTTAGTGTAATGATTAGTGAAATAAGCTATATTCTAAAGTCGGTCAGGGAATTATGATTATGGTAGCAGTTTGCGTAGTTGGCTCGGCTCACACTGCAAAATGTGCTGACTGCATTGGCGGATCAGTTTGCCATTGAGTCTGTGAGGCTGTGAGCTAGTGAGACATATAATATACTGACCAGCAATTCTCATCTGCAGAGGGTGCTAATGTGCGTCTGGTACTGTTCCCAACTTGGCTATAGCTTGATTTGTTGGGTGCTGGTCATGTTGAGCACCCTTGGGTACGAACATAACCCATTAAACGGACTCGTACAACAGTACAGTTGTTTAACATTAGAAAAATTTTAAAAGATACTATTTCGATTGATATTTAAGGTTTCTTTGATAATAATAATAATTTTATCCTAACGGATTTTAGAATTGTATTCGAAAAAGATCCAAGCTTGAATAATAGTTTTTTAATAGAACCACCATATGATTTTACTTTGCTAAATACAAAATCTCGAAAGACTGCAATTTGGTTAACCAATACACATCACAAAATTTTTTGGAACGATGGAGAGAACAGTTTTCCACAAACTCGAAAGTATCTAAGGACAATTACAAGCGGAAAACAAATTATTTGTAAAGGTGTGGAAAAGAAACGATTTCTACAGAAGTTTTTTGGGAGTCGTCAGCTCATTAATATCGAGGAAATGGGCTGTCCGTCATTAAACAGGTTTAAGGGCGGGGTTTGTGCTCTAAACAATGCATACATTATTTTGACATTTTTTAAAAGTAGCTCCAAAACAATAAAATAATTGTTATACATCATTTTAAAGTTGAGACTAGATGTGTAAAGACCTACAAGAAAATAGAATTAACAAAATGAAATTTCATAAGGAAATTGACCAATTTATTGAACAATTTAAAGGAGAGATAACTGGTCAGCATTTTCAATATCTTCTAAACACAAAATCTATGTTCATGAATCGAGGTGGACATGATCTCAAAACTACGAATTATGGTGAACACTTTACATTTTGTAATCCAGAAATGACGTCGGAAACGTGCGCCTGCTTCTTCTATGCAAATCGCCGGAATCAAAGCAGAAAATTAATTTCTATGTATAACAAAAATGTTCGCAATACCAAAATAAATGAATAAATGTATTATTATGCTACAAAATAAACTTCTGACTTTTTATTTCGAGTTAAAATTACAGGTACGGAGAATGGAAAATATTTCCTTGACTGACATATGTCGGCTACTTGCGAGTGTTTGCGCGGTCGTGATTTCAACCCCTATTATGGGAACGTCTTATGAGCTCGTATGAGGTCGTTGGCGTGAGGCCCATGATCTTGTCAATGAGCGTGCGCCTTCTGGGTTGTGCATGTGTCCCTTTTATTGCGGTCATGTAATTGACAGGTGCGCATGTTCGGGTAGCTCTTGCTTGAATCCCTTTTATGACATGTTTATGACCCATTTGTGGAAAGGAGAGAATCTTAGACAATTTACCAGTTAAACGTTCTGGGGCGGAAACAAAAATGTGTATTTGAAAATATTCCACATCTGAGAATCATTAACTTGTGAGATTTATTTTATTGGGGTTCTTTTGATTTCTAAATTAGTTTTAAAATCATAGGAAACATTATTCCCCAACATGATCGGACATGTTCCTCTAAGATAACCATCTTTGAATACTTTGGGTGTGCGACCTTTAATATGCTAATTGTCCCAGAAGCCGTCTTTCCCTACTACTGAAACCAAACTAAAAAAAGATAAACACATGAAAAAAAAATTATTTTTTTTTAAAGTATGAAAGCAAATAAATATTATGAAATTTAAAAACCAAAACAAGATATAATAATGATATGATAAAACAACTTACTTTGAGAGATTTTTAATCCAAGTATAGTGTGCTTTACATCCTTCCTCCAGTATCAACATATTTATATAATTTCTCCTCACTTCAGGGGAGTAAAATATAGGTCCGAATATAACTCCATCGTCGAACCCGAAAAGTGTAATATTTATATCTTTATTTATTTCCATAAATTTCGATATATCCGCAGGCTTAAGTGGAAATTGCAATCCAGTGAAATTTAGTGTGATCCCATTGACTTGAATGACTTCATCATTTATATTGACTTTATAGGTTGTGCATCTGTTCGCATTCTTATTTAGATTACTTAATGCTGCGATTAAGCTCCATTTAAAACAATATTCATCATCTGTGTTTTTTACATTTATAATAGCTTTTTTAGCTTCTAAACAAGAGGGTAGTTTTATGTAAGATGATCCTCTTAAAGGTGAATATTGATTAATATTCATCTCCAATCGAATGAGATGAAGCAAAGTCCATCCACTATCCCTTTCTTTGAATTCTTCCATCCTCGCCAAAATTTTTTCCATGTGTTCCTTATATTCATTTTCTATATTGGAGTAGGCACTAATTATAGTCATCTTACTTTGAAATGACTTTATTTCAATGCATTCCTTTTCTTCCTTCAAAAGTCCGTACTCTCCAAAAAGTTCAAAATTTATTTTCACCGATGAATAACTTTCCAACAATGGATACAAGTGAGGTAGAAAAGCTTCTCCTGCTTCCTCCATAAATTGTTTTGGATAAATTACATCATTGTTGGTGTTTTCATATAGGTAGTGAACAATCCTTCCTTGGAATCCAGAACTGATTTTTTTAATCCTTGAATGCACTGGTTCAACAACATTCTATCCTGTGAAGCTGGATAAAGCTGTGAGTCCTTTAGTGGGAAGGGGGTTGCTTGAGTGTGATCCTTTGTTGTTAAAGGATCACGTCGGGGTCACCAATGTTTGTGCCTAACCGAAGTAGACACTTCCGGGTCACACCGCGTGACAAGGGGGTAATGAGCACTTGTCGCTGACAGGGACGCTTTTATGGCAGGACGATCGCGTCGCGGCAATGGTAACGATGGTTACTGCGATGCCGGACCACAGGCGATGCTGGAGCTGCGCTGAGGGTGAGCTATCGTGGTTAGCTGCTAGTTGAGATAGTGTATTACGAGCCCTATTCCCAGTTGTAGGAAGTAGAACCGCGGAGTTATGAGATGCGTTGATAACTGATTTATTCTTCATTTGGTACATGTTTATATACTACTTGGAACACGGAAGTTTAGTGTAATGATTAGTGAAGTAGGCTATATTCTAAAGTAGGTCAGGGAATTATGATTATGGTAGCAGTTTGCGTAGTTCACTTTGCGTAGTTGGCTGACACTGCAAAATATGCTGACTGCATTGGGGGGTCAGTGTGCCGTTGAGTCGGTGAGACGGTCAGTTAGTGAGACATACAATATGCTGATCAGCAATTCTCATATGCAGTGGGTGCTACTGAACGCCTGGTACTGACACTGCAAAATGTGCTGACTGCATTGGCGGGTCAGTGAGCCGTGGAGTCGGTGAGACGGTGAGTTAGTCTGCAGTGAGTGCTACTGAGCGCCTGGTACTGTTCCCAACTTGGCTACTGATGATTTGTTGGGTGTGGTCATGTTGAGTATCTTTGGGTACGAACATTCTTTCCCCCATTGAGGGGTACTCTCAATTAAGGCGTGATGTCGGTCAGCTCTTGGCCGAATTGTATAAAAAGCACCTAACAAATCATTGACCGAGGAGGATTTTTCCTTCAACTGCTGCGGTTCATGTGTGTGATTCAGGTCATTCATACCTTCTTGACGCTGCCTAACACTCCCCTTTGCGATAAAATTGACATTACCGTGGGGACTGAAATTGTGCCCTCGTTGAACTTGATCATTTGGCACGTCTATGGTATGTGGACTTTCTGCAACCAAACTTAGGTATTTCTTGTTTTTAAGTTGATGGGAAGTCGGTTCTGCAAGATCACCTCTGTCTTCTACCAGAATATCAGATGAGGTTTCTTTATCGAGAAAACCTGTGATTACATAACCAAGCCTTGTGCCTTGGGCCAACGGTCTACTAGGTCCCAGTTCAAGAAGTTCACCGGTTAGTACAAGAGAATACACCTGAACCCCTAAGGTTAGGTCAATGGGTCCAGGTTGCCGAAAGTCAGGATCTGCTAACGGTAGTCCCTCGGGACTAACTGATGAGAGCTCTAGTGTTGATATAATTGTTGTTGAAATTTTTTTCCTCCGATTCCACATATTTCAATCGGTGACCTTTCCTTAAGAGATAGCAGATCTGCCATTCTCCTTGAGATAAGATTCACCTGTGATCCACCATCTATTACAGCGCGACATGTTTGTAATTTACCGTTTGGCCCTTGTAATGATACCTTGGCGGTCGCGAGCAGAGTATATCCTCCTACGTCGTCGTAGCCTGGAATAGTTACTGCGCAGGCCACTGGTCCTTGGTGTAACAGTGAATGATGCCGTTGCTGGCAGACTCGGCAAGTGGTCGGTGATCCACAGTTTTCAACCTTATGAGCTAGAGGCAAACAATTTTTGCATGCTCCTAATTGAATAATGGCTTGGCGCCGTGCTTTGGGGTTCATTTGCTGGACACGGCTAGATGCTCTAAGATTATGTTGTCCTAGGTGACAAATCTTACAGCTCTCTTCGTTGTGAACTGACTGATGGCGGAGTGTTCCTGTAGGTTGAGCGCTTATCGTCTCCAGCATGCAAGCGCGTCGCCCAATAAAAGGCAGTACACTCCTTAACGTTGGAATTTCCGTTGGTGCTTCCGCTGAATTTTCCATAGCAGCTACAGACTGCTGGTCTAGTTTTCTTCTGATAAGAAAACACAGGATTGGATCCCAGGATTTTGTGCTGACATCGAGGTTTTTAAGAGTACTCATTGAGCTCTTGATATTGTCATGTAAGGCCCTTAGTTGGCGAGAGGAGCCGTCTATAGACTTATGGTCAATAATTTTTGCTATGGTGGCGAGTACTAGTATTTTTCCGTTCTGGTACCTGGCCTTCAATCGCAACGAGGTGTCGCCATAGCCACCCTGTGAGATGGCAGTGTCTGTAAAGACATTCCTCGCTTCACCACGAAGCAAACTCTGTATAATATGTAGTTTTTGACTGGCCGAATATGGTTTACTATGTACCAATTCCACAAAGTGATCATGGAACCGTGGCCAGTCTAAATACTCGCCGTTGAACTCTGGAATGCTAATTGGCGGAAGTGCCAAGTTTAGGCTCATTGGGGCACCATTTTGTATTCCTCGTATAATGTGTGGAATTGGGCTAGCTCTGCTTCTGCCATAGCTGCGGCCCCAGGTGTGCTATCCGATTCGTCGTGGGCTTGCCTCAGTAACGCCCAATGGAGATCCAGGTGCCTTTGTAGGGCTGGGGTGACGGTTGGGGCGTTCCAAGCTAAAGTTACCGATTATTCAAATTTGTTGTATCTTCTCTGCAACGGCTCACCGTATCAATTGCGATCCTGAAGTTGACCGAAGCTCGTCTGGGGGCCTTCGGAAGTCCGCTTCCAGTCGGCTTGTTGTCCAGAAAGATTTTAAGTGCTACTAGTTGTGAAGAGTACTCACTTTCAGTGGGTAATGCCGCTTGCTTGAGTTCTTTATCTAGGTCGCAAAACTGCTGCCAGAGATTGTTTAGCTGATTTAGCTTACCGGAATAATAATTCCTATAATTCTTTATGAGCTGTTGGATCTGTACTTGTAGCTCATTTTGGTTAACTAGTAATCGATTGTATAAATCGATTCTTGTGTGACTTGTTTCCTCTATGAATGAAGTAGACATATTGTGTGACTTGGAAACAAAGAATCCTGTGAAGCCGGATAAAGCTGTGTGTTCTGTGAAGCTGGACTAAGCTGAGTATCCTGTGAAGCTGGATTAAGCTGACAACCCTGTGACGCTGGATGAAGAAGCGTAACCTGTGAAGCTGAGTATCCTGTGAAGCTGAGTATCCTGTGAAGCTGGATTATGCTGACGATCCTGGGACGCTGGATGAAGAAGCGTATCCTGTGAAGCTGGGTGAAGCTGAGTATCCTGTGAAGCTGGATGAAGCTGACGATCCTGTGACGCTGGATGAAGAAGCGTATCCTGTGAAGCTGGACGAAGCTGAGTATCCTGTGAAGCAGGATGAAGCTGAGTATCCTGTGAAGCTTGATTAAGCTGACGATCCTGTGACGCTGGATAAAGAAGCGGATGAAGCTGAGTATCCTGTGAAGGTGGATGAAGCTGAATATCTTGTGAAGCTGGATTAATCTGAGTATACTGTGAAGCTGGATGAGCTATGGTGTTCAGGGCGGGTGGATGTAGTGAACTTAACGGATCTTGTCACCAGTCAGAGGCTCAGCTTTGGTGGAAAGAGGGTTGCTGGAGTGTGATCCCTTGTTGGTAAAGGATCACGTCGGGGTCACCAATGTTTGCGCCTAACCGAATTAGACACCAGCAGGACGATCGCGTCGCGGCAATGGTACGATGGTTACTGCGATGCCGGACCACAGGCGATGCGGGAACTGCGCTAAGGTTAAGCTAACGTGGTTAACTGCTAGTTGAGATAGTGCATTACGAGCCCTATTCCTAGAGGTAGGAAGTATAACCGCGGAGTTATGAGTTGCGTTGATAACTGATTTATTCTTCATTTGATACATGCTTATATACTTCTTGGAGCACGGAAGTTTAGTGAAAGGATTGGCGAAATAAGCTATATTCTAAAGTCGGTCAGGGAATTATGATTATGGTAGCAATTTGCGTAGTTGGCTTGGCTGAAACTGCAAAATGTGCTGACTGCATTGGCGGATCAGTTTGCCGTTGAGTCGGTGAGACGGTGAGTTAGTAAGACATATAATATGCTGATCAGCAATTCTCATATGCAGTGGGTGCTAATGTGCGTCTGGTACTGTTCCCAACTTGGCTATAGCTTGATTTGTTGGGTGCTGGTCATGTTGAGCACCCTTGGGTACGAACATTCCCCCCCCCATTGAGGGGTACCCTCAATTAAGGCGTGATGTCGGCCAGCCCTTGGACGAATTGTATAGAAAAAACCTAACAAATCATTGACCGTGGAGGATCTTTCCTACAACTGCGAAGGTTCATGCTTGTGATTCAGGTCCTTCATATCTTCACGATGCTGGTCAACACTCCCCTTTGCGATAAAATTGACATTACCATGGGGACCTAAATTGTGTCCTCTTAGAACTTGATCATTTGGCAAGTCTATGGTATGTGGACCTTCTGCAACAAAACTTAGATATTTATTGGTTAAGTTTAGAAATGTTGAACAAAAGTCAGACTTCTTGTAGATTTTAAAATGATGAAAAGTCGGTTCTATATAAATGCGTTTTTCTATTGCAGAACAAAGTTCAGTCAGCTGCAATGAACCATTATATGTAGCGGTTGATTCTCGATCGGACGAGTCAGTGACGCTAGTTCTCGATTGGCTACATGTATCTTCAGGCTCTTTTATTTTATGATCCATCAATGCTAAGTTTGTTAAACGAATCCCTTCTTCATCGCGTGAAATCTCATTCTGCCGTTTGCTTTCTTCTATATCAAATTGATTATCATTCATCGGATTTTTATCTTTCGTTGGCTCATAAGCAGCGTTCGGTCCTGCAAAGTCATCTTTGTCTTCTACCAGAATAGGTTTGATTTCCGTATCAGATTAGTTTTCTTTATCGGGAAAACATGTGATTACATAACCAAGCCTTGTGCCTTGTGCCAAAGGTTTATTAGGTCCTAGTTCAAGAAGTTCACCGGTTATTACTGCTAACGGCAGTCCCTCGGGAATATCAAGATCGGTTGCAATCGATACTGACGGTTGGTCTGTAATGACTGTGGACATAACAAATACCTCTACGAGCGTTTCAAACCCTGTTGTACATAATAAGAGCCTTAGAATTCATCCGATTGCTGTTGCTGTTTTTCCTCCGATTCCAGATATTTTAATCGGTGACAACATTTCCTTAAGAGACAGCAGATCTGCCATCCTCCTTGAGATAAGATTCACCTGTGATCCTCCCTCTATTACAGCGCGACATGTTTGTAGTTGACCGGTTGGCCCTTGTAATGATACCTTGGCGGTCGCGAGCAGAGTATATCCTCTAGGGTTGTCGTAGCCTGCAATGGTTACTGCGCCGGCCACTGGATTGCTAGTCGTTCCTTGGTGTAACAGTGAGTGATGCCGTTGCTGGCAGAATCGACAAGTGGGCGGTGATCCACAGTTTTCAACCTTATGAGCTAGAGGCAAAAAATTTTTGCATGCTCCTACTTGAATAATGCCTTGGCGCTGTGCTTTGGGGTCCATTTGCTGGACACGGCTACATGCTCTAAGATTATGTTGTCCTAGGTTACAAATCTTACAGCTCTCTTCGTTGTGAACTGACTGATGGCGGAGTGTTGCTGTAGGTTGAGCGCTTATCGTCTCCAGCATGCAAGCGCGTCGCTCAATAAAAGGCAGTACACTCCTTAACGTTGGAATTTCCGTTGGAACATCCGCTGAATTTTCCAGAGCAGCTAGCGACTGCTGGTCTAGTTTTCTTCTGATAAGAAAACACAGGATTGGATGCCAGGATTTTGTGCTGACATCGAGGTTTTTAAGAGTACTCATTGAGTTTTTTATAGTGTCATGTAAGGCCCTTAGTTGGCGCGAGGAGTCTGTAGGCTTATGGTCAATAATTTTTGCTATGGCGGCGAATACTAGTAATTTTTCGTTCTGGTACCTGGCCTTCAAACGCAACCAGGAGTCGTCATAGCCACCCTTTTTTATCTGGCCGAATACGGTTTATTATGTACCAATTCCACAAAGAGAACATGGAACCGTGGTCAGTCTAGATACTCGCCGTTGAACTCCGGAATGCTAATTGGCGGAAGTGCCAAGTTTAGGATCATTGGCGCGTCGTTTTCTCGAAGCAGCATTTCGTATTCCTCGTATAATGTGTGGAATTGAGCTAGCTCTGCTTCTGGCAGGGCTGCGGCCCCAGGTGTGCTGTCCAATTCGTCGTGGGCTTGCCTCAGTGCCTCCAATGGAGATCCAAGTCCCTTTGTAGGGCTGGGGTGTCGGTTGGGGCGTTGGAGGCTAATGCTAATGATGACTCCAGTTCGTTGCATCTTCTCTGCAACTGTCGGATCACCGTGTCACTTGCTGAATCTCTTTTGACTTGAGCTCTTGCTGTGATCTTGATGTTGGCCGAAGTTCGTCTCGGGGCCTTCGGAAGCCCGCTTCAATATCGGCATGTTGTCCAGAAAGATATTCTGATATTTTTCGACCAGCTCCTTAAGTGCTACTACTCGTGAAGAGTACTCACTTCCAGTGGGTAATGCCGCTTGCTGGACTTCTTCATCTAGGTCGCAAAACTGCTGCCAGAGATCGTTTAACTGATTTAGCTTACCGGAATAATAGCCGTCTTGGTGGCGTCGGTCGGCAGAATCCTTTCCATAAATCTTAATGAGCTGTTGGATTTTCCCTTGCAGCTCGTTTTGGGTATCTAGTAATCGATTATGTAAATCGATTCTTGTGTGACTTGTTTCCTCAATGAATGAAGTAGACATATTGTGTGTCTTGGAAACAAAGAATCCTGTGAAGCTGGATGAAGCTGAGTATCCTGTGAAGCTTGATGAAGCTGACGTTCCTGTGACGCTGGAAGAAGAAGCGTATCCTGTGAAGCTGGATTAAGCTGAAGTTCCTGTGACGCTGGAAGAAGAAGCGTATCTTGTGAAGCTGGATTAAGCTGAAGTTCCTGTGACGCTGGAAGAAAAAGCGTATCCTGTGAAGCTGGATTAAGCTGAGTTCATGTGACGCTAAAAGAAGAAGCGTATCCTGTGAAGCTGGATTAAGCTGAGTTCCTGTGACGCTGGAAGAAGAAGCGTAGCCTGTGAAGCTGGATGAAGCTTACGTTCCTGTGACGCTGGATTAAGATGAGTTCCTGTGACGCTGGAAGAAGAAGCGTATCCTTTGAGGCTGGATAAAGCTGTGAGTCATTTAGTGGGAAGAGGGTTGCTTGAGTGTGATCCTTTGTTGTTAAAGGATCACGTCGGGGTCGCCAATGTTTGTGCCTAACCGAAGTTGACACTTCTAGGTCACACCGCGGGACAAGGGGTAATGAGCACTTGTCGCTGGCACCGGGACGCTTTGATGGCAGGACGATCGCGTCGCGGCAATGGTAACGATGGTTACTGCGATGCGGGACCACAGGCGATGTTGGAGCTGCGCTGAGGGTGAGCTAACGTGGTTAGCTGCTAGTTGAGATAGTCTGGGTATTCCCTAAACTGTTGAATTGCTGAATTGTTGAATTTTGGTCAGCTTTTAATCAGCTGTTCCATACAAAGTCAACTTTCAAAAATTTCAGCAATTCAACAGCCTCGGGGCTGTTGAAAATTTTGTTGAATTGCTGAAAATCAGAGTTGTCGCTGTTCTCGACTAAAAGTAAGAGGGTAACTCTGGTCACTTGTAAACATGGAGGAATTGCAATCGAAAAAAATATGCAAATAGAGGATATCTGATAGGATGCTGCCTGTTAGGAGTTCTAATATTCTCGGCATTTTCCTTAATTTTAAACATAATCTTTGCTAAACACGGCCTGGTAATTTAACAATCTGACAAACAGCTGACATCTTAAAATTGAAAATACAACAGGGAACTTTTAGGGTCGTTCCCTTAATTGCAGAAATTTTCTGTTGAATTTTCAACAATTCAGCAATTCAACAGTTTAGGGAATACTTTGAGTGTATTACGAGCCCTATTCCCAGATGTAGGAAGTAGAACCGCGGAGTTAAGAGGTGTGTTGATAACTGATTTATTCTTCATTTGATACCTGCTTATTTACTACTTGGAACACGGAAGCTTAGGGTAATGATTAGTGAAATAAGCTATATTCTAAAGTAGGTCAGGGAAATATGATTATGGTGCAGTTGGCTCAGCTAAAACTGCAACATGTGCTGATTGCATTGGCGCGTCAGTGTGCCGTTGAGTCGATGAGACGGTCAGTTAGTGAGACATACAATATGCTGATCAGCAATTCTCATATGCAGTGGGTGCTACTGAACGCCTGGTACTGACACTGCAACATGTGCTGACTGCATTGGCGGGTCAGTGAGCCGTGGAGTCGGTGAGACGGTGAGTTAGTCTGCAGTGAGTGCTACTGAGCGCCTGGTACTGTTCCCAACTTGGCTACTGATGATTTGTTGGGTGTGGTCATGTTGAGTATCTTTGGGTACGAACATTCTTTCCCCCATTGAGGTGTACTCTCAATTAAGGCGTGAT
The DNA here is from genome assembly GCF_043229965.1 of Drosophila suzukii. Taxonomy (NCBI): domain Eukaryota; kingdom Metazoa; phylum Arthropoda; class Insecta; order Diptera; family Drosophilidae; genus Drosophila; species Drosophila suzukii. The sequence continues at coordinate 49,036,717 of NC_092082.1, read as the reverse complement.
GTCGGTCAGCTCTTGGCCGAATTGTATAAAAAGCACCTAACAAATCATTGACCGAGGAGGATTTTTCCTTCAACTGCTGCGGTTCATGTGTGTGATTCAGGTCATTCATACCTTCTTGACGCTGCCTAACACTCCCCTTTGCGATAAAATTGACATTACCGTAGGGACTGAAATTGTGCCCTCGTTGAACTTGATCATTTGGCACGTCTATGGTATGTGGACTTTCTGCAACCAAACTTAGGTATTTCTTGTTTTTAAGTTGATGGGAAGTCGGTTCTGCAAGATCACCTCTGTCTTCTACCAGAATATCAGATGAGGTTTCTTTATCGAGAAAACCTGTGATTACATAACCAAGCCTTGTGCCTTGGGCCAACGGTCTACTAGGTCCCAGTTCAAGAAGTTCACCGGTTAGTACAAGAGAATACACCTGAACCCCTAAGGTTAGGTCAATGGGTCCAGGTTGCCGAAAGTCAGGATCTGCTAACGGTAGTCCCTCGGGACTAACTGATGAGAGCTCTAGTGTTGATATAATTGTTGTTGAAATTTTTTTCCTCCGATTCCACATATTTCAATCGGTGACCTTTCCTTAAGAGATAGCAGATCTGCCATTCTCCTTGAGATAAGATTCACCTGTGATCCACCATCTATTACAGCGCGACATGTTTGTAATTTACCGTTTGGCCCTTGTAATGATACCTTGGCGGTCGCGAGCAGATTATATCCTCCTACGTCGTCGTAGCCTGGAATAGTTACTGCGCAGGCCACTGGTCCTTGGTGTAACAGTGAATGATGCCGTTGCTGGCAGACTCGGCAAGTGGTCGGTGATCCACAGTTTTCAACCTTATGAGCTAGAGGCAAACAATTTTTGCATGCTCCTAATTGAATAATGGCTTGGCGCCGTGCTTTGGGGTTCATTTGCTGGACACGGCTAGATGCTCTAAGATTATGTTGTCCTAGGTGACAAATCTTACAGCTCTCTTCGTTGTGAACTGACTGATGGCGGAGTGTTCCTGTAGGTTGAGCGCTTATCGTCTCCAGCATGCAAGCGCGTCGCCCAATAAAAGGCAGTACACTCCTTAACGTTGGAATTTCCGTTGGTGCTTCCGCTGAATTTTCCAGAGCAGCTACAGACTGCTGGTCTAGTTTTCTTCTGATAAGAAAACACAGGATTGGATCCCAGGATTTTGTGCTGACATCGAGGTTTTTAAGAGTACTCATTGAGCTCTTGATATTGTCATGTAAGGCCCTTAGTTGGCGAGAGGAGCCGTCTATAGACTTATGGTCAATAATTTTTGCTATGGTGGCGAGTACTAGTATTTTTCCGTTCTGGTACCTGGCCTTCAATCGCAACGAGGTGTCGCCATAGCCACCCTGTGAGATGGCAGTGTCTGTAAAGACATTCCTCGCTTCACCACGAAGCAAACTCTGTATAATATGTAGTTTTTGACTGGCCGAATATGGTTTACTATGTACCAATTCCACAAAGTGATCATGGAACCGTGGCCAGTCTAAATACTCGCCGTTGAACTCTGGAATGCTAATTGGCGGAAGTGCCAAGTTTAGGCTCATTGGGGCACCATTTTGTATTCCTCGTATAATGTGTGGAATTGGGCTAGCTCTGCTTCTGCCATAGCTGCGGCCCCAGGTGTGCTATCCGATTCGTCGTGGGCTTGCCTCAGTAACGCCCAATGGAGATCCAGGTGCCTTTGTAGGGCTGGGGTGACGGTTGGGGCGTTCCAAGCTAAAGTTACCGATTATTCAAATTTGTTGTATCTTCTCTGCAACGGCTCACCGTATCAATTGCGATCCTGAAGTTGACCGAAGCTCGTCTGGGGGCCTTCGGAAGTCCGCTTCCAGTCGGCTTGTTGTCCAGAAAGATTTTAAGTGCTACTAGTTGTGAAGAGTACTCACTTTCAGTGGGTAATGCCGCTTGCTTGAGTTCTTTATCTAGGTCGCAAAACTGCTGCCAGAGATTGTTTAGCTGATTTAGCTTACCGGAATAATAATTCCTATAATTCTTTATGAGCTGTTGGATCTGTACTTGTAGCTCATTTTGGTTAACTAGTAATCGATTGTATAAATCGATTCTTGTGTGACTTGTTTCCTCTATGAATGAAGTAGACATATTGTGTGACTTGGAAACAAAGAATCCTGTGAAGCCGGATAAAGCTGTGTGTTCTGTGAAGCTGGACTAAGCTGAGTATCCTGTGAAGCTGGATTAAGCTGACAACCCTGTGACGCTGGATGAAGAAGCGTAACCTGTGAAGCTGAGTATCCTGTGAAGCTGAGTATCCTGTGAAGCTGGATTATGCTGACGATCCTGGGACGCTGGATGAAGAAGCGTATCCTGTGAAGCTGGGTGAAGCTGAGTATCCTGTGAAGCTGGATGAAGCTGACGATCCTGTGACGCTGGATGAAGAAGCGTATCCTGTGAAGCTGGACGAAGCTGAGTATCCTGTGAAGCAGGATGAAGCTGAGTATCCTGTGAAGCTTGATTAAGCTGACGATCCTGTGACGCTGGATAAAGAAGCGGATGAAGCTGAGTATCCTGTGAAGGTGGATGAAGCTGAATATCTTGTGAAGCTGGATTAATCTGAGTATACTGTGAAGCTGGATGAGCTATGGTGTTCAGGGCGGGTGGATGTAGTGAACTTAACGGATCTTGTCACCAGTCAGAGGCTCAGCTTTGGTGGAAAGAGGGTTGCTGGAGTGTGATCCCTTGTTGGTAAAGGATCACGTCGGGGTCACCAATGTTTGCGCCTAACCGAATTAGACACCAGCAGGACGATCGCGTCGTGGCAATGGTACGATGGTTACTGCGATGCCGGACCACAGGCGATGCGGGAACTGCGCTAAGGTTAAGCTAACGTGGTTAACTGCTAGTTGAGATAGTGCATTACGAGCCCTATTCCTAGAGGTAGGAAGTATGTAGTAGGATAAGTGTCTTGTATATATTTAAGTATAACTCTTTGTTGTAAATGTATATCAACAAGTACTTGAATGTAACGGCTAGCTGGATAATAGTCGTTAGCATCTAAAGTATCTCCTGTTGTAAAGTGGCCAACCTGGCAACTCTAAAATGTTAAGTATCGATATTGATCGCAGCCAACTTCACGTAATCGTATGTAAAACCGACGCTATGTAAAACCAGCCAATTGCGAACAAGAAGTGAAGGAGAACAGTTCAGTTTAATAAAGTGTTTAATAAGTATAGCAGTTTATACTACTATAAACTTCAGAAGTGGTTCTGACCCATAAAATGGATCTAATTGATGTCCAAAAGTTCACGGTCGTCCAGCTCAAAAGGTGGTTGGCGGCATTAAACTTGCCGACGATCGGCAATAAGGCCGAACTGGCGGCACGACTAAATGGCGTGGACCCGCTAGTTCGTGGAACTCGCCCGGAGTCCCCACTGCCGCAGTACGCTGAAAACGAGCTCCTGGCTGATCGGGCTCAGGAGTTAGAGCCGGAAGATGACTTGGGGGAGGATTTCTCTGCTGAGGATGCCAACCCTAGGTCGGAACTGATTCCTGCAGCGGCTTCAAGGCCCAAGGGAGACGAGTGGTTTGCTGTAGCCGAAGGAGTGTTGTCGCTACAACAAATACGCGCTGAAATCGAAGCTGGTAAGAAGGAGCTCCAGAACATTCTTGCACAAGTAAGAGCCGCGTCGCAAGCAGTTGGCAATGACGTCATCAACATGGCCGAAAACTGCAACCAAGCAGTGAGCAGCGAGGGAGTAAAGCGAGCAGTGCAAGGCGAAAACTTCGAGGAAGCAGTTGGCGGAAAAATACCAAGCACCGATAGAAGTGCTGATATCGATAGCGAAACCGATATCGATGTAAGAAACAGTGTTGAGCAACAACGAGTGGCAGTTGTAAACAAAGGACTAGAAGCGCCAAATATGTCACTTTCATTTGCCAAGGAAATCATCATGGATTTTGATGGATCTTCTTGTGCAAACATTTGGACCCAGCAAGTACGCAACATTGCTGAAATGTACAACCTGGATGCGGTGGGCATGAAGATGGTGATTGTGTCCAAACTGAAGGGTGTCGCTCAGCGCTGGTTGCATGCAAATGCAACGCGTATTATGGAGCCGGCAGAGAATCTTTTGGAACAGCTGATATTAGCATTCGGCGATAAGCTTTCAAAAGCAGAGGCACGACGCAAATTTGAAGATTTAAAGTGGCATCATTCCGAAAAGTTTGCGGTGTATTTTGAGGCAAAGACAATGCTAGCCAGCAGCATCAACATCGAACCGGACGAATTGGTTGATCAGATAGTCGAGGGAATACCAGCACAGAATTTGCGTGATCAAGCCCGGATCCAATGCTTCACAGATCCGATGCAAATTCTCCGTGCGTTTGCTGGTATCCGTTTGGACAAGCCAAAGGAGTTGGTGTCGAAGGAGCTGAACAGGAATAGGAGCGACAACGGAGGATTCCGCTGCGGTAATTGCAACGCCAGAGGACACATCGCTAAGGATTGTCGAAAGCCAGCAAGGGTGCCAGGATCCTGCTGTGCTTGTGGCAAGTTCGGCCATTTCGTAGCCCAATGCGAGGAAAGGAAGGGAAATGCTGAAAATAAATATGTAAGGTGTATTAAAATTTATTTTGACAATCAAATTATATCTCCTATGGTTACAGCATGCATCTTAGACTCTGGCAGTCCAATTTCATTGATTAAATTATCTTTGTTGCCCAGGGAGGCCAAACTACATGAAGTTAAAGAACATTATTTTGGTATAAATAGAAGCCCATTACAAATCTATGGAAAAATTTTATGTTTTGTATTAAAAGAAAAAATAAAATGTTACTTCAATTTAACAGTTGTTGCCAATGAGTCTATGATGTATGATGTGGTTTTGGGTAGAAATTTCATGGATGCTTGCGATTTAAATTTAGATTTAAGAACTTTAAAGATGATAACTGTAGAAGATATATCAAAACATAACCCGACGAGTGCTACTAGTGATCTGTCGTTGCGCATTGCTGAAGTAAATCATAATATTGAGTGTTTAGATGACTATATAACCGAGAATGTTTTGGAATTGGCGACTGAAGCTGTAAAAGCGGAACATGCAGTCGTGAAAGATCATAATAAAAGAATAGGTCACAGGGCGATGATACAAAACAATGAAACAACGAGTCAAACAGTTACGAGACGAAACAATGAAACAATGAGTCAAACAGTTACGGGACGAAACAGTAAAACAATGAGTCAAACAGTTACGGGACGAAATAGTGAAAATGACGGTCAAACAGTTACGAGACGAAATAGTGGAAATATCGGTCAGACAGTTATGAGACTTAACAATGAAAAAACGGAATGTACAAATGTAAACAGGCAACTGGAAATTGACAATTTTGAAACCGAAATACTCAATATCGACTGTACAAACAACGAAACGATTGAATTTAACTGGGACAAAAGCACTACTTATCAAATACAATGTCGTTTCTTGAAAATAATTGAAAACAGTTATGTAAAAGCAACTAGACCTGAAAAGCCAATGATTAGAGCAGAAATGAAGCTATGCCTAGATAATGCAAAACCTTTCAGTTGTAGTCCTCGACGATTATCATATACAGAAAAGGATAAGCTTCAAAAATTACTAGACGAATATTTGAAAAGCGATATAATAAGACCAAGCGAATCAGAATTTGCATCTCCGATAGTATTAGTCAAGAAGAAAACAGGTGAAATTAGATTATGCATTGATTATAGGAAACTTAACAAAGCACTGCTAAAAGACAACTACCCACTGCCACACATCGATGATTTATTAGATAAATTAGTTGACAAAAAAGTATTCTCGAAGTTAGATCTTAAAAATGGATATTTTCATGTTTTTGTAAATGAAGAATCTGTCAAATATACTTCATTCGTGACTCCACTAGGACAATTTGAATTTTTAAGAATGCCAATGGGTATCAAAAACGCACCAGCTGTTTTTCAACGCTTTGTTAATAAAATTTTTGATGACATGATTAGAAACAACAAAGTAATAGTGTACATGGATGATATAATGGTCGCCAGCAAAGATATTAATGAGCATTTGGAAACATTAGAAGAAATTTTTAAAAGGCTTACACAGAACAGATTAGAACTTAGAATGGATAAATGTGAGTTTTTAAAATCAAATATAAAGTATTTAGGATTTTTGATTTCCGAGAATGGCATCAGGGCAGACGATAAGGGCATTGAAGCCGTAAAAAATTTTCCAGTTCCCTCCAAGGTACAGGCAGTACAAAGTTTTTTGGGACTTTCTTCATATTTTCGAAGGTTTATAAAGGATTTCTCTACAATAGCAAAACCTTTGTACGACCTGTTAAGGAAAGACAAACCATTTCAATTTGGTGAAGTAGAGATGAATTGTTTTCTCAGTCTAAAGGAAAAACTTATTGAGTCACCAGTACTAGCGTTATATAATTACAAAGACGATACAGAATTACATTGTGACGCCAGCGCTCTGGGATTTGGTGCAGTACTGTTACAAAAGAAAGATGATGGCAAGTTACACCCTGTATTCTATTTCTCTAAGCGTACTACAGCAGATGAGGCTAAATTACATAGTTTTGAACTCGAGACTTTAGCGGTTATTTATGCTCTTCGTAGATTTAGGATATATTTGCAAGGAAAGCATGTGAGACTAGTAACCGACTGTATTGCACTTAAGTTAACACTTAATAAGGCAGAACTTAATCCGAAGATATCGAGATGGGTCTTGGAGATGGAAAACTATGATCTTGAGATATGTCACAGGGCTGGAAACAAAATGCAACATGTGGATGCTCTCAGCAGGTGTAATAATATTCTAATAGTAGAAACCAACAGTTTTGAAGAAAATTTAGTCATTTGTCAAGGAAAAGATTTAAGAATTAAGAAGCTTAAAACCGTTTTAGAGAAAGCAGAACTTAAATTATTTGAAATGAGAAATGGTGTAGTGTACAGAAAAGCAAATGGCAATAGAATACTGTTTTACGTGCCAGAAGAAATGGAAAATCAGGTACTATATAAATACCATAACGAAATAGGACATGTAGGAAGAGATAAAATGATGGACATAATTTCAAAAACGTATTGGTTTCCAAGCTTGAAAGAAAAGTGTGTTGCGCATATAGAAAATTGTTTAAAATGTGTAGCGTTTTCACCAAAATCAGGTAAAGGAGAAGGTTTTTTGAACAGTATTCCCAAGGGAAGCAAACCATTCGAGTTAATACACATTGACCATTATGGTCCAGTAGACTCATCGAGAGCAAAAAAGCATATTTTTGTGGTAGTCGACGGATTTACGAAATTTGTAAGACTCTATTTAACTAAATCAACAAGTACTAGGGAGGTAATAACGGCATTAAAAGATTACTTTAGGGCATACAGTCGTCCAAAATGTATAGTTTCAGACCGCGGTAGTTGTTTTACGTCTAAGGACTTCGAAGAATTCATGGAAGAGTATAATGTGAAGCATATCAAGATAGCCACAGGCTCACCACAGGCAAATGGTCAAGTCGAAAGGATTAACAGGAGCCTTGGACCAATGATAGCAAAATTAGTTGATCAAAGTAAAGGTGTATACTGGGACAATGTTATAGATAAAATAGAACATGCTCTTAATAATACGTTGCACAGAAGTATAAGACAACTTCCGAGTAAAATGCTGTTTGGAGTAGAACAAAAAGGAAAGATTGTTGATGAACTTAAGGAAAAGCTAGAGGACATAAATGAAAATACAAAATTAGATAGTTTAGCACAAATAAGAAAAAAAGCTGCGACCCACCAAAAACAAGTTCAAGATTATAACGAAAAACAAGGAAGAACGCTATAGTCGAGTACCTCGACTATCAGATACCCGTTACTCAGCTAAATGGAGATATGCAAGCAGCAAAGCGAAATTAAAATGCGCCACCTACCGGCGGTAGACAGATTTAAGCGTTATGGGCGTTAGAGTGGGCGTGGCAAATTTATTTTTGGATAAATCGATAGGTATTGACGACACCAATACATTTCAGTTAAAATTTTTTATGTAGCATGCAAATTGTGGGCGTCACAGGTTTTCGCGGTTTGTGGGCGTTTAAGTGGGCGTGGCAAACTTTTTTTTAGGTCAATCGATAGGTATTGATGAGAACAATACATTTCAGTTAAAATTTTTTATCTAGCATCAAAACTGTTGGAGTTACAGTTTTGGGCGGTTTGTGGGCGTTAGAGTGGGCGTGGCAGTCTACTGAAACAAACTTGCGCTGCGTAGGAAGCTCAGGAATCTGTACGCCAAATCTCAATAGCCTAGCTCTCATAGTTTCCGAGATCTCAGCGTTCATCCGGACAGACAGACGGACAGACGGACAGACGGACAGACTGACAGACGGACAGACGGACAGACGGACATGGCTAGATCGACTCGGCTAGTGATCCTGATCAACAATATATATACTTTATGGGGTCGGAAACGCTTCCTTCTGCCTGTTACATACTTTCCGACGAATCTAGTATACCCTTTTACTCTACGAGTAACGGGTATAATTATATAATAAAAGACGTGTAAAGGCTAAAGGGTATAAAAAAGGAGACTATGTAATGGTGAAGAATTTTGACTCGACTGTTGGGACTGCTAGGAAACTGATTCCCAAACATAAGGGACCATATGTGATTGCAAAAGCGATGCGCAATGACAGGTTTTTATTAAAAGACGTCGAAGGGTTTCAATTAGCACGAAGTCTTTATCTAGGTGTTTGGAGTGCCCAAAATTTAAGACATTGGATAAAGAATAAAAATAAAAGTAAAAAACAAAAATAAAAATGTAAAGTATAACAAGAAAATGAAACTTAACCATAACCATAGATATAATAAGCATAACTTTTAAATCAATATATCTTGATCAGGTGATCAACCAGTCAGGATGGCCGAATTGTAGTAGGATAAGTGTCTTGTATATATTTAAGTATAACTCTTTGTTGTAAATGTATATCAACAAGTACTTGAATGTAACGGCTAGCTGGATAATAGTCGTTAGCATCTAAAGTATCTCCTGTTGTAAAGTGGCCAACCTGGCAACTCTAAAATGTTAAGTATCGATATTGATCGCAGCCAACTTCACGTAATCGTATGTAAAACCGACGCTATGTAAAACCAGCCAATTGCGAACAAGAAGTGAAGGAGAACAGTTCAGTTTAATAAAGTGTTTAATAAGTATAGCAGTTTATACTACTATAAGTAGAACCGCGGAGTTATGAGTTGCGTTGATAACTGATTTATTCTTCATTTGATACATGCTTATATACTTCTTGGAGCACGGAAGTTTAGTGAAAGGATTGGCGAAATAAGCTATATTCTAAAGTCGGTCAGGGAATTATGATTATGGTAGCAATTTGCGTAGTTGGCTCGGCTGAAACTGCAAAATGTGCTAACTACATTGGCGGGTCAGTGAGCCGTTGAGTCTGTGAGACGGTGAGTTGCCGAGACATATAATATGCTGATCAACAATTCTCATCTGCAGTGAGTGCTACTGAGCGCCTGGTACTGTTCCCAACTTGGTTACTGCTTGATTTGTTGGGTGCTGGTCATGTTGAGCACCCTTGGTTACGAACATAACCCATTAAACGGACTCGTACAACAGTACAGTTGTTTAACATTAGAAAAATTTTAAAAGATACTATTTCGATTGATATTTAAGGTTTCTTTGATAATAATTATAATTTTATCCTAACGGATTTTAGAATTGTATTCGAAAAAGATCCAAGCTTGAATAATAGTTTTTTAATAGAACCACCATATGATTTTACTTTGCTAAATACAAAATCTCGAAAGACTGCAACTTGGCTAACCAATACACATCACATAATTTTTTGGAACGATGGAGAAAATAGTTTTCCACAAACTCGAAAGTATCTAAGGACAATTACAAGCGGAAAATAAATTATTTGTAAAGGTGTGGAAAAGATACGATTTCGACAGACGATTTTTGGGAGTCGTCAGCTCATTAATATCGAGGAAATGGGCTGTCCGTCATTAAACAGGTTTAAAGGAACCAGTTTTCCTATTGTGAAACACGACTTATGGGCGGGGTTGTGCTCTTAACAATGCATACATTACTTTGGCATTGTTTAAAAGTAGCTTCAAAAAAATAAAATAGTTTGTATACATCATTTAAAAGTTGGGACTAGATGTGTACAAGAAAACAAAATTAACAAAATAAAATGTTGTGAGGAAATTGACCAATATATTGAACAATTTAAGGGACAGATAATTGGTCAACATTTTCAATACCTTCTAAACACAAAAACTATGTTCATGAATCGCGGTGGACATGATCTCTAAACTACGAATTATGGTGAACACTTTACATTTTGTAATCCTGAATTTACGTCGGAAACGTGCGCCCGCCTTTTCTGTGCAAATCGCCGGAACGAAGACAGAAAATTAACTTCATTATATAGTAGAACATGTTTGCAATACCAAAATAAATGAATAAAAGTATTATTATGCTACAAACTGAACTTCAGACTTTTTATTTCGAGTTAAAATTACAGGTACGGAGAATGGAAAATATTTCCTTGACTAAGATATGTCTGCAACTTGCGAGTTGTTGCGCGGTCGTGATTACAACCCATATTATGGGACGTGTTAGAGCTAGCAGTCAGCCGTGAGGTCGTTGGCGTGAGGCTCATAATCTTGTCTGAAGTGTGCCTTCAGGCTTGTGCATGCGTCCCTTTTATTGTGGGCAGGTAATGGACAGGTGCGCATGTTCGTGTAGCTCTTGCTTGAATCCCTTTAATGACATGTTTATGACCCGTTTGTGGAAAGGAATCTTAGACAATTTGCGTTTGAAATTATTCCACATCTGAGATTCATTAACTTGTGATATTTATTTTATTGGCGTTCTTTTGATTTCTAAATAGTATTACCATCATAGGAAACATTATTCCCCAACATGATAGGACATGTTCCTCTAAGATAACCAACTTTGGAAACTTTGGGTGTGCAACCCTTTTCACATGCCCAGCAACACCTGATGAGGCAAAAGGGTACGTGATCACACCTTTCCCCAACATGATTGGATATGAATGTGAATCATGACCACTACCTCGTTTCCTTTTAACGAAAAAAGCAATAGTTGACGTATGTTACGAAAATGATCAATATTGTTTTAAATGGTGCTTCATTTCTGCCTTAAAAAATGTTAATAGACCGCAAATATTTTCGGCATGTTATTATATTGACATATCGCTGCAGATAAATCGTTTAAGTGATGAAATAAAATTAGATTTAAAATATAACGCACAATAAACATTTCTTAAAAAAGAATAATTATATGAGCTCTAACGTTTTCGGATATAATGAAAAAACAAAGGAAATAATTGGACCACTTTTTCAACCGAAAGTAAAAAACCTCTTTAGATCAATATGTTGAAACTGACATTACATGTACATTAAAAATATTTCAAGGTACATTTTTCTTATTAATTTAATCTTTTTTAAGCAATTTAATAATTATATTTAACCCAAATACGACATCAGCTTTAAATTCCATTCGTTGTCTACGCCAATTTTAAATGCATTCTGGAACCGAAAAATCTTTAAATGAGTTCCAAGTTATTTAATATTAATGAACATGTTTCAATATCATATGCAAATTAAATTCGTCGATAGTAGATGAATTAAAATAATTTATTTTTTATTTTTAAAACTCGGGTGATAAACCTTAATTCTTAAACACAATTAATACAAGACACTTATTTAAAATAGGACTGACTCTTAATTCTTAAAAATGATCCAATGAACCTCGACCAGAAGCTTTCCTTTTCTTAAGCTTCCAGAACTTTAATTTTTGTTCAAAATAAAAGCTTATGCTGAAACTGTCGCATCTTGTTGTGAGATGAAATTATGCTGACCGATGCAATTTGATTGAAAATCGGAACGCAATATGTTCTGAACTTAGAACGTAATACTGTGGGCCTTGAACGGAAAAGTTTGGGCTTCGACCGGAAGCTTGTGTTTACTTTACAATTGGTTTCTTTATTTTGGCAGGACGGCCAAGCGCGGCCCTCGAAGTAGATGGCAAAGGCAAAATCTTAAACAAAGGCAAAGGCAATGTCGCTGAAAGCAAGGGTAACATAGCTGAGATTGAATTCAAAAATTTGTTTATAAATTCCATAAGTGGAACCGTTTCACGGGTTGGATAACTCTCCCCCTTCTAAAATGGATCGTCCCGATTCAATATGAAATTCTTTTAATTGATCTCTTAATTCTGTTAAAAAATTTTCTTGGTTAATAGGTTTTTCTGGTTCTGGCCGTTGTTTTTTGGTTACGAATAATATGGCATTTTTGTATTTTATAATAAGTACAAAAATCAAATATATAATGATTAAAATTAATAATATAAATTTAAGTGATATTTTAGTATTATTAATTTTAATGAAAGGATTTAAAATGTTTATATTATCTAAAGAAAGTTCTGAGTTATTTGATAATATATAATCGGATTTTTCATAATTGTTGAAGTGGTTCGTAGTTAAGTAGTTAAGAATTTTGTTTTCCAAATTGGTATATGAAATATTATTATTATTAATTAGTCAATTATTTCTGATTTTGTTAATAAAATAAGGTGTAGTATGAGCACCTGATAAAACATTTTCTGGAAAAGGTAAAAAAAAAGTATCATATAAATTTTTAGAATTTATATTATCTTTGTGAATAATTATATTTCTATTGTTGATTATTATTTTGTTAGGTAAATTTTCTTTAACTAATTGTTTTTTATATCTAGTTTTAAGTTTATTTCTTTACCCGTGTTCCTTTTCGTAAACTATCTGTCCTACATGATATACTTTTTCTTTTCTGTTTTCTTTATGTGTTTCTAACATTTTCTCTTGTGTATTTTATTAAAATTTGAGGAATGTTATCGTGCTCTATTTTATTATATAGTACGTGAAGAGGTTTTTGGTTCGTTGTAGAATGAATGCTCTAATTATATTCTTGAGCGGCTCTTATTACTATTTCCAAATAGTCGGTTAAATTCTTCCTTAATGCATCGAGCTAATTCTGTTAATGTAGAATGTGCCCTTTCAACTTGTCCGTTTGAGATACTGTTCCTCGGGTCTGCGTAATGTAAAGTTAAACCGCACCTTTGTGCAAAAGATTTAAATTGGGCCGAGGTAAAGCTTGGTTCATTATCGGTCATTATTACTTTGGCTTGTGGAAATTGTTGAAGAAGATCCATTACTTTGTTTTTGATATTTCGTTTATTTTGGATTTCTTTTACTACTAAAAATTTTGAGTAAGTGTCAATAAAAGTTATGAAACTAAGACTTTGCGCGTAATATATGTCGATTTGTAAATTTTCGCCTTCTTTATTCGGGATTGGGACTTCTCCAATTGGAATTTTTATTGGGTGTCCGTTATATTTGTTTTCATTGCAAATTTTACAGTTTTTTATGTATTCTTTTAATTTTGTAAGTAAGTTTTGCCAATAATACAATCTACTGATTTGTTTATAATTTTCGTCAAGTCCCCTGTGTGCCCTGCAATGTGTTTCTTCGATTGTAAGTGCTCTGTCCTCAGAAGTTTCTACATCTTGGACAAACATTTTTGTATACAAAAAGTTATTCACAAAATAATCTTTAAGTGGTTTTTGAATTTTATAAAAGTCCTCTAAAGTACAATGAATACGTACCGTTAAATTAGGAGGAATATATTCTCTTAAGATTGATATTAAATGTTTGGGAGTGTCAAATTCTATTATGTATTCATGTATTGTATACCTCCCCGTTGCTAATAGCAATTGTTGCTTAAACTTGTTTAAGGGTTTACGGGTTTCTTGTACAACATTCTCAAAACTACTCTCTGCTGAGTGCTGAGTGTTTTGATCTGAGACCGATTCGTTACTGTCAGTTAAGTTGTTGATCTGAATTCTTGATAAGGCGTCTGCAACTACATTAGTTGTACCTGGCTTATAAATGACTTTTGGAGTGAAACTTTCTATGAAGGAGTACCAGCGTTTCATTTCAATATTAGGATTTTTATCAGAGATTGCGAAAGATAATGGTTGGTGATCGGCTTGAATTTCAATTCCAATCACTCCGTATAAGTAGTTTCTTAGATTTTTAAGAGCCCATACTATGGCTAAAAGTTCCTTCTTATTAGTTGCATAAACTTGTTCCGTTTTAGTCAAGGCTTTTGAAATAAAAGTAATTGGTTTACCTTCTTGAGATAATACTGCACCAATTGCGACGTCCGAGGCGTCGGTGGTCAGGGTAAATTTTTTATTATAATCCGGTTAAACTAATTCTACTTGAGCAATGAGATTTTCTTTCAGCTCGTTAAAAGCTTTAATAGCTGGGTCATCCAGCTGAATTAACATTTTTGTGGACATTCTTTTTGAAATTTTTCCATTATGACCTCCAAGATATTTTGTTAGAGGTTTGGCTATAGAGGCGTAATTTAAAACAAATTTTCTAAAATAGCCCGTAAGGCCTAGAAACTTCTTAGTTCCCGAATATTTTTTGGAAGCGGGTATTTAATAATGGTGTCAATTTTTTCTGGGTCTGTCTTGATGACGTTATAAGATACGATGTATCCTAGAAAACTGGTTTCGCGTTTAAAAAACTTTGATTTCTCTAAATAGATTTTCATGTTTGCCTTTAATAATATATTTATAATTTTGTGTAAGTCTTTTTAATGTTGTTCAATCGAGTTTGAGAATATAATAATGTCGTCCATGTAGACATGACATGTTTTCCCTATTTGTTCTCTTAGGATGTCGTCCATTGCTCTCTGAAAAATTCTTGGTGCATTTGTTAGTCCGAATGGCATTCTTAAAAATTCGTATTTTCCATTATTTATTGAAAAGGATGTTTTTTCTACATCAGATTCTTTCATTAATATCTGATGAAAACCTGATTCTAAATCTATTGTTGAAAAATATCTTGCTTTTCCCAAATTAGATAGAATTACTGATGGGTCTTGCATTGGGTACCTGTCAGGTATGGTACTTTCATTTAATTTTTTATAAACAATGACGAATCTCAATTTACGGCTTCCGTCTTGATTTTCTCCTTTCTTTGGGACTACCAGAACTGGTGAATTATAAGGGCTTCGACTAGGCCTTATAATTTCTTCTGCTAACATTCTACTGATTTCGCTATTCACGAAGTTGGTGACAGAAAAAGCGTACGGATATTGTTTCCCGTATATTGGCCTGTCCTGAATACGATTTATTTCCCCCTTTATGTCTGTTCTAAAAGGAATATGCATATTTATCATTGAATGCTATTTATACCCGTTACTCGTAGAGTAAAAGGGTATACTAGATTCGTCGGAAAGTATGTAACAGGCAGAAGGAAACGTTTCCGACCCCACAAAGTATATATATTCTTGATCAGGATCACTAGCCGAGTCGATCTAGCCATGTCCGTCTGTCCGTCTGTCTGTCCGTCCGGATGAACGCTGAGATCTCGGAAACTATGGGAGCTAGGCTATTGAGATTTAGCGTGCAGATTCCTGAGCTTCTTACGCAGCGCAAGTTTGTTTCAGCAATGTGCCACGCCCACTCCAACGCCCACAAACCGCCCAAAACTGTGGCTCCTACAGTTTTGATGCTAGAATAAAAATTTTAACTGAAATGTATTGTTCTCATCGATTGACTCAAAAAAAAGTTTGCCACGCCCACTTTAACGCCCACAAACCGCAAAAACCTGTGACGCCCACAATTTTCATGCTAGATAAAAAATTTTAACTGAAATGTATTGGTATCGTCGATACCTAACGATTGATCCAAAAAAAAATTTGCCACGCCCACTCTAACGCCCATAACGCTTAAATCTGTATACCCCCGGTAGGTGGCGCATTTTAATCTCGCTTTGCTGCTTGCATATCTCCATTTCCCTTAGAGTAACGGGTATCTGATAGTCGAGGTACTCGACTATAGCGTTCTTCCTTGTTTTCAATATAGAAAACTATTTTTTCCTTTAGTCCGTCTAATTGATCAGTACCTATATTGTTTATCTGTTGTATAACTCAACGACGGCGGGCTTGATTTTTTTTATTTTTTTATAATAAATTCTTTTAACGGAAGAATATTATTTTCTTTAATTAAAGTTATTTCATTTTTTTCCTCATTATCATAATATTTTAACTTTTCTGTTTTCCCTTTATATTCCAATACTCCCTTTTCTATATTTATTACAGCTCCAATACTTCTTAATAAATTAAATCCAATTAACAGATCAGATTCCAGTCCTTCGATTTCATAAAATAGTTGTCTTGTTTCAAATATATTTATAATATGGTAATACCTGTTGGGGCGGGGTGGCTTGATCGTTGGAAATAGTTGAAGCCCCAAGATCGAATGGTACGCAAAAAACACGGGAGTACTTTTGGGTTTTTACGCGACGTGCGTAGGTGTTTATTAGTACACTTTGAAATAAGAACTCTTAAGCCTAACTTAACTTAAGCGCTCCAGAGCAGAGCGGAGAGTTAAGGGAGATATGGAGAGGGAGAGCGGACTGCAGTGCGAGCGCGCGAGATGTAGACATCTGGATAAAACTGCCGCTCGACACTGCCTCCTTTTGACGTAAACAATACCTAATAATTGAATACCCATGAACTGTAGTTACCTTTTTGTATATTGATAACTGATTTTTATTTTCGAAAATTCCCTTTTTATATAACAAGCAGTGGCTCCTGTATCTATTAATATCTTTAACTGCTTCTTGGTTTTTCGGTCTGTCCTATTTAAATAAGGCATTCCCCTGTAGGGGTCTGGTCTAAAAAATGATCTTCGTTGATATTGTTTAATCTGGTTACTTTATTAGCTGACTGATTTACTGTTCCATCTGGTTCCCTTTTCTCAGTTTGAGTTTGCTCTTTATTTTGATTAGCGCGATAGTAATTTGATTGAATATTATTTTGATAGTAGTTATTATTGTATCTACCTCGATTATTATTTGCCTGCCAATTATTATTCGGCTGCCGATTGTAACTAGGTTTATTCTGGAGTTGAATCGATGGATCAACATCCATTGGCTCGACGGCTTGTAGCTTTTGATTGTTATTATGATTATTATTATTATAATTCTGGTTATTACTCCAATTATTTCCCATTTTATAAGTATTATTGTTCTGTCGTTTTTGATCAAATCGTAAGTTGTTTCCCTGATATTTATTTTCATTTTTAAATCCATTAAATCTGTTTGCAAATTGAGCACGGAAATTGTTTGATTCTAATTCTTGGACCTTTGCCAAAGCATTGGGTAAATCTGGTGGATTTAATGAGAAAAGAGTTTCTGAGATAGATCCATTTAGCCCAGATATAAAAATTCGTAAAGCATTGCTCCTTATTGTTTTGTTTGTTTCTTTGGCAATTACGCTGTCCTTTCCGTATGTCATTATGGTTTTCTTTATTAGTAGAGTCATTATACCCGTTACTCGTAGAGTAAAAGGGTATACTAGATTCGTCGGAAAGTATGTAACAGACAGAAGGAAGCGTTTCCGACCCCATAAAGTATATATATTCTTGATCAGAATCACTAGCCGAGTCGATCTAGCCATGTCCGTCTGTCCGTCTGTCCGCCTGTCTGTCCGTCCGGATGAACGCTGAGATCTCGGAAACTATGGGAGCTAGGCAATTGAGATTTGGCGTGCAGATTCCTGAGCTTCTTACGCAGCGCAAGTTTGTTTCAGCAATGTGCCACGCCCACTCTTACGCCCACAAGCCGCCCAAAACTGTGGCTCCTACAGTTTTGATGCTAGAATAAAAATTTTAACATAAGTGTATTCTTCTCATCAATACCTATCGAGTGACCCGAAAAAAAAATTGCCACGCCCACTCTAACGCCCACAAACCGCCCAAACCTGTGACGGCCACAGTTTTCATGCTAGATAAAAAATTTTAACTGAAATGTATTGGTCTCGTCAACGCCCATAACGCTTAAATCTGTCTACCGCCGGTAGGTGGCGCATTTTAATCTCGCTTTGCTGCTTGCATATCTCCATTTCCCTTAGAGTAACGGGTATCTGATAGTCGAGGTACTCGACTATAGCGTTCTTCCTTGTTTTTAATATAGAAAACTATTTTTTCCTTTAGTCCGTCTAATTGATCAGTACCTATATTGTTTATCTGTTGTATAACTCAACGACGGCGGGCTTGATTTTTTTTATTTTTTTATAATAAATTCTTTTAACGGAAGAATATTATTTTCTTTAATTAAAGTTATTTCATTTTTTTCCTCATTATCATAATATTTTAACTTTTCTGTTTTCCCTTTATATTCCAATACTCCCTTTTCTAAATTTATTACAGCTCCAATACTTCTTAATAAATTAAATCCAATTAACAGATCAGATTCTAGTCCTTCGATTTCATAAAATAGTTGTCTTGTTTCAAATATATTTATAATATGGTAATACCTGTTGGGGCGGGGTGGCTTGATCGTTGGAAATAGTTGAAGCCCCAAGATCGAATGGTACGCAAAAAACACGGGAGTACTTTTGGGTTTTTACGCGACGTGCGTAGGTGTTTATTAGTACACTTTGAAATAAGAACTCTTAAGCCTAACTTAACTTAAGCGCTCCAGAGCAGAGCGGAGAGTTAAGGGAGATATGGAGAGGGAGAGCGGACTGCAGTGCGAGCGCGCGAGATGTAGACATCTGGATAAAACTGCCGCTCGACACTGCCTCCTTTTGACGTAAACAATACCTAATAATTGAATACCCATGAACTGTAGTTACCTTTTTGTATATTGATAACTCATTATACCCGTTACTCGTAGAGTAAAAGGGTATACTAGATTCGTCGGAAAGTATGTAACAGGCAGAAGGAAGCGTTTCCGACCCCATAAAGTATATATATTCTTGATCAGGATCACTAGCCGAGTCGATCTAGCCATGTCCGTCTGTCCGTCTGTCCGCCTGTCTGTCCGTCCGGATGAACGCTGAGATCTCGGAAACTATGGGAGCTAGGCTATTAAGATTTGGCGTGCAGATTCCTGAGCTTCTTACGCAGCGCAAGTTTGTTTCAGCAATGTGCCACGCCCACTCTTACGCCCACAAGCCGCCCAAAACTGTGGCTCCTACAGTTTTGATGCTAGAATAAAAATTAACATAAGTGTATTCTTCTCATCAATACCTATCGATTGATCCAAAAAAAAGTTTGCCACTCCCACTCTAACGCCCATAACGCTTAAATCTGTCTACCGCCGGTAGGTGGCGCATTTTAATCTCGCTTTGCTGCTTGCATATCTCCATTTCCCTTATAGTAACGGGTATCTGATAGTCGAGGTACTCGACTATAGCGTTCTTCCTTGTTTTCAATCTGAAAACTATTTTTTCCTTTAGTCCGTCTAATTGATCAGTACCTATATTGTTTATCTGTTGTATAACTCAACGACGGCGGGCTTGATTTTTTTATTTTTTTATAATAAATTCTTTTAACGGAAGAATATTATTTTCTTTAATTAAAGTTATTTCATTATTTTCCTCATTATCATAATATTTTAACTTTTCTGTTTTCCCTTTATATTCCAATACTCCCTTTTCTAAATTTATTACAGCTCCAATACTTCTTAATAAATTAAATCCAATTAACAGATCAGATTCTAGTCCTTCGATTTCATAAAATAGTTGTCTTGTTTCAAATATATTTATAATATGGTAATACCTGTTGGGGCGGGGTGGCTTGATCGTTGGAAATAGTTGAAGCCCCAAGATCGAATGGTACGCAAAAAACACGGGAGTACTTTTGGGTTTTTACGCGACGTGCGTAGGTGTTTATTAGTACACTTTGAAATAAGAACTCTTAAGCCTAACTTAACTTAAGCGCTCCAGAGCAGAGCGGAGAGTTAAGGGAGATATGGAGAGGGAGAGCGGACTGCAGTGCGAGCGCGCGAGATGTAGACATCTGGATAAAACTGCCGCTCGACACTGCCTCCTTTTGACGTAAACAATACCTAATAATTGAATACCCATGAACTGTAGTTACCTTTTTGTATATTGATAACTCATTATACCCGTTACTCGTAGAGTAAAAGGGTATACTAGATTCGTCGGAAAGTATGTAACAGGCAGAAGGAAGCGTTTCCGACCCCATAAAGTATATATATTCTTGATCAGGATCACTAGCCGAGTCGATCTAGCCATGTCCGTCTGTCCGTCTGTCCGCCTGTCTGTCCGTCCGGATGAACGCTGAGATCTCGGAAACTATGGGAGCTAGGCAATTGAGATTTGGCGTGCAGACTCCTGAGCTTCTTACGCAGCGCAAGTTTGTTTCAGCAATGTGCCACGCCCACTCTTACGCCCACAAGCCGCTCAAAACTGTGGCTCCTACAGTTTTGATGCTAGAATAAAAATTTTAACATAAGTGTATTCTTCTCATCAATACCTATCGAGTGACCCGAAAAAAAAATTGCCACGCCCACTCTAACGCCCACAAACCGCCCAAACCTGTGACGGCCACAGTTTTCATGCTAGATAAAAAATTTTAACTGAAATGTATTAGTCTCGTCAATACCTATCGATTGACCAAAAAAAAATTTTGCCACTCCCACTCTAACGCCCATAACGCTTAAATCTGTCTACCGCCGGTAGGTGGCGCATTTTAATCTCGCTTTGCTGCTTGCATATCTCCATTTCCCTTAGAGTAACGGGTATCTGATAGTCGAGGTACTCGACTATAGCGTCCTTCCTTGTTTTCAATATAGAAAACTATTTTTTCCTTTAGTCCGTCTAATTGATCAGTACCTATATTGTTTATCTGTTGTATAACTCAACGACGGCGGGCTTGATTTTTTTTATTTTTATACCCGTTACTCGTAGAGTAAAAGGGTATACTAGATTCGTCGGAAAGTATGTAACAGGCAGAAGGAAGCGTTTCCGACCCCATAAAGTATATATATTCTTGATCAGGATCACTAGCCGAGTCGATCTAGCCATGTCCGTCTGTCCGTCTGTCCGTCTGTCCGTCTGTCTGTCCGGATGAACGCTGAGATCTCGGAAACTATGAGAGCTAGGCTATTGAGATTTGGCGTACAGATTCCTGAGCTTCTTACGCAGCGCAAGTTTGTTTCAGTAGACTGCCACGCCCACTCTAACGCCCACAAACCGCCCAAAACTGTAACTCCAACAGTTTTGATGCTAGATAAAAAATTTTAACTAAAATGTATTGTTCTCATCAATGCCTATCGATTGACCTAAAATAAAGTTTGCCACGCCCACTTAAACGCCCACAAACCGCGAAAACCTGTGACGCCCACAGTTTGCATGCTACATAAAAAATTTTAACTGAAATGTATTGGTATCGTCAATACCTAACGATTTATCCAAAAATAAATTTGCCACGCCCACTCTAACGCCCATAACGCTTAAATCTGTCTACCGCCGGTAGGTGGCGCTTTTTAATCTCGCTTTGCTGCTTGCATATCTCCATTTAGCTGAGTAACGGGTATCTGATAGTCGAGGTACTCGACTATAGCGTTCTTCCTTGTTTTATAATAAATTCTTTTAACGGAAGAATATTATTTTCTTTAATTAAAGTTATTTCATTTTTTTCCTCATTATCATAATATTTTAACTTTTCTGTTTTCCCTTTATATTCCAATACTCCCTTTTCTAAATTTATTACAGCTCCAATACTTCTTAATAAATTAAATCCAATTAACAGATCAGATTCTAGTCCTTCGATTTCATAAAATAGTTGTCTTGTTTCAAATATATTTATAATATGGTAATACCTGTTGGGGCGGGGTGGCTTGATCGTTGGAAATAGTTGAAGCCCCAAGATCGAATGGTACGCAAAAAACACGGGAGTACTTTTGGGTTTTTACGCGACGTGCGTAGGTGTTTATTACTAGACTTTGAAATAAGAACTCTTAAGCCTAACTTAACTTAAGCGCTCCAGAGCAGAGCGGAGAGTTAAGGGATATATGGAGAGGGAGAGCGGACTGCAGTGCGAGCGCGCGAGATGTAGACATCTGGATAAAACTGCCGCTCGACACTGCCTCCTTTTGACGTAAACAATACCTAATAATTGAATACCCATGAACTGTAGTTACCTTTTTGTATATTGATAACTCATTATACCCGTTACTCGTAGAGTAAAAGGGTATACTAGATTCGTCGGAAAGTATGTAACAGGCAGAAGGAAGCGTTTCCGACCCCATAAAGTATATATATTCTTGATCAGGATCACTAGCCGAGTCGATCAAGCCATGTCCGTCTGTCCGTCTGTCCGCCTGTCTGTCCGTCCGGATGAACGCTGAGATCTCGGAAACTATGGGAGCTAGGCTATTAAGATTTGGCGTGCAGATTCCTGAGCTTCTTACGCAGCGCAAGTTTGTTTCAGCAATGTGCCACGCCCACTCTTACGCCCACAAGCCGCCCAAAACTGTGGCTCCTACAGTTTTGATGCTAGAATAAAAATTAACATAAGTGTATTCTTCTCATCAATACCTATCGATTGATCCAAAAAAAAGTTTGCCACTCCCACTCTAACGCCCATAACGCTTAAATCTGTCTACCGCCGGTAGGTGGCGCATTTTAATCTCGCTTTGCTGCTTGCATATCTCCATTTCCCTTATAGTAACGGGTATCTGATAGTCGAGGTACTCGACTATAGCGTTCTTCCTTGTTTTCAATCTGAAAACTATTTTTTCCTTTAGTCCGTCTAATTGATCAGTACCTATATTGTTTATCTGTTGTATAACTCAACGACGGCGGGCTTGATTTTTTTATTTTTTTATAATAAATTCTTTTAACGGAAGAATATTATTTTCTTTAATTAAAGTTATTTCATTATTTTCCTCATTATCATAATATTTTAACTTTTCTGTTTTCCCTTTATATTCCAATACTCCCTTTTCTAAATTTATTACAGCTCCAATACTTCTTAATAAATTAAATCCAATTAACAGATCAGATTCTAGTCCTTCGATTTCATAAAATAGTTGTCTTGTTTCAAATATATTTATAATATGGTAATACCTGTTGGGGCGGGGTGGCTTGATCGTTGGAAATAGTTGAAGCCCCAAGATCGAATGGTACGCAAAAAACACGGGAGTACTTTTGGGTTTTTACGCGACGTGCGTAGGTGTTTATTAGTACACTTTGAAATAAGAACTCTTAAGCCTAACTTATCTTAAGCGCTCCAGAGCAGAGCGGAGAGTTAAGGGAGATATGGAGAGGGAGAGCGGACTGCAGTGCGAGCGCGCGAGATGTAGACATCTGGATAAAACTGCCGCTCGACACTGCCTCCTTTTGACGTAAACAATACCTAATAATTGAATACCCATGAACTGTAGTTACCTTTTTGTATATTGATAACTCATTATACCCGTTACTCGTAGAGTAAAAGGGTATACTAGATTCGTCGGAAAGTATGTAACAGGCAGAAGGAAGCGTTTCCGACCCCATAAAGTATATATATTCTTGATCAGGATCACTAGCCGAGTCGATCTAGCCATGTCCGTCTGTCCGCCGTCTGTCCGTCCGGATGAACGCTGAGATCTCGGAAACTATGGGAGCTAGGCAATTGAGATTTGGCGTGCAGATTCCTGAGCTTCTTACGCAGCGCAAGTTTGTTTCAGCAATGTGCCACGCCCACTCTTACGCCCACAAGCCGCCCAAAACTGTGGCTCCTACAGTTTTGATGCTAGAATAAAAATTTTAACATAAGTGTATTCTTCTCATCAATACCTATCGAGTGACCCGAAAAAAAAATTGCCACGCCCACTTTAACGCCCACAAACCGCCCAAACCTGTGACGGCCACAGTTTTCATGCTAGATAAAAAATTTTAACTGAAATGTATTGGTCTCGTCAATACCTATCGATTGATCCAAAAAAAAATTTGCCACTCCCACTCTAACGCCCATAACGCTTAAATCTGTCTACCGCCGGTAGGTGGCGCATTTTAATCTCGCTTTGCTGCTTGCATATCTCCATTTCCCTTAGAGTAACGGGTATCTGATAGTCGAGGTACTCGACTATAGCGTTCTTCCTTGTTTTCAATATAGAAAACTATTTTTTCCTTTAGTCCGTCTAATTGATCAGTACCTATATTGTTTATCTGTTGTATAACTCAACGACGGCGGGCTTGATTTTTTTTATTTTTTTATAATAAATTCTTTTAACGGAAGAATATTATTTTCTTTGATTAAAGTTATTTCATTTTATTCCTCATTATCATAATATTTTAACTTTTCTGTTTTCCCTTTATATTCCAATACTCCCTTTTCTATATTTATTACAGCTCCAATACTTCTTAATAAATTAAATCCAATTAACAGATCAGATTCTAGTCCTTCGATTTCATAAAATAGTTGTCTTGTTTCAAATATATTTATAATATGGTAATACCTGTTGTCCGTAATAATACCTCTAGTCCGTCTAATTGATCAGTACCTATATTGTTTATCTGTTGTATAACTCAACGACGGCGGGTTTGATTTTTTTTATTTTTTTATAATAAATTCTTTTAACGGAAGAATATTATTTTCTTTGATTAAAGTTATTTCTTTTTTTTCCTCATTATCATAATATTTTAACTTTTCTGTTTTCCCTTTATATTCCAATACTCCCTTTTCTATATTTATTACAGCTCCAATACTTCTTAATAAATTAAATCCAATTGACAGATCAGATTCTAGTCCTTCGATTTCATAAAATAGTTGTCTTGTTTCAAATATATTTATAATATGGTAATACCTGTTGGGGCGGGGTGGCTTGATCGTTGGAAATAGTTGAAGCCCCAAGATCGAATGGTACGCAAAAAACACGGGAGTACTTTTGGGTTTTTACGCGACGTGCGTAGGTGTTTATTAGTACACTTTGAAATAAGAACTCTTAAGCCTAACTTAACTTAAGCGCTCCAGAGCAGAGCGGAGAGTTAAGGGAGATATGGAGAGGGAGAGCGGACTCCAGTGCGAGCGCGCGAGATGTAGACATCTGGATAAAACTGCCGCTCGACACTGCCTCCTTTTGACGTAAACAATACCTAATAATTGAATACCCATGAACTGTAGTTACCTTTTTGTATATTGATAACTCATTATACCCGTTACTCGTAGAGTAAAAGGGTATACTAGATTCGTCGGAAAGTGTGTAACAGGCAGAAGGAAGCGTTTCCGACCCCATAAAGTATATATATTCTTGATCAGGATCACTAGCCGAGTCGATCTAGCCATGTCCGTCTGTCCGTCTGTCTGTCCGTCCGGATGAACGCTGAGATCTCGGAAACTATGGGAGCTAGGCTATTGAGATTTGGCGTGCAGATTCCTGAGCTTCTTACGCAGCGCAAGTTTGTTTCAGCACAGTGCCACGCCCACTCTAACGCCCACAAACCGCCCAAAATTGTGGCTCCTACAGTTTTGATGCTAGAATAAAAATTTTAACATAAGTGTATTCTTCTCATCAATACCTATCGAGTGACCCGAAAAAAAAATTGCCACGCCCACTTTAACGCCCACAAACCGCCCAAACCTGTGACGGCCACAGTTTTCATGCTAGATAAAAAATTTTAACTGAAATGTATTGGTCTCGTCAATACCTATCGATTGATCCAAAAAAAAATTTGCCACTCCCACTCTAACGCCCATAACGCTTAAATCTGTCTACCGCCGGTAGGTGGCGCATTTTAATCTCGCTTTGCTGCTTGCATATCTCCATTTCCCTTAGAGTAACGGGTATCTGATAGTCGAGGTACTCGACTATAGCGTTCTTCCTTGTTTTCAATATAGAAAACTATTTTTTCCTTTAGTCCGTCTAATTGATCAGTACCTATATTGTTTATCTGTTGTATAACTCAACGACGGCGGGCTTGATTTTTTTTATTTTTTTATAATAAATTCTTTTAACGGAAGAATATTATTTTCTTTGATTAAAGTTATTTCATTTTATTCCTCATTATCATAATATTTTAACTTTTCTGTTTTCCCTTTATATTCCAATACTCCCTTTTCTATATTTATTACAGCTCCAATACTTCTTAATAAATTAAATCCAATTAACAGATCAGATTCTAGTCCTTCGATTTCATAAAATAGTTGTCTTGTTTCAAATATATTTATAATATGGTAATACCTGTTGTCCGTAATAATACCTCTAGTCCGTCTAATTGATCAGTACCTATATTGTTTATCTGTTGTATAACTCAACGACGGCGGGTTTGATTTTTTTTATTTTTTTATAATAAATTCTTTTAACGGAAGAATATTATTTTCTTTGATTAAAGTTATTTCTTTTTTTTCCTCATTATCATAATATTTTAACTTTTCTGTTTTCCCTTTATATTCCAATACTCCCTTTTCTATATTTATTACAGCTCCAATACTTCTTAATAAATTAAATCCAATTGACAGATCAGATTCTAGTCCTTCGATTTCATAAAATAGTTGTCTTGTTTCAAATATATTTATAATATGGTAATACCTGTTGGGGCGGGGTGGCTTGATCGTTGGAAATAGTTGAAGCCCCAAGATCGAATGGTACGCAAAAAACACGGGAGTACTTTTGGGTTTTTACGCGACGTGCGTAGGTGTTTATTAGTACACTTTGAAATAAGAACTCTTAAGCCTAACTTAACTTAAGCGCTCCAGAGCAGAGCGGAGAGTTAAGGGAGATATGGAGAGGGAGAGCGGACTCCAGTGCGAGCGCGCGAGATGTAGACATCTGGATAAAACTGCCGCTCGACACTGCCTCCTTTTGACGTAAACAATACCTAATAATTGAATACCCATGAACTGTAGTTACCTTTTTGTATATTGATAACTCATTATACCCGTTACTCGTAGAGTAAAAGGGTATACTAGATTCGTCGGAAAGTGTGTAACAGGCAGAAGGAAGCGTTTCCGACCCCATAAAGTATATATATTCTTGATCAGGATCACTAGCCGAGTCGATCTAGCCATGTCCGTCTGTCCGTCTGTCTGTCCGTCCGGATGAACGCTGAGATCTCGGAAACTATGGGAGCTAGGCTATTGAGATTTGGCGTGCAGATTCCTGAGCTTCTTACGCAGCGCAAGTTTGTTTCAGCACAGTGCCACGCCCACTCTAACGCCCACAAACCGCCCAAAATTGTGGCTCCTACAGTTTTGATGCTAGAATAAAAATTTTAACATAAGTGTATTCTTCTCATCAATACCTATCGAGTGACCCGAAAAAAAAATTGCCACGCCCACTCTAACGCCCACAAACCGCCCAAACCTGTGACGGCCACAGTTTTCATGCTAGATAAAAAATTTTAACTGAAATGTATTAGTCTCGTCTATACCTATCGATTGACCAAAAAAAAATTTTGCCACTCCCACTCTAACGCCCATAACGCTTAAATCTGTCTACCGCCGGTAGGTGGCGCATTTTAATCTCGCTTTGCTGCTTGCATATCTCCATTTCCCTTAGAGTAACGGGTATCTGATAGTCGAGGTACTCGACTATAGCGTTCTTCCTTGTTTTCAATATAGAAAACTATTTTTTCCTTTAGTCCGTCTAATTGATCAGTACCTATATTGTTTATCTGTTGTATAACTCAACGACGGCGGGCTTGATTTTTTTTATTTTTTTATAATAAATTCTTTTAACGGAAGAATATTATTTTCTTTAATTAAAGTTATTTCATTTTTTTCCTCATTATCATAATATTTTAACTTTTCTGTTTTCCCTTTATATTCCAATACTCCCTTTTCTAAATTTATTACAGCTCCAATACTTCTTAATAAATTAAATCCAATTAACAGATCAGATTCTAGTCCTTCGATTTCATAAAATAGTTGTCTTGTTTCAAATATATTTATAATATGGTAATACCTGTTGGGGCAGGGTGGCTTGATCGTTGGAAATAGTTGAAGCCCCAAGATCGAATGGTACGCAAAAAACACGGGAGTACTTTTGGGTTTTTACGCGACGTGCGTAGGTGTTTATTAGTACACTTTGAAATAAGAACTCTTAAGCCTAACTTAACTTAAGCGCTCCAGAGCAGAGCGGAGAGTTAAGGGAGATATGGAGAGGGAGAGCGGACTGCAGTGCGAGCGCGCGAGATGTAGACATCTGGATAAAACTGCCGCTCGACACTGCCTCCTTTTGACGTAAACAATACCTAATAATTGAATACCCATGAACTGTAGTTACCTTTTTGTATATTGATAACTCATTATACCCGTTACTCGTAGAGTAAAAGGGTATACTAGATTCGTCGGAAAGTATGTAACAGGCAGAAGGAAGCGTTTCCGACCCCATAAAGTATATATATTCTTGATCAGGATCACTAGCCGAGTCGATCTAGCCATGTCCGTCTGTCCGTCTGTCCGCCGTCTGTCCGTCCGGATGAACGCTGAGATCTCGGAAACTATGGGAGCTAGGCAATTGAGATTTGGCGTGCAGATTCCTGAGCTTCTTACGCAGCGCAAGTTTGTTTCAGCAATGTGCCACGCCCACTCTTACGCCCACAAGCCGCCCAAAACTGTGGCTCCTACAGTTTTGATGCTAGAATAAAATTTTTAACATAAGTGTATTCTTCTCATCAATACCTATCGAGTGACCCGAAAAAAAAATTGCCACGCCCACTTTAACGCCCACAAACCGCCCAAACCTGTGACGGCCACAGTTTTCATGCTAGATAAAAAATTTTAACTGAAATGTATTGGTCTCGTCAATACCTATCGATTGATCCAAAAAAAATTTTGCCACTCCCACTCTAACGCCCATAACGCTTAAATCTGTCTACCGCCGGTAGGTGGTAGTACCTATATTGTTTATCTGTTGTATAACTCAACGACGGCGGGCTTGATTTTTTTTATTTTTTTATAATAAATTCTTTTAACGGAAGAATATTATTTTCTTTGATTAAAGTTATTTCATTTTATTCCTCATTATCATAATATTTTAACTTTTCTGTTTTCCCTTTATATTCCAATACTCCCTTTTCTATATTTATTACAGCTCCAATACTTCTTAATAAATTAAATCCAATTAACAGATCAGATTCTAGTCCTTCGATTTCATAAAATAGTTGTCTTGTTTCAAATATATTTATAATATGGTAATACCTGTTGTCCGTAATAATACCTCTAGTCCGTCTAATTGATCAGTACCTATATTGTTTATCTGTTGTATAACTCAACGACGGCGGGTTTGATTTTTTTTATTTTTTTATAATAAATTCTTTTAACGGAAGAATATTATTTTCTTTGATTAAAGTTATTTCTTTTTTTTCCTCATTATCATAATATTTTAACTTTTCTGTTTTCCCTTTATATTCCAATACTCCCTTTTCTATATTTATTACAGCTCCAATACTTCTTAATAAATTAAATCCAATTGACAGATCAGATTCTAGTCCTTCGATTTCATAAAATAGTTGTCTTGTTTCAAATATATTTATAATATGGTAATACCTGTTGGGGCGGGGTGGCTTGATCGTTGGAAATAGTTGAAGCCCCAAGATCGAATGGTACGCAAAAAACACGGGAGTACTTTTGGGTTTTTACGCGACGTGCGTAGGTGTTTATTAGTACACTTTGAAATAAGAACTCTTAAGCCTAACTTAACTTAAGCGCTCCAGAGCAGAGCGGAGAGTTAAGGGAGATATGGAGAGGGAGAGCGGACTCCAGTGCGAGCGCGCGAGATGTAGACATCTGGATAAAACTGCCGCTCGACACTGCCTCCTTTTGACGTAAACAATACCTAATAATTGAATACCCATGAACTGTAGTTACCTTTTTGTATATTGATAACTCATTATACCCGTTACTCGTAGAGTAAAAGGGTATACTAGATTCGTCGGAAAGTGTGTAACAGGCAGAAGGAAGCGTTTCCGACCCCATAAAGTATATATATTCTTGATCAGGATCACTAGCCGAGTCGATCTAGCCATGTCCGTCTGTCCGTCCGTTTGCCACGCCCACTTTAACGCCCACAAACCGCGAAAACCTGTGACGCCCACAATTTTCATGCTAGATAAAAAATTTTAACTGAAATGTATTGGTCTTGTCAATACCTATCGATTGATCCAAAAAAAAATTTGCCACGCCCACTCTAACGGCCACAAACCGCGAAAACCTGTGACGCCCAAAATTGTTATGCTAGATAAAAAATTTTAACTGAAATGTATTGGTCTCGACAATACCTATCGATTGGTCCAAAAAAAAAATTTTCCACGCCCACTCTAACGCCCATAACGCTTAAATCTGTATACCGCCGGTAGGTGGCGCATTTTAATCTCGCTTTGCTGCTTGCATATCTCCATTTAGCTGAGTAACGGGTATCTGATAGTCGAGGTACTCGACTATAGCGTTCTTCCTTGTTTTTATTTTCGAAAATTCCCTTTTTATATAACAAGCATTGGCTCCTGTATCTATTAATATCTTTAACTGCTTCTTGGTTTTTCGGTCTGTCCTATTTAAATAAGGCATTCCCCTGTAGGGGTCTGGTCTAAAAAATGATCTTCGTTGATGTTGTTTAATCTGGTTACTTTATTAGCTGGCTGATGTACTGTTCCATCTGGTTCCCTTTTCTGAGCTTGAGTTTGCTCTTTATTTTGATTAGCGCGATAGTAATTTGATCGAATATTATTTTAATAGTAATTATTATTGTATCTACCTCGATTATTATTTGCCTGCCAATTATTATTCGGCTGCCGATTGTAACTAGGTTTATTCTGGAGTTGAATCGATGGATCAACATCCATTGGCTCAGCGGCTTGTAGCTTTTGATTGTTATTATGATTATTATTATTATAATTCTGGTTATTACTCCAATTATTTCCCATTTTATAAGTATTATTGTTCTGTCGTTTTTGATCAAATCGTAAGTTGTTTCCCTGATATTTATTTTCATTTTTAAATCCATTAAATCTGTTTGCAAATTGAGCACGGAAATTGTTTGATTCTAATTCTTGGACCTTTGCCAAAGCATTGAGTAAATCTGGTGGATTTAATGAGAAAAGAGTTTCTGAGATAGATCCATTTAGCCCAGATATAAAAATTCGTAAAGCATTGCTCCTTATTGTTTTGTTTGTTTCTTTGGCAATTACGCTGTCCTTTCCGTATGTCATTATGGTTTTCTTTATTAGTTGAGTCATTATACCCGTTACTCGTAGAGTAAAAGGGTATACTAGATTCGTCGGAAAGTATGTAACAGGCAGAAGGAAGCGTTTCCGACCCCATAAAGTATATATATTCTTGATCAGGATCACTAGCCGAGTCGATCTAGCCATGTCCGTCTGTCCGTCTGTCCGTCTGTCCGTCTGTCTGTCCGTCCGGATGAACGCTGAGATCTCGGAAACTATGGGAGCTAGGCGTGCAGATTCCTGAGCTTCTTACGCAGCGCAAGTTTGTTTCAGCACAGTGCCACGCCCACTCTAACGCCCACAAACCGCCCAAAACTGTGGCTCCTACAGTTTTGATACTAGAATAAAAATTTTAGCTGAAATGTATTGTTCTCATCAATACCTATCGATTGATCCAAAAAAAAGTTTGCCACGCCCACTCTAACGCCCACAAACCGCGAAATCCTGTGACGCCCAAAATTGTTATGCTAGATAAAAAATTTTAACTGAAATGTATTGGTCTCGACAATACCTATCGATTGGTCCAAAAAAAATTTTGCCACTCCCACTCTAACGCCCATAACGCTTAAATCTGTCTACCGCCGGTAGGTGGCGCATTTTAATCTCGCTTTGCTGCTTGCATATCTCCATTTCCCTTAGAGTAACGGGTATCTGATAGTCGAGGTACTCGACTATAGCGTTCTTCCTTGTTTTCAATATAGAAAACTAGTTTTTCCTTTAGTCCGTCTAATTGATCAGTACCTATATTGTTTATCTGTTGTATAACTCAACGACGGCGGGCTTGATTTTTTTTATTTTTTTATAATAAATTCTTTTAACGGAAGAATATTATTTTCTTTAATTAAAGTTATTTCATTTTTTCCTCATTATCATAATATTTTAACTTTTCTGTTTTCCCTTTATATTCCAATACTCCCTTTTCTATATTTATTACAGCTCCAATACTTCTTAATAAATCAAATCCAATTAACAGATCAGATTCTAGTCCTTCGATTTCATAAAATAGTTGTCTTGTTTCAAATATATTTATAATATGGTAATACCTGTTGGGGCGGGGTGGCTTGATCGTTGGAAATAGTTGAAGCCCCAAGATCGAATGGTACGCAAAAAACACGGGAGTACTTTTGGGTTTTTACGCGACGTGCGTAGGTGTTTATTAGTACACTTTGAAATAAGAACTCTTAAGCCTAACTTATCTTAAGCGCTCCAGAGCAGAGCGGAGAGTTAAGGGAGATATGGAGAGGGAGAGCGGACTGCAGTGCGAGCGCGCGAGATGTAGACATCTGGATAAAACTGCCGCTCGACACTGCCTCCTTTTGACGTAAACAATACCTAATAATTGAATACCCATGAACTGTAGTTACCTTTTTGTATATTGATAACTCATTATACCCGTTACTCGTAGAGTAAAAGGGTATACCAGATTCGTCGGAAAGTATGTAACAGGCAGAAGGAAGCGTTTCCGACCCCATAAAGTATATATATTCTTGATCAGGATCACTAGCCGAGTCGATCTAGCCATGTCCGTCTGTCCGTCTGTCTGTCCGTCCGGATGAACGCTGAGATCTCGGAAACTATCGCAGCTAGGCTATTGAGATTTGGCGTGCAGATTCCTGAGCTTCTTACGCAGCGCAAGTTTGTTTCAGCACAGTGCCACGCCCACTCTAACGCCCACAAACCGCCCAAAACTGTGGCTCCTACAGTTTTGATACTAGAATAAAAATTTTAGCTGAAATGTATTGGTCTCGACAATACCTATCGATTGGTCCAAAAAAAAAATTTGCCACGCCCACTCTAACGCCCATAACGCTTAAAACTGTCTACCGCCGGTAGGTGGCGCATTTTAATCTCGCTTTGCTGCTTGCATATCTCCATTTAGCTGAGTAACGGGTATCTGATAGTCGAGGTACTCGACTATAGCGTTCTTCCTTGTTTTTTTATTAAATCGCGAATCTATCTTACTTTTATCAATGTTTAAATCTTATATTATTTTGTCTTAAATTCCCTGATCTTAGATTATAATCTTTAATTTTTTTTATTATTGAAAATTAATTTCTCACGAGACTGTCCCGATGGGGTCTTCCTTCTGTGAGGTTGTGGGTTGATCTTCCTTCCTGGATTCGGTAGAAATTATTGGCGGTAGAATGCCCTTCCTTCCTTCTTTAATTTGTTCTGTTTCAGCGAGTTGTGATTTTGTTGTTGTTGTTGTAAGAGCTGGTTTGTTTAACTGTTTTTGTTTAGTGCGTTTCTGGTTTTGCTTAATTTTGTGCTCTTGTAGTTTTTTTTTTTATTTAAGTTTTGGTCCACCTTTTTTTAAAGTTCACCTTTAAATGGATTATTTCATTTTTTAATTTCCATTTAATTATTGTTAACGACTGTCACTTTGTTGTGTTGTTTGGTGGATTTTTTAATTTCTCCACTAGAAATGTTGAGTTGTTGTCCGCGCGAGCTCCGTTTGCATTTAACTTATTATACCCGTTACTCGTAGAGTAAAAGGGTATACTAGATTCGTCGGAAAGTATGTAACAGGCAGAAGGAAGCGTTTCCGACCCGATAAAGTATATATATTCTTGATCAGGATCACTAGCCGAGTCGATCTAGCCATGTCCGTCTGTCCGTCTGTCCGTCTGACCGTCTGTCCGTCTGTCCGTCTGTCTGTCCGTCCGGATGAACGCTGAGATCTCGGAAACTATGAGAGCTAGGCTATTGAGATTTGGCGTACAGATTCCTGAGCTTCTTACGCAGCGCAAGTTTGTTTCAGTAGACAGCCACGCCCACTCTAACGCCCACAAACCGCCCAAAACTGTAACTCCTACAGTTTTGATGCTAGATAGAAAATTTTAACTGAAATGTATTGTTCTCATCAATACCTATCGATTGACCTAAAAAAAGTTTGCCACGCCCACTTAAACGCCCACAAACCGCGAAAACCTGTGACGCCCACAGTTTGCATGCTACATAAAAAATTTTAACTGAAATGTATTGGTCTCGTCAATGCCTATTGATTGAAAAAATTGCCACGCCCACTCTAACGCCCATAACGCTTAAATCTGTCTACCGCCGGTAGGTGGCGCATTTTAATTTCGCTTTGCTGCTTGCATATCTCCATTTCCCTTTGAGTAACGGGTATCTGATAGTCGAGGTACTCGACTATAGCGTTCTTCCTTGTTTTTCATTAAATAGTTTTTGGAACTTTTTATTTAACGCGGCCCCACGTTGGGCGCCAATTAAATTCGTCGATAGTAGATGAATTAAAAAAATTTATTATTTTATTTTTAAAACTCGGGTGATAAACCATTATCCTTAAACACAATTAATAGAAGACACTTTTTAAAAATTGTGAACCGATAAAATAGGATTGCCTCTTAATTCCAAACCGTTATCCAATGAATCTCGGCCAGAAGCTTTCCTTTTCTTAAGCTTCCAGAACTTTAATTTTTGTTTAAAATAAAAGCTTATGCTGAAACTGTCGCATCTCGTTGTGAAATGAAATTATGCTGACCGATGCAATTTGATTAAAAATCGGAACGCAATATGTTCTGAACTTAGAACGCAATAATGTGGGCCTTGAACGGAAAAGTTTGGGCTTCGAACGGAAGCTTGTGTTTACTTTACGATTGATTTATTTATCTTAGCAGGACGGTAAAGCGCGGCCCTCGAAGTAGATGGAAAAGGCGAAATCTTAAACAAAGGCAAAGGCAATGTCGCTGAAGGCAAGGGTAACATAGCTGAGATTGAATTTAAAAGTTTGTTTATAAATTCCATAAGTGGAACCGTTTCACGGGTTGGATAACTTGCATATTACATAAAGTGTGCTTTTGATTCTAGACTAGAAAAATTTATTTAAGAAACAAGAAAAATTTTAGGAATTTGATTTCTATATTCACTAATAAATATTTATCTAAATTGAGTGATGAGTACTTACCTAAAATAGTTTCTCTAAGAATGACTTCAGATGACCAACAAATATTTGATAATTCATTGATTTGTTCTATTTGCCAGAAAGTTTTCGGGATTGATGGGGTTAGAGATCATTGTCATTTCACAGGTCGCTTTGCGTTGCAGCCCACTCTAAATGTAACATGGATTATAAAGTTAACAAATTCATACCAGAATTTTTCATAATTTTTCGAAATACGACTCTCATTTATTTTTTTAAGGCTTAGGAAATATTCCCGGTTAAATTTTTCTTTAATACTAACAAATAAGGGAAACTATGTTTCTGTTTCAAATAAAAATAAAATGTTTTAGTGGAAATAGTTTTGAAAATCATTTTTCTCGATACATATAGATTTATGCCATCAAGTTTAGGTACCCTAGCATCTAATTTATTTGATGATCAATTGAATTCTGAAAGGTAATTTTTAAGTAATGATATAGAACATCGACTAATACTTTAGAAGGGTATATTTCCCTATGAATGTTTAGATTTCGCTAGTAGACTCGAGGAAACTTCCCTCCCACCAAAGGGAATGCTCTCAGGAAGAATGTGATCACGCTCTTAAGGTTTGATCACATTTTTCATTCTCCACTCTTAAAGATGTATTCCTTTTAAATGGCATTTTTAAAAATTTCCGAAAAGTTTGGATGCATATTTATTCACTTGACCTAGCTCAGTATTTCACGACACCAGGTCTATCTTGGGAGGCAATATTGAAAACTACAAATATTTAACTTGAATTACCGACAGATTTATTCAAAATAGCATTCCAGGTGGCTTAGTTCAATGTTGTCCTAGATAAACAAAAGCAAATAATAAATATTTTTCAGATGATGTTAACTCGAAGACGTTAAAAATAAATAATGTATGTGGATGCGAATAACTTGTATTGTTGGGCAATGTCACAACCTTTACCGTATAAACACTTGAAATGGATGTCTACCACAGCGTAGACAATTTTGATATTCATAGTATTCCAATTGATAGCAAACAAGGTTATGTTTTGGAAGTGGACTTAATATATCCGTACCGTTTACATGATCTTCATAATGATCTTCCATTTTGTCCGTCAAATTGTCTCGCTTCTAAAGCGGATAAGGTATGGAAATTAATTGCTGACCTGGTAAATAAAAAAAATTATGTAATTCAATATCGGAATTTGCAAAAAGGTAAACACAATGGGTTAGTACGGAAAAAGATCCACAGAGGAGTTCAGATCTTACAAAAGCCTTTGTTAAAGAATTATATTGATCTTAATACTTTACATAGGTAAAATGAATGAGAGTAAAAAAATGGAAGATCCCGAGCACATGGTCGATATTCAGCTTATTAGTACATGGGAAGCTCCGGATTATATGGATACTAATAAATTTATTTATACAATAAGAACTGACGATTTTTATAAAGATATTCGTAATGATCTTGATGCAAAATTTGATACATCGGAAATGTATTGGTCTCGTCGATACCTATCGATTGATCCAAAAAAAAATTTGCCACGCCCACTCTAACGCCCATAACGCTTAAATCTGTATACCGCCGGTAGGTGGCGACGGTGAGTAACGGGTATCTGATAGTCGAGGTACTCGACTATAGCGTTCTTCCTTGTTTTCAATATAGAAAACTATATTTTCCTTTAGTCCGTCTAATTGATCAGTACCTATATTGTTTATCTGTTGTATAACTCAACGACGGCGGGCTTGATTTTTTTTATTTTTTTATAATAAATTCTTTTAACGGAAGAATATTATTTTCTTTAATTAAAGTTATTTCATTTTTTTCCTCATTATCATAATATTTTAACTTTTCTGTTTTCCCTTTATATTCCAATACTCCCTTTTCTATATTTATTACAGCTCCAATACTTCTTAATAAATTAAATCCAATTAGCAGATCAGATTCTAGTCCTTCGATTTCATAAAATAGTTGTCTTGTTTCAAATATATTTATAATATGGTAATACCTGTTGGGGCGGGGTGGCTTGATCGTTGGAAATAGTTGAAGCCCCAAGATCGAATGGTACGCAAAAAACACGGAAGTACTTTTGGGTTTTTACGCGACGTGCGTAGGTGTTTATTAGTACACTTTGAAATAAGAACTCTTAAGCCTAACTTAACTTAAGCGCTCCAGAGCAGAGCGGAGAGTTAAGGGAGATATGGAGAGGGAGAGCGGACTGCAGTGCAAGCGCGCGAGATGTAGACATCTGGATAAAACTGCCGCTCGACACTGCCTCCTTTTGACGTAAACAGTACCTAATAATTGAATACCCATGAACTGTAGTTACCTTTTTGTATATTGATAACTCATTTTTATTTTCGAAAATTCCCTTTTTATATAACAAGCAGTGGCTCCTGTATCTATTAATATCTTTAACTGCTTCTTGGTTTTTCGGTCTGTCCTATTTAAATAAGGCATTCCCCTGTAGGGGTCTGGTCTAAAAAATGATCTTCGTTGATATTGTTTAATCTGGTTACTTTATTAGCTGGCTGATTTACTGTTCCATCTGGTTCCCTTTTCTGAGCTTGAGTTTGCTCTTTATTTTGATTAGCGCGATAGTAATTTGATCGAATATTATTTTGATAGTAATTATTATTGTATCTACCTCGATTATTATTTGCCTGCCAATTATTATTCGGCTGCCGATTGTAACTAGGTTTATTCTGGAGTTGAATCGATGGATCAACATCCATTGGCTCGACGGCTTGTAGCTTTTGATTGTTATTATGATTATTATTATTATAATTCTGGTTATTACTCCAATTATTTCCCATTTTATAAGTATTATTGTTCTGTCGTTTTTGATCAAATCGTAAGTTGTTTCCCTGATATTTATTTTCATTTTTAAATCCATTAAATCTGTTTGCAAATTGAGCACGGAAATTGTTTGATTCTAATTCTTGGACCTTTGCCAAAGCATTGGGTAAATCTGGTGGATTTAATGAGAAAAGAGTTTCTGAGATAGATCCATTTAGCCCAGATATAAAAATTCGTAAAGCATTGCTCCTTATTGTTTTGTTTGTTTCTTTGGCAATTACGCTGTCCTTTCCGTATGTCATTATGGTTTTCTTTATTAGTAGAGTCATTATACCCGTTACTCGTAGAGTAAAAGGGTATACTAGATTCGTCGGAAAGTATGTAACAGACAGAAGGAAGCGTTTCCGACCCCATAAAGTATATATATTCTTGATCAGAATCACTAGCCGAGTCGATCTAGCCATGTCCGTCTGTCCGTCTGTCTGTCCGTCCGGATGAACGCTGAGATCTCGGAAACTATGGGAGCTAGGCTATTGAGATTTGGCGTGCAGAGCTTCCTGAGCTTCTTACGCAGCGCAAGTTTGTTTCAGCAATGTGCCACGCCCACTCTTACGCCCACAAGCCGCCCAAAGTGTGGCTCCTACAGTTTTGATGCTAGAATTTTAACATAAGTGTATTCTTCTCATCAATACCTATCGAGTGACCCGAAAAAAAGTTTGCCACGCCCACTCTAACGCCCACAAACCGCCCAAACCTGTGACGGCCACAGTTTTAATGCTAGATAAAAAATTTTAACTGAAATGTATTGGTCTCGTCAATACCTATCGATTGATCCAAAAAAAATTTTGCCACGCCTACTCTAACGCCCATAACGCTTAAATCTGTCTACCGCCGGTAGGTGGCGCATTTTAATCTCGCTTTGCTGCTTGCATATCTCCATTTCCCTTTGAGTAACGGGTATCTGATAGTCGAGGTACTCGACTATAGCGTTCTTCCTTGTTTTTTTATTAAATCGCGAATCTTATCTTTGTCTTAAATTCCCTGATCTTAGATTATAATCTTTAATTTTTTTATTATTGAAAATCAATTTCTCACGAGACTGTCCCTTTGGGGTCTTCCTTTTGTGAGGTTGTGGGTTGATCTTCCTTCCTGGATTCGGTAGAAATTATTGGCGGTAGAATGCCCTTCCTTCCTTCTTTAATTTTTTCAGTTTCAGCGAGTTGTGATTTTGTTGTTGTTGTTGTAAGAGCTGGTTTGTTTAACTGTTTTTCTTTAGTGCGTTTCTGGTTTTGCTTAATTTTGTGCTCTTGTAGTTTTTTTTTTATTTAAGTTTTGGTCCACCTTTTTTTAAAGTTCACCTTTAAATGGATTATTTCATTTTTTAATTTCCATTTAATTATTGTTAACGACTGTCACTTTGTTGTGTTGTTTGGTGGATTTTTTAATTTCTCCACTAGAAATGTTGAGTTGTTGTCCGCGCGAGAAATAGTTTTTGGAACTTTTTATTTAACGCGGCCCCACGTTGGGCGCCAATTAAATTCGTCGATAGTAGATGAATTAAAAAAATGTATTATTTTATTTTTAAAACTCGGGTGATAAACCATTAATACAAGACACTTTTTAAAAATTGTGAACCGATAAAATAGGATTGCCTCTTAATTCCAAAACTTTATCCAATGAACCTCGGCCAGAAGCTTTCCTTTTCTCAAGCTTCCAGAACTTTAATTTTTGTTTAAAATAAAAGCTTATGCTGAAACTGTCGCATCTCGTTGTGAAATGAAATTATGCTGACCGATGCAATTTGATTAAAAATCGGAACGCAATATGTTCTGAACTTAGAACGCAATAATGTGGGCCTTGAACGGAAAAGTTTGGGCTTCGAACGGAAGCTTGTGTTTACTTTACGATTGATTTATTTATCTTAGCAGGACGGTAAAGCGCGGCCCTCGAAGTAGATGGAAAAGGCGAAATCTTAAATCTTTTTAGTGGAAATAGTTTTGAAAATCATTTTTCTCGATACATATAGATTTATGCCATCAAGTTTAGGTACCCTAGCATCTAATTTATTTGATGATCAATTGAATTCTGAAAGGTAATTTTTAAGTAATGATATAGAACATCGACTAATACTTTAGAAGGGTATATTTCCCTATGAATGTTTAGATTTCGCTAGTAGACTCGAGGAAACTTCCCTCCCACCAAAGGGAATGCTCTCAGGAAGAATGTGATCACGCTCTTAAGGTTTGATCACATTTTTCATTCTCCACTCTTAAAGATGTATTCCTTTTAAATGGCATTTTTAAAAATTTCCGAAAAGTTTGGATGCATATTTATTCACTTGACCTAGCTCAGTATTTCACGACACCAGGTCTATCTTGGGAGGCAATATTGAAAACTACAAATATTTAACTTGAATTACCGACAGATTTATTCAAAATAGCATTCCAGGTGGCTTAGTTCAATGTTGTCCTAGATAAACAAAAGCAAATAATAAATATTTTTCAGATGATGTTAACTCGAAGACGTTAAAAATAAATAATGTATGTGGATGCGAATAACTTGTATTGTTGGGCAATGTCACAACCTTTACCGTATAAACACTTGAAATGGATGTCTACCACAGCGTAGACAATTTTGATATTCATAGTATTCCAATTGATAGCAAACAAGGTTATGTTTTGGAAGTGGACTTAATATATCCGTACCGTTTACATGATCTTCATAATGATCTTCCATTTTGTCCGTCAAATTGTCTCGCTTCTAAAGCGGATAAGGTATGGAAATTAATTGCTGACCTGGTAAATAAAAAAATTATGTAATTCAATATCGGAATTTGCAAAAAGGTAAACACAATGCGTTAGTACGGAAAAAGATCCACAGAGGAGTTCAGATCTTACAAAAGCCTTTGTTAAAGAATTATATTGATCTTAATACTTTACATAGGTAAAATGAATGAGAGTAAAAAAATGGAAGATCCCGAGCACATGGTCGATATTCAGCTTATTAGTACATGGGAAGCTCCGGATTATATGGATACTGATAAATTTATTTATACAATAAGAACTGACGATTTTTATAAAGATATTCGTAATGATCTTGATGCAAAATGTGATACATCGGACTATTCAGACAAAAAAAATTAATTGAATAACTTAAAAAATAATTTTAAAAAGTTTAGCGTTTTTTAAAATGAGCTTAACGGTAAACTCATATAGATCATGTTGAATCTTCACATAATAAAGAAAAGGGAGTGAGTTCACGAAATCATACAATTGAACATTATAAAAACGCTTTATGGTAATAGAACAAAGTTTAGATCAAAAGCACACAAATCTAAAATTAAACATAATGAAAAATTATTTGTGGCAAAGATAACAAAAAAAACGTAATG
Source organism: Drosophila suzukii (assembly GCF_043229965.1). NCBI lineage: Eukaryota > Metazoa > Arthropoda > Insecta > Diptera > Drosophilidae > Drosophila > Drosophila suzukii. Next base: position 48,995,592 of record NC_092082.1, on the reverse strand, counting down.
TTAACGAAACACAATTTTTAGAGTTGAGTAATGGTACAAAATCAATAAAACATCAGAGATTAATCAAAAAAAATATTTTAGAATAGAACATATTGTAAAAGTACTTTTTTATAAATCAGTTGATTTGGAGATGCTTTATTATGATCCAGACTCTGAAAAATATAAATTAATTTATTTTGAGTTTGTAAAAAGTATATTTATTATTTTTTATTTTACTTTGAAACATTGTACAAAAATATTGATACGAAACTTAATAAAAGATAAGATTAACATATAAATATCAAGGAAAAACGCTATAGTCGAGTACCTCGACTGTCAGATACCCGTTACTCAGCTAAAGGCACCAAAGGGAAACGGAGATATGCAAGCAGCAAAGCGAGATTAAAATGCGCCACCTACCGGCGGTAGACAGATTTAAGAGTTACGGGCGTTAGAGAGGGCGTGGCAAATTTTTTTTGGATCAATCGATAGGTATTGTCGAGACTAATAAAATTTTCTAGCATGAAAATTGTGGGCGTCACAGCTTTGGCGGCTTGTGGGCGTTAAAGTGGGCGTGGCAAACTTTATTTTGGGTCAATCGATAGGTATTGATGAGAGCAATACATTTCAGTGAAGATTTTTATTCTAGCGTCAAAACTGTAGGAGCCACAATTTTGGGCGGTTTGTGGGCGTTAGAGTGGGCGTGACACTCTGCTGAAATAAACTTGCGCTGCGTAAGAAGCTCAGGAATCTGCACGCCAAATCTCAATAGCCTAGCTCCCATAGTTTCCGAGAACTCAGCGTTCATCCGGACAGACGGTCAGACGGAGAGACGGTCAGACGGACAGACGGACATGGCTATTGATCCTGATCAAGAATATATATACTTTATGGGGTCGGAAACGCTTCCTTCTGTCTGTTACATACTTTCCGACGAATCTAGTATACCCTTTTACTCTACGAGTAAGGCTACGGAATCTAAATCTGAGATCCCATTTCTCTATCTGTGATAATTTCCGAGATATCCACGATCATATTTACGATTTTTTGACATTACTTGGTCTCTTTTTTATTGTTCTATGGATTCTATTATTATATTTATTAATTAATGGCTTTTACATATCTATCCACTTATTTTTACCATTGCGACTAAACTCACGCCACAGTTTTATTGAAACGTTCAACTATAGATGCTTTTAGAGTACTAAAGGTTGAGTAATGATTTATCCTATAACTTTTCATAACACCTTTGATATCGTATTAAAGAATTCAGTGGCATAATCAGTATTGCAGGTTCAACCCGATTTATATATTATTTCCATGGCTTGAGAAACATTATTTGCATTTTTCGATTTTAATGCCCCACCACAAACATATTTTGAAAATGTGACTGTTATCAACAAGTATCGGTATACCTCTCAATAGATTTTCAAAAAGCTGCCATTTCAACCAAATCTGCTTGCCACATATCATTTATACCCTATGTAATCACTCGTCTTCGTTGAAAGTTTTTTCGAGATGGTCCGTGCAACTCATTTACGATTTTTCTCATAATCAAATTCTTCTAACGAGACCTTCTGTTATTTTCGATAGTGATATTGGCTTTGTTACGTAATTAAAAATGTTGGCAATAATTTGGTCAGCGCTGTATGCCCTCTTATTACACAATTCAATTTTATTTTCTAAGCTTAACATTTTCGTAAGTCGACGGTTAATACTTTGAGTTATAATTTTTCTTAAATCTTCTCCCAACTTTCCGATGTTCTCATTAGTACATTGCTTCGTTGCTAGATCATCGTTCTCTAAAGGTTTAGTTGATACGTTTATTTTGAGCACTAAGATTACCGTCCTCATCGATGAATAATCCCTCAGTAGACTTAACATCCTTCGAATTTTCTGATCGTGTCTTATCAACAGAAAAATGTCCAAACTTGTCGACAGACATGATGTTTATAAATGGAAAACATATTTGCCCTTCCTATTTATACTCATTAAATTATAATCATTTCCACACGCGATTCCTCTAGTACTGACAAAATTTCATTATTGTGACTGGTAATACCCGCTGCTTTTGATGCTACCAAAATTTCCAATCCTTCGACTAATTCATATCAAACAAAAAAACCTATAAACAAAAATTTCTGATATCAACAATTGTGACGAAAAATTATATTACATTCGATAAAATAAATAAACTATATTAAACTTATGATTTCGGCCCGCAACAGTAAATATTTATTTACCTACACGTACATTTTCTGCTGTAGCGTCCCGAATACATAAATTTAATATAGGTTATTTATTTTATCGAATGTAATATAATTTTTCGTAACAATTGTTGATATCAAAAATTTTTGCTAAGAGCTCTTTGGCCACTACTTTTTACCTCGTTAAGAGGTGTTTTTGTTTGATATCAGAAGTTTTTTTTGCACAAGAGTTTAAGTACCCCAATACCATGACTAGGAGTCGTCCCCATACGGCTTGGCTATTGAAAAACCAAACACACACTTTCATGTTCCACTTCGGCTTAACTTTATTCTAATAAGGTATGGGTTGTTTACACTCACATTTTAATAAGAATGAAACATATAATATGAATATTAAACTTTTTAATAACAAGTTTTATCGCCTATTTTACCTATACCTATACCTATTTTACCTATTTTAATAGCACAAGTTTGGAATCTCAAGGGTTGTATAGTTTCAGATTCCAAGAGAAATCTGTCGTTTCTTACATTTCCCGCTGAACTAGCGGGTTTTTCCAAAGTGGTAGAACAAATAGATCAAGTTTCCTATTTCGATTAGCTTCATGCAAGTAAAGGACCCTAAAACCATAACAGATTTCCCGTTTGAAAAAATCTAATAAGAATGTTTATCATCAAATTGGTTTTTTTTTTGTTTTTTCCAAGAAGTATGAAATATTACGTATACGGAGCTGAAACCAGTTGCACTTTTTATCGCTTAATATCTTCCAAACGGTAATTTCTAGGGTAAAAAGTGTTATACATCAAAAGTTAAGGAATCTCAAGGGCTACATGATATAAAATTAAAAAAGAAATCGTTTGACTCAATTTTGAGAAAATAGCCAAAAAGTGGTTTTCAAAAATAACTTTTTATCGTAACTCTAAATCTATTATATTCATTCAATTTTACTATATAAAATGTATTTAGCAAATTAAATTATCTTTTCAGAGATATATAGCACGTTTCTGTATCATTAGTAGTTTAGCTACTATAAGCATTTTAAATCTGGCTTTTATTTTTTATTTTCCGCTAAACTAGCGGGTTTTTCCAAAAGTCGTAGAACAAACGTTTTCTACTTCAAGCTACTTTATACAACCATAGGGTTTCCAAAACCCTAAAACTAAGATGGGATGCATAAAAACCCAAAAACAAAGGGACAAACATTTTCATTTTGGGAAGAAGAAGAAAATCTTGTTTTTTGAATTTCTTTTGAACGGAACATCGGATTTCATTAAATAAGGAGTCATTCGACGCGTATTCTCAGTAAGAACAAAACTAGCTAAACAGCTTTTATCCCCACCGTATCCAGCAGCTACAATTTTCTAAATTTTTACTTTTACACTTTCACCGCTTTTTCTCCCAAACAAATCTATATTTCGAAAGTCTTGCAATCTTCTTAGTTAGTGCGATACCTTTCGATTGGTGTATCAGTCGTTATGATCGGACCATAATTGCAGATTTTCAATTCTGCGGCTATATAGAGTAGTTGTCTTCGCACGCTCTCTTGCGCGCTTCGCCACTACGTGTACTGCCGTCCACAGTGATTAAAGCCGCGATCGGTCATACAAAAAATATGAAAAATTAACACCATAACAATTTAATGAAAAAAATAAAAAATTTTGTTATTCGGAAGCAGCGGCCGTTAAACATTATTTTAAATTTTCAGTGTTGGGGAACGTAAGAATTTGGTGCAAATTGTAATGCATAACGTCAGTTTCCTTGCTATTTCCTTGCTACAAATATATGAAAATGGTTTCCTTGTAACTGCGATCGCATACTTTTTAGCTTGCCTAGCACTCGCTTTTAAGATTCGTCAGGATTGTGTTCAACCAGGGCAGTTTGTGTTTTGTTTTGACCGTTCTGCTTGGGCAAGCCTTTTTTATGGTTTCACTGCAGATGTCAGTGACCTAGTTCTTGAGTACGTGCGTCGATGGAGCATGTAAGTTCCTGTTGAGGAGTTTATTGTAAATAGAAACCCAGTTGGTTAGTCTTAGATTTCTAATGTTCTCGGCGGGAGTTATCTTAAATGCTATATACCGGTGGTCTGAGAATGAGTGCTCGACCCTCACTTTCCACGACTCAAGCTGGTTAAGACTTCCCTCCTATTTCTAATGATGAAAGTTGGGTCATTACCTTTGTTGTTAATAAATGGGTTTGATTGAAGGAGATAGTCATAGTGTAACTCACCCCATTCGTTTGTGTTTGTTCTTCCCCATTGCGTGTGGTGTGAGTGTGCGTGTATGAGTTGTTTTGTTATGGTGTTTGGTATTGGCCCATCATGGTCGTGAGCCAAATAGAATGATGCCATGGTGTGATGTGTGTGTGCGTTTAGCTCTATTCCGGAGCTAAACTGGAATAAGATAAGCGTTAACCCTTACCCTTGGTGAGGAATAGCTTGTATTGGGGGGTTGATAAGCAACAGTTGTTGTTACCAACAATCTAAGGGTCTTTGATGAGGACTATGTCTATTTTTCCTGTTGCCAGGCGGATAGGGAGGGCAGCAAATGCTGCCTTGCTGCGGTAAAGATTAATCTGCAGAAACTGCAATATCTTTAGAACTGAGCTTGGGCTGGGTACCCTCCACTTCCTCCACTATGTCATGGAGTACAGTGCGCCTTGGTCTGGTCATGCTCTATGTGCACAGCTGCTTCAGGCTTTCGGTGAGTTTTGAGTCAGCATGGTTGGTTTTCTCGTGTTCCTACTCGTCGTCACTCGGGGGTTCGAAGGACGCGCAGGCAGCCAGGTTGTCTGCCGCTTGTTTATCCGTGTTGCAGATGTGGAGTTGCACCATGTCGAACCCATAGTTCAGCCAGTTCTGCTGAGCTGCGACGGGTTCTAAGCATGCCTGGTTAAGGAGGATCACCACGTTCATAGGGTTTTCTCCACGGTTACCACTTTCCAACCATCTGTTGGAAACTTTGGGTGGAACCTTGTCAGAAGGCTAAGCAAAGCCCCTGTCTCAGAGGGTTTAGACGGCAGCCACACCCTCGCTTTTGGTCGAAACGGGATGTCGGCAGCCACGCAAATCGGCAGCTTGGCCCGGAGTAGACCCATCGTTTGGGACTGAGTTATTATACCCGTTACTCGTAGAGTAAAAGGGCATACTAGATTCGTCGGAAAGTATATAACAGGCAGAAGGAAGCGTTTCCGACCCCATAAAGTATATATATTCTTGATCAGGATCACTAGCCGAGTCTATCTAGCCATGTCTGTCTGTCCGTCCGGATAAACGCTAAGATCTCGCAAACTATAAGGGCCAGGCTATTGGGACTTAGCTTGCAGATTCCTGAGCATATTACGCAGCGCAAGTTTTTCAGCAGCGATTTAGATTCCGTAGCCTTATACGCAGCTCAAGTTTGTTACGCGAAATATGCCACTCCCACTCTAACGCCTTAAAACCACCCAAGTCTGTGGAGCCCACAATTTGTATGCTAGATAAAAAATTTTAACTGAAATGTATTAGTCTCGTCAATACCTATCGATTGATCGAAAGAAAAAGCTTGCCACGCCCACTCTAACGCCCACAAACCGCCCAAACCTAACGCGGCTACAATTTTCATGCTAGAAAAAAATTTTTACTGAAACTCATCAATATCTATCGATTGACCCAAAAAAAAGTTTGCCACGCCAACTCTAACACCCACAAGCCGCCCAAACCTGTGGCAGCTACAATTTTCATGCAAGAAAAAAATTTAACTGGAATGTATTAGTTTCGTCAGTACCTCTCGGAAACTATCAAGGATAGAGAATTGGGATTTCAGATTAAGATTCCGTAGCCTTGTACGCAGCCAAAGTTTGTTACGCGAATATGCCACGCCCACTCTAACGCCCACAAACCGCCCAAGTCTGTGGTGCTCACAATTTTTATGCTAGATAAAAAATTGTAACTGAAATGTATTACTCTCGTCAATACCTATCGATTGATCGAAAAAAAGTTTGCCACGCCCACTCTAACGCCCACAAGCGGCCCAAACCTATTGCGCCTACAATTTTCATGCTTGAAAAAAAATATTAACTGAAATTTATTAGTCTCGTCAATACCTATCGATTGTCCTAAAAAAAGATTGCCACGTCCACTCTAACGCCCATAACGCTTAAATCTGTCTACCGCCGACATAACCATATATTGAGATCAGGGGTAGGTGGCGCATTTCAGGCTCGCTTTGCTGCTTGCATATCTCCATTTCCCTTTTGTCCCTTTAGCTGAATAACGGGTATCTGATAGTCGGGGTACTCGACTATATCGTTCTTCCTTGTTTTTTGACTCGGGCGCCCAGCCAGATTTACTCTCGGCACGGTACGAGTTACACCTTAGTCCAGCCCGGGGTCAGATGAATGTTGGGGGGATAGGGAAGTGGTAGGTTTAGCGTATGGGGAGGGGTGTGAGTGTGAACTATTTGTCGGAGGCGGGAGCACAAGTACGACATCGGTACTGCTACTGCGCAGATACCCGCTGACTGTGCGGAGCTATTTATTTACGCTTATTGTTTGGGGCTTAGCGGTTGCCGCGCCGAACCAACTTCCACGCTTATTCATAGCTACCCTGGAGGACCAGGGCGCTCGATACTTGCAGCCTGCGACCCCTTCGGTAGCCTTCAGCTCGGCGTCCTCCAATAATAATTTTATTGTAATGAAAATTGGAATTACATTCGAAAAGGATCCAAACTTATATAAAAGTTAGTAGATAGGTAATACGGGAGCTGGCTCACTTTGGGGTGGGGGTGACCCTAATCAGTCACGCATGGTTGCACGCAGGTGTTTTAAGGGGTGTGTAGGGGTGTGAGAGAGGGGTGTTTTGATATGTCTTGTTTTGTCTTGTCATTTTCTCACCCTAAAGGTGTGTGTGTGTGATAGGGGTGTTTTGTCATGCGTAGGATTTTATGGTTGTTTAGAGTGATCTTTACCCGAATAGGGTGTGTAGGAGTGTAATGGTTGCACGAAGGTCACTATGTTGCTTCTAACTTGTATTAAGTTAAGGGGAGGGTAATCTTAAATGTTTCAATTCTATAGTGGAGGTGGTGGTGGTGGTTCCTAACAGAATATACACAAACACGTTGTTTTGTCATGCGTATGAATTTGTAAAACTATATTTTAGCGGAGGAGGAGGAGGAAGGGAAGTTGTTTTGTTATGCGTGGGCGTTTGGTTGATTCAATTAGGGATAGTTTTAATAGGGTAGATTCAATTAGGGTTGTAGTTGACATCTGTTAGTGTAAACTGTCTACGGTCTTGTGGTCAAAAGGTGTTGGCTTGAGGGATATTAGATCGCATACTTTTGTGGTGTGAAACAAGCGTGAGGCGTTTTGTTGATTCAATTAGGGTTGTAGTTGACATCTGTTAGTGTAACGTGTCTACGGTCTTGTGATCAAAAGGTGTTGGTTTGAGGGATATTAGATCGCAGAAACAAGCGGGAGGTGTTTTGTTGATTCAATTAGGGATAGTTTTAATAGGGTAGATTCAATTAGGGTTGTAGTTGACATCTGTTAGTGTAACCTGTCTACGGTCTTGTGGTCAAAAGGTGTTGGTTTGAGGGATATTAGATCGCTACTTTTGTGGTGTTGGTTTGAGGGATATTAGGCCGCATACTTTTGTGGTGTGAAACAAGCGTGAGGTGTTTTGTTGATTCAATTAGGGATAGTTTTAATAGGGTAGATTCAATTAGGGTTGTAGTTGACATCTGTTAGTGTAACGTGTCTGCGGTCGTGTGGTCAAAAGGTGTTGGTTTGAGGGATATTAGATCGCATACTTTTGTGGTGTGAAACAAGCGTGAGTTCGGTAACCTCCCCCTCTTTAGCGAGCATTAGATGGGAAAGTGAGCGTAGGAGTGTAAGAGGGGTGTTGGTGGTGGTGGGGCTTGTGGTGGTGGTTGTAGTGGTGGTTCCTAACAGAGTATACACAAAAACAAACTTACAACCAACACAATCGTTTGTTTAGTCAAATACGTTTTTATTTAATCATATTTGAAAATTTTTTCTCATGCGCTTATAGAAAGAGAAAACGGTTACCTTCTAAGTTTTCAAAAAATGTGTGTGTTAAGGAGAAATGTGGAAAGTAGTTCAGTTTTAGAAAACTATTTTAGTTGAGCGAACCATCTAGAATCGTCGTGTGAACCCTCCGGTAATTCAAAGCTAAAGTAAAGTTGTGTTAATTTACGTTTCATCCGAATTCGATTTGTGTGAGCTTATCAAATTGATAAAAATTAAAATACTTTACTAACTGTAAAGTAAAGTTGTGTGAATTGGGAACTACCCAGATTTGTGTTGTGTAAACTTAATTGATAAGACGTAAAATACTTTACAGTTAAAGTAAAGTATAACGAAGTGAAAAGTACAAGTAACAATACAATACTTCCAAAAACATAAAAAAATCAAAACAAAAAAAATGAATTGTGCAAAGTGCAACATTACCCTATCGGGTAACATTTCGTGGACTCATCATCTGCGAACGGAGCAACATAAGAAGAATGTTGTTGAACCAGTGCATTCAAGGATTAAAAAAATCAGTTCTGGATTCCAAGGAAGGATTGTTCACTACCTATTGTATATGAAAACACCAACAATGATGTAATTTATCCAAAACAATTTATGGAGGAAGCAGGAGAAGCTTTTCTACCTCACTTGTATCCATTGTTGGAAAGTTATTCATCGGTGAAAATAAATTTTGAACTTTTTGGAGAGTACGGACTTTTGAAGGAAGAAAAGGAATGCATTGAAATAAAGTCATTTCAAAGTAAGATGACTATAATTAGTACCTACTCCAATATAGAAAATGAATATAAGGAACACATGGAAAAAATTTTGGCGAGGATGGAAGAATTCAAAGAAAGGGATAGTGGATGGACTTTGCTTCATCTCATTCGATTGGAGATGAATATTAATCAATATTCACCTTTAAGAGGATCATCTTATATAAAACTGCCCTTTTGTTTAGAAGCTAAAAAAGCTATTATAAATGTAAAAAACACAGATGATGAATATTGTTTTAAATGGAGCTTAATCGCAGCATTAAGTAATCTAAATAAGAATGCGAACAGATGCACAACCTATAAAGTCAATATAAATGATGAAGTCATTCAAGTCAATGGGATCACACTAAATTTCACTGGATTGCAATTTCCACTTAAGCCTGCGGATATATCGAAATTTATGGAAATAAATAAAGATATAAATATTACATTTTTCGGGTTCGACGATGGAGTTATATTCGGACCTATATTTTACTCCCCTGAAGTGAGGAGAAATTATATAAATATGTTGATACTGGAGGAAGGATGTAAAGCACACTATACTTGGATTAAAAATCTCTCAAAGTAAGTTGTTTTATCATATCATTATTATATCTTGTTTTGGTTTTTAAATTTCATAATATTTATTTGCTTTCATACTCAAAAAAAAAAATTTTTTTTCATGTGTTTATCCTTTTTTTAGTTTGGTTTCAGTAGTAGGGAAAGACGGCTTCTGAAACAATTAGCATATTAATGGCCCCCGCACCCCCCTCCCCCCCTCATTAACGTATGCGGGTTCTGGGACAATTAGCATAATCCAATAAATTAACTGATTTTAATGGGCTTTGAACTCATAAAAATGTCACGATCATGTCTATAAAGAGTATACTTAATTGCCCCCATCACCCCCACATCCCCATGTGACAATATTGATCATGTATCCTTCCCCTCATTATGTGCAATTAATAGTCAGGTGAAAAAGGTGCACGTGAGAAAGGTCGCACAACCATAGTATCCAAAGGTTGTTATCTTAGAGGAACATATCCGATCATGTTGGGGAAAGATGTGATCACGTACCCTTTTGCCTCATTATCACAGGTATTGCTGTGCACGTGTGAAAGGTCGCACACCCAAAGTATTCAAAGATGGTTATCTTAGAGGAACATGTCCGATCATGTTGGGGAATAATGTTTCCTATGATTTTAAAACTAATTTAGAAATCAAAAGAACCCCAATAAAATAAATCTCACAAGTTAATGATTCTCAGATGTGGAATATTTTCAAATACACATTTTTGTTTCCGCCCCAGAACGTTTAACTGGTAAATTGTCTAAGATTCTCTCCTTTCCACAAATGGGTCATAAACATGTCATAAAAGGGATTCAAGCAAGAGCTACCCGAACATGCGCACCTGTCAATTACCTGACCGCAATAAAAGGGACACATGCACAACCCAGAAGGCGCACGCTCATTGACAAGATCATGGGCCGCACGCCAACGACCTCATACGAGCTCATACGACGTTCCCATAATAGGGGTTGAAATCACGACCGCGCAACAACTCGCAAGTAGCCGACATGTCTCAGTCAAGGAAATATTTTCCATTCTCCGTACCTGTAATTTTAACTCGAAATAAAAAGTCAGAAGTTTATTTTGTAGCATAATAATACATTTATTCATTTATTTTGGTATTGCGAACATTTTTGTTATACATAGAAATTAATTTTCTGCTTTGATTCCGGCGATTTGCATTGAAGAAGCAGGCGCACGTTTCCGACGTCATTTCTGGATTACAAAATGTAAAGTGTTCACCATAATTCGTAGTTTTGAGATCATATCCACCTCGATTCATGAACAAAGATTTTGTGTTTAGAAGATATTGAAAATGCTGACCAGTTATCTCTCCTTTAAATTGTTCAATAAATTGGTCAATTTCCTCATGAAATTTCATTTTGTTAATTCTATTTTCTTGTAGGTCTTTACACATCTAGTCTCAACTTTAAAATGATGTATAACAATTATTTTATTGTTTTGGAGCTACTTTTAAAAAATGTCAAAATAATGTATGCATTGTTTAGAGCACAAACCCCGCCCTTAAGGTGTGTTTCACAATAGGGAAACCGGTTTCCTTTAAACCTGTTTAATGACGGACAGCCCATTTCCTCGATATTAATTAGCTGACGACTCCCAAAAAACTTCTGTAGAAATCGTTTCTTTTCCACACCTTTACAAATAATTTGTTTTCCGCTTGTAATTGTCCTTAGATACTTTCGAGTTTGTGGAAAACTGTTCTCTCCATCGTTCCAAAAAATTTTGTGATGTGTATTGGTTAACCAAATTGCAGTCTTTCGAGATTTTGTATTTAGCAAAGTAAAATCATATGGTGGTTCTATTAAAATACTATTATTCAAGTTTGGATCTTTTTCGAATACAATTCCAATTTCCTTTAAAATAAAATTATTATTATTATCAAAGAAACCTTGAACATCAATCGAAACAGTATCATTCAACATTTTTCTAATGTTAAACAACTCGTTGTACTAGTCCGTTTAATGGGTTATATTCAACTAAACGGTCATGTATGAGGAGACAGTAAGCTTGGGTATTTTCATGACTTGGTGTCTTCAGTTCTATTGAAATTCTCACATCAATAGGACCAGTTTTCACTGATTCGTTTTGATATGAAAGATCAACCACAATAATAGGGGCCTTCAATTTAAATTCATTTGGGGTCAAAAATGGTTGTGATTCACGATTATAGTAACTAGACTGAAATCTTGTATACATTTCATATAGGTGAGCATACTGATTCTTACTAAAATCAACATTCAGATTATCATATGGATATAACTCTGAATTCAAGTGAACTTTCAAGTTTGATAAGTTATTTGTGATAAGTTCTCCATTTAGTGTAAATCCAATTATAGCAAATCTTGGTTTTTCGCGGTTAGCCGACAATTTCACATTCCAGCTGTGTTGACTTCCATACCCCAATTTGGGGTTAACATATAAATCCCAACTCCGGAATGCGATTGGTAGGTTTACACCACTTTTAATAATATCGTACATCTTAATTTTTGCAAAATCGCTCGGAGTTACATGGGGAATTTTCCAGGTTATATTCGTCATTTCCAACTTAAAAGTTTGTTCATTTCTGGTTTGTTCAAACACATCACCAAGATTCTTAGTTAGCATCAACACTAGTTCGTGTTTACAATTTAACAAAACCTTTTTATAATCCTCAGCAAATCCCAATAAATTTTTTTATGGTACAGAAAAGTTAAAGTATGGTCCCGTAGATATTTCGTCCCCACTGCTCCATCCGGAATTTAATAGATTTTGACTTTGAAGATTATCCAGAGATACATAATTTTTTAGGGTTGTAGTCATACCGACAAATCGTGTTTTATCAATCTCACATCCATTTATTTCGTACTTAATTTCATCCAAAAAGTAAGCCATACAATTATTTTTAAAAAAAAGTGGTAACGTTTTCAGTTGTAGGTCCATTCGGTGAATCTTTTCTAATAATTCCTTGAAAATTAAGGTAACTTTCGTGAGGAAGCACGTACAAGTCTTGATTTTGAATAGTAATACGAATTTCATCGTTTGGCTTAAATGTTTGATTATACGATGAATAAGTATGAAACTCTTTCTTCGAAATACTCTCATCTGAGTAAACCTTTTCTCGAACATTTAAAATTTCGTTCATTGTTTTCCTTTCCACCTTTTATATTATACTCGAAGCTTCAAGCCTAACGACTTTAAAAATAGTTTATTTTTCAAAGTAAGTGAGCTTCTTTTTACTTTTGATCCTCTTTCTATAGCTTTACAATTAGTAATGCTTGGCTGAGGACTTAAGCTACGTCTTTTATTATAAATAATCATTCTATTAACCGAATGTGCATGCGAATCGAAACGTTTTCACCACGTAAATTCACCAAATCACCGTTTTGATCAACTATGCGTATAGATAGTGTGCTTATTTCGTCACAGTTGATTGGTAAATAAATTAGGTTATGTGGTGTCACTGTCATTTTATACCCAGGCGGAACATTAATGCCAAACTCATGTAATGTATGATTCGGTGTATTATCTACATATGAACCGCTGATTATATTACATTCCAAACGAATTGTATTAATTTTTAATATGTTCACGGTCTGATCTGATCGATAGGTTTTTGTAGGATGTGGTTCTAGTACTTTTTGATGGAAACCAAACAGCAGCCAACCGATCTTTCCTTATTCAAGTAAACTGACTCTCGCATGGTAGTTATTTCAACTTGAAGTGTATTATTATTACTTTGAATTTTAAATGTATTTTCCAGGTTATAGTCTTTTAGTTTATTGTAAATGAAATCGGTGATATCATTCAATTCATATGATCCAGTTGGAATTGTAATAACCTTGTCACCGATGTGGAAGAGGTTATTTTTTTCATCAATATTTGAAATCTGTATCTTCCGTTATCCATTTCGTTATCCTTGCTAATTAATAGGAATCCGTGCTTGTCCTCCCAACATTTTTGACAAATTTTCACAAATGTTTCATAATTCATATCAGTGTTAATATGGTCCCGATATATATGCCGCATATTTAAATCATCTTGCTTAAACATTATAATAAAGTTGGCATTGTCACGAATCAGATGTTTAGGTATATGACTTTACGTTTGACATAAATAAAAAGAGTCGATATTTATATGTCGACCCATACAAAAATAAGATCTTGTTATCTTGTTTTTCACAAGCTTCTTCATCGAATATCATAATGGAATTGTTTTTAGCTTCACTGGGGTCTAGTACACCCTCATTATGGGAGAATGTATGATATCCCATTCCTTTAATCGGTTTGATTAATTTCTCCAAGTACTCATATTTAGGTTGATATAAACTTTTTGAAAATATATAAACATTTTCGAATTTTAATCCATTAGGACTCTCTATTAGACTTAACATAATATTAGTTTTACCACAATTCGAAGGCCCAACAATTAGAGCCCTTATTGTGTTCGGTAAGAGAGCACTATGTCGTGGCGGTAGATTTTTCTCGTTTTCATCGTTAATATTTCTAACTACAATTTTATGTTTCTGACTTATTAAACGCATCTTTTAACCTAATGTACCTCATTCAATGAGAAATCTTTGATGATTAAACATCAATAAAATGGGGAAACGTTTTTATAATCGCATCAGTCGTATTTTTAATTGTAAACACGGTGGTGGTCTTGTCGATAAGCTTATTAATACATTACCGTTTGAAGCCCATATTCCGGGATATAATTTTTGTGGACCGGGTACAAAGTTACAGAAACGGTTGGAACGTGGTGATCAAGGAATAAACCCATTGAATGAAGCTTGCAAAGAGCACGATATCGTATATTCTCAAAACAAGGCATTGAGTGAACGACATAGGGCAGACTCCATATTAGTTGACAAAGCCTGGTCGCGTGTCAAGGCACCAGATAGCAGTCTTGGTGAAAGAGCAGCAGCATACTTTGTTACAAATATAATGAAAGCCAAGAAAAAATTTGGTATGGGATTGAATAAAACGGAAAAGAAAGGAAGGAAAAAGATATTGAAGAATAAAATGAAGAAGACAAACCTTTCGACTGTAATTAATGCTGCTACTAAGACATTAAAAAAACAAAAACCATTAGACATTATGAGTGCAATTAAAGTTGCACGTAAATCAATTCATCAATCAATGGGTTCTAAGAAAAATGTTAAAGTACCTCGTGTAATTAATGTACCCAAAATTGGAGGTTTTCTACCAATCGTGCCGATCTTGACAGCCCTCAGCGCTCTTGGTAGTTTAGCAAGTGGTAGTGCAGCAATTGCAAAAACAATTAACAATGCGAGAATGGCTAAGGAAGATATGGAGGAGAAAAAACGTCACAATAGGAAAATTGAAAGTGTTGCTGTAGGAGAAGGATTATATCTCAAGCCCTATAGAATGGGTTATGGTTTCTTTCTTAAGCCCTATAGTAAGGGGAAAGGAATTAAGAAGCGAAAAAACTAATTTCTCTGCTACCCAATAGACCACTATCAAATATCGACATTATACATTTTGCTAGGAAATATATCCCACATTTTAGAGGGGTGTTTATGAGAGATCTACTCCCAGAAGCACCAAAAAGTAGGGAGTGTGGTATAGTAAACTTAGATAATTCCCGATCAAGTGGTACACATTGGGTTGCATATAATAAAAATAAAAATAATATACATTATTTCGACAGTTTTGGAAATCTTCAGCCACCTAGAGAAGTTGTGAAATACTTGGGACATAGAATACAATACAACTACGATAGAGTTCAAGACTTTGATACATACAACTGTGGACACCTGTGCCTCACTTTTCTACTTTCTTTCGTAGAAAATGTGGAGTCAAAACCGGTATATTTAAATGGTTAATTTACATTTGGATGGATGAAAATCAATGTGTTGGTACGTGTATGTGTGAACTCTGTATGGTATAAAAAGTGGACCTGCACGCGTTCAAATTCACAGTCTAAGTTTCTACTTCACATCGAACGTCATCTAGAGGACAAGAATTTTTGATCATTCTTAACAAAAAAAGCCTATAACTGCTCATAACAGCTCAAAACAGCTGGTGACCAGCTTATAACAACTAGTAAACAACTAGTTAACAGCTACTAAACAGATAATAACCATCTAATAACAGCTATTAACCAGCTAAAACAAGTAGTAAGCAACTACGAAACAAGTACTGAACAACTGCTAAACAGGTAGTAAACATCAAAATACAGCTAAAAACAACGTGGAACAACTGTATCAAGTCCAAAAAACTCAACAACCATCATGAATCAGGAAAACCAGATGAACATTGTAGTTAAAGAGTTTAATAAATTTAACAAAAAGACACTGCTATCGAAGACAAGGATGCCTGAAAATGTAAGATTCCCGATCCTCAAGGCGGAGCGCAAAACAACGAAGGTTGGAGAATCTATTGCTCTCGAGTTGGAGGAGCACATTCTGTACATCCCGGAAAGGTACACCTCTCTTCAAGATGATATCATCAATGAAATGGTTGATGGAAAATTTAATATTTATAAAAGTAATGACAATTTGTATTTAGAAATAAGTCAGTAATCATTAAAAAGATTGAGATTTTAAGAATATAACAATAAATACACTTTTTAAAATATAATGAAGAAAATGTATCGAATCTTTTTTTTTTATTCGGAAATGGTATATAAATATTACAGATCTTGGCGTTCCCTAAACAGTATTTGTTTAGTAACTGAGGAGTGACTACATGAATTTCGGAAATTTTAAATCTTTCACCTATAAAGTTTGAACAATATACTACAATGAATATTTTGTCACAGTTAACCAAAGCTAGATTTGCTTTGAAGCGAAAATTCGATGATCTCAAACAAGTCAAAAATCATACGAATTTACAATTGGAGGAAACTTTTAAACCTATTACTGAACCCTTACATGAACTTGTTAAGGAAAATAAAAAACAAAAGATTTCTAATGTAAAAGATAGTATAAAAGTAAAGCGTGAAATGAAGCAAATTAAGAAATACGATGATGATGAGAGAGAGCTTGACGATTTCTACTTTACAACTAATGAGAAAGATCCGCAGTCTAATCGAAACATAACTCCACCAAGGTCTTTCGATGATAGTAATTCCTATAATCAATTCTTTTCACAAACGAATATAGAGGAAGATATAGAAGAAGAGAAAAAGGAAAAAAGTGAAGAAGAAGGGACAACACCTTTACCAATGTATACAGGAGAGGCCGATATGGGTGTGGATGCAGAGCTAGAAGATAATAACACTAGTTATAATTATGATTTTAATATCTGTAATTTGACCAGAGGAAATGTGTTGGATAAGGGTTATGGACCTAAAAAAGCGCAAACAATTCATTAACTTTGGGAGATAAAGAATTAAAAATTAAAAATAATAAAATAACATTTTCTAGTGGAATGAGTTGTGATCTGACTCCTGGTCTGTACTCTCTAATTTTTCTTAGTAAACCTGAAAACTATGATGATCAAGACTTGAAAATGTATAAAAATATTATTTTAGAAACGAATATACATAGAGTAGGCTTTAAACCTAATAACAGAATCAAGGGTACACGAGCATACAAATATAGCCATATTATTAAGAAGTTGATAGACAAAGATTTCAGTCCTACAACGTCTACTCCACTTCGCTCAAAAACAGGCTTTGGTTACATGACTCTTCAGAAATCAAATCCAAACTATGTATATTGGAATGATGTAAATGAGTTAGTCGAACGATTGGAAATTTTAGTAGCATCAAAAGGAGCGGGTAACACCAGCCACAATAACGAAATTTTTTCAATATTAGAGGAATTGCGTGAAGAAAGGATTATATATTAATGAGTATAAATAGGAAGGACAAATATGTTTTACATTTATAAACATCATGTCTGTCGACAAGTTTGGACATTTTTCTGTTGATAAGGAACGATCAGAAAATTTGAAAAGACGTGTTAATTTTACTGAGGGATTATTCATCGATGAGGACGGTAATCTAAATGCTCAAAATAAACGTATCAAAAACGGATCTAAGCCTTTAGACAACAATGATCTAGCAACGAAACAATATACTGATGAGATCCTCGGAAAGTTGGGAGAAGATTTAAGAAAAATTATAACTCAAAATGTTAATCGTCGACTCACAAAAATTTCAAGCTTAGAAAATAAAATTGAATTGAATAGTAAGAGGGCAGACAGCGCTGACCAAATTTTTGCCAAAATTCTGGAAAAGATTAAAACCATTGAAGACTATATATTTAAATATGTAACAAAACCGATATCATTACCGAAAAAAACCACAATTGAGTTAGAAGGTGTCGCTTTTCAGCCTATTAGAAGAATATGATTAAGCGAGAAATCGTAAACGAGTTGCACGGACCATCTCGAAAAAACTTTCAACGAAGACGAGTGATTACAAGGGGTATAAACGATCTGTGGCAAGCAGATTTGGTTGAAATGGGAGCCTTTTCAAAATCTAATGATGGGTACCGATACTTGTTGACTGTTATAGACACATTTTCGAAATATGCTTGGGGTGAGGCATTAAAATCAAAAAATGCAAATGATGTTTCCCAAGCCATGGAGAGAATATTTAAATCGGGTCATGGAACACCAAGAAACCTGCAAGCTGATGATGGCACTGAATTCTTTAATTCCAAATTTAAGGTATTAATGAAAAGTTATAGGATAAATCATTATTCAACCTTCAGTACTCTAAAAGCATCAATAGTTGAACGTTTCAATAGAACTCTTAAAGAGTTAATGTGGCGTGAGTTTAGTTTCAATGGAAAATATAAGTGGATAGATATGTATAAACAATTAATTAATAAATATAATAATAGAGAGCATAGAACAATAAAAATGAGTCCAAGTAAAGTCAATTCTTCCAATGAAAAACAAATATTACAAACATCGTATAATCACCTGAAAATATTTGTTGCAAGTAAATTCCGTAAGGGGGACCACGTTCGTATCAGTAAATACAAACATGTCTTTGAGAAAGGGTATACACCGAACTATACAACTGAAATCTTTAAAATTAGAATGGTGAAGAATACATACCCTAAAACATACTTACTTGAAGATTTAGATGGTAGCCCGATTCAGGGCGGATTCTATAAAGAAGAACTGAAAAAAACACGATTTCCCCACACATACCTAGTTGAAAAAATTGTAAGGCGAAAAGGAAATAAAGTTTTGGTTAAGTGGCTTGGGTTTTCAAAGACTAGCTGGATAAACAAGGAAGACATTTGGTAGTATAATAAATGATTTATTTAATTAATTTTTATTTACATATTATCTTATCTTATTTTAAGTTTAATATTAATATTTTTTTACAATGTTTTAAATTAAAATTAAATATAATAAAAATACTTTTTACAAACTCAAAATCATTTTCATTTATATTTTCCAAAGTCTCGATCATAATAAAACATCTCCAATTCAACTGATTTATAAAATAGTTCTTTTTCAATATGTTCCTTTTGAAATTTAAGGCTATCTAATGATTCTCCATCGTTCACATAATTATTTTGTATCATCTCACCCAAGCAAAATGAATTTGATTCTAGCCATTCAACATTTTCTAAAATATCTTTTTCAATTAATCTCTGATGTTTTATTGATGTCGTACCATGGTCTTCATTACTTAACTCTAAAAATTGTGTTTCATTAACATTACGTTTTCTTTTGTTATCTTTGCCACAAAGAATTTTTTTATTTACTTTAACTGTAGTTATTTTATGTGCTTTTGATCTAAACATTGTTCTATTACCATATAGTGAGGCCCCAGTTAATAAAACGTTTTTATAGTCTTAGATTGTAAGATTTCGTGAACTCACTCCCTTTGCTTTATTATGTGAAGATTTAACTTGATCTATTCTATAACAATAAACCTTTGAGCACAGACCTACAAATTCTGTCATGAGTTTATCGTTAAGCTCATCTTTAAAAAACCCTAAACTTTTTTTGTAAACTCTTTTAAAGTTATATAGATTAATTCTTTCATCTGAATAGTCCGATGTATCAAATTTTGCTTCAAGATCATTACGAATATCTTTATAAAAATCTTCAGTTTTTATTGTATAGATAAATGAATCAGTATCCATATAATTTAAGAGTAACTTTTCCTGAAACTTTGGCTTCATATATTGATAGTGAAAATCGTACATTTTCCATTTCGATAAGTCTAATACTGCAAATCCTAAATACATTGGCTTATTAAATAGAACGGACAATCTTTTCATTTGAATTGCATAGAAATTACCATTAATTTTAGTTGCACTATGAAAATTGGATTTTGAAATTAAAGTTTTGGCACAATGTGCTTTTCGTCCAATCTTGGAGTTATCCGGAGCTTCCCATGAACTAATAAGCTTAATATCGACCCTGCGCTCGGGATCTTCCATTGTTTTTCCGTAAACAGAATTATTCATTAATTTAAAAAAATCTTTTTCAAATATATTTTTGGCATTTTGTCTATGTAAAGTGTTTAGATCAATGTAATTCTTTAACCAAGGCTGAACACCTCTATGGATCTTTTTCAATACTAACCCATTCTGTATACATTGTTGCAAATTCCGATAATGTATTACATAATTTTTCTTATTTCCCAGGTCAGCAATTAATTTTTTTACCTTATCCTCTTTTGAGGCCAGACAATTTGACGGACAAAATGGAAGATCATTATGAAGATCATGTAAACGGTATGGATATATTAAGTCCACTTCCAAAAAATAACCGTATTTGCTATCGATTGGAATATTATTAATATCAAAATTGTCTATGTCTGTGGTAGACATCCACTTAAAATCTTTATATGGTAAAGGTTGTGACATTGCCCAACCATACAAGTTATTCGCATCTACATACATTAAAAATGAAGACTCCTTCGAGGAATCATAATCTGACAAATATTTGTTATTTGCTTTTGTATATCTATGACAACATTGAACTAAACCACCTCGAATGCTACTTTGAATAAATCTATACATATCTATATCTGTCAGCAATTCAAGTTGAATATTTGTAGATTTCAACATTGCCTCCCAAGATAGACCTGGTGTCGTAAAATACTGAGCTGGGTCAAGTGAATAAATTTGCATACAAATTTTTCGGAAGTTTTCAAAAATGTCGGTTAAAAGAAATACATCTGTTTTTAAATATAATTCTAAATAATCTTTAAGAGTGGAACAAGAGAAATGCGACCAAACTTTAAGAGCTTGATCATAATCTTCCTGAGAGCATTCCCTTTCCGTTAAATTACTATAGAATGCTTCCCTTGGTGGGAGGGAAGTTTCCTCAAGTCTACTGGCGGAATCTAAATATTCATAGCGAAATATACCCTTCTTACGCATTAGTCGAAATTCTATATCATTACTGAAAAACGATTTTACAGTGTTCAATTGATCGTCAACTAAATTAGAAGCTAGGGAATCTAAACTTGATGGCATAAATCTATATGTATCGAGAAAACGAATTTCAAAACTATTTCCACTTAAACTTTTTATTTTCTTTGAGACAGAAATATAGTTTTCCTTATTTATTGGTATTACGGAAATTTCACCGGGAATCTTTCCCAACTCTTGAATAAACAAATGACAGTCGTATTTTGAAAAATTATGAAAAATACCGGTATGAATTTGTTAACTTTATAATCCAAGTTACACTTAGAGTGGGCTGCACCTCTAAAGCGACCTGTGAAATGACAATGATCCCTAACCCTATCAGTCCCTAAATCTTTCTGACAAATAGAACAAATCAATGAATTATCAAATATTTTCTGGTCATCCAAAGTCATTCTCATAGGAACTATTTTATTTAAGTAGTCATCACTCAATTTAGTTAAATTTTTTATCAATGAATCTACAAAACTTACTCCCGAATTTTTTCCTGTTTCTAAAACAAATTTATCTAGTCTAGAATCAAAAGCACACTTTATATAATACGCATATGATATTGGAATATGTTCATTAATATTAAATAGTTTAGGGCTCACTTCAAGATTTTTCGGTTCCAGAATGCATTCAAAATCCGCGTAGACAACGAATGGAACTTGAAGCTGATGTTGAACCTGGGTAAATTCCAATGTATTATTCTGGGGGTGTGGCATCTTTGAGACCTTTTTACTGCAGAGCGTTTTGTGTTTCAATGCAGCTTCCTCAGTTTTGGAAAAATTTAAACACACATTGCAGAAATATTGCGCCCTCTTCTGATTTCCTCTCTGAGCAGTCATTAGTCTTTGAAAGAGAAATATATACAAATTATTTAATTGCTTAAAAGAGATAAAAATGAATAAAAGAATTTACCTTGAAATATTTTTAATGTACATGTAATGTCCATTTCCACCTTCTTCCAAAAACATCATATTGATATGAAGAGGCTTTTCCACTTCCGATTGAAAAAGTGGTCCAATTATTTCCCTCGTCTCTTCATTATATCCGAATACGTTTAAACTCATATGAGTATTCTTCTTTAAAAAATTTTTTATACATTTTATTTCAAGGGGGAAAGTCAACCCTGTGAAATCTAATATTATTTCATCACTTATACGAATTATCTCCAGCGATATATCAATATTATATGCCGAACATCTTTGCGGCCTGTTAACAATTTTCAAGGCAGAAATCAAAGCCCATTTAAAACAATAGTGATCATTTTCGTTACAAACGTTAACTATTGCTTTTTTCGTTAAAAGGAAACGAGGTAGTGGTATGAAAGATGAACCAGCCATCGGTGTATAATGATTCACATTCATTTCCAAGCGAATCAATTTTATAAGAGACCATCCACTATCTCTCTCTTGAAATTCTTGTGTTTTTGAAATTATTTCCATGGTATGTTCATGGAAGATATTTTCTAAGTCAGAATCTTTGTTCATGATCGTCATTTTACTTTGAAAGCTTGTCATATCAATTTCTTCAGATTCATCTTTAAAAAGTATATACTCTGCAAACAGTTCAAAGTTGACTTTTGCTGAAGTATAACTTTCTAACAGAATGCTGAGATGAGGTAGCAGGGACAATCCAGCTTCACTCAAGAAACTCTCAGGTAAGATCAAGTCCTATCCATCGTTTACATACATGTAATGTAGTATTCTTCCCTTGAATCCCTCAGAAATTTTTTTAACTCTTCCGTCAAGGGGTTGAGTTGCATTTCGCTTATGCAACTCCGAACGGACATGATTTGCCCACTTATTCTTTAGCAAGAAACACTTGCAGGATTGGCAAAACTGATTTTGGTTATTAATTTTTTTTTTTATTCGTTTTGGTAAAATTCTTTTTTCACGATCACTTTTTTCACTTTTACTCAAGTTGTGTTTGACGTAGCAGAGTATCCCACTTCAAGACTATTTTTGGAAGACTAACTATTGTCCTCGATCATTTATAGTGTTTGAAGTGGGCGTGAACGATAATATTGAAGATGAGAGATACATACTTAAGATTTTTTTAAATTCGAAAACAATATAGGCAATTCTAGTAGGTTACATCGACTGTTCATTGGTTAGAAGAGATGAGAAGTATTGATTTTGAAAAATATTTGATACAAGTGTAACCAATAGGACACCATCAAATCGATAAAGGAGACACAAAATCATAGAATAAAGGAGAGTGTTGGTTAGAAGAGGTCGCACATACTTTGCTGCAGGTGGGAAAGGAAAGGTCATTTTTTAGACACACCATCATACTCAGGTAGCCAATAGGGGACAGTTTGGAAAAAATCATTTCGAGTTTTGGAAAAAACAAAGATTTTCATTTGTTGAATTTCGAGAATGCACATTTTTGGGTAAAAGAAGAGGAAAAATCAAAGATTTTCATTTGTTGAATTTCGAGAATGCATATTTTTGGGTAAAAGAAGAAGATGAAAACCTGTAGAAATTTCCTTATAAATCGTGTAATAGTTTTGGTTGTTGGTGTTGTTAATTGCTTTTAAGGAGGAGAGGGAGTCAGTGCATATAACGTATTTTCCTCTATTTTGTTTGGCGTATATGCATGCGGCAAGGATTGCCGCAATTTCCGCCGTGAAAATGGAAGAGAATTCAGGGAGTAGTTTCTGCAGAATTATTTCATTATCTGTGGTGACGCTATATGATACGCCTTTTGGTGATTTTGAGCCGTCGGTATAAAGAAATATACGGTTTTTCATTTGATTAACAATTTCTTTAAACTTTTGTTCATAGGCAATCGGGGTTGTGTTTGTTTTGTTGGTTGAATTTAAGGAGGTATTAGTGATTGTTTGGCTGCCAAGCCAGTGTGGTGTTTTTTCTTTCTTGGTGGTTATGGGGGTCAATGTTATGTTGAGTTGGTTGCAGAGTTTAATAGTGTTATAGAGGGAGGAGGGGATTTTTGGAGTCTTCTTGGTTTTAGTTAGATTTTTATAAATTTTTTCGATAGGTGAGTGTTTAGAGTTTAAAATTATTTTGAAGTTTTTTTGTGTGGCGTGTAATGCTCTAAATTTCAAGGGTCTTATGTTTGCTTCAAGTAATAAATTGTTTATTGGTGTTGTACGAACAGCGGAGAAGGTATGTCGGATAGCTGTGTGGTATAAAGTTTTAATTTTGTTTAGGGAGGACTTGGGGGCATTGCCATATAAATGTATTCCATAATCGACTTTGGACATCAAGATTGCTTTTACTACATAAAGGATGGTGGTAACATTGCATTCAAACTTGTTACTGGATAGGCATTTTATTATGTTAAGTCTTTTTGATAGTTGTAAAGTTAAGTTTTCAATGTGATTGTTCCATTTGTATTTCTTATTTATTGTTATTCCTAGGATTTTTAAGGTGTCTACATCCTGTAGTGTTATATTAGATGGGTGGAAGGGAAAGTTGCAGTTTCTCTTCCTGCATACATGCAAATGTTTGCATTTGGTGTCTGAGTGTTTGGCTCCTGAGTAGTCACACCATACAAGGATTTCCCTAAATAGTGGATCTATGTTGAGATTAGTTGTTTTTTTGTTAAGCTTGTATATTATAGTGTAGTCGTCTGCATAGGCGGTGAATTGACAGTTCTTTTGTTTGGCTATTATTTGGTTTAACTTGTTGTAGGCTATAACAAACAGGATAACCGATAAGGGTGAACCTTGGGGTATACCGTTGTCTAAGGATTGTGATGTCGAGTATACCTTATTGGCAAGAACTGATATTTTTCTATTGGTGAGAAAGTTAAATATATATTTGGCTATTTTTGGTCCTATTTTCCAATCTTTGAGTTCGTCCATGATGCTGTGGATGCCTACCCTGTCAAAGGCTTTGGCAAAGTCTAAAGAGATGATAGAGGCATGATTTTTTGTTGACAGGGAGGAGGTTATCTGATATTCTAGCATGGCTAGAGAATCAGAGACCGATTTTCCCTTTTTGAATCCGAATTGATGGCTGTCTAATAGCTTGCCATTTGAAGCTAGCCACCAAAGCCGTTTAGATATAATTTTATCCATGACTTTCGCTATGCATGGGTTGAGGGAGATAGGGCGATAAGAGTCAATGGAGGTTTTGTCCATATTTGGTTTGGGTATAGGAATGACAGTGCTCACTTTAAACTGCTGGGGGATTTGTGAGTTAAGGATGTTATTAAAAAGGTTGAGAATTCTTTGCAGTAGGCTTGGAGATAGGTTTTTTATTATTGGGTAGCTAATACGATCTCGTCCCGGAGTCGTGCCTTTAAGTTGATTAATGGAAGCTAGCATTTCGATCATGGTAATATCTTTTTCAATACTAAGGGCAATAGTAGATGGGATGTGTGAGAAGTCGTGGGTTGAATTTGATTTTTGTTGAATGAAGGTTGGGGGAAAATTGTTGTCGAGTGCTGAGTTAGACCAATGGGTACTAAGTGTGTTGGCTATTTCATTATTATCAAGTATGTTTTGTGTGGGGTTATTGGGATCAGTAAGGCAGTGAATGTTGTGTCGTGTTTTTAAGCCACAGAAGCGGTTTATGTTTGACCATATTTTGAGGGTGGAGGACTTTGGGCTTATTTCAGCTGTATACTCTGTATACCATTTGGAGCTAAGAGAGAGTAAAGGTGATGCGATGGAGAGGTCTATGTGGGTGAAGGTATGGTGTGTAGTAAAGTGAGTTGGTGATCCGTTGTTAAGTGTTATTAGTGAGGATTGGTTAATAAATTTAAATATTATGTTGCCTCTAGTATTGTTGGCCTGTGAGCCCCAACTTCTATGCCAACTGTTAAAATCTCCTGTAATTAGGAAGGGTGG
This sequence comes from Drosophila suzukii, assembly GCF_043229965.1. Taxonomy (NCBI): domain Eukaryota; kingdom Metazoa; phylum Arthropoda; class Insecta; order Diptera; family Drosophilidae; genus Drosophila; species Drosophila suzukii. The sequence continues at coordinate 48,969,890 of NC_092082.1, read as the reverse complement.
TTGTAGACTGTCGTAAATGTTTCTGAGGTTTTGGATTTTAAAAGATTTGTTGGGGGGTATGTAGGATGAGATTATGGTGAATTTGATTTTGGAGTGAACTTTTACTGCTATTGTGTCAAAGTCGGGTGCATTAGTCGGTACGATTTGTTGTTGTATTGAGTTGTGGATTAGAAGTGCTACACCTCCATATCCGTTTATAGCCGTATTTTCGTGGTAAAAGGTATAGTTAATTGGGATAGGAATGTTTTGGGTTTTGGATGAGCTGAGTGTTGATGTTGATTTTGATGTTGAGGCTAATGCGGGTGTGGTGTCCATGGGTATTTCGAGATCGTCGTATGATGTTGCTTTTCTTTGTTGTGGTTGGGCAGGTGTGATATTTTGGATGGTTTGACTGCAGTTTGGTGATTGGAGAAGCAAGAAGGTGGTTTTGTGGGTATTGTTGCATTTTTGGTTGGTTGTTCTGCTGATATGGTAGAGTATAGTGCTGGTTGGTGTATGTGTCGGGTGTAGTATATTTTGATGGCAGTTTTGTGGTCAACTTTTTCTAGGGTTTTGATTGATGTCAGCTCTTTTTGCTTTATGAATGCTGGGCATGTTTTGTCAATTGGGCTGTGTTTGTTGGTTGGGAGGTCGTATTTGCAGTTTATGCAGAGCTTATCATTGGCACATGTTTCGTCATTGGATGTGTGTTTCTCTGCGGAGCAGTTGTTGCATAGTGTGTTTGATTTGCAAGCTGTTGTGGGGTGACCAAGTCTGAGGCAGTTGCGGCATCTGAGTGGGAGTGGTATGTATGGGCGTATGTTTACCTTTTCATAACAAATCATCATTGTCTCTGGGAGTGTCAGTGATGCGAATGTTATAATGATGAGTCCGGTTTCTTTTAGTTCGTTGTTATCCATTTTCTTAATTTTTCGTATTTCTGTGACGTTTTGCGATTTGAGTTCTTGCAATATGATTTCTTCTTCGATGTTTCTAAGATCATTTGAGTAAATTACTCCCTTGGAAAAGTTAAGAGTACTATGCTCACTAACTGATACGGGAAAGTCATGGAAGATGCTCAGCTTTATGAGTTTTATGGCTTGGAGTGTGTCTTTGGTCTTGATTAGTAGACCGCCAATTCTTGTTTTTTTGCACGATTCCACTAGACCATTGCATGTATAGTCAATTACTTTTTAGATTAGGAAGGGGGATACATTTTCAAATGTTTTATGGTCTGTTCTGTTTATGTTGATGAATTTCGGGCCGGTGTCGCTTGACTTGAAAAGTCTATTTATATCGGGGGGCATTGTTGTTGTTGTAGGGCAGGTGCCCTGCTGAGGTTTTTGGAACTGTTCAGTAGTTGTTTTGTTATTGTTTTTTTTTTCGAAATTTGTTTTGTGCACTTGTACACTTGTTTTTGTTGTAGTTATTGTTTTTAACTGATAAGGGTTGGGTCTGGGGCTCGCTCGCTAGTCACACGTCTTTACTCCTCAAAGCTTAGAGTGAAACTGACTAAAATAAGTTAATAAATATATTACTATGCAAGGAAATAAACGGTTGACTTTTTATATCGAGTTAAAATTACAGGTACGGAGAATGGAAAATATTTCCTTGACTGACATATGTCGGCTACTTGCGAGTTGTTGCGCGGTCGTGATTTCAACCCCTATTATGGGAACGTCTTATGAGCTCGTATGAGGTCGTTGGCGTGAGGCCCATGATCTTGTCAATGAGCGTGCGCCTTCTGGGTTGTGCATGTGTCCCTTTTATTGCGGTCATGTAATTGACAGGTGCGCATGTTCGGGTAGCTCTTGCTTGAATCCCTTTTATGACATGTTTATGACCCATTTGTGGAAAGGAGAGAATCTTAGACAATTTACCAGTTAAACGTTCTGGGGCGGAAACAAAAATGTGTATTTGAAAATATTCCACATCTGAGAATCATTAACTTGTGAGATTTATTTTATTGGGGTTCTTTTGATTTCTAAATTAGTTTTACAATCATAGGAAACATTATTCCCCAACATGATCGGACATGTTCCTCTAAGATAACCATCTTTGAATACTTTGGGTGTGCGACCTTTCACACGTGCACAGCAACACCTGTGATAATGAGGCAAAAGGGTACGTGATCACACCTTTCCCCAACATGATCGGATATGTTCCTCTAAGATAACAACCTTTGGATACTATGGTTGTGCGACCTTTCTCACGTGCACCTTTCTCACCTGACTATTAATTGCACATAATGAGGGGAAGGATACATGATCAATATTGTCACATGGGGATGTGGGGGCGATGGGGGCAATTAAGTATACTCTTTATAGACATGATCGTGACATTTTTATGAGTTCAAAGCCCATTAAAATCAGTTAATTTATTGGATTATGCTAATTGTCCCAGAACCCGCATACGTTAATGAGGGGGGGAGGGGGGGTGCGGGGGCAATTAATATGCTAATTGTCCCAGAACCCGTCTTTCCCTACTACTGGTTTCCTCTCAAGCTTCGAGAGACAAATCCAAAAAATGGTTCTGTCAAATTTGTTTAAATTACTCATTGAGTGAAGATGCTGCCAACCGGCATTCAGAAGTCTGTGGGAAAAAAGTCTCACGCTTACCCAACATGAAGGATGCCACTTTACGGTACACAAATGTTCAAATGGAAGTGATGGTCCCATTCACAGTTTACGCTGACTTTGAATGCATCCTTCAACCAATTAATAAAAACGAAACATTAAATTTAAATATTATAAATATACATAGACCTGTTTCATATGCATACTATATAAAGTGTACACATGATAACAGTTTAGATAAGTTTGTTTTAGAAACTATATTCAACTCGGGAATGAATTTCCTGTTATCTCTATTAGAAAATTTAACTTTTATATATGAAAACTATATTTCAAAACCTGTTTCTATAATAATGTCAGATGTTGAAGAAGATGATTTCCAAAAATCTAATAATTGTCATATATGCAACACTCCTCTTTTATTGGACAGAGTTAGGGATCACTGTCACTTCACAGGAAAATTTAGGGGGGCAGCACATAATGAGTGCAATTTAAAATATAAAGTTCCAAAATTTATTCCTGTTTTCTTCCACAATTTCACCAGGTATGATTGCCATCTATTTATTAAAGATTTGGCAATCATACCTGGTGAAATAAAGGTAATTCCATTAAGTAAGGAACAATATATATCAATAGTGAACAAATGTATATAACAAGATCATTTTTCCCTAATGAAAATCATTTCAACTTAATGCGAAGAAAGGGTGTATTTCCATATGAATATTTAGATTCAGTTGAGAAATTAAATGAAAGTAAATTACCTCCTAGAGAAGCTTTCTATAGTTCCTTAACCGAAAATGAATGTTCAATTGAAAATTATACTCACGCACAAAATGTATGGAATGAGTTTTCTTGCAATAATCTTAAAGATTATTTAGAATTATATTTAAAAACAGATGTTTTCTTAATGTCTGATGTCTTTGAAAACTTTCGAAGACTTTGTACTAAAATTTATTCTCTTGATCCAGCACATTTTTTCACTACACCAGGACTATCATGGGAAGCTATGTTAAAATGTACTAAAATTGAATTATATTTATTAACTGATATAGAACAGTATACATTTATTCAAAGTGGTATTCGTGGTGGCTTAGTACAATGTACATGTAGATATGCTAAAGCAAATAATAAATATGTTGAGAATTTTGATAGTACTCAAAAATCATCATATTTGATTTTTTTGGATGCAAATAATATATATGGTTGGGCTATGTCACAATCTTTACCATATGGAGGTTTTGAATGGATTTCAAGGGGGGAACTTGATAGTATAAACATTACAGAGATGGCAGATAATAGTGAATATGGATACATTTTTGAGGTAGATTTAAAATATCCTTTAAAATTGCAAAATAAACACAATGATCTTCCATTTTGTTGTAATAATCAGTTACCAACAAAGTCGGACAAAATAAAAAAATTAATTGCTGATTTAAGGGATAAAGAAAAATATATAATTCATTATAAAAATTTTCAACAGTGTATAGAAAATGGATTAATTCTAACAAAAATTCATAGAGGTCTTCGCTTCTTTCAGAAGCCTTGGCTAAAAACATATATTGATTTGAATACATTCCAGAGAACTAATACAAAAAATACATTTGAAAAAGATTTTTTTTAACTTTTTAATAATGCTGTCTACGGAAAAACAATGGAAAATGTCGATAAGCGCGTTAATATTAAATTAATTACTGAATGGGAAAGTGCTTCACCATCCGATTCTTCTGGTCCAAAAAGGCATTGTGGTAGATCTCTTATTTCAAAGTCAAACTTTCATAGTGTGAAACAGTTTTCAGAAAACTTCTTTGCCTTTCAAATGAAAAGATTAAATGTGTTGTACAACAAACCCTTATATTTAGGTTTTGCTGTATTAGATTTATCGAAATGGAAAATGTATGATTTTCATTATAATTATATCAAACCTAAATACAATGAAAATGTTCAATTAAATTATATGGATACAGATTCTTTTATATATACTATTAACACTGAAGATTTTTATAAAGATATTCAGAACGATGTTGAGATGAAGTTTGATACGTCAGATTATTCTGATGAATTACTTAATCTCTATAATTTTCCTAAAGCTAATAAAAAAAGGTTGGGTTTTTTTAAAGATGAACTCAATGGAAGACCAATGACTGAATTTGTTGGTTTGAGATAAAAAATGTATGCCTTTAAAACATCTAATAGTAATGACAGCTCTGAAAAAACAGTGAAAAAATCAAAGGGTGTTAAAAGAAGTGCAATAGATCAATTAACTTTTAATAGTTTTAAAAAATGTTTGTTTTCGGAAGAGGAAGTGGTAGGTTCTATGTCAATGATTAGATCTAAAAATCATCTTTTATCAACAATTAAATGTAAAAAAGTAGTTCTCAGTCATAAAGACACAAAGGTTCTTATACAAGACAATAAAATTAGTACACTACAATATGGACATTATAAAATAGAAGAAAAAAGATTAGAAAATAAACTTAATGAAATAGATTCAAATATTTATGTTTATGAACAAAGAATAAAAGAAATAGAGAATTGTCCTAATAGAAATAATTATCAAGAGATTGAAATAGAAAAATTTAAGAAAAATATAGATGAACGTGAATTTGAAATGTTTTATACAGAACTAGAATTAAATTTACTAGATTGTAAAAAAAATGAATAAATGTAACCTATAATTGTAAATAAGACAGAACAAACATCGCTTTTTTATTTAAAGGTTAAAATTTAAGGTAATGTATAAACCAAATATTACACTTTACAATATTATTATTATTATAAAAATTTTTATTTAACAGAACAAACATCGCTTTTACTTACAGGTTAATATTAAAATTTATGAAAATGTACAGAACATGAAAAAATTTGAATTTAACAGAAGAATTACAATATTTTCTTTGAATAACATTCAATTTGCTTACTTTCTTCTATATTTAGTGGTATAGTTTGTTTATAGTTATCTATACCACCCTCTAATCTATACACTTTATTGTCATCATTACTTAAAGGAATTGATTTAATGTATTTATCATTATCTTCATCTAAATTAAACGGTATAGTTTGAACATAGTTATCTATACCACCCTCAACAAGAATAGTTTCATCCTCACTAGATGATCTTGGAATACATGGTTCCGGATTTTCATCATCATAAAGGATTGTATCATGGTCATCATCATCATCATCATCATCATCATCATCACCATACAAATTAAGAGAAAATTTGCCAACCTCTTTTTTATTATTGTTTTGGAGTTCTGAAAATATAAATATTTTACTATATATATATATACAAATATTATTTTATATGTATTCAACCAACCTTTTTGAGCTCCATCCAAAATATTATTTTAAACTTTTTTATTAATGTTTTGGAGTTCTGAAAATATATATATATATTATTTGTATATAAAATTATATATCTATATATATATATATATATATATATATATATATATTAAACTCACCTTTTTTTTAATTTACTCGAATTATTATTTTCATCTTCTATTTTTATATTCTGCAAAAATAAACATATTTCCCTACTCAATCAGATTATGATATAATATCACTATTAGTTATTTTGAAGTCGTTAATATCGTAATTGGTATTATATCTGTACTAATCTGACTTTTTTTTATTTAAATATTCGAGCACCATTTGAGCTGCTAAATTTATCTTTCTTAAATATATCCCATTAATTCTTTCTGCTTCCTCTATTTCAATTTCTTGGATTTGTGGACCATCACTAAGATAACCTGTTTCTTCTTCTTCTATCTCTTCTCTTTTACTCTCTTGTTTGGAGAGAAGATCAGCATCTTTTAATATTTTGTCATAAACAATCCTATCTTTTCGTCTCTCTGCATTAATTACTGTTTGGGATAAAACTTCTGCAAATTCAAAACAATTAATTCTTAAAGTTGCTAAGGGGGTATTAGTATTGCGTTTAGATTTTCGGTGGCGGTGGCGGCTAGATAAATATTTTAAATTCATACGCTTAGATTTATTTAGACTTCGCCTAGAATGTGTTCTTCTATAAATATTATTGTAATGACATTTAACTCCTACTGTAGCAGTTTTGTATTGGATGGTAAAGAATCTGTTTAGACCCCTTCTTCCCAAATCCATATGCCCTCCTATTCTCCTTTCATTTTCAACTAATTTTTGCTTAAAATTCTCAATTATACCTCTCTTTGTGAATTCGATTTGAGAGTTGTGTATGTTTTCAGTGCTTTTTAATTTATGAGTAGTGTTCCTTTTTATTGGAACCCGACTTACACTTTCAAATTCTGTATCACTATCACTGATCCCCAACACTAATTCTTGTGACGTATTACTAAATGTTGGTGCTCGACTTACGTTTTCAAATTCTCTCTCACTATCAATTATACCCATATCAATTTTTTCTGATTTTTCTTCTCCTATGGTTTTATTTTCTATGTGATCAACACTTTCATTTTCGCTATTAAAATCAAATTGATCGATTGGTTGGGGTTGTAGTTGTTGATGTAGCTGTTTTTGTTGTATCTTCTTCCAGAAGTTCTTTTTTTAATGTAGTTGCTGCTGTTGTAGTTGTTGTTTCTTCCTTCTCCTCCTCCTCCAGAATTCCCCTTCTCATTGTAGGTGTAGTTGCACTTGTTGTAGTTGAGGTAGATGTAGTTGTAGTAGATGTTGATCTAGTTGTTTCTTCTTCAACTGTACTTGCACTTGTACTTGTTGTTAAGTCTTTTTCATTAATGCTACCATTAATAGCATTAAATATTTTTGTATCGAGTTCACTTTTTAAGTTTGGTATCTCACTTTCATCACTTGTCTTGTTTATGAGATCCATAAAAATATGACTGTCCTCTAGGATCTCAAATTTTAAGTCAATTTTAATGATTTTTTTTAGTTTTGGAACATTGATAAATAACCCAATCGAATTATTGGAAGTCGATGGGTTTTCAATTAAAGTCATTTCATTGGGGAGTGGTACCATTTTCACCATCGGATTAAAGAGGGAAAGTATCACAAAAAATATTATAAAAACCGTCATTTTAATTTTGATTTTGTTTTTTTTGACAATCGAACAAACGAACGAATGAATGAATAAGCAAACGATTCGAAATTGAGTTGCGTGAACGAATAGATGGAAACTGAAAACTTTTTGAAATTCTTCCGCCTTTATACCCTCCAGATTTGTATATATAAATACGTAACGTTCTGTTCAAATTTTTATCTGTACATGCTTTTCTTCACACTTTATAAATAGGAATTGCGTGATTGTGAAGAAACATAATTTATTTCACGCATTGACGTCAATGTCTACATTTTTATTGTTCTTTATAGAATTTCGTATTTATGAATCCAACTATCTTCTGATTTTGAAAGGCCTACCCAACGCACAAGCACATAATCAAGTTCCACCCAAAATTCTTATCTGTATATACTCTTTTAGTCTAGCCAACGCACAAGCTCATAATCAAGTTCCGTTCCGTTTATAAATAGGAATTGCGTGCTTGTGAAGAAGAAACACGCATTGACGTCAATGCCTACATTTTAATTGTTCTATGCTTCCACTTGTTCTTTATAGAATTTCGTTTTTATGAATCCAACTATCTTCTGATTTTGAAAAGCCTAGCCAACGCACAAACACATAATCATCTTTTTGTTTCACAATCTTTTCAACAAGATAAGTATTAGGGAATTTTGTTTTTTTAATTTCTTGTTTATAGAAACCACCTTGAACTGGATCACCCTTCAAGTCCTCAAGTAAATATGTGGTGGGGGATGTATTTTGTACTTTCCGAATTCGAAAAATTTCCGTTGTCCAGTTTGGGGTATAGCCTTTTTCAAAGACATGTTTATGTTTACTTATTCGTACATGATCCCCCTCTTTAAAGTCCCCATTTGTAAATATTTTTAGATGATTGTATGATCTCATCAAAATCTGTTTTTCATTTTTAGCATTGACGTCAATAGGCTTCATTTTAATTGTTCTATGCTTCCTGTTGTTATAATTGTTAATCAACTCTTTGTATATTTGAAGCCAAGTATATTTTCCATTAAAACTAAACTCACGCCACATAAGTTCTTTTAATGTTCTATTAAAACGTTCCACAATAGATGCTTTAAGAGTACTAAATGTTGAGTAATGATTAATTTCATATCTTTTCATCAATTCTCTAAATTGTTTATTATAGAATTCATTTCCATTATCTGTTTGTAAATTCTTTGGTACTCCACGACCAGATTTTATTATTTTTTCCATTGCTTTTGTAACTTCTTCTGCATTTTTTGATTTTATTGCTTCACCCCATCCATATTTAGAAAATGTATCTATTACTGTTAACAAATACCTATAGCCTTTATTTGATGATGCATATGCCCCCATTTCAACCAAATCAGCCTGCCATAAATCATTAATACCCTTTACTACAACTCTACGTCTTGGGAAATTCTTGAATGATGGGCGATGTAACACATTTACAATATCTCGTTTACTCATAGCTTTATTTTATCTGGTATAAATGGTTTCTTCTCTAAAGATTCAGTTTCACCTTTTAAAACTGAGGTTGGTGCACTTATATAATTGAAAATGTTACTTTCTATTTCATTTATATCCTCCACTACCTTATTAAAAGTTTTCATGAGAAATTCCAATTTTTTAGAAATTTCACTCACTTTTCCCTCAATACTATTGATTCGAGGTCTTAATCTAAAGATTTGTTGTTTCTGCGGTTGCTTAGAAATTTCATTAGATGTGTTCTGTACTAGTTTACTTATTTCATCATCAATATAAATCTTTGTTGCAATATCATTTTCATGAATGGGGGGTAGGGAATTTTTAAATCGTTTCCTCTGAACATTTAAATGTCCATCATAATCATTAAGTATACTTTGAAATTTTTCTAGACCTTTTGTTATATCTCTTGAGTACTCTTTCTCATTTAAAAAACAACCAAACTTATCAACTGACATTTTAATTATAAAATAAATAATGAAAGAGTGGTATATTTATGTATGATCCACATTAATTGTTAAAACTTCTTCGTTTTCACGATGTGGAAATGGACTTTTCCGAAGTATTATTCCATCTATTTGTGTCTGATCAGAACGAATGATTGGTGGAGGTTTTTTTAAATGTTGGTGTATGAATTTGTTAAAATTTTCCAATTTATCAACAAACTCTTTTATTGAATTATGTATATACTCCATTTGAGTTATCATTTTTATTACTTTACTTTCCAGCTCTGATACTCTTTTATTTCGTAGTTGAAATGATTTAGTTATAGTTTCCATTTGATGTGATTTCGCTTCATTAATTTTATCATCAACATAAAATCTAATAGCCAAATCATTTCCATTTATTGGTTTTGAAGAGTTTTTAATTCTTTTTTTCTGAACATTTATGTGACCATCAGTGTCTAGATATATACCTGTAAGACTCTCAACTTCCCTTTTGAAAAGCAAGGAAAAATCTCTATCATTTGAAAAGTGACCAAACTTGTCAATAGACATTTTACTATTAAACAAAATGAGAAAATGTTTTCTATTTTATTAATATATTTTTTTTGCTTCCCGCAATTCTTCTATTATTGAAAGAATTTCATTAGTATGGTTATTATTACCAGCAGCTATCGATGCCATTAAGAGTTGCAATTTTTCAACAAGTTCATTAACATTATCCCAATATACATAGTTTGGTAGTATTTTTTGTAGTCTCATATACCCAGAACCAGTATGTTCTTCATTTACTGAAGATGATATTAATGGTTTAATAATTGAAGAATATTTTTTAGAACGATTCCCCTTTACTTGACCATCTGGTTGATAGTTTCTTTTGTGAGCACTTGTTTCAATTAAAATGTTTTTATATGATTCTAAATCATTCTTAGTATAATCCTTAGGACTATTATGAAAAATTAAAGAGTATAGACCTGGTGATAGAGTCCATAAATTTCTACTTCCTAATTCCATCAAATTTTTTTTAATTTTAAGTGTTGTATTACCCAACATTAAAATATTATTTTCTTCTCTTGGTCCATAACTATTGTCTAAGATCTTTTCTTGCTTTAACTGATTAATGTTGAGATTGTAGTTCACCCCGGTATCTTCATATACACTTTAATTTAAATCATCTGTGTGAGGCTGTTGTGAAACATCAGGTTCATCTATAAGAGACTGTCGTGAAAAAGCATCAACATAAGCATCACTCTCACTATCAATTTCGATTACTCTCTCGTGTACCCTTTTTTCTTTTCTACTTTTAGGTACTCCTATTTTCTCTTTCTTGAACTTAGTCTTAATATCATGTGTATCATTAATATATTCCTTTTTATTCAATTTTTTATTTTCAGTGAGTAATTCATGTAAAGGTTCTGTAATAGGCTTAAAAGTTTCCTCCAAATTTGATACGTTCTCATTTTTTATTTGTTTCAATTCATCAAATTTTCTTTTTAATGGATTTCTACTTTTCGTCAACTGTTCTAAAAGTTTACGCTTCATTGTTGTCGTTTTCTCTGATACTCATGTGCTACTGGGAAAAATTTAGTATAATTTAAATATTTATAAAAAAGGGTTTGAGTATGAGTTTTATGAAATTTTATTTTTATTTTTATTTTTATTTATCAAAATAGATACATTAATAAAATTAAAAATAAATACATTTTAAGCTTTATTTAATTCTAAATAGAGACTGTTATCATTCCTTTTAATAATACAAAAAGTATTATCCTTTATATATTCAATTACTGAATCATCTAATTTATCTGAGTATCGTTCCGACAAGTACAGCATATACTCTTCAAGTTCAAGAGTGAGGGCCATCCCAAAGGTGGTTTTCTTACGTTGAGCTCGTCGAATAGGGTAGCACACCTCCGATTCCATCCTCGTCTTTGTTAAAATAGGTTTTGGTGCGTTACCATTAAAATCCTTGAGTACTTTCATCATTCCCGGATTGACCATTTGTAGTTGTTTCTTCTTGTAGTTGTTTTTGTTGCTTTTACCTGTTTTTGTTGTTGATTTTAGTGGTTTTTTTAGCAGTTGTAACTGTTTTTGTTGTTTAATTTACCTGTTTTTTAGCAAATGTAGCTGTTTTTGTTGTTAATTTTACTTGTTTTTTAGCAGATGTAGCTGTTGTGTTGTTGTTTTCAGCTGTTTTTAGCAGTTGTATCTATTTTAATTGTTGTTGTTGTTTTACTGCTTTAACTGTTTTTTATGTTGTTCTTCTTGTTGTTGATTTTGATGATTGCAAGATTTTTAGGTTGAAACTTTAGGCTGAGAACGTTTTAGCTTGAAACTTTTAGGTTGAGACTGTTTGCAGTTGGTTTTTAAATGTGAGTTAGAATAACTTTTGATCGAGTTTTTATACCTTGAGGTAAACTAACCCTCCCTGTTCTTTCTCATTCTTGATTTAGAATCGACCAATCATAGCAGTGAATAGTAATAGCATGTAATAATACCATGTAAATAGGGTGGGTTTCAAGAATCATAGAGATCATACTTGATCATAGTGTAAAAGTTAGGGTGGGATAGAGAGTAAGAATTGGAGGGACAGAAGTCCACAGTTGGTACTATTAAAGGCTTGTTTTCTCTCATACTTATAGTTAATGTTATTCCCCAAGTATTTCACAATTTCTTTTGGGGGTTGTAAATTTCCAAAACTATCAAAGTAATGTATACTTTTTTTATTTTTGTTATAAGCTACCCAATGCGTACCATTTGATGAACTATCATCTAGGTTTATAATTCCTGACTCTTCTCTTCAAGGAGATTTGGGCAGTGAGTCTCTCATAAACATACCTCGGAAATGTGGAATGTACTTTTGAGCAAAATTCAAAATTTCGAAATTTGAAAGATGTTTTTTAGGTAGCTTAGTAATTAGTTTTTTGGATTTCCTCTAAATGGATTAAGATATAACATAACCTTTTCTATAAGGTTTAAGAAACATACCTTAACCCACCTTAATACTTTCCATTTTCTTATTATGTTGTTTACTCTCTTCTAATTGTTTTTTCCCCATATTTGCATTATTGATAGTTTTAGCAATGGCTGCACTACCAGAGGCGAGACTTCCTAATGCACTTAGTGCAGTCAAAATGGGTACAATAGGTAAAAAACCACCAATTTTCGGTACATTAATAATACGAGGAATCTTAATATTTTTTTTATTTCTACCAATTGATTTATTGACAGTTTTACGTGCAACCTTAATCGCACTCATTAGGTCTAGTGGCTTCCGAGTTTTCAATGCCCGTATTCCTGTTTGGATAACATTTGAAAAACTCTTTACCTTTGATTTCCTTTTCTTACACTTTCTCTTTGTTCCCTTTTTCACACCCATTCCGAATTTCTTTTTTGTTTTCATAATATTTGTAATCAAGTATGCTGCTGTTTTCTCTGCAATCTTTTGAACCAACACGTTCACACGCTTTATTTATTAGTACTGCGTCAGCCTTATGTCGATCAGCTAGATCCTTATATTGTGAATATACAATATCATGTACTCTACAAGCTTCATCCAATTGATTTATCCCACGATCACCGCGCTCCAACTTTTGTTTTAGCTTTGTTCCAGGTCCACAAAAATTATAACCAGGAATATGTACTTCAAATGGAAATGGGTTAATTATTTTGTTGATAATACCACTACCTCGATTCTAATTTGAACTCTGACTGCAACAATTATAAAAACTTTTACCCATTTTATATAATGTTTAATCAAGGAGCATTTCTCATCGAATGAAGTACATTACACACGTGAATATGCGTTTAATAAGTCAAAAACAAGAAATCTGTGTTAGAAATATCGAGGGTGGTGCTCATTCATTTACAAATTCAGTTCCACGACATAGTTCTTTATTACCCAATACAATAAGAGCATTGGTTGTCGGTCCCTCAAACTGTGGAAAAACAAATATTGGCAGTACGAGAAAAACCTTTCTCTGATGAAAGTATATCAAAGAAGGAATATCACAGCTATCAACCCTATCAACAATCATTTAAACCAAATGATGAGATAAGAATTACAATCCAAAATCAAGATTTATATGTACTCCCCCATGAGAGTCTTCTAAATTTTCAAGGAGATATTACCCTAATTAAGGAAGGGGGAGCGGTAGAAACTCAAAATGTTATTGCGAGAATGAGAAATAATTGTATGGAATACTTTTTAGATGAAATACGCTATGAAATTAATGGTGTTGAGATAGATAAAACAAGATTTAGTGGTATTACTTATACAATAAAAAACTTTGTTTCTTTAAATCAATTTGAAAGCAAGAGACTACAATTCTGGATGGAGTGGAGGACCCGTTTTCAATTTAACCCCCCACTTCAACTTTTCAATACCCCTTAAAAATCTACTTGGATTTGCTGAAGATTTCAAAAAAGTATTATTAAATTGTAAACATGAACTAGTACTATTAATATCAAAAAATTGTAATGATGTACTTGAACAAGATAAATTTGAGAATGCACAATTAGTCGGAAAATATCATCTCAATATGACTAATATTACATGGAAAATTCCGCATATAACACCCAGCGATTCAACGAAAATTAAAATGTATGATATTATAAAAAGTGGAACCAATCTACCGATTGCATTCCGTAGTTGGGATACATACATTAATCCTAAACTAAGTAATGGAACAAATCATGTTTGGAATGTTAAATTAGCTGCTAACCGAGAACGTCCACGATTTGCTTTAATTGGATTTAAAGATAACCACCATCTGATTACAAACAATTTAAGAAATCTAAAGGTCTACTTAAACTCTGAAACTTATCCCTACGATGACTTAAACTTGGACTTTGATAAAGATCGATTTGCTCACCTATATGATATGTATTGCAAGTTTCAATCTAGCTACTATAACCGAAGTGAATCTCCTTTACTATCACCTACAGAGTTTAAAACTAAAGCTCCTATTATCGTAATTGACTTATCATATCAAAATGAAATGGTTAAATCGGGACCCATTGATGTTAGGATTTCAGTTGAACTTACCAAGCCCGCTATCGAAAATGTTCAAGTATATTGCGTGCCCATACATTTGGAAATAAGATTTCAAAAGAGGACTTGAAATTACTACTGGAGACAAGGAACATGTTCATGGGTACTGACGTAAAGGAGTTTATAAAAACAACATTTGGAGAACATTTAAATTTATGTACATTTTCTAATGATAATATAGAAACTTGTGCTTGTTTTCATTTTGTAATTCAACAATATAGAGTTAGAAAATTAATTTCATCATATCTTGAAATTCTAAAATAAAGAGAAAACCAAAAAAAAAATTTTCTATTGTTTTGAATTTGTTTTTGATGGTGGGTCTATCATCAGCTGTTGCATTTTTTAACATCTGTTTTCTAAGTATAATACAACGATTTATCTCTACCAAACTTTAGTTGAAGATAAACATTCAGACTAATTCGTTGAGAGAAAAAATGATTTCCTCAAAAATTAAAGAGTTCTTAAGGGAGCATGGAAGTGAGATCTTCAAGGAACATGCTACGAAATTGAAATCATTTCATACATTTTTTAAAGATTTAGAAGCCACCCCAGTAATTCATTCAAAGTATGGAGAACACCTATCATTCTGTGCATGGGCATATGATGATTGTAAAGTTGGACCTGACACTTGCAGGTGTATGCATGTTGAAAAGAAAGAAGAAGACGCCTTAAAATTGATGGAAAGATACATTCATTTATTTAAAAGACTCAATGTAAACTAATTTAACACGAATATGATTAAATAAAAACGTATTTGACTAAACAAACGATTGTGTTGGTTGTAAGTTTGTTTTTGTGTATACTCTGTTAGGAACCACCACTACAACCACCACCACAAGCCCCACCACCACCAACACCCCTCTTACACTCCTACGCTCACTTTCCCATCTAATGCTCGCTAAAGAGGGGGAGGTTACCGAACTCACGCTTGTTTCACACCACAAAAGTATGCGATCTAATATCCCTCAAACCAACACCTTTTGACCACACGACCGCAGACACGTTACACTAACAGATGTCAACTACAACCCTAATTGAATCTACCCTATTAAAACTATCCCTAATTGAATCAACAAAACACCTCACGCTTGTTTCACACCACAAAAGTATGCGGCCTAATATCCCTCAAACCAACACCACAAAAGTAGCGATCTAATATCCCTCAAACCAACACCTTTTGACCACAAGACCGTAGACAGGTTACACTAACAGATGTCAACTACAACCCTAATTGAATCTACCCTATTAAAACTATCCCTAATTGAATCAACAAAACACCTCCCGCTTGTTTCTGCGATCTAATATCCCTCAAACCAACACCTTTTGATCACAAGACCGTAGACACGTTACACTAACAGATGTCAACTACAACCCTAATTGAATCAACAAAACGCCTCACGCTTGTTTCACACCACAAAAGTATGCGATCTAATATCCCTCAAGCCAACACCTTTTGACCACAAGACCGTAGACAGTTTACACTAACAGATGTCAACTACAACCCTAATTGAATCTACCCTATTAAAACTATCCCTAATTGAATCAACCAAACGCCCACGCATAACAAAACAACTTCCCTTCCTCCTCCTCCTCCGCTAAAATATAGTTTTACAAATTCATACGCATGACAAAACAACGTGTTTGTGTATATTCTGTTAGGAACCACCACCACCACCTCCACTATAGAATTGAAACATTTAAGATTACCCTCCCCTTAACTTAATACAAGTTAGAAGCAACATAGTGACCTTCGTGCAACCATTACACTCCTACACACCCTATTCGGGTAAAGATCACTCTAAACAACCATAAAATCCTACGCATGACAAAACACCCCTATCACACACACACACCTTTAGGGTGAGAAAATGACAAGACAAAACAAGATGTTCGTACCCAAAGGTACTCAACATGACCACACCCAACAAATCAAGCAGTAGCCAAGTTGGGAACAGTACCAGGCGCTCAGTAGCACCCACTGCATATGAGAATGGCTGATCAGCATATTATATGTCTCACTAACTCACCGTCTCACCGACTCAACGGCACACTGACCGGCCAATGCAGTCAGCACATTTTGCAGTGTCTGCCGAGCCAACTACACAAACTGCTACCATAATCACCTACCTACCTACTTTAGAATATAGCGCACTTCACTAATCATTACACTAAACTTCCGTGTTCCAAGTAGTATATAAACATGTTCCAAATGAAGAATAAAACAGTTATCAACACACCTCTTAACTCCGCGGTTCTACTTCCTACAACTGGGAATAGGGCTCGTAATACACTATCTCAACTAGCAGCTAACCACGTTAGCTCACCCTCAGCGCAGCTCCAGCATCGCCTGTGGTCCGGCATCACAGTAACCATCGTTACCATTGCCGCGACGCGATCGTCCTGCCATCAAAGCGTCCCCGTGCCAGCGACAAGTGCTTACTACCCCCTTGTCCCGCGGTGTGACCCGGAAGTGTCTACTTCGGTTAGGCACAAACACAAGACATATCAAAACACCCCTCTCTCACACCCCTACACACCCCTTAAAACACCTGCGTGCAACCATGCGTGACCACCTGTCACCTGTGTGCAACCATGCGTGACTGATTAGGGTCACCCCCACCCCAAAGTGAGCCAGCTCCCGTATTACCTATCTACTAAAGTTTTTAAATAGAACGTTCATATGATTTTACTGTGATAAAAACAAAATCTCAAAGACTGCAATTTGGTTAACCAATATACATCTTTTTTTTGGAACGATGGAGCAACAAGTTTTCCGAAAATTGAAAGTATATAAGGACAATTACAAACGGAAAACAGATTAATTGTAAAGAAACGATTTCTACACACGATTTTTGGAAGTCGTCAGCTCATTATTATCGAGGAAATGGATTGCCCGTCATTGAACAGGTTTAAGGGAAACCGGTTTCCATATTGTGAGACACATATTAAGGAGGGGGTTTTTGCTCTGAACAATGCATACATCATTTTGCCATTTTTTTAATTTAGCTCGAAAACAAGAAAATAATTTTATACACACAATTTCAAAGTGCAGATCAGATGTACACATCTGAGGAGCTACAGGGAAACAAAATTATTACAATGAAATTTCATGAGAAAATTGACCAAGTTATTGAACAATTTAAAGGGCAGATAATTGGTCGGCACTTTCAGTATTTTCTAAACCCAAAGACTATGTTCATAAATCAAAATGGACATTATCTCAAAACTACGAATTATGGAAAACACTTTATATTTTGTAGTCATGAATTGACTTCGGAAACGTGCGCCTGCCTCTTCTATGCAAACCGCCGGAATGGAGCCAGAAAATTAATTTCAATATATAATAAACTATGTTCGGACTACTAAAATAAGTTTTTATTATTATTATTATTATTAACAGCTAAACGAAAATTATAAATCCGCGCTTAGCTTAATGATTAAAGCTATAGCAACTAAGGCCTTAAGCTTATTTGAGTTAAGGTTTCGAGTGATTATTTACATGATTTTGTTCTGATTCAAAGGGCTTAAGTTGTAATATGTATAATTTATAGGTATTGAGAAGAAGCTAAGGGTGTGTATAATATTAAATTAGGTGGTACAGGTTTGTGGCTTTTAGGAAGTCTATTGTTTTATTTAAGTGTTTGTAAGAAGTTATTTTCTCTATTGTATTATCAAGGTGGTTGGTTCTTTCATTATGGTAGAGAGGGCAATCTATAAAAATGTGACAAATAGTAAGGGGTATGTTGCAGTTGGGGCAGAGGGTTGGTGGGGATTTGTTAAGGATATAGTTGTGGGTTAAGTTGGTGTTTCCGAGTCTGATTCTGCTGAATTTTTTGAAGTTTGTCCGTGATGTGTTTTTTACTATCTCAGGGGTAGCTTTTTCGTGGCAGATTAATTTGTAGTAAGGGGATGCTTTTGTAAGTGTTGTGTTGTCTAGAGTTTGTAGGTTTTGATTGATGTATTTGCTTACATCTGATGGGTTGTAATTGCATTCTGTGATAAGAGGGAAGTTGTGGGTGTTTTTAGCTGTTGTGTCTTTAAGGTTATTACCTTTTATACCGCAGTGTCCGGGTATCCAAAGCAGGGTCAGTTTGTCAGTTTTGTATTTGCCTACTATGTTTCGTATTTCGCTTGTGTAATAGTTTTGGTTGTTGGTGTTGTTAATTGCTTTTAAGGAGGAGAGGGAGTCAGTGCATATAACGTATTTTCCTCTATTTTGTTTGGCGTATATGCATGCGGCAAGGATTGCCGCAATTTCCGCCGTGAAAATGGAAGAGAATTCAGGGAGTAGTTTCTGCAGAATTATTTCATTATCTGTGGTGACGCTATATGATACGCCTTTTGGTGATTTTGAGCCGTCGGTATAAAGAAATATACGGTTTTTCATTTGATTAACAATTTCTTTAAACTTTTGTTGATAGGCAATCGGGGTTGTGTTTGTTTTGTTGGTTGAATTTAAGGAGGTATTAGTGATTGTTTGGCTGCCAAGCCAGTGTGGTGTTTTTTCTTTCTTGGTGGTTATGGGGGTCAATGTTATGTTGAGTTGGTTGCAGAGTTTAATAGTGTTATAGAGGGAGGAGGGGATTTTTGGAGTCTTCTTGGTTTTAGTTAGATTTTTATAAATTTTTTCGATAGGTGAGTGTTTAGAGTTTAAAATTATTTTGAAGTTTTTTTGTGTGGCGTGTAATGCTCTAAATTTCAAGGGTCTTATGTTTGCTTCAAGTAATAAATTGTTTATTGGTGTTGTACGAACAGCGGAGAAGGTATGTCGGATAGCTGTGTGGTATAAAGTTTTAATTTTGTTTAGGGAGGACTTGGGGGCATTGCCATATAAATGTATTCCATAATCGACTTTGGACATCAAGATTGCTTTTACTACATAAAGGATGGTGGTAACATTGCATTCAAACTTGTTACTGGATAGGCATTTTATTATGTTAAGTCTTTTTGATAGTTGTAAAGTTAAGTTTTCAATGTGATTGTTCCATTTGTATTTCTTATTTATTGTTATTCCTAGGATTTTTAAGGTGTCTACATCCTGTAGTGTTATATTAGATGGGTGGAAGGGAAAGTTGCAGTTTCTCTTCCTGCATACAAGCAAATGTTTGCATTTGGTGTCTGAGTGTTTGGCTCCTGAGTAGTCACACCATACAAGGATTTCCCTAAATAGTGGATCTATGTTGAGATTAGTTGTTTTTTTGTTAAGCTTGTATATTATAGTGTAGTCGTCTGCATAGGCGGTGAATTGACAGTTCTTTTGTTTGGCTATTATTTGGTTTAACTTGTTGTAGGCTATAACAAACAGGATAACCGATAAGGGTGAACCTTGGCGTATACCGTTGTCTAAGGATTGTGATGTCGAGTATACCTTATTGGCAAGAACTGATATTTTTCTATTGGTGAGAAAGTTAAATATATATTTGGCTATTTTTGGTCCTATTTTCCAATCTTTGAGTTCGTCCATGATGCTGTGGATGCCTACCCTGTCAAAGGCTTTGGCAAAGTCTAAAGAGATGATAGAGGCATGATTTTTTGTTGACAGGGAGGATGTTATCTGATATTCTAGCATGGCTAGAGAATCAGAGACCGATTTTCCCTTTTTGAATCCGAATTGATGGCTGTCTAATAGCTTGCCATTTGAAGCTAGCCACCAAAGCCGTTTAGATATAATTTTATCCATGACTTTCGCTATGCATGGGTTGAGGGAGATAGGGCGATAAGAGTCAATGGAGGTTTTGTCCATATTTGGTTTGGGTATAGGAATGACAGTGCTCACTTTAAACTGCTGGGGGATTTGTGAGTTAAGGATGTTATTAAAAAGGTTGAGAAGTCTTTGCAGTAGGCTTGGAGATAGGTTTTTAATTATTGGGTAGCTAATACGATCTCGTCCCGGAGTCGTGCCTTTAAGTTGATTAATGGAAGCTAGCATTTCGATCATGGTAATATCTTTTTCAATACTAAGGGCAATAGTAGATGGGATGTGTGAGAAGTCGTGGGTTGAATTTGATTTTTGTTGAATGAAGGTTGGGGGAAAATTGTTGTCGAGTGCTGAGTTAGACCAATGGGTACTAAGTGTGTTGGCTATTTCATTATTATCAAGTATGTTTTGTGTGGGGTTATTGGGATCAGTAAGGCAGTGAATGTTGTGTCGTGTTTTTAAGCCACAGAAGCGGTTTATGTTTGACCATATTTTGAGGGTGGAGGACTTTGGGCTTATTTCAGCTGTATACTCTGTATACCATTTGGAGCTAAGAGAGAGTAAAGGTGATGCGATGGAGAGGTCTATGTGGGTGAAGGTATGGTGTGTAGTAAAGTGAGTTGGTGATCCGTTGTTAAGTGTTATTAGTGAGGATTGGTTAATAAATTTAAATATTATGTTGCCTCTAGTATTGTTGGCCTGTGAGCCCCAACTTCTATGCCAACTGTTAAAATCTCCTGTAATTAGGAAGGGTGGTTGTAGACTGTCGTAAATGTTTCTGAGGTTTTGGATTTTAAAAGATTTGTTGGGGGGTATGTAGGATGAGATTATGGTGAATTTGATTTTGGAGTGAACTTTTACTGCTATTGTGTCAAAGTCGGGTGCGTTAGTCGGTACGATTTGTTGTTGTATTGAGTTGTGGATTAGAAGTGCTACACCTCCATATCCGTTTATAGCCGTATTTTCGTGGTAAAAGGTATAGTTAATTGGGATAGGAATGTTTTGGGTGGAGTGTAGGTGGATTTCTTGTAATGATATTATTTTTGGGTTGTGGTTTTTAATAAGGACTTGCAACTGGCTATAATTGTTAATATACCCGTTTAAGTTCCATTGGAGGACTTTTAGCATTGTTAAAGTTAGGTTTTTGTTGATAGTGCTATATGGTTTTTTCTTGTATGTAGGCTAAGGTTAAATGCTGTCGCTATAGCTGTTAAGCAAATGGTTAGTGATTTTGTTGTTTTTCTTAGGTTTCTGTTCATTTTTTTCCTTAGATTTAAGGGGCTTGGCAAGTGTGTTTTGTTTGCTTGTGTAAATTTTAAGTTTGAGTTCTTCTGATAGGGATGAGCTGAGTGTTGATGTTGATTTTGATGTTGAGGCTAATGCGGGTGTGGTGTCCATGGGTATTTCGAGATCGTCGTATGATGTTGCTTTTCTTTGTTGTGGTTGGGCAGGTGTGATATTTTTGTATGGTTTGACTGCAGTTTGGTGATTGGAGAAGCAAGAAGGTGGTTTTGTGGGTATTGTTGCATTTTTGGTTGGTTGTTCTGCTGATATGGTAGAGTATAGTGCTGGTTGGTGTATGTGTCGGGTGTAGTATATTTTGATGGCTGTTTTGTGGTCAACTTTTTCTAGGGTTTTGATTGATGTCAGCTCTTTTTGCTTTATGAATGCTGGGCATGTTTTGTCAATTGGGCTGTGTTTGTTGGTTGGGAGGTCGTATTTGCAGTTTATGCAGAGCTTATCATTGGCACATGTTTCGTCATTGGATGTGTGTTTCTCTGCGGAGCAGTTGTTGCATAGTGTGTTTGATTTGCAAGCTGTTGTGGGGTGACCAAGTCTGAGGCAGTTGCGGCATCTGAGTGGGAGTGGTATGTATGGGCGTATGTTTACCTTTTCATAACCAATCATCATTGTCTCTGGGAGTGTCAGTGATGCGAATGTTATAATGATGAGTCCGGTTTCTTTTAGTTCGTTGTTATCCATTTTCTTAATTTTTCGTATTTCTGTGACGTTTTGCGATTTGAGTTCTTGCAATATGATTTCTTCTTCGATGTTTCTAAGATCATTTGAGTAAATTACTCCCTTGGAAAAGTTAAGAGTACTATGCTCACTAACTGATACGGGAAAGTCATGGAAGATGCTCAGCTTTATGAGTTTTATGGCTTGGAGTGTGTCTTTGGTCTTGATTAGTAGACCGCCAATTCTTGTTTTTTTGCACGATTCCACTAGACCATTGCATGTATAGTCAATTACTTTTTAGATTAGGAAGGGGGATACATTTTCAAATGTTTTATGGTCTGTTCTGTTTATGTTGATGAATTTCGGGCCGGTGTCGCTTAACTTGAAAAGTCTATTTATATCGGGGGGCATTGTTGTTGTTGTAGGGCAGGTGCCCTGCTGAGGTTTTTGGAACTGTTCAGTAGTTGTTTTGTTATTGTTTTTTTTTCGAAATTTGTTTTGTGCACTTGTACACTTGTTTTTGTTGTAGTTATTGTTTTTAACTGATAAGGGTTGGGTCTGGGGCTCGCTCGCTAGTCACACGTCTTTACTCCTCAAAGCTTAGAGTGAAACTGACTAAAATAAGTTAATAAATATATTACTATGCAAGGAAATAAACGGTTGACTTTTTATATCGAGTTAAAATTACAGGTACTGAGAATGGAAAATAATTCTTTGACTGAGATATATCGGCACCTTGTTAATTTTTGCGCGGTCGTGATTACAACCTATATTATGGGACGTGTTAGAGCTAGCAGTCAGCCGTGAGGTCGTTGGCGCGAGGCTCATAATCTTGTCAATGAGCGTGTGCCTTCAGGCTTGTGCATGTGTCCCTTTTATTGTGGGTAATGGACAGGTGCGCATGTTCGGGTAGCTCTTGCTTGAATCCCTTTAATGACATGTGTATGACCCGTTTGTGGAAAGGAGAGAATCTTAGACAATTTGCGTTTGAAATTATTCCACATCTGAGAATCATAAACTTGTGAGATTTATTTTATTGGCGCTCATTTGATTTCTTAATTAGTATTTTTCATAGAAAACATCTTTCCCCAACATGATCGGACATGTTCCTCTAAGACAACCATCTTTAGATGTTTTGGGTGTGCGACTTTTGTCTCGTACATAGCAACACTTGTTGTCATTGTTGTACACCTGATAATGAGCCAAAAGGTTATGTGATCACATCTTTCCCAACATAATCGGACATCAAAGAATACAGCCTTTGCATACTTTGGGTGTGCGACCTTTCTCACGTACATAGCAACACCTGTTGACTACTAGGTGCTCATAATGAGGGATAGGATGCATGATCAATATTGTCACGAAGTGTGCGAACTTTCTCACGTACACCAAAAAAACTGTTGAATATTAATTGCTCATAAAAGGTCACGTGATCAGTATTGTTACATTTGGATGTGGGGGTGGGGAAATTAACTATACTCTTTATGGACATGATCGTGATGGAATATGCTAATTGTCATAGAACCCGCATATATTAATGAGGGGGCAGGATCATTAATATGCTAATTAGTAAGGGGCGGGGACCTTTAAAATGCTTATTAGAAAGGGGGCGGGAGCCATTAATGTGGAAATTGTCCCAGAATCCGTCTTTCCTAACTACTAATTAAAGTACAAGTCATTTTCTATAAAACTCCAATAATTAAAAAATAAAGCCCTTCTGTATCTTGATATAAATACATTTTTTAATCTTTATCATAATAAAAATTTAATAAATTAATGTACATGGCTAAGGTGAACAACGTCTGCGTGGCTTATATGGTTTCTCAAATTTCGACTTGTTGTAGTAATCGTCTTTCTACTCCTTTTCCTTTTGATCCCATCCCCTTTCTGGATCTGAAATTGAACGACGTTTTAAAACACGATTGACTTTTCGTTTTCGTTCCTTTATCCGGTTTATAAATATTTTTACTAAATCAAAGACAAATTTAATAGTTTTTAGTCCGTTATTCTATTTAAATTTAATTGTTTGGTTAGCAAAAGATGGCTTGTTTTATGAGACTTAAATTATGGGTGACAAATTTGTAAGTAAAGCTCGCAGACATTTTTTGACAAGGAATAAAATGGATGGATGGATGGTGTGGATACATGCATTTGATTTGGTGATAGAATTGGTATAAGCCCAGTGTTATTTGTTTTCACTGCATTATGCCGGAGCGATTTCAATTTTTTTCCCAATTATAGGAATCGTTTCTTGACATTCATATTTTCGTATCTTTTAAGACGTTGTATTGTATTTTATAACTATGGTTTTGGAATGTTAGGCTAGCTATCGAAGTTAAGGACACATTTATTATAGAACACTAGAAACAATCGATACCTACATCAGATGAAAAAATAAGAAAAAAGGAAATGTTTTTACACTAGTTTAAGTGGATGATATTACTATGTGGTCTTAAAATCTATCAACAAGAATCGAAATTGTTTATGAAACCAGCTTCTATACAGCTACTGTTGCTCTTGTGATTCTTAATTATTGTTTCAATCACAGGATACACCTTTCCCCAACATGATCGGACATGTTCCTTTCAGATATCAATCTTCAGATATTTTTGGTGTGCGACCTTTCTCACGTACACAGCAAAAACGTTGAAATTCAGAGTGTAAGTTTTAACTTCGCTTCGGAAGTCGTCTAGAGGACAAGAATTTTAGACCACTCTTAACAAAAGGCTATAGCAGCTCATAACAGTTAATACCAACTAGTAACCAGCTAAAACAAACTAGTAAACAACTAGTACACAGCTACAAAACAGAGAACAGCTCATTACAGTTAATAGCAGCTAGTAACCAACTAAAATGAACTAGTAAACGACTAGTAAACCTCTACTAAACAGATAGTAACCAGCTAAAACCAACTCGTAAACAGCTAGTATACGACTAGTGATCAGCTTATAACAGCTAGTAAACAGCTCCTGCATAGTTAGTAACCATCCTTTAACAGCTAAGACCAGTTAATAACAATTAGTAAGCATTGCTACGAATTCACACACTCGTGTGGCAATGGATCATCGCAGGCCGCGCAATACGATCCCCTATTGTCAAGGCTGTCCGTAAAAAGTAATGTCATTATTCTTGACCTACTCCACTTCTCATGTCAGCGCACCCCCCCTTAATAAAGCTCTAGCACTTCATGTTCTTGATATTCTTTTACATTATAAATTTATTGGGTAATATTTATATCGGCGTGCGCCGTGGATAAGTAACAAATGTTGGCTAATTCATATGTGATTTTTTTTTTGTAATGCTTTGCTATTTATTTATTCAATCTTCTCCCTTTGGATACTAACAATAAGTGTATCAAATCTTAAACTAATTAATCTAACTAACAGTCATATGACTGATATTATGCTAAAGGGGGCCCGAAAGTTATTGCTGGCTTGGCAGGTCGTTGCGTTGTAGACGTGATCACTGGAAACCCAAGTCAAGACTCTTGCGAGTCGATTGGGGTGCACAGAGAGTATTTCATTGCAGGACGCTTTTTATTTGTCTATTTCATCTTTTACGGTAAGGTCCCTGTGGATGTGTTCGTTGCGAATATACCATGGTGCCCCAGTGATAGTTCGCAGGATTTTCGATTGAACGCGCTGTATAATGTCTATGTTGCTGCTGCTGGCAGCCATGTGTCCAGATGGGCTTTAGTAGTCCAGACGCAGGGGCGAACGAGCGTTAAGAATCCAGTGGAAGCTACTGGCCTTTAGTTTTAGATGTATTTTCTTGCGTTCGATGTGTCTTCTCCAGGTTAGTCGTCTATCAAGGTGGACGCCGAGATACGTTACATCGTTGACTTGAGAAATCTGCGTATTACTCAATGATAGCGGAGGGCATGTTTGCCTGTTGAGAGTAAACGTTATGTGTTTACATTTTTGTTCATTTATTTTAATCCGCCAATCAGATAGCTACCTCTCTACTAGGGAGAGGTGGTTTGCTAGCTGTGATGTGGTTTGGCCTGGGCGAACGTAGATGTTGTTAGCTGCTCGTTCGTGGGAATATCAGCTGTGTATAGGAGGAAAAGAGTAGGCCCTAGAGCGCTTCCTTGCGGGAATATAGTTTTGATAATGTATTCGTCGGATGTTGTTGTGTTGCACCTTACTGCGAAGGTTCTGTTGTATAGATACGACTCAAGAAGCTTCTGAGTGTAATCTGGCAAGTGTGTTTTAATTTTGTGCATGAGGCCATCTAGCCATACTCGATCGAAGGCTTGAGATACATCGAGGAATATTGCGCTGCAGTATTCCCGATGCTCAAAGGCTGTGCGTATTTCTGATGTTATTCTGTTAACTTGTTCGATTGTTCCATGGTTTTGACGAAATCCAAATTGATGAGCAGGGATAACATTGTGTGCTCCTAGATATGGTGTTATGCGAGTTAGAAGGCATTTTTCGAACAGCTTAGTCTGTAGGATGACGGAATTGTGTGGTCTTTTCCGGGCTTCGGTATCATAATGATAATAGATTTTTTCCATTTTTTCGGATAGTAGCTGAGAGTTATAATCCCATTGAAGAGCTTACAAATAACCTCAATGGCAGAGTTTGGAAGTTCAATTAACATTTATGGGGTTATTTGGTCACCGCCAGGGGCCTTTTTCGGTTTCTGTTCCCCAATGACTTTCACGATCTCCTTTGGCTGAAACAGTGGTGGTAGAGAAATAGATTCAGATTCGATTTGTGATAGGAAAAATGAACCAGTGGCAGTCGATGTCCGCTTCGATGTTGAAGTGAGGGGTTAATTTGATGTGTGAGCTTACATACTTTTTATGTTTTAACCAGTTGGTTCTGTGCGACGTCAGCCTGAGGGGGTGATCTGTGGTTTTTGTGCTTTGAAGAAGAGTTATTAGCACTGGCGAATGGTCTGACGACAGATCCGAAAGCGCTTTGGCGCTTATTATATTGAACTTTTGGAACTTTCCTGGGGTCTGTTGGCCAGTATGTGGAGCTGCCAGGGGAAACATAGTCTAATTTGTTGTTCAGTTTTATGATTGCATTGTATAATTGTCTTCCTTTGGGAGTCACAAGGCGTGATCCCCAGTGCGTGTGTTTGGCATTATAGTCCCCTGCAGCTATAAAGCGACCTCCAAGCAAGTTGTAGAAGTCCATGAATTGTCCTTCAGGAATTGTAAAGCGAGGCGGGCAGTAGACAGTGGCTATGATGAGGTTTCCGTTGCCTGACTGCACTTTGATAGACGTGGCTTGCAAGTATTTTGTTGAAAACCTTTGGTGAAAGTGGTGATTGATGCGTTCCCTGATTAGGATGCCGGTTCCGCCGTGGGCTTTACCATCTGGATGGTCTGTGCGGTAGAAAGTGTAGCCTCTTATTTGAAAGTTGTATTTGTTTGTGTGGTGCGTCTCTACCAGTAAAATAATGTCGATATGATTATCATTCAGGAACTGTGTTACTTCAAGGTTGTGCCGTAAAACGCTATTGGCGTTCCACATTGTTATTCGTAGACTTGCCATCTGTTATTTAGACTGCTTACCTGCAAGGAGCTGTAACACCATGTTCTGGTTTTGAACCAGTGTTTGCATGGTCTTTTTCATGAATGACATGAATTCCATCATACTTTGCTGCATGGTGGCCATCATAGATTCCAGAGTGCTTTGTGACTGTGCTTGGATCTGCTGAGCGTTTCCTAGATTAGACTGGAGTGGGTTTTCCGTCCCTGATCGAAGGGCATCGGCGTATGAGAGGCCCTTCTGGGTGTTTAGTTGACCAAATGAGGATCTTGCAGCCGTGCCGAAAAAATACTTCCGGCGTCGTAAGCGAGTAAGTGTACGCATTTTGGGTATTCTGATGACGCGTTGATGTCACTTTGTAAACCGGACAGCCCCTGTAGTTTGCCGTGTGGTTACCTTGGCAGCTAACGCATTTTTTCTTTTTGAGGTCTTCTTTGTTGGCAGGGCAGTTAGCCGAATTGTAAAAGTCTCCATAACCTAAACAAACTGTTCGAAGTGAACAGTATGCCCTGGTGTGTCCATAGTCCTGACTATTTGTGCAGAGCACTGGTCCGTTCCTTTTATGTGGCTCTTTCACGTTGATTCTTCGGTGCAATAAGTATTGCAGGTTATAAATGGGATGCACTTCATTTTTCGTCAAGACTCTGCTGTCTGTCTCCAGCTCGACCCTGAAGAGTGGTTGAGGCTCTTTTTTCCTGTTTATAATTTTACTGACAATCTTTGCAGAAACTCATTTTTCCTTGAGATCATCGATGACTTCCTTGGCGGTTACGTCGGGCTCGATTCCTTTAAGTACCACTTGCAGGCCCTTGCTGCTTTTTAGTTGGTACGTGTAGTAGTTTTTTTTTAGCTTCTTCCAGGTATTTGGATCAGCTCGGAAATGTTCTTCAGATTGGTTTCATGGATATACCCTTTTGTGACCGGAACAACATGAAAGTTTCCGTCCCCGGTCAGCGCAACAATTTTGTTGACCAGGGCGTTCGAGAATTTCTTCCTTATGTACATTGGTGGGGGCTTAGCTTTCGGTTGGGTCTCCTGAGCCTGTTCTGGTTCATTTTCATCTAGAAGTGCAAATCTATTGCTGTTGGATCTCCCGGGTAATTTATTTTCTATTTGGACACGGTTTATTTTTGACTTGTTACCTACCGCGGTGTTCTGCGGGCTAAGCTTACGCTTGACATGAATGTACCGGTCTAGTCCGGTCTGTATGGCCGGACCCGCTTGCTGAATTTTGTTTTGGTTTTGATTTGTAGTCGTGGTTTTGTTTCCGTTGAATTTAGAGCTACGATTGCAGTCGATTCCGAAGTAATAGCCGTAGCTGTGGTTGGTGTTTTTTTTTGTAGCTGTTGTTGTTGCTGACAAATTTAGTGTGGATGCAGAAGTTTTACCGTTGCATGTTGTTGGTGCACCAGGGGTCGACACTGATGGTGGTGGGTTTTGCATTGTTGACTCCACGCCGTCGGAGTGGGCGTAGCCGTAAGTAAGCATGGTGAGCAAGACCGTGCTCTTTGGCTATCGACCGACAGTAGGGTCATTTTTTGAACTTCGCTATCACGCGTTGAGACATACGAAAAGTAACCGTCTCTTCGGCTCGAAGCTAGTAGTAGAATAACACGGCTCTTGGCTCACTAGGTAATAAATCATGTCAAAAAAGGGGGTGGAGGTGACCCTAATTAGTCACGCATGGTTGCACACAGGTGTTTTAATGACCTAATTAGCATAATTAAGTAATAAATCACGTCAAGAAAGGGGGTTGAGGTGACCCTAATTAGTCACGCATGGTTGCACACAGGTGTTTTAATGAGCTAATTATAATAATTAAGTAACTAAAGTGTGGAAAAAGGTGGTGGGGTGAGGATCACCCCAAAGAAATGGTGAAAGTTGGGGTGGGGTGTTTTGTCATGTCTTGTCTTGTCTTGTCTTTTTTCACCCCAAAGATGTGTGTGTGTGAGGGGTGTTTTGTCATGCGTAAAAATGTGTGGTTGTTTAGAGTGATCTTTACCCTAATAGGGTGTGTAGGACTGTGAGAGAGGGGTGTTTTGTCATGCGTAGGAAATTGTGATTGCTTGTGTGTGAGGGGTGTTTTGTCATGCGTAGGAATTTGTGGTTGTCTAGAGTGATCTTAGCCCGAGTAGGAGTGTTAGAGGGGTGTTTTGCCATGCGTAGGAATTTGTAAAACGATACTTAGGCGGAGGAGGAGGAGGAGGGGGGAAGTTGTTTATTATGCTTGCCCTTTTTTCATGTGTAAGAATTTGTAAAACGATATTTAGGAGGAGGGGGAAGTTGTCTTATTATGCGTGGCAGTTTTGTTGATTCAATTAGGGTTTTAGATGATATCTTTTAGTGTAAACTGTCTTCGGTCTTGTGGTCAAAAGGTGTTGGTTTGAAGGATATTTGACCGCAAACTTTTGTGGTGTGAAACAAGCGTGAGTTCGAGATCCTCACCCTCTTTAGCGAGCATTAGATGGGAAAGTGAAAGTGAATATCTAAAGTATGTTGCTTCTAACTTGTATTAAGTTAAGGGGAGGGTAATCTTAAATGTTTCAATTCTATAGTGGAGGTGGAGGTGGTGGTGGTGGTGGTGGTGGTGGTGGTGGTGGTGGTGGTGGTGGTGGCGGTGGTTCCTAACAGAATATACACAAAAA
Source organism: Drosophila suzukii (assembly GCF_043229965.1). NCBI lineage: Eukaryota > Metazoa > Arthropoda > Insecta > Diptera > Drosophilidae > Drosophila > Drosophila suzukii. The sequence goes on along the minus strand of NC_092082.1, from coordinate 48,939,537 downwards.
CAAATGAGATCGTTTATTAAGTCAAATACGTTTTTATTTAATCATATTTGATAATTTAAAGTACTGTATAAACCAAATATTACAATTCACATTTTTATAAAATTCTTATTTAACAGAACAAACATCGCTTTTTTTTAGAGGTTAATGTTAAAATTTAAGAAAATATATTAACCAAATAATACAATTCAGAACATTATAAAATTTTTATTTAACAGACCAATTACAATATTTTCTTGGAACTACATTCAATTTGCTTACTTTCATCTTTATTTAGTGTTATAGTTTGATTATAGTTATCTATACCACCCTCTAATCTATGCACTTTATTGTCATCATTACTTAAAGGAATTGATTTAATGTATTCATCATTATCTTCATCTAAATTAAACGGTATAGTTTGTACGTAGTTATCTATACCACCCTCAACAACAATAGTTTTATCCTCACTAGATGATTTTAGAATACATGCCTCCGGATTATCATCATCATAAAGGATTACACGTTACATCATCATACAAATCAAGAAAAACTTTGCCAACCTCTTTTTTATTAATGTTTTGGAGTTCTGAAAATATGAATATTATTAGTATATATTAATTATTAGTATATATAAAAATATTATTTTGTAAATATATATAAAACTCACCTTTTTTTAATTTACTCAGACTATTATTTTCATCTTCTTTTTTTATATTCTGCAAAAAGAAACATATTTCCCTACTCAATCTGATTATGATATAATATCACTATTAGTTATTTTGAAATCGTTAATATCATTAATTGGTATTTTATCTGTGCTAATCTCACTTTCTTTTTTATTTAAATATTCAATCATTATTTGAGCTGCTAAATTTATCTTTCTTAAATACAACCCATTAGTTCTTTCTGCTTCATCGATTTCAATTTCATGGATTTGTGGACGATCACTAAGATAACCTGGTTCTACTTCTTTTTCATCTATCCCTTCTCGTTTACTCTCTTGTTTGGAAAGAAGATCAGCATCTTTCGATATTCTTTCATAAACTATGCTATATTTCCGTCTCTCTGCATTAATTACTGAATGGGACAAAACTTCTGCAAATTCAAAACAATTAATTCTCAACGTTGCTAGGGGGCTATTAATATTGCGTTTAGATTTTCGGTGGCGGGAGCGGGTAGATAAATATTTTAAATTTGTACGTTTACATTTACTCAGACTTCGCCTAGAATGTGATCTTCTATATATATTATTATAATGGCATTTAACTCCTACCGTAGAACTTTTGTATTGGACGGTGAAGAATCTGTTTAGACCCCTCCTTCCTAAATCCATATGTCCTCCTATTCTCCTTTCATTCTCAACTTATTTTTGTTTAAAATTCTCTATTATTCCTCTCTTTGTAAATTTGATCTGTGAATTTTGCACGTTTTCAGTGCTTTTTAATTTTTGAATAGTGTTTCTTTTTATTGGAACCCGACTTACACTTTCAAATTCTGTATTACTATCATTGATTCCCAACACTAATTCTTGTGATGTTTTACTAATTGTAGGTGCTCGACTTACATTTTCAAATTCTGCCTCCCTATCATTTATACCAATATAATTTTTTTCGATTTTTCATCTCCTATGTTTTTATTTTCTATTTGATCAAAATTTGTATTTTCGCTATTAAAATCAAAAAGATTGGGTGGGTAGTTGTTACAGATGTAGTTGTTGAAGATGTTGTTGTTGTTTCTTCTTCCAGAATTTCTCTTTTTAATGTAGTTGTTGCAGATGTAGTTGTTGAAGATGTAGTTGTTTCTTCTTCCTCCTCCAGAATTCCCCTTCTCATTGTAGGTGTACTTGCAGTTGCTGTAGTTGTTGTAGGTGTACTTGCAGTTGCTGTAGTTGTTGTTGTTGCTGAAGTTGTTTCTTCGTCAACTATGCTTGCACTTGTACTTGTTGTTAAGTCATTTTCATTAATGCTACTTTTAATAGCATTAAATATTTGAGTATCGAGTTTACTTTTTAAGTTTGTTTTCTCTTGTCTTGTTTATGAGATCCATAAAAATATGGCTATCCTCTAGGATCTCAAATTTTAAGTCAATATTAATGATTTTTTTTTTAATTTTGGAACATTGACATATAACCCAATCGAATTATTGGAAGTCGATGGGTTTTCAATTAAAGTCATTTCATTGGGGAGTGGTATCATTTTCACCATCGGACTAAAGAGGGAAAGTATTAAAAAAAATATTATAAGAACCGTTATTTTTTTTGTTTTTTTTTTCACAAGCGAACAAACGAACGAACGAATGAGCAAACGATCCCGAAATTGAACGAATAGATGAAAACTGAATACTTTTTGAAATTCTTCCCCCTTTATAGCCTCCAGATTTGTATATATAAATATATATATACATGAGTTGATTTCTATGCTTCCACTTGTTGTTTTTCTGAATCCCACTATCTTTTGAGTTCAAGTTCCATCCAAAATTCTTATCTGTACATGCTCTTCTAGTCTAGCCACACGCACAAGCTCATAATCAAGTTCCATCAAAAATTCTTATGCTCTTTTAGTCTAGCCACACGCACAAGCTCAAAATAGAGTTCCGTTCAAATTCTGATCTGTACATGCTTTTCTTCACACTTTATTAATAGAAATTGTGCGCGTGAAGAAACATAATTTGATTTCACGCACTGACGTCAATGCCTACACTTTAATTGTTCTATGGTTCCACTTGTTCTTTATAGAATTTCGTTTTTATGAATCCAACTATCTTTTGATTTTGAAAAGCCTAGCCAACGCACAAGCACATAATCATCTTTTTGTTTCAGAATCTTTTCAACAAGATAAGTATTAGTATTTTCAAAGACATGTTTATATTTTCATATTGGACATGATCTCCCTCTTAAAAGTCCCCATTTGTAAATATTTTTAGATGATTGTATGATCTCATCCAAATCTGTTTTTCATTTTTAGCATTTACATCAATGGGCTTCATTTTAATCGTTCTATGCTTCCTGTTATTATAATTATTAATCAACTTATTGTATATTTGAAGGCAAGTACATTTTCCATTAATGCTTTAAGAGTACTAAATGTGTAGTAATCATTAATTTTATATCTTTTCATCAATTCTCTAAATTGTTTATTATAGAATTCATTTCCATTATCTGTTTGTAAATCCTTTGGTTATTTTTTCCATTGCTTTTGTAACTTCTTATGCATTTTTTGATTTTATTTCTTCACCCCATCCATATTTAGAAAATGTATCTATTACTGTTAACAAATACCTATAGCCTTTAGTATACCCGTTACTCGTAGAGTAAAAGGGTATACTAGATTCGCCGAAAAGTATGTAACAGGCAGAAGGAAGCGTTTCCGACCCCATAAAGTATATATATTCTTGATCAGGATCACTAGCCGAGTCGATCTAGCCATGTCCGTCTGTCCGTCTGTCTGTCTGTTCGGATGAACGCTGAGATCTCGGAAACTATAAGAGATAGGCTATTGAGATTTGGCGTGCAGATTCCTTAGCTTCTTACGCAGCGCAAGTTTGATTCAGCTCCTACAGTTTTGATGATAGAGGTACTCGACTATAGCGTTCTTCCTTGTTTGATGATGCATATGCCCCCATTTCAACGAAATCAGCCTGTCATAAATCATTAATACCCTTTACTATAACTCTACGTCTTGGGAAATTCTTGAATGATGGGCGATGTAATTCATTTACAATATCTCGTTTACTCATAGCTTTATTTTATTTGGTATAAATGGTTTCTTCTCTAAAGATTCAGTTTCACGTTTTAAATTTGAGGTTGGTGCAATTATATAATTGAAAATGTTACTTTCTATTTCATTTGTATCATCCACTATCTTATTAATAATTTTCATGAGAAATTCCATTTTTTTAGAAATATCACTCCCTTTTCCCTCAATGTTATTGATTCGAGGTCTTAGTCTAAAGATTTCTTGCTTCTGCGGTTGCTTAGAAATTTCATTAGATGTATTCTGTACTAGTTTACTTATTTCATCATCAATATAAAATTTTGTTGCAATATCATTTTCATGAATTGGGGTTAGGGAATTTTTAAAACGTTTCCTCTGAACATTGAAATGTCCATCATAATCATTAAGTATACTATGGAATTTTTCTACACCTTTTGTTATATCTCTTGAGTACTCTTTCTAATTTAAAAAACAACCAAACTTATCAACTGACATTTTAATTATAAAATAAGTGATGAAAGAATGGAATATTTATGTGTATCACATTAGTTGTTAAAACTTCTTCTTCGTTTTCACGACGTGAAAATTGACTTTTTCGAAGTATTGTTCCATCTATTTCTATCTGATCAGAACGAATGATTGGTGGAAGGTTTTTTAAATGTTGGTTTATGAATTTGTTAAGATTTTCCAATTTATCAAGAAGCTTTTTTAATGAATTATGTATATACTCCATTTGAGTTATCATTTGTATTACTTTACTTCTTCTTCGTTTTCACGACGTAAAAATTGACTTTTTCGAAGTATTGTTCATTTGTATCTGATCAGAACGAATGATTGGTGGAGGGTTTTTAGATGTTGGTTTATGAATTTGTTAAGATTTTCCAATTTATCAAGAAGCTCTTTTAATATATTATGTATATACTCCATTTGAGTTATCATTTTTATTACTTTACTTTCCAGCTCTGATACTCCGTTATTTCTTTTTAATGAATTTCTACTTTTCGTTAACTGTTCTAAAAGTTTACGCTTCATTGTTGTCGTTCCCTCTGATACTCATGTGCTACTGGGAAAAATGTAGTATAACTTAAATAATTATAAAAAAGGGTTTGAGTTTGAGTTTGATGAAATTTTATTTTTGTTTTTATTCATCAAAATAGATACATTCATAATATTAAAAATGAATACATTTTAAGATTTATTTATTTCTAAATAGATGTTGTTATCATTCCTTTTAATAATAGAAAAAAGAGTATTCTTTATATATTCAATTGTTGAATCCTCTAAAGTTGAGTATCGTTCCGGCAGTACAGCATATACTCTTCAAGTTCAAGAGTGAGGGCCTTTCCAAAGCTGGTTTTCTTACGTTGAGCTCGTCGAATAGGGTACCGCACGTCCGATTCCATCTTCGTCTTTGTTAAAAGAGGTTTTGGTGCGTTTCCATTAAAATCCTTGATTACTTTCATCATTTCCGGAATGACCATTTGTAGTTGTTTCTTCTTGTATTTGCTTTTGTAGTTTTTTCTCCTTGTAGTTGTTGTTGCTGTTGTTGTTTTCAGCTGTTCCTAGCAGTTGTAGCTGTTTTTGATGTTGTTGTTTTACTGTTTTTACTGTTTTTGATGTCGTTGTTGTTGTTTTTGATGTTCACAAGATGTTTTAGGTTGAAACTTTAGGTTGAGAACGTTTTAGCTTGAAACTTTTAGGTTGAGACTGTTTGCAGTTTTGATCGAGTTTTTATACCTTAAGGTAAACTAACCCTCCCTTTTCTATTTCATTCTTGATTTAGAATCGACGAATCATAGCAGCGAATAGCATGTAAAGTGGGCGGGTTTCAAAAATCGTAGAGAAATTACTTGACCATAAAGAAAAAGTTAGGGTGGGATAGAGAGTAAGAATTGGAGGGACAGGTGTCCACAGTTGGTACTATTAAAGGCTTGTTTTCTCTCATAGTTATAGTTAACGTTATTCCCCAAGTATTTCACAATTTCTTTTGGGGGTTGTCGATTTCCAAAACTATCAAAGTAATGTATACTTTTTTTATTTTTGTTATAAGCTTCCAAATGTGTTCCATTTAATGAACTATCATCTAGGTTTATAATTCCTGACTCTTCTCTCCAAGGAGATTTTGGTAGTGAGTCTCTTATAAACACACCTCGGAAATGTGGAATGTACTTTTGAGCAAAATTCAAAATTTCGAAATTTGAAAGAGGTTTTTTAGGTAGCTTAGTAATTAGTTTTTTGGATTTCCTCTAAATGGATTAAGATATAATCCATAACCTTTTCTATAAGGTTTAAGAAACATACCTTCACCCACCTTAATACTTTCCTTTTTTTTATTTATTGTACTCTGTTGCCAAAAGTTTAAAACTTAAGGTACAGGGAGGACTCGGCCATAGTTGCCAAGACTTTCGGCCGGACTAAATTGTAATTACATGTTTACTTAATAACTAGAAATTTACATATGAATGGGAAGAGAAGGAGATTAACAATTTAAATGAGTTGAAGTAGGTCGGCTGATTTGAGAAAGTTGAGGATTTGCTGAAGATTGGCAAGCTGCAAAGTTGTTCGTTTTTGGCGTATTCGTTGATGCTTATCATCTCTGGGTTAATGGCTTGGTACCAAGCAGATGCTTTCTGTTGTAGGTTTGTATTATTTTTAAGTATATTCGTTTTTAATAGTTTGTTAATGTCCGTGCAATTTCGATTTGGGATGGAATTAAGGGGTGATCTTGTTGCATCTTTCGCTGCTGTGTCGGCGCATTCATTTCCTTTGTTCCCAATGTGACTAGGGACCCATAGCAACATGATTTTTGGGGCGAGTTTTATGATTAAGTCCCGGATCGATGTAGTGTAAAATGACATGTTACAATTAAGGACAGCTTCCAAGGTTGACAGTGAATCGGAGCAAATGCAGGTTTTACCTCTTTTCTTCTCGGCTATTCTAACAGCTTCCAGAATCGCGATTGCCTCTGCTGTGTATACTGAGTAGTAAGTTGGTAGGACAGCTTGCTTAACAATTTCTTCTTCTGTGGTAACTGCTAGACCTATTATTTCTTTGTTTCTGGAGCCATCGGTATATAGGAAGGAAATTTTCTTCTTTAAAAGGTTGTGTTTTATGTCCAGGAACTTTTTCAGGTAAACATCTTTGTTGTTAGTCGATTTTTTGGCACTGCTTAATTGTATGTCTATTAAGCTTGTGTCCATAAGCCAGGGTGGTTTTATTGATTTGGGCTTGTGATTTATTAATGAATTGGTTGATGGTAGAGTTTCTGTATTTTTTATTTTTGTTTTTGGAGATCCGTAGTATGATTTGGTTGAGCGGGGTGTGTTTGGCCTGAAGGATAGTGTGGATTGATTTTGCTTTTAGGTATTCGGTTCTATTTTCTATTGATTGGATGTTTGCTTCAAGGTAGAGGTTATTTGTTGGCGTAGAGCAAAAGGCTCCTAATGATGTTCGTAGTGCGGAGTTTAGTAGGGTTCTGATTGGTTTTAGAGTAGATTTTTTTGACGTGCCGTATATAGAAAGGGCGTAATCTATCTTGGAAATGCGTAGGCTTTTTACGATTTCGATTAAGGTATGTGGGTGGCTATAAGCATTTTATTATGTTTAGTGACTTGTCAATTGATTTTTGTAGTTTCTTAATGTGGGGCTTAAATTTATATCTGTGGTCAAAATGTAGTCCTAATAACGACAGTTCCGTAACCGTTTTGATGGTCGTATCTTGTGTTGATACCTGGCATTAGCAGGCTCTCTTCCTGCATATATGAATGCGCTTGCATTTTGAAACAGAGAGCATTGCGCCTGATTTTTGGCACCAAGCGTTAATTTCGTTAAACAGATTGTTCAAGTTGATCGACACATTTTTGTCTCGTTTTAAATTTATAAATATGTTAAAGTCATCGGCGTATGCTGTGTGGGAAAGGTTTTTGTGATTGTCTATAATATCGGAGAGGCTGTTGAATGCGATAAAATGTGACACGTAGGTGGTTATAATTGGACCACAGCCCCATGCCGAGAGTTGGTTATTGATTGTGTGTAGCCCTATTTTTTCAAAGGCTTTGGCAAAGTCTAGGGATATGATTGAGAGGTGTCTCTTTTCGTTGAGGGCTCTGTTGATAAGAGCGTCTGCGTAAAGCAGACAGTCCATAGTAGATTTCCCTTTTTTAAATCCGAGTTGTCGGCTATTTAGTAGTTTATTGGATGTTGCAAACCACCATAGCCGTTTCGATATTTTTTTATCTAATGTTTTTGACAAGCAGGGATTGAGGGAAATAGGTCTGTAGGCTTCTGTTAAAGTTTTGTCCGTACCTGGTTTGTGTATTGGGATAATTATGCTAGATTTGTAGGTCTGAGGAATGTGTGACTTTAGGATGCTATTGAAGAAATTTATGATTCTCATTTTGACTGGGTTTGCGACGTGTTGGATCATTGGATAATTTATTTTGTCCTGTCCTGGTGTTTGACCTTTTAGGCTGTTAAGGCCGAGAATTCTATAAAGTTTATATCTTGTTCCATAAATAGTGCTGTTCTGTGTGTGGTGTTTTCTTGGTTGAGTGTGAGTAATTTTTGTTTTTCTTCGATGAAGCTTGTGGAAAATTGTGTGTCCTCTGAGCGGGCAAGTAAGGAGATTGTTACTATGGTTGTCTTTAATAGCATGGATATTTGTGGAGTCCGCAGAGCTTTCTTATTTTGTTCCAAATTGTTTCCGGCTTGGATTGTGGCGTGATTTTGGATGTGAGCTCAAAGAGGCTGTCTGCTTTTCTCGATCTTATTTCTCTTCTGTACTGGGCGTTCAGTTTTTTGTAGTTAACTAGATTATTTGTCGACATATCTCTATTGAAGGTCCTCTAGGCCTTGATTTTTTCCCTTTTTAAATTGTCCAGTTTTTTATTCCACCAGGGGACATTGTGGTGCGATCTTGCAGATTTTGTATGCGGAATACTTTGGTATGCACTTTGAAGAATAATTTTGTTTATATTACTTGCTTCTTGGTTTATATTTGTTCACGTTGGGATGGAATTACTAAGGATGTTTGTGAGTGTTTCAAATTTGTTCCAATCTGCGTTTTTTGTCACAAAGCGTTGATTGAAGTTGTCTTTCTTTCTTCTGCTGCTTGGAAACATGTCGATAGTAATCTCTCCCTTTGAGAGAGTCGCTGATCTTGAAGTCACAATAAATTCTGAGGTCGGGTGAACAAAATGCTAAGTCGATGTGTGTGAGTGATCTATGGGTCGAGAACAGAGTTGGTTGGCCGTTGTTTAGAATGATGAATCCCTTGTTCAGGATGAATTTGCCTAGTATTCGTCCCCTACGGTTAGTTGTGGGAGAAACCCAGTAACTACTCCAGCTATTGAAGTCTCCTGTAAATAATATATGATGGACGTTGATGCACTACGAGCAGTACAAACAAGTGGCCCACCGACACCAAGCACGTGCTTGTTACGCGCGGGGCCCTTTTATCAATTTGGGCAAAAAATACGAGTTCGCGAGGAAGATACAAAAAACAAATAGAGACGGGACACAAATGAAAATAAAAGAAGCATCTAAGAATGAAGCAAATGAATTAAAATATTAGTTTTTAATACCGGGATAAAATTTGAAGTGCAAATTAAGTGATAAGGGTTGTTATAATTATTACATAGAACGCGAAAGGGCTCGTGCAGACAAAAATTAGATGTACATCGTGGCAAATTTAGGGGATAATAATTTCGTGTTAGTCTAACAGGAACATTGAAAGTTAGGCGGTTTACAAGTTCTACAGAATCAACATCACCTCTTATAAGATTTTGCATAAAAATAGTACCAAGCATTGTTCTACGATTTGCAAGGGTAGGTAAATTAAGCAATAGTAATCTACTCTGATAGGAAGGTAGCCTTATGTTTTGATCCCAGTTCAAACTACGAAGGGCAAAAAGAAGAAATTTTTTTTGTACCGACTCAATACGGTCAATATGCACTTGATATTGTGGACTCCAAACCGAAGAACAATATTCCAAAATAGGACGGACAAGGGAGGTAAATAATAATTTGGTTGTATAAGGGTCATCAAATTCTTTTGACCAACGCTTTATAAACCCAAGAACACTCATGGCCTTGCTGACAGTGGACATTATGTGGCAGTCAAATTTAAGTTTTGGGTCCAGAAGAACGCCTAAGTCATTAACTGAATATATATATATAGTGGCGTATTTTGAAGAGAGTAACTAACAAAAGTAGGAGTACCCCTATGAAAAGTCATAACGTTGCATTTAAGGCAGTTCAAATTTAAAAGGTTATACTCACACCATCCCTAAAAACAATCAATATCTGACTGTAAGTTGAAACCCGACGCTATATTATTATGTGATAAACAAAGCTTAACATCATCAGCATACATTAGTACACGAGAGTGTGTTATGATAGAGGGAAGATCGTTAATAAACAAAGTAAACAGCAAAGGCCCCAAATGACTACCCTGAGGCACTCCAGTTGTCACATAGATCAGTTTTGAGGCAGCGTTCTTGAATATAACCCTCTGAGTCCTACCATTCAAATAACTTGAAATCCAAGTTACTAGATTACATGGAAACCCAAGCTGATTTAATTTGAATAAGAGAAGAGAGTGGTTGACAGAGTCAAAGGCCTTACTAAAATCTGTGTATATAACGTCAGTCTGCATTTTATTCTTAAATCCATTTATTACAATAGATGACAATTCCAGAAGGTTGGTGGTGGTCGATCTTCGCTTAACAAAACCATGCTGACACGGTGATATTAGCGAGGAACATAAATGTGGCAAATGAGAAGTAATAATACGTTCAAATGCTTTAGGAATTGCGGACAATTTAGAAATACCTCTGCAATTCTGGGCATCCGCCTTCGCACCCTTTTTGTGAAGTGGAATGATAAAAGAGTCCTTCCAGATAGTAGGAAAAACTGACGATGAAATAGACAAATTAAAAAGTTTAAGAATCGGTTTACATATGGTTGACGCACAAAACTTAAGCACACACCCGGGGAGTCCATCAGGATCGGGAGAATAAGTTGGCTTTGTTTTTTCTAAGTCTCTTACGAGAGAAATTTCCGCAATTTCAGGGGTAAAGATACAATTTGCCTTATTTAAGGGATTAGGGTAGTTAGAATTTGACCAAGCAGCCGAACTATAAGTAGTTTGGAAAAACTCGGCAAATAAATCAGCAATTTCAGAATCCGTCGATGCCTCCATTGAGTTAAAACGTACCGATGAAGGCAATGCTGACGACTTACGCTTGGCATTGACAAAGTTATAAAACTGCTTCGGATCATTTGAAAATTCAAATTTACATCGACTTAAATACATAGAATAGCAATGACTATTGAGAACATTAAAATCCGATCGAGCCACCACATATTTCGAAAAATCAGATGGCTTACCCGATTTCTTATACTTTTTATAAGTGTTTGTCTTAAGGTTTTTAAGTCTTTGAAGCGCATTGGTAAGCCAAGGTGGCCTGTTTGTCTTTGAAGGAAACCTATCAGGAACGCATTCATTAAAAAAGGTATTTAACACTATATAGAAGTGTTCAGTGGCACTTTCAATATCCATACAATTGTACAATTCTGTCCAATTATATTGAGAAATCATGTCGTTAAGTTTTTTATAGTTACATTTTCGGAAACATCTCACTTTAGTTTGAGAAACTAAAGGAGAGAGGTATCAACGCATGGGAGGCAGATTGTCAATTCCATTGTTGGATGATATCGGTTTTCAGGTACAACAAGAAAGTTAATTCTAGATACCGTGACTTCAGACGGGTCTGAAACAAACACAAGATCTAGTTGTCTATTTAATGAATTCCGTATAAAGCTTACTTGCTGTAACGATAATTCTAGAAGACCATCTACAAAATCATGGGCGGATAGAGGTATAGCGACTAGTGAGTCAGTAGGAGGAGACCAAGAAATATCAGGGAGATTAAAGTCACCCAAAACAATCAAAAGGTCACTGTTAGAAAGAAGGGATAGAACAGATTTTATCGCAGACAGGTGGTGCTCATAAATTATTAAATCAGAGCCAGGTGGAATATAGGAACATGTAACAAATATTGAGAATGATTGCAAGGAAACTTTCACACTAACACTAACAAAGTGAATTCTCTCGGATGTTAGGCTAGTGCTAACGGCAATCAGCACACCGCCTCCCCTACGTGAGGAGCGATCGGTCCTATAGGCATTAAAATTGTTTGACAGAACTTCATTGTCAGATATCTCTGGTTTCAGCCAAGTTTCCGTAAAAGCCAAAATATCAGCAGTAAATGCAGAGGAGTCAGCATAAAGCTTGGGAAGCTTCATATTTAGTCCCCTATTATTTTGATAAGCCAAAAATAAACTTTTTAGTTTTTTGGCGCAGTGGAAGGTCTGTTATTTGTTCTCGGTTTATTGGGAACAAATTCTTTTATTACTAAGTCATTATTAAGCCAAAAGCTTTCAGAAAGTAGTACCTTAAACACATCAGGCGGAGCAAATATTTTAAACGACGAAATACTACGAGCATATGAAAATCTAAATTGTTCAACTGAAATATTCTCGGATGGGAATTTTTCACGAATAAATTCCAAAACATCCTCAGATGTGGTATCTGGGGTGAATCTCGAAACAAATAATTGTTTTCTATGTGGAACAACAGATAATTTCTTACGTCCCCCAGCAGCAGATTGCACCTCACTAAGCTGAGAGCCAGAAACGGTAACTTCTGTACCTATAGGTACGGTCGGCACCGTAGCCGGCACTGAAGGTTTTTTTACCACCCGACTTCGAGAAGCAGAGACTTCACCTAAAACAGCTGTATCCATAGGCACAGTAGGTTCACTTACCACAGTGTCAACAGAGACTGCTGCAGCCACCAAGTTCGGATTTGGGGTGGATACCGTGACCGTATTAACTGCCGCTAAGCTGGTTTTTTTACGTTTAGGCGACTCAGTTAGTAATTTTCAAAAGGTTGTCTCGAGTCTGCTTCATAAAGCCGCTCATCTCAACAACCATTTCCTTGCAGGATCCACATGACCACATGAGTCCAGAATTCTGATCAATGAAGTCTTTGACTCTACCAGTAAATCCTGCGCATTTAACGTGCATCATCGACTCGCAGAGCCAGCAGAAAATAAAAGGGTCTTAAGTTGAAGACGAAAGAGTACAATTTTTCTTAGAGCAGACAAGAGCCATTTAAAAGAAATTAAATAAAATAAAATAATATATGAAAAATACCTCAAGTAAATTTGGCACTGGGATCAAATTCCAAAACCACAAAGGCACAAAACACGAAAAAAATAAGAGCGCGAGATCGCGTATTAATTTAAATGTAAGAGAGCACGAGAGAATAAATCTTCTATCGATTGAGCGTTGCTTGTGGGACACTGACAACTTTACGCAGGAACAGTTACAATGTAAAGCAAGCAAGAGAGAGAGAGAGAGAGAGAGAGAGAGACAAGAGAATAGCACACCAAAAGTCTACCAGAAATTTGGCAGGTTCAGAGAGAGCTTAAGTTACAGTTGTAATATAGAGCGGGAGAGAGAGTGAGAATCAAAGAGTTTTAGCAAGTTTAGTGAGTATAAGAATTACACTAACAAAGCTAGGAGATTAAACAAATCTTATATAAATGTTAAAATAACTATAATCACTGGGAGATCTAGTAAAAAACACTAAACACACTAAGCCAGCGGTTAGACTAAGCTTTGTTAATAAACAAACACAAAACACTCGCAAAAAATCACAGAATAGACAAAAATTCAGAGCACAAGAGTAAACACAACCGTTCACAAGCGACGCTAAATCTTTTTGATGTTGGAGAGTTTCCTATAGGGACTATTGATTCCAGGTCTGCTTCGGTACATTTTCTGTTCGAAGGGGATGTAGGAAGAAACGATATTGAGTTTTTTGAAAGACTTAATTTCCAGTGCAATGGTGTCGAATGAGTTTTGAAGTGGAATTATGGTGTGTTCTATTGATTTGTGTATCAAAATTGCTGCACCGCCATCTGGACTGTGCGAGGATGTGTAGTGAAATTCAAAGTTAACTGGGATAGGTAAGTTTTGATAATAAGTGATGTGGGTCTCCTGGAGGGAAACGATTTTGGGATTAAGGTGCTTTAGTAGAATAAGCAGTTCGTTGTAGTTGTTAAGGTAACCATTTATATTCCATTGGAGGATCGTTAGAGTCATTTTTATACCCGTTACTCGTAGAGTAAAAGGGTATACTAGATTCGTCGGAAAGTATGTAACAGGCAGAAGGAAGAGTTTCCGACCCCATAAAGTATATATATTCTTGATCAGGATCACTAGCCGAGTCGATCTAGCCATGTCCGCCTGTCCGTCTGTCTGTCCGGATGAACGCGGAGATCTCGGAAACTATGGGAGCTAGGCTATTGAGATTTGGCGTGCAGATTCCTGAGCTTCTTACGCAGCGCAAGTTTGTTTCAGTAGAGTGCCAAGCCCACTCTAACGCCCACAAAACGCCCAAAACTGTGGCTCCTACAGTTTTGATGCTAGCATAAAAATTTTAACTGAAATGTAATGTTCTCATCAATACCTATCGATTGACCCAAAAAAAAGTTTGCCACGCCCACCCTAACGCCCATAAACCGCCCACAAACTTCAAAAAATCGTAAATATGAACGTGGATATCTCGGAAACTATCAAAGATAGAGAATTGGGATTTCAGATTTAGATTTCGTAGCAAGCGCAAGTTTATTACGAGAATATGCCACGCCCACTCTAACGCCCACAAACCGCGAAAACCTGTGACGCCCACAATTTTTATGCTAGATAACTGAAATTTAACTGAAATGTATTGGTCTCGTCAATACCTATCGATTGGTCCAAAAAAAAATTTGCCACGCCCACTCTAACGCCCATAACGCTTAAATCTGTATACCGCCGGTAGGTGGCGCATTTTAATCTCGCTTTGTTACTTTCATATCTTTATTTAGCTGAGTAACGGGTATCTGATATTCGAGGTACTCGACTATAGCGTTCTTCCTTGTTAGATTTGGCTTGGTGTTGGATTTGTATCAGAAGAGGAAATGGCTTTAAGTTTTGCTCTAGTCATGACAGAGTTTTGATCGTTTTTCAGCAGACTTTTCGTTTTATTTGGCTTTTCTTTTTGTTGTGTGATCCTGATTGGCGTCTTGTGTTTCGGAACCAGATGACATGGGTTCATCTGGGTCAAAATTAGACGCGTTCGGGAGGGTAAACTCATCAGATTTGTAGCTTACCGTTTTGCGCTGCATAGGTGTTATTGTAGTTTTTGGTGGTTGCATTTGGTTAGATTGAGAGGAGGAAGCTTTGGCTGCGGAGGAGTACAGGGAGCCATCGTGGTGGTGGTTTTTGTAGATGGACCAGGCTGTCCTGTTGTCTACTTTATTTAAGGTCTTAATCGCTTGAACTTCCTTGGGTGACAAGAAAACTGGGCAGTTTCTGTCGCGGGCGTGGTGATCAGTGAGTGGTAGTTTTTTATCCGTGCAGTTGATGCAGTTGGATTTGTTTGAGCATATTATACCTTGATCTGTGTTTTCATGAGCTGCAAGGCAACAGTTTGAGCAGATTGCTGAATTTTTGCAAAACTTTGCGGTATGTACCATTCGCAAGCAGGTGATGCAGCGCATTGGAGGAGGAATGTGTGGGCGGACCTGGTTTCTTTCGTATCCAATGTATATATGTTCTGGGAGATTGGTTAGTTTGAATGTTAGTTTAATTAGACCTGTTTCATTTCTTTCAGTTTTTTGTGTTACTTGGCCAGGGGTATATTTGTAAATTTTTTCAACTTCATTAACCTTTTGAGATCTAAGGTTCTCTAATATAATTTGCTCGTCAATTCCTCGTAGATCGTTTGAGTAAATAACTCTTTTAGTGCAATTAAGGCTTCGGTGTTCTGATATTTTAATTGGGATAGTGATGTAGGGAGTATTTGAAGGTAGACTGAAGAGATTTTTTAGTTTTTCGGCTTGTAATAGGTCTTTGGTTAGAACAAGAAGTTTTCCGTCTTTGGTTTTTTTACAACTTGTGACTTCTCCTTGGATTGTATTGTCTATTGTTTTTTTGATGATGAATGGTGAGACTTCAGCTAGAGACTTGGAGTCGTCATCTGTCCTAGTCGCTATTAGGAATACTCCGTCTGGCATGATGAGGTCAACAAACTTTAAGGCTTCTTTAAAGCTGCCAAGATTGTTAGTTGCGTTGATCGGGAAGTATGTAAGCGGGGGCAATCTTTGCGTTTGTTTTGTTTATGCGTTGGGATGCTGCGGTACTTTAATGATACGCGGAAGAACATGTCCGATGGCTTAGGCTGTCGAGAGTGAACTGTTCCTTTTTTTTATTATCTCTCTTCTAATGGTTTTTTCCCCATATTTTCATTATTAATAGTTTTAGCAATGGTTGCACTACCCGAGGCGAGACTACCTAATGCATTTAGTGCAGTCAAAATGGGTACAATAGGTAAAAAACTACCAATTTTCGGTACATTAATAATATGAGGAGTCTTAATATTTTTTTTTATTTCTACCAATTGATTAATTGACTTCTTTACGCGCAACCTTAATCGCACTCATTAGATCAAGTGGTTTCTGAGTTTTCAATGCCCGTATTCCTGTTTGGAAAACATTTGAAAAACTCTTTAAATTTGATTTCCTTTACTTACACTTTCTCTTTGTTTCCTTTTTCACACCCATTCCGAATTTCTTTTTTGTTTTCATAATATTTGTAACTTAGTATGCTGCTGTTTTCTCCGTATTACTATCTTTTAAACCAACACGTTCACACGCTTTATTTATTAATACTGCGTTAGCCTTATGTCGATCAGCTAGATCCTTATATTGTGAATATTCAATATCATGTACTCTACAAGCTTCATCCAATTGATTTATCCCACGATCACCGCGTTCCAACCTTTGTTTAAGCTCCACAAAAATTATAACCAGGAATATGTGCTTCAAATGGAAGTGTGTTAATTATTTTGTTGATTATACCAGTACCTCGTTTCAGTTTGAACTCTGACTGCAACAAGTATAAACACTTGTACCCATTTTGGAAAAACAAATGTTATGCTCAGTCTTATTGAAAGTCCAAACGGGCTTAAATTTGAGAATATATATGTATTCTCAAAGAGTTTATATCAACCAAAGTATGAGTATTTAGAGAAACTAATTAAACCGATAAAGGGAATGCACTCGAGTGCACTCGCTAAGGCTTGTGAAAAACAAAACAACATTCATTCATATTTCTGTATGGGACGTCATAAGAATATAGATTCCTTTCACCTATGTCAAACATATACTCATATTCCAAAACACCTAATACGTGATAACGCGAATATGATTATTATGTTTAAACAAGAAGATTTAAATATGCGTCATATATATCGTGATCATGTAAATACTGATATGTCCTACGATTCATTTATGAAAATTTGTCAAAAGGATTGGGGTGATAAATACGGATTCCTCATAATAAGTAAAGATAACGATATGGAAAAAAAATGTATAATTATTTGAGATTATAAGTTTCATTCTGTAAGCTATATTTTCACAGTACATTATTAGATTCCAAAATGAGTAGAATATTCACTTACATTAAATGGCAATGAACCCATTACAAAAATTTCTTTTTTCTCACCCGTTGAACTGACAATTGGTGAATATGAGTGTGCACTCATTGACTTTCATATGTACAACTCTATACCCAATGTTAAAATAATAATCTCTTTCATATTGGTGATAAAGTAATTCAACTTCCAATAACTTCCAATAGGATCATATGAACTCAATGATACTTATGATTTTCTAAAAAATAAACTTAAGCTTAAGCTTATGATTTTCTAAAAAATAAACTTAAAGATTATGATCTTGAGAAAACATTTCACATGGAGAATAATAATAACACACTTCAAGTTCATATTACAAATACGAAGGAACCTATTTATTTTAATAGAAACAACTCCATTGGACAATTGCTTGGTTTCAATAAAAAAAATTATTTACCCCGACTTGAAAAAAACATATATATCTGATCAACCTGTCAACATTTTAAAGATAAACACAATACGCTTAGTATGTAATATTGTAAGCGGTTCATATATTGATAGCAGACAAGATCATTCATTATACGAATTTGGAATTAATGTTCCACCGGGCTATAAAATGAATATCACACCAAACCATCTTATTTACTTACCAGTCAACTCTAGAGAAATAAATACACTCTCTATACACATAACTGATAAGAACGGTGAACTTATATATTTACGCGGAAAACTATACAATTCGTTTACATTTAAGATTAATACAATGATTATATACAATAAAAGTGGTAATACTTACCATCATCAGCACACTTTAAAACATAAAGTTATAGGAAGAGGATCGAAACCAAAAAGACACGAACTTACATTAAAAAATAAGTTAATTCTCGGCTTCAAAGTGCGAGTTTAACTAAAGTTATGGGGTTGAATGAAATATTGGCAGTACGGGAAAAACCGTTCTCTGATGATAGTATATTATAGAAAGAATATCAACAATCATTTAAACCAAGTGATGAGATAAGAATTACAATCCAAAATCAAGATTTATATGTACTCCAACATGAGAGTCTTCTAAATTTTTAAGGAGATATTACCCTAATTAAAGAAGGGGGAGCGCTAGAAACTCAAAATGTTATTGGGAGGATGAGAAATAACTGTATGGCATACTTTTTAGATGAAATACGCTATGAAATAAATGGTGTTGAGATAGATAGAACACGACTTAGTAGTATTACTTCTACAATAAAAAACGTTGTTTCTTTAAATCAATTTGAAAGCAAGAGACTTTACAATTCTGGATGGAGTGGAGGATCCGATTTCAATTTAAGCCCCGACTTCAACTTTTCAGAACCCCTTAAAGATCTACTTGGATTTGCTGGAGATTTTAAAAAAGTATTAAAAAATTGTAAGCATGAACTAGTACTATTAATATCAAAAAATTGTAATGATGTACTTGAGCAAGATTGAGAATGCACAATTAGTCGGAAAATATCATCTCAATATGACTAATATTACATGGAAAATTCCTCATATAACACCCAGCGACGAAAATTAAAATGTATGATATTATAAAAAGTGGAACCAATCTACCGATTGCATTCCGTAGTTGGGATACATACATTAATCCTAAACAAAGTAATGGAATGTTTGGAATGTTAAATTAGCTGCTAGCCGAGAACGTCAACGATTTGCTTTAACTGGATTTTAAGATAACCACCATCTAATTACAAACAATTTAAGAAATCTAAATGTCTACTTAAACTCTGAAACATATCCCTACCATTACTTAAACTTGGATTTTGAAAATTATCGATCACCTATATGAAATGTATTGCAAGTTTCAAACTAGCTACTATAACCGAAGTGAATCTCCTTTACTATCACCTACAGAGTTTAAAACTAATGCTCCTATTATCGTAATAGACTTATCATATCAAAATGAAATGGTTAAATCGGGACCCATTGATGTTAGGATTTCAATTGAACTTGCCAAGCCCATTATCGAAAATTATATTATATTGTTGAACGTTGATGCACTAAGAGCAGTACAAACAAGTGGCCCAAACGACACCAAGCACGTGCTTGTTACGCGCGGGCCCATTTTTATTTCGGGCAAATACGGTTCGCGAGGAAGGTACATAGAACAAATAAAGACAGGTCAAAACATAGATCAACAAGATTAAAGCAAATGAGCTAAGATTTTAGTTTTTAGTACAGGGATAGAAGTTGAGGAACAAATTAAATGATACAGGTTGTTATAATTATTAGAAAGAACGCGAAAGGGCTCATGCTGACTAAAATTAGATGAACATCGTGGCAAGTTAATAGGATGGTAGTTTCGCATTAGTCTAACAGGAACATTGAAACTTAGGCGGCTTACCAAATCTACAGAATCAATATCGCCTCTGATAAGATTATTCATAAAAATAGTACCAAGCATAATTCTACGGCTTACTAGAGTAGGCAAATTAATTAATAGCAATCTACTCGTGTAAGAAGGCAACCTGACGTTTTGATCCCAGTTCAAACCACGTAAGGCAAAAAGAAGAAATTGTTTCTGTACGGACTCTATACGGTCAATGTGCACTTGATACTGAGGACTCCAAACGGAAGAACAGTATTCTAAATTAGGTCGGACAAGTGAGGTAAATAATAATTTGGTAGTGTATGGATCATCAGACCAACGCTTTATAAACCCAAGAACACTCATAGCTTTATTTACAGTAGAGGTTATGTGGGAGTCAAATTTAAGTTTAGGATCTAGGAGAACACCTAGATCGTTTACTGAGTATATTCGGTCCAAGGACATGTTCTGAAGAGAGTAACTCATGAACGTTGGCGTACCCCTATAAAAAGTCATAACGTTGCATTTAAGATAGTTTAAATTCAAAAGGTTGTACTGACACCATTCCTGGAATCTATTTAAGTCTGACTGCAAGCAGAAACCAGATTCAATGTTATTATATGAAAAACAAAGCTTAACATCATCAGCATACATTAGTACACGAGAGTGATTTACGATAGAAGGAAGATCATTTATAAACAGAGTAAACAGCAAAGGGCCTAAATGACTGCCCTGAGGCACTCCAGATGTCACGTTGATCATCTTGGAAACAGCGTTTTTGAATAAAACCCTCTGAGATCTACCATTCAAATAACTTGAAATCCAAGTTAACAGATTATTCGAAAACCCAAGCAGATCTAATTTGAATAAAAGAAGAGAGTGGTTAACAGAGTCAAAGGCTTTACTAAAATCTGTATATATAACGTCCGTCTGTAATTTTTTGTTAAATCCATCTAGTACAAAAGATGTCAATTCGAGCAGGTTAGTGGTGGTCGATCTACGCTTAACAAAACCATGTTGACACGGCGATATTAAAGAGGAGCACAAATGTTGCAACTGAGAGGTAATAATGCGTTCAAATGTTTTAGGAATTGCAGACAATTTGGAGATTCCTCTATAGTTCTGAGCATTAACCTTCGCACCCTTTTTGTGGAGTGGAATAATAAAAAGAATCTTTCCAGATAGTAGGAAAAACAGATGATGAGATAGACAAATTAAAAAGTTTAAGAATGGGTTTACAAATAGTTCGGGCACAAAACTTAAGAACACACCCAGGGAGTCCATCTGGCCCCGGAGAATAGGTTGGCGTTATAGTTTCTAAATCCCTTAAGAGAGAACTCTCGGTGATTACAGGAGAAAAAATACAATTTGCCCTGTTCAAGAGATTAGGGTAGCTAGAATTAGACCATGAAACAGAACTATAAGTAGATTGGAAGAATTCAGCAAATAAATCTGCAATTTCGGGGTCCGTAGATGCCTCAATAGAGTTTAATCATACGGATGATGGCAATGCTGAAGACTTTCGCTTAGCATTGACAAAGTTATAAAATTTCCTCGGATCCTTTGAAAATTCAAATTTACATTGGTTCAAATACATGGAATAGCAATGAGTGTTAAGTACATTAAAATTAGTACGAGCCACCACATATCTTGAAAAATCGGATGGCCTACCCGACTTTTTGTACTTTTTATAGAAGTTTGTTTTTAGGTTTCTAAGTCTTTGCAACTGATTGGTAAACCAAGGTGGCCTGTCTAACTTAGGAGGAAAACTGTCAGGAACACATTCACTGAAAAAAGAGTTTAGGACACTATAAAATAGTTCCGTAGCACTTTCAATATCCAAGCAATTATATAAATTTGTCCAGTTATATTGTGAAATCAAGTTGTTGAGTTTACTAAAGTCACATTTACGAAAGCATCTACATTTATTTGGAGAAAGTGAAGGAGAGAGGGTATCAACGCTGGGAAGACAAATTGTAAGTTCTAATGTGGGATGATACTGGTCTTCAGGCACAACTAGTGGGTCAATTCTAGATACAGTGACTTCAGACGGATCTAAAACAAATACTAGATCTAATTGTCTGTTTAGTGAATTACGTATAAAGCTAACTTGCTGTAATGATAATTCTAACAGACCGGCAACGAAGTCATGGTCAGATAAAGGGGTAGAGACAAGTGAGTCAGTGGAAAGGGACCAAGAAATGTCAGGGAGATTGAAATCACCCAAAACAATTAAAAGATCCCTTTCGGAAATATGAGATAAAACAGTTTTTATTGCAGACGAATGTTGCTCATAAATTGTTAAGTCGGATCCAGGTGGAATATAAGAACAAGTTACATAAATAGAAAAAGATTTCAAAGAAACTTTAACACCAACGAATTCTATGTCATTGGGATTAAGAAAGTATATTCTCTCCGATGATAAAGTAGAGGTAACGGCAACCAGCACCCCACCCCCCCTACGAGGAGAGCGATCAGTTCTATACGTATTAAAATTTTTAGACAGAACTTCGGAGTCTGATATCTCCGGTTTCAGCCAAGTCTCAGTAAAGGCCAGAATGTCTTCAGAAAAGGCAGAGGAGTCAGCATAAAGCTTAGGTAGTTTCATATTGAGTCCCCTAACATTTTGATAGGCCAAAAATAAGCTGCTCAGTTTTTTGGCGCAGGTACAGTCGTGGAAGGCCTATTATTAGTTCTCAGTCTGTTTGGAACAAATTCTTTAATGACCAATTCATCATTAAGCTAAAAACTTTTAGAATTTAGTACATTAAATACTTCCGGAAGAGCAGATATTTTAAATGAAGATATCATACGAACATATGGAAATTTAAACTCCTCCACTGTGATGTTTTGAGATGGGAATTCCTGTTGTATAAATTCCAAAACATCTGCAGATGTGGTTTCAGGTGTTAAACGAGACACAAATAATTGCTTCCTATATGGAACAACCGAGAGGCTCTTTCTTCCACCATTTGCAATCTGAACATCGTTCGTCTGATTACCAAGACTAGGGACTCCTATAGAGCTAACTTCACCAGTAGGCACAGAAAGCTGCATAGGGTTTGACCCCTTAGTCTGACTAGCAGAAACAGGGACTCCTCCAGAGCTTTTGGTACCTATGGGTACTGCTGTCAGAGAAACTTTAGGTCCCCCAGACCCAGTAGATGCCGACATAGCTGCCGTTACCGATCGGGTACAAATATTTGGAGCTAAGTTGGGATTTGGAACTGATGCCTTTACGGGAGCAGATTTGGAAAGAGCGGTCTTTTTGCGTTTAGGTGACCCTACTGACATTTTTTTATTATCAAGGTCCGCCTTAAACTCTTTAAAATCAGCAACTACGCTCATAAGCTTATCAAAAAGTTTCATAAAACGATCATTGGTCAGCGCAACATAGCCATCCAAATCACGGTCTATTTCAACGCAAGAGGCACAAGTCCACGAAAAACCAACACGCAGATCAATAAAATCTTTTACTCTGCCAACAAGTCCAGTACATTTTGGATGAATGACTGTATTGCAGAGACGACAATAAATAAAAACATCATTAGGTGACGATCCAAACTCACAATCTTTCTTGGAACAAAAAAGAGCCATTTTTACGTATTTAAATTTAAGAAAAAAAGTTGTTAATAAAACCAAAGTATCAAAAGAATTATAAATACCTCACTTAATTTGACACTGGGATCAAACAATAAAAATGTAGACACACAAAAACACAAAAGTATAAGAGCGCGAAGAGACTGCGAAAGCGAGAGAGCGCGACAGAGTGGCTGTCGACTGAGCGTGGCTTGAGAAACACAAACAAAATATACACGACAACAGTTGCGACGACAAGAAACGGGAGAGAGATTACAAGAGAGAGAGATTACAGATTATGGGAAACAACAACAAAACCTATTGAAACAAATGCACCGCAGCTTACAGAAGTTACAATAACAAAATGCACAGGTTAAAATCAGAGTTAGGTTTTGTTAAAATTGCTACAATAAAATAGACAATTAAACGATTAGACGATTTAAAACACAAGCACGGCTGGTTATGTTGGACTAAGACACAAATCAAGGCACCAGTAACACAGATATTAATGACAAATTGACAAAAATCACAGAGCACAAGATAAACACAACCGGTCACAAGCGACGCTAAAATTAATTTATTTATTAATACATTTGGAAATATGATTTCAAAAGAGGACTTGAAATTACTAATGGAGTCAAGGAACATGTTCATGGGTATTGGCGTAAAGGAGTTTATAAAAACAACATTTGGAAAACATTTAAATTTATGTAAATTTTCTAATGATAAATTATAAACTTGTGCTTGTTTTCATTTTGTAATTCAACAATATAGAGAGGTCGATACGCACCGACCGCTGAAGAGAGTGGACGTGTCTTGTGCGAGCTCCGCGAAAAGTGCAAGAAAGTTGATAAATGAAATGCAAACAAAACACAAAAACTAAACAGGTTAATTTCAAATAAGCGAAAAGACGCTAAAACCCAAAGAAATTTAGGTTTCAACCCACAAAATCGGTGTAATGTCTTAAACTAGCACATAATTATTTTATCTTATAATAATAAATAAGTGCCACGCTAATAAGAGCTCAATGAGCTACGAACAGAATAAAGACCGACTCAGCTCCGCGAGCCGAAGAGACGGTTACTTTTCGTATGTCTCAACGCGTGATAGCGAAGTGCAAATAACGACCCTACTGTCGGTCGATAGCCAAAGAGCACGATTTTGCTCACCATGCTTACTTACGGCTACCCCTACTCCGACGGCGTGGAGTCAACAATGCAAAACCCCCCCACCATCAGTTTCGACCCCTGGCGCACCAACAACATGCAACGGTAAGACTTCTGCATCCGCACTAAATTTGTCAGCAACAACTACAGCTACGGCAAAAAAACCAACGACAACCACATCTACGACTATTATTTCGGAATCGACTGCAACCGCAGCTCTTAATACAACGGCAACAAAAACAACGACAACAAATCAAAACCAAAACAAAATTCAGCAAGCGGGTCCGGCCATACAGACCGGACTAGATCGGTACATCCATATCAAGCGTAAGCTTAGCCCGCAGAACACCGCGGTAGGTAACAAGTCAAAAATAAACCGTGTCCAAGTAAAAGATATATTACCCGGGAGATCCGACAGCAATCGATTTGCGCTTCTAGCAGAAAATGAATCAGGACGGGCTCAGGAGACCCAACCGAAACCTAAGCCCCCACCAATTTACATTAGGGAGAAAATCTCGAACGCCCTGGTCAACAAAATTGTTGCGCTGACCGGAGACGGAAACTTTCATGTTGTTCCGGTCACAAAAGGGTATATCCATGAAACCAAGCTTCAGACCAAATCTGAAGAACATTTCCGAGCAGTATCCAAATACCTGGAGGAAGCTAGGAAAAGCTACTACACGTACCAACGAAAAAGCAGCAAGGGCCTGCAAGTGGTAATAAAAGGAATCGAGCCCGACGTAACCGCCAAGGAAGTTATCGATGCTCTCAAGGAAAAAGGGTTTTCTGCAAAGAACGTCAGTAACATTATAAACAGGAAAAAAGAGCCGCAACCACTCTTCAGGGTCGAGCTGGAGCCAGACAGCAGAGTCTTGAAGAAAAATGAAGTGCACTCCATTTATAACCTGCAATACTTATTGCACCGAAGAATTAACGTGGAAGAGCCACATAAAAGGAACGGCCCAGTGCAATGCACAAATTGTCAGGAGTATGGACACACCAGGGCATACTGTTCGCTTCGAACAGTCTGTGTAGCTTGTGGAGACTTCCACAATTCGGCTAACTGCCCTGCCAACAAAGAAGACCCCAAAAAGAAAAAAATGCGTTAACTGCCAAGGTAACCACACGGCAAACTACAGGGGCTGTCCGGTCTACAAGGAGATGAAGGACCGCATGCGAAAAGTGATAGCAACGCGTCATCAGAATACCCAAAATGCGTACACTTACTCGCGTACGACGCCGGAAGTATTTTTCGGCACGGCTGCAAGATCCTCCTTTGGTCAACTAAATACCCAGAAAGGATTCTCATACGCCGATGCCCTTCGATCGGGGACGGAAAACCCACTCCAGTCTAATCTAGGAAAAGCTCAGCAGATCCAAGAACAGTCGCAAAGCACTCTGGAAACTATGATGGTCACCATGCAACAAAGTATGATGGAACTCATGTCATTCATGAAAACGACCATGCAAACACTGGTTCAAAACCAGAACATGGTGTTACAGCTACTTGCAGCTAAGCAGTCCAAATAATCAGATGGCAAATCTACGAATAACAATGTGGAACGCCAATGGCGTTTCACGGCACAACCTTGAAGTAACACAGTTCCTGAATGATAATCATATCGACATTATTTTACTGGTAGAGGTGCACCTCACAAACAAATACAATTTCCACATAAGAGGCTACACTTTCTACCGCACAGACCATCCAGATGGTAAAGCCCACGGCGGAACCGGCATCCTAATCAGGGAACGCATCAAGCACCACTTTCACCAAAGGTTTTCAACAAATTACCTGCAAGCCACGTCTAACAAAGTGCAGTCAGGCAACGGAAACCTCACAATAGCCGCTGTCTACTGCCCGCCTCGCTTTACAATTTCTGAAGGACAATTCATGGACTTCTACAACTTGCTTGGAGACCGCTTTATAGCTGCAGGGGACTATAATGCCAAACACACGCACTGGGGATCACGCCTTGTGACTCCCAAAGGAAGGCAATTATACAATGCAATCATAAAACCGAACAACAAATTAGATTATGTTTCCCCTGGCAGCCCCACATACTGGCCAACAGACCCCAGGAAAGTTCCAGACCTAATAGACTTTGCGGTGACAAAAAACATTCCCCGCAATATAATAAGCGCCAAAGCGCTTTCGGACCTGTCGTCAGACCATTCGCCAGTGCTAATAACTCTTCTTCAAAGCACAAGAACCACAGATCACCCCCTCAGGCTGACGTCGCACAGAGCCAACTGGTTAAAATATAAAAAGTATGTAAGCTCACACATCAATTTAATCCCTCACTTCAACATCGAAGCGGACATCGACTTCTCTACCGATGCTCTTGAAGAAGTATTCGTGGAGGCAGCCACTATCTCAACACCACAAGGCAGGGACGCGCAAACCAACCACTTCAAAACTAATCTGCAAATTGAACGGTTAGTCCTAGAAAAGAGACGCCTGCGACGTGCCTGGCAAACCAACAGATCGCCGTCATCAAAACAACGTCTTAAGGAAGCCACTCGCTCACTAAATCGAGCTCTAAAGCAAGAAACAGGAAATGCACAGCTGCAGTACATTAAAAAACTATCGCCAACCAGTACAAAACATCCTCTGTGGAGGGCTCACCCAAATCTGAGCTCTCCAATCGAAACAGTCACTCCGATAAGAAACTCATCTGGCATCTGGGCCCGCAGCGACGAAGATAGAGCCGAAACTTTTGCGTTTCATCTAAGAAACGTCTTCCAGCCGAACCCTGCCACTGGTTCATTTTTCCTACCACAAATCGAATCTGAATCTATTTCCCTACCACCATTGTTTCAGCCAAAGGAGATCGCGAAAGTCATTGGGGAACTGAAACCAAAAAAGGCCCCTGGCGGTGACCAAATAACCCCAAAAATGTTAATTGAAATTCCAAACTCTGCCATTGAGGTTATCTGTAAGCTCTTCAATGGGATTATAACTCTCGGCTACTATCCGAAAAAATGGAAAAAATCTATTATCATTATGATACCGAAGCCCGGAAAAGACCACACAATTCCGTCATCCTACAGACTAAGCTGTTCGAAAAATGCCTTCTAACTCGCATAACACCATATCTAGGAGCACACAATGTTATCCCTGCTCATCAATTTGGATTTCGTCAAAACCATGGAACAATCGAACAAGTTAACAGAATAACATCAGAAATACGCACAGCCTTTGAGCATCGGGAATACTGCAGCGCAATATTCCTCGATGTATCTCAAGCCTTCGATCGAGTATGGCTAGATGGCCTCATGCACAAAATCAAAACACACTTACCTGATTACACTCACAAGCTTCTTGAGTCGTATCTATACAACAGGACCTTCGCAGTAAGGTGCAATACAACAACATCCGACGACTACATTATCAAAGCTGGAGTCCCGCAAGGAAGCACGCTAGGGCCTACTCTGTTCCTCCTATACACAGCGGATATTCCCACGAACGAGCAGCTAACAACATCTACGTTCGCTGACGACACCGCAATTTTAAGTCGCTCGAGGTGCCCAGGCCGAGCCACAACACAGCTAGCAAACCACCTCCTCGTAGTAGAGAGGTGGCTATCTGATTGGCGGATTAAAATAAATGAACAAAAATGTAAACACATAACGTTTACTCTCAACAGGCAAACATGCCCTCCACTATTATTGAATAATACGCAGATTCCCCAAGTCAACGATGTAACGTATCTCGGCGTCTACCTTGACAGACGACTAACCTGGAGAAGACACATCGAACGCAAGAAAGTACATCTAAAACTAAAGGCCAGCAGCTTCCACTGGATTCTTAACGCTCGTTCGCCCCTGCGTCTGGACTACAAGGTTTTGCTCTACAACTCCACTCTCAAGCCCATCTGGACATATGGCTCCCAGCTATGGGGGAACGCCAGCAGAAGCAACATAGACATTATACAGCGCGCTAAATCGAAAATCCTGCGAACTATCACTGGGGCACCATGGTATATTCGCAACCAAAACATCCACAGGGACCTAAGCATTCTTACCGTTAAAGATGAAATAGGCAAACAAAAGGCGTCCTACAACGAAAAACTCTCTGTGCACTCCAATCGCCTCGCAAGAGGCTTGACTTGGGCTTCCAGCCGATCCCGTCTACAACGCAACGACCTGCCAAGCCAGCTATAACTTTCGGGCCCCTTTAGCACAACATCAGTCATACGACTGTGAGTTAGATTAATTAGTCTAAGATTTGATACACTTATTGTTAGTATCCAAAGGGAGAAGATTCAATAAATAAATAGCAAAGCAAAAAAAAAAAAAAAAAAAAACACAATAGAGTCAGAAAACTAATTTAATTGTTTTGAATTTGCTTTCCAGGGTGGGTCTATCACGATCTATTGCATTTTTAACATCTGTTTTCTAAGTATAATATATTGATTTATCTCTACCAAACTTAAGTTTAAGATAAACATTCAGACTATTACGTTGAAAGAAAAAATGATTTCCTCAAAAATTGAAGAGTTCTTAAGGGAGCATGGAAGTGAGATCTTCAAGGAACATATTACGAAATTGAAATCATTTCATAAATTTTTTAAAGATGTAGAAGCCACCCCAGTAATTCATTCCAAGTATGGAGAACACCTATCATCCTGTGCATGGGCATATGATGATTGTAAAGTTTGACCTGACGTTTGCAGGTGTATGCATGTTGAAATGAAAGAAGAAGATGCCTTTAAATAGATGGAAAGATACAATAATTTATTTAAAATACTGAATGGAAACTAATTTAACACGAATATGATTAAATAAAAACGTATTTGACTAAATAAACGATCTCATTTGTTTTTGTGTATATTCTGTTAGGAACCACCACCACCTCCACTATAGAATTGAAACATTTAAGAGGTGGAGAGACTCGCCTTCTCTAATTGTTCATCATGATTCGCACTTTATGTATTGATTCGGTTGGTTTAAATGTATTTTAATGCATTTTTGAATGCTTTCAATGTTTTTTTTTACTTTCACTTGTTCTTCAATTGTATTACTTAAGGCTATTGGTCTTCGGTTACGCATAGGTTCACTTTAGCTTCGCTTCGCTCTATTAACACATTTATATTGCATCACTACTTTCTCCGACGTATGCTATTGGTCGCTACGCCTCTAAATGGATGGCTCCTACAGCTGAACAAATTTCAGGAGCATACTGCGTCCACAAACATCATAGTATGTCGGATGTCGTCGTTATTGTTGACCTCTCCACGTTCGTTGATGACAATGGCGGCGCAGGTTCGACACTGTAAATCTTTATTGTCGCCATCGCAATGTACTTATTATTAATGCCAGTGCTTCTCCTCACACTTGTAGTAATAGTTTTATTTTAGACAAACAGGTATTTCTTTATTAAGTTCCCAATTCCGAATGTTTCGCTTAAGCTTAAGTCTGGTTAATGAGCATTCGACAGCAGAGGAGGAAAAATACACAATACAATACAAAAATAGACAATGGAATTGTGCATATATTCACCACGCTGGCAACCAATTAAATCCTCCTTAAGGCGGCTTTTGCTGAATGGGCAGTTGAGATGCCAATATTTTTATAGACTACTTCTTGCCCATTAGTCTTATGCGAATATATTAATATTCGCTATTTAAGCCAAAGGGGGAATGCAGTGCGCCCGACATTTAAATAGTATTCAAGTAAGTCGGCCTGTGTGTGAAACATACCAACACAGCGACAGTTACCAATGGACTTTGGACTTTTATATATTTATAATTTAATGTTACAGTGTGTACCCGATATGTGCGCATCCTACAACACATAAGATTCTTTCGAACTGCAAATGTGTTCTCCTCAAGGACTGTTGGATATGGTGGCTGGTCCTGATGGCAGAAGACTCCGTGGACGACTACCCCCTGGGAAAGTCGCCTTCCCTCGGAGCTGCCGGCTCCCGTCAGCAACACACCCAAATGAATTTCTTCCTTTCCCTATTTGTCTAAGGTCTTTTATACCAGACTAGAGCTTTTACTTGTGTGCCGGTATGGATCGGATCACCTAGGTGTTTCCAGCTAGGTTTACTATTTTTCGATATCTGCTATCTTGGGAGTCAACGGCCGGCTGTTGCCATTTACCAGCTACCGGAGTATGGTTACCAGTAGGTCAATCGTGGCCGTTGTTCTGGCCACGTGACACCCGAGAATTGCCGAATTGCATTTTCTTCTGCTTTTACCAGTATGAGTCTGGTAAGTCACATGCACCCCTCCCCCTGGCTAAAGATTCGTCGTTGTTTCACTATGTGAATCCCTCTACGTGGAGGGCGTACGTAACATACTTTCTAAGGGGCGTGATGTTGGTCGCGGCGTCTCTGAACAGAGCGCTTGTAGATCTTAACGACTTTAAGGATCACCAGAACCCGGAGTTATCCAACGTTGTGTTTCATAGTCTTGTATATCATCCTTGTGGTCAACGATCTCCACGGTGTTAATAACGTTGGCGGTGCTGACGGCCAATTTGGACGTTTTGCTGCACATCTTGAAGTCCTTACGGATCCCAGGAGTAGTCCAACGTTGAGTTTCATGGTCTTGTTAACATCTTGTATATCATCCTTGTGGTCAACGATCTCCACGGTGTTAATAACGTTGGCGGTGCTGACGGCCAATTTGGACGTTTTGCTGCACATCTTGAAGTCCTTACGGATCCCAGGAGTAGTCCAACGTTGAGTTTCATGGTCTTGTTAACATCTTGGATATCAACCTTGTGGTCAACGATCTCCACGGTGCCGGCCACCTTGGACGTTTTGCTGCCCATCTTGGGGTTCTTAGGCCATATACTTGATTCACTTATACTCTTCGTCCTTCGGGGTGAGACTTTCTTCGAGTTGTGGTCGATTGCAGGACCGGTAAGAAGGAGTTTCTCCCAAATAATGTCGGCTTCCAGGAAAGGATGGGAACGTCCTTCGGGACACTAGTCTTCTTCCAATCGTGATCCTCACTTCAGGGGAGTTGCACTTCTAAGCCAGTGCCAGGGAGATCAGAACAAATTCTGTCTATCTTCTCTAATTGTCTGGGGTCTTTTATACCAGATTAGAGCTTTCGCTAGCCCCCCATATTGGATGAATTAACAAAATGATCCCACCAAAGGATAATTAGGAGTCAACGGCCTGCTAGTGCACCTTGCCACCTACTGGATTAAGGTTACTAGTAGGACGATCGTGGTCGTTGTTCTGGCCACGCGACACCCGTGAGTTGTCGAATTGTATTGCTGGTTTGCCCTTATCAATCTGAGTGTGGTTAGTCATTAGCCACTGAACAGATAGTAACCGTCTAATAACAGCTCATAACAGTTAATAATAGCAAATAACCAAAGTCCAAGCAGCTCAACCCCCATCAGGAATCAGGCAAACCAGATGATCATTGTAATTAAAGAGATTATTAAACTTATTCAAAATACTCTGCTATCTTAGACAAAGATGCTACTCATTGTCCCCTACTGTAGATACTTAATTACTAACACCTCTCCTTGACTTATCAGGCCGATCATGTGTTTTCGGTATCTGAACGTTCTGGGGGTGCTACAAATGCATGTTTTGTGATATTTATTTCTTTTATTTATTTCTTTTTATAGGAGAAATGATAAAATCTGTGTTTTAAGCGAAGGATAATAACCGGAATATTATTTTGTTTCTTAGAGAGTTTGGTAACAGTTCACCAAAATGGAGCTTAAAAAAAATTGTATACAAATATAATATAATATATAATATAATAATATATAATGAAACGTTTACAATAATAACAAGGAAGAACGCTATAGTCGAGTACCTCGACTATCAGATACCCGTTACTCAGCTAAAGTGACCAAAGGGAAATGGAGATATGCAAGCAGCAAAGCGAGAATAAAATGCGCCACCTATCGGCGGTAGACAGATTTAAGCGTTATGGGCGTTAGAGTGGGCGTGGAATATTTTTTTTGGATCAATCGATAGGTATTGGTTAGGTTAGGTAGGAGTGGTTGGAGACTAAATATTAGTCCCCTCACTTAGGCCACAATGGGCCCCTTGTGATACCACATGATCTCTGAAAGATCCGTTTCCCTAGCTCATGGGTTTACTGCCTTCGCGAAGTATTCTGTTCTTCTTAAGCAACATAGTAGTTTTTGAATGCTTACGTCCTGGATGGCCGCAAGGTTCGGAAGTGTGTAGCTACCTAGGGTTTGAAAGCGCTTTAGGTTATGCGCTGGGCAGAAGCATAGGAGGTGTTCGATGCTCTCCTCTTCGTCTATCTCTTTGCAGCTGCGGCAGAAGTCGTGGTTACTTAGACCCAGCCTTGTCGCATGAGTCCCTATGAGACAGTGGCCCGTGAGGGCATTTAGGAGAGTGGAGATGTCCTCCCTACTACATTGTAGGAGAGTTTTTGTTCTTTTCGTGTTATAGTTTGGCCATGTGAGT
The DNA here is from genome assembly GCF_043229965.1 of Drosophila suzukii. Classification (NCBI taxonomy): domain Eukaryota; kingdom Metazoa; phylum Arthropoda; class Insecta; order Diptera; family Drosophilidae; genus Drosophila; species Drosophila suzukii. The sequence continues at coordinate 48,906,809 of NC_092082.1, read as the reverse complement.
CTAGAATTGTGGCATATTGAGATTGAGTTCCAACGGTTGTTGGAAAGAGTTAGGTATTGACGAGAACAATACATTTCAGTTACAATTTTTTATCTAGCATGGAAATTGTGGGCGTCACAGGTTTGTGGGCGTTAAAGTGGGCTTGGCAAATTTTTTTTTTGGGTCAATCGAAAGGTATTGTTGAGAACAATACATTTCAGCTAAAACTTTTATTCTAGCATCAAAACTGTAGGAGCCACAGTTTTGGGAGGATTGAGGGCGTTAGAGTGGACGTGGCACTCTGCTGAAACAAACTTGCGCTGAGAAAAAAGCTCAGGAATCTGCACGCCAAATCTCAATAGCCTAGCTTTTATACTTTCCGAGATCTCAGCGTTCATCCGGACAGACGGAGATGGCTAGATCGACTCAGCTAGTGATCGTGATCAAGAATATATACACTTTATGGGATCGGAGACGCTTCCTTCTGCTACATACTTTCCGATGAATCTAGTATACCCTTTTACTCTACGAGTAACGGGTATAACAACGAAGAACGCTGTAGTCGAGTACCTTGACTATAAGATACCCGTAACTCAGCTAAAAGAACCAAAAGGAAATGGAGAAATGCAAGCAGCAAAGCGAGATCAAAATACGCCACCTACCGGCGGTAGACAGATTTAAGCGTTATGGGCGTTAGAGTGGGCGTGGAAAATTTTATTTTCGATCAATCGATAGGTATTGACGAGACCAATACATTTCAGTTAAAATTTGGTATCTAGCATAAAAATTGTGGGCGTCACAGGTTTGAGCGGTTTGTGGGCGTTAAAGTGGGCGTGGCAAAATTTTGTTTGAATCAATCTAAGGGTATTGATGAGGACAATATATTTCAGTTTAAATTTTTATTCTAGCATTAAAACTGTAGGATCCATAGTTTTGGGCGGCCTGTGGGCGTTAGAGTGGGCGTGGCACTCTGTTGAAACAAACTTGCGCTGCGTAAGAAGCGCAGGAATCTGCACGCCAAATCTCAATAGCCTGGCTCTTATAGTTTCCGAGATCTCAGCGTTCATCCGGACAGACAGACAGACGGACAGACGGACATAGCTAGATCGACTTGGCTAGTGATCCTGATCAAGAACATAACTACATTATGGGGTCGGAAACGCTTCCTTCTGCCTGTTACATACTTTCCGACGAATCTAGTATACCCTTTTACTCTACGAGTAACGGGTATAATTAACGATTTACTTCTTTTTCGGCAAAAGATGTAAGCTTGCATCTTTATAAATGACGTTATCCTAATGTATCTATTTGTAGCATATTTACGATTTTATTATGTAAGCTAGTATTATTCGAAAAAAAATCACATACTGGGATTTTGCTCTTGGTTATACACATACTTGTAGCGCCGGACTTAAAATTTATTTAAGAACAACTTGATTTTTGTGCTTAGTTGATAACAAGTTAGGAAAGCAACTCTGTTAAACGGCATACTATTCGCTAGTATAATCTACATGTCAAGTTTTAACTGTCTGGTTTTAAAAATGTTGACACCATAGCGACTGCTAGCGTTTCTGCGCCTTATGACGAAAAATTAATGTGCTCATAACTTTTTAATTAATCGTTTGATTCGGTACATATTTAGCCTGGGCTTGGCATTTCGGAACTCAGCTTTCTAGCTCCTATAAATTTAAGGGTTATAACGTTGGGATTGACAGACAGACATGGCAAGATCGACAATACTAATGGTTCTTATCAAAATTTATTCTTTACTGTTCTTTTATATATTACATACATTTTGTCAGATAAAATATACTCTTTAAATTTATTAGAAAAGGGTATTCAATTATTTTAAATATATATTCAATTAATATTAACATTCTATTTTTCAGGCTATGAGACGCCTGGGAACAATTGTATGCAGATTTTTTTTCTTAGATGCACGCACGAAGGCTATTGATGTTCACCCAACCGACACTGCTGGCGATGCTGTGCAGAAACTCGCTGAGAAGCTAAACTTAACTACAATTGATGGATGGGCAATCTATCAGTCTCGACCAGACGGTGAAGAACATATAAAAAGTTATGATTACTTGTATGACATAATATCAGCATGGGAACTAAATCAGACTTCGAGTACTACCTTAAAATGCAAGGCTAATGGTTCTCCTTCAGGAGAAAATCGTTTTGTTTTTAAAAAGAGACTATTCAAATCAACTCATGAATTATCACAAGATCCTGTTGAAGTGAGCATGTTATATTCACAAGCAGTTCACAGCGTTGTTAAGGTAAGTAATATAACATTTTCTCTGCCTGTATAGTGTGTAACCCACTACACATATAAGATTAGCCGCATATCTGGTAACATGATCGTTACCACCATTAGTCAACTTACCGCGCAGCAGACCACACAGCTGCGATCGATAACAATACTGTATTAATTATATCCAATTTATAGATGTGTGATATCTTCCTCAGAACAAAGTAAAAGATTTGGTTATAGTGGCCAACGGCCAAGCTTGTTCTTTATTAATTGATAGTCATAATTGTGACTTACAGCTAGCTATTCGCGGCTGCGCTGCCTGCAAACATTGGCAGCGGCCGTCATGTATATATAAATGTATATGCTCACAAATGTATTTGGCTGATAGCAGCGAGAGCGCGAGAGAATTTGTATATGCATTCATTGTATGTGTCTGCACTCAGGCCATGGGAATATGCTGACACTAGCACTTCCCATAAGTTGGGCTCTGAGTCGCATTCTTATTTTGGCTGGCCGCACGAGCTTAGCGGCCGAGAGTTTTGTATTTCTTTAAGTACACTGTAACACAATGTTGGTGTCGGTACAGTGGGTACTCGCTACAATGATACATGCATACTACATCTCCCTCCTTTGAAAAATAGCGTAATGTAATGAAGTTATTTTCTAAAGAATATGTTTTGTTTTTTTTTTTAATTTTTTTTAAAAAGTAATAAAAATGAAATTATTTCTAGTTCTTAAAATTATCTTCTAGTACTTATATATTTGAAAATTTTAAAGTTATAGAAATTATTTTGTATCGTAAAAGAATATAAGAAAGTTGAAAAATGATATTCAAAAATGTTGTTCTAATCAGAAAATATTGATATCATGTTGTGTTTTTTTATATTTGTATTTTTTGGTAAAATTGTTCTTGTTTTTTTTTTTTTATTTATTTATTTAGTTATTCTATGCATTTATGCATTAATTTTTTGAATTTATTCTATGTATGGCCATACGTAAAAATTTTATAAAAGCTTTTATGAAATAACAATTTTTAACCTATCTTTATGAAGTTTTTGTTCTTTTTTATTAATATTTGAAATTCTTATATTTTAAATAGGTTCTATTCTCTCTACGCTGTTAAAATGTTTTGGTAAATTCGAAGTCCTACCAAACACTAACTCATATGGACAATAATCATGTGCCATAGAGGGTGTCGTGTTGAAACAATAAACAAAATATTTTAACCATATATCCCAATCCGTTTTCTCAGTTGAGATGTATGTACGTATAAATTCATTAAAGGTTCTGTGGCTTCGTTCCACAGTTCCGACAGTCTGATGATGGTGTACTGTCGATGTTATATGTTTGATATTTAAGTTTTTGCATAGGTGTTCGATTAAAGAATTTTAGTATTCTGTTCCCATGTCCGTAATGAACGTCTTCATTGGACCGTACTTTAGAACAAATTCTTCGAATATAGCTCTTGCTACCGTTTTTGCATTTTTATTAGGTACTGGTATGGCAACAAGGTATTTTGACAGATCACATATTAAGGTGACTGCATATTCATTTCCTTGATCTGATTTCGGCAGTGGACCGATCGTATCCACAATTACCTTATAGAATACCATTTCTGGTGTTTCTGTAAGTGTTAAAGGAGTTTTAGTATGTCTTGTCGTTTTTGACACTTGTATGTACTGGGTTATGTCTTTACTCATTCCTTTCCAATAGTAGTGTCTTTTGACCTTGGCCAAGGTTTTTGTTATACCTGAATGTCCTCCTTGAATAGGGTCGTCATGTAATGTAGACAATATTGCTTCTTTTTCATTATTAGTTGTTATTAGGGTCACCGGGTTGAGTAGCGCTACTCTTAATGATTTTAATATTTTGTTGCCCATTTTTTAAATTTATCTATTGAAATATTTTCAAAGATATTTTCCCATCGTGCCACTTTGAGTTGGGTAATTTTGTGTTTACCAGCCTGCAGTTCAAGCCCTTGGAAAAACTGACCTAAGTCAAGACTTCCATTAGTATACAAATCTCCAACATCATATCTTGCTGTAATTTCTTTCCATGTTTGAAAAAACATAGATTATTATTCACATGCAAGGTCACTACTTTACGTACTTCGTCATTGTTAATGACTTCAAATACGTTGGGCTTGGAAGCTTTTACTTGAGATTGCCTAGGCAATTCTACTTTATCTTTTCCTGCGCAGGAATTTTGTCTACTTTTTTGTCTTGTAGTGACTTGTAATATATTTGCCGTAAAATTTTGAAGATCTTTAATTGTTATTCTAGAAAGGGCGTCTGCCACAAAGTTATCTTTTCCCGTTAGATACTCGACTGTGAAGTCGTATTCCTCTAATTCGAGCCGAATGCGCGTGAGTTTTGAACTAGGATTGACCATTGAAAATAAGTATGTTAGTGGTCTGTGATCGGTTTTAACTGTAAAATGTTTGCCATAAATATATGGTCGAAGGTGTGTAATTGCCCAATGAATTGCTGCTAGTTCCTGTTCTGTAGTGCTTTTATTGCTTTCAGCTTTTGTAAATGAACGTGATGAATATGCTATCGGGAGTTGGTGTCCGTTATGGTTTTGCGTTAAAACCGCTCCACATGCTTGTTTACTTGCATCCGTTATTATACAAAATTATTTAAGGAAATCAGGATATTGTAATAAAGTTGGTTCTATAAGTTTATCTTTTAAATATTGGAATGATTTTTGGCATTCGGAAGACCATTCAAATGGAACATTCTTTTTACGTAATCTAGTTATGTGCCGTGAATAGTCGGCGAAGTTTTTAATGAATCGTCTATAATAATTGCAAAATGCTATAAATCGTCTAGCGCTATCTGCATTATGTGGGACTGGATAGTTATTATATTTCTTGTCGTCTGGTAAGATTCCTTTGTCTGTGCATTTATGACCAAGGAAGGTCACTTCATGCATAAAAAATGAACATTTTTGTGGGTGTAATTTAAAGTTGTATTTTCTGCATATTTCAAAGATGTCTTTTAGGTTTTTGTGCATATGTCTTTCGGAACATCCAATATAGAGGAATGCTAGAGAAGCTTCAAGTCCAGAAAATGCAAGTCATTATTCCCTGAAATGAATTTTGGGCTATTTTTAAACCGAAAGGTAATCGCGTAAAACGATATGAGTTATTGCTCGTTGGAAACGACGTTATGTTTCTTGAATTTTCTTGTTCAATTTTTTTTTTTTTTCTAGTTCAATTTGATGGAAACCTGACATTATATCATGGCATGAGAAATACTTTGCTCTACCTAGTTGGTCCAAAATTTCATTAATTCTTGGGAGTGGAAATTTATCAGACAGAAGTTTTTTGTTGATTTGACGATAGTCAACTACTAGTCGCCATTTATTTTCGTTTGAGCCCGGAAGGGTTTTCTTTGGGACAAGTAGAAGTGGGCTGTTGTATTCTGCTACAGATGGCTCGACTATATTGACTTACAATTATAATTACAATTATTATTAATAGTATTGTTATCGTTTACTTTATTAACGACGTTCGCCGTTGAATCGACAACTTTTGTGTCTACAAAACCCATTTTGGGAATGTTTTCCAAAATTCTATATTTTATGCCAAGTGTGAACAGCGCCTAATATAGTATATACCAAACCTTCTATATTAGTGTAGAATAAGTACTTTTTTATAATGTTACCAGACTCTACAAATGTAAAGTAGTCGAGACAGAGATAGACTCTAGAGCAGAACGTGCGCAGAACACTTATAGTTATAATTTCTATATGTAACCTTATATCCAACACAACTATCCTAAATAAAACCTACACCACTCGAAAAGCTACCCTTCTCAGTTCAGAAGTGGGATCAGTGTGGTTGGATATGTGTGAAGCGGAGGAGTTGTGCCAAGAACTCTAAGAAAGCAGCAAGAATCGTCGGCGTGGAAAGTTTGCAATGGGATGTGTTCCCAGGTCTATGTGACAGCTTAAATTGCAAATTACGGATGTGTTCCAGTTCTACGTGGCAGGCGGATTCAAGGAAAGCAGATCGGGAATCTTAGTGAACCCGTGGAGTAAAGCATATCAGTTAGATCAGGATTCTTAGTGAGCCTGTGGCCGCAGAAGTCTCAAGAGCAGCAGAAGTCTCAAGAGAAGCCAAAGCACATACACACAAAGCGGTTGTGAGTATTGGTGAATTTTACAAGTCGATGCAAGTCAGAATTTTCTAGAAGCCGGAGCACATACATGCATACAAGGAGTTTGTGTGTATTGGTCAAGGGGGAAAGCAGATGCAGAACTTTGTGAGGTACATATAGTTGTCTCGCTCGCAAAAAGAACTGCCAACCTAGTCGCTAAAACAACATTAAAATGCCGAAGATAGCAGATCTTAAAGGCGACGTGTTAAGATTCCTGCTGAGATCTAGAAACGTGTCAGTTTTGGGCACCAGAGCCGAATTGGTTCAAAGACTAATACAGTTTGAACAATCGGAGGACGTAGAACTGCCAGCAGCAGTGGGTATCAACATGCAGCAAGAAGAAACGATGTCAGCACAGTCAGCGGCAATTTCACGATTGCAAAACGAGATGAAGGAACTAAAGGACATGTTAGCTCAATTAGTTACCGTTCAAATGGGAAACGCAGCACCAGCCCATGCAGGAAGTCAGCAACAGCACCAAATAATCGATTTGGATATCAACGAGGTTAACAACGAGAGCATTCCTGTACAGGCTACTAATAACGTGAGGCAAGCTTCAGTCAAGGAAATTGCCAACACCTTGCCAGAATTTGATCCCAACGACGACAACGCCATTTCAGTCAATCAGTTCATCGATCGTGTCAACAAAGTGGTTGATGCCTACCAGTGGGACGAGAAGTTCCTGTTACTCGCCATTTATATATATTCGGTCTCTGTTGTACACGGACGCGTTTTATATTTGCTCCTACATTTATTCGCCTAGTGTCTAAATTACCGATCTGATATATTCCCAAAGTTTCATTTTCAACTCGGTTGAGACCGCCGTATGCATGCAATTTAGTTATTTGTGTTAAAATCATTATCTGTATTATTATATTGGATAATAGTTAAAGACGCGGGTGCTTTGTGCATTGTTGTTGTTTCTTATTTACATTGTTGTTTTGGCGCTCTCTCGCACCGTTCGCTCTGCTACATTCTCCCAACTTCAGTCACCGGCTCTCATTTTCGAGTTAACGGGTCTTTGCTGAATTGGTCTTACCGCTCTCTTTTCTTATCTTTCCTCTGCGTTTTGCAAAGCCACACAGCTGTTTGTTGGCACTCATCTAAAGCTTCCTACTTTTTCTACTTTTTCTACATTCTACATTTAACTGACCTCAACTTGTAAATAATGTCTGCCTGCTGTGTTGTTGGTTGCCAATTTGTTGGTAAAATCACTTCTCGGCAGCCAATTGTTAGTTGCTGGTTATGTGAGAACATTGCGCACGCAAAATGTGCAGACTTTGGGCATAGTGCTGCCCAAATTGCTGATCGCACTAGATCTAATGCTAACCTGGACTGGACGTGCCCTACATGCCTACATATCAAAATCGATATAAGAGCATTTATGAGGCAAACGGAGCTGGAGTTCCAGGCATTACGTGCTGGATTTACGGACTTATTAAGTCGATTTAATGTTTGCGACTCGAACTTTAAAGGTCGGATTCTTCTAAGTCAATCTTCATTAAATATAAATCGTAGTCCTACACTGCCTAATGTTTCTTTACACGTTCCAGATCTCTCGACCAACCTCTCTCTTCCCAGCCCCACTGCAGGCTATGTGTCGTGCGACGAGGATGATCCCAATGGGATCGAGTCATCAACGAATGACCCCACGGGGCAATCGCTGCCAGATTCAGGGACTGTAGTTTCGCCTGAGTCATTAAGGCCTACTAACCGTTCACCGGCTGTTGCCACTTCCGGGGCTCTGCCGCACCTTGTACTTCCTATAGCTAATACCCTCGCACCTCCTCCTGTCCCACTTACTAGCATGATCCCTAGGAAAAACACGCATAGCCCTGCTCCCTCTTCTCCGGTACCACTCACTGTCATGGTACCTAGGAAATCTATTTTTGTGTCTAGGTTGAATGCAGCAATAACAGTAAATGACGTTATGCATCATATTGTCACAAACCTCTCCCTTCCCAATCAAAATGGTATTGACATCACCAAATTTAATTTTAAACAGAAAAGAGATTACTCTTCATTTAAAATACTTGTTCCGGACGGGCTGTTCTCTAAACTTCTTTGCCCCAATTTTTGGCCTGCTGATATAATTGTCCACGAGTATATAAAAAAAAATAGCTCCCTTTCCATGACTTCTTTGTCGGCGCCCAGCTCTGATATAAAATCAAAAAACTAAATTTCCTAATTCACTATCAGAATGTTCGGGGGCTTCTTAGTAAACTCTCTACGCTTTATATAAATAGTTCAGTTTTTGAGGCCAATGTTATTGTACTCACTGAGACCTGGCTTAACCCATCCGTACACGATAGTGAGATTTTGTCTAATAACTTTTTTGTTTATCGGAAGGATCGTCAGACGCGTCGAGGAGGAGGCGTTCTTATTGGAGTCAAATCCAATTTAGCTTCTGAGTTTGTTGATATTTCTGAATCATCAGGTATTGAATTTATTTCCGTAAAATTATCTTTCCCAAAAAGAAACATTTTTTTAACCTGCTCGTATATATCTCCCGTATATTCTATCTCCTTGTTGCTTACTGAAACTGACCAACTTATTGTGCTTGGTGACTTTAATCTTCCCAATATCTCTTGGTTGGAGAGTAAGGACTCATTGGCAATGATTCCTAGGATGCAAAATGATTTTATTGATGGTCTTGTTGAACTATCTTTGCAGCAAGTTAACAGGATTCCCAATCATATTGGTCGTCTTCTTGACTTAATCTTTGTTTTTGATAGTAGCGATGCTGAAGTCAGTCGTATTTCGCCACTATATTTACCTGAAGATTGTTATCATCCTACCCTTCAGCTCTGTATTAATGGATTTTTTTAATAATCCTAGGACTGCAATAAATGTACAGCCTAGTTTGTGTTTTAAGAGGACTGATTACGGCAGACTAGTGGAATCTTTATCGACAGTAAGCTGGTCCTTTCTAGTTGACCTTCCTGTTGATGATGCAGTTAGGCACTTTTATGAGATCCTTTACCGTCTATTTGAAGAACATGTCCCTCTTTCCTCCTTGAAGAATTCTTACAGCTCTCCATGGTTTACCCGTCAACTATCTTATCTGAAGAATAAAAAAACAAGACTATTTAAACGTTTCAAAATATCCGGCTTACAGACAGACTTCACCAAATATAGCTCAGCTAAGGTGGAATTTGTCCAGTACAATACTGATTGTTACAAAAATTACCTGTCTCGTTGTAAGCGGGATTTCAAAAGCAATCCTTAGCTTTTCTTTTCTTTCGTCAATTCTAAACGAAAATCTAGCTGCTTCCCTCCCTCTCTCGTTCTCAATAATAAGGTAGCATCTGATGATAATGATATTTGCAACTTATTCGCAGACTTTTTTCAATCCACTTATACGAAATGCAATAATGTCATTATCAAAGATTATCCATACCCGCAACCTCATTTGAACTCTGTCTTCAAACCAGTGATTGATGTATCTGATGTTCTTCAGAGTCTTAATACTCTCAAGCTCTCATTTTTACCGGGTCCTGATAGAGTACCAAGTTGTATACTTAAGAATTGTTCATCTTATCTTGCTCTTCCCTTAACATTGATATTTAATCTGTCCCTAAGTCAATGTAGATTTCCATCCATATGGAAGGAATCCTTTATTATCCCATTGTTTAAAAAAGGGAACAAGTCTGATATCTCAAACTATCGCGGTATTGCTAAACTCAGTTCTATTCCTAAACTTTTTGAAAAAATTATTACCTGTCAGTTGCAGCATTATTGCAGGTCTATTATTTCACCTTGTCAGCATGGCTTCACTAGATGTCGCTCTACTTCTACAAACCTACTTGAATTTACGTCTTTAATCACTTCTGACACATCATCAAACTGATGTGATTTATACCGATTTCTCTAAAGCTTTTGATTCAGTGAACCATAGGATTCTTATTTATAAATTGTCCCTTTTAGGTTTTCCACCCAACCTACTAGAGTGGATACTTTCCTATCTGTTTTAATAATAAAATTTCCAAAATAATTAATGTTACTTCTGGAGTGCCACAGGGTAGCCACCTGGGACCTTTACTTTTTGGCTTAATGATTAATGATCTACCTTATGTTATAAAATCGTCAACTGTTTTAATGTATGCAGATGATGTCAAGCTATGTTTGTCCATGTGTTTACCTAATTCATATAATGACCTTCAATTAGATCTTGATTGTTTGTATACGTGGTGCATGAATAACAAGTTGAATTTGAACTATTCTAAATGTAACTTTATTACCTTTTATCGTAGTAGTCCATCTCTGTATTCTTATTCTATCGGAAACAACGCCCTTGAACGTATTTTTTCTGTTCAGGATCTTGGCGTTCTATTTGATCATAAACTTAGTTTTAAAGACCATATATCTACTATAACTAACAAAGCCAGAAGTCTCCTGGCGTTTATGAAGCGCTGGTCAAGGGGGTTTGATGATCCATACACAACAAAGCTTTTGTATGTTTCTCTTGTTCGTCCGTCAATGGAATATTGCTCGTGTGTATGGTCACCTCAAATTAGCTGTTACCAAAATATGTTAGAGTCCGTTCAAAAACAATTCCTTTTATTTGCTTTGAGAGGTTTAAACTGGGACACAGGAAGTCGATTGCCCTCTTATCATGCGAGGTTGCGCCTGCTGGACCTACCAACCCTGAACCATCTTAGAAAGTGTCATGGAGTTATGTTTTTGCATAAATTAATTAATGGTGATGTCGACTCTCCCTTCCTTCTTAGTTCCCTCAACTGGAATGTACCCTATAGACCAGTTCGTCTTTTTCGTCCGTTGTCCCTGCCAATTTGTAAATCCAATTATGCCCTTCATGATCCTTTTCGGGTTCTTTGTGATGACTATAATGCACTGTGTCACGTCTTACTGTTTGATAGCCCTAATGCAACTAATTATGATAAACTTATGTATTTTCTATCTTCCAATAATTTGAAAAATTTCTATGTTACTAGCCATTCTATGTGAGCATGTATTTTAAACTGTCTATTGTTATGTCGTCTTTTTCCATGTCCGCGATTTCGTTTACTTGCCCAAATCGGTTTAGGGCTCCGCGCGTAACAAGCATTGCTTGGTGTCGTAAGGGCCACTTGTTTGTACTGACCATAGTGCATCAACGTCCAAGAATACACAGCTAAAAGGTCCAGCCAAGATGTGGCTTGATTCATCACCCATTCTACACACTACGTGGAAAAACTTCACCGAAGCTATAAAGGACGAGTTCGGCGCTAATCCAGACGAAGCAGAAGTGCATTTCAACATGGCCAATGCAACCAGGCGATCAAAGGAGACGGTAAAGGAGTACTGTTTCAGGATGTCAGCCCTTGGGGTGCGCTACAAGCTCAGCGAGGCAGCGATCATCAGATATGTTCGCGCAGGTCTACTGCATCGTGAATTGCAAAACAGTAGGTTAGGTTAGGTTAGGTTTGGGCGGCTGTCGGACTATAGTCCGACACACTTAGACCTCAATGGGTCCGTTGTGATACCGCATGATCTCGATTCTTCCTTCTCTAGGGTCCCGTTTCTAGTAGTTTCGGCTTGTGTTAAGCTGATCAGCATGTCTTCGACCCGGAAGATTTAATAAAGGCACCTATGCTCTTGAGATTAATCTCCGATATTTCGGTAAGATCGTCGATGAAGGGGCTTCCTAAGTGTTTCAGTCTGAGTCTGCATAGGGCTTGGCAGAAGCAGAGAAGGTGTTCTACCGTTTCCACTTCTTCCTCATCCCTACAGCTTCTGCAGAAATCATTTTGCGGGGCTTTTAGCCTGCCGGCATGCGCGCCAACAAGCCAGTGGCCTGTAAGAGCTCGGATCAACATGCCACACTCTGTGCGGCTGAGCTTGAGTAACTCCGAGGTTTTCCTGTTGTTTATCACAGGCCATGTCTGGTGAGAGATGCGACACTGTGGTGCGTTTTGCCAATGGGTGTTGGCTAGTGTGTTGAAGTGGTTTTTTATGTTTAGCTTGCAAGTAGCCATGGGCATACCGACATTTTCCTCTCCTGGTAGGAGAGGCTTGGTGGTGCCCTGCCTGGCTAATTCGTCCGCTATGCAGTTGCCTACGATGTCCCGGTGACCCGAAACCCATATTCTGCTGATAGTAAACTGATTTGCCATCTCGTGGAGAGATCTGCGACAGTCTGCTATTGTACGAGAATTGGTGTTTGTCGAGTAGATCGACTTAATAGCCGCTTGGCTGTCACTATATATGTCTAGGTGTCCTCTCTGGAGGCTAAGGTTCCTTAAACAGGTAAGTGCTTCTTTTATAGCGTGGACCTCCGCCTGAATGACTTCCTGATATCTAATTGTTCGGAGTATACACCTCCACCGACTTGTCCTTCTAATTTGGAGCCATCTGTATAGAAACAGATTGCGTCCGTCGTGCCCGGTCGGCCCTGTTCCCATTCCTCTCTATCAGGAATCAGGGCCTCAAAGGGTGTGTGACTATATTCAATAGATTTGCATAGATCCGTGATTTTCGGAATCGATTTATCATGCTGGAGAATTTTAGCATGGCTTTCCACTGCCCTGTGTCCCTCAGTCGAATAGCTGCCGATTTGGCCCTTTCCATGCCTGCTAAGTCCAGGCTAGGGAGGTTCAAGATCGCATTCAGCGCTTCATTCGGGGTGGTTCGAAGGGCTCCACTAATACACAAAGCCGCCATTCGCTGTACTTTGTTTAGAGGAGTCAGTATGCATTCTTTGTGTAAGGCGGTCCACCACAGAGCCACTCCGTACAGTAGGATTGGCTTGACTACCGCTGTGTATATCCAGTTAACTATTCTTGGGGACATGCCCCATCTTAGCCCGATTGTTTTTTTACAGGAGTAAAGTGCAATGGACGCTTTTTTGGTTCTCTCTTGGTTGTTTAAGCCCCATTTGAGGCGTTTATCTAGTACTAACCCCAAGTACCTGGCGTGATCGCTAAGTACCTGTGTTTAAAATGGGTGGGTTAAGTTGAGGAATTTTGTACGTATTCGTAAATAGAACAAGTTCTGTTTTCCAGGGATTTACCCCGAGTCCGCTCGCTAGCATTTTAAGCACCGATAGCATTTTAAGTTTCGCGGTCATAAGATCGCAAAGTGTTTGTGGATATTTTCCATTAAAGATGATGGCAGCGTCGTCTGCGTATGCCACGACCTTACCACCTCCTCCCTCCAGAATCCGCAGTAGTTTATTTACAGCGATATTCCACAAGAGGGGTGATAGTACACCTCCTTGCGGGGTGCCTCTGTTCACTAGTCTAGTCTGTGTTGAGGTCCCTAGTGTGGCTGTGACCATTCTGCTTGACAGCAATTTATGGATTAGCCTCACCATTGGCGGCTCAACCCCTAGTTCTGTGAGAGATTCTGTTATAGCGGTGGGAAGCACGTTATTGAAGGCTCCCTATATATCCAGGAAGGCGATGAGTGTGTATTCCTTGATGTTGAGTGATTTCTCGATGCTGTTTACCACCAAGTGTAGCGCCGATTCGGTTGACTTACCTTTGGTGTAAGCGTGTTGTGCTTCTGATATTTGTGTCGGGTCTACGGTGACCCTTATGTGTAGGCTTATCATTCTTTCAAAGCTCTTAAGCAGGAATGATGTTAGGCTTATTGGCCTAAAATCCTTTGCTGTGGTGTGAGTGTCCTTCCCTGCCTTGGGAATGAAAACCACCTTTGTTTTTTGCCATGCTGTTGGTAGTTCTCCTACCGCCAGGATGGATTGGAAGATTTTTTTCAACCAGTTTATGGCTATTTGTCCTGCTTGCTGGATGTGAGCCGGTGTTATCCCGTCCGGTCCCGGCGATTTGTATGGTTTGAAACTATGAATGGACCATTTCATGTTGCGGTCTGATAGGAGTGGATCTATTTCGATTCCCTCTCCTGTTTCTCTTTTAGGTGGATGACCTGCTTGTTGGCTCCCCGGGAAGTGAGCGTCTAGGAGCAGGTCCAAGGACTCTTTACTGGAGTCTGACCATGATCCATCTGCTTTTTGAAGATAGCCCAAGCCTGAGCCTTGCGGCATCAGTTGTTTTTTCTATGTCAGAGCAGAAGGTCTGCCATGCCATTCGTTTTGCTCTTCTAATGGCCTTTTTGTAAGAGGCTAGTTCAAACTTGTAGTTCAGCCAATTGGTGTCCTCATTTCCCGCCTTTGCTCTGTTAAACAGGCATCTGCAGTTGGTTCTGAGGATAGATAGTTGTTGGGTCCACCAGGGGGGTTTTTTCCTTCCTCTTGGTTTCTCTGTGGGGCATGCCACTTTGAAGGCAGTGTTGCATGCCTCTGTGAATTTGTATACTGTTTCGTCCAGCTCATGTGGGTTTGTGATGCTTTCTGACGGTTCCATGGGGAGGATATTTGTCAGAACTTCTTTGTACCTGTGCCAGTCTGCTCGTCTGGGGTTAGCGAAGCTGACCGGCAAGGGCGAATCAAGGGACAATACGGTTTCTATGAATCTATGGTCCGAGAAGGAGTGCTCGTCAGAGACTGCCCAGTTTTTGACTGCGCCTACGAGTGAATCTGACACCAAAGTTAGATCTATGATCGTTTGGCAAGCTTTAGTTATGAAATAAGGTCTTTGCCCCTATTGCATAAGAATAGGTTCGAATTTAGAATAAAATCAAAAATAGACTCACCTCTGTCGTTGTTGTTTGGGCAACCCCACTGGGTGTGATGGGCGTTGGCGTCACAGCCTATTACTAATCCGTACTTGAGCTTTTCGCATTCCTCTGCTAGTCTTCTGACCAGCGCATCTGGGGGGTTTTCCTTCTCAAAGGCCAAATAGGCCGATAGAACCCTTATAGAGCCACTCTGCAGCTCCAGGCTTACTGCGGTGTTGTCTCCGTTGCTGTAATTGCGAAGTAGAAATATACTAAGATGCCTTTTGGCTAATATGCAGGTTCGAATTTTACCTTCTTTGGGGTCAAGCATAAGCTTGTATTCAAGCATAAGCTTGTATTCCTTTGTTCCTAGTCCAGCAACCTTGCCTCCTACCACCCAAGGTTCCTGTACGAGGACTAGGTCGGCTCCGCCTTCTGTCAGGCGAAGCAGAAGTGCAGCAGACGCTGCTTTACTGTGGTGAAGGTTTATTTGTAGAAGTCTTAGTGACATCTACAGCTTCAACCTCCACCACAGTGACGTCGGCCTCCTCTGTGTCGCTGAGGTCCACGTCCTCGATTGCCGGTCCGAGCGCACGCATCTCTCTGCTCAGCGACGAATCGGTAGAGTAGCCGTCCTCCGGCCCACCAGGTGCCTCCAACTCCTCAGCAAGCACCTGCTCAACTGGGTTGCCGGCAGAGCTGCTAGCGGCGTTGGAGTCGCCCTTATACACTTTGATGTGTATCGCACTGAACCCGAAGTTCAGCACTCCACGAGCAGTCTCGATCGGAGCTACTGACTCCTTGTTCAGGACCAAAGCCACCTGGTTGACGTCCCCTTCATGCTCCTCCACCTTGACGACTTTCCAGTCCTTCGTGGGGAGGTGCGGGTTGCATTGTTGCAACATGAAGAGGATGTCCTCCGGCGTCTTGATCGCTGCTGGAATCCAGATCCTGGCTCGGGGTCTACTGGGGACATCGCACCAGTCAAGCGCAACGATGTTCGCCCCTTCGTAAACCTCGCCGAGCTTGCTTGTCGCCTCTTTGTACATATCAGCCGACCGCTGACTGTCGCATGCTACCACCTTGACGCTGCCCTGGTACCAGCCCGCGTCCATGCAACAGGGCGAGGTGCCTGGCTTCTCTCGTACCATGCGCAGGCAAATGAGGGAAAGGTGGGACTCCACTGCCTTCCACTTGTTTCTGGGGATCCTGCCATCCGGATTTCCCCTGTCAATCAGGCCGAGTAATACACGATTCTTCGTGATTTCGGCGAAAGAGACCGATGGCTGGATCTTTGATCTCTTCGCCGATGGCCCAAGTAGTTCGAGGGATCGCTGCCTTTTCGCCTGAGTCGCCTCTTGAGTGGGCTTTTCCTGCCCGTAGTTTGGGAGCACCTTCCTTGCCCACTCTACCTTCTTTAGCCATTCAGGCGAAGGCGTGGCAACGGTGCTCCTGGTGTGTGAGCGCAGAGTCTGGGTGGCAGTCCGCCTTTCTGCGTATGTATATTTTGTACCAGCGGGTGGCCCGAGCGCCTTGGCAGTGCCTACCGTTGCTTTCGGCGCAGATGCGCACGTCGCGGAGGCGTTTGCGGTTGGCTTTCTGCCACCCATCATCCCCACTTTGGGATGCGGCCCTTTCTGGGCCGTGCTGGTATGGAAGGTGGAACACCAGTGTTCGTCTTATCCATGGGTTTTTTAAGAGTACCCGTCTCTGTGTTTTTTGTTTTTTTGTCTTCTGTTTTCTGTTCCATAATTTGGTCCCACGAGTTGCGGAGAAGGGGAAAAGTCCGCCCGGGCAGAGATCCGCGATGCCCGGGTAAGGCGATAGTTAGAACAGGGGGTCGCCATGTCCCTGAGCACACCGTTTGAGACTGGGCTAGTTTTGATCCGGGCCCCCAGCCAGGCTGACTCTTGGCACGGTCCGTATTACACCGTAGTCCGGCCCGGAGTGAGATGTTGATTGGGAGGGGAGTTGGGTAGGTGTTGTGTTGGGAGTGGGTTTGTGTAAAGCAACTATTTAGATGCGGCTGAACAACTCGCATCGTCGGTATTGCTTCGTTGCAAAATACCCGCTGGCTGTCCGGGACTGTTTATTTACTGGGGTTTCCGTCCACGGTACCGTGTTTGACTTATCCCACCAGCTTATTCACAGTTGACATCGAGAGAGGTCGTCCGCTATCCGCAACCTGCGACCCGCTCGGTTTCCCCAGCTAGGCGACTTTGGAACCATCTCACCAGTTCCTCAGCCGAGTGCAAAACAGTATTGCAGCAATTCATTTCGCCACAATGAAACAGCTTCGTGATGCAGCCGAATCGTATTTCGTTAATCGATGTCGGCCAAATACGAGCAAGAAAGAGTATTCACCGAAAGCCAGCAACTTAGAGCAGAATGGTTTCTGCGATGTTAAACCACCAAGGACAAAGGAATCCGTTATATGCTACAACTGCGGAGAAAAAGGACACTTTGCCAATTCGTGTCCAAAGGAGAAGAAAAAGTCACGTTGTACCAAATGCAACAAGTTCCACGAGCCAAATGGAAGTTGCCAAGCCACCAATGTCATGCGTTTAGGAGCCGCAAATCAGGACAAACTTTTCACGAGGAAAATCTGCGTACACTCGCACGATTACAGCGCCTTTATCGACACGGGTAGTCAAGCCAGTCTCATCCGACAATCGGTTGCCTAGCAAATAAACGCCAAGCGCCACAAGTGCTCTATGAAGATTAGAGGCATTTGCGGAGGTTCATGTATCCTCACAGAAGCGATGACTGTGGATATGGATATCGATGGGAAGACGATTACAGCGAAAGTGAATATAGCAGACAACGATATATTGCAGGAGGGCTTTCTGTTGGGACAGGACGTCATCATCTCCGCTCAACTTTGAGTCAGGAGATTCTAAAATGAAACGAGCAGTCCATCAGCCGACAATCCCCGTAGGCACCAATATCGCGAAGCTGTTGGAAAATTTTGAGAACGACAAAGAAAGTAAGCAGATGCGCAGCTTACTGGAGAACTTCGCCGATGTTTTCTCGACAGGATTGGAAGGCATAGGAAAGACAAGCGTGGTCAAAGCAGATATCACCGTCGAAAGCAATCAGGTAGTAGCACAAGCCCCATACCGAGTATCCGAGCCAAAGAAAGAAATCGTAAGCAGAATGGTCGACGAGCTGCTAAAGCAGGACATCATCACATTGTCAACATCAGAGTACGACAGCCCGGTGGTGCTCATCAAGAAGCCGAATGGTAGCGATCGAATGTGCGTCGATTACCGCCGCCTAAACAAGCTGATCAAGAAGGAGAATTTTCCAGTGCCAATCATCGAAGAACGTCTGCAGCAGGCGAAAAGGTTTAAGTACTTCTCATCCCTAGACCTCAACAGTGGATACTATCAGATAGAGATAGTCCCATAGAGCCGAAAATTTACTGCATTCATCACCACAGATGGATTATACGAATTCAAGCGACTTCCGTTCGGATTGAAGAACGCACCTGCGGTTTTCAATCGACTCATGGCAGAGTTACAAAAGAGAGTGCAGAAAGGCGACATGATACACTACATGGACGACATCCTTATTGGCAGTCAAACATTTGATGAGATGTACGAGAAGCTTGAGAGGATCCTAAAAGTTTTAAAGGAGTGCGAATTAACGCTAAACCTGGACAAATGTGAGTTATATAAGCAGTCAATAACATTCCTTGGTCACCAGATACTCGCAGAAGGAATCAGTCCTGGAGAAATTAAGACGAAAGCCATCAGAATGTTCCCGAAACCAGCCAATGTTACCGATGTGAGAAAGTTTTTGGGTCTCACTGGTTATTTCCGCAAATTCGTTGCTGGATATGCCATCATTTCAGCGCCATTAAGAATCCTATTGCGCAGGGATCAGCCGTTTTCGTGGAAAGCGCCACAAGAAGAAGCCTTCGACGAATTAAAAAAATGTCTAATATCAAATCCAGTTGTCACCAGCTATCGTCTAGACGCAGAACATGAACTACATACCGATGCCAGCGCCGTTGGGTTAGCCGGAGTTTTGCTACAACGTGAGGAGGACCAGTTGAAACCAATCGCTTATTATAGCCGAGCTACTTCTAAGCCGGAGAAAAATTACCACAGCTACGAACTTGAGGCTCTAGCCGTCGTGGAATCGTTGGAGCGATTCAAATACTACATTTATGGCAAAAAGATAAAGGTTATCACCGACTGCAATGCCCTAAAGACATCGATGGAGAAACGAGAACTGATACCCCGGATTGCAAGATGGTGGTTACGCATTCAAGAATTCGACATAGACATCGTTCATCGAGTAGGAACACAGATGAACCACGTAGACGCACTCAGTCGAGCTCCGTTTGAAGATGCTCGAGAGATGGATACCGCAAGTCTGAAAATAGCAAAAACGATAATCGACCAAGAGGACTGGCTATTTTCCATACAACTACAGGACGAGAAAATACAGAAAATTGTCGCAAACATGAAATTGGAAAAGAAATCTGAGAGCGACGAGTATGTGATCGAGCAAGATCGCTTGTTTCGAAAACATGGCAACAATTTATTTTGGGTTGTGCCGAAGCAGTTGAGATTCCACATTTTACATGAATGTCACGATAAGGCCGGACATATGAGCACGGATAAGACTATGGCAATAATTCTAAACTTATTTTGGTTTCCCCGAATGCGAAACTATGTCAAAAGCTACATCAAATCCTGTGTGGGCTGTGCGTTTTATAAAACACCAGGTGGACGTCAGGAAGGTCAGTACCACTACGATGACATCAAGCCGATTCCCTTTTCCACGATACACATGGACCACCTGGGGCCATTTCCGAAGAGTTCCAAGAGAAACGAGCATATTCTTGTGATAGTCGATGCATTCACCAAATTCACCATTGTACGAGCGGTGAAAAGCACAGCAACTAAACACGTCCTGGATGTCCTGCAAGATGTAACCAGCTACCTGGGAATGCCAGATCGAATTGTAACAGATCGTTGTACAGCATTTACATCAAAAGATTTCGATAAGTACTGCAAATCAAACAATGTTAAGCACATTTTAAATGCTGTAAGAACACCCAGAGCCAATGGTCACGCAGAGCGCACAAATCGCATCATTTTGTCAATGTTGTTGCCTTCCAATGACATCGATAAGCGTTGGGATGACAATATCCGATCAATCCAGTGGAGCATTAATACCATGGTAAATAGCACTACTAAATGCTCTCCCTTTCAGCTCCTGTACGGGTATGAACCTCGAGATATCCTGAAGAACGCGATAACCAACATCATTCAAAGCCAAGACCAAAAGATGCTAACCGATGCGGAATTGGATAAACTTAGAGCAGATGCTGCGACAACTGTCAACGATCACCGAGCTGCCGCCAAGAAACGCTACGATGCCAAACATGCTAAGCCAACTGTTTACAACCTTGGAGACCTTGTGCTGGTCGAGAATGAGCCATTCAGCACGGGCACATCACGCACATTGGAGCCGCGCTACAAAGGACCTTTTATAATCAACAAGGTCCTGCCGAACGACAGATATCTTGTAGAAGATATCCCTCACGCACAACGAAAGCAGAGACACTACAAGTCGGTGTATTCGTTCGACAAGATGAAGCGCTGGTGTGAGCTGCCACCGAAGGAGCCCGATGAAGATGACGACTTTGAAGATGATCCACCCCATGAATCCTGCGAGGACGCAGAGATTTGTCAGGAGAGGCCGACTGTGAACAGCGCCTATTATAGTATATACCAAACCTTCAATATTTGTGTAGAATAAGTACTTTTTTATAATGTTACCAGACTCTACAAATGTAAAGTAGTAGAGACAGAGATAGACTCCAGAGCAGAACGTGCGCAGAACACTTATAGTTATAATTTCTATATGTAACCTTATATCCAACACAACTATCCTA